>NW_019028944.1:0-1453386 GCF_002102565.1 Kockovaella imperatae
CAGAAGATGCGGAGCTGGACACAGAGCGTGTCAAGGAGTAGCTACCCATTCCTGACCCGTCTGATGAAGATGGTCTGAGTGGTGATGCACTCGAAACGATTGTATGACCCTTGAGATACGTGAACCTCGGTATGAGCTGTTCGACTTCGACAGCAGTCGAGCGTAGCAGTTTGTCCCTCTGATCCAAGGGTGATGATGGCTGCAAAATGGATCAAGGATGAGGAGACTGAGGAGAAAAGGATATAAGAGCTCACTCACCAGGTCCATGGCTTCTAGCTCCGTCATATACCTCTGGACGAGCTCCTAGGCCATTTCAGACACACGAAGGTTCAGATCTGGGAGAACCTACGTGGTACTCCCTCCTCCGCCGTCTGAGCTGCGACCTCCATTCCCTCTTGTTGGCTGGGAGTATCTCTAGCAGCAAGGAGTATGCCAGGGGTCTTAGATGTTTCGGGTGGTCCGGAATACCTGGATAATTGTCAGTACTTTGCTTTACCTGAAGGCCCTCTCACCCTTCGCACATAGACGTCTGAAAGCTGTGATTTCCACTACCGGCTCTCTCGCTTCAGGCGAAGAGTCTAGGAAGGCCTGAAAAGCCAGCAAGCTGATAGAAATGGTCAGAATATCATATGAAAAGCTGTACTCCACTTGTCGTGCTGACCATCACCTCGCTCCATGCTGAGTCTAATGCTGACCGTGGAAGAACAAGACAGAATGGTTGAAAAAGAGACGGCTCGGTAGCGGCGGAGACCGATCCTTTTCATAAAACGAGAGGCCCCGACTCACCGTGACACGTGTTTACCATGCGTGAAGACTGAAAACTGCGGAGTCGAGATACGGCGAAAGCTTGTGAGGGTCTTGGAATGGGGCCATTCTATCGACGCTCAGTCATTTCCGTCTGATCAGTTCTGGATGCTCGACATATACTCATGGCTGCTTCGTCTTCCCTCTACATGTGACTTGGCATGTCAGGCTTGTTGAGAGCATGCAAGCATCTTCCCTGTCATTAGTCGTGAGACCACATGCCCCCACATCATGTCATCCACTGGAGCCCTCCGCCATCATGTCTATCGTTGGGACAAGAATTCTCCCTTGGCTCCGACCTCCTGCAACTCTTCCTGCACCGGAACTCTGCCTTCTTGTTCAACGACCACATTTCCATTACACATCAACGACGATGACCCAGACAAGTCCGCTTTGATGGGCAGCATTGAGTTCGGCATAGAGGAGGAGGAAGAGGAACAGATGATCTCGATCAGGCTTGATCCACTTTCAGCCCACACACGAAGCGGCCAGCTTGCGACCTGGCATGTCAAAGCCGATGGACTTGTACATGGATGATGAGTCACTAGATGCGGCGTGTAGTAACCCGAGTCAGAGAGGAAACATCAGCAACAAAGCCCCAGCATGTGGTGCATCGTGGGACGCAGACAGAGAGTGTGTGTGTGTGCACCTACAAAGAGAATACCGATCCAAACGGTCCTGCTTTGGGACGAGCAAGCAATCTTTGAAGCTCAAGCGCAAGCTGGTCATCTGGTGGAGTACCCGCTGTGGGAGACTTCACTGAGCCTAGACGAGTGTGGCAGACGCTTTCACTTAAAAACTAGAGAGTGTTCAACTCGTGTGTCGCATACATCCCCATACATCCCGCTAAGTCTCGCACATTCATGCTGAGTCAATCCAAGGCATTACCGGAAGTGGAACAGACACAAATCGATCCCGCTCACCACAGGATACATGTGTCTCGCGGTGCGGATCGCTTCAGAAATGCTCGTCATGAGATTTGATTCTGACTCTTCTACGGATCAGTCAAGATCATGCCTCGGACGGGAGGTAAGCCTCATGCGTTCCTCACAATACAACGCTGAAGTTTCCACGCGTCAGCCTTGCAGCGACTAATCATGGCTGACGCACAACGGCAGATGGTGAATACGCGATGCGACTGACTTGTATTGGGCTTCATTCACTACCTACTGCTGACAGCAAGACCGGTCTACTTGTCGAGCGCTTCGCCATGCCTTTGTCAATGAGAGCTCTGAAGTGATTCGAGCGAGCGCAGATCGTTACAACGAGCCCGACACGTTAGACTGGTAATAGCCGAAGTCCTCTATACGTCATACCGTAACGCACATCGTCCCATTCACCTGGTACCCATCCTCGCAATCTAGCAAGCGGCAAGCTCCTTGCTCGCAGGACACCAGCGATGCCTTGTCAATGGATGAACAGTCCATACCGCTGGTCTCGTCACACCCCCCACATGCTGCGGATTAGACCCCACTTCGATAGGTTACCCACAATACAGATCATTCAGCACATCGACACATTCCCAAGTTTGTTGACGACGGCCTGGGACGGGACACGCGACCCAACCAGGCAAGCACTTGGCACCAAAGATGGACTGCCTGGCATTGCGCTTGCCCATGCCTGCAGTGCTGCTAGAGAAGTAAACCTGGGCGGTGTCAGTGCAATCTACAAGGTCACTCACGGTTATCTCCACCTGGCCCAAATTGAAGTTATGGGGGTCGGCTATAACGATCTCCCCAGTATCTTTGGCAAATCAGCGGCGATGCCAAATAGATAGTCTTAAATCCCTACATGTGCCTGGAATGTTGAAAGGCTGGACAGCATTGCTGATATCGCAGAACAATGTCCCTTGTCCGTTCTGTTGGGTGGCGGTACAGGTAAAAGGCTGATAAAAAGCGTCGAAGTAAAGAAAGTATTTCAAGGAGGATATGACCGATGAGCACGCAGTGGTGGAGTAAGTGAAGCTTCGAGTGAATGATTGTTCGGAAGCGTAAACGGTGATACCCCCCGATTGAATGTTGAGTGTTGCCCCGCATGTCTCATCAGCCGCGACATACATCTGTGACGTTAGAACAAGCGAGTGACCGGTCTTTGTCAGCACCTACGTAAAAGTCCACAGTGCCCTGGCCTTCCGAGGCAGCGTTGTTCGAGACAGCAACTATGTCTGGTGATGTAAGCGTCATCAGACGATTTGACCCACATTCCTGGCCAGACGATTCGGACAATGGACAATTGCAAGTGAGATTGCCCTGACCAGTGTTGCCGGCATAATTTCCGCTACAGGTGCAATGAATTCCACTTCCGATCAACTGACCAACTGGAAAGAGGCCATTAAGCCTTGAAAAATCAAAGTCTTGACAGGCAGTCGGATCCCACGTTATCGGAGACGTAAAGTGCTGTGGCCCAGGTGTTGTCGTTATTAACACTTGACCAGAATAGGTCTCTGATATCTGAATGGTGTTGGCGCAAATGCTGACTGATTCCAGAATGTCGACTTTGAATTGCGAAAAAGAACGCTGAATGCCCAGCTCGTCATAAAAATCAAGAGAGGCATAGTCTGAATAAATTCAGCACACATCGGCTCACAGGGAGTCCAACTCACATGGTGAGGATGCGGGAGTAAGCTGTGTGTTGAAGTTGCACTGCACGGTAGCTTCGCCGGTAGACGAGTAGGCTGGCTGGCTACAGCTGGTAGAGTCTATTTGGCTGCCTCCGGTAGACGCGTATAAGGACATTGAGAAAAACTCTCCATCCGAGACACTGCCCACACAGTCCTGCGGGTTGAAGGTGAACGTCTGAGCTATACTTTGAACATAACCTTGGGGATTGGCCCCAATAGAGGTGTCATTGCTGCTGATCACTATGGTAGGCCAGCACTTCTGGTCTCCTAAAACTTCAAACTGAGGCATCAGATCATTAATTTGCTTCACTCTCACATAAATGGAACTGTAGTCGACGTAATTAATAGTCAAGAGTCCAGAGGGATCCGTCATGGAAATCGAGCCGAGATATTGACCCACAGGCGGCGTTGTTGAGCCAGCAGTGCAAGTTACATTTCCGTTGCCTTTCCAGGCACGGAAATTGTTCAGGTGCGAGCAATTCAGGGTGTATTGATCACCTAGAACCACATTGAGGGAGGATCCGTCGACCTCGGCTGGAATGCAACTAGACGGATCATATGTGAACGGTATCGTCATGGCAAAGTCTTGCTCAAAGGTTGAAGCTAGAGGCGAACCGGGAAACGCAAGGGAATTGAAGCAGGCGGTTTCCTGGGCGCGGTAGTCGACGACAAACTTATTGTCAGGCGAAAGATACTGTTCGTCGCTTACCTTCTGAGAAAAGGTCGTGACCTGAAAATAGTCCGTGGAATCTACCTCGATCGGTACGGAACCCTTGATCGTGATGTTCCCTGTGTTCTATCAGTTCCGACGAACAAGGCATAGGCGGCATAGAACTCACAGTCCAAGCCCTCTAAGAGCTCGTATGGAGACAAAGAACAAGTCATCGGTTGTGAGCCATCAACCTGAGGGGTCTCGCATGTTCCAGTGAGCTGTTCCTGGCCATTATAATAGATGGCAAACGTTGGGAGGTGAGGATAATTTGTGGCGCAATTGGAGGAGAAGGTCGAAGTGAAATTCAAGACGGTGACAGGGGCTGAGAGCTGGCTGCTGCCAACGTAGGTGATCGCCCAAGGAAACTCGCAATGAGCCCGCGAATGGAGCTCGCTGTTATCGGCGGCGATAGTCACCCGTTGAAGCAGGCAGAGTGCTAGCAGCCCAGCCATACGAAGCAGCATTTTTGAGATATTGCTCTTGGACTTTTGGTCATAGAATCTCGCATACTGCCTCTTTATGAGCCGCTCTCTTTCTGGGGGTAGCGGGATCGTTTGCCGAAAGTTTCTCTATCCTTGGATCATCCGAGCATCTGCAATGATCTTCGGACGAGACCGCCCGAAGCCTCGCGGGAAGAGCAACATTGCGGAGGCGCTGGTGGTACCTGGACAAGGGTGACCGCCAGGCTCAATCGCCTTGGGCGTAATGCAGGAGGGGTATTTTCGGCGCGCCAAGGTTCTGAAAATTGTCCCCGTATTCCGGGGGCATGTGAAAATTACCGTTGTATCCGACCCGAGCTTAAACTTTGGATCATACGATCCAGGGTTTTGTCCTGGCGCTCGCCTTGTGGAGATCTGGTCGGTTGCGTAGACTCACATGGCCAGCTATCTTCTTGATGGATAGATGTTAAATACCTCATGGCTCCAAGACTTTTGCTGAGTTTCGTTGAATGAGCCATGAGCAGAGAGCTCGAGCATCTCGTTGATTGGGACGATCTCGACATCTATAGCTCGTGAGACCTTTTTCATGGCGCTTTGGCAATCGGAAGCTTCCGTCTCATAGTAGTCCTTCATGGCACAGTCTTGGAGGGATTCAAAATGGCAGCGGGTCAGAATATCTCTACAACACGGGGGAACAAGCAAAATTTGGCATCCCCGGTCAGATGGGCTGGACAACGACTGGAGTGGCGGTAGGACAGGGGCCTCTGGCTTCTGAACTGGGATCATGTTCAATGTTTAGACACTCTGACCGCTGTGCTGTTATCCAATCATCCAGTCGCCTGATCCTGCACAGGGATCATTCCGGATTCTCGGATACTTCTGCGTTTTTTTGCTGTGAAACTAAACCACCTGAAGCGGACAGCGCATTTGCTGATGAAAACGTGTCAAGCTTTTCGATGCGGACATTTAACGCAGGAATCTTACGAACGAGAGTGTGAGGGAGCGGAACCAAATTTTCGAGATCCTCAGACGACTACGTAAGACGGGACGCTGATCTTGTAGTTCATCATCAATATGTATATTTGTTGTCTATGAGCTACCCAGCTTGACACTAGGTTCAAGAAGGTTACTATTCCAAGTAAGACCCTCGAGCCGGATAGGTCTGTCCTTGTAAGAGAGGTCGGACGAATAAACCGATGGTCTTGCCAAGTCCAGAGAACAATAAGCGATCTGCGAATCACCTTTGTGAGCTTCATGAAGGGTATATAGACCAAAGGTTGTGTAAGCGAGATCGATGCATTCTTCAGCCTGTATCTAAACAATGACTCCACCCAACCCGCGCAAAGACGGGCGTACCGGATTGGACTGGATTGGGTGGAGTGCAGGAAGCTATGCGACCCCTTCAAGTCAGACTAGTCACTCAACCTTGACTTGTATTGACACGAGTCATTCACTTTGCTTGTTCGATAAATACCAGATAATCAGAATGAGTCACAGCCTCCAGCACCGAAGCTCTGCTTGAGGATCTCTATGCCTTTGCCAAACGCCACACAGTCAACATGGAGTTACTCCGATAGTTCGGAGATATCCGATCCTGGTCGGGGGGGCACCCAAGACGCCACATTTTCAGCCTAATATTCGTCACTAGCGGAATGTCAATGGGCTCCACATGAGCGTGTCACGTCTCACAGTGAGCCCGACTAGTCCGATACGGTTGATTGTTCCAGCATTGCCAATGGAAGGCGGCCAAATCAAGCGGGGATCAATGCCATACCCATCCGCTTCACTATTTAATCCTTGGCTCCGGCCCACGACAACCCCAGAACTTTTACAATGCCTTCACATCAACGCGGCGAGCATGAGAAACATCTTAGCGAGGAGGTCGAGGAGACCCACACAGCCACGGATGTCGTCACTGAGATGTCGGCGAACGAGTTGCTGCAAGCCTACAACGCAGCTGTCAGTGAGCACCAGCTGTCTATACGCAGGTCGGCCCGGATCGGCGTCAAGGCGATCGCTTGGATGTCTGTCATCGGATTAGTAAGTGCCGAGCACGACGCTTCTCACCCCACACAGGTCTCTATAGTTGACCGATTGAACGAAACTCTACTTTTTGGATTCCAAGCTCTTCCTTCCTTCCAGAAAGAGTTCGGAGCTGTTGTCACGCAAACGAATACAACGCTCAAGTGGACCTTAACAGCCAAACAGCAAGAGCTGCTGAGTGAGCGGCCTGAAAGAGATTCAATTGACATTGAGATGTTCTTCCCGGGGTCGCGCATATTCTTGGACTCGCAATCTACGGGTATCTGGTTGACAGGCTTGGAAGTGAGTGATGCTGTTGAAGGGGCTCACCATAGACCGTTACTCATTGATGGGAGCACTCGTGCTCGTTGTATTTGCCGTCTTTCTGGCGTTCTTTGCTCACAACTTTGCCATGGTCCTGGCGGGAACCACACTCAATAATGCCATTCTGGCGTTTGTATCGGCAATTGCTCGTGAGTCAGCTGCGCCTCGCCCCGCTAACGACAGCCGCATGGTGTCTCGAGCTCTCTCCGCTAGCTCTCCGGCCCTACGCCCTTATTTACATGCAATTTGTTCAAAATATTGCGCAACTCATTGCTTCTGTGATGTGTCAGTCGTACGCCAACTCTACTTCTCGGTGGGCATGGAGAATCCCTTATGCTATTCAGTGGGGGTGAGCAGTGCTGGACCAACCGGTTGAAGGAGGCTCATACGGTTAGATTTCCGATTCCTGTCATTATTGCGACATGGTTCGCTCCGGAATCACCGTGGTGGCTCGTCAGACACGGTCAGAACGAGGCTGCTTTAAGGTCTTTGGCCCGTCTGCATAACGGGGAAAACGATGACGACCAAATGCTGGCCCTCATACAATATACTGTTGTTTTGGAGCGTGCCTTGGCCGTGGGTGGCACATATGGGGATGTGTTCAAAGGAGTCAATTTGAGGCGCACGGAAGTCGCGTTCATGTCCAGTTTGGGGCAAAATCTGGCTGGCTTTGCCCTAGCTGGGGGCACTTACTTCTTCGAAGCCGCGTGAGTTGATAAAGACGACGCCGCTGACGGCTGCAGTGGTCTCAGCGCCTCGAACGCCTTTTCATTGTCTTGTGGATCATCGGGATTGTCGATGGTGGCCACCATCTTAGCAGCCGTCGTGATCAAAAAGATGGGCAGGCGCGGTCTCTGGCTGGGAGGCACAGCCGCTATGTGTATCATTTTGGCCGTCATGGGATCTTTAGCATTGGCACGCAAGCAAACACCAGCTGTCGTATGGTAAGCCGGACTCAATGCTTCTGCCACTAAGACTTCTAGGCCACAGGGTGTTTGCGCAATTCTCTTCAATTTCTTTGACCTTCTCTCGTTGGGAGCACTGGCCTCGATCCTCACCGCCGAGATTGGCGCCGTCAACTTGCGCCGAAAAGTGTGTGATATTGCGACGCCTAGCTGACATTCTCAGACGCAAGCAGTAGGCCTGATCGGATACGACGTGTCAGCATTGGTCTCCGGTGCCATCTCGCCCTATCTCGTTAATCCAGACAAGGCTAACCTCAAAGGCAAGGCAGCGTGGATACCTTGCTTCATCAATATACTCCTATTCATCTATGGGTATTTCCGTATTCCCGAAATCCAGGGCCGAAACTCCGAAGAATTGGACATCCTCTTCGGTGCGTACAAATAGCAATCACCGCTGAGTACATCTTCCAGAGCGTCGAGTACCAGCTCGCCAATTCAAACGATACAAAATCGACCGAGAGGAAGAATTTGGATTGAGGGGTTTGAAAGATACAGGATGCCTAGAGCCTGCCAATGTCGAGCCTGTAGCGACTCTGGTCTGAAATATATACAACAAAGTGGGCCGCAAACGGTTGACGATACCTTTTTCCAGATCGATGAGCCCCACCAGGAAATGAAAACCTCGTTTGGCCATTCGTTGCCTCCCCACGTTGACGACATCAGGGCACAAAACTGTACCGTTGTCTTTCAATAGCGCGTCAGTCCAATCTGTTCGATATAAAAGATGATGCCACGGTACGATGTGATGCTGGTCGCGCGAGATCCCTCTTTACGAGCGAGCATCAGAGAAGTAACGACAGTGATTACTATTGTGTGCCGAGACTGGGTCTCGCAGTACTTTTTTTCACCTCAGATTTCGCCGATACAGTTCCGACCGTAAATTTTGAGAGAAGCCTTGACTGATCTGTAACGTTTTTATTATATGAGGTGCAAGCAGACGAGTTGGCACGGGTGATTCTTGGTACATATCGAGGGAAGTAGGATCTGACCCGTATATCGCTCTCTTTCGTGCGTTATATCAATACAGGTCTTGCATGCGACAGATATCCAGACAGGACGCTTGGCGTGGGAGTGATATCGCAGGGGCGTCAGACAACGCATCCCTGTCATGATCCGTGGACAAAAGGCATGCATGAGAGGCTCATCATCCGGCTCAGGAACTCTCGAGCCCTTGCAGAACGCAGGTGCCGGTCTTAACTGTAACGCGAATTGATCAACCCAAGTGCTCCATTAGCTTGGACAAGCCCTCTTCGGCAAGCTTTTCGGCAGACATGATTCCATCTCTCACAACCAGTGTAGCCGCAGAATCTTGAGTAGTCGCCGGAGGTCGTCTGGGGGCCTCAGCACTGCCTGCTGCCCCGGGTCCAGCGGCAGGTGGTCTTGGCGCTCCCGAAGTCGGTCCACCAGCGGAACCGGGTGGTCTAGCGACAGGTTTCTTCGGTGGGTATTTGTGGGCGGCAAAGATGGTGATCACCATGATGACGATAACCCACATACTCGACTAACGATCAGCCCAATGGATTTGCCGCATGCTCACAAAATTTGCCCAAGCGATACCAAAGACATTGTTGATCCAAGCGTACGCGGTCTTGATCTTGTAATCGAGGCAGATGTACTGGACGTTGAGATCTGAGATCAAGCCCGAGGTTTCCGGGTTGATGATGTAGGTGTCGATGTCCTCAATCAGATCAACAGCACCGACGAGGGTGATATTAAGTTTTGGATCCCTGACGAGATTATCTACGGTGATTATCTGCTGGGCGAATGCGTTCTTGTTCAAAAAGATGTTGTTTTCCGATTCATCATCCAGGTCCACCTTGACCGCCGAATAAAAACCGTTGAAAAAGTTGCTGATCGTGACATTGAGCGCATTGCTGGGAACATAGGTCAAGAGGGTAGGATTCGACACGCCATCTTGGCTGGTGCTGGTGTTTGCTGTACTGTCAATTACCGCCTGAATTTCTATCTCACCATTCTCATAAGTGACATAGATCTCGAAGATGCTCGACAGCTGGTTCCAAGGGTTCTCTTGACGCCAATGCAAGCAGCTGACGTCTGAGTGGCATATTGCCTTATAACTCACGTTGTTTGGTTTCTGTCATCGGAATCAGGGGAGCAAGAAACATTGCGTGGAGTTTCAATTGCAATGCCAATACTGTAGGTCCTTGGGCTGTTTTCATCTGCGTGAAACAGTGCGGCTGTCCGGTTCAAGACATCTGACGACAGTTCATCGAGCGCATTACTGATTGTGCCGACGAGGCCGGCAGTCGCGGAAGCTTTGTTGTCAGTTTTCGAGAATCTCAGAATAGAATCAATCAAGTTGACGGGGTCCAGCGATGCCGTGTATTCCGTGCCAAGGATCACTGGAAGTCCATACGAGCTGCAAAATACCACGCCCTGATGGTAAGGCTCTGAGCCCGCAGACCACCCACCTCCATACGCAGCTCCATGCTACGAGTGTCGAGGTGGAGTGCAGCTACCATGATCAGCTCCATCCGGTATGCGCATCATCTCGCTCACCCTCTGTTAGATAACAAAAGTCCAGACCATCACCCCGATATTGGAAGGTCGTGTCATCAGAGCTGGGGAAATCGCTGTTTCTCCCTAGGAGACTGTACTGGAATATCCCTTGTTGTGTTTGCAGAGTAGAGCCGACAGTAAAGCTATGAATAATGAGCGACGGATGCGCCGCGAGCACCCACTTGACAGGCTGACAGGGGAAGTCGGCGCTGGAACTGTTCTTCGGGGCATGCGCCTTATCGGGAGCGAACTTGGAGAACCAGCTTCTGTTTGGGACGTCCAGGAATACGGGACTGATCACGGTGACTGTATCATATCCCGCAGTTGCCGCTTCTCATCAGCCAGTCCCGGTCTCTTGTACCCACCAGCCCACAGCACAAAAAGAAATAACGAAGAGAATCCAAGGCATATTATTCCAATATGGTACTTTGAGGGGAAAGGAAACTAGATGGTCAGCTCGGAGACTCGAGTTCAACTCACAGGTTGGGCGGGGCGATGAGTGACCTTAGTACGAGACGAAAGTACTTGCCAGAGAACGCTGCGGACGGTCATGATGGTAGGTTGCAATGTTAGGATTTGGGATAGCAATCCGAATTCGCGTTGCGATTTGCATGAGGATTTGTTGGTTTCTCAAAGCTCGGAACTGGAGGGAGCGGGTGTCCCGAAAGCTGAGGAAGCGAGTAGCAGACAGGGTTTGAGGCTTTTCCAACCCAGCCATGAACGGTGGAGAGTCAGGCACAGCACGCGATGTAACGGGAACGATTGAGTTTCAGGAACGACCGTTCTTCGAAAATAGATCTGAAAGGCCGGAAATAGCGGGAATCCCCCGTGATCGTCTCGCCAAGCTTCCAGAATTGGTTTATCATTTGCGCCTACGGGAACTGAGGCTTGACGGTATTTGGTTTTTCATACCATAGACCGGCAGGCTCGGATGGATACCGGGACAGTGTAAATACTCGACTTGCCATCGACAATTCCATCATCCCTTGACACACAATCACCACCATGGCAGCTGTAATGACCAATCCAGATGTGCGTCCGCTTCCCAGCGGATGGAACACACAGTGAGCAATATAAGTTGCGAATTCAGGCTGACGGACAGCTTCAACGATCAGTACAAGGCTTGGTTTTACGTGAATGCCTTGGCCTCCAAGACTCAATGGACTCAGTGAGTCCAGTCCATCCAATCGCTTCTAATGCGCTCTCAGCCCCGCGGATGATGCTCCACCTCCTCCCCCTCCCCCTCCTGGACCACCTCCACCAGCCGGTCCTCCTCCCCCATCCGCAGCTCCAGCAGTTGCTGCAGCTGCTGTTCCCGTTGCTGCTCCTGCGGCGGTCACTGCTCCGGCTCCCAGCCCAGCCCCGACAGCCGCTACGACCGCCGCCCCTGCAGGGTCGGCGCCGAAACCTACCCCAGCCAGCGCAGCTCCTGCTCCTGCTCCTGCTTCTAAAGACGTTAAGGCAGCCGACGCCCCAGCCCCTAAGGAGAAGACAGGCTTTCGCAAACTCTTCTCCCGGATGGGCAATAAAGTCAGCAACGAGGTGCTCGAGTCAGTGGAAAAGGTCATGATTGTTTCAACTATCACAGACTCTGTGGCGCAAGGCCACTTGGTTGTCCACAACGTGACAGCGGTTGTACCCGCGAAAGACGCCCCTGCGGCTGCTGCCACATCCGCCGCCCCCCCTCCAGCTGCTAAGATAACACCCGGCACTGCACCGAAAGCTCCAGTGCCTACAGCGGTGGCTCCGTCGGTCCCGGGCGCTGGTGCTGCTCCTGCGCCCGCCACTGCGCCTGCCCCTTCTACGGCTGTCCCGGCAGCTACACCAACCCCAATGCTCGCGGCGCTTGCTACTACAGCTGTCGGTGGGCATGAGGCCCCTCCTGCTTCGGAGACCGCCCATCATGAAGACAAGCAAGCTGGTCCCGATGACGGTCCTCATGATCAGCAAGCCGATCAATCCGATGCCAATGCATCAGGACAGCACACCTCATCGGAACAAAATGCCCAGTGCCAAGAACCTCAGCATGAAGGAGGCGATTCTCAGCAACAGCAAGATCACGATGATGTCCACCAAGATGGCAATGTCCAGCATGGAGCTGGAGATGAACAGGGTGATGATGCCCAGTATGAGGACGATCAGGGGTACGAGGATCAGGGCTATGAGCAGGACGGCGGTGATTATGGTGACTATGCCGATGATGACTATTAGATTCTCGTGTCTGTGATGTACTCCTTATTCATCACCCGCGCTGCTGTGAATTGGGGCGCTCTGCTCTTACATATCCAGACGTTGGAAATCGTGGATCTCGCCAAGTGTCACATTGACACCGTAAAATGTCGGTCACCCACGAGTCTCTTAACCTGGACGCGCTAAAATAAGGCCTCGAATCCGGAGATAACAGATCTTGGTGCCACACAGGCTATAGCAAACGACCCGAGCAGTGATACACTGCATCCCTCTTCCACATTATATTACTATCGCTTATTCCAATGTTCAATTGCAGAGGCTCCTCCGGCCATACACAATGCCTTGTTTCCTCACTTTTTCGACCCGACGCACTGCGACCCATCCGATGAAGGCTCTCCCGACAGGCATGACTCTGGTCAACATTAGTCCTGCTCTGCACCTCCAGCAGTTACTCACCGACAACACAACGACCCATCACACAGCGCACTTGGTCTACATCCTCAATGTCTCCACAGTCGACTCCCAGCCCAAAAGGCCCCGTGTTGCAGCCCCCGCACGTGGTTACAGAGTTTGCATTGATGCACTTTTTTTTGTCAGTAAACCTTGCCTGCCAATCGCTGCCCACCTTTCCACCAGATACGGACGTGGGTCGCTCCGCTGCTATCTCGTGTGGACACCATACCTCGTTCTCTCCACAGAACAACATGTCAGGAGCTAAGTCAAGCCTTTGCACATTCTGCCGTCGACGATGAGGATTGCCACTGGATTGTGGCTGGCATGGGCCGAGTTCATTCGTACTCGTGCAAACGCATCCAGCGTAGATGCCGATCTGATTGCTTGCACATTTAACGCACGTGGGGGGATCAGTTTGTTGAGGGGATGCAGGCGCCCAGCCTGTGACGCAACGGCAGATTCCGCCGCCGTCCACTTCGGAATTGGCAGGGCATGGTATGACGCAGGCATTCAGATCCGGATCGTATGTAAAACCTGCGCCACAATCACACGTCCCCGATGTTGTGTTATAGCTAGCGTTGGGAGGACAGGGATCATTCTGAGGGGTCGTACAGCCCACCCCTGGGACATACTCCTCATCGGGAGTCAAACAGGTAGGGTTGGGTCCACAGGCGAATTCGCTGGAGGAGATCTGGTAGAGATAATCGGCACTGTTGCTGCAGTAGCATCCAGGCAGCATTTGCGCTGGTAGCACTTGCATTTGCATGGATGGCTCGGAGTTGGCTGGACACAATTGACACGTGAAGTAATTTGAACCACCGTAGCCGCCGATTCCATATCCGCCCGCGAGATCGCACTGGCAAGTGCTATTCGCGATGATAACTCCATTACCGATTGAACAAGGCGAGCACTGTTGAGCGAGATAGTTGACAGCAAAACCACTGGCGCAAGTGGTGCAGGAAAGGGTGAGCGACGTGTCTCCTGGCTGGTCAGGAGCGTAACCGGGAATGCATTCGCAACCAGTCGCTGTGCCTTGCGTGTTTGCACCTTTGCATTGATATTGACATGACTGGCCGGAAGAGATCGCTCCAGCAGGACAGGCCACGCATTCCTCTCCGTTCCAATACTGCGCGCTCGAGCATGTTACGCAGGTCCACGTCGACCACTGAAAATTTGCTCCAGGGTTGTTGCATTGACAGCCGTTGTTATCAGTAGCCTGCGCGTCGGAGGGACAGGCTTGGCAGAGGAGATCTCGGCTGCCAACCGCCCCGCTCTTGATTATGTAGCCTTGACTCAGATCGCATACACATTGATAGGTGTTTTCGGAGGTTTCACCGAGGATTTCACCAGTCTGGCATTGGATGCACTGCGGCACGCCATCGATGAGGCTTCCGATACCGTATCCGGTCGAGCACGCGCATATGCCTTCGCCGTTCTGGGCGGCACCGGGAACGCATTCGCATGACGTTCCATCAGGAGAGACAGAGGATTGGCCAGGACAGCTAGCACACTGCATTGTCGCTTCCTCGAAGTACTGTGGAACTCCAGAGGCGCTCAATGGACAGGCACAGGTTTGGTTCGTCGACGAGTAGATCGTTCCGGTAGGACATGAACAGTCCATGCCAGAGACCTGGAAGAGATTCCCAGAGCACGATGCGATACACTCTTGCGTACCATCTGGGAGACTCAGGGTGTATTGCGGACACTTGCAGAGCTGAGCTGCAGTGGGGTATGTAGAACCACTGTAGATGTTCATAGTCTTCACATAAGGGGCCTCACACTCGAACACGCTATTCGAAGCTGGGAGAAAAACCGTTCCTGGTCCGCATATGCAGCCTGCCTCCGATGCTTGACCACAGCCAGCAGGACATTGTTGGCAATCGTTGCTCGGACCCCAAAAGTCGGAGGTACAGAGGCATTGAGGACTAGACCCTCCATTAGGATCGAGCACAGCGTTTGCCGGACAATTTGGCAGACACTCGTAGTTTGCAGATGGAATGCGCCCTTGATAGGTGAGGTACATCCAGACTTGCGAGCCAGACCCGCATTCGCAATCCGCAATATGATATCTGTTCCGGCTATTGTCCCAATAGGGGTCGACATCCATGAGAGAGACACCAGAGGGGCAGGAGCAGTCACCGGTATAATATGGTGAGGAGTCAAGTGGTGCTCCTGATATGTAAAGGCCGCACTGGCATTCCAGATCGTATCCAGGTCCTGAGCCTCCGGGAAGGGAGAAGTCGTTATAGAAAGGCACCGCAACCTCGTTGCTGGAGCATGAGATCGGCGTGCACTGGCCGTTGAGGCAGCTTGCACCATTCTGAGCAGCTCGTCAGCGCCTCCCCTCGTCTCTTGACATGCTCACACCACATGACGAGGCTCCTGGGTCCGGTTGAATGACGTTGTTCGGTGTGCCGCAGACACAACTTTTCCCAAGAATTTGTCAGTAAGGAAACATGTTAAATGCTTGGGAGACGTACTTTCCATTGTCACCATATACTGGACCAAATTGGCCAGTCTGTGGTGGAGTCTGAGGTTGAAAGCCGGCCGTACCGCATTTCAAAGGCGCCAAGATCCCACACTCGCCAAAGCCTAGGACATTGTTGGGGGGTGTCCACCCTCCGTAAATAAAGTGGGGTCCGTAGTAATTTGGCCAGCTATCTTGGTTGCCAGAGCATAAACCGCTTAGATTAGTCGCTGACGATAGTCGTCCAATCACGCTGAATAGCGCAATGAGCTTTGCCGGTGTCCACATTGATCCACGCATCGCGCAGCTTGATGCTTCTTGGGAATGAAGATCGAAAGGCATGTCAGCACATCACTGACAGAAATTTGCTCACCTCGCTCGTCCGCAACGGCAGCCGACACATGCCAGTTCCGGCGGCCGTAACGATAAAAACAGGGTGGTTGATAGCCCTGAACGCCACGGCGATCCCGAGACCAACATTAGCCGGCGGTGTTTATCCCCACGCAACGAATACGTGCAGGCCGCACTTTACCGCGGGAGAGTGTTCAAACTTTTTTTTTCCCGAGGGGCTGAGCCA
Organism: Kockovaella imperatae; assembly: GCF_002102565.1. Taxonomy (NCBI): domain Eukaryota; kingdom Fungi; phylum Basidiomycota; class Tremellomycetes; order Tremellales; family Cuniculitremaceae; genus Kockovaella; species Kockovaella imperatae. The sequence continues at coordinate 16,095 of NW_019028944.1, forward strand.
TAGCCTGTTCGCTTTTTTGAAGCGATTACGAGCCGAGTGAACCTCGGGGGAACGGATCAGTTCGTCTCGGTGGTTCTAGCACTGATTGGCATGGAGTTCGATGCGCGGAGACTGGGAATGGCGAGCTTCGCTCTGCACGGCTCTCCGCCCAAATCAAAAGACGGTTGTCGCTCGATAGGGACAATATATCCATGTCAGAACACTATGAAGCGGGCGCCCGTACGTGTCTCATGATCAAGACTCTCTCTTCTGTTCGAGGCATTCAGCCTCTCGCTGATGACTCGTTCCATTTATCGAGGCTCTGCTGAGTGGCCGGCATAGCAGGCGAGGGAGGAGCATAGGTAGATCGACGTCAAAACCGGGAGGAGGGCAAAGTCCACCTGGAAGTCAGCTCGCTGTTATGGCGCTGCTGCTTATCTTGCGCATGGTCTATGTGAGAGATGGACCTGTCCGGCTCGGGGGTCCTGCCTGACAGTAGCCTTCTTGATCAGAGTGTCCAGCTGGGAAGGCTCATGGAGAAGAGATATGCATATTGATATTGATGTAGAAACACCAGGCCAATCCGAGTATTGGTTCCGTCGTCTCACACTTTTCTTGCGGAGCAAGGAGCTGTACAAGTCGTATAGCTTGGATAATTGGCGCGTTTGCCTCATGCTGGAGCTCCGGGCCTTTTTTCATTTCGTGTAGCACAATCAGTTCAAAATTTCCATATGGCCATTTTGACGAATCTGACTTGACAGCCCTTCACATGATCAAATTTGACCCGTGCTCATTGCAGCCGGGGCAGCTGTCCCTTTCCCCCTCCTGCCTCTTCCCTTTTCCCACGGGTGTAGCCGAACAACGAGCATTCGCCACGATGGCCGAGGGACAGAAAATAAAAAGATCCATCCGGACTTGAACCTCCACTTTTTAAGGGCGTGACAGAGGTTCCACGCCTACTCTCCACGACACGCTTGGTACCTCTCACACTCATACTGTACATCATGCCAGGTTACAGCAAGCCACCCAAGCATGTCCTCGATGTCATGCAGGCATCTTCGCCTGCGCTGCCATCTGTTGCCCCCGGTAGCCAACATCTATTGCTCATCCATTGGACTGATTACCCTGCGATTGACCGGCTCTCGCGCCCCTACCTGCGCCTGGGCGGCTTACGAATCGAGCCTCAGAATCATGGACGACGAGATACGCCCGCAGGATATGGAATCAAGCCGACCGCGCACGCATACACTCTGATTCGCCTGACAGACGATAAAGAGATTCAGATCACAGGAATTTCCGGTCCTCAAGCCCTCAGCGAGCCCTATTGGAGTTCCGACGGGAAGTATTTCGCGTTTCGAAACAGCACTGAAGAGACTGTTGAGTTGTGGATAGGAGAAGCAGAGACTGGAGAAGTCAAAAAGGTCGATGGTATCCACGTCAACGCCACCCTCGACGATGATATCGTGTGGCTTCAAGGCAGTCGTTTGATCGTCAAGACGGTGTCTTCGGAGCTCAAGGTGCCGACCCCCGCTCCAACCTCTGCCACTGGACCGGTCATGCAGGAGTCGTTGGGCGGTAAAGGACAAAGCAGCACATACGAAGTCCGAGATACACTCAATTCGATCCATGACGAGGAGCTTTTCGACTTCTACCTGGCGTCCCAACTGGTCATTGTGGATGCTTCGAGCCACAAGATCGATGCGATCGGGCCTGTAGGTCGATACTTTGAAGTTGAAGTGGCGCCCGATAATGTCCATATCCTGGTCTCGTCCATTCACCATCCTTACTCTTACATTACGACTTTCGGCCGATTCCCTCGAAGAATGGAAGTGTGGAAGTTGCACGACTTCACACTTGAGAAGACCTTTGTGGTGGCCGAACTCGCTCTAGCGGATCGTGTCCCTGTACATGGTGTACGGAGTGGGCCTCGTGACTTCTTCTGGAGGCAGAACGCGCCCTGCGAGCTCTTTTACATAGAGGCACTGGATGGGGGAAATTGGAAGACTCAAGTGGAACATCGCGACAAGATCATGAGCTTGGCCTCGCCATTTGACTCGCCGAAGGAGGTGATACGATTGGAGCAGCGTTTCAATGGGATTGTCTGGGGTCAGGAGCCCGATCTGGCGCTTGTGAAGGACTTTGACAGGAACAGGCTGTGGCGCAGGGGATTCTTCATCAATGTGGACGAACCTTCTTCGCGGAAGATGCTCTACGACATGTCTGCGCATGAAAAGTACGACAATCCGGGTGCACCATACACAAAGCGTCTGCCCAATGGAAGTCGGGTCATCCGGCAGGAGGGGGATTTCATTTTCCTGTCTGGAGATGGCGCTTCACCTCAAGGCGATCGACCATTCTTGGATAGACTGAACATCAAGACTATAGAAAAACGTCGACTGTTCCGATCTAGCAAGGACGCTTATGAGCGTTTCCTTGCTTTCGGACCTGGATGCGACTTTTTGACCTGGAGACAAACGCCCTCAGATCACCCCAATGTCTACCGACGACACATCGAAGGAGAGGTCCAAGCAGATTCCGGAGAGGCGGTGTACGAATCCAAGTCTGCGGTTGTCACTCAGATGCAAGACCCCGCACCGATCGTGAGACAGATCAAGAAGCGACTGGTGTCTTTCAAGCGAGAGGATGGGCTCGCCTTGTCGTTCAAACTGCTAACTCCTCCCGGCTACCAAGGGGGCAAGCTGCCTACCATCCTCCGGGCTTATCCTTTGGACTATGCAGACGCGGCTTCGGCAGGACAGACTTCGGGTACAGACATGAACTTTGTGCGTTTGCGTCAGTATCTGTTCTTGCTTTTGGCTGGTTACGCCATCATTGACGAAGTATCCTTCCCCATCATTGGCGACCCGAAATGTGTGTACGACACCTATCTGGAGCAGCTGGTCGCCAACGCTAAAGCCGCCGTGGAAGAGGCCGTGCGGATTGGCGTCGCTGATCCTGACAAGATTGGAGTTTGTGGACACAGTCATGGTGCATTCATGACGGCGAATTTGTGCATTCATTCCGACCTTTTCAAGGCCGGTGTGGCGACCTCCGGCGCCTACAACAAGATCATCACCTCATTCGGTTTCCAGAACGAGCGACGATCGCTTTGGGAGGCACCGGAAATGTACGCTAAGGTGTCACCTTTTCACCACGCCGACAAGCTCAAGGCGCCACTGCTGGTGGTCCACGGTCTGGATGATGCGAATCCTGGAACCACCCCCCTACAGAGCAAGCTGTTCTACGAGGCGTTGCGAGGGAACGGGGCAGTGGCACGTCTGGTCATGCTTCCGCATGAGCCACATTGGTATGCGGCGCAAGAGACGAATGAGCATTTCGTACATGAAATGATCGAGTGGTTTGACCGTTATGTGAAAGGTGGATAGCGGATGTGCATGCATGGTCGGATCTTGGTTGACGGCGTGCAGCCCGAAGTATATTAAAATTTAGTGCGTGAAGTTAGTGAAATTCGATTGCTTCACAATGTACCTGCGGCGCTACCCGGTGGCGGCAGCTCGTGCTTGGTACATAAGAGGTGGCGCGTGATAGGCTTCTTCCCCAACAAACCCCAAGATGCTCGCATACCTTCTCGTGGCCCTGCTTGCCGCCATTCCCATCTTGTCGGCTCCGATAGAATCTCTGAGCGCCAGGCAGAGTTCCTATGTCAAACAACTTTACCTTCTCAAAGACCCGCTCATCTCAGACAATGACCTGATCAAGTCTGCCGGTTTCAACACGGTGATCGTGTTTCAGGTCGGCGTGGAACCCAACGGTGATATCATCTTTTATGGCGCCAATGCCAATCCGACTGTCGCTACAGGAGGTCAATACGTTGGAGGATCTGCGTATGCCGACACCATTTCAGCGTACAAAACCGGCTCAACCACGATCCAGCGCGTGGAACTCGCTATTTTGTCTGGATCCATGTCCTACCAGAGTATCAAGAGCTTGATCGCAAGCAATGGCACCGGTCCCAATACACCGTTGTATGAGAATTTCAAAGCCCTTAAAGCAGCGTGGGACCTCGATGCGATTAATGATGATGACGAGGAGGTCTACGATGTCAGCAGTACCGTAGCGTTTGCGGGCATGATGGGAGAGATCGGCTACAAATACACTGCTGCTCCTTACACCAATCAAGCTTTTTGGGCAGAGGTCATCTCTCAGGTCAACCAGAACAGTCCTGGTCTCTTTGATCGAGCATATCTGCAAACCTACGACGGAGGAGAGGGCAATGACCCTGGACAGTGGGGCAGTGCTCTGGGAATGCCTGTGATCCCACTCGTTTGGGTCAGCAATCCTAGCGATCCGCAGTACGGCGAGACCCCTACACAGGCTCAGCTGGCGTTTGAAACTTGGCATCTCACCGAGACGATCGCTGGGGGTGGTTATTGGAACTCATATGATATCGAAAACTCGGATCATGCGGACTACGACGCATACGCTCAGGCTCTCACGAATGTCTTTGGGTAGACAGGCTCATAGGTTGTATAATGGATGCACAGCGTGTTCGCTATGACGTCAGATCGAGGCGTTGCCTTACAGCGAGATGGCAAAGTGCTTGTCACGTATAGCAACAGCACCCGAGACTGGTAGCAAGTGGTACATTCGATGGCGACTCGTCCGCAAACGCTGCGACGATCCCGTTCATGTTAAAGTAGACTTGATGGCGAAACGAAGCCTGCTCTGGTCCAGCCGCATTGAAAGCTGATCAGGACGCGACCGCACGTTTCTTTTTAGGCTGAAGCAGCTAGCTGATCGAGAGACAACAACGCGATGATTATCCACACTCCCGCGTTTATCGGAATTCGAACAGTTCCCGCCCCCTTCTGACCCGACAACACTGTTCTTCGGCCGAAAAAGCCATTCCTTTCAGGCAATGTCCCTGATGCTTTTCATTCGAGGCTGTCACTACTACTCTCATTTGCATCCTCCTGGTCACCATGAATGGATCTCCCCGCTTCGTTCCGCATGCGTGTGTTGCCATCATGTACACCCCTCTCTCGCTCACGCTTCTAAAGACTAGCTCAGATTTTTAAGAGAAACCACAATGAACTGCGGGGATCGACTTTGAAAAATCATCAGTAATGGACCGTTCATTGTCTAGACTGCGTGAGAGAGTTTTCAGCATGATCCAGATTGACCAAATACGCCATCCTGGGATTAGACAGGGCGGAGAGCATGACGAGGTCTGTCGTCACGGAGACAACGTCCGCAACATGATCTCCCGATATAGTCCCGTAGTGCAGGTGAACCTCATTGTATTGTCAACTGTCCAATATTTACGATATCAGAAGATTGGGCACAACGCACGTCGGCACAGCGCAACGTTTTTCTGGACTAGCGCCGACAGGCTCTCATGCCTGAGCTGCTCGACAGACCCGATCCGCTAATCCTCAGTTCAGGTACCACCGATTAATCTCTTAACTACGATCATCCGTTCCCCAAGAACAGAGATGCCGGCTGGGAGTAAGCACACTCCAATCAAGGCAGAAGGGTCGCACGTTCAGAAGCGAGCTGCGCGCCAGCCGATATATTTACGGCCAGCACGAGTGGGACGTGGCCATTTCGTGTGCATTCATCAGCTGGTCAGAATCAAGTTCGAATTGGTAGTGTTTCAGTCTCCCTTGGCCTCGCCTAATCATCATTTCCAATAGCACCGTATCCGCCTCGACCGTCCGATCCATGGCCGTGTCGGTGGGTGACGAACCATTCTGGCAGCGTCCAGGTGTCGTCTTCGCCGTGTGTGTGAACAAGCAAAAGCATGTAGGTGAATCCGACTTTCGCCGAGCTGCAACGCATCAGCGTGGTTTGGTACAGACAATAGGGCTTACACGTCGAGGACGGCATAGGCGATGACTTCGGTATTGACGGATACCATGTTGGCCCCTTCGGTCAAAGCAAAGACGACGGGGTAGGCGGCCCAGAGGCTGACGTCAGCAGTGTGCTTCGCGAATGGCTCACATAAAGGTCATGATGGAGAGCAGGACGAATAATCCTCTTGTCTTGCTAGGTCGGTGTTTCGACGCTTTGGAGGTGAGTCACGGTACTGGAATTTCGCTTACCTCGCAATCCTCCGGTGATGAGGACGTACCAGATGACGAGGAAACCAATGCAGCTGACCGTGAACCAGGTCCATCGGCTTCGCTCGCCAGTGGCCCATCGGGCGGGGACGAGGCCACCGAGGAGACCAGTGACGATCATGAAGACGTCGGCGCAGATGACCAAGACAGTGTCGGCCGGGGAGAGACCAGCGAGCACGGCGAGAGACAGGAGGAGCAGAGGGGTAGTAAAGAGCCAGTCGATGTATCCTGTGCTATCAGCGCGTTCCAGTGACGTGGCGACTTACGAGCAAAGTAGACCTCTCGGAAGTACTTGTAGACGCTGGCATCCGCGGCGTGGTTGTGAATGGGGACAAAGGTCGTTCCGAGACCAGTAGCCATGGCAAGGTAGGAGACCATGGCAATGGTCAAAACACCGGCAGAGACGCTACCTCGTATTAGCCGAAGGGCGCGCCACGAGACGTGCGCTCTCTCACCCATGGAAGAAGCGGGCGCGTTTCTCGACGCGGAGCGCCATGGGCCAGAGACCAATGAGGCCAATGGTGAAGATGGCGAAGACGACCCAGAGGGTGGTATGTCCAGCCTTTGTGGCGTGGAGGAGCTTGGGAATGGGACTGGGCTGAAGCATGGGGGAGGGAGGGAGCCAAGTCAGCGCACGGGCCGACAGCGGGAGGCGTGGCTCAACACTCACAAAGTCATCCGTGGGGAGTGGACCTGGGGCGCCATGGTGGCCACCCTTGTGATGTCCTCCTGTACCCCCAGGTGGGCTGACGGTGATGGTGCCAGTGGGAGTACCCTTGAAGTCGAAGTAGTCCATTGTGAATAGTTACAATGCGGGGATGTGAGATGTGTGGAAGGAAGATGGGAAGGCGGAAGGTAAGAGAGAGAGAGAGACAGAGAGGCGCGACTGGCGTATTCTTTTAACGATATAAGTCGATGAGGTCATCATCATCGGAAGCGTCATTTGTCACGCTATATCCCCGAGTGTGGCAGTAGAGCACGTGCTGATGGGTCTTAGGTGCTGATCGATCATGGCACGCTGCTGGGACACGGGTGCATACAGGTGATGGTGGTGCGGCTGGTAAAGTGCTAAGAATGGGTTGTTGGTGCAGAGCAGCATGTGGCCTTGCAAGGCTCTCATGCAAGCTCATTTGTTTCCATCTGTTCCCAAAATGCATTTCGCGAAGAAGGGTTTGCCATCTCACTCCATCCTCACAGGGCGATGAACAGGATTGAGATCGACGTTCAATCTGTCCACAACGTAGCTAGCGCACGCAAAATGGTCCTTGTGTCCAAATGCTTCTCGTTAGCTGTAGTGGGCCCAGATCTGTGGTGTCATTTTCGCTCCTCTATCCCCTCATGCCGACCGATGGGCAGCTCTCGTTCGCCTCATGTGACGTAGAGACGGAAGCAATTTACACCCCAATTCCCCAAATCGGTAAATGACCTGTCGATCGGCTTTCTGTTCATTACCCGTCTCAAGTATATATATATACTGTGTGTCGATCTTATACTCCACACAATTCAACGTTCAGCAATCAGTCGACAACCAAGTCTTACACAGATAGCAACCAGTCATGTCTTCGCTCCCTCCCCGACAACCAACTGTGAGTTGCTCTTCGACTACCTGACAGAGCTGACGATTGCAATCCTTCGCTCACGTCACCGTACCTCGCGTTCACATTCCCAGGCCGACCCCCACACTCTCACTCACCTGCAGAATGCCAAACAGGCAACTCAGACTGTTAACAGATTCGCCAAGCGTGACCCCGCCCTTTTCCCCCTTTCTATCATCATGTGTCTCGCACTCGGCGGAGCGGGCTACTTCTTGTGAGCATACCTGACTCCTCCGCCGCTCACCACAAATCAGCACCCGTAAAGCATCAGAGCCCGAACCACACCGTCAATTGATGGCCAATGGTGTCATCAATCCTTGGGATGACCAAAGCAAACACGACACACACCCAAGGTGAGCCATTACGGTGAACCGCAGCTGACACTCAGTGCTGTTGCCGCCTTCAAGTACAGGCACAAGAACAGGGATGGGGTTTACGAGGATTCGCTCCCAGCTCTCAACACTGAGGTCGCCAACGTGAGTCTCTCATCGTGTTCGAAGCTGAATGTGAAGCTCAAAAACGAGGCCAAGTTCAAGTTCCGAAGCGCCTGATGTGCCAGAAACATTCAGTTGTATGTACATTAGGTCAAAATATGTATACGAGCAAATGCAAACAATGATCATAACAATACATGTACGAGTCTGGCTGGATCCCCCGCCCGACTGGGTTCATGACACTACCTTCTCTCTATGTGGACCCCTCATCTGGATGAACGTACCATAGGCACATTTGTTAGGCAAATTGACGGTGACTGTACGACTGTGAGGTCCTTCACTAAATTCCGTCTTGTGACCCATGCATTACAGTATTTCCTGCCTCTTCTACTTGGCTACCTGCATATCGTCTGCCGCTTCTTTCCCCCAATTGTTGATCCTAGGACGATCTTGTAAGGAGGCATCCTGTATGCGCCTTTCGTCGAATTTGGCTGCGTGTACAAGATGTAATACTCGCTTGGCAGGACGCTCATGGCGGGATGTGGCGCGAGGCTACAATCATATATTTTATTACCATATCATAGAATTCATGTTGGAGACCAGGAAATATCCCAAATTGAGAAGATGACGAGGGAAGAAGTATTCGTCGAACAAACTGATCTTGAGCATGAGAGCTCAGTTGGAGGATGTTGAATGGGGCTACCTCAAGAGCGAATGGAGAAAGAGGGTCAAAGTCGATGGGAGATTCGTACACGTGAACGGTCCCGTCGAGGTCTGTCGAGGTCACGACAGCAGGAGTATTTGGTCAGAGAGGAATTCGAGTCTCAGCTCCACGTAGTCTACCCGAGCTGCCAGCGGGCATACCGTCGCATGCGTTGGGCTGAAAGGAAACGTAGTCGATACCATCAAAGTAGTTGTACACCTCTGTTGCGTGAGCTGGAAAGTATATTTGTTAGTGGTTGTCTCTGTCTGGCCTGAGTTCACGGGAGAAGGACCATCCAACAGAGTTTCCCAAGGGCGTCTGGTCAATCCAACTGGCAAACGAGGTCACAAACGATCTCGCTCCGCCTTAGACAAAGCCATCGTATTCGGATAAGTAGGATAAGCTCTGATTCACAAAAATGATAGAGTTTGGCGGAGCCCGAGCGCGCCTCCGTCTAAAAGCCTCGCAGGTTGAGCCATGCAAGCCTCGTTGCAGGTTGGCATCGATAGTAGCAGCTTCAAAAATGGGTTCGCTGACGATATTCGTGTCACGGCAGAAGCCGCCGAGGTAAGACAAGGGAGAACGAGGGCGAGACGTGAGCATAGGCGGATGTTCTGAGAATGCCTCCAGTCCATCTGCTGCCCTTCCTGCCCTCTTGTTCTTCCTGCCTATGTAATAGTGTATCCAGAAATCAGCCAGGAGCAACCGCACAGTTTCGAAATCTCTGAACAGATCTGGCGACTCTTGGGTTGACGGCCCACTCCCCGGCAGCCGCGTCTGCATCTGCCCCTTTTTGAAGTCCTTCTAAATACGACCGCCAAGTGTGGTCTTGACATCCCAGCTGTGCCAGAGGGATCTGCCAGGCCATGTGATCGTGCGACTGCTCACGTGGAATATCAGTCTAAGGCGGACAGAAGGAAAGGTAAGACATCATCGGAATATTCGGGGATCTAGTATGACATATTATTAGGCTGGTCAGGACCAAAGGCACAGGAATAAGCAAGGCGAGTCCCCTTAAAAGGATCTCGTAGATCTCAGTGTTTGACAAAGGGTAGATCCGGTCCCCCACTTGTGTGAAAATCTCGAGTGGATTTGATAAATATGAATGTGGACCTTTCAGATTCTTCGCCGTTGAGAGCCATCTTCTGTGCCACCGCCATCCAACTTCATTACGTACCCCGACATCGCTTTCCGAAGACGTTCCAAGACTGGCAGACCATCGGAAAGCAAGCGTAAGAGAGGGATCGACCAGATGAGAAGATGCTCGGACCGTCGAAGACGGTGTGACTTCGTCTCTCCTTGCGACTAGACGGTGGTATTGCATTGAATACCTCAATTCCTCGGGGCACCTCGGAGTACCCGATATCGAATCGCTTTGTCCTACGTAGGCGTCGGTGGCTCGGCCGTGCTAACGTACTTTGCCCTGGATCTCGGGACGGTAATCAGACAGAAAAAGAAGGGAAACAGAAAAAAAGCAGTTTGCTTCTATGGTCGCCGGCCTAACTCGCCACAATGCGAATTTTTCTCCCAAAACAGAAACTGGATCCCAGGTCGCCCCGCGGCCAATGCAGCGGCGTTGTCCATTCACCCATCCGATCGGACCCTTGCCCCGCGGGGCGGCAGAGCTTTGACTACACTATTGGCAATCATAAAAAGATCAAGGGCGCTTCATTTTTATCGAAATGGCGTTTATTTGACGGGAATAGCCCATTATCGGCCTCCGAGCACCGAAATCTTGATCATGAGCGTAGCTGAGGGTCACTGTATTCGGTCCGAATGGAGCTCCATTACCGTTTCCTCAACGCCCCCCTCGGGGCAACTGAACGGGAATTTGAAGCTCTCTGACGATCGTATCCTTGACGATCATCCTCTATAAGACTGAGTCCAGATCCCACCAGGTCCCACCACTCATCATCATCACCACTACGCAATCAACATGTCTCAAATCGACGAGAAAGCCGATATCATTCAGAATGAAGCGCCCATCCTCGAGGGAGGCGCGCAGACGGAGCTCAATCATGAGGGAGTCCGCAAGTCTGCTTTCGACAACCTTGGCGTCTGGGAGACTGCGAAGACGTTCAGACGAGCAGTATTCTTCTGTGTCGCTTGCTACACCATGAGTATGCTCGATGGATGGTCAGTCTCTGTCGCTGGATCGATTGTCGTCAACAAGGGATTCGTAAACCAATTTGGTACTAGGGCAGGCCAGACGGGAGTTCAGCAGCTGTCGCCGACGTGGCGTGAGTGAACGCGTGTCTGAGCCGAGCTGACGGTGTTAGTCTCCGCTTGGCAGTGTATGTATGTGAGTAGAGAAGGACATAGGGAGACTCGGCGCTCATTGTGTAGAACTGTGGTCAATTCCTGTGTCTTCCCACCATTCCCTAGTGAGTTTGTGGCTGCAAATCCGATTCTGACTGCTTCTAGCATCGCCAACCGTTACGGTCGAGTCTTTGTCTTCTGGATGTCTTTGCTTTCCTTCTTGATCGTGAGTTTGATTGCGCGCCAAACGCCACCATAAGTGTGGGAAATCTCCTCGGCAATCGGCAATCGGCGGATCCCGAACTGACTGTTCTACAGGGCATGGTCTGTCTGACAATTGCGAGAACTCCTGCTGTCTGGGTAAGTTTTATGTCTTTGGGCTGTTTTGACATCCCCAGACTGTCGGTCAATTCTTCTGTGGACTCTCAGGCGCCATGGAACAGCTCTCAGTCACTCCCTACGCAGTGGAAATTGCCCCTACAAGGTCAGGAGCCTTCAGCAACAATCGCACGGGAAAAGATCACTGACGTTTATCAGAATTCGAGGTGGTTTGGTCACATTCCAGGCGGTCTGGTGAGTCGCAGACTGGTTGTCACGCGCTGACTTTGTCAGGTCATCCATCTTCCAGATCATCCTCGCCTTCATGCTCGAAATCATGAACCGAAAGTACCCTTACGACTGGTTAAAGCCTCTCTACGTCGTCTGGCCCCTTGCTGGAATCATCTTTGTCGCTATCATCTTGCTCCCTGAAAGCCCCTGGTTCTACGCAAGACGAGGAAACAAGGAGAAGGCCATCAAGTCTCTTAATAGACTCTACAAGGGTGTTCCGGGCTATGACGTCGAGGAGGAATACGCCGTCATCCTGCGAACGCTCTCACACGAACAGCAGATGCTTGACCTCCAAGGCGGAGGAGAGAGCTGGTTGGATCTTTTCAGACGCGGCAATCTGAAGCGAACTGTCATTGTCATGGCTTTCGAGGCTGGTATCTTGCTCGGAGGACTATCCATGGTCGGAAACTTCAAGACTTGTGAGTGATTCTATGCCTGATCAAACGCTGAATGTCAAGACTTCTTTGCCATTGCCGGAGGAATCAACCCTTTCTTGGCCAACTTGATCACCTCGTGAGCTTTCAGGGGTGGCTTTTGAGCTGACATGCAGCATCGTCAACCTCTTCATCGTCGCGGTCTACAGCGCCATTGCCGACAAGATTGGCCGTCGAACCCCTGTCCTCGTCTGTTTCATCGTTGTCTGCGTCACCCTCTGGATTATGGGAGGTCTTTACTACGTTTCGGCTGGCAAGGTCGTCGGAGGAGTGCTTGTCACCTGCGCTTGTCTCTGGAGTGGTGCAGAGACCATTACTCAAAATGTGTACTGGCTCATGGCTGCTGAACTTCCCTCCGCTCAGCTTCGACGTGAGTGGATGTGCTTCAAACCCTGCTGACATGTCAGTCAAGACTTGCTCTGCTGGTCTCTTCTGGGGAGCTGCTCTTGGAATGTCCACTGTGTAAGCTGCATGCCCCTTCATCCGAGCTGACAGTCTAGCTTTGCCGTCCCGCCTTCTCTTGACGCCCTCGGTCTCCGCTCTTCCTTCATTTGGGCGGCTTTGACCGTCCCAGTCTGCGTCTTCCTGTACTTCTACCTGCCAGAGACCAAGGGGTGAGCCAAGACGCTGTGGCTCTCGCTGACGATCAGACGATGCTCTGCCGAGATTGATGAATTGTTCGAGCGTGGTGTACCAGCCTGGAAGTGGTCTACTACCGTCACATCTGTTGAGGACCAGCTCAGAGAGGCTCAACTCTCGGGACAGATCGCGAACAAGGAGAATTTCGCTTAAGAATATGTTGTCGGATGCATTGTTTTACACCAAAACCCGATCGTACAGTATTTTTACACTCGCTCGTCTATACTGCCCTTGACATCGGTTCGTGTAACGGTTGTCGGTACCGTAGAATCTGGTCTGTCGAGCGGATACAACAAGACGAGTCGCTGCATGACCATGGCAACACAGCCGAGAACGAACATCCAGACGGTGGTCGCTGCGAAGCCAGGAACATAGCGAGGAGAGTCCTTTGCTGGCCATAGAAAGACGCCGTAGATGGAAGCCGAGTTGCCCAACGAATTGACAAAAGCTATGACGACGGCTCTCTTCTCGGCGGGGAAGGTGACGACGTTAGGGATCCACATGAGGATGAGGGGACAAACGGCGTAAACAAAACTGACCGCAAAGATGAGGAAGACGTCTACGAGTCAGACGGAGCCGGTGGAGCAGACTCACATTGGGCGAGATGTGTGGTGACTGACACGGTGAGGATGAAAAAGACGCATCCTCCGAACCCACAGACGGCGGTTGGGATCCACTTGGTCCTGCAGATGTCCGATAGGAAGGAGAAGATGAGGATGAAGGCAAAGGCTCCGGCGTAGATGGGTATAGTGTGGTCTGAAGTGAGCAGACGGCACTTGATCCAGTCTCACATTGCCCTTGATATCCCGTCCACCCGACTGTCATCAGTGGAGTCTTACGTACGGACTCACGGGATCCCACAAGCGTCGGGACAAAGTACTGGATGGTCTGTGCGCCTGTTGAAAGCATATCTGGGATTGAGCAGTGTCCACATCACACCACGCACACATCAAGACGAATATCCACGTTCGCCAGTCCGCCAGGACTAATCGCACGGCCTTACTAGACTCTATCCTCTCGCCTGTTCCTTGCGTGTTCGCGAGGCCGTCAAATGCCAGTCGCTGAGCTGCTAGCAGGCGTTCCTCTTGAGTCAGCCAGCTGGTTGTCGAGGGATAGTCGGGCATGATGAACCCTGATGATCTCAGCACGGCAGGCAAAATGAATATTACAAGTGAAGCAACCGAGGAAAGACGATCCGACCCCTTCGATGATCTAGCAGTGAGCCTAGGGGCGACCATAGACTGACTCACAAAGAGCCACTGCCATCCCTGGATGCCTCTCTTCCCGTCAAGATGTTGAGTCTGGCCTCAGCATGGAATGATGAGCTCACTCACTATCAAACCCGCGAGAAGTCCAGAGAATGCTCCGGCGATCGCAGTCGCAGTGTAGTAGATGGAAAAGCGTCTCGACAACTCGTATCGCCTGTACCAGCTCGACAAGTAGAAGGCGACCTGAAATGAGCGCCTCCATCAGGTGTACCTACCCCTGGCGAGAAACCGGCTTCGACAATGCCCAAGCAGAACCTGATAGCTGCGAGCTGTCTCCAATCCTTCGCAGCGGCCATGCAGGCCGCAACACCGCCCCAGAGCACGCATAACGCGCTCAGGTATACGGAAGGGCGGACCCTTGTGAGAATGAGATTCGACGGGACTTCAAATAGAACATAACTGATCTGAGGGTCAGGCTACGCGCGTCATGAGACCTACGAAAAAGACGAGGAGAATGACCGAATATTGATCCGATGTAAGGCCAAAGTCATCTTCAAGTCTAGCGTGAGCGAGATCAATACAGGTCTCACCCTCCAGTTTTTGCATTTCTAAGCGTCAGCTCGTCCCAGACTCTGTGCGCACCCTATATTCGCTCGATCCAGATACGACAATGCTGCATGTCAACCCGACAGTCGGTCCTCACCCACTGTACAAAGCCCAGACACAAGGAATCACTCTGAGATCGATCTTCCTGACGAGGTTCCTTTCGTCATCTGATCCTGGAGAATATGCCGCCGCGAGAGCCGCGACGGCAACGTCAGTCATCTCGGACATGGCTTTCCATCTGAGGTCCATGAAGATGCATGATGAGTCCGGTCCTCAGAAGCTTGTTCGACACTAGCGGCGATGTCCGAAAGTCGGTGCAGCCATGGCTGACCAGTGTCATGCCCGCATGATTCATGCGTTGTTGCCAGACCATCTCGCAGAGCCCACCTCACCGCTGCCATGCATATAATCAGCCTTGCTGAATATATCAACATCTTCAGATTCTTGACCTCTTTGCTTTCACGACACATCGAATACCCTGGAGAACAGATGACGTCGTGCGTCCACCGACCGAGAATACGCCGCCGTGAGCGGTATGCTCGGACACCAGGGGAGCGGCTCTCCGAGGATAATCAGATGTGGCGGGATACAGGTAACGACCATCAGTAGCTAGTTCATGGTGAATGTCAATGCCCCGCTATGTAAGCGTAGACCGCCAGCATCCGCTTCTTTCAGTGTGTCCTCGTTGTCCGCGGTCGTACAGGGGCCCTTTGGGGCTCTCGTCGGTGGGCGCTGCCTCACTTATACCATCACGAGCCGCTCAGAAGGTGCAAAAGGGCGTCATGAGTACCAACGAGCCTGGCTCTATCGGCTGTCACCCTCTCAGAGACAGTAGTATCGACCAGCTCTCCGAAAAGGAAGAAACTTCCCGAGATGTGATCTCGACTGCCAGATCATCATGTCCACCGGAACTTGGGCATTTGCGATCAGTACCTTGCCAGATCTATTTCACCCGAGCTCTCGGAGTTTGGACCAAAGTTTGGCGACTTTTATGACCCGAGGGAAGCAGCTTACTCGGTCAGCATCTTGCTCTTTGCGTGCGATCGTACATGAATACTCCTTCTTATTGACCGATTGCCGTTCCCGCCACAGGCTGTTTGCAAGTTCCTGGTCGGTCCATTATTGCTTCGGGCCGTGGGTCTTTAGACATAACACCCGCCTGCGCCTCTCTGCTATCCTCTGCTCTCTCTCTCTCTCCTCCTCCTCCCTTGGAGAGTTTTGCCACCTGCGTCTTTGCATTGGGCTGCATCGGCCACTTTTCTTGGGTGGTCTATTCTTCTCCACCACGGCTCAAATAATTAGAAAAAAATTAAACATCCCTTCCAATTCACCGAGAATGCGGCGATGGCACACACACACCACCCACCACCCTAACCAACCCAGATGGGCATGCATCATCTGATTCCAAAAAGGGGGCGAGAGGAAGGGGGCGGGGATGAGATACTTAAAAGGGTCGGGTGGGAGCTCCTAGTGGATTCCCCACCACACCCCTCTTACCCATACATCCCATACATTCACCATGGAGCACGCAGGACCAGTCGATGGCGGCACCAACCAGTACAGAGAGGAGCTCAATGAGATCCTCAAGAACCGAGACATCAAATGGTACAAGGGACACTATCTCAAGCTCAATGCTCTGCTGGTAAGTCACTTCCCTCTCTTGATCGATCGATCGATCGATCGAAGGAAGCTACACGCATACTCAAGCTGACTGGTCAACCAACAGTTCCTTCTCGTCATGACGTCCATGAACAACGGTTACGATGGCTCCATGATGAACGGTTTGCAGACTGTCGAGAACTGGCAAGTCTTCTTCCATCACCCTCACGGATCGGTGCTTGGTGTCTTCAACGCCATCCAATCCATTGGAGGAATCGTCGGTCTCCCTCTCGCTCCTTACTTATCTGAACGGTTCGGACGTCGAGGTGCTTTGGCTATTGGAGATGCCGTCATGCTCATCGGAGTCATTCTCCAGACTGCTTCGCAAAACGTCGCCATGTTCATCATCTGTCGATTCTTCATTGGAGTCGGTCTCGCCTTTGCTTGTCTCGCAGCCCCAGTCCTCATCACCGAGCTGGCGTTCCCGACCCACCGAGCTCCCATCACTGCCCTCTACAACTCGTCCTGGTATCTTGGATCTATTCTTGCGGCGTGGATCACCTACGGTACATTCAGCATCGCGAACACTTGGTCATGGCGAATCCCTTCCCTCATCCAAGGGTTTCCGTCACTCCTTCAAATCCTCCTGCTCTTCCTCATTATCCCAGAGTCGCCTCGTTGGTTGGTCGACAGAGGTCGCTTTGAGGAGGCCCACCGAGTCCTCACTGAATACCACTGCAACGGTGACGACACCGACCCCCTTGTCGAGCTCGAACTACGAGAGATCCGACAAGCTATCCACATCGAAAAGGAAATCAACAGGACCGTTACTTACCGAAGTCTCTTTGCTACCAAGGGAAATCGCCGACGAATGCTCGCCATTATCCCTTACGCCTTCTTCTCCCAATGGTCTGGCAACGGTATCTTGTCATACTATCTGAACATTGCTTTGGTCTCTTCCGGTATCACCTCGCACGCCTCTGAGAATCTCATCAACGGTCTCTTGCAGTTGTGGAACGTCATCACTGCATATGGAGGCGCTCTCAGTGTCGACCGACTCGGTCGTCGACCCCTGTGGCTCACCTCGGCCGCTGGAATGTGTGTCGCCTACACTGCCATCACCATTGCGGCTGCCTTGTACGAAAAGTCTCCAGTCACTGGTCTCTACACTCAAGTCGACCCTCCCGTCACACTCCACGCGCGAACATCTGCCGGCCACGCTGTTGTTGCAATGTTTTTCATCTACTATGGATTCTACAACATTGCCATGTCGCCCCTCCTCGTTGCCTACACTGTTGAAATCCTTCCCTTCAACCTTCGTGCCAAGGGTCTCTTCGTTATGCAAGAATGTGTCAATCTGTCTTTGGTCTTCAACCAATACGTCAACCCTATTGCCCTTCCCGTGCTCAGGTGGAAGTACTACTGTATCTACGCCGCTTGGATTGCTGTCGAATTCGTCTGGCTCTACTTCACCATCATCGAGACCAAGGGACCCAACGGACCCCTTCCATTGGAAGAGATTGCCGCCATCTTCGACGGAGAAGAGGCTCGAGAAGAGATTGCACGCACTCAAATCGCTCCTGCCGCTCAAGATGACAAGTCGTCGGGTAACGAGATGGAGGAGAAAGCAGCCGTATGATTTGCGTCTGAAAGTGTCATTTGAATGTATGGTCGTTACTGTGGTTTCCCTACATCCAGTTTCAATAAAGGTCATGCTGTCGTCGAGGCGCTTGATGATCTCGATGGTCATTCACCCTATGTCCAGCGGAGTACGGGCCGAAGCTAAATCCAGGACGCACCCTGGCAGGCTCGCACCGCAAGGCAATATGTGTATCAGACCCTTCGCCAGACCACTTAATGATTTGCCTCGATCGGATACTTCGTACAGATGCGATTTGCGCATTTTATTCTCACCGTTGACTGCTTTACCGCATGCACGACCGTATCCTTATGACTGTTATTCTTGCCGAGACTCCAAACCCGATGCTTGGGGCCATTGTCTGTCTTCAGATCGACCTGAGCGTCACAGCTCAGGAGGTCACACGCCTCGTCACGAAGCGATATGCCACATGGATATTCACCGATGCATAGGATCGAGCGGAGCAGCTTACACTGTCACTCCGGTGAGAAGCCCCTCTCTCGCAATGCCGTTGCTGCCTTCAGTAGGCGGGGCCCGCTCGGGGGATTTGACCCAATTTAAGAATCGCACTAGCGTCCTTTTTGCCCCGTGAGTCGACATTGCCAGGCCTGCATCCCGGTCAGTTCTCGGGACAGATTCGGACGACATGGTCTCTCGCAGGAGCCTCATATAAGGTCTCGATGTAAGCTTTCATGTCATCTCCAGAACACCATGCTCTTCCTCCTCGCCCTTCTCGCGCCGCTCGTGAGCGCAGCTCCTACTAAACGCTGGGAATGTGCATCCACGAATAACTCGCAATGCTCCCTCGCTTCTCTTGCAGAGCGATCTGGCAAGCTGTACTTTGGAACGGCTTACCAGTCGTTCTATATGGCGGCAGAGGGTTTCACGCCGGTCTTGGACTCTGAGTTTGACCAATACACTCCCGAAAATGAGATGAAATGGTCTGTCATTCAACCTGAGCCCAATGTCTTCAACTGGACCGGAAGCGATCTCGTAAGCGGACCTTGCCACAACTTTTGCTGATGACAGATCATTGCCCATGCGAAAAAGACGGGATCTATCGTGCGAGGACACAACTTTTGTTGGGATTCGCAAACGTGAGCACGTGGAATCCAGTCGCGCTGATTCTCAGCCCCGGATACGTGACCAACATCACCGACCCTGACGAGCTCAAGTCTGTCTTGAAGAGCCACATAGACGCCGTACTGGGTCGTTACGGGAACGATCTGTATGCATTCGACGTAATCAACGAGCGTGAGTCATTCTTACGGACTCGAGCTGACCCGCAGCACTGAACGACAACGGCACGTTCAAGTCAAACGTGTGGTACAATGTCTTGGGCGAAGACTATCTCGGCATTGCGGTGAGTCGATTCAATCATCGTCTGCTCACTCTCAGCTCGACTATGCTCATGCTGCCGCCCCCAATCTCAACCTTTACATCAACGACTACAACATTGAAAGCGTCAACAATAAATCCCAAGCCATGGCCAAAGTCGCTCAAGGCCTCCTTGCTGCTGGCAAGCCACTCAACGGAATTGGCTTTGAATCTCACTTTATCGGCGGCGAGACACCCGACGACATCGCGGAGTCCATGAAGCAGTTCACAGATCTCGGCCTCGACGTCGCAATTACCGAACTCGATGTCCGGGTTCCGGTGAACAACATGGGCATTGCAAATTCTACATGGCTCGAGATTCAGTGGGTGTTAGAGAAACTGCAATGCTAATAACCAGGGCAAAGGACTATGCTCAAGTCGTGTCCGTCTGTCTCAACAACACAAAGTGCCCGGGAGTCACAGTCTGTGAGTTTTGACCGGGTGAACCTCCTTGACATTCGTAGGGGGCTTTGCAGACTACTTCTCCTGGATTCCCGGCGTCTTCGCAGGATACGGTGCGGCAGATCTGTACGGATTCACTTACCAGCCCAAACCTGCGTTTTACGCGGTGCAGGACACGTTGTAAAAAGGCGATTTGGCCGGAGACACAGGTATTGAGGTTTACAAACGTTAATAATAGGATCCAGAGTGCACATGGATCTCGTTCCTATGCTTCAATTTGAGATTCAGCGTGGTGAAGAGGGGAATTTAGCCCATTTATAAATAAGCGAAGCATAGGGGGGGAGCGAAATGTGCGGACCTCACCATTTTGACAAACCCTATTCCCGTCCAGTTCAATGTGTGCCTCGTCGACTTTATTTCTTCGTTACGGTTCCCCGCGATACGATATCGCGGCGGAGAGGAGTGCGGATCTTGGTTCGACGCCACGTTATCTAATGTGGCGTCACGTTTACGACGCCCGTTCCAAGAAGCTATCTTGCTTTGGGCCCAAAGTTTCGGGCGTGACTGCTTTGGATGTATTTTGGACCATGTCGGCCCCAACGGCGTACAATTCGCTTACGACGCCTGATCTCGCGGAATCCTGCTGGACCCATATATACTCAGTCTCAGGATATCCCTTTCCCACCATTCCGCCACCATGTCTGAACATCTCTCAGACGACGTGTCCGAAGAGAAGGTCATCACACCCAACGACGTTTTCGGAGAGGTCAAGACCTTTGTAACCTCCGAGAGCGAGTGGGTGCCCCCCAATGAGTGGATCGAGCGGTTTGTTGCCGAGTATACCGGTCATCACGATGGCAGCACCGAGACCCTGGCTCCCGGTACTGATCCTCTGAGAGCCGCCTATGCAGTCTTGACCTTAGAGGAGGACGCTGCCAAGGGCGTCCTTGTCGACGGCCTTAAGGCATATCGCCAGGACTATACCATTGACCACAACCTTCTTGCCAGGTGCCGGTCGCTTCTGGAAGGACCCGAAGCTCTTGGTACTGATCGAAACGATTGGGGCTACCAACTTTGCAAGACGGCCGGTTTCTTCCACAATTGGTCGTGTTATGCCGAAGTGAGAGCAGTGACACTCCCCTATGACGATGTGGATGAGCCATGCGAGACGTTCAGAGCGTACCTTTTGGGAACCCTGTGGGTCTGCGTCGTGACAGCGGTGAACACTTGTGGGTGATCCCTTCCAGGATTTTCCACTGACTTTAGTCTTCTCACAACGTCAACCTGGTATCAGTATTCCCGGTCAGCTTGTTCAGCTCTTGCTTGTGCCTATGGGACGAGGACTCGCTCTCCTTTTGCCAGACTGGGGATTCACTTTCCGTGGCAAACGCCACTCACTGAATCCTGGACCGTGGTCGGCCAAGGAGCAATTGTTCTCGACCATTTTCTTTGGCGGCGCCTCCACTATCGGCAACTTTACAGGTCTTCTCGATTTGCGAATGCCTGCTTTCTTTGGACTCAAATGGGTCACCTTTGGTTACGCTTTGATTCTCGCATGGGCCAATCAGCTGTTCGGGTTGGGAATGGCAGGTATCCTCCGACGACTCACAGTGTATCCTACCACTGCAGTTTGGCCACAATCACTCCCCACTCTGGCGCTGAACAGAACGCTGATCAGCTCGGACAACAAGCGGGAGACGATCAACAAATGGAAGATCAGTCGTTTCAATGCGTTCCTCGTCGCCACTGGCATCTTCATCGTCTGGTACTGGATTCCGAACCAATTCTTTGGCGCCCTCCGTATCTTCAATTGGATGACTTGGATAGCACCCAACAACATCAAGCTAGCCGTCGTCACTGGCGGTTACGGGGGCATGGGCTTCAACCCCATCTCCACGTTTGACCCTTTGACCTCCGGTAGTGGCGCCATGAACGTGCCATTCTTTGCGTGAGTACATCCCCAGTGAACATCACTGACGCCGCCCAGCCAATTCCAGCAATTCGTCATGCGAGTCATCTCTGGCGTCATCATCATCATCCTCTACTTTGCCAACGTGTCCTGGGGTGGCTACCTCCCGATCAATTCGAACGGTATCTACAACAACAAGGGAAAGACCTACAATGTTAGCATGGTGCTTGACGAAAAGCTCCAGGTCGACATTGACAAGTACAACGACTACGGCCCCCCATACTATTCCATCTCGAACCTCTTCATCACCGGCGCAAATTTCATGTATTACACCTTCAGCATTGTCTATGTGTTCATCCGATACCGCGAGCAGATTGTCAAGGCCTACTATGGTGTCGTCATGAATGTTGTCAAGAGGCGAAGTGGTTACCATGGGTTCACAGATGGAAACACTCGCATGATGCTGGCGTACCCCGAGGCTCCGGAATGGTGGTACACCATCCTCTTCCTCTTTGGCTTTGTCATCTCCATCATCACGGTCTGTGCCTTCCCCACGCAGACGCCATGGTGGACGATCCTCGCTATTGTTGGCATTGGCGCCTTTTTGACTGTCCCATGGGTCATTATCCAATCCATCGCCGACACTGGAATTCAGCTTGGAACCATCTGGCAGGTCCTGCCCGGTCTCTGGTTCCCTGGTGAACCCTTGCCCCAGCTCATGTTGCTCATGCTCGGTGACGCGTTCGAAGTTATGGCGGGAAGTTTCACCAACAACCTCAAGATGGCCCACTACGCCCGCATGCCCCCAAGAGCCGTCTTCCGTGGACATGTCATCGCCTGTGCCATCAACGTCGTCATCTACTGTGCCATTCTCCAAGTCTACCTCTCGTTCTTTAACAGCGATTCGACGCTCTGTCAGTGGGACAACCCTCAGCACATGGTCTGCGCTGGTCCTCACGGTGTCTATGCATCAGTCATTCAGTTTGGCGCATTCGGGACCAACAACATGTTCAAGCTCTACCCCAAGCTTTCTTGGTGCTTCTGGCTTGGAGGCATACTCGGTGTGGGCTGGATCGCCGGGGAGTATGGTCTCCCACGTCTCCACAACCGAATCAAGGGACGCATGGAGGCGAGCAGGTTCGCGTGGTTCGACCGATATATCTGGACGACGGGTGGCCGAATCCTCGGAACGCTCAACCCCGCCATCGCTCTGTCTGGCGCTCTCAATTGGTCAGGTAACAACAACTTGACCTATGCTACCACCGGTATCTACATCGCTTGGCTGTTCCAGTACTACCTCAAGAGACGATACACCGCCTGGTGGCAGAAGTACGCGTATCTCTTGTTCGCAGGTATCAACGTCGGTGTGGCCATCTCGGGTCTGATCGGGACCCTCGTGTTCAGCTTTGGAGCTGGTAAGGGTGTGTCTTTCAAATGGCGAGGAAATACCATCAGTCAGGCCGGAGACGACTGGAAGTTGTACAACAGTGAGGTCGCGTATCTACCTTTGCCTGAGAAGGGATACTTTGGTTTGGACAGGAATCAGTACCCGGAGAATTGGTAGGTGTGGCAGCTAAGGTGGACTCGCGTTTGAAGATCTCGTGGTGTCATTTGATGCAATCAATCACCGTGTCCCATGTATCATCTCTCCGACAATTGTCCAATCGGCGAAGACGGCATCGGGCAACACGCCTTGCACATTCATGCACAGCGGTGGTCTCCGTAGTCACTTCGATCAGCCCAGCTAAACCAACAGGCCCCAATGAGCCCCAGTCCAGCGGCAGAGGCGCCGCCGTCATCTCGATTGACACATGGCATAAATTAAACCCCGAAATTGCTCCATGGGCTCTCGTCGCACGCTCCATGTGCCAGTTCCGAGCCGCAAATTAATTGATGCATTTGGCGCTAGTGGAGCTTGTTCGGCGCACGGCTAGACGTATATATACTGATAAGACACGACATGGTGCATCACCAACGCAGCCATGTTCTCCCTCCTCGCTCTCCCACTTCTAGCTGTAGCAGCTGCAGTCCCCGTCAGCAGGCAGGACAGCGGCGGTGTCAAGGAGCTGTGGCTCTTCAACGATATTCGAGTCTCCGATGCCAACGCTATCAAGACTGCCGGCTATGA
This sequence comes from Kockovaella imperatae, assembly GCF_002102565.1. NCBI lineage: Eukaryota > Fungi > Basidiomycota > Tremellomycetes > Tremellales > Cuniculitremaceae > Kockovaella > Kockovaella imperatae. The sequence goes on from NW_019028944.1 coordinate 39,698, forward strand.
CACCGTGATCATGTTTCAACTGGGCATCTTTGCCAATGCTTCGCTCGCTTACTATGGAGACGAGAAGGGTCAGAATGACAACCCCGTCCTGCTGGTCGACGGAGGTGTCTACGTCGAAGACATTGGGCTCGCCGACATTGTCACCGGCTACAAAACCGGCACTACTACCATCGACAGGACCGAGATCACCATCGTCTCTGGCAATGTGTTCTGGCAACGAATCCAAGCCATGGTCGAGGCCAATGGAACTGGCCCAGACACCGCACTCTACCAGAACTTTGCAGCCTTGAAGACCGCCTGGAACTTAGATGCCATCAATGACGACGATGAGGAGAACTATGACGTCTCGAGTACCGTTGCCTTTGCCCAGATGCTGGGACAGATCGGGTACAAGTTCACCACGGCTCCTTACACCAACACATTCTTCTGGGCACAAGTTGGACAGGGCATCAATGATGCAAACCTTTACGACCGATCCTATCTCCAATGCTATGATGGAGGGGAGGGTAATGACCCGGGACTTTGGGCTTTCGAGGTCGGCATGCCACAAGTGCCCCTGCTCTGGGTCACCAACACCGACAAGCCACAGGATGGTAACACCCCGGCTCAGGTTCAATCTCAGATGCAACAGTGGAAAGACACGTATGGGTCCAACATTGCTGGGGGAGGATTGTGGAACGACTATGACATTTACTACAATAACAATTCATATCAAACCTACGCACAGGCTTTGGAAGCCGTGTTTGGCTAGAAATACCAATGCATCGCTATAACTTTTCGTGCTGAACCTCGACTTCTTGCTTGAGCTCTCCCGCAACTGACTGATCAGCGGAGTTTCCAAACCACCACTCACTTGCGAGCTGCTCCTCTCGCGAATGTTTGCCCACCCGCTCTGCCGATTTGTCGAGAGGTACGATGAGCTTCATGGTTCGGAATAACTCGTCCATCTCCTCGAGCGTCCTTCCTCTGGTCTCAGGGAAGAAGAGGTAGAAGAATATGGCATTGGTCATGGAGCAAATGGTGAAAACGAGGTAGTATTTCCAGCCTAGCTCTTAGCAGAGCCTCAAGAGCTACTCACCGATCGAGTCGAATGCTTTTGGAGTAACTTGGCCGATCATGAAATTGGCCAGCCACGAGGCAGAGGTGGTGATACCCGTGGCCTTTGCTCGGACGGCAGTGTTCATGATTTCGACGGGGCTAGGGTCAGCCAAGCACCTCATTTCACTCACTATACCCAGGATAGAGGTCCGATGCAGAAGGAAAAGACAAAGTTGTAGATAAAGATCATGACCACAAAGGCGTACCCTTCGCCTTTGGTGCCTCCGCCGGTGGCAAATTGCTTTGCCATGGCACTGCTGTCAGCTCCCGAATCGAGCTTCACCCACGTTGCTACGGCAAAAGCGACGCTCGCTGCCAAATTGCCATAAATGAGTGGAGGTCGGCGTCCGACTCGGTCAAGGAATAGAACACAGAGCGCCTCGGCTGCGAGTCCATTAACATTGTTGAGACTATTGATGAGGAGAGCGTTTTTGGCGAACCCGACGGAGGAGTACACTGTGCTACAAGGTGAGCCACATCCCATGACAGCACTCACTTGGCATAGTATTGAATGGCGGAGACTCCAGTCATCTGGACTGAGAACTGCAATACAACTCCATAAAACACTTTTCTCAAGTTGGCACCGTCTCGGAAAATCTTGTCCTTCAGCACTGATCATTTGCTGACTGGACATACCACTGTCCATGCTCTGCTTGCCATCTCCTGCTCTTCGTCCAACTTGGCCGAGATGGTCGCAAATTCAGCTTGGACCAAACGGTCGTTGATATTGCCACGAGAGTGAAGTCTGGCCAAAGAAGCGAGGGCCTCCTCGGGACGGCCCTTGATCATCAACCATCTGTTGTCAGCTACAAGTCATCGATTCCGCTCACCTTGGGGACTCCGGGAGCACAAAGAGGCACAAGACAATGGGGATAGCGGGAAGCATTTGGAATGCGAGCTTTGGATCAGCTTCACACGCGAAAGCCAGACTCACTGGAACCCGCCATTGGATCTGTGTTCCCATCGCACCTTGCTGGCAGCCGTAACCGATCCATCCGGCGACAAACGCACCTATACCCAGAGACAGCTGGAACAAGGCGGTCAATTGTCCTCGGTTAGATGGGTGGGCGATCTCGGATTGGTACACTGGAGATGAGCGGAGAGTACGCGTCTTTCACATACATGGGACCAATACACCCTGAGGATGTCAGTGGCTGTTGAGGAGTCTCCGCTCACCAGTTGTCCGATCGCCAGTCCGGCAATGAATCTGCCGGCCATCATCTGCTCCTTGTTCTGAGTAGAAGTCTGAATGACTCCTCCAACAATAAAGATGCATCCAGCGATGGTTACTGAGATTAGCTCTGAGCGCTGATGTCAACTCACAAGCAACCCGTCGGCTCAGGGCATCGGCAGCATAGGAGGCTGGAATGGTTCCGACGAATGCACTATTTTCAGCTCCTCCCAGGAGATATGACTTACCCTAGCAATAGGGACGAGGTTATGAACCCGATATAGTTTGCATTGGTCGTGTCAACAGTCTTGACAAAGTCGGGTGCCGCCAGGACATAGGCAATGACACCGAGATCATACCCGAATAGACCTGCACCGCTCCTGAAAGAGCTCAGCGAGATACGACGTCGGACCTACGCAACGAATACGGCACAGAGAAACGTGTAGAGCTTAGGGGATAGTTGACCGACCATGTTAAGGGGGGATGTTTTGATGCGGGGCTCTCATGAGCCCATGTGCTGGGTATTTAATGACGTTCATGTCGCCGTGAGACGGTGCGAGGCTCCGCGGAGAAAACAGATTCGCCGAATCTGATTCGGCGGATTGACTTTGGGGTTTTATATTTCATAGACAGCCAATGAGTCCCAGACAGAGATTGAGGCAGAGACATCAGCGGTGTGTATGCGAGATGCCAGTATGGACCTCCAGACATGACTGAATGAGCAGAAGACGTCCATTACCTGTCCACACCATTCTATGCGTTTGCCAGTCTGGACGGTTCATGATGACTGCCACCACCATCATTCCGCCGCTTAGATTTTGGGCATTTCGGCGAAACGCCAATCAATACCCGGCTGCCATCCGCCGTCAACAGTCTTCACTCAAACATGCACAGACGAGAGCCATTGCGCAGACGGCTGGCGTGAGTGCAGCAGTGAAGGGCCGGACTGACTGATCAGGTGCACCAACTGTCGAACAGTCAAGGTAGGTAGCCCATCTCGCACTCGGCTCAGTCCCCAGTCTCGCTGCGTTCCTGTCCCCGACTCAGGCACATCCTGTCAAAGATGCGGTATGCGGGGTCCCATAACATGGCTAACGCCCAGTTGAAAACGGTCTGACCTGCCAGTATCCGGCGCGACGACGCCGAGGCGAAATCTCGCCTCGAGGCTCGGCGCGACAAGAGCCCAAAGATCCGCCGTCGCAACCAGCAGAGCGTGTTGTGGCTTATCCACCGGATCGACTTCGTGCGAGAACTTCGGGACCGAGTCAGTGGCAGAGTCCAACGACATCGCTTCGCGAGTGGGCTCGGGTGTCAGATACCCAACAGAGTCCTGCTCGATCCAATGTGACGGCAAGCGGGATCAACCGCCATGTCGATGTGGACATGTCCGGCCAGCTAGACCCATTCCACGCGAAGGCCGGAAAGACCACTGGACAACGCGTAGAGCAGCATACGGCGACCTTGTCGGACTATCAAGATCCTGGTGAGTGCTACTATGAGGCTTTCTGCTGAATCAAAGTCGCGTGCCATCTCCTCAGTGCAGTCGAAGCGGGCGTCTTGTTCATCTCGTGAGTGGGCAGGGTAGCACAATCTGACGGCAGTTTCATGGAGCGACTCAATCCTATGGTGGGGCTCCTGGACCCGGCAAGTGAGGCACATTCGAGACGTAGCTTATTCAGTCCACGATTTCTCGTCTATGCGGAGGTCGTCACTGCTCTTCACCACCATCATGGCAGCTGCAGCTAAATTCTTTCGCAAGGAGCTATACGACGCTCTCATCAGCCACTGCCAGACGCTCTTGCTTCGGTCAATCTTTGCAGGTCATTGCTCCATCGATCTGGTCCAATCACTCATCCTCTTGGTGTTCTGGAAGACACCAGTGGACAAGTCAGCATGGGTCAATATCGGCATCGCAGTGAGGCTGTCTCATCAGCTCGGTCTACATATTCCTAGACAGGAGCCGCTACCAGCGGACCCCGAGGAGGCGGCACTGGTACGAGACAGGGAGAGGACGTGGTTCTGTGAGTGTTCGCGGGTGCCGAGGCTGACAGCAGGCTTGTCTTGTAGGTACAAGCGTGCGAGCAAACGCTGAGGTCCCGCCTTCAGGCATGGACGGAACGTGAGCCAGCCAGGGGAGGCGCCGCTGATGACAGCTATTCTGACATTTTTGGACTCCCCCATACGATATCTGAGGATCAGTTCATGAATGTAGGTATCTCGCACAATCTCGCTCATTACCAGGCCGCCGTTTGGGTTCAAGAAGCCACGGATAGTTCTCGGTCCATCGACCTGCACTTGGCAAGCTCGATAGAGTGAGAGCCCTTGTCGATGAGACTGATAGGTAGGCTTGCTGGGAGCCACCTCATGCTTGTCAAAATCAAACGAGAGGCGCATCTCATCAATCGTGATCTCAAAAAACCCATACTACTGCAGATACGAAAGGACTATTCTGAGCACATTGAAAAGTGGTTTGAGAAGGAATCGGGTGGGTAGCATCTCCGATATGACTGACACGCAGCGATGAGCTCCACGGAACGGGCCTTTCTCAAATGGTACGATATCCGAGCCTTGATAGATGTCTACTTTTTGCTGCTCGACGGGTCCTTGTCAAGCGAAGACGCCGCACGCAGACAGGAGATTGTCGATCTGGTGCACCGGCTAGCCGAACAGACAAGTGTCTTGGGTGATTCGGAAGACCTGGTTTTCCTGCAGGACACTGCAGCTGTCCAGCTCTCTACACTCGGTTCACTCTTGCTCGACGTAAGACGACCACCAAAAATGCTCGCTGACCGTAGTCATTCTCCTCCTTCCTCCCCCACCAAAAGGCCTCCATCTTTCGAGATCTATCCATGATACAGCAATGCTGTGCGATGGACCGGACCGGTGACCAAACCTTGCCCGTGGCATTTGTCGCGCGTTTCCTCGGCAAGGTCACGGCGCAATTGTCCGGAAGCCTTACGTTGGATATTCCTTCGGAAGCAGAGTCGGGGCTGGGCGTTTTAGAGTTCATCGATCCCGCAGGACCGGAGGTGGGGGGAAAGGCATCATGGCAGGAACTGACGAGCAGATGGACATTGTGCCGTCCGATTTCGACGACGTGCTGCCAGACCCAGATGGGCAGTATTGGTGAGCTCACCTCATCGACGAATCTCACACCAGGTCCTCGTTATTTGTGTCCCCAACTGTTGTTCTTGGCCCTCGTTAATTCGGTCTAATTATAGCCCGAATTGACGCATGTAATCTGCCTGAAATTAAGCGTTTCCGGCGCCACGACCGTGCGGACGGGGGGGCCCTCAACTCTCGTGGAGTGAACCATAATGAGACTAGTGTGAACACGTCCTCGTGTAGCAGAAGAGGACCGGGGACCCGGGTGGGGAGAATAGATCCTCCAAAAAACGGGAATATTGGAATAAAGTCATGTCCACTCGACGGCATCGTTCCGCTCCAATGCCCGCCGTGAGATATAAGACAGCGTTGACCTACCCGGCTCTCTCCCTCAACAACCATCATGCCTAGACACATTGAGCACGTCCAAGAGCTCCCAGCAGACAGTCCGGTGTCGATTGACAACGAGGACAAGATCTTGTACGGGGACTCACATCTCGACATCAACCCTGCAGATGAAAAGACTATCGAAGGCTCCAGGGATCACGAGCTCACAGCCGAGCAAATCGCTCAGCTCAGGCAGCGCTATGGCCACAAGGCCGAAGCGGACGACATTGCGCCAGCTCGTGATGTTCAGATGATCATGGAAAAAGTCATCGGCATGACAGACGAGGAGGCCCTCGAAGTTCTCGTGGAGGCGATTCAAATCCACAAGGCCGACCCAAATTTCCCCCCTTGGACCATGAGCAAGCTTCGTGCTTTGGTCGAGGGGTACAAGGCTTGCGATATGTCCGAGGACGACTGGAGCTTTGACACGAGGACTGAAGCTGCTATTCTCAAGTATCACTCGCCGTATCCCGAGGTTCGATCGGTCACTGAGCCGTTTGATGATCCCACGATCCCTGTTGAGACGATAAGATCATACACGCTTGGCTTCATGTTCATGGCTGGGGCTACGGGTCTGAACACATTCTTCTCTCAAAGACAACCAGCCATTGGCTTATCGTCCCTCATCATGCAGCTACTCCTCGCACCCTGTGGGTATTTCTGGGCTCGCGTCGTCCCCGCATGGACCATCCGACTCGGCAAGTGGGAACTGCCACTGAACCCTGGTCCTTGGACATTCAAAGAACAATGCTTTTCGACCATCTTATTCACGATTGTCAATGGTGCAGGCTCTGCCCAAATCCTGATCCTGACTCGTGAGTCTTAAGTCATACGCTCGTTGCTGACCCTCAGAACGACTCCCTCAGTTCTTTGGACTCGACTGGGTCAGCTGGGGCTACGAGATCCTGATCAGTATCTCCCTCCAGGCTTTTGGATTCTCCCTGGCCGGTCTCGTCCGCCGTGTGGTCATCTACCCGCCTCAGGCTATCTGGCCTGGTATCCTGCCCAAAATTGCTCTCAACAGAGCGCTAGTCGTGCCTGAGAAGAAAGAGACCATCAACGGTTGGAAGATCTCGAGATACCACTTCTTCATGCTCGCCTTTGGCGCCATGTTCATCTACTTTTGGATACCCAATACGCTGTTCCAGGCACTTCACGCGTTCAACTGGATGACTTGGATTGCTCCTGAGAACTATCCCCTGGGCATCATCACAGGCTTCTATGGCGGAATGGGTTTCAACCCGCTCGCCACATTTGACTGGAACGTTGCGGGAACCGGAACGTGAGTTAGAGACCATCGGACCTCCGCTGATCACATAGACTTACGACTCCGTGGTTCTCGACGATTCAACAATACTTTGGCCAGATGACAGCTGGACTCATCATCATCGCCATGCATTGGACAAACTCTTACTGGGCGGCTTACATGCCCATCAATTCGAACCAGTTGTTCAACAACGTTGGAGGTGCATACAACACGTCAGAGGTGAGCATGTCAGGCATTCGTCGACTGATTAATCAGCTGCTCGGATCCGACTTCAAGGTCGACCTCGACAAGTACAAGACATACGGCCCGCCATACTGGAGTGCTGCCGCCTTCTTCACCGAGGTCGGTTGGTATCTCTGGTACATGTTCTCGATCCCCCTGATCATCACCCGATACTTCCCTCAGATCCAGATGGCTCTTGGCGGTATTTGGAGAAGTTTGCGACACCGAGAATCCGTGTACGAAGGTCAAAACGATCCCCACTCGCGCATGATGGCCCAGTACAAGGAAGTTCCCGAGTGGTGGTACCTCTGCGTCCTCGTCGTTTGTCTCGGCTTTGGACTCATCGCCACGCTCGCCTGGCCGACGCTCTTGCCCGGTTGGGTTCTTTTCGCGGTTCTGCTCTTCCACATCTTGCTCCTCGTACCCTCAGTCGTCATCGAGTCCTATGCCAACGTGAGGATGGACGGGGGTATTCTGTTCCTCGTCCTCGCTGGACTGTGGCTACCAGGGAATCCGCGCGGGCTGATGGTGGCATTGATGTATGGGACGCAATTTGGCCAGCAGACAGACAACTTTATCAACGATCTCAAGTTTGGACACTATGCCAAGATCCCTCCAAGGGCCATGTTCAGAGGCCAGATCCTCTCGGTCATTTTGAACACGTTCATTTGGCTGGCATTGACCAACTGGATGATTGACCATTTCCAGGTCGGCTCGTTTTGCAATTGGGACAACAAGCAGCATATGGTATGCGCCGGTGTCCACGGTCAGTATGCCCTCGCCCAGATGTACGGTGGATTCGGTGTCCGTAACCTGTTCAAGCTCTATCCCATCCTGCCATGGACATTCTTGCTCGGGGCCGTGGTCGGTACCGGCTGGGCGCTCACTGAGCATTACGGACCTGGCATCAGGGAGCGGGCACGACTCACATGGTCAGAACACAAGTATACGTGGACCAATCGTCTCTTTTTCAAGCCCGTCGAACTCGTCGGATGGGTCGATCCCGCCATCTTCCTGCACGGATGGGTCAATTGGACCGGAGGGTCCAACCTGTCGTACAGCACCCAGGGTGTCTACATCTCGTTCACGTTCATGAAGTACATCCGACATCACTATTCGGCTTGGTGGCAAAAGTACAACTATCTGCTTGAAGCTGGCTTCGATCTCGGTGTCGCCATTTCCGGCATCATTCAGACACTCATCTTTGCCATGGGTAATCATGGAAAGGGGTACTCGATCGAGTGGTGGGGCAACACTGTCAGTGAGGCGGGCGTGGATTACCAGAGTTATAATCAGAACGCGACGCTGTTGGCTATCCCAAAGGACACGGGTTACTTTGGATTACCCCCGGACCAGTATCCGATGTCCTTCTAGGCCTCCCAAGCGGAGCGGGGGGGGCGGTGATGATACGAGGGACGACTTGAGTGGAGCGAGACAGATGGCTGTGACGAGTGATCGAAGAAACGTGGCCAAGTTTCCGCTCGGCTGGGGCTCGTGTAACGATAAAACGAAGGAAGATTACAACTATTTGGAATGTATTTTGTTCTCTCTCCGTATAGGTTCCTCTTCTGAGGTACCGATGGCGGTCTCAGACCTCAACGTGCCATGCAGCAATGCTATACCCCCGCTCCTGCTACCTCCCCAAGTGCCACAACGCCGAAAAATAAAATAAACGGAAGCAAAAATAATAACCGCGGCCGAAATATCCCAAACCACATTTTCCGCCGTATCTCGTCCAATTCTCGTCCAATTCTCGTTCAGATTGCATCAAAATGCATGTCTAGAGTGCCCCAATGTTCACAACAGCAAAAAGGAGGTAAGCTCGACGAGGGGGTCGAACCCTCGATCTCCTGATCCGCGGGACGTCGCTTTACACGAACAGAACGCCTTAGAAGTCAGATGCCTTACCACTGGGCCAGCCGAGCCTAAAATCGGGCACTTTTGGTGTGATATAACATTCCGACGCCCATTGAGCCTCTGGGAAGCAACCAGGACCTCACTAAGCCCCTATGGCCTGTTGCCGACCTTCGATGCATCGCTTTTCATCGCGCAAGCCCATCGCAGAGGCCCTGACGTCTTCGAGAAGCCCATATTGACCAATTTTCTGCCACAGCCAAATTTCCGCCACATTCCCTTCCACACCTGCCGACATTTGCTTCCGTCGCGACGCGCGTGAGCCGATCGCTCACCACTTGGACCGCTCTATCTTTGACGAACCCTTGACGACTGCTGGCGCATACGCACGGCGATCGCTGCTGGTCAGCATTGAAATCTCACCATGGCATACCCAGGACCATCTTACGGTGCCTCTGATGGCCCTTCGCCGCCGCTCGGCGTTCCCTCGAACGGTCTAAACGGACGCACCCCTTCACCTCTTCCCGCCGTGCCTCAGGTCGGTTCGTCAAACCTCGGTCAACCTGGCTCCAATGCTCCTCACGCGGGCCTGTCCACATCATCCTCTCAGGGTTCTCTTTACCCATCCAATGTGTCTGACAAGGGTCCCGACTACGTCTACTTTGAGCGGAAACCAAACCAATTTGGGGAGAACGTAGCTGGAAAGGCCACGGCCGCAAAGATGAAGCTCGAGCTGTATTACAAGGATGCAGTGGAAGGTGTAGTTGGACGTAAAGACCGGTGAGAAGTGTTCTAAGACAGCGCTGATGAGCAGCCGAACAACCCTCGAAAAGCAGCTCGCTGCGGACACGCTCACCCCGGACTCTCTCAAAGCGAGACAGCTCATGGCGCTAGGAAGGCGCGAGTCAAAGTGAGATACGCCAAGAGATTCCCTTTCTGATGCCAGCTTTCTTCGCCTTCGTCGCACACGGATCGGTCTCGAGGATTTCCGCACTGTCAAGGTCATTGGCAAAGGTGCCTTTGGCGAGGTTCGTCTGGTTCAAAAGGCGGACACTGGCAAGATCTATGCTCTCAAGACGTTGAAGAAGAATGAGATGTTCAAGAAGGATCAGCTCGCCCATGTTCGAGCCGAGCGTGACGTTTTGGCTGAGAGCAACAGTCCATGGGTGGTCCAACTATTCTACTCGTTTCAGGATCCTCAGTACCTCTACCTGGTGATGGAGTTTTTGCCTGGAGGAGATCTCATGACAATGTAAGGTGATAGGTGGTGCTTCGCTGATGTCCAGGTTGATCAAGTATGACACTTTTTCCGAGGACGTGACCAAATTCTACATGGCAGAGGCAATCCTCGCCATTGAAGCGGTTCACAATCTTGGCTTTATCCACCGGTATGTACGAGAGGCAGCTTCGCGCGCTCACCTTCAGTGACATCAAACCTGACAACATCTTGATCGACCAAATGGGCCACATCAAGCTATCCGACTTTGGCCTCTCCACTGGATTCCACAAACAGCACGACTCGGCTTACTATCAGAGGCTTCTCGGTGGAGGGGACGTGTCAAACCGCCAATCCCAAGCGAACATGTCGAATGCGGCGCGGAACTCGGTCATGGTGAACGCGATCAACCTCACCATGACGAGTAAGCAGGACATTGCGACATGGAAAGCGAACCGACGCAAGCTGGCCTACTCGACGGTCGGAACGCCAGACTACGTGAGACGATGCGAGGGGATTTTGCTGACGATAGATCTCGCCGGAAATCTTCCTCCAACAGGGCTACGGCAAGGAGTGCGATTGGTGGTCCCTCGGCGCCATCATGTTCGAGTGTTTGGTCGGTAAGTGGACAGATGAGGCCCCGCTGAGGCCCAGGTTACCCTCCGTTTTGCTCTGAGAACGCACACGATGTATACCGCAAGATTATTGATTGGCGGAACCACCTTTACTTTCCAGACGACGTTCATCTCAGTCGCGAAGCCGAGGACCTGGTCAGACGGTAAGCTTGAATAACCTGCATGGCTGATCTCTCAGTATGCTGTGCGAGTCAGAGCGTCGTCTCACGTGCGAACAGCTCAAAGCTCATCCAGTGAGCGTTTTCCCTGATTGCTCTGCTGACCTGAGTTCTTCTACGGGGTTGACTGGACGAGCATCCGTGACATCGATGCGCCGTTTGTGCCTCATCTTCGGAGCATCACCGATACGTCCTACTTCCCCACCGACGAGTTGGATCAGGCCCCGGCAGAGCTGCCAAGTGCAGGAGACAACGGGTCTAATGCCAAGAAGGATCTCGCCTTCTTGGGATACACGTGAGCCTCGATCTCGGTGTGTGAGCTAATGACATACATAGGTTCCGCCGATACGAAATGCTATGACCCTCTTTGTACAATTGATGCATTTTTTACGACTACAACGTGTTAGGAATGGTAGTGACCGCCGTCCTCTTCCTCGGCCGCGATATTGTAGGCCCTTTTCAGGAGATCCTCCTTGCGAGGCACCCAGCTGACGTGAGCGATGCACATGACTGGACTCACATCTCCGCATACGTCCACCAGTCTCTCCATACGCCCCACCGTCGAGCAAGTAATAGCTGGACAATGACTGTTATGGGTACTGCCGGTATCAACCACAGAACATCTTGCAGATGAGTAGGGTCAACAAGACACACGCCGACCTCGCCCATGAGGACGACTATCCCGAGCACGAGCACAGAGGCGTTGAACATGGGTCGAGAAAAGTAGGGCGGATCGGCGGGAATCAGTACTTCCTCGCCTGGTTGGCTGCGATGTAGACCCGTGCCGGAGCTAGAATACTCGAATCGTAAGGCCATGCCGATCTCCAGGTCAGTCTCGATCACGATGTCACTCACAAAAACCGACGCCAGCGCAGATGGCATGGCTATGACAAAGGCCAAAAATAGCCGAAGCATCCAGTCGTACAAGTCAGGCGAGCCATCGGGCCTGGGCGTCTCTTCCTTCCAATGGAAGATCCGAGCCAGGATCTCGTGCGCCCCCCACATCGTGACAGCTAGAATGGGAACGCCAAACTAGATCTCAATGCCCAGATCTCTGATGTTTACTCACCATATATAAGGCCATGAACATGTTGGCGCCCCGAACACTGATCCGATGATTTGCGCTGTTTAGCCCAGCCAATGTGAGGACGACCGAAGTAGTGAGCACTGGCTGCAGTATACGGACACCTTTCGAGCTGAGATAGATACAAGCCGCCGACAAGGCGGCGGCGCCGGCAAGTCGAACTAGTGACGATCCTTGTGTCTTCTCACGGAGTTCGTATACACCAGGTATCAATTCACTGTAGGCGAGTTGCGCGGTCCTAGCGGGGGTGAACAGCACGATGGACCCCTAGAGGTCAACCTAGCGGCATGGAGGGCACTCACATGGTAATTTGCCGCGGTGCTGGCGATCCACAAGATAGCTCCAAAGGCAATGTTGAGCCACAGTTCCGATTTAATTTGCCTCAGTCCAAACATGAGTCCAAACCAGATGGCGAGTGGGACGAGGAACGCTACTGCCAGGACAGAGATAAACAAGCACTTGTTCTTCACCGTCGTGGTGAAGGTATCCGGTTGAACAGGGGATGGGCGCAAAGTCTCGACAACGATCCATCGCTGAGGAGTTAGCGAGAGTGCGTATGAAGGACTCACCCGGAGACTGTAGCGGCATCCTTTCACAACTGCTGCAACGCATAGGGCCTGTGTTGCGATGGAGTAGAAAGCTTCGCTTACGGGTCCAGCACTGGAGAGCGGCATGACAGATGATGTACGAACAACAGAGGAATATCGGTGTGTGCTCAAAATAGCATTGCCACCAAGCGGTGTAACGGGTTCCAAACTTTGCATCAAAAGCTACAAACGATACAAGAAGATGGGAGACAAGTAGGAAGGAAGTGGAAATTTGAGAAAGTGTAGTTGGACGTCAACGCGACAACCATCACTTTTGGGCAGGCTTCTCCTCGACTGGCGCGACAGCTTCAATATCTTGTGCAATCTTCGCCACGTCCTCCTTTGACGGGATCCAGCTGAGGACGTCAGCGACAGACGGCATGCTCAGCTCACATTTCCTCATACTTCCACCAATCCTTGAGCGTACCCATTCGCTTTGCCGTGATGAGCTGAACAGCACAGACAGTGGGAATAGTCATGAAGATCCATGCCATTTCAACTGAGTGAGTGGGCTCAAAGATTGAGGTCAAAACCTCTGCGACCACGAGCGAAGCCGTGAGTGCGGCGACCGAAGCGCGGAACATTGGCTTGGCGAAATCAGGAGAGGAGGTGGGGATGATAGCCGCTTGTCCGGGTTCACCACGGAGGGCAATGAATGAACGGGTCTGAGCATGATCGAAGCGTAGAGCCAAACTGATCTGCAAAGTCAGCTGCTGTATCGATTTATGCGCTCACCAGAACCCCTGCCATCATACACGGCAGACCACTCATGACCATGATCATGACACGACCCAACCATCCGTACAGCTCCGGCTTGGGCTCTGACGGCGCTGCGGTCTCCCCGTTCTCACCAAAGAAGCCGAGGACGAGGGTTATCAAGCCGCCCAGGACAATGCCGATGACTGGAACAACGGTCTGACAAAGCCAATCACACGCCAGCAGGTACACTCACTATGTATCCCATCAAGACAATGTTTGCCCACTTGACGTTCATCTTGGGCATATTAGCAGTGGCCAAACACATCAGGACCCATGCTGCAACGACGACGGGTTGCAGTGCGCGGATGTTCTGCGAGCTGAGATAGATGCAGAGAGCTGACACTCCAGCCGCGCCGAAGATGCGAGGCCAGACGGTGTCCTCGCGCTTCTCCTTGAGAACGATGGCTCCAGGGTCCAGCTTGTTTGCAATGTAGGAGAGTTCGATGCGAGCGGGAAAGAAGATGAGAGAGGACTATGAAGTCAGGCTACATTTGCGCTGACGAACTCACCGTGAATAAGACAAGGGTAATGAGAAGGCCCTCTATACCTGCCCACAGGGCATTCAGCCAAAACTCTGACTTAATCCTCTGGGCACCAAAGATCAAACCGCCTTCAAAAGCCATGAAAAAAGCGAAGATACTCAGACCGATCGCTCGAAGCTTCCATTTCGCGTTCTTGGGAGGCTCCGAAGGATGCAGAGCTACCTCTGGCGGGGTCAGTGTGGAGACGGCCAACCATCGCTTCAATACGAGTCAGCGCGGAGATAGAAACAAATCGTTGGAGCGCCGCCCGCCACTCACTCTCAGAGAATAGTCACATCCCTTGACGACCGCACCTACACACAGTGCCTGTGTGACTGTGGAGTAGAATGCCTCTACGAGGGGACTAGCAGTCGCAGGACCTGACATCGTATATGATCCTGCTCGAACTGTTGTTGTACTACGAGGAATGAGGGGCAAAAGGAGACGGAGATGGGGCGGTGAATTGTGGCTTCAGGGAATTTTGCTTCCGTTGAGTGTCATTTATGTGGCACTGATTCTATTAATAAATAACGTAATGTACTACAGCTCCCATACGACTAGACGTTGCAGCTCCCCACCTCCAGTGACCTGTAAGGACATCCCTGTAGCACTCCTGGGGCTATACACTCGGGTTGAGATGGCACACCTGTCATTGGCAAAGATTTCAACGACATCATGATCGAGGAACAGTCGCAATCGGAGTGGCTCTATGCGCTCACGGCCATCGGTTTCTGTGCGGAAGAGAGTGAAAGGTGCGCGTTCAGTGACCGTGTTGATGTCATCTCGTGTCGTAGACCTTGATCTATCCACTAGTAGGCACTCATTGATGCAGTCAAATGCGATGACAGTCTCGTATTGTGCTTCAGACTCCTCCCGAATGATAAATGACACCATTTGCGTGTCTTTGGAGAGCTGCAAATCGAGAACGGCCTCACAGGACAATGACGCCTTATCGAGAAGCCGGTGACGAGACTCTCCCATTGTGATAGACGACTTTTCCAGGATGGGTGACCGACGCAACGTCTCGAGCTCCTGGACTGGCCGGTAACCAACGGTCAGGACGCATCGTTCGTCCTCGACCACCTCGACAGAAGTGATCTCCCTGAGAGCCGTTCGCAATCCCCCTATAACATTGTCGATCTTCTGTATGAACACTTCTCGGGGTATGGAGAGGCACCCAGTCCAGCCTTTGGCCTGAAGAGCGTCTTTGCTCAAATCTTCTTCAATGATCCATCCAATCAGCAACTGGCGTCCATCTCTTGCATCGAATTTGGCGGCAGCGTAGAACGATCCCCAATCCAAATTGCCGACGACTGGGAGGGACAACCTCCCCTCGTCATTCAGAGAACCCATGGTCCAGAAAGCTGAACGAGGTGTATGCTTCGGTGCAGACGGTCTCTCCACGTAGTATGCGGCGTCCAATTCCTCCTCGACGCCCTCTGAGCCACCCATGAGTACTTCTCGCGATATTGTGCGGTCCAGGGACCGCACCGTGGCAAAGCTGGCACATTCCCAATTGACACCAAGGTCTTTGCTCCAACGGGTATTTGAACCAGCGTTTGAAGGTACATCAACGGTCAAAGGATACAGGTACGTCCATCTGGACGGGTGTTGGGGGTCCAATTCGTACAGGAACACCCTGGGACCAGCATTTTGTATACCACCGGACATGAGAGCGTACAGGCTCCCGCTCGAACCCCGTTTTGCATCTAATGCAGGCCACGGCGCCACGAAAGGGTCACGAAACCCAGTCACATCGATAGATGACGGCTCCTCTTTGACGCAGGGGTTCTTGGAATATTTGTGCCCTGGGACATCAGCTCTGAGAATTCCAGCACTCACATGTCTTCCCTCCGTCTACCGAAGTTGCCATGGCCACACCCTCGCATCCTCGCGTATACGGTTGATCCCATGCGATAGGAAGGTGATTGACATTGGTATAGAACACCGAGAGCGTATCAGTTTCTCCGTCAGGGCCAGAGGGATGGAAACAGCCCGTGAAGATACCTTTTTGGTCGTATCCTTGATCAGGGGAGAGGACGGGCTGCGAATCAGCGCGACGCCCCCATCATCAGCTTTCACCTCTTCGCACGAATGCGTCCAGTTAACAAGATCTCTACTTGTTGCGTGACCCCAACAGATGTTATCCCAGAAAGGCGAGTGGGGATTCCATTGATAGAAAAGGTGATATAACCCAGTCTTGGAGTCATGTCCCGGAGCACAAGGGTCATTCATCCCTGCCTGTCAGACGATATCATGTGTCACACTCACATCCTCGAGGCGCTTGAAAGTGGTACTTGTGTCGACCACTACTCGGCGATCCATGCTGAGGCGAAGGATCTATCTCAGTCATTGATAGGCCAAGTGGATAGTAATGGCCCGTCTGCAAAAGTCAAAATCACAAAGCGTGGCGTTTCGGAGATGCTGATGTCGGATACGTGGGCATGGAATAATGAGCCTGGACTGTATCTTACAGACCTTCAAGACGGCATCAGTGCCGACACGGCTACTCACTGGTCGCAAAGTATCTGCTGCTGACTCTAGTTTGTACATATATGCATGGGCTTCATCCTCAGTAAGAGCGTCTCAAACAGTCCAGGTTACGTAAACAGTTGACTGTCCGACTCGGTATTTTCCGATTGCTCATTGAAATTCATCGCTCACGGACTGTCATTACATACAGGACGAGGCTCAAGATGGCGAGCACGGTCAATGGACATGGCGATGGCCCCTCGGCTGATGACGCTGGTACCCGAGAGAAGATGCAGCGATGGAGTCAGCGACTCGCTTCCCTGCCAAGTCTTGCTCTTCCCACCGATTATCCTCGACCCAGTGAGCATTCCCCAATGACCATTCTGACTGCATGCAGGTCCTGCAAAGCTCGTCGAAGCGACACAGACACTCTCCCTCCCGTCATCACTGACTCCCTCCCTACTGAGACTCACTCTCGCCTTCACTTCTTCCAGCCCCAACGCTCCTCTCCCCACACCTTATCACCTCCTCCTCACGTCATTCGCCATTCTCCTCTTCCGCTACACACCGGACCCTTCGCTGGTCATCTGTACCTCCGCTCCAGAGTCTACCAGACCCCTGCTGCTGAAGCTCGATCTGACCCCAGAAATGACTTTCCTTCAAGTGTTGACTCAGATCATGGACAAGGAGAGCGAAGCTACAGCGGATATAGTCCCGCTATCTCATCTGGTCGATCATCTCAAGCCAGAAGGTCCACTGTTCCGAGTCCGGTTCTTCGACTCAACGTTGGTGGATCTGGATCCTTCAGCCTCACTCACAACAGATTTGACCCTGTTTCTTCTCGCGTCCACCTCGGAGACCCCCCTCACGAGGACTTCTATCCCGTCCCTCTACCTCCGATTGGCTTACAACTCGCTGCTCTTCGCCCAGAAGCGGATGTCGCTGCTCCTGGAATCGCTCCTCCAGCTCTTGATGTCTGCTGCCACTCTTCCACCTACACATGCTATCGGATCGCTTCCTCTACGGACCTCATCCCAGTCGGCGATCCTTCCCGATCCTACTGCAGACCTGGATTGGTGTGGTTTCAAAGGCGCCATCCCAGACATCTTTGCCGCCAACGCAAAGGCACATCCGGACAGGATCTGCGTCGTGCAGTCGCATCTTGCTCCCGGTCAAACGACGATGGACGGACCAAGTCAGGGCAGGACAGAGTATACCTATCGTCAGGTCGACGAAGCAAGCAATGTGCTTGCCCATGCGTTGCTGAAGAATGGTCTAGAACGGGGTGAAGTGGTCATGGTGTACGCCGCGAGAAGTATCGAAATGGTGGTATGTGTCATGGGTATTTTGAAGGCCGGGGGTGTCTTCTCCGTTGTCGGTGAGTTGAAAGAGGCGCATTCTTGCTAATTCACAGATCCCGCATATCCGCCCAATCGTCAAACCGTCTATCTACAGGTCTCAAAGCCTCGAGCCCTGTTGATCATCTCCTCCGCTGGCACGCTCTCACCCACGGTCTCCGACTACATTGAAAAGGAGCTGTCACTCCGCATTTTGGTGCCGGCAATTACCATCAGCACCCAAGGCATCACCGGCTCGCAACCAGACTCGAAAGCCGAAGACATCCTTGAGCCCTTCCAGCAATGCAGTCAAACACCCGCTGGTGTGGTCCTGGGTCCAGACTCTCCCGCTACACTCTCATTCACATCTGGAAGCACGGGTATCCCCAAGGGTGTCAAAGGTCGACACTTTAGCTTGACCCATTTCTTCCCCTGGATGTCTGAGAGATTCGGTCTAGGGCCGCAGTCGAGGTTCACCATGCTCAGTGGTATCGCCCATGATCCCATACAGCGAGACAGTGAGCTCCACCTACTGGACCTTGCTGACGGACAGTGTTCACGCCACTGTTCCTGGGTGCTTCCCTCCATGTACCTACGGCTGACGACATTGGTACTCCGGGTCGATTGGCAGAATGGATGGCGGATAACGAGGTCACCGTAACTCACTTAACACCAGGTAGGTTGGGTGTGATGTCCTCTGCTGACGCGCAGCTATGGGCCAGCTGCTTTCTGCTCAGGCCACAAGGCAGATCCCAACGCTCCAGAGCGCCTTCTTTGTCGGCGATGTCCTCACCAAGCGAGACTGCACTCGTCTCCAGCACCTGGCCAAAAACGTCAACATTATCAACATGTACGGTACAACCGAGACGCAAAGAGCTGTCTCATACTTTTTCACTCCGAGCGTCAACCAAGACTCCACTTTCCTCTCTACTCAAAAGGACCTGATCCCCGCTGGACAAGGGATGATCGACGTTCAATTGCTCGTCGTCAATAGGACGGATAGAAACCTCCCTTGCGCAGTCGGTGAAATGGGCGAGATCTACGTCCGATCAAGTGGTCTCTCTGAGGGCTATCTTGACCCCGAAGCCACCAAGGAGAAATTCGTGGTCAATTGGTTTGGCGACAACATTGATCGACCCGATTCACTCGCGCAGACCCAGCCAGAGGCATCAAAGTACTGGTTCGGGATCCGAGATAGGATGTATCGCTCTGGTGATCTAGGCAGATACTTGCCAGACGGATCGGTAGAGTGTACCGGTCGAGCCGATGACCAGATCAAGATCAGAGGCTTCCGAATCGAGCTCGGAGAAATCGACACGCACCTCAGTCGTCACCCACTGGTCAGAGAGAACGTGACGTTGGTTCGACGAGACAAGGACGAGGAGAAAGTCTTGGTGTCCTACTTTGTCCCTGTCGGAGGTGATGAGCTACAGGAGCTCATGAGTGCGAGCGAGGCCGGTGAAGATGAAGAGCACGATGCGAGAGATCTCAACGAGGAGATGCTTCGAGGAGTCAGACGATACAGAAGACTCATCAAGGACATTCGAGAATACCTCAAGAAGAAGATCCCCTCGTATGCCGTGCCTGCGGTCTATTTCCCCCTCTCCAAACTTCCATTGAACCCTAATGGCAAGATTGACAAGCCCGCCCTTCCCTTCCCCGATACTACGCTCGTGGCTCCTCCAAAGGCGTCAAGTGGCAAGATGTCGCAGACACAGAAGATGATTCACGATATTTGGTTGCGTTTGTTGCCTTCTCCGCCTGGATCCCTCGACCTTGACGAAAATTTCTTCGACATGGGTGGTCATTCGATCCTGGCTACACGATTGATCTTTGAGATCCGAAAGGCATTTGTGGTCAATGCCCCGTTGGGACTGGTATTTGAGCGCCCGACAATTGCGGGACAAGCCGCAGAGATCGATCATCTCAGACATGTTGACCTTCACGTCGGATCCTCAGACCCGAATAACAAGGTGGTCAAGGAGATTGCCTATGCAGAAGATGTCGACGTCTTGTCGGCTCAACTCCCTTCGTTCGACCCATTACCATCTGAGTTTGGCTCGGAGCCACTCACGGTGTTCCTCACGGGAGCCACCGGATTCCTCGGCGCATTCATCCTGTCTGATCTCTTTTCTCGCAATGTTGGTAAAGTCATTGCCCTGGTACGAGCCAAGGACACCACGCAAGCCCTCGATCGACTTCGAGAAAGCAGTGAAGGGCGGGGTGCTTGGAACGAATCATGGGTCTCCTCTGGTAGACTCGAAGTCGTTGTCGGTGATCTCGCGACGGAACACCTCGGCATGTCTCCAGAGACATGGAGACGAGTCGCGCAAGAAGCTGATGCGGTCATTCACAACGGTGCCATGGTTCATTGGGTCTACCCTTACTCGAAACTCCGAGCCGCCAATGTGCTTTCGACTCTGGCCTGTATCCACCTTTGCGCAGAGAGCAAGCCAAAAATGTTCACATTCGTCTCTTCGACGGCTGTGCTTGATGCCGAGGGATTCGTCCGCAAGTCGGACGAAATCGTCTCGGCTGGAGGACGAGGTCTGAGTGAGGCGGACGATCTGGAGGAGGGCAAGAGTGCTTTGGACGCCGGATACGGGCAGAGCAAGTGGGTCAGCGAGAGGTTGATCATGGAGGCTGGGCGAAGAGGTTTAAGTGGACGCGTGGTCAGGCCGGGGTATGTGTTGGGTCATTCCTCCACTGCTGGTGAGTTAAGACTTGTGTCCCACTCGAGCTGACATTCAGTGACCAATACGGACGACTTTATCTGGCGTATGCTCAAGGGATGCTTGCAACTTGGTCTCGTGCCGGATATCAACAATACTGTCAATCTCGTTCCTGTAGACCACGTCGCCCTTCTTACATCTTTGGCCGGCGTCACACCTCCCACCGCTCCTGGTGTCCCCGTTGTCCACGTTACAGGTCACCCTTCACTGCGATTCAATGACCTGCTTGGGTCTCTACCTGCTTACGGGTATCAAGTCTCTCAGATTGAATATATCCAGTGGCGTACGAGATTGGAACAACACGTTTTGGAGACCCAGGACAATGCTTTGTTCCCCTTACTTCATTTCGTTTTGGACGACCTGCCGACGTCTACGAAGTCTGCCGAGCTAGACGATACCAATGCTCAAGCCCTCGCCTCGTCAGCTGGAGAGCGGCCGACCAGCGGAGTGGACCAATCGCTGATGGGACTTTATATCGCTTGGTTGATTCGGGCTGCTTTCTTAGATGCTCCGCACACGGAGGGCAAATTGAAACTTCCGACGCTTCAAGGAGGCGTCGCCAAGGCCATCGGCCGATCTACTCAGGGTTCATAGTTAGACTTATTTAGATGCATCTTTCATCCTTTGAAGGGACCGGGGCAGGACCATGCGAACAGTACATTCTGCCACACTTCGATCCTTTGTTCTAAAGTCTCCTTACAAGGAGGTGTCTGAGTCAGCAGTTTGGTGAGTATATCGCAATGGATGGAGCTGTGCGCATCCCCATGTCTTCATCGTACACACTTTCACATGGCTCTCTATACCTTAGCTTGTCCCTCGTTATCGGCGTACTTAACAAACTAAACTTTTGACTCTGCCAGTAAAGGGCCCTGCATCCCAATCTCACGCCCCGGTCTGTGCCTCACAAGGACCCAGCTATTGTCCTCGTTTCCCTCAGCAGTTCATCTCCATCTGTCCACCCTCGCCTCTCAGCCGCGCTGCCCGTCTTCTTCCAGAACAATAGACCCCCCCACCTCCCGCCAAAACTCAAAGCTGTGGCGCCACAACGCAACATTCGATCACGTGTACTAGAGAACAATAAGCGACATTAACTCCCGCTCCTCCATTCTTTCGCTGTATCTCTTTCTCTCTCTCTCCTCGAGATGGAGGAAGACAGCGCCGACCGTGAGATGCATATGGATGTGGACGTAGGGTCCGGTTTAGGGTCCGAAGAAGATATACACCAATGGAAGAGTCATCAAGCTGATGTGAACAGGTCGAATTCAAGCCAGAACACAGATTCGACGATCCTTCCTCGGGGCGGACGTGGTCGGCCTGTCTTTGACGAGGATTCAAGCGTGCAAGAGCTCGTTCACCAAGAGTCTCGCCACTCCTGTACCTCTACCGCTTCTCATTACCAAGCTCAAACTTTTGAGCCTAACACTTACCTATTGTCCTCCCATCTTGACAAGTCACAAGCTTTTCTGACTGCTCTAGACCCTGGAGGAGCACGACAGTATAGGCAGCGAGCCGATTCGGCCGCTCCGGCCTCACAAATCTCTTCAGTCTCTTCTTCAAGATCCAGGCGACCCTCTTCATTATCTATCCGATCCTCGGTTCACTCTCCTCCTGCATACTCTCCATACCGTATTCCGCTTCCCACGTCTTCCGCTCGGTCCACCATTATGACTCAGCAACAAGATATTGGAGAAGGCGGGGCAGAGCCCCCAATCGTCAGATCGGGCAAGATTCCTCTCGATGAGCCTTCAACTCCAGTCCGATTATCCGCCTCGTCGTCAAGCGACAAGCGAATCAATTCTATGGATCTACCAGCAACGCCGCGATCAGCCGTCTCCGTCAGCTCATCTCCCGCTCTAGCCTCGCCTTCAGGTTCCATGTCCCTGTCCAACAGGCGTAAAAAGGCACCTCCATCATTCCCTTCTTCACCTCGACAGGATGTTCCGCCCGTCTCCGCATCGCATCTCCAAATCTCGCAGAGGACGAGATCAGGTCTCAGCTCGCCGCCCATCCCACGGACGGACAGTCCAACATCTCAATCTTTACCTCTCCTTACGCCCGCGATCCTCAAAGTCCCCACTACCCCCATCTCCTCGCCTGCGTTCAACAGATCTGGCTATGGACATCCGCTTCCTCGACGTGGCTCTCACAATGGTCTCCCACCAATCAGAGGAACCAGAAGTCCTCATTCGCCATACTTTCATTTAGGGGCTGGATCGCCCCTGCCACCAATCCCCTTGTCAGCATCTGCTCCGTCGCCACAGCGAACTCCAGTACCTCTGGCGCCTCGTTCACAGGCTGGTCTGACAGAGCAGGCAGAAGTCAGGAAAGTATCGCAAGCTTGGGTAGTGCGGAGCCTTCAGCAGAACGCGCCAAAGGTGTGGTACAGCCCAGAAACGACTGATTGTCGGATTGGTACGTGAGCCTTCCCTTGCATTCGATTCTGATGGGCTATAGTTGTACCACTTTGGTCCACTCTGGCGGCTCGTAAGAAATCCAAGGCAGAAACCCTTCAAAATGCGGCGCAGGAAGCCATTGTTACAGACGCTAGCGAGGCAGTCAATGTCGATGTCTCTGGTGTACGACCCTCGCTGGACACTGGCGATTCGTTCCATTCGAATCAACCTGGTAAGACATATTGGCCCCCTACGCCGGAGGGAGTGGCGCACATCGATGCAACTCGCGAAGGGATGGCGCAAGGTAGAGAAGACGTCGTGTCGTCGCACATCGTGAAGAGGGGCAGGAGAGGGAGTCTCCCGGAACGAGATCAGATCCCGGTTGGTCTACAATTTCGAAGGCCTCACTGACTATCCAGGTGCTTGTGTTCCCACTGCACAAAGACTACCTCGTCACTCAGTCCAAGCTCTTTCGTAGACTCTTCTCGTCAACTTCCTCGCAGCTCGACTTACCGATCCCGAACGATATACCGTCGATGAGGCGCAGTGTCTCAGATAGCGCCGCCGGACCTGTATCTTCCGACCCATGTACAGCGGCCGACGGCAAATTCAAGGGCGCAAAGATCCTCCCTACTCCACAGGGTGAACCCACCGCCATTTACATGCCCATGCCTGATCCTGGAGCTTTTGGTGTGATTGTCCATTGGCTCTACTGGGGTGATCAGAAAGCCGTCGAAATGGCGCTCAGTCAAGGGATCATTGACTGGCAAGGATTAGTGCACAACATCGATTATTTGGATCTCGACGACAACATCAAGCGGATTGTGGGCAAATGGTGGAGAAAGTGGGTCAAGACAGAGTCACAGAATGGATCTCGCCGTTCTGGTAACGAGTATGATGAGGACGAAGAAGCTGAGGAAGAGAAAGACGTGGTAAGAGAAGGGTCAAATATGGACGCGGACGATGACGACAAGAGCGACATAATGGTAATCAAGGGGGAGGTGGAGGATGATATGGTGGAAGGCTTTCAGAACTTGTAATCATCTGCCAGCCGGAAGTGACTGTAATCGGTTCCGTCTCTCCTGTATCTGTCCGCTTGTAAAGTGTGAATGGTCAACTCGCTGGAACTCCCCAAAACACGATCTTCTGGGTGTCACTTTCATGTATACATATACCTTCAGCAGCGCCTAATTTTGCATTCGCTGGTAGCGATAGCCCAGTCTCGGGGCCACCTTTATCCAACACGATTCCAGGATCAGAGCCATGAGATTGACCCATGCGTAGAACGCCTGAGGCGGGTCAGTGGCGCTCAAGTTCGATACATACCATCGGAATGACACCCATGAATATGTTTCCAATGAATCCACGACGAGCTATCGTTTCCCACAACTCTGTGCGAACGATCTCGGGTGCCTTTGGCGAGCGGAATGGGCCAGTCAAGCGATAAAAGGTGGGGAAAGCAGCTCCAAAGCTGAAATGGGTGAGCTTCACCACTCATTCAAAAGGACTCACCAATACACAAACGTTACGAACCATCCATGTTCCCTCCAGAGCTCTTTCAGACCCGGTGCTGATCCCATATCCCTGGCCAGTGTGGCCATGTAGGTCGAGTAGTCAACCCCGTACTGAATGCGCGACGCTGGCGAATGGAGCAGATGGTAGTTTTCAGGTGACCGCGGCACAGGTATACGACCCATTGACAGGAGAATGAAGAGCTGAGCCTGCATCTCTGCCATTGGCGGGATCGCGCCTGAAGGGTGAGCAAGCCTAGAGGCTGCTGAACTCACCAACACCTGGACGCAGAAAGCCAACGAACCCAATGCTTAGGTCCTTGTCCCAGCAGACCCCTCTGATATTACACTCGTCTGGCCCTCTTGGATACCCCTCACCAAGCCAGTCCCATTCCTGCTTGTAACCTGTACATAAGACGACGAGGTCCGGCTTGCATTCCTCCTTCCATCCGATCTCCTTCCGTCGATGTTTCGGTGGCTGAGGGAATATCGCGCGACCCTCCTCATCGAAGTGCGTCGGGAATGGTACCAAATGGATAGTCGGGTCTCTGACGCCTTTGGGGAGCGGTGGATCGATGTAGTGCGCAAAGAATTGGTGTAATCGAGACATTTTCCGATAAGGTCGATTGATGAATTGCATCGCTTTGGCCGATTTGTTCAAAAAGACGTATGCTCTACCCTGTCGCTCCGGTGGGAGTTCTCCAGCCCACTGATTACATCCCGCCTGTGTTCCAGTGAGAACCCAGAGGACCCGTTTGATGACAAAGTCGGAGACGAACCATCTGAGATGCGAAGCCGCGACCCAAGGATGAACATAGGCAGTCTCGAAAAGGTTGGTGATGAGACCGTCAATGGGCAGATTTCCATCAAATGTCGTCCCTAGGACCCTGAAGTTGTTCAAGACTTTTGGAAATGACAGGAATCCACCTCGAACTCCCATCCATGTCCGAGTCGCATTGGAAAGTACCGACTCATACCCTACGTCCATCCCTGTCTCGCCGGCTCCAAGAACGAGTACGCGCCGATCAGCAAGCTGAGAGCGCGACTTGTACTGTGATGAATGGATCCACTGAGGGGCACGAGGTGAATGACCAGTATTGAGACCTCGGATCGGAGGGATATTGGGCGTCACGTGGAGACCAGTCGTGATGATCACTCGTTTGGCGAGGACGGTGTATTCCTGACCTTCGTCGGACCCTCGAGACAATCGTCGAATCGTCGCTCGGTGAATGAACCCATCTGGATCGGAATCGTTCCGTTCCAGAGACAGGAGCTTGGTGGAGAGGTGTATGTACGGTAGGAGTTTGAAGTGAGAGGCATAATCTTTCAGGTAGTTGACAAAGTTCGGAAGAGATGGGTGATCGGGAGCATTCAGAGGATACCTGACACACGCCTTTAGCTTTATAAAAGGGGATGCTGCTCACCTGAAGTCTGAGAAACAAGTCAACTGCTTGCTACTGACCAGCTCTGCATTCTCGTACCCCCTCCATCGGAATGTGCCCCCGATCTCGCTCTCCATTTCGACAAGCATCGGCGGTGCGTCGCCAGTGAATGCTGGACCATGTTTGAGAGTGTACTTCAGAGACACCAGACCAGAGGGACCACCCCCGATGATCAATGTGGAGGCGTGTGTCGCCATGGTCGAGGCTGAGGTTGAAGGTCGATAGGGACAAGCTGATCGACACGTCCCGTAGAATGGTACGTAATTAGTGGCAGCCGAGTGTGGCGGGATGCTAGCCCTGCTTCTCCGACAGCCAGAGCACCAACAGAACATGCTCAGAAGTTTCTACGCATAGTCAGTCAAGCTCACTGGCTCGCATCGTAGCAGAGCGACATTCTTCAGCTCGGATAGTCTCTCAGCTACATCGACGTCTACGGCGCTACGGGGGTGGTTGTGTACTTTAGGCTCTCTGAAGCAATACGATTTTATGAGATATCTGACGGTTGAGGAGAGTCAAGGGATGGCCACGGTCAGACACTTGTACATATTCGCTGTCCGACAACCATTAGCGAGTCGGTCTGGAGTCAACTGGGACTGCACAGTATCACCAGACAGACTGCTGCACTTGAGGTTGCCACGTGTTCACCCCATTGCTCCCCGCGTGTACGTAATCCAATGTTCTCTAGTCCCGAGTGGCTGAAGTTACCCCGCCGAGCGTTTGAGTGTGGCTCATCCTTTGGGACTGGCCAGCGAGTTGGATCGATTGATATACCCTGCCAAGAGAGAACGGGAACACTTGAGCACCAGATGGGGATGGGCATGGGGATGGGGATGGGATGAGGGTCAGCTACCCGTGTATTGAGGATCAGACAGCACACTTGTTCTTTACTGAGACATTCCCAATTCTCATTCCCCTTTCTTCCAATCTCGTCTTGGCAATCTCTCTCCATTGACAAAGACTGTATCCAACAGGTTCTATATACCAGATCTACAACCTCATGACTTTCGTTTTATAACACTCACTCACTATACCATCTTTCGTACCCCTCGCATCCTCCAGGATGGCTGGTCCATCGACTGGACGGCTCATGCCCTTGCTCCTATTGGCATTCTTCTTGCCAAGCATTGTACATTCCGCTGCAGTCCACAATGTTCATCATCGAATGCTACCTTCTCGAAGTCATCACCGACGAGCCCCTTCTCCTTCCTACACCCCACCTAATATCACTTTCAGCCCCGTGAATGGATCAAGCTCGATCCAAGATTCCTCCTACCACCGTCTCACGGGGCTCTTACCCACCGTCCTCGAGAACGCGGTAGAGTCTTCCTTTCACTCTTGGGAGATCGGGACTTTGGTCGAAGCCATCCTCGAGACATACTACCCCTCGACCAGAGCGTTTGGATACGATCCCAACTACCTCAACGGCAAGGTCCCAACGGAAGCACTTCAAGTCGTTGTGGCTGCTCTGGGCTCATACCCATGGTCAGGATCACCAGAATCCACTGCGCTCAACACGTCCTCGGCAGATTTGTCAGACTATCTCAGTCCGTCCTCTGCACCAGTCACTCTCGCTCCTCAGGCTCTCGTCAACGGTGATGGATCCCTCGGCGATCCTTGCAGTCTTGGCGCAGGCGTATGGACGCTGGCCGAGTTCCTCACTCAGCAAGCAGCGTCTCAATCATTATCCACTGGGAATGAAGGTGCGGACGACTATGCTTGGGCAGTCGGCAACCAACTTCAATACTTGAGACAACAGCCAACGTCGTCAAACGGTGAGTCCTCAAACATACCGTTCTGACCACTCAGGGACCATGTCCCAGCGTGAAAATGGCTTTCAGTTATGGGCCGACATGGGATACATGATACCGCCGTTCTTGGCCTGTGAGTCCAGCGTCCTTGAGGGTTGCCTTCCTGACCATGTCGCGTAGCTCTTGGCCTCGCCACATCGAGTGATGACCTGTTGGCCTTGGGAATCAACCAATGGTTGTTGGAGTCGTCCGCCCTCCTCGATACCACCAAAGACATCTTTCGTCACATCAACGACTTTGATGCCAGACTGTGGGCCACCGGCAACGCTTGGATGCTATACGGAGCCTGTCGTGTGGTAAGTGGATTGACCATGGATGTTTGTTGACTTGTGGCTTCAGCTCGCCAGTATCGGCGTCGCTGGTGAGACGTCCAACTTGGCTGCTCAAGTTGGCTCGACTGTGCGGCAACTTTCCGCCATCTTCCCCGCCATTTTTGCTCAGCTGGACGTGAGGATGCGATCATGCGATCTCCTGCTGACCCACCACAGAGCGATAACCTTGTGCCCAACTACATGTACGAGTCTGAACCGTCGCTATGTGAGTCAAACAGCTCTTTCCAGCTCCCAACATCGCTGACCCGTTCCCCAGCTATTGGAGATGCGGCAGGCACAGCACTCATCGTTGCGGCATACTACCGCTTTGCGGCCCTAGCACCACGATACGCGACTCAGACTCTGACAGCTCAAGCGAATAAAGCCTTTGACGGCGTGATTGCTCAATTAGGCGACGACGGATGGTTGACCCATGTGAGTCGTATTGACCCCTGCTCAACTTTGCTCACGTCATTCGCAGGTCGTCGATCCAATGGGAACGAACGGTTGGGTGGTGAACCTCAATTCGGGTCAAAGATCTCCCGAGGGACAATCTTTCTTGGCCCATATGTGGGTTGCAAGGACAGCGCTGGGAGTGTAAATTTGGTTCGCATCGATTAGGAGTCTGTGATGTATACAGATTGATGATGAGGTGCAAAAGCGTGATTCACTATGGTGTAAGGTAGAATAGCAACCTGATCTCGAGCAGTGTAGTTAGTTACCTCCACACCCAACATTTTCGTCGACAACTCTGTCTGTTCTCTCAGCACTCCATTGAGTTCCAGTCGCAAATGAGGTAGCCTCAAGCATTGTATCTTGGAAAGAAGATTCTCTGAGACTCATCTCTGACGTCCCATGGATGCGCTCAGTTGGCAAGTCCGACGATACGACCGCATCACGTATGAGACGTTCTTAGTGAGTCAAATTGCGATAAACACCCCCTTGCTAATTGTCTTCAGCGTGACCACTTGATTCTGAACCGACCACTCATCCTAGACGCATCCCATACAGCCTCGTGGTCAGCAGCCAAGGCCTGGCGTATCGTCGCCCAACCTTGCGAGAGGCTGTGTCATGAGGCCGACTTGAATGCATTGAGTCGTTACGGGCATCACGTCGTCCCCGTTGCCGATACGTCCACTCGATGTTTCTCAGAGTTTGAACGGGATGAGAGGCCGCTCAGGAAGGTGCTGGATCTATGGAAGGCAGGAGAAGGCCAAAGTTTATACGTAAAGGACTGGCATCTGCTCGATTTGGTAGAGCGCGAGGGGAGGAAAGTCAACGAAGTCTACGAGGTCCCGGAAATCTTTCGAGGTGAGCTCCGCGCGTGGTATGGAGCTCATCATGCCTAGATGACTGGATGAACCCTGGCTCTCGGGTACGAGATGAAGAGTTTGCAGAGCACGACCGTCATGGCACTTCGTCAGACTTTCGATTCTGCTATGTGGGTCCAGCTGGGACATTCACACCACTACATCGAGACGTGTATGGCTCTTACTCTTGGTCTGCAAATGTGGTCGGACGCAAACTATGGTGGTTCTACCCTCCGCATGACTTGGACAGCGTCAAGAGGGATGGCGAGCTTGTCTTTGATGTGAGGGAGCTTGAGGACGAAGGGGGAGGCATCAAGATCGTGCAAGAGGTAAGATGCGGTTTCGACAGTACATGCTGACGGTCAGGAAGGAGAAATCATCTTTGTGCCTTCTGGATGGCATCACCAAGTCCTCAATCTAGACTTTGTGAGTCCTCCAGCTTTGTCCCCCTCAATATGCTTACCGTTCAGTGTATCTCGATCAACCATAACTTTGCATCTTCGCCCACAATCCCGTATCTCTTCGAAGCCCTATGTGTGTCTCAACAGCGGGTCGAAGAATCCATATCGGATGTCAAGGAGATGATACAGCAACGTCTTGGCAAGAATGGACCATGGGAAGAAGAATGGGTCGAGGAAGTACAGGGGCTGTTGGAACGTGATGCGGGGTGGGGGTGGTCAGGATTCTGGGACATGATCTGGGCCAATACGCAGGCGAGTTGACTGTGCCCAGGCCGCCAACTTGGTATTGATATCCTGTCAGAAACCACCTGCGCCTGCTTCCCTGTCTCCGCCTCGAGCACTGCAGGATCAGTACGTGCTCGAGGCGATACGAAAATACCGCAATCTCCCTTGCTCGCGATTCCTACCAGCCGTAAATGAGGTCGTAGACCATGTCGAGCGGGCGATCCGTTCTGCTCCCGCTGATTGACCCCGATAGCAGGCAGAGACTTTGATATTTGCATTCCTTGATATTTGTAGCGCATTTCCAACGATGTATAATGGGATTTGTTCCCTAATGACAACCTGACAACCTCTGCGCAGCCCATTTCTCACCAAGGGTCTACCGCCTCGACCACATCTTGTGCCGAGATCCAGCCCTCATCTCTTTACGCCTTGGCCTTCTTCGCCTCGCCCTCTGTCTCTCCGTTGCCTACCCCGTCCTCTTCTGCAGCCTCATCGGCTTTCCGTTTGTTCCCAGGAACAGACTTGCCAGCCTTGTCATCTGGCTCTTCGACATCGTCATCTTCGTCGTCTTCGTCCGGCTGCTCGTTCTGAGAGATCCAATCAGCAGATGACCCGAGGAGCCTGCGATCGTGTCGTAATGCGGTGCAAATTGAGAGGTCCCAACTTACCTCGTAGAAATCCTTCAGCACTTGCTGATTGGTTTTACCCTTGGGCGCAGCGCCTCCATCTTCCTCCTCGTCATCATCATCATCATCATTGTACTCTCCCTCATCTTCATCTTCGTCTCCGTATTCTTCACTGTCTTCTTCATCAAATTCCTCTTCGTCCCCCTCTTCATCATCATACTCCTCGTCATCCTCTTCTTCATCTTCGTACTCGTCTTCGGCTAGGGATGACAGATATCAGCCGTGGTTCGAGTGAGAGATTGACACCGAGACGACGCGACACTCGACGGAATCCGGCCGTAGTCACTCACTCTTCTTTGGTGGAGCCATGGTGTCCGCACTCAATGCACTTTCAAGAGACAGCTACGCAGAAATGCAGAATCCAAAAGGGCAGGGCTGGCTGGCTGGCAGGTCACACGTTCACAGGTCGGTAATGGCGCGGGTGAGATCCCGGAATCCCACGTGGCCGGGCCGGAAGTGGCAGGAATTGGGCAGCGTGGCTGTAGGGAGGAGTTTCCTTTGGTACAGGCCTGCTGAACGCTGAGCTTGGGCTAGTTGTAGGTGTCTGTCGTGAATGTCCTTTCGTATAGCTGAATCAGAGGAAGGTTTCCGAAGACTTGATGTTTTCACAGCCGAGATGTGTCAGCTTCGACGGTGCTAGAGCGACCAGATCATGGAATAGTCAGCTGCCGCGCATAGATCCCAACGACAGAGCATGACTTCTGCTTACATACGCGTCGACCGATATATTGACTGTATTTTGGTACGGATGAGCCTTCAAGCGGAGAGTAGTGCTTCCGTCATCTGAAGGGGTTATTCAAACGGTCAACATCACCGGACGAAGGCGATCAGCCCAAGTTTAGACACCCCTAGCGAGCTATGGAGTCATGCATATCTGCGGTCTACCTACGACATCTGGCTGATGCTGATCTCGGACCACATCACAAGCTCACGAATACAGCTGCCTTGTCCAGTCTCGGATCCATCATCGGCCAGTAGACTGCACCCAGTCAATTCAATCGAGAGCGGGTGCCACGTGACATTGCTTTTGTGACATGCATCTCCGATTTATCGGTGGGGCATCACGGACTTGGATTCCGTCTGCAACGGCCACTTCATTTGCACATCATGCCTAGACGAACGACGCAGCCGGCATCTCCAGCACCCGAAGACATCAAGATACTGGCTCCAGAGGATCCAGATGCGTGGCCTTTGCTCGTTGCTTTTGACTTGGAGTAAGTGCAATCAAGTTTCCCCGAATCTTTTTTACTGGAGTGATTGACGACGACTTTAGCTACACCCTATGGGATTTATGGATCGATGTGAGTGGTTGGATCTGATATGTAGGCTCATGTTCAGACGCATGTGACACCTCCATTAAAACGAACAGGAGACGATATCAACCTCTTGCATGACCGGTGAGGCGCCTGATTCCTCTCATCTGTCCATTTGGACTGAACAATCTTTCTAGCCGAGGTCAAGACTTTTCATTTTATCGTGATGTCCCGTCTATCCTTGCTGAGCTCAAGAGAAGAAGTATACATGTAGCGGCATGCTCAAGGACCAGTGCGGTAGAGCTGTGAGTGCCTCGCCTCGCCTAACGACGTCAGCTGAGGACGGCTTCCAGAGCTCGAGAGGCTCTGGGAATGCTCCTTGTTCCCGGACATGAGGGTGGTGGCAAGCCGGTCAAAGCGGTCACATACTTCAATACGGTGAGCTGGTCGAAAATCTCCCAGACTCCAATTGACGGTGTCATCCAGATGGAGATTTATCCAGGTGAATATCTCGTCTCACTTGATGAGACTGATGCAGCAGGCTCCAAATTGCGACACTTCCGCGAGGTCCACCGCAAAACCGGGATCCCATACGATCAAATGGTTCGTGTTTCTTCCGCATTGATTATCTCACAACCTTAAGCTCTTCTTCGACGACGAACATCGGAACTTTGAGGTCGAATCGTTGGGCGTGACGATGCAGCTTGTACCTTCTTCAGGAACGGATCGCAAGCTGTTCGAGGCGGGTCTAGCTCTTTGGCGCAAGAGGAGAGGAATAAGGATCAAGACGAGCGACGAGGTTTGACATTTACATTGGCTGTCCAATCACATCGCACATATAGTCATCAAGTCGTCATTGCATCTCAATCTGCATCATCATCATAACTCGTCCACTCAATGTGTCTTGCGACTCTGACAGAAGTCCTCGGCGAGATCCAGAGCTCTACGGGCCGCAGCCAGACTCTGCTGGTACCTGAGATCAAGTGATCAGCTTTAGCGCGACTTCGTGCAGGACATGAACCCACCCAGCCGGTCCAAACCCATAGGCATGTACCACGCCCACTTTCTTGCCCACAAGACGCTCATGGACCCTTGGACCGAGCCAGCCTTGCCCGAGGACTCTGTGCTCCAGCTCGATTCTCGGTCCACCTTCGCGACAAGGTCTCAATCCGACATTGTGCGAAATGACTTCAATATCCTCCCATGTTGGATTCTTGTTGGCAGATGAGCTCTTCACCAACTTTGGTTCAATCTTGATTGCTGATTGAAGGATTCTTCTGGCTTGAGCAGGATCAGGAAACGGTGTATAGTCATTGGGTAGGAACGTTCCGCCAAGGATGACTTCGCCAGAGGTACCCGGTCGGGGGACGATGTAGATTGTAGGGTATGGTTCTTTGATCTTTATCAGTGTACCCTATTTAGCCTGGTACACACCGTCATCTGGACCAGGGATAAAGCTCGACCCAATGTCCATATAACACCGCTCAACGCCCGGCGCTTTGACTAGGACAGTCTGGCCTTTGGCGGGGTACACCTGAGGATCCTCAACGCCCAAGAGAGATCTACTGCCGAGACCCATAGCGTTAATCACCAGATCGACGTGGTCCATGTGTGCAAAGGTTGACTCCAGGGCCGCCAAGTCGTACGCTTCATCCAGAGAAGAAAGACGCTTCTTGAAGATGGGTATGTGCTTGGATTTGACTTGTTCGCCCAAGTAGCGTATATACCGGGGTGCATCCCAGATGTATGTTGACCATTCTAGGCCATGAGCAAAGTCACCGGGTAGAGGCTTCGAGGACGAAGCTGCAACTTCTCGCATCTGCGAGAGATCAACACTAGAGCTCATTTTGGCCTACTCACCCCGCCGACAAGCTCATTATACCACATCTCATTGGCGTTCAACGGATCTTTTGACAAATCAACGACATCGATACGTTTGAGCAGGTCCGGGATCTCCTTGGACAGCTCCCCAAGCTTGAGGAACGTCTCCTTGTCGCATTGAGATCCAAGCGTCGTGCCTTCGTGATCGAATGGATGCCAAAGACAACCCTGTAATCTCAGCTACATGTTTCGTCGGAATGAGACTCACGGCCCAAGGTGAAGCGAAGCCTGTCGAGTCAGAGTCTTGAGGAAGGTCTCTTGCAATAATGACTGGTTTGAAACCTCGTTTGTGACTCTCCAGAGCTATCGTCAGGCCCACAACCCCTGCTCCGAGAATGACGATGTGGGACATGGTGAGTATCGTTGAGGAATGTTCATCATTAGGCATCTCGACTCGCTACACGATTATTATCATCTTCGGTACTCCCGAAATGTCCGATAAGCGGCCTCCCATTTCATCAGCTATAGACATGCACCATGACCGAGAAACGCAGCTACAATACATATATCACCATGCAATCACGCCTCAACCTCGACTTCTCGCTTCTTGAGTACCAGCTTCTCACCCTTTACTCTCTGCCAGACATCAAAGACATCCTCAACGACCGTTTCAAAGTGAGACGTCGCGTCGTAGGATTTGGTAATGTAAATGTTGTCGGCGGTACCTGGCGAAGTTGGAGAGTAGAGTGGAGTGATAGAGACGAATCTGTTTGGTCAGACCATGTCGTCCAAGATGACTCACTTGTCAAGGACATTGCCGAGGAGCTGGAGGGCAGGCAAGATCTCTCTCTCCGGAACGCTGGTCTCGACGATCGTGGAGACGATGGCGATCCAAACATTCTGAGCGGCAACATTGTGCGCAGAAGAAACGGCGGCGATGTAGATGTCTGTGACGTTACTGACAGCTCGAGCTCCAACTCACCATTCTTCCTTCCCACTTGGTTTTGGGGAATGATGATCTGACACGAGTCCGCCTCGTCGGTACCGGGGATGGGATGCTTCAACAAGCAGATGGCCCTGATCACCTTGCCAGTCTCGATGACCCTGACTTTGCCTCCGGATTCAAGATCCTGTCCCGCGCCAAAGTACGAAGGATCTCCAATGACTTTCTTCGCTTTGACCGTCTCGCCCGCGGAAGTGACTCCGGTGAACTTGCCATCTTCGCCGACGTTGACGGACTCGATCTTCTTGTCAAGCATGTAGGTTCCTCCATAGATGGCGGAGAGTCGAGCGAATGCCTGGGGAAGTTCTCCAAGACCGTAGAGCGGGTAGATGTAGGGTGATTTACCGTATCGAGCCATAGATTGGGTGTAAAGGATGATCCGGTCGACGGTGGCTCGAGCAGGCTTGGTGATATAGCTGACGAAATCAGCATTGACAAGATACTTTTACTCACTCGTCGTCGAGCCACAATGCCATTGCGTGTCCGATGAAGTCTTGAGTTCCCGCTTCGAGCCCGAATTTGGTATACACGTCCTTCATGGAGCACTTGTTGATGTCGAGGCCTGCAAAAGATGAGCGTCTGGGCACCAGATCCAGATATATGACCCACCCTGATGAGTCGCGGGATCCTCCTCTTTCCAGTTCTGTAAGTATTGGAAAAAGTTCTTGGCTCTCCTCTTCTCGAAAAGACCCATCAACGGACTTCTGACCGCCTCCATCTCCGTACTTGGGACTTTTGAGATTTTGCCATCTCTGTAGACGTAGGAACCAGCGATGACTTTGAACTCGAGATATCGCGTCACATCGGTGTGAACGAGCATTCGAGTGAGTTCACCTGAGAGGATCATTAGCGCGATGTGGAAATGAGCGAACCGGCTCTCACGCACCAGAGGACAAGATGAATTTTGGGATCAAGTCTACTGCATAGTCACGATCACGTCCGAGGTTCAAATTCTCTGAGGGTCCAGTCTGACGGAACTTTTGGTAGAGCTATGGTGGCAAGGCATGGATCGAGATCAAAGGTTTCAACGTGCGAGCACAGACGCGGTAGGGGAGGCGTCCAAGGTCAGCGCGGTCAGATTTGAGCATCACTCGACGCACCTGAGTCAGATTCAAACTCGCGCTGTCACCTCCATAGTAATCATTCCTGTCCATGTGCAACACCTTTTGCCCATCGACGGACAAGAGTCCAGACAGGATACACTCGGTGAGCCCGGTGCCCTATGAGACGGGTCAGAGGGGATGGATGAGCATGCTGGGAACTGACCAGAACGATGACCTGTGTTATTGTGGTGTTGTCGTCAGTTCATGAACATCTACTGAAGGCTCAATGTATCCCCAAAACAGAGGTCGATGCGGAAGGCGGATGGACCGGATGTCCAAGGCGTAACACTCACATCATATTCCTCATCCATGGTGCTGGCAGCCTAGCGCAGAATGAAGAAGAGTAACTGATTCGGGGAGAGGGAGTGTGTATATGGAGCCAGCCCGAGTATAAGCTATGGTTACTCGCTATCGCAGTTGATCTCGTCGTTGTCGTTGTTGTAGACCTGATGAGCGTCATTGGTTACCCGGCAGCCACCACGCGTCTCTCGCCGCCCCACGTGTCATTTTCATAACGCCGAGAGACGTCGAGAGTGTGGCACTTGGCAGTCACAGTCAGTCACACCTCGGGATAGGTCTCATACCTTCTCTTCAGTACACAATCGCATACAGCATACTTTGAACCTGGAAGACTGAGTCCTGGGTTAGTCTCGAAGACGGGGAGGGATATATCTTCCTCCGAGTCGGCTCCGTGCTGGCCCCTCAACACAATCGTACAGCTTAGCTCGCTCTGCAATTCAACCGACCTCAGATCGTCTTGCTAGTCAGTCGTGCTAGCTGTGGTTGAGTAGCGCGGAGACATCATGGAGAGTGTGCTCGAGAGAGATCTGGATCCGGAGGAGATGGAAGAAGAGGAAGATGTGTTCGGTCAGTTCAGATCAATCAGCTGGAAACTACCATGTAGCTGATCCGAGGGACATAGATTCATCCTCTGAGGGATCGTCGACTCAAACCTCGACGCTGACCTGGATTGTGAGTCTGGAGTCTGAGCCCTGGCTGTAAGAGAGCGAGGGAAGAGAGGCTGTCTTCCAGAGCTTCAGGAATACTTTGTCGGTTGGGAACCACTGACGCGCTGCAGAATTGGTTCACCTCGCTTCCCGGGCATGACTACTTTTGCGATGTCCACGAAGATTTCATAGAAGACGACTTCAACTTGACTGGTGAGTCATTTTTCATCAGGAACCAGACTGAAATCATTCAGGCCTCCAAGCGATGGTTCCATTCTGGAAGGAGGCGCTGGAGATGGTTCTAGATGTCGAGCCAGGTGAGTTGCCAGAATATGCTGGCTGGGATTACTTGGGCTCACGCGTCCATAGAGGAGGACTCGAACAAGATACCCGACATGTCGATTGTAGAATCTTCTGCCGAGCTGCTGTACGGATTGGTCCACCAACGTTTCATACTGACCAAAGCGGGTCTGACATCCATGGTCGGTCGCATCCGAACCTGCTCACAAAGGATCTGCTGATGCCTAGACAGGTCGAGAAGTATGAACTGGGTCACTTTGGCAGCTGTCCTCGGGTCTACTGTCACTGGACACATGTCCTGCCTGTCGGACGAGCCGATATGCCAGGAATAGATACGGTCAAGCTGTTCTGCCCAAATTGCGGAGATATCTATTCGCCTCCAAGTAGCAAGTACGCCAATGTGGATGGTGAGTGGGAACCAGTCGAAGTCGGACCTGATCTGATGCCGGCTTTTTAGGCGCCTTTTTTGGCACGACCTTTGGACCACTCTTCTTCCAGACATATCCTGAACTTCTTCCTGCTCCTTTCGCCCCACCTGCCAATACTTCTTCCCGTCCACAATCTTCAGCCTCTTCACCTGAAGATCAACCGCCGGAAGGTACTTTGACAAATCCGAACCCTCATGGAGGTACCAAAGTCCCCCTTGTCCAGATCTACCAACCGAGGATATATGGATTCAAAGTGTCGGAGAGAGCACGATCTGGACCACGGATGCAGTGGTTAAGGGATCGACCAAGCAGCGCTTCGGAGTTGGATCAAGTGGACAACGATGGACGTTGGAAGTCTGGATCGATCCCATCTAGTATAAGGGAGCAGCAGGGAGATTTCATGGATCAGGATAGACCGTCGGAAAAAAGAACAGGAGTATTGTTTGACGACGAGGATGATGAAGACGATGACGAAGAAGAGGAGGAGGAAGAAGAGGAGGAGGGAGCAGGCGGAAAGACCCAGGACAGAAGCCATGGCCTAGGACTGGCAACTGGACATTCGTCATCAAATCAAAGGGTCCGAGATCCGATACCCAACAAAAATCCGCCTCAGCGGTAGTGGTGTGTTGCTAGCCACGGAGGCAGCAAATCGTTTCCTTGTTCTAGACCCATGATTCTGTAGAAGTATTGTACATCAGTCTCCAGCTGAGGGCAGACGACCCGAGATCACAATGGCATTGATAGGAGCCAAAATGGTCAGCAAATCAGAGCATAGAGATGTTCAGGTATACATGGGATCTCCCTAATGCGTCTTTGCCTTCGCCCCTGAGCGCTGTAAGCCTTGAATCTCACGGGTGGAAGGATTGAACTCACCGTCTACATACATATTCCTCGTTGCTGATGGCAGGGTGGCCACCATCCCATCCAACTCTCTCTTCATGATCACTTGACAACCGAGACGAGATCTGTCGATCATTAGTTCAGCATAACGATGTCTGTTACGACAGGATTGACTAACGTGTCTTCGAGGCCAAACGCCAAATCCAACATGTCGTTCTCCTCATCATCCGGCTCTGGTAACATGTCATAGTGCTCAGGTGATAAGATCACATGGCAAGTTGAGCACGCTACTGAGCGTTCACAGGCACCTTTGAAGGACATCAGCGAACGAGCACACATCGGGAGTCTGTGCTGCCCACCCTCGAGATCCACGTCGTGTTCATGAGCCAATGATAAGACGTCGTCCCCTTCATTCGCTTCGATCGTTTTGATATCGTTCCCTTTCGAGTCGCGGAATGTCAACTTGATGCTGAAGCGTAGTAAAAAGATCAGCCACGACCCGCGAGGTGATTGAAAACGCCAATCGTCGTCGGCGATGGTACTCACCCCGTTCCGGGTTCGGGCCGTGTGAGGTGTTCATGTCGAGAACCTGGATATCTTTAATATGAGAAGCTCGAAAAGCTACGACTCACTGCTGGTAGAATGGATTGCTCGGACCATAGATACACTAAGTTCAGACTTTGACCCCTGCGAGGCTGATGTCGCTCCCTGTACGACAAGTAGTGATCCAGAGGCTTTTGGCAAAACTCGAATCGAATACGATCGCCGCGGGAATCCATTCTTCACCGCTTGCTGGGCATTTTGAAGAGCGCCACGACGGGCACGAGGAAGCAACGAGGGTCCTCCTAGCATGTCTTTGCGTCTTGACAGTCTATTATGCGCGCTCGTCAAGCTGATACTCGTCCCAAGTTAGCACTGATCAGTGAATAATCCACGAGCGCTAGAATTCTTCGAGCAACTGCACGTGGCAAGACAGATTCACGTGACTTGAGCAAGATGCTCTCCGTGACATCGGAGTTGTCCACCAGGTATTATTGTTCTCTCCTCCGTGATAGCCCTTGGCTCTACGGCTTCAGTCTAGAGAAGCGTCAGTGCAAGATCTTCTCTTCTCTTTCGTCCGATAAACAAGGAAGGGCATCAGCTCGCTTATGGAGTCTCTTGAGGTCCCTCTTCCCCTCGTACATGGCGTCATTCATTGGAACGAATACGCCTTAGACTTTTGCCGATGAAGGATGGTGGAACAGCCCAGACATCGGGTTTCGTCATCTTGCTTGGCTCGACTGCCTTGAGAAGTTCATACTTTGAAAGAAGCTGGAAGAACAGGAATCTTGTCAGGTCACAGAGAAGTGATGCCAGTGCTCTCGTCCCGTAGGATTCTCCAACAGTGACAAAGGTGCGGATCTCTCGACATGGTTAGACTGCGCACTTCGAACACGGAGCAAATTAACTTTATCCTCGTTATCCTCGTTATTATCCTTCCTTATGCTCGCGTTGAAAGGTGAGGTCCATCGTCAGGAGAAATTTTGATTAATGGCGTAACAAATTCTGCAGTAGAAAGGAAAGGCTTTCCCGGTTCCCAAGAGGTCTTAGATATATAATAAATGACCACTGGAGTGGCAAGACTCTCTCTCCCTGCGAGTCCCCACTTCCTTCAAGGAGAGACTACTCAGCTTTTCTTGTATCTCGGTCTTCAACTTTCTTCAACGGCACAGCGACTATCACAATTCGACGATGAGTGTCGCAGCAGAAGATACCGGTATAGACCAAGCTGAAACAGATGTTTCTGAGAAGAAGGTACGGCTGAATGAGCTTCGGATACGCTCTGTCCGACAATTGATTGAGACCTTCAAAAGCAACACCGATACGCTTGAAGAATACGTTAAAAGGAACCCCGATGTCTACATCCCAAGTTTTTGGTCGTTGGTTGGTGGAGATTTCGAGGAATGCTGTCAGACCCAAGAGAATGACCACAATTGCACTGAGACCTTGGCAGACGGGGAAGAAACACTCAATTTGACGCAAAGGGAAGTCCAAGGTTCAAAGACAGACCTCACGCCAGGCGGGATCTCCATCACTTTGACGAACACCGACCCTATTTTTGAGAGCCTTGATGATTTAGACGACCTCGCAAGCTTCAATGATAAACGCTCCGAGACGCCAGCAAGATGGGTCTGCACTGCGGCTGCTCGAGATCGAGTCGTCGAGGAGGAGCGCCAAGAGTCCATCGCTCGCGAGAAGATGAGTGATAGGTTTTCGAAATTGAGCGAGCTCGCTAGCAGTGGTACCTTCCCCTTTGCAGTCGAGGCCAAGGTTGCCGTCGAAGAACGGTCTCGGAGATCGGCTCCTCTCAAGGCAGCTTCGGTCTTTATGGTCACCAACCCATCGGACTGCCAGGAGCTCGAGATAGCCAATGCTGCCCTACGTTCTGGGAGAGCGAATCAAACGGCCGAGTCGCTCAGAACCTGGCTAAAGGCAAACGAGAATGAGTTTGGACCTCAACTGACGATCTTGTGAGTGACTTGGGACTGTCTCTCGACAGAAAGAATGCTAACACATCCAGGTTGAGGGAAAGCCCTGAATCCAGGGAAAGCCTCGGATCCGGCTGGCAATCCGTCAACCTTCAGTGAGTCATTTGAAACCCCCCCTCGCTGCAAACAATAGTCTTGGAGGCTGATATCTCGGTCAGGGCTGAGGGAAAGATGGACCGGACCATGGTGCTCATCGGCTACGTCATTCCCGACAGTGAGATGCAGAGCGGCGAAGAGACGCCAAAGATAAGTCATATGACTGATTCTCAGTTGGCTTGATAATGGGCAGCTATTCACAGCTTTCGTGCTGAACCTGCTCCCGGTTGATGACACGACAGCAACGACACTGGAATCCTTACCCATAGCTAATCTGTCTCAGTACCCTATGCATTCCGCACAGGCAGCCTTACACCTTTCCATCCTGAACCTGAATTTCATCACTGCTTGAGACATCTAGTATCCAGGTGCATGCCATTCCAAAGGGCTTTGAGGTAACGCACAGGGCGATGTGGTGCTCTCTAGACATGCACCCCCGTTGGCTCTACTGCTCAGACAAAAACCAGGCATGAGTCCCTTTCGCGTGTGGCGGCTGGCAACCTGTACTTTTTCCAGCGAAAGTGAGTTAGAGAAGATACAAAGGCGAGAGTCGAGTCTAACGAATTTGGTGGACAGTGATGATGCTATCGATGGAAGCCAAAACCATTGAGGACAATACTGTATATGATCGTCGCCCAAATTACGGTACATGTGGCGTGGAAGTTGATACGGGAGAAACGGAGGGAAGCAGGACCTCACGTTACCATTCTGCGAGTATAGCCTGACGCAGCTGCTGACTAGCCCCGCAGCAGCAAAGATATGCCAGTCCATCCTTGCTGTCGGGATCCAGCTTTGTGTTCCGTGAGTCACGTTACATAGAGGCTTTCATGGCTTGGTATTAACAGTGAGGCTGATGAACTGTTCGGGACCAGGGAGCAGTAGAGACGGGGGTAGTTACCACTCCCTTGTCATACCTGAGCCTGAAGCAGACAGCCGAGAGAAGAGAGAGGATTCAATTGTGGATGGGTCTGAGCCACTATGATCATGACGGGAAGATTATTGTGACAGACCGATACATGCACGAGTTGCAATTGACAATTAAGGAGGGAAGCGCCACTGTCCTCGACAGGTTTATCTCCGGGGAGGCGGAGATTTCTACTGATGCCACTCTGACTCGCCTCCTTAGTCTTCGTTTAACCATCATCATGGACTTTCAAGACTGGAAGCGCCATGTCAGCTCGACGCTGTCTCTGGCTTCGGATCTATTCACAGTTGTCAGGCTGGAAGGAGGGTATCTCAACTCGACGATTCGTTTGGAATTGCTTAGAGATCTACCCGATTTCCCTGAATCGATACCTCATCTCGCGGGGCAGCGATCCTTGGTATTGAAGCATTATCCGGGCTACATGTACGCTTGGCCTGAAGCTCAACTGTCAACTGCTAGAGCAGCTATAGAGGCCAAAGCTCTGAGGATGATGAGGGACAATGCCCTCATCCGAGAGGCATTCCAAGAGCAAGGCGTATCGGTCCCAAGCTTGGTCCACTTCGACGAATCAAACAACGTGCTATGGATGGAGGACTTTGGGCCTAGATCCACGATGGAGAGTGGATTGGAGAAACTCTCGACAGATGTTAGTTCACGGCTCGGGAAAGCATTGGCTGGATTGCACATTGCCACAATGCCCATGAACAAGCATTTGACAGTCGAACCCATGGCTGGGCCGCTGGCTCTTGCAGAGCACGAGGCTCGGATGAGGAATATTCTGAAAGACGAATTGGATGTTGACGGACTCATGGAAAGCCTATGTATGAAACACTCCCCTATCATTGGTTTGCCACATGGAGATGTAAGGGACGATGAGCTCTGCCTTGGGCTCGGGGACATTTGGCCATCCTCGGTCCTTCTCCTGGATGACTCGAGCTCCCCTCGATTAGGTATCATAGATTGGGAGTTTTTCGGTCCCCTACATCCCGCTTCCGAGCTTGCTACGGTCACAGCCAGGCTATATATATCCTACTTGGGGCAGGGGCTTCAGGAGGCCTTCGAGGACATAGCCAGAGCATTCGTGTGTGGCTACATGGAGATATTCCAGGAATCTAAACATGGGTCTTTGGTCTCGCGTGTATCCTGGTCCGACAGAGCTGCTGCGGCATGGGCAAGAGTCCTGCTGAATGCGTTGGTGAGGGCCCAAGGAGAGGATGGAAATAGGTGGAATGCGCAGATGATGGGAAACATTCGATCACAAGCTGTGCGACTGCTCAGGAGACAGGTCGACGATCCTATTCTCCGATTGGTTTGCGCCATCGGATAACGGGCGCCTTTACTTCACAAGGCTGGACCTAGAACATTGATGGGACCAGACACACATCATTCAAGCGGGGTGGCAACACATCGCCTCCGAAGTAACAGTGGCACCGAGGCCAGCCCCGCAGTTCTGTCCCCTTGAACGATACAGATCCATCCATACCCCCAAATAGGGAGGTGGTGGCGCCAAGTCTGGCTTGAGTCGGGTAAATTCCATCTCAGTTTAACGGTCTTGCCAATTGAACGAGATTCCAGACTCGTTCCTGTAGTCGATGTAGTCCCTGGAGAGTTCTGCATGTACCCGAATACTAGAAGATGACAGCAGAATGAGAATGAGAGGCAGGAAACCAACCATGTAGAAGGGTTGCAGGGGGGTTCACGCCATGAGCACCCCGGATTTGTCTACTTTGTGCGAGAGAGAAGGCGTTTTCCATTGCGGGAATGGCTTGAAGTTTGCTTGGACTGTCGCGGTTGATTTTGATCTTTTTTCGGGGGCTGAATTTGGGGGGCCTCCGGGGGGTTAACTCATTGTTGTTTTTGAGGCCTTGAACATAGATGTATGAGGGTCCATAGTGAGGGTACGATGGATGCATAGAAGAGGCAGAGAGGTAGTAGTCAAGCAGCTGGGGTCTGCAGTGTATGCATATGACCACCTCGAGAGATCGAATGGCGTAAGAAAGCGCAAAGGGGTGTGTGGGTGTGCCATCCATCGAGTTCATGTCAATCCGTCAAGCCACGTCTGGCAAAAAAGGGGCCAAAGAATGATCCGCATTCTGCTCATTTTGTTGGCTCGAAATGAGTGACGCTGAGGCGAGGAAGCAGAGGCACAGCGTGGAGAGAGGAGAGAGATCTTCGTCGGGAGAGAGAGAGAGAATGGGCGCTATTGGTATCTGTTGAACCCCCTTTATTATTATTAGTCTCCTCATCTCTCTCCACC
Organism: Kockovaella imperatae; assembly: GCF_002102565.1. Classification (NCBI taxonomy): domain Eukaryota; kingdom Fungi; phylum Basidiomycota; class Tremellomycetes; order Tremellales; family Cuniculitremaceae; genus Kockovaella; species Kockovaella imperatae. The sequence goes on from NW_019028944.1 coordinate 83,951, forward strand.
CCATCCCATCCCATCCTCTCCTCTCCGCATCCTGCATCCTCTACTTAGTTTCAGCTTGACGCTAAACTGAATCAACCTCCCTTCCGTGCAAACATCCAATCCCTTTCCCAACTCTCATTCATCCATTCATCTTACTCATTCCTTCCTTCGACCGTCGATCCTCAAGCCAGCCTCTCCGCTGCAGCAGGTCCTTATCTCGACACACCGCCTGGCGACAGACTCGTCCTCCTTTGACAGACTCGTCCTCCTTTGAGACGACGACTATATCAAAAACCGATCCGCCTCGCTTTTTGACTCTACTTGGACCACGCAACCATGCAGTTCACCACTCTGATCATCTCCTTCGTCCTCTCCTTCACCCTGTCTGTCTTTGCAGCTCCGGCCATGTCTGACAACAATGCCGTGTACGCTCGAGACGATTCACAACCTGTCACCATTTCCTCTGGTCGAGATGGACTCTGTCTGTCCCTCCCTCAAGGAGATTCGACGCCAGCAGGCAACGGTGTACCCGTCATCTCGATGGATTGTGATCAAGCTTCTGGATGGTACATTGATCGAGGATCAGGTTCAGTCTTGCTCGCTGCGGACCCTACATATGCTTTGGACGCTGGTCAATGGCCTGGAAACTTTGGAAGTCTGAAAATCTGGACAAGTTACCCTGGACTCTATCAACAGACGTGGGTTCTTCGCTGAATACCTACTTGAGGTAGATGCTAACCACTCTCTCTCTCTCCCTCAGCTGGTACTACACCAACGATGACCGGATCGCCATCACGGGAGGAAACCAATGTCTCGATGAAGGTGATAATGGTATCCAGACATATCAGTGTACCAACAACGATGGCAACCAGGGTAGGTGTCCTCTTTCTCTCTCTCTCTCTCCCTCTATCTCCCTTGATTGCCTTGCTCACTTCAACATAGTGTGGTACACTACCGAGATTGAATACTGCGACTAGTGGGGCTGCGAACGAACGAGAAGAACGAAGGATTCCCCTGGAGCACGTTTCTGGCAAACGCTCTCTATCTAGCAAGATTGCTTGCTTTTCTACCCCTTCGACCAACAGAGAGCCTCTTTAGAGGATCTCCTTCGTTGTCTTCGCACATCATTGTTTTATATTACTCTTATACGCTTTTCATGGCATAATATTTCGCAACTCAACAACAATGACAAGAGAGTCGTAACATGTCTAACGACGACGATGAAAGCTACAAAGAAAAAGCCTAACTACTGACCGTTCATGTTTGTCTTACAGGATACCCCCCTCAGCTTTCACGCAACTACTCCCGATCGTCTCTCTTTGTCCCTCTTGACTCTTTCTCGGGCTGCTTTGGCAACTTCGAACGATCGTTTCTTGGGATAAGGAGCCGTGAAGATGTCTTCCATCTCCTCCAAGGTCAATTGCTTCGTTTCGACCGCGAACAGCCAGACGGTGATGACTCCGACAATATCCCAAGCGAAAAAGATGAGATACACTAAGAAGGGACTGATCAGAAAGCCTGACTTTTTGTTGTTGTTTTCGCAGAGCCGAACTCACTGATGTATCCAACTTTACCGAGTGCAGGGGGAAGACCAAAAGTGTTGATGGTCGAGACGGCATTGGTGACCCATCCTTGGAGGGATAGACCCTTGGCTCGGTTCTCGAATGTCAAGACTTCTGCGGGGTAGAGTCCTCTGCAGGATGTGTCAGGATGCGAAAGCATGGGTAGGTATGATTGTATGGACTCACTGAAGGGGTGTCATCCCAAAGGAGAAGACCACCATGAAGAGGAAGCTTGAACGCGCAACCGTCAGTGACACGTCACAGGATCGCTCTCGGTAAACGACTCACATGAAGCTGATTCCAGCGTTAGCTCGGGTTTGTGACTGTTCACCGGCTGGACTGAGCAAGCATCCAACGATTAACATGCCACATGCCGCAGCGGAGATTCCGAAGAGGAGTAACTTTCGTCGACCGACATGATCGACAATGGCTGAACCAGACAGAGCGCCAATCATGGAAGTGCAACTGTTGACAAGATTGAGCTGACGCTGTCGATCACGGTCGACGATTCCAGCGAGTTCAAGAAGGACGGGGAGGAAGTCTGACGGATCTCTCGGTCAGCCAATTGAGGGAGGACGTTGTCGGCCTTCTCAAGATCTCTGGGTACTCACACGTAATCATTCCATTTCCAGCCAACTGTCCCCAGCAGGAAATGATCACACAGAGTCCGAAGCGGTACCTGTTAGAACGAGAGTTGAAAAGCATTCTAAAGTCCCAGAATCGTCGGTCGGCACCGTTCACCGAGATGTTTTCCTCAATCTCCTGGACTTGAAGTCGGATCAGGGGTGAAGTGGGGTCGTTATCTCTCGAATGATACTTTGCCAAGATGGCGACGGCTTCTTCTTTCCTTCCGCGAGCGTAGAGCCATCGAGGAGATTCAGCGATAAAGAGGACAAAGAGGGCATTGATGATGGCTGGTCCGCATTGAAGATACAAGCAAGTTCGCCAGGAGTATTCACTTGCGACTCGACCGAGAGGGATAGCAACGCCGGTAGCAATGATTTGACCGACCTGGTGAGAGAAGCGAAACGCAGTGAGCGCAGTCACAATATATATTACGCCAATCCGCTCAGACACACATAGTAGAACGAGTTCAAGACTCCCATGTATCTTCCTCTTGATCTTGGCGAAGTGATCTCAGACATGTATGTCTTGGCGGATAATGCTGCTGTTGAACATCCGAACCCTGTCAACCATCTTCCACCGAGCAGCATGGACATGCTGCGAGAATTGGCGGAGATACAGGCGCCGATGCTGTGGGGGTGACAAGCGTCAGACATGGGATGATGACAAGCACTGTGCTGGAAGTAGGCTCACATCAATAAGGTGTTGCCCCAAAGCATAGAGTATCGTCGTCCGATGAGATCAGGCAGAATGATGTTGGGGAAGAAGGCGGTGACTCCTCCGACGGTGTAGATTCCCTATAGGAGGAGGTGTCAGACGGACGTCCACCCCCGTTAAGGTGCCACAGGTGCCACTTACGAAAACGATACCAGTAGATGGACTCCCAGAGGTCAACCCGAAGAAGTTCTGAAACTGCTTCATGGAGTTGACGGACGACATGATGGTGGTGTCTGATAAGGGCATTTCAGCTTTCGACGATCTTAGGGATTAGCTTTACTTACCAAAGCCCGTATCGCACGAGTTGACAATGACGATAAAACAAGTGAGGAGGAATTGAATATGAGCCCAAGAGCTGATGGGTGGACCAGGATCCGCTTCATTGGCGAGTTTCAATGCGGTCGCTCTGTCCTCGGCGGACATGTGAGCCGGATGAACTTGGTCCAACTCGTCTTCTCCAGTGGCGAGCTCATGATGTTTCACGTGCTCCTTGGTGTCGTATGCCCCGAATGCTTCGGTCGAACTGGGCGGACTAGCACTCCGTTCAGTATACTCCTTCGACATGGTGACTGATATGCTGTGGTCTGTCGAGTGCTCAATCGGTCGAAAAGTGTTGAACAGATAGACGTCGATGAGCGAAGAAGCGGGGAAGCAGCGACGGTATTATATACAGCTCGTAAGCTGCCCAGACCATTCTGGACCAACCCCCCTTTACCCCCCATCTCTGGGCATCACTGACCCCGGCTTTTCACCCCGAACATGCTGAGCGGGGCCGGTCCGGAGTTGAAGAGGTTGCCCCATTTGGGCTCTTCATCGTCTTTGAGCTGAGCTGAGGTCTCACGACGCTCTCTTGCACTCTCTCTCTTCCCGGGCCTTCACACTCGGACGTGTCTCTTGAGGTGTTTGCTTGGCAGTCGATGATGATCCTATGACCTTGCCCTTTTTTTCCTCCCCGCCTCTGACAGTCAGCGAGTCAGTTGCGTGGAGGGAAGGGGGTCAGCTTGTGTAGGACTAGGGTGTTTTGTGTTCGATCGCTCTATTGTGCTTCTTCTCTCTCGCTGCCTCTGGTTGTCATCTTCCTCCCATCGATAAGAAAGCTCAAATGGACCTTCCGAGCTACATCCCAAAGAGTGACAGAGAAGCTTCTTGCCAAGACATCATGAAAATGGGCCGATGCTAACCGCCTTCGGATGAATAATAAAACCTCTCTCGGATGGGACTTGGACGTTGCCGATTACCGTGTCTAGCCGCTGCGGTATGGTTGGGTGGGACCTGCGAAGGGTGTATGGACGGATGAATGACATTCCGAGTTGCTATGATATCCGGAAAGCCCACAGATCTTGAAGTGGCGAGTGCACTTTCCGCCACGCCTAGCCCGGCGATGGAATAATAATGTCAATGTACCTCAATTATACTCGGCCGCGGAGGATTATGGTACTTGCCACGGTGGATTTTTTAACGTGTTACAGCGACGATCATCACTCGCGGTCGGGCAATCCCCAATTGGCAGCCAGTCACGTCGTAAGGTAGATTTGGTCAATGACTTCTCCTCTTTGCTTAGAATCACGTGTCACTCCTCTTCCTCGCGACGTGACCCCTGATCAGAGATCTGGCAAAGGAGCTGAAGAGGGATTGGCGTTCTTCTAGAGACTGACCTCACATGCTGGGAACCGACACGCACGGTTTCCCTCACTTCGGTCGACAACGAATACATCATTGGCCCAGCTCTCGGACTCTATGAGTAGTCAGTCGCGTCGAGTTCTCCAAGCAGCATGTTGGCGTCTTTTGATCCAGTCAGGATGATGGGTTCTCTGTCGAGCGGGAGCGGGCAGCAGCAACCAACGATGAAATTTGGAATGAGGGCGAAGGAACGGAAGCAGGAGAAGCAAGACACAAACACACGCGTAAGCCTTGTGCCACCTTCTCCGGAACGGACCCCACGCACCTTGGATGCAGGTCTACTCCCGTGACTGTCCCTTTATGCCCCGGCAACTTGTACAATATTTTGCCCGATTCTACATCCCACACTGTCACAGTTCGATCCCCTCCTCCCACGGCTATTCTCTGACCACCATCATGTTTCGACCAAGCGACGCGGATGAGACAAGATTCGAAACCTGCCGGAGCGCCCGTCAATGATCGGTAGACGCGCATAGGATCGGAAGAGAAGGGTCTGATATCGTATATTATAAGAGCGCTATCGAGAGAATAGGTCGCGAGGTAGTGTCCCGAAGGAGAGAGAGCGAGGGATGTGATCTGAGGGCAAATGGAAACTTTAGCAAGGAACGGACACGGAGGTTCATTCAGCTTGACTCACCGTATCTGTGTGTCCATGTAGACTGTAAAGAACCTTGACTGTCCGTAGATCCCACACCTGAGCTCATGAGCGACTTGGGCTCTCGCCGTTACAGTTAGTTGGACCCACCTTGACTTCGTTATCTACACCTCCGACGAAACACTGATTTCCATCTGCACTCCATTCCACAGCCGTCACTGGACAATCTCTTCCATCATCAAACTCTGCAACGGGTTCCTTTGTATCCATCCCGATATCCCACACTCTCGCGATCCCATCATCTCCTCCCGTTAATACCAGCTCACGTCCACCTGATATAGTCACTGCCAGAGAATTCAACGGCCCAAAATGGGCAGAGTATCTGGCTAAACGTTCTCCTGAGCGTAAAGAAGTAGCCACGAGCATTCCATCGGCACCGCCCTGAGCGCGTGTCAACGCGATTCTCTTCGTAGCGATCTATCTTTGACGGCCGAGAGCTACGAGGTGACTCACAGAATAGATGACCTCCGAATCCAGAGAGAATCCGATATCCAACACTGCTTGTTTATGAACATTCGGCAGGAGTCCAAAGTTGTCATGTGGTGGGAACGTGTTCCACAAGGCTGGAGAGAGGATCAGTCCTAAACACCTTCACCCGGTGCTATGACCGCTTACATATACTCCTATCGACTGAACACGCTGCCAATGTACGACCTGACGGATCAAATTTACAAGCTGTGATTTCGCCCTTATTTTGACGTATGTGTTAGCGGGGTCCGCAGTCTCGCTTCGCTCAAACTTACACCGTGAGATCCTGATAAAGCTACGATTGGCGCTTCGAGCCCACTTGTCCTTTTGATAGTACGGACCAGAGCGTTCTTTCGTTGTCCTTCTCCAGAAGACGCGACCGTCAATGTCATTCGTGTTGGATCGTGCTCATCCTCTTCATCTTCGACTCGAGCTCGTTTGGCCAACGCCACGCTTGAGCCTGGACCTGGCTGAGTCGTAGGCGGAGGAGATTTACGGATGGACATCAGGGCTGGAGATGAGGAAATAGGGTGGGCGTGCAGATGGGGTATTGATTCGGAAGTCTAATCGGGCTTTTTGCTTTCTCCAATCAGCCAGGGGTGACTGTTTCGCAGGAGCTTTGAGCGGTGGCAATTCCCCTCCGCTGCGTCGTTGCTATGAGTCCAAGCTGAAGAGAAACCTTGCTCGTGCTGTCCTGCTGGCGTCTAATGAGTTATAGATGAGATAGTGAGCAGCAGGTGTTGGGCTTTGGAAAAGTTGGATGAAACGTACAGCGGAACTAACATGACGTGGCAAGAACATGGATCACGGGATCAAATGTATCACAGCCCAATGCTTGGCCGCGGACCTGTTGAAGTCTTCGCTCATCGCGTGCCAGCAACAACAGACAGCTCAACATTGTTGATCCTATAATTAATATTGCTGCACCCTGCTTGCTACATCTGTTCAAGGACCAAAGGCAATCCAAGTAGCGTCATGAGTACCGTTCTGTCCAGTCTCGTCTGAAGGTGGCCTTCCTTTGCCTAGATCCCCCATCCCATCATGCCGAGTCTACGCGGAACACCTAACACCTCGCGACTCTCTCTGACTCCATCTCGGCATTCTCAACGGGGAGGTGTTGTCAACGATCAACTCACGAACATCAAAGGCAATGCATCGACTTTGACGAACGGAAGTATGGAGATTGACCCGGCGTTGTTAGGTGAAGATGGACAGATGGACATTGATGGTTATGCTGAGGAGGACGCTGAAGGTGAGGAAGTAGATGAAGAGGTGGATGCGGATGCAGATGCGGATGCAGATGCGGAGGGCGAAGTGGAACAGGTGGAGATGATCGGACAAGAGGTGAACGGAGCTGACGGTCCATTCGGAGGAGATTTCGAGGTAAGTCCAACGGTTCCAGCTTCGATCGTTCCGTCCCATGATCTAGCTCGACCAAATGGGACTCAACTGACGCCATGCAGTATGATCCTCCATCTCAATCCTCTCGTGGTGGTCCGAGTCGACCCGGTCGTCCGTCTCGCGCGTCGAGTTCTCAACGACGTGCCTCCTACGACGAATTCGCGAGCTATCCTGATCCTCTGCGTCATAGTCCCGCTCCAGCTCCAATACCTCCTATGCAAGCTGCCCCTCGAGGGCGAGGACGACCACCCAAGAACGCCTCGCTGTCAGCCTCTCGATCGGCCCCCAAGTTGTCCGAGCATTTCAGTGGTACGCCGAAAACCTTGGCGAAGGGTAAAGGCAAACAAATCGTGGCGAAAGCCGGTCCCATAGGCCCCGCCAAGGGCAGCAAAGGAAGCGGTCAATCAGGCGAAAAGTTTCAACATGATTTTCATTGTTCTTTCTGCCTCGGAACGGACGAAGCGAATCGCCAGGGTCAACCTGAGCGTATGCTGTCTTGTGCTAGATGTGGGCGAAGTGGACATCCGACGTGTTTGAATATCATCTCAAAGAGGTTGCTCAAGACGGTCAGAGAGTACGAATGGTGTTGTATAGAGTGCAAAACGTGTGAGATATGCGGGATCAAAGGAGATGACGTGAGTTTGATGCTCAGGACGCTTGAGCTATTGGGGGCTTTTCGGAAGCCTGAGCTCACCTTGACAGAATCGCCTCATGTTTTGTGATGGATGCGATCGAGGATGGCACAGTTATTGCTTAAATCCGTGAGTTCGGAGTAGGCGAGATTATCGACCCCTCCTTGACGCGTCTACAGGCCACTTGTCAAACCGCCGAAAGGTAATGCTTTCATCGGATTGTCCCGGACGAAGTCTCCGCTGATCACCTCCTTTCAGGCCAATGGCTATGCCCTACTTGCAATCCACCCAGCTCCTCCTCCTCCCATCCTAATTCGAAATCCGCACCGAATCTCAGCTCTCTGTACAAAGGCAAAGGCAAAGGCCGAGCCTCTGATCTATCCCTCTCACACTCCCTATCCCAAGTCACGCCTACCCGTGGACGAGGTCGACCGAGAAAGTATCCCATCGGTGTTTTGGATCCTTTGATCAATGGCGTCGATGCGCCCGGTTCTCACGGTCCAAAAATCAAGCTCAAATCGGGCAAGAAACGCCAGGAGACGGAAGACCAATCGGAGGATATGACGCCTGGTGTCAATGGAAACAAGATGAAAATCCGTCTGAGGATACCAAGTGGAGGGAGACAGCCTGTGGAAGTAGAGAGTGAAGAGGAGAAAATCCCTTTTGGGGGAATCATCACAGGTCCTGACGCTGATACGACCAAGACGAGCATACGGGAGACAGATCAGGCGGCATTCGAAAAGGCTCTTCAGGCTGCGGAGAGCAAGTTGAGCGCGTCGTCGAACGGGCCTGGAGTATCAGGAGATCCGACAAGGACAATGACGCCCGCATCCCCGGCTCCGTCAACCAATGGAAGCTCTTTCCCTCCGACAGCTTCAAAGAATGGTCAAATGAATGGACACTTTTCGACCGCTACGCCTCTGGCCAATCGATCCTTGAGAGACCGACTACTGAATCAATCAATGCCCACTCTAGGCACACCCGGCGATCAGACGCCCACGAATGGATCAGTGATACCGGGCACGCCTCTACACATGCCATCTTTATCCGGTGCTCAGAAGATCAAGATGATCCGATTTGGAGTATTTGAGATTGATACGTGGTTTTCTGCGCCGTACCCTGAGGAGTATCAACATGTCCCCGATGGTCGACTGTGGATATGCGAGTTTTGTTTCAAATACATGAAGAGCGGGTTCGTAGCGGAGAGGCATAGAGTGAGCCATGACATGACTGGCAGTCCAAAAGTGCGATGACTGACCCTGTTTTTAGCTCAAATGCAAAGCTCGTCATCCGCCTGGTGATGAAATCTATCGAGATGGATCCGTGTCGGTCTTTGAAGTGGACGGCAGGAAGAACAAGGTGTGTCGGTGTCGACTTATTCATGTGCCTAGCTCACGCGTTCTCAGATCTACTGCCAAAACCTCTGTCTATTGGCCAAAATGTTTCTCGATTCCAAAACCCTCTACTACGATGTCGAGCCATTCTTATTCTACGTCATGACGGAAGTGGACGATATGGGCGCACGATTCGTCGGATACTTCAGCAAGGAGAAGAGGAGCTTGGACAACAATGTCAGCTGTATCATGACTCTCCCTGTGAGGCAGAGAAAAGGATGGGGTCAACTTTTAATTGACTTCAGTACGTCAACAAAGGGCGGCGGCAGTCGCGGAGGGTATTTACGCTGATATGAATCAGGCTATCTATTGTCCAAAAAAGAGGAACGGGTGGGAGGTCCAGAGCGACCTTTGAGTGGTCTTGGCGAAGTGACATACAAGAAATACTGGTCACTTGCAATCATGCGATTCCTACGTGATTGCACGATTCCGAACCCGACTCTGGAAGGTAAGTCGAGCCGGACGACGACAATGGCTGACATACTCAGACATCTCCGCGGAGACCAGTATGACCCTCGAAGATATCTACATGACGCTGAAATATGAAAATATGATCAATGTTTTCGATACGCCACCTCGCGAGATACCTTCCGGTGGTGCCGATAGATCGTACGGTCGACCTCGAGGTCGAGGTCGAGGACGACCGCGATCCCTAGGCAATCGACGTCCGCCTCGACCTAATTCGGCCACTCCCGCTGAATCAGAAGACAAGGATAAAGTTGTCCTTCCTGAACGATATGAAATTACCTGGGACGCAGATTACATCCACGTCGTGTTGAAGAAACATGATTCAAGAGGTTATTTGACTTTACGACCTGAACGACTCAAGTATCATCCTTTTCTGGTCAGTCGAAATGCTCCCAAACCCCCTGGCGCGCTTGCTCGAGCGACATTGATGGCGAATAATCCGAATCAACGGCGAGAAAAGGGGGACGAGACAGGTCGACATATCAATGGCAAGGTGGAGCCTCCTCGTGGACATGCAGAGGCAGATGCCTCTGGCGGACAAGCAGGCAAAGAGGATGCGATGGAGACACCTGAAAAAGTCAACGCGGGTCAAGATCAAGCTACATTGGAACTTGTCGCCAGACTGTCTGGTGGTACAGGACGAAATCTTCGACATCGCACTACTTCAGTCGTATTTGATCCGGATGACCAGCCGAGCTCGAAACGTCTTCGAACGAGTAGAAGCGCTACCTCTTTACGTGGACGACGTATGGCTGAGGAACAAGGCGACGACCATGATGACGATGAAGCAGAGGGGGAAGTGAATGAGGAGGAAGATGATCCATTACGGATCGGCAAGGGGATGAACGGTACGCCAAAGCGAGGTGCCAGAGAGACTCGATCAAGAGAATCCATTCTCAAGCAGCCGAATGGTTCGGACGGATCACTTCGGAACGGGAAAAACATGTCTCCGCGGCGGATTCTACGTGGAGACAGTGAACTTCGGGAAGAGACCGAAGAGGTCGAAGAACCTGTGGAGGAAGGGATCGACGACGACGACGATGACGATGAATGGCAAGTTGATGATGTAGATGCAGATGCAGATGCAGAAGGGGAAGAAGAGGATGAAGAATGGGTAGAGTGAGGTGGCGTACCAGTCCAGTCGAGCGGCACGGCATGCGGGAAATGTTTTGAAATGTAGTCTATAAATGGTCATGCAGAGTCAGCCTGGGCTCGCGGATGGATGTGTACCATTATTACTCTTGCCCTGTCGTGTACCTGATCGGTGTAAGAGGGGGTTACCAACGTGGTCACTGTCATCCCATACACATCTTCGGCCGAACAGAGACGCATTGCCCAATGTTCTTTTCTTGGCACTCGCGTTCTGGATTCGGGCGTCGAAATCAAAGGGAAGCGAGTCAAGCTCTCCGAGATCGAAGCAGTTCCCTCCAAGGTCTTTCTCCCCATACGCTGTGAGCTCCCTCGGCCGAGTCACCGAGTGGGTCCTTCCTCTCTCTCTCCCTCTCCCGCCGATGCCTGGCCCCCTTGCTCTGCTCCAACTTCCCCTTCGCACGCCGCCCTCAACCCTCCCTTAATTCCCTAATCAGATAAGCGACGGAATCAAAATTGCCCATTTTCTTTTTTATCAGATAAAAAAAAAATTTGATGGAAGAAAAGAAAAACTTCCGAAATCGGCCATCTGCGTCACACACAACCTCGCTGCGTCTGCTTCTTCTGCTTCTTCTGCTGTTGCTACTCTGTGTGTTGCCTGCTACTGCTGCTGCTGCCTCGCTGAACTCCCCCTCCCCTCGTCCTCCCTGACAGTGACTTCTCGCTTGCTGTCCTCCCTTGCATCTATCCGTTTTTGAAATACACAAACGAACAGACCTTCTGAATCTCACCCGATAGGCCCGAAAATTGGATCGAGATCGAAGTTGAGGAGCAAGCAAGAGAAAAAAAAGGTCTTTCCTCGCAAGTATACATATATATATATATATACTCAGACTTGCCGTGTGGACGAACGTTATCCCAACTTCTCTACCTCCATCATCACTTTGGTCGTGAGAGCTGCCCATCTCTCAAGACACACTGCAAACTTCGAATCTTTTGACGATCTTATTCCCCGCCTCACTCTCTCTCACACATGGGTCTCTTCCGCAAAGCGTCCGTGACGCACCTCTACCCTGACGATGCGATCCGTCACGAGTTGGAGCAACAAGGCGACACCAAGACTGCTTTCGGTGACAAGTCACCAGGTGTCCGAAGGATAGAAGCCATCTCGAAATGCTTCACGTCCTGGCATCTCTACGTCTTGTTCATTTCCATCTTTTTCGTCTCTTGTGAGTGGGGCTGTCTTCTGTTACCTTCACAATATTCAAGCTGAACCTGTGAAAACTCGTCAGATTCTTACGGGTGAGCAGAGCTGCCTATGAGATACATATGACAGCCGGACCGAATTTGACGCTCTAATCCTAGGCTCGATGGCTTTGTGCGATTCCAATTTCAGACGTATGCCGTAGCTTCGTTTGGCCTCACGGCTCAGATCTCCACCGTGAACGTCGTCAGAGGTATCGTTGCCGCGGCCGCTCAACCTGCTTTCGCCAAAATCTCTGATTACTTTGGACGTATCTCCATCTTGTTCATCGCTGCCATGTTCTACGTCGTGGGTGAGTTGAACCGGAGAGACGTCTCTTGCTATTCGTAGCGGCTCTGATTGACCTACCATCTAAGGAACCATACTCTGCGCCGCTAGTAAAGACCTCGCCCAGTTCTCCGGGGGAGCTTTGCTGTATCAATTTGGCTACACTGGAATCCAGCGTAGGTCTGGATCCGCTTGCTGCTGATGCTTCGCTGATCGTCTTTCCTCACTCCTCACAGTTCTCGTCGAAGTGATCATTGCCGATACCACTTCTCTCCGATCTCGACTTTTCTTCTCTTACATTCCCGCCTTACCGGGTGTCATCAATACCTGGGTCTCCGGAAACGTTGTCAATGCGGTCTTGGCCAATTCGAGCTGGCGCTGGGGAATCGGTGAGTCAAGTCTTTGAGCACTCAGAGAGTAGGAGGAGACTCCATACTGATGCCCCTTGGACCAGGCATGTGGGCGATCATCTTCCCCGTCCTCGCTATACCCCTTCTGTACTGTCTTGTTCATGCCGAGATCCGAGCGGGCAGAGCTGGATACCTGGACGATATTCCCAGCCCATTCCGATCCCTTTCACACGCGAGTCTATGGACAGACGTTTTCTGGCAGATCGATCTCGTCGGCCTTCTCCTTCTCGCCGCCTCCTTCGCTTTGATCCTCTTACCGTTCACCCTCGCTGGAGGTGTCGCCTCTCTATGGCCCACAGCCAGGATCATCACACCCTTGGTCGTCGGGTTCGTGGTGGCTTTACCCATCTTTGTCATTTGGGAACTGAAGTTCGCTCGTCATCCCGTTGTCCCATTCCGACTCCTCAAAGATAGACAAATCTTGGCTGGATTGACTATCGCTTGTCTGCTCAACACTGCTTGGTACTGTCAAGGCGATTACCTGTATCAAATTTTGATCGTCTCATTCGATCGGTGAGTCGTTGGGTGCACCGTGTACTCGCGGACGACACCACTTAACTCTTTCTCAGCGATATCATCTCTGCCACTCGGACTCAAAACATTTACACCTTTGTCTCTGTCATTACGGGTGTTTCTCTCGGCTTGGTCGTCCGTAAAGTCCGTCGAATCAAGTGGTTCGTCGTCGCGGGTACTTCCCTCTTTGTCCTTGCATTTGGACTCTTGATCCGATTCAGAGGAGGCAAAACGTCAGATTACGCAGGTCTTGTCGCTGGGGAAGTCATCCTGGGTCTTGCGGGTGGTCTGTTCCCTTACCCTACTCAAGTCTTGGTCCAGTCTGCAGTCCAGCACGAACGAACAGCAGTCATCACCTCCTTATACCTCGCTTGGTGAGTGTGGCGGAAGAGAGGGAGACAACAGATAAGGGGAGGATGGCTTTTGGCTGAATTGCATACCCCGCTTCGCTCGTCTAGCTATTCGATCGGATCCGCTCTCGGCAATACCATCGCTGCTGGAATCCTTACCAACACACTTCCCGGCAAGATTCAAGATGAATTCGTTCTGCACGGAATCAACAATGCGACGCTCGCCGCTGAAGCCTATGCTGACCCTTATGGGTTCTCAGCGACTTGGCCGATGGGCACACCTCAGCGCGATGCCCTGGCGGCAGCTACGAGAGAGACTCAACGACTCATGTGTATCGCCGGTATCTGTATCTCAAGCTTACTCGTCTTTGTCTCGCTGTGTCTCAAGAACCCCCACTTGTCAGACGAACAATCGTTCGAAAATGCAGAAGGGTTCAGAGTGACTTCGCACGGTGATGGTCACACGTCAAACTACGAGACAAAGGCGGGAGGAGTCGATAATGGAGATGACGTGAGCCCACATCAGACTGTCGTGGGCGACGCGTCATCGGCGGCACCGGGATACAAGTCCGTTGTCTAGGATGCTGCAACGGGGTCACCTTGGGGGGTTTCCAGAAATCAAAAAACCGAATCACGCTGTTCTCTTTACGAGCCGAGCTCCGTATCTCGCTGTATATAGAAGTTTGATGCAGCTTGTGCGGTCGAGACACGTGAGAAACGAAAGTCTCGCAGCGGGCACTCTCTGCACGCAAATCATGACACTGCATCGGCGTCCTTCTGCCGATTCTTCTTGATAGCTAAGGACCTGAAAGCCCACACTAGATTTTCGTATACTACAAAGGTCGTACATGTTCCTGGTAAGATCCTCAAAGCGTTCGTGCCCAAGCCTTTGTAAAAGGCCAAGAACCCCTCGTTCCGGAAAGTAGCGGAGATACAGGCGGGTATGGTGAGTTTGGGGCTGGAAGGTGTAGGAGAGAAGTTCTACAGAAAGAGAAAAAAATGTAAGTGAAAGAAGTACGAGACTCAAGCAACTACCTACCTGGATTCTCGCTCTGACGACTTGATAGGGGTAAGTCAGGGCGATAGCGACGAGTTTAGATGATCCAGATGCGAGAATGTATTCGGTATTAGTCTGCGAGATTACAGCGGATTAGCAAAAGCTCCAGTCGTACAGAGGCAACGGACACAACTGACCAATTTTTCATCTTCCACCTTCCACTCTTTTCCTTTCCATTCAAAACTCTTCCTCTTGAGGTCCGCTCGATGCCGCTTGATAGCTTCGTACGTTGCGAATTGGATAGATCCGTTGGATACGCCGACGAGAGCGAGTAAGGAGCCCTTGTACAGTCCTCGAATGCCTTCCTGGGTGTATATCGTACGAAATGCACCTGGTCATGATATGTCAGGAAACACTTGTTGGGAGCTGAGGCAAAGCAGGGAGGTTTGACTCACTGACGAGACCACGGTACGCTGGGTTACTTCGACCCGTTGCGAACACACGAGTCTTGACGACCCATATGGGATTGGTCAGCATAGCCGTCACGGCGCCTTGACGAGCGTGTCAGCTCTGAATCGAAGCGTAAGACTCGGTATCCCACTCACTGGCCTCAGCCGCAGCGAGTAAGTGTTGTGAGCTGGTAGTGCGATACGTCGGATCATCCCCCTGCATCTGTTTCTTGATCATGTTGTAGCTGCGATGAAGAATCAGTCGTGTTCTATCATGATGTGAAGGGGGAGGTAAAACTGGAAACGCACAAGAGAAAATACAGACCCCAGCTGGAGGCTCCACCGACCAGATTCGGCATCAACCCTCTGTACAATCCTTTCCAGCCGTCCGCAATGACAGCTTCTTCTAAGGCTCTATAAACGCCTGTACCGAGTCGAGGGGGCCGTGGATCGCGTAACGCCGCGCTGATACTGGAGCGGGACCCAGAGCCAGAAGTGGAGACATGTGTCGATGATGAGGATGAATAAGAAGAAGATGGTGATGATGATGATGATGATGATGATGATGATGATGAGGAGGAGGCCGATGAGGATGCGTGCAGGGAAGATGAAGAAGGTATAACGCCTGTTGGCGGGGTGGTGGTACTGGTTAAAGCAGTGGACGACACGAATGGCGTTTCGGCAAGTTGAAATCTGACTTTGACGAGATCCAAAGGGTGCATGACGAGTGTCGCGACTGTTCCTGCTCCTAATCCAGCCACGGCATGGTCCTGGAGAGCGGGATCGATGTCAGCCGTTTACATTCGTTTCTGTTTTGCTTGGATGCGGACTGAGCGGGGCGCAGAGGAGGGCAATGAAGGTCTAGAGATGTATGGTTCTCTGAGCACACTTACGATGGACAGATCTCCGAAGAGAGATGGAGATGCGGACAGAGCTTGCGACATGGTGCTAGATGAGATATGGGTAGTCTTGGACGGTCAATGGTATGAAATCTCGATGGCTGCTGGCAAGGTTGCGCGTCGTGGTGAACTATGGCCTCATCCTGGCGAGACCGATCTATATCTCCCAGCTGTCCTTTGACTCTGACACTGGCTGTCCGAGCTACACGTCTCTCGTAGTGGTCGTCGATACGATGATCGTATGTCTAGTGAGCCTCGTCTGATGTTCAAATGTAAGTTGGGACATCATCAACTTTTCTGAAATTTTGTTGATTTTCCGTCCAAGATCCGAGTGGCGACGGGCGATTCAATGATGAGCAAAAAGGTCAGACGACCTCTGAATCACAAGTGCAAGAGCTATGATGGTTCTCAGTGCAGAGTACGAGTGACGAGTAGGTATTCCATCTACGAGATACCATGTCCAAATAGAGTACATGTGGTTTAGACAAGACTTCTAGATAATCCAGGCGGGCGTCTGGTCCTGGGTCAACTGTGGCGCTGCCCTGGAGGGTCACGCATGATGGTTCTCCCGTATCCATCTAATCAAAGCCTGTATATCCTCCCACTGCTTCGTTCGTAGTCTGAGATCTTCATCTTGATCCCTCATTGCCTTGTTTCTCGGTTTCTGTACCTTTTCACAATCATCAACGAATGCTTTCGCGGCTGATATGTCGGGAAGCAGAGGATGAGATGTTCGGGAGAGCCAGCTGGTCATTGTGTCAGCGCATGATGGGCTCAAAGCAGCAGCTCCGGGGATTATATCATGGTGCAGGTGCGGAGACTGGCCGATTAATAACTGGATGAAACTGACTATTTCGAGTTCCAGTAGTCACCTGGTAGGACCGATCTGGTCAGTCCTTCTTCGCCAGACACTCCACGGAGTGGGGAAACACGGCTGAACTCACCCTCACGCCGATGCAGCGTTGCATGTAAGAGGTTAGCCGTAGGATCCTATCGCACGCTTTCAGAATGATGTTCCATCCATGACTTCTGAGCAATGCCTTGCACTCACGCCTTCGTTGGCTTGAGCAATCTCATGACAATGATGTATGTCATCATTGGCGAGATGGAGGGCTGCCGGCCGGGAAAGGGGGAAGAGGAGGGGCAAAAGCAGCACGAGACGTTAGTGATTGACCGTTCTCGAGAGGTACACAGTCGTCTTGTCATTCATCGGGCTTCACTGGGACTCACCTGCAATCACATACTTGTGTTCATTGAGCTTTGAGATGGGTCTCGCGAGGGACGGGTCAAAAGCCTTTTTACCCGGTTCAAGGGGTGGTATGGGATCACGAGCGAAGAGCTGATCTTGGATCTCATCAGTCTGTGAAGGCATCGTAGTACGAGCACGTCGGTGGGATGAACAAGAGGAGAGGGCAGAGTGCAGAGGAGGGATGTATCGATGTTACATTCCAGTGATCGCCCCGCGTCACCACCTCCACCTTGTTCCATCGGAAATGCTGAATCGTCGATGTTCTTCTTCATTTTGACACATTTGGACTAGCTATGCCCGCATATAGACCCTGTGAGTGCGCTTCTGATCCCATCAAGGATACCTAAGACTGATATGTCTCACCTCTCAGTGACCTCTCAGTCCGCTGCTGGACCCAGCGTGGCTCGGGATCGACAAGCTGATGCCCTGGCTGAATTTCGAGCGCGGAGATTACAACGGAAATTGGAGGACCTAGAGGTAGGTCGAGAGAGGAGAGAGGGGGGGGGATCAGCCGAGGCATGATTTGGCTGCAGTCTTCACATCGTCATGATCTCAACTCAGATTGTCGTCAGCCAGCTTGTTGTCGAACTTATGCGCTGATAAGCTCGCTCTGTAGCGAACCAATCCAACTGATATTCCCGCTTCTTCGTTTGCCGTCAATCCGCCTCCCTCGTCCGCGTCGACCCTAACTACGTCTCTGAATCCAGCAGTGCAATCCAAGAAGAAACAATCTGGAAATGTGAGAAAAATCCTGTACGCACGAAAGAGTCTCAAAGACTGGCTGGAAGAATTGGTAAGTGGGTACAACTGGGCACAGGACCAGGGCGGGGTCGAGAAGACTCCTCCAACTGGAGACTGACCGCGCTGACGCCGTTGCAGCCACCGGAACCTAAGCCACCTTACTTGCTTGCTGTGGCTCCTCCTCCTTCTATGCCACCACGAGGATCATGCTCTTCCTGTGGCTACGTAGGGGCGTACAAGTGTCCTCGATGCGGAGAGTGGAGTTGCGACAGGAATTGTATGGGCATACATGAGCGAGATGGAGGGTGTGGAGTGGGGTGGTAGCGTCGTCGGGGGAAGACCTTGGTTTGCGTCCTCGTCGATCCTTTTCCATCCAATCACACGCTTTTGGCTCTCGACCCGTGGAAGCGGTGGAACGGTCGATTGATCGATCGACCATCTGGAGAATCCCACAGTGCATCTACTTCCTAGTCTCCTCCCAACATCCAGGCCACAGTGCAAAGCTTGGCGGGGGCCTCGCGGCAAGTTATCATAGGCGAAAGAGATGCATTCAGCTTGTGGTATGGCTCATCCTCATCCCTCATCTATATGGTCCACCCGTCTATGGATCACCACCAGTCAGAGGATGCGCTCATGTGGCACGCTTGTAGTACCCCTTTTGTTCCAATTCCCTCTGGACATTCTTCCTGAACCCCTTGACTGTATAATCCATGAAGAACACCCAGATTGGCATCCCGATCTGGGATCGGGGTTGGTCGAGTCAGTCGCCTTTTAGCTTTGTTGGTGACGAATGGACTCACACCGGCCAATAGCCACATGAAGAAATCTTTGATGGGATTGTTTCCTGGTACTCCGCCTCTTGAACCCATCCTCATGAGCTCGGAAACGAACATGGTAGTGGATTGGTAGTATCCCCGTTGTAGGCCTAGTTGAAAAGTCAGCATGGATCTGTCTGGAGGAAGTGGCACATGGAAGAGAGAGAGGAGTTGAGGAGTTGGGAGTTTCAAAACTTCCTCCCACTCACCCCTGACCATATGATTCACGCACTCCTCCGCTGTGATGAGCGTATCGCCCTCTTCGAGTTTCTTGGTCGGAGCAGGTTTCGACGAGTTTTCAACTTCGTATCCTGGTGTATCGATCCCACCAGGTAAGAAGAGGTTGACCGTGATGTCGTGTAGAAGCATTTCGGAACGTAAAGCATCGGCGAGGCCTGAGTGAGTGAGAGAGAGAGGGGTCAGAGACCAGTCACCATCGAAGGACAAGGGTCACATGTCCAACTCCACTCAGTTGGCCTGAGGGCACTCACCTCGGACCGCATATTTCCCTGGTGAATATGAGGTGTAGCCTACGAAGGCCGTGTAGGATAAGAAGGACCCGACCATGACTATGCGGCCTTTGATCCTGTTGGCGACCATGGCTTTGCACGCGGTCTGTAGGAAGGAGCGTGAGTGGCCTCCATGACACACGGCATTGTACTGCCGGCTAACGGCTCACATGGGCGGTCCACGCTGTCGTCCAGTACGTCGCATCGAGGCCCTAAAGAACAAGAGTCAGAGTCAGGGAGAGGGTTCTTCCACTCCGCGATTTGCGGTCGCCTCGCCCGTGTCAAGACCCTCTCGCTCACCCCCTGTAGTTCTTCCGGCGTGTGATCGATAAAGTAACGTGGCCTTGAATACCCCGCACATAAGAAGTAGTGATCAGGGTATCTTCCATGTCTCTTCTGAGCCTCTTCAAGCGCCTCTGAAGCGCCTTTTGAAGTGATGAGGTCGGCGGAGACGTAGCTGACTTTCTGATCCGGCCTAGCGATGCTCTAGAGAGGGGGGAAATGAAGGCGTCGAGATTCAGACTACCGCCTGATAGGATCATGATGGAGAACTCTCACCTCGAGCTCCTCCAGTACCTTTTTCAATCCATCCACACTCCTGGCTACTATGACGACGTCGGAGGCTCCGTTCTGGACGAGCCATTTGGCAAGTGCTCGACCTAGTCCTTGAGAACCGCCCGTGACATAGCAGAACTGTGCGTTGGGAGCATATCAGCGCTGTCAGAAAACTGTTATGGCCAAAACAGGTTGAAAAGTTCCACACTCACTTTGCCCTTTGGATCGAAATGAGTCTTAAACAGACCCATGGTTGAGATGGAAACGACGAGCACGAATAACGAGACGAAGACGGTGAGAGGTGTCGAACCACCACCAGTCAGAGAGCGGTATATGCCTTCTTCCAGCATGAAGCAAGCAGAGTCAAAGAAGCAGCAGTTCCACGAGCTACTAGTAGAGTGATGAAGCTATGAAGGACTGATCAATGCATCTCTCGCCCGTTTGGTCCGTCGACGTCGCCATGAATGAAGGTCGGGGTTGGAAGATAGATACTCAAGAAAAAAGAGTCCGAGATGGAATGAATCCCCCTTTCGGTCATCCATCCAATCCTCACACGTCGACGGCGACACGGCGACACGGGCTGGTTCTGTGAGAGGAGAAGGGCAGCAGAAGCAGCAGCAACGAGGCATATACAAGCTAGTAGGAGCTGAGCATTCCACGATGTTGCCATCATGAAGGAAGAACCTATCCCCTTTGTCCCTCGAGCTGGGACGGCAGAGGAAGCAGAACAAGAAACTGTCCATGAGGTATATGAGGCAATCTCTACGCATTTCAGTCAGACAAGGCGAAAGGTGGGTCCAATGAAAGAAGCGATGTCGCTAGGATGTGGTGGAACTACTCTCCGGTAAACTGTCCATGCTGATCTGATCAATCTCACTGTCAGCCCTGGCCACTTGTCGTCGCTTTCCTCGACTCTCTTCCTCGTGATACCATCGGTCTAGATTTGGGAGCAGGCAATGGGAATCATCTTCCACTAGCGACTTATCCGCCGGAGGAGCACCCCACAGGACCCGAGGAGGAGGAGAAGTATGATCTCAGAGTCGCAGCCTCGTCTCAGTCTTCCGATCAGACCCTCAAGCGGACGGCGGAGGCTAGAGAATCCAATGCGAGACCTGGTCGATTCAGTATAGCCCTGGATCACAGTGCAGGCTTGTTAAAGTTTGCCAAGGGGCAGTTGGTATCTGGCGGGGAATGCATAAGAGGTGAAATGGGATTCAAAGGATGGCGGGGGGGTGTATTTGTGAGTGGGGCTTGCTTGCCTTGAAAGGATTCAATCCCGTGTTCTTGCCTTCTGACAAGCCTTGAGCATAGGACTGGGCGATCAATATCGCCGCTATACATCATCTGACGACGCACGAACGACGTAAGGATGCAGTAGTGGTGAGCTTTGGCATCTGTCGTTTCATAAACCCTTGCTTGACCTTGCTCTAGGCAGTCATTCGGCCCCTTGTCCTCCGAAGCAAGGCCCCGTTCTCCCGATTCATGCTTTACGTCTGGGCGTACGAGCAGAGCTCTGGGTCAAAGAGAAAGATGGGAGCGGCCGCTGACTCAACGCCTCAAGCTGAGCAAGGGGGATCACATACAGGATCATCGAGGCATAGTGCCCCTGGGGAGGAGATGGACGCATCATCAGACATGGCGAATCTGGCCATCTCCAATGTCTCGGGTGCTGATACCTCCTCCAACTGCACGGACAATCATCTCACGAACCCTAAGATCCAAGATGTCCTGGTTCCTTGGGTATATCAACCACCGCCAGTCAAGCGAACCGACGCTTCCACCACATCCACGGAGACCATGAAGGACAGCGAGAAGAAGCTATATCATCGATATTATCACTTATTTATCAAGGGGGAGCTAAGCGATTTGGTACGGCAAGCAGCCAAGGAAGAGGGCTTTGTCTGTGTAGATGCACGGCCAGATTCTCTCGTCTCAGCGTGTGATGGCGGGACGGGAGCGAGGACCGACGCCCTTGAAATTGGGACTAGATGGCTTAGAATCAGAGGAGAAGGGTATGAAGCTGATAATTGGTGGTTGGAAGGGGAGGTTGGCGTGCGGAAATAGTAGTATGAGAAGAACATCATTCTGCGTCTTGAGCTCCTTGATCCCTTTTGGACGGACATTTACTGCCATGCTCGTCGCTATGCAATGCATCTTGTTGTATAATTTACTGTATGTGTATGGGTGTCTGTCTAGTTGTGCCTGCTGAGGCAAAGGTTCGACTTGCTGTCCCTCACATGTGCCTCTTCCTTTGCTCTGCCAAAGCCCTGAGCAATGCTACTTTGACCTCTTGAAGATTTCTGCTTCCAATCTGATGCTGTTCCTCAGTGACCCTGATTGAGTCTCTCGCTCTCTTGTCTTTCATGTCCTTGACAATGATCCGCCTCTCGACCGAACGATACTGAGCGATCAACAATAATTGTCGCTTTGCCAATTTCAACCATTCTTCAACTGTTTTGACACCTCGGCTATCGCCCAGAGCGTTGAAGGCCACTGTGAAGATCTCTCCAAAAGGCTGTACATGCCGTATCCAATCCAGCTCTCCTTCTTCCGCTTCGGTCTTGTGATCAATGGCTTGTAGACTGTTGTCCATTGCTTCTGAGACACTCTTGAAGATTACCTCGAGTTGCTTAGGGGTCAATCGAGGTGATCTGGGCAGTGTTTTTGTCTTCAATCGAAGCGATCCATCGATGGAACTAGGTGAGACACGGTACGGGTTTGCAGGCGGACTGGCGAGAGCACATTGAAGCCAAGCTCGAAGGATGAGATTGGCAGTCACTCGATCAGGTTGAAATCCTTGACGACGGTATCGATCGATCGTGCAGATCATATCTTTCAAGTGGTGCAGTCCCGGACCATGTCGATGCCAAGATGGTAATTCGGGAAGCAAAGGGTCGGTCTTGGCAAGGTGAGCAGCGAGAGGCGTCTCGGTGAGATACGTAAGACGAGCATTGAAGTAGTGTGTCAATTTTTGCCTATCGGTCCATCGGCTGGGGTAGATCCGTTCAGGATCTGGCGGAATAGGTGTTCGATGACTAGTGAACCAAGAGGAAGGAGTTTGAGGAATGTTGCGCGATAGTTTAGGCTTGACAACGGAATAATCGACAGAAAATCGGCGAATGTCATCTTGTAGGCCACGTAGACGATAGGCCAGATCACCTGAACCTTGATTCTCCAAGTGAGAAGCAACGTTGTCAATGATCTCGTCGTTTGTCGCTAGTTCTGGGGTGCGCAAAATGTGAGTGACGACAATGGCGTACTCTTTCCTCCGGAGAAGATTGTTGATGATTGGTGGGAAAGGTGGACTGGTGGTATGCTTATAGCCTGATGTATATATAGTGGTTCAGGTGGGGCAACTTTATCTTACTCAGTCATACTCACCCAAAGGCTTGGCCGACATTTTCCCCCGTTCCGTTTCCGTCTTATGGACATCCACAATCTTTCGCATGGCAATGATGGCTGTTCGTGTCCTCAGGGGTAAATGACGGACATCCTCGTGCTCGACTCTATTTGGTAGTCGACGTGTGGATTTGAGAATTTCTTTGACAGTCCGAGGGGTGAAAGACTCAGTTTCAGAAGAGGTTATCAGAGGTAATGTCGGCTGTGGCGGAATGGTCGAAGGCCTCGGGATAGAGCATTCTTCTTCTGATCTGGAAGATGAAGAAGGCGGTTGATCGGGGAGCATCAAGGGTGTCGATGAAAGTGAAGGAGACAGTCTTGCAGAGGTATCTTGCAGCTCAGCATCCCCGTTGCTGACTGACGGGATCTGCCCTCCAGAAGATCCTTTCCGTATCAACGGAGGTGGTGGAATAATAGGTCCAGGAGGAGGTATCGCTAATTCGTGTCTCGATGCGAGGCTCGTCTGACCTGCAGGAGGCCTCGAGAAACGCCGTGGTGGAGGTTGAGGTGGGATAGCCCAAGGCGGACCATCTAATAACGGTGGATCCCAATGTTCCACAGGTTGTTCAAGCGTAGAGAATGGGCTCTGTTGGTTCTTATTCCGACCGTGTCGTCTTGAACTTGAGCTGAAACACCGTCTCCTACGTGGCTCAGAGGATCCGACGAGGGGTCCACCTGTCCATGGAGCTGCACTTGGACGTGAACTTGAACCGCTACCACCACCCGAGCATCCATGCCTCACTCGATACGCGCTTTCGAAACCAATGGTCCGCCTTGCCAAGTAAGGCAAGACTACCTGTTGGAATATGGATGAGGTTTGTCTCTGCATTCCATCACGGAAGAGAGGCAGAGACAGACAGAGACAGACCGAGAGCGAGCGGGCGGGTTTAGGTAAGGTAGGTCCAGCTGCGAATGCTATCTCAGCATGTTTCTTGACGCATGTATGTATAGTATCTGAGCTGGACCTTCTCGGGTTAATGGCACCGGTGGGAATCAAGTGCCACATTTGCTGAAACGCCGAATAACGCCGCTGAGAACCCGAAATTCACAGCCAATGTCCACTGTGGGGGCGGGGGGCGTGCTGAATTGAGCTTCAGGTTGTCGTCTCTACATTCGACTATACGCTTTAAATATCCTTCTGATCTCCCGGCTGTAGAGATCAATTGGGAGCCATAGTCATCGCTTTTGAATCCTTCCTCCCCTACCACACACACACAACATCACTATGGGTGCCACTCGTGCTGAGAAGGAAATCTACTTCGTCAAGCTCAAGGCTTTGCTGGAGCAATACCGTGAGTCATTTGAGGGATCTTTTGGGTTGATAGAGTGATGCTGACGATGATCTTCTCGCTTGCGTCTCACCACAGCCTCCATCTTCCTTGTCAACGTTGACAATGTGTCCTCCCAACAACTTCACATGATTCGACAGGCTCTCCGAGGTACCGGAGTTGTGTTGATGGGCAAGAACACGATGGTTCGACGAGCTCTCCGAACGCTTCTCGCTGAGATGCCTCAATTCGAAAAGCTCTTGCCATTCGTCAAGGGAAACATTGGATTCGTCTTCACCGCTGGAGATTTGAACACGGTTAGACAAGTCATCGTCTCCAACAAGGTCGCTGCCCCTGCTCGTGCGGGTGCCGTCGCCCCTAATGATGTCTTTGTGCCCGCCGGAAACACCGGTATGGAACCTGGAAAGACTTCCTTCTTCCAAGCTTTGGAAATTCCCACCAAGATTGCCAGAGGAACCATTGAAATCGTCTCGGATATTCATTTGGTCAAGGCCGGTGAAAAAGTCGGAGCCTCTCAATCGACGTTGTTGAACATGTTGAACATTTCTCCCTTCACCTACGGTATGACCGTCGTTCAAATCTACGACAATGGAGTCGTCTTCCCTCCTTCCGTCCTCGACGTCGAGGAGTCTCAACTTATCGCTACCTTCATGTCTGGAATCAAGACCATCGCCGCCATCTCCTTGGCCACTGGTATCCCAACCATTGCTTCCATCATGCACTCTTTGGTCAACTCTTACAAGAACGTCTTGGCCGTTTCCTTGGCCACCGACTACGAATTCGAGGGATCTGCCAAGGTGAGTCAGTTGTCTGGATCCGACAGCGTCATCCTTCCCCCCTTTGCCCTGTGCTACTCCCTCTTCTCTCTTTCTTCCGGATGTCAAAACATACTTTTCTTTCTTTCTACTGGAGATTGCCTATAGTCCTGGCTTTACCGCGGGAAAACGAGAGGATCCCATATTCACACTCTGACCACACGCCTTGTCCCCGCCACCGTCACAATTGCGCCATTGTAGTGTCATTCTTGCTGACTTTTTGGCTTTCAGATCAAGGAATACCTTGCCAACCCCGAGGCCTTTGCCGTCGCTGCCGCCCCCGCCGCCGCCGAAGGAGGTTCCGCTGCCGCTGCTGATGAGCCCGCCGCCGAGGCCGCCAAGGAGGAAGAGGAGGATGAGGATGAGGACATGGTGGGTCACTAGGGTTCTTTTCTCAGGTCATATCGCTGATGCTTTCACCAGGGCTTCGGTCTCTTTGACTAGACGACTGATTCCCAATGCTCATTGGCCACGTTGCGCACCTGGCATGGTAGAGTGTACTATTACGGGTATGCATATCATTGTCTTCAGTATGTTGTCCACTTTTCTTGTCCCGGTCGTGTATGCCCAAGAAATCCATTTCCACTGCCTGAAAATAACCTCATCTCAGCCTAATATCTCGTCGGGTAGTCCCTATGCGCCCGGTACATGTACCGAGCGGTGTAAGGTGGGCCACAGAAGAAGGCACTAGATGGACCTTCAGTACACTGACAAGCGCCGAGACCTCACCTGGTGGCGGCGCAGATGAATCCTGCAATGCCAAGCCATAGAGCTGGCCCGTAAGCCGTGTCGATAGCTGACTCGTGAAACCTGTTACGAGCAGTGACGAAGAGGACGAGGGCAAAGATTTCCGCTACGAGTGCGGTGAGTGCACCAACGGCCTGTGTGTATTGGAAGGCGAGCGTCAGTTCCATATTCTCTTCAATAGAGGGTTGGCTCACCGTCGGAATCCTGAACCAGATCGAATTTTTAGATGGACCCCAGAGGGACCATACGAGACCCCACAGACCCAAGAATATGAGCAGAGCGGCTGCGAAACAGACAGAAGACTCAGCGAATTCGAATGCGAATGGGGAGAGCAGAACAGGAGGCGAGTGAAGGAGAGACAGATAAGATTGAGGGAGGGAGGACCCGACTTACCGATGGGAAATAGAACCAACGTCTGTGTCAACCAATGGATGATTTCCCTGCCGGTCTCGTACCCTATTCTCCTCCTTGAACAAGATCCAAACTGACAATACCCTAGGGTCCCGTATTTGTATCCTGTAGACGTGGAGAGGAAGAAGATGTTCTTGATGTAAGGGATCGAAAAGCTGGTCAGGCATCTGAGAGGAGTAAGATCAGCTGGGAAACAGAGATGAAAGAACGGCCTCACAGCACGACTATACTTGACACGCTTAGGAATACACCGATCAATACATGGCCTTCAAGACAATCGCTTGCCTGGAATCTGTTCCGAGGGATGTAAGACATGGCTTGGATGTGATGATAGAGTCATGAGTCAGTCGACAGTCAGCGTTGATCCCCCTCTCAATCACATCAAGTCAGGTTAGTGTTCAGTGATCTGGTTCTATGCGCCTCCTGTGTGAGTCTCGATTTGGGACACCCGGCACACTGTCCGCATAACACACGGCTGTACACAGTGTTCAGGAATACCGACCCCTCTCCGTCGATGAGAGAGTCATCAGTAGTTCATATGCTTGACCATGTATATTCCAATGCTTCAGAGGAACTATGAAGAACCGCGGGCTGCACTTGGCCTTAACATCGATAGATTTCGTTTTGCTGGAATCTCTTTCCAGGCACAGATGACGTCACGTGGCTATCACTTGGGAAACCATGATCACTCAATGGGCAGCATGTGGAGTGATGGGGGTTATACCACGTTGATGGTAAGTGGATCTATCCCATCGACTGCAGTCATGTCCCGTCTGGATAGTCAGGACGTACACGATGTACAGGTTGGGATCATTGGTTCAGGCAGTATGGGAGCGGTGAGCTGCATAGGATGTTCAATGGATCGTGACGTGTGTCGTACTGACCCTCCTGATGTCAAGGGGATGACGCTGCTGTTTGCAGAGCATGGCGCGACTGTGGGATGCTACGATACAGACAAGGAAGCGGTGAAGACGCTTTTAAGGCAATCGGAAGAGGACAAAGTGGTAGATGAATCGAAAGTCTACGGATTCACTTCGTTGGCAGGGTTGATCCACGCTTTCCCTCGACAAGGGCAGAATCAACCTCGTATCCTTGTACTCAGTCTCCCCCATGGCAGTCCAGCGGATGGAATCTTGGATGAGTTGAAGGATTTACTGGACAAAGGCGATGTGATCTTGGACTGCGGGAACGAGTGGTGGGCCGATACGCAGAAGAGACAGGCGAAATGTGAACGGCTGGGAATCCATTGGATCGGCTCGGGAGTCAGTGGTGGATGTGAGTGGAGCGAAGCGAAGCGAAGGGAAGCGAAGCGAATCTGTACCCACTCGAAATGAGCCTCGCGCATCTTTGCTGACTCGCTGTACTCCAGACCAGGCCGCTCGACATGGCCCTTCCATGTCACCCGGAGGAAGCGAAGAAGCCTACGCCATTGTGGAGCCATACCTTAAACAGTGGGCCGCCAAGACGCCTTCTGGTGAGCCTTGTGTCGCATACATTGGTCCAGGTGGATCAGGTCATTATGTCAAGATGGTGCATAACGGGATCGAGCATGCCCATTTATCCATATTGTGCGAGGTTCGAGCATTGTTACATGGTGTATTGGATTTGGACAACGACACCATTGCCAAGATGTTTGAAGAGTGGAATGAGGATGGACCGCTGCGTGGTAACTTCCTCGTGGGGATAGGATTCAAAGGGCTCAGATTCAAGGAAGGTGATGGGATCAAGAATGAACAAGGGATAGTCGAGGAGATTGAGGATAAAGTCACTCAGGATGCGGACAGGTCTGAAGGTACTGGAACCTGGTCGGCAAGAGTGGGTTTCATTCTCTCCTAAGCCATACATACGCTGTAGCTCACACGAAGCGATTTTAGGAAGCCATGAACCGACACGTCGCCTGCCCAGCCATCGCCGCGGCACATACCCTTCGAATCATTTCCGCCGACAAATTCGAACGACTCGCCGTCGTGCATAATCTCTCGACCCCTCAACCTCAGAAGAAGCCAGTCAAAGATGGCAAACTCGATCCAGAGCTGGCCAAGGCATTTCATCAAGCAACTTACGGGGCTATCCTTGGAGCGTTTGTCCAGGGTCTCGAGCTCATCACGCGTACTTCGACGGATGAAGAATGGGGCGTGTCCCTGGCTACTTGTATGAAGATCTGGCGAGCGGGTTGCATCATTCAATCGGGTGAGTCGGCCTTAGTAGCGGGACAGAGGAGGCTCGCTTACGCCCTTCACTCTCACTCTCAGACGCGATCTGTGATTTGCTCTTGCCTATCCTTGAAAAGTTTGGCCCTTCTCAACCTCTCAACTTGCTCGAGTCGTGTCCTGAAATCGCCTCCGAACTGGCCAAGACCTACGCCTCGTTGAAAAAGATCGTCGCCCTGGGTGTCGAGACAGACGCAGTGATTCCCGCCATGTCGGCGACATTGGAGTGGCTCAAATCGGTAGGCGGGAAAAACCTACCTACGAATTTCCAGGAAATGGAACTGGATTGTGAGTGTGGAAAAAAGCCAAGAACCCACAGGAATCGTCGACGACTGAAGCTGATGCTCGCCGCCTCTCACTATGTTAGACTTTGGACATCACAACTATGACATTGTTGGGAAGACTGAAAAAGGCCATCATAAAGGTCGATACCATACCGAGTTTAAGAGCACTTGAGAGATGACAGAAGCGTGCCCGAGGGTGGGGGGGGGGGGGGCGGGGATGGTCTCGGCGCACCGGATTCATCATTCTTACGTCTATAGAGTACGACATACGTTAGAGAATACGACCCAAAAAAAAGAAAATAAAACTCCTCTCTGTCATGTGAGCTTACTCACAAAAAAGCTAGTTCACCGACACCTCGGGCCCGAGACTGCGTCGATCCAACCACGCCCCGCCCTTACTTGGCGGTAAGGGGCGTTCTCTAGCCTTGCTGGTCACTGTTCGGTCGGTTGACCGGCCGGGCGGGCGGGAGGGCGGGTGAGTGTCGGTTGGTGGAGTACCTTACACACCCTCTCCTGATTTGTAAGCATGCTGCTGTCGTACCTGACGTTCACATGATGCCTCCCTCGCTCGTCTCACGCATTCTCCGCCCCCCGCCCCCGTTGCATGCATACGTGGGTTGGGTCATGAGGAATCCAGCAGAAAAAGTAGTAGTAGTAGCAGTAGCTGCAGCTCCAATGGACCCGTCGATCTGCCGCTGCCGCCACACGCCCCTCTCCCCATGACGTCGATTTCTCGTTTCCTTTCTGTTGGAATCGATCGCGTGAAAAAATGGAGACCACTATATATACCATATGTACGAGAGATCGGACTCACACTACTACATCTCATCCCCTTTCCCCAACAGCTGCTCACCGTCAGAGTCAGCGCCGCTTGCGAAGAGGTTCTTCTGATAGCTCCAGCTCACACCATGGACACTCTGCGAGACTCTGTGAGTGGCAGCTCGATGCTCGCGATGAGCATTTTCGAATGTGGCACACGAACGATTCTGACGGTCATCAGGCATTTGGAGTCTTCGTTCGTGCAATCACTCGAAACAAGGTCTTGTTGTACAAGGAAGAGCGAGAAGGGTTCGAATTACCAGACAAGTACAAGCAGGGTGAAAAGCAACCTCGTGGTGGTAAAGGTCGACGCATTCGAGGGACCAACGATGTCCAATTGGAACGACCGATCACTCCGCCTGGTACACCTCCACCCAGAGAGAGTGACAGCAGTGATGACAGTGCGAGAACGGTAGTGGAGGATGAGGAAAGGGAGCAGAATCAGGACCAGAACCAGAGCCAGAACGGTGAGGGCGGCGAGAACAACGGAGAGAACAGCGACGATATCATCGTGGATTGGTACGGCGATGACGATCAGGAGAATCCCCATAATTGGTGAGCAGTCGACGCCAAGATGCTTTCCGTATTATCGCTGACATGGACCCAACCCGCCCTTTAGGTCAATGTTCAAAAAATGTTGGCTGACCGGTGCCATCATGTTGATGACTTCCTCCGTTTACATGGGCTCCTCAATTTACTCTCCTGCCATTCAGGAAGCCGCCCAATACTTTGGTCTGGGTCAGGTGACAGTGACCCTTGGTCTTTCCCTCTTCGTGGTCGGATACGGTGTCGGTCCATTGTTCCTTTCTCCCATCACGGAAATTCCTCAAATCGGTCGAACGTCCCCTTACATCATCACCCTGGCTCTCTTCACCATCCTCCAGGTGCCCACAGCATTGGTAGACAACTTTGCAGGGTTTGCCATCCTTAGATTCCTCGCTGGATTCGTAGGCAGTCCACCACTCGCTACTGGAGGTGAGTCGTGTCTGGCACTGTGTTTGTATGTTGTCCTGACCCACCTTCCAGGCGCCTCCATTCAGGATGTCTTTGCCCCTCACACCATGCCTTACGCCATGGGCCTATACGGTCTCTCAGCAGCGTCTGCACCTGCTCTCGCGCCCATTGTCTCTTCTTTTGCAGTCCAGGCCAAAGGATGGCGATGGGCATTCTGGATCATGCTCTGGTTGAGTGGATTCTCCTTGGCCGTGCTCTTCTTTTGGCTACCAGAGGTGTGTCATCGGCTTGTGTTTCTCATTGACCTATCGCTGACCGGTCTTCCTTCCTCCCTCTTCATGGTAGACCTCATCCAACACTATCCTCCTTCGCCGAGCCAAACGGCTCCGTAAACTCACTGGGAACGATCGAATTAAGGCTCAATCAGAGATCGACTCAGCTCAGATGACTTTCAAAGATATCGCCATGATGTCCCTTGTTCGACCTATCACCATGACATTCACGGAACCCATCGTTCTGGCCTGCGATCTTTTCATCGGGCTCATCTACGCCATTCTCTATTCGTACTTTGAATCGTTCCCTATCGTCTACAATGAAGGATACGGTTGGAGCTTGGGCGTTGGAACCTTGCCTTTCGCCTCTTTGCTAGTCGGAGCTGCCATCAGTTACGGCATTTACGCCCTGTGGAACAAGTGAGCCAGGGAGGAGGGAGCAACGGCACAGAGCTGATACGTCTCCAGATATTATTTCATCCCCCGGTTTGAAAGACATGGTGAACAACTCAAACCTGAGGCACGACTCCCGATGGCGATGCTCGCTGCATTTTGTTATCCCGTGGGTTGCATGTCCAATCTCGTTGTCTGACTCTATGTGACAGATCTGCCTTTTCTGGTTCGCTTGGACAGCCAACAGAACCTCTTGGGTCTCTCCAGTCATCGCATCCGCATTCTTTGGTCTCGGCGCCACTTGGTCGTTCATGCCCATCTTGACGTACTTGCCTCACACGTACCCACAGTACGCAGCGTCTGTACTGGCATCAAACGATTTCTTCAGGTCCATGCTCGGTGAGTGTGACATCATAGGTCGACATCTCCAGAGCTGATCTTCCGCTGTCAGGCGCTGGAATGCCACTCGCTGCTCACGGTCTCTTTGTCAACCTCGGTATCGACTGGGGTAACTCCCTCCTTGGATTCCTTACCGTCTTGTTCATTCCTATTCCGTGAGTTCTGCGCATCTCCCGTAAACCTTATGACCTACCATATTGATGCCTATGCCCAGTTTCGCTCTCTGGAAGTTTGGCCCTTGGCTCCGTGCCAGATCGCCCATGGCATTGCACGACGATGATCTCAAAGAGAGAGATAAAGGACCTCATGCAGTGCGCGCTCACGAGGTCGAGGAATCGGCTTAGGCGTATCGCACTTTGACTCTTGCTCAATTATCACACAAGCTATAATAAAGCATTCATTCTATATATCCCTCCGTCTAGACTCTGTAGACTCAAATCACACTGTAGCCATAGTCCACATATTGAAACATGTAGCTTATAACATGGTGATCTGACCAAGAGCGTCCGCGGGCCATACATATCCTTTATGGTACTGATCGGAGGATCCGATCGAGGCATGTGACACGGCTTTGCCGATAACCGATAACCGCACTCCGAATACAGAGATCGGATTTCGAGCGTGAGTCTCCTCAGCGTTGTGGAAGACTGGTCTCTACCGTCGAACGTCCTGAAAGGATCGATGTGCATATCTCCCCTTGAAAAGTAGAGGTTCCTTTAAATCTCTCCTTGAAGCTCCCTTGAAGAAGGAGAGATAGCATCAGTTGAGAAATAATATAAGACATTGGGCGAAGGTCGTCTCTCGTTGACTTCCACGCTTTAGAGGTTCGCGCCAAATCTTTCAGTACTTCGTCATGACGCTTAACCTGATCGAGGCTACGCTGCAAGAAGTGGTTGCAGCTCTGGAGGCCAATCAGCTTACGAGTGAACGACTCGTCAAACTATATCTTGGTGAAGTAACCAGCACTTCTCACATGAAAAATTGATGCTGATCTTTGGGTAGAACGTATCGATAAGGACAATATCAAAGGCCTAGGTCTACGAGCCGTCATCCAGACTGCACCGATCGATCAGTGTGAGTGACAAATTCAGCCTTCTACAGCATTCAGACTGACAAGCGATTCTCTGGCAGTGATTCGTACTGCAAAGCTTCTGGATGCCGAGAGGGCAGCTTCAAAGACCCGGAGTGTTTTGCATGGTGTTCCGGTGCTCGTGAAGTGGGTCATCGGAGGCTGAAGTCCGACCCCTTCTCGAAGCTGAATCAGCTGTCAGAGATTCTATTTCAACACACCCCTCAATGGGTATGCAGACCACGGGAGGATTGTTGGTCCTCGGTGAGGGTTTGATGAAAGCGCTTAATGATACGTACTGTACGAGCTGATGTATTTCAGAGGGATCCACCGTGAAGAGGAATGCTTCGATCATAGACCATCTGCAGGAAGCAGGTTGCATCAGTGAGTCTAGACGGTATCTGCTCTGCTGATCGCTCGCCAGTCCTTGGCAAGGCAAATATGACTGTTCTCGGCAATTTTTATGGCACGCAGCCCAGTGGATGGTCACCTCGTGGTGGTCAGACCATCTCATTCGTCAAACGTGACAGGGGTCCAAGTGGCAGTTCTTCCGGTAGTGCGGTAGCGCTGTCCGCTGGATTCTGTGCGTTCTCCATTGGCGGCGAAACGTGTGGCAGCATAGTGCGTATCGAAAACGCCGTCATCGGCACGAGCTGCTGGAGACTTGACTTCCTAGAGCTGATACATGGATTACCTAGACTTCGCCTGCTGCTCGAGCCGGTCTGTACGGCATGAAACCTACCATTGGATTAGTACCCGTCGACGAATGTATCGGTATCAGGCGAGTCCGGGTCTGCCTCAACTGCATTCTCCAGGCTGACTCGATGTCGAACCTGTAGCTCACGTGTGGATTGCCTCGGACCAATGGGCAAATCGGCTTGGGACATCGCAGCCATTCTTGAGAAGATCGTCGTACCTGGACGATCATTCGTTGCCTAC
The DNA here is from genome assembly GCF_002102565.1 of Kockovaella imperatae. Classification (NCBI taxonomy): domain Eukaryota; kingdom Fungi; phylum Basidiomycota; class Tremellomycetes; order Tremellales; family Cuniculitremaceae; genus Kockovaella; species Kockovaella imperatae. Next base: position 117,638 of record NW_019028944.1, read on the forward strand.
ACGCAGAAACCATACGACAGAGTCTCGACCTCTCCTATTCGATTGGGTATTCACCGAAACCATGTGAAACCTGAAGGATCTGAGGACGATGAAGTGACAGCGGAGCTTCGGGAAGAAGCTCGACATATGTTCGAGAACGCCTTGGAAAAGCTCATGCCGATGATAAAGGCCGATCCAGCAGACACTGAAGATGTCAACGCAATGTTTCAAGGACCAGCTGCCAGCGACAAAGAGGGTGAGAAGCCCAGCTTCTTGGACGGTCCCAATCAGATCTTGTTCGAGGTAGAAGCCTTCGAAGCCATCAATGAGCATTTGGCTCGAATCGACAACTGTCCAGTCAAGAATCTCAAAGACCTGGTAGAATGGAATGAGCAGCACCCAGTGAGGTGACATCTGAATTTTCTATTCCGCTCACCATAACCCACCAGGAACTCGCCTTTCATTCGCCTGGTCAGCCAGACCAGCAGAAGGAACTGGTGGCTACACTGGCTCGTGGTGGAATCAGAGACGAAGTCTATCACCATGCGTTGGCAATTGCGGAGCGTGTTGGGCAAAATGTAGAGGCGACCTTCGCTCAACTTGATGTGGACGTCCTGGTCTTTCCAGCACCTTTCGCATGTCTTGCCAGCTCGATTGCCTCGAGTGTGGGGTTCCCTGTCGTGAGTGTCACCTCGTCACACAAGCATGGCAGTGTCTCAACTGGTCGGATTTCAGGCTACCATACCGATAGGTACATTCAGTACTGGTCAGCCTTGCGCAATCAACCTTTTGGCCCTCAAAGGTCAGGATGAGCACGTCATCGCAGCCATGTGAGTGTGATTTAGGGATCGATGAAGGGCAATACATCTGAATCATCTTTTAGGGCTGCCTGGGACAGTGTGCACGAGGCTTGACTGGCTCAGACTGTGAGCATCAAATAACAGAGATCTAGGACGGAAAGCTCTACAGTATCTTGCATACATCACATTACCATCTACTCATACCGTCGCTCACAGCGTTACGGTGACCCGCTCTCTAGATGACTTGAAACCTGCCTCAATTATGCGTAATAATAGCACCGCTTGGTCCGGACTGATGGCTAGCTTCGACTCGTCGCCAGACTTTATGGCGTCGTACAAGTTGGCGTAGATTGCGGGATACTCGCCCTGACCCGTGGGATATCTAATAATACTTCATCAGCATGCGGTACGTGAGGTCCCGCAGTGGTTCACAAAGGCCTACTTTTCCAGAGGTAACAGTTCGGCCGACGCTCCGTCCTGAGCTCTATCGCCTGCGTTCTCTTTGACGAGCTGGAGGCTGCCGTACATCTGAACACGTGCTCAGTCGACATGACATGGGAAATGAACTGAACTCTCACGTCTGGATCTGAAGCTTCCGAATCCAGTCCATGTTTGGTGTAGGAGCCTTTGAGTCCCTTGACGACGAAACGGACTTGGGGGTCCATCGGTGAGAGCATACGAGCGTGAAGGTGCACGAAAAGAGGAGCATATGAGTTGCTTTGAGGTGGATACTCGAGCATCATGGAGAACTGAAGGGGAGGGTAACAAATCAGTATCTGTGGGGAAAAGATGTTACGAGCAGCGACTTTTAGTACTGACTGAATCGTCTAGGCCTTGAGTACCTCGCATGGACCAGCTTCGGGCCGTCACGTTCATCGGTTCACCGAGTAGATCGATGACTTGATCAATGATGTGAGAGCCGAGATTGTATAGGTTATCGTTGTATTCTCCCGGTGTCTCCTTCCAGCTTGAAGGGTTGATAACGGACAGAGGTCGGAATCGGTCATAGTGAGACACCAGCTCTGTCAATGGGCCGAGCTAAGCATGTTGAGTTTCAACAAAGAGATCACAAGACGGGTGGGGAGAGATGAAAGAAATGGTGATGGTGATGGTGATGATAATGTTCATGATTTCATCATGATCCAGGCTCACCTTTCCACTACTGATCAGCTCTTTCAACGTCAAGAAATCGGCATCCCATCGTCGATTTTGAAACACCGTCAAGATTCGCTTCTGCTTCTTGGCTAACGCGAAGAGCTCTTCAGCTTCCTTTGCAGTCGGAACGAGCGGCTTCTCGCATATCACTGAATGATCAGATCAGCATGTACCTAGAGGACCGACGGAGAGGAGAGCGAGAATCTCTTCCCATCCATAGAGCCAAACTCACCATGCTTCCCTTTCATGAGCGATCTCTGACAGTACTCATAGTGCGTCTTATTTGGCGAACAAATCGCGATGAGCTCGACGGCAGAATCGTCCAAGACTTCATCGAGAGTCTTGACGACCTTGACGTCGGTTCCGACTGTCCTTCTGCATGTCTGCTTGCCTGATCGCTCGACAACGGAATGTAGAACAAACTTATCAGGTAGAGCTTGAAGGATTGGGTAGTGCAGATGGGATAGAGACATCCCTGTGCCTACTATGGCTACTCGAATGCGATCGTCGGTCATTTCCAATGTGTCGGACAGAACAGAAACAGAAAGGTTGTCAGACACCTAGTGTCGCCTCCACTTCATGTCATCACCACACACACCGATCCTTCGGATCCCGGCTAATCCGGCCCGCGAGACTGCCTCAACCTCCGTCCGTCAGGCACCCAGTTTCCCAGATCAAACACCCATGCATGCCATCGCATATTCCCAAGATATTGTGTACACTTTCTATAGATCGTCCATCTATGAGAAACATGCTGATTAAGAAAAAACTGTTGAAGTCTGATAGCACACCTCTAAAACACGCCCCAGATGAGATTCTCAAAGTCCAGTATGACTGTCAGGAGGTCCCTGGTAGTGTTTACGTCCAAAGGCAAGGTACCACACGCAACACAAGGCTGCGGCAGCCACGAAGACGACAGAGGCGTCTGCACAGGATTTCAGGCAGATCATAGACGCTGAACGGGACAATGACTCACAATTCATGTTGACCTCGGTGACAGGAAGGTAAGGAGGGAAAGACAGAATGGGAATAGCCAGCGTGAACCAAGCGATGGAGACACTGAATGAATTCCGATCAGTACAGGTATGAGAGCGAGTGTCAGTCCTAGCTCACACGTTGGCGAAGTAACCGAATTTGCCTTTGTAGAACTTTGCCCCTTGGATCTTCTTACGTCCTTCCAGGAACGAGACGAGGATGGGCACGAAACAAGCCGACCCGAGACAGATGACTGAAACACCCAAGAAAGCGTTGAAGGCTTCGGTCGAGCCGAAGTAGATGCAGGCAAGAGCGCATTGGATGATCGAGTGAAGGAGGAAACCGTTCAGAGGCATTTCAAATCGCGCAGAGGTCTTGCCAAGGATGGATCTTCCGGGGAGACCGCCATCACGGGCGAAGCTGCAATCGTCAGGGAGAGTCTCTCTCTATTACGCTAAATGCTCACGCCCAGACACATCGAGAAGCGGCTTGGGAGCAAGCAAGACCGCACGATAGACCAATGACAAGGACTGGAGTCATTAGTGGTAACTCCAAGATAGCATGGCAACACTCACTCAGGAAGAAGAGACCAAACGCAGCCTTGGTGCTACCAGTAGCCTCCAAGAAAATCTCAGGCAACGGCTGACCAGTAGGACTGGCAAGAATTCGGCTGAGATCTCCGAGGGTGAACATGATGGGGAGGAGGAACATGAGACCCAAAGTACCGCTGAAGCGCAAGTCAGTCGGTGGGTCATGACCGAATGGGAAACGCACTTTACTACAACTCCCCATACCCTGTTTTGGTCAGCCGAAATCTCATGGGCAAGGTCGTGTCCACTCACATCGCCCTAGGAATCGACAGCTCTGGAAGAATAGCTTCTTCCGCCATAGCGGGCAGCATTCCCGTGGCACTGAAACAGTAGGCACCTTGAATAAGGCCGAGGACCCATTGCTGCAGGATTAGCTGGATTTTTTCGATCGGAATTTCTCACCATGCCTCGAGGCCATCCGGCACCCATGTCGACGAATTTACTGATCGTAAGTGACTCGACACAAGCTAAAAACTCACGTGAAAACGTATTCAGCAGATCTGTGACCCATGTGTGCTTTGACCGGCAAGGTGATAACTGTGGCGAGAACACTGAAGGGGAAAATCAACGTGAATCTCCAAAGACGGAGCGCGCCCACTCACGCTGACACGATGATGATGATGGTGAAAGTCTGCGTGGTTTAGCCCGAGCGTCTTTCTCGTCACTCACATCCACGTGGTGCATCCACTGCTGTCCGACCAAAGCGATGACACCGAGGAGGATGATACTGATTGTCAGCGAAAGATGGTCGCGTGACACTCACATGGCCATCGAAGTGAGAACGGTGTGGAACGGCTGGGGCTCGTAGGTCGGGTTGAAGACTATCAAAGGTCAGTCACAGGCAGTGAGTCCCTTGCAAAATACTCACGGATGACAGACGAGAGGATGAGCTGAGCCGTCCTGAAATTTCTCTGGGTTAGGATTGACTATGACGCAAAATGGGTCGTGTGCTCACGCAAAATTGACAGCGAGGGTCACTGTGATGTTTCCGACGACTGACAACCATCCCACGATCCAGGACACGAGTGGTTTGAGCTTTCTGGGGGAAAGCATGTACGACCAATAGTAGACACCACCCGAGACAGGATATTGAGAGGCGATTTCACCGAGAGAAACAGCGACGCAGACGTAAATGCTTGACATGATGATCCAGTCCCAGATGGCTACCATGGCTCCTCCATCACCTAGAGTGTAGAAAAAAGTCGTGGAAAGACCGTAGGGGACAGAAGAGAGGACGATGGTCATTGCCCAAAGGGTCAGGAAGGATTTGGTCTGAGCGGAAAGGTTAGTCACTTTTGTACAGGTCTAACGTCTGCACCCACTCGAGGAAGCTCTTGAGCATATCTGACAGTGGGTCGTTAATAATCGTCTACAGTCGAGCTTGAAAACAGCTGAGACTCACCCCAGCTCCTCCAATGTCCTGTGATCCTCTCGGAATCCGACGAGCTCATCGCTGTCATTGGGTCGGGTGACTTCCTTGATCTCTGCAGGTCGAAAATGAGCTTCCTGCGAGCACGGGCCGTGGGATATCCAAAACATACCGTTGGACATGATGAGATTCCTTTGGAGCTCCTCTTGAGATCAGCCGACGATACTTTGGTTCTACGAAGGTCAATCGGATATCTCTTGACAGATAAGAAGAGTGGGATCAACGTCAAAAGAGAACCTATCTGATCTTTTTTTCAAGACGTCCCACCAAAAAAAAGGGGGGAAGAGCTACCGAGCGCGCCCACGTGGTATAAGCAGTGGCGACTGATTTCTCGCTCTCAGGCTGGATGGGTGAGTAGGCAGTATGGCGAGTGACACGGCACAGGCTAGCACGAGGGACAGCAGATTCAGTGATTCAGAAGAGTAGGCCATAAAATACACTGGGTCTCTCGCTTCTCTTCTTCAAGATTCTGTGGCTACCCCGTGAAGGATACCTCAGAAGTGGCCGGTGTCTGCATCGGCTATGGTAAACGACTTGACGGTCGTCATTATTTTTGGGGCTGCATAGGCATCCCATCTCATCCGTAAGGCTGAGCACTAACGCATCCGGGACCTTAGAGTCCCATTCTCACTTCCATTTGTATATGGTCTAGGAGCGAAGGCTGCAAAGCCTGCTGAGTCGCGACGATCTGCGCTTTCCGACTCATTACGTAATATTGGCGCGTCGCGGAGATCATTCAACCCTCGTTCAACCATGTTGAGATGAGGATGATGATGCTCTGATCAGCTTCAGAGGCGATTCGATCTGTGAAGCGACCTCTGCCATACTTTGCAGTTGGTCTCTCTCTCTGATATTTGCTATCCTTCGCCATGTTCTCTCAGACTTCAACTTCCGGCGTCGTCGTCTCGAAGCTTGGAATCGAGGCTTGTGCCTGCGGAGATGTTGTGACGGGCGTGTTGTGCTTGAAAGTGAGGACCACTGAGCAGGATGGACCCCATTCGACGGCGGCGCAGAGGTCTCACGAGTCTGATAGAGCTGACCTCAAGGAAACCTATAGGTAAATACACCATCCGATGGGACTCGGTACAAGATTCCTCTGCTTACTGGTTAGCATGAAGACCTTCGGACACAACCTGCCTTGACTGACACCCCTTGCAGGCTGGGGCAACATGATCACCTCCTCGCCTCTCATTTATCCTTTTCGGCTATCCGTCGATGATATGCTCCCATCTCACTACGAGACTGCCCGTCGGCTGCTCTCTCCGCCAACCACATCGCGGGCTCAGACTGCTCCGCAGGCAGCACCATCCATCGAGCTGAGCAATGACCAAGTGGTCCTGGTTGGTCAAACTTCTAGTCATGGTCGTTCAACTGGAGAATCAAGCCGTAGAGGTAGTATGAGCAGAGTCGACTGGATGATCATCCTGCCGTTCGAGTTGGGCGTGACGAGATCAAATTCAGGAGCATTCAGTGTGAGGTTCTGATTTCCTGGTTTGTCTGTCATTCAGCTAATGCGTATTCGCAGGTTCGGCTTCCACTACCAAAATGCCTCGACAATGTGCTTCGATTACAAATTGCTTCTGCTGAACGCGACAAGCCAATGGGCGAAGTGAGCATCTTGACGGAACCGAAGATCCTACCGGTCCCTGCATCGACCTTTGATTCTCCTAGCAAGGCTCAGAAGGGTATACCCGGGACGCCGAAGGGGAAACTTGAACAGTGGAATGATTCAAAGGACACAACCGACGAGTCAGACGAGGATGACGCATGTTGGCTCGAGGGGAGATTTCAGAGGTGAGCGAGTCAAAAAGAAAGTAAGCTCTCTAGCCGGCACTGAATGATTCCAGCACTGAGTCTCTGTCTCTGGAATGGGTCATGGCGTCTACGATGCCATCAGCGAGGCTCCTGGTCGAGCCCCGATGGCGAGCAGAACGGTCGTCTATAAACGTTCATTTCGAGGCGCTCATACCCACTCTGGATCAGATATTGGCCATCGAAACAGTCATCCCCAATGGTTGGGTGTGGTCTTCACTGTCAATCGCTGGCGATGAGCTGATGTCCTGGAGGTCATTCGATGGACATTCATCGAATATTGAGTCATCATGGAGGTTGCCAGATAAAGGCTCGATCGCTACGGGTCCAGCTCTCGCCGAATCTGAAAATGAAGATGATGGTCTCGATCTCGATCAGCTAGAAGATTCCTTCACCACACTTCGATCCAGGAGTTATCACAATCCTATTATTGGTGATGCCTGTCTTCCTACGCCTCCAGTCTCCTCTCATAAACAGGTCAAAACAGGAACTACCTTGCGTACCACACGGGCCTCGTCAAGTCACGCAAGTCTCTTGAGGCAGACCATGCCTAAGGAGTTGGAACGCATGGACGACTTTTCGTTCGAGATCAATGCGCTGGAGGAGGATGGCCCAAGAGATGCGGCAAGTCGCACGCCATCGGCAACACCTCTTCGCGGTGTGCATGTGACAAATTCAAGGGGAGATCATGGACTGGCTACACCGAGACTGACCCCTTCTCCACCCGTGACGAATCTCTCTCTTGCGCACGATACGACCCGTAAATTCCAAAGGCCATCAAACGATCGACTATTCGACCTCGAATTCCGCTCATCGGCGACCGAGATGAGGTCCTTCACTCTGCAGGGCACATTAGTGCCTCTCCATCGGACTTTGGTGACTTCCTCCTTGCCATTGATTGTACCTTTCGTCAAAATCGATCATGAAGACGCGCCAACCTCGTGCACCGTCCAATGCGATGGCGCCGCTTTGCATTCTCGCAATGACCAGGAAGTCGGCTCAGACGTCTGTGACATCAGCGAAAACTCCATTGGGACATTCCAGTGGCCTGGCGGTGGTGGTGCAGCCATCTCTCAGAAATTGAATGGGACTGTCAAGGCAGTTCTGCATCGTAAACATCTGGAGGACACATCGTTTCGTCTAGAGATTGCCATTCTGGTCGATCGATCCAGCCAGGAGATCGGCTTTCGACTACCATCAGGATATGCTTCGAGGATTCAAAAGGCCACCCTCGCAGGTATCAATCTCAAGACGGCAATAGGTCCCGTGGTATCTTCCAGCCCGATTCAGTTATCGGGAGCTGAAATCAGATTCGGGACAAAAGGCAGATCAGGAGTCCTCCTGGCGTCAATCGCTTTGGAGCAGACTGAGGAGGCAAATATAACAGAAGATCCTGTTGAGGAGACACGCATTCCCATGGCGGAGTTTGAAGGCGATGGCAAGCTCATCCTGAATCTACGCGGGGCATGGGGTAAGCGGACTAGATGAAGCTCTACTCATTCTATACTCGCAGATCGCCGACGCTCGAGATATCATGGTAACTTTGCTGCCGAGCTGGAACACACTGGACTGTCTTTTACTTTCCCCTTCAACACCGTACCCGAACTCTTCTACCGCTCCGGCGACGTCTCATCAACGACCTGGAGCGAGACACGATCATCGTCATGGAGATCCCGGACACTACCATCTTGGAGCACTCTGCTCAACATCTTCTTTATCTGGTTACTGCTTTCCTTAGGCCAGCAAGTCCAGAGACTTCGGACAGAGGTGGCCTTCGTAGCGGAAGAGACACGAGATCTGAGGCAGTTCGGCTGGTCCTTCCCGCAAAGTAGCATCGTCTCATCCGAGGAAGTGACGGTGCCCCGGGGCGAGGATCCTCCGCCAGATGATAAAATTCCTGACCTGGTCACGCCCCTGGAGCATCGCGAACTGGATCTTGGCTCGCAGGACAAACTATCTCTCGCTCTCGGGCGAATCGTACCCGAACACGTACGATGGACCGCTTTGTTCGAACATCCAGCGTGAGTCGGAGTATTGGGCATGACGACCATATGGCTGACTTAGTGGGAAGGTTGCAATCTGTTAGCAATGGTTTAGACTGGTTATGGCGTGCTGTCGTATGGCTCATCGCTCCAAGTTGACCACCCTCATGTGATCTTATATTCCTCTGAGCCGGCCAGGCTGTTTAGGCATTGATGCAATGTGCCTGCATGCCCAGACTCAGAGGTGACGAGGTTTGCCATTCTGATGCAGACACGGCACTGTACGATTAGACGAATTTAAGGATTCCTTCCGCTTGCGTTTCACTTTGGGAATCCAACAAGCTCCCCGCTGACTAGCCGTCCCTCTTTGATGACCGCTATCAGGTTTTCCTCTGGACGATCGAGCACACATATATCCTCCAAGGGGTTCTTTTTCAATACGATGAGATCCCCAAACGCCCCCTGACGGACCACGCCAAGCTTGCCTTCTTGCCCCAACATCTTGGCTGTGATCACAATCAGCTCGCCAGGTGAACAAACGAGACTCACCGGGATTTACGGTAGCGTGCTTGAGGATCTTGGCTGCAGGTAGAATTCTGGACCTGACTGTAAACTCTTCGGTTTGGAGAGCGTGCATCGAGATCAACAGATCTGACCCGTAGCATATTGTTACTCCCGCTTCGTCGGCCATCTGATCGGTGTCAGCGAACACCCTTTGACCTTGTGAGCTTACTCTGAGGGCTTCCAAACCCTGCTGCATGACTTGCTTGTTCTTGATCTGACCGCTCGGCGGTAAAAAGTTTTCAAAAGGCCTTCTGACCATGATTCCATAACAGCTGAGCGTGGGCGTAAGGTAGATCCCTTTCCGAGCCATCCTGAACAACTGTCAACCTGATTGCACCAGACCAACACGGACAGCGCTGCGCTGCGCTCACATCTCGGCCGTTTTCTGCTCTATCAAATTCCCATGCTCGATCCCTCTGACGCCATTCGATACTGCGTGTTCGATCGCTTCGGGCGTGTAAGCATGCGCAGTGCACATTTTTTTCCCCATTTGCCATGCTGTCGATGTGATCGCTCGTATCTCCTCTGCGGAGTATTGGACCGTCTAGATTTCAGTAAAGACGAGAAGAGGTCTATATCTCACCTCTATAGCATCCGTTTCGCTGGCCACACCTCCACCCACCATGATTTTTATAAAGTCGGCTCCTTGTTTGAGCTCCTCGCGTGTTGCTTTCAGCACAGCAGGTACACCATCTGCTGTCCTTCCCAAACTCCCCGAATGACCAGAACAGCATCCTAAGCCATCACCTCCCGATTGGGCCGGTGAGAAATCTCCATGACCCCCCGTCTGAGAGATCGCGAAACCGCATTGAAACAATCTGGGTCCTTCCAGCAGACCCTCAGCAATGGCATTGGCAGTATCTTTCGTTGCTCCGCCCGTATCCCGGATCGTCGTAAAGCCTCTTGAGAGCATCGATTTGAGGACATATGTAGACCGGAGGGTTGTCACTTGAGCGTTTGTTCGAACCATATCTGCGATAGTCTGGGGGAACATCAGCACAGAAAATTTTCAAGGATGGCTCACGTTTGACCCTGGAATGGCTGAAATGTGCACATGGGCGTCGATGAGACCTGGACAGACAAATCGGCTGTCCAGATCAATCTTCGGGGCTTTGGTGTCCGTGTAGGTGAATGAGTCGGTCAGACCGATGGAGGCAATGTGACCATCGATGATCTCGATAGTCTGGAGCCCATCGAAGAGCTTGCCCTCCTCAGTATCGATGACCTGAGCATTGATTAGGTAAATTCTTGGAGCAGCGTGGAGAGGCATCCATGGCTTGACGCGTAAGAGAGGGAGCCTGGGCAATCATGGTCAGACACCTCTCCCGTCTACTGTAAGGTGACTCACACTGCATCTCTAGGCTCTGGATCATTTGGAAACGGCCAGTCTTTGGCTTTATGAGTGCTGACCATCATGTATAAAATAATCTCAAAGAGAGAGCGATACTCCATGAAACGAACGGGACTTGGATCGGACTGAGCCGATTTGTTTTTCCCCACCCTTCGGGCCGACCCGACTCCTATCGGTCAGACATTCCTCGGGGACAGTCGGATGACAAGCACCGGGGAAGAGAGTGGAGAAGCTACCGAGTCGAGTGATAAGGTCGCGAGCCTTATCTCGAATGCTCCTTTTCAACATGATACCACTGAATTAGAACCGGAGCAGAAACGTCTTGAAAGCCATGACTACCGACCTCACGACTCCTCTCGATCCGCTCGATGCCATCGAACCGAAAGGTGATGAGGTGGAATACGAAGTGGGGATGAATGATAAGGGCGAAAAGGTCCAATTGGACACCATCACACCAGAAGAAGAGAAGAAAGTATTGAGGAAAATCGACTTGATCGTCTTGCCCCTGTTCTTCTTGATCTATGGATTCCAGTACCTCGACAAGATTGGTAAGGTCTTGGTCTATTGAACGCCTCAGCTGACGTCAAGCCCTGAGCTATGCCGCCATATTTGGAATGAAGACCGATCTTCACCTCGTAGGACAAGATTACTCGTGAGGGCGCACAGATTGAGCAAAAAAAGACGCAGCTGACCTTTAATAAGATGGTGTGCGAGCATATTCTACTTTGGTCAACTTGCCTCCGAGTTCATCGCTATCAAGGCATTGCACATTTTCCCCATCAAGCTGTATGTAGGAGGTATGTGTGGGACCTCGGAACCAGTGCATCGTTTTTACTGACCTGAGGCGTCTAGTCACTGTGGTCGCCTGGGGAGCTATCATGATGTGTAATGCGACACCTCATGATTTTGGAGGTCTCATGGTCGCGCGCTTCTTCCTTGGCCTCATGGAAGGTAGTGTCGCTCCGGCCTTTGTCGTCTTGATCTCGCATTGGTACAGGTAAGGACAAGTCTCGCTCTCCATATGATCACACTGATGGACGATTCTACAGAAAGCACGAGCATCCTCTTCGTATCGCAGTCTTTGTCACGGCCGATGCTGTAGCCCAGATTGTCGGAGCTCTTCTCCTCTTTGCACTTGGTGGTGTCGACTCTGCGGCGATAGCAGGATGGCGGATCTCCTTTCTCGTTGCTGGGACCCTGACCATCCTCATCGGAGGGATCTTTCTCCTTGTCGTCCCAGTGTCCCCTCATGCTGCCTGGTTCCTGAACGAGAGAGAAAAGTACGTCGCCGTAGAGCGAGTCGCAAGAGAACATGCGAGCGGTCAGCATTCCGAATGGAGATGGGATCAGATGTATGAAACGCTCAGGGATCCGCTCGTAAGTTTGATGAACATGTAAAGGGGCGACAGATGTTGATTTCTCCGGCCAAAGTTTTATCTCATCTTCACTTGGGCGTTTTGTATCTGCGCAACTTCAGTCGTCAGCTTCGGTTCCATTGTCATCAATGGGTTTGGCTTCTCTCCCTTGAAGGTGAGTCATGTGCAGAGTGTCGGTAGCTTTTCTGACGACCGCAGACTGTCATCGTTGGTTTGCCAGGACCGGCCATTCAAATCACAACCATTTGGCTGGCGGTCTTGGCCACACGGATCTGGAAAGGGGCAAGAGGGTTCATCCAAACCGCGTTCATCCTTCCGCCCCTCATCGGCGTCATCATGCTCCAGACGCTGCCATACGAGCGTAAATGGGCCTTGACAGGGGGTTATTGGCTGGGTGAGTCGTTCGCAAAGGTCCAAATTCTGCGAACTGAATCTTCAGCCACCTGCAACTCCTCCGTGTTCGTCATCAACATGTCTCTGATCTCTTCCAACATCAAGGGTCACACGAGAAAATCACTGTGCTCATCCGTCTACTTCATTGGTGCGTCCGCGTCTGTTCCGAAGAAGGAAGGAAGAGAGCATTGTAGCTGAAATTGGATCAGGCTATGCGGTCGGATGTGTCGTCGGTCCTCAATTGTTCATCTCCGTCGAGGCACCACTGTACCCCACGGCCATGCGAACCATTGCGGGGCTCTACGTCGTCTTCATCATTGCCCAACTGACGTTCATGGGCCTCAATTGGAAGGAGAATCGTAGACGGGACAAGTTGGCAGCTGGAGGGATGGAGAGAGCTATTCATAGACCTGCAGCTGGGGAAGACAACGAAACAGACAAAGAGGACCTGGGATTCCGGTATGTCCTGTAGATCTAGGAGCTCAGTCCAGTCCGGTATGGCGATGTGTCAAAAGCCTGTCGGTCCGATGGTTGGAGATGCAGACCTTTGGGTTTGGACACACGAGAATCGGATCACGGTCCGATATCCAATCCATGCGACAACCACTACTATCTCCGATCGCGGAGATCTGGGCCTTGTCTCTTTCAGTCAGATGCAGTTGAGCTTCGTCGTGTGAAATTTCCCATGGGACCCCAGTTGGGCGCCTCTTTGCCGTCGCAAATGGAACATCTCTTTCAAAAGACAATCGATCCGAGATCGGACCATGTGTATAGACTCGTGAAATCGACGCCACATCAAGAAAGTCTTTTGGAGCCAAAAATAATTATTACGTCCTTTTGAAGCTTCTTTCTCCTCTTTGCCTCTTTTGTCATTTTTTTCAATTCGTGCCAAGACGGTTTTAGCAGCCAGACAGTCGGTCGTGGGATTATGTATAAGTACACCGAGTGCTGAAGTGCTGCTTAAGAACCATAGTAGCCGCAGACACTCTCTCACGCGATCATCTAACAATCACTGGTCTGGATTTGAGCAAGGGTCATCAAATCTCTGGACCCATTCCATTTGCCCACGACAGATTGTCCGCCTTTCCTAGCCATTGCACGACATGACGAACATCACCGAGGCCAAGTTTCATGAAGTCGATGCAACCGATATCAATGCTGCGACTCAAGATTCTCCACATCATCCAGATAATATCTCCAAGGACAAAGCGGCCATGAAGAGCATGTATGAGGCTGCGAAGTCTGCATCGGGTGAGTGTGGCACTCTCCAAAGGAGGTCCCACCCTTTCTCTCTCTCTTTCGGTGCTGACTCTGACGTCCCAGACAAGGAACATAAGATGACCTTGATGCAGGGACTTCGTCTGTACCCCAAGGCGGTAGCGTGGAGCATTCTCATCAGTACCTGTATAGCCATGGAGGGCTATGATGTGGCGTTGGTGAGGATGAGAGAATGACAACGTGATTGATATCTTGCCCATTGCTGACGCTACGACGACACAGGTCGGCAACTTTTACGCCTTTGACACGTTCAATCGCAAGTATGGTGAATTGACCAAGGATGGAACGTACCAAGTTCCAGCGCGTTGGCAAGCTGGCCTGTCAAATGGGGCACAATGTGGAGAGATTATCGGACTCATCATCAATGGCGTTGTATCCGAACGGTTTGGATACAGATACACCGTCATGGCTTGTCTCGTCGCCATCACCGCGTTCATCGCTATCTTCTTCACCGCACCGAATATACAGGTCTTACTCGTGGCTGAAATACTCGCGGGTATCCCATGGGGTGTCTTCCAGACCTTGACGATCACCTATGCGTCAGAGGTCTGCCCAGTAGCTTTGAGAGGTTTCTTAACATGTTATGTCAATTTGTGAGCGGAGAGCCGGGCGGGACGACGTGAAGCGGAGGGCAGAGATGCATAGCTGACACTAGTCAAGCTGCTGGGGTCTGGGACAGGAGATAGGTATGTATACTCGGAAGAGAGCGGTCATGTGCTCATCAACTGCTCAGCTATCGGAGTTATCAAAGGCGTCTTGCATCGGACCGATGAATGGGCCTACAAGATCCCATATGGTCTGCAATGGATGTGGCCGGTGCCATTGTTCATCGGCGTGTGGTTTGGTGAGTCCTCTGCCTTTGCACACTTCGTATACTGCCACTCCTGAGCTGACATTTCTCCCAAGCGCCGGAATCACCCTGGTGGCTCGTACGACATGGCAGAATCGAGGATGCGAAACGATCTCTGTTACGACTCACGTCCAAGTCTCAGCAAGACGACTCAGATCCCGACGAGACAATCGCCATGATTCAACATACGACAGAACTCGAGAAGGACATCACGAGTGGCGCTTCGTACTGGGACTGTTTTAAAGGCACCGATTTGAGGCGGACGGAGATTGTCTGTGTCATCTGGAGTATCCAGACACTGTCTGGGAATACATTCTCCAACTACTCCACATACTTCCTGACTCGTAAGTCTCTTCGTCATGCCTTGGTGCGGCATCCGGCCTCCCCTCCGAGGGACTCACCCCAGGACTTGACGATTCCCCGAAAAATCTTCCCGTACACCAAACTACAAGTCTCCACGTTTGTCAGGTCGCTGACGGCACTCTCCAGAGGCCGGATTGGACCCGTCCGCATCGTACTCCTTTGCCCTCGGGCAATATGGAATCAACATGATCGGGGTCTTAGGGGCATGGTCTCTCATGGCTTTGGGGATGGGTCGACGGACGCTTTTACTCGGTGGTCTGACCGGTCTCTGTGTAACGCTTTTTGTCCTTGGATTTTTGGGCATTCCGAAGACCAATGCCGCCCATCTAGCGACCGTGAGCGACGTCCGGGATTCTACTTCTGTTGTCTCTTTGCTGATCAGACAAACCCAGGGGTCTATCATGCTTGTGTGGGCGTTATTCTACCAATGTTCAGTCGGGTGAGTGCCACAGAAATACTAGTCGAGCGAGAGCAATGGGTGGACCACATGAGCGGTGTCTTGGGGGTCATGGTCATTCATGGATTCTTCTTTTGACTCCTCCCCCTCCCATTTGGTTTGCGCGTTTTACAATGATCCGGCCCAGACATGCTACGCCGAGAGACGAGAACAAGACATGGCTGATATACTCGCTCCAGAACCATTGCCTATTCGCTTGTGGCGGAAATGTCGACCCGGCGACTTCAAATCAAGACGGTCGTGCTCGGTCGATGCTGCTACAACATCACAGCCATCATCGCCAATGTCCTGACTCCCTATATGATCAATCCGACCGCCTGGGCATGGGGTAATTATGCTGGCTTTTTCTGGGGAGGATCCTGTTTACTATGCTTGATCTATGCGTATTTCCGCGTCCCGGAACCTGGTGGAAGGACGTTTGCGGAATTGGACTTGTTGTTTGAACGCGGTGTGCCGGCGAGAAAGTTCAAAGAGACCAAAGTCGACGTATTTGACGTTGCGCTCGCTCACCAAGTCGAGATGGATAAACCCGAAGTGGGTCATGCTGAAAAGGTCTGATGGCGTTGATTTGTGCAGGATAGGAGATGGAGGTAAGAGTTACTAGTCATTCAATCAATAATTCATTCGGTCAGCCGTCAGCCAGTCTGTAGTCTTGACACATGTAGCGTCATAGAAGTGCAACATCAGATTACATCCTTGCGGACGGTCGAGCATCAGATACTGGTGAACGACATCTACCCCCCCGAGCTTTGACACCACCCCGATCACCGGTCCATCGGTCCGTATTTCACCGGCGACACTTTCGGTCAATCAAGAGGATCCACCTACTGTAAATAAATTGCGAACGAGAGGGAGGTCGGGGGAGAGCAATTCACATGATGAGACCCTCACACTAAAAAAACCACCTCGATCGGTTCCGCCAGTGCCTGCTGATCGAATCAGGGAGAGAGCGCCGTATGTCTCCGCGCTAGACGATATGATTGCAACCACCGAAGCAATAGACGGAATTATAAAAGAAACAGAAAATGGGTGACATGCTGCGCCTTCGGTGTCATGTTGTCACTGTTGGCATGCTTTTATTCCGATGTACGGTGAGTACGTGAGTGTTTTGAGTGTCCAGGGAAAATATGACGGAGGCGAGCTGTCGAAATGACGGCGCCTCTGCGAGCCCGTGTGCTCGACGACCCGTCCACGACGCTTCATCCCCAATCGTTTATTTTTCGGAGAAACCTCGCTGTAATCATGTTGGACTGGACCCTGAGTACAGGTGGTGACTTTGTACCTCTTTTCTGGTGCCGCAGTCAAATAGTCATAAATTTAGTGCATATCAAGGATTGGGCAGGTCACAACTACCACCGGTATGTGGAAAAGCCACATTGCCCTACGGAGTGATGATGATCGGGACTAAGTAAAAGGGCTATATAACGCCTGAATTCTCACGCCCTGAGGTGTCGAATGGACGTGGCAGCAGCAACAGCAGCAGCAGCAGCAGCAGCAGCAGCAGCAGCAGCAGCAGCAGCAGCAACATTCAATTAATTCTCGCAGACTGGAGACCTAAACGGGACCCATTCAATCCATTAATAGACCGATAGTTCATTCACACGGTCTCGGTACCATAACTTTTGTGCCAGCGACGGACAAAACTGACGACGACGTCGTCGACGACAACGACGGTCTTTGTCAATCAGTTCCCGGACCGTCCCGAGAGGCCCCTTTCATGTCCGATGGACAGGGAGAGAGCACCTAACACGAGTGCACAGTGGCTTTTTTTCGCCTGGAAGGACCCGACCGATGGACCCAAGAACGGAAGAACAAGGCTATGCTAGCTATGCTTTTCTTGGTCATGGGCGGGACGGAGCCTGTGAGAAAGAGAGAGAGAGGGGTGAGAGAGGGGAGGGAGACAAGAGACAAGAGACAAGAGCCAGGAGAAAAAGACACGTTTGCAATGGGTGCCCTCATGCCCACCAGAGAATGTAGACAGGTGTGATCAAAAACTTACGTACGAAGATCCGATCCGGAGATTGGGTTATATATACAATAGTCTATTCGTTTTTTTTCCTTGGGTGTGCCTGAACCAAACGTTCCCTTTTTTGCCACTTTTTTTTTAATTTTGGTTCCGTCGCCAGGCAATTTGGTATAATATCGCTCAACTGATGAGCGTGCGCCACACCTTGGTTACGGAGCTGCTGCTGCTGCTGCTAAATGGATGGATATGTATGAATGGATGGATGCATCACATATGGGCTGGGCAGGGCGGCAGCAGCAGCAGCAGCAATACTAGTCTAGGCCTATTCAAGGCAGTGTCTTTTACCTGCTTCATTGCTTCCGTTCTTCCACGCTACGGTACCGTGTCTCAGGTGTTTTTCTTCTGCCTCCGCCGCCTCTTTTGAGTGATCGTCCTCCCACCCGACCCCTCCTGCCTGCCTGCCCTCTCTCTCTCTCTCTCTTTCGGCTATTCATCGCTTGAACTATCTGTGACTAACGGATTGGAAATATCAAAGCAGACTGTGTCTCGAGGTCCACGTCCCAATATATGTTCCCCTTGCACGCAATTTGTAGCTTTTTATATCGGGACATTCAAACGCTCTACTTTCGTTGATCTTTTCCCAGTTTAGAACGAGGACCCACTTGGGGGCCAATCTTTCTCGGCCAGTTTCGGACCGACTTACATAAGAAGTCCACCGACGGGAGGTCCAGTGATACCACTACCGTCTCGTTCCAAGTGATCATCATCAACAACAGCGTCCGTCGTCTTATTACAACGAACGGTGAGTCGGTCGTGTCATGTTAGCCGGATCCTCGCCTATTCGTTTTTACCCGACGCTTCTCTTTCTCTCTCTCCCCCCTTACACCCTTCTCCGAGTCCTTGACCCGATACATCGCTCAATTGTCTCTCGTGTTGGAAAAGATAGAGTTTGGAACCGGGTCGCGGTTACAACCAAAAGGCCAAGCAGGCCACGACGTTACTTTGCATTTCGGTCACTCTCTGAATGGGGCAATAAACCATAAAAAAAGAAAGACCGTTGCTGAATACGCTTCAGACCAGTACCAGCACCAGCAGGAGCAGGAGCAAGCACCATCATCAGTAACACGATACCCTTGCCCCTTCTTCCAATCCTCCATATAACGGATCTTCTCTCTCTCTGTCGCACGGGAAGGATATCTACCACCGGTCTACGGTCTCAGTTAGACTGTTGATCCCATTTTTGGCGACGCCGCCACCACCACCACCACCAACGAACCTGTTCCCTTTTTTTTCAATTTATCGGATCATCATCACCTAAGAGCCATCGTCTCAGCAACGATCCCTTGTGCCCGCCGCCGCCGCCCACCCCCTCCGTCGTTCGTCTCTGCTGCTGCTGCTGCCGCTGTCTCGTGCTTGCTGTGTAGTAGCATCACACTCTCATCTCCGAAACACTTTGGGCTCTGTCGAACGAAACGCCTCTTTCAATCATATCTATTTCCCATCTACATCTTTGGACCTCCGGTGTCTGCTTTTTTTTTTCGACCTCTCTAGCTCCCTCCCTCCCTCCCTGCTCCCCTCCTCCAATTCACTCTACTCTACTCTCCCTCGCTCTGTCTCTCTGTCTCTCTCTCGGGCGCTCTCACTCAATCGCTTAGTATTATTACTCTTAATTTCTTTTTTAATTCACTTCACTCACCGCTTGGTGTGGTTCCGGGTAAAGGGTTGGTTGTTACCTGCGCTCTGGTGCCCTAAACTGGCTGGCGCACCGAGGTGGTCCTGCAACCTTCGTCATCACTTCCATCCGCGGCCGACAGACTTGCAGAGCAGAGGAGAGTAGAGACAGGAAGAGCCACCCCCCGCCCCCGTGCAAGGAAGGCGAGTCAAGATCGACAGATAATCTGAAGATCGGCATAAAAAAGAAAAATTATAGGTTGTGATACTTAAGTATTGGGTTACTCAGAGGGTGTGTGTGTGTGTGGTGTACGAAGGAGTCGTGGTGGAAAAAGATCTTCCTGTTCAACCCTTCATCATCATCATCATTATCATCATCTTCATCGTCCGTTAACACTCCCACCCACACTGCCCCCATCGGTCGACGAAGATTGGACAGTGCGACCAACCTCTCATTTGGCCACCCCCTTTGAGGGGAGCGAAGGTTGATTCCGAATAGCCGGAATAAGAATTGTGAATCAAGACACACCTCTTTTCGGCTTTCCCGCAATCAAATCTCACCATCATCTTCATCATCCCTCCGCTATCTTGTCTTTGACCAAGCGTGAATAGCATCCCGCGACACTCTGGCTCTGGCGCTTGGCTCAGTCACTCAAGACTACCATCGGTCTCTTGCATACACTCTCTCCCCAGTGTCTTTGTGTCCACCCACCCACCCACCCACCCATCACTCACTGCGTGACCTGTAACAGGTCTATCTTCTCGGCCCACCATAACCCTCGCGGCGTCTTCACACGTAGCCATGGAGCCCAACTGGGGGGTGAGTAGTGTGTCCGGCTGGCTAGTTACATCTCACTGATGACACATTCTGCTTTTCCAGGGCTTCTACAACTACTATCCTCAAGACTCTAGTCGAGCCTTTGATCGACCCCAGCAGACATCCAATGCGAACGATGCCACCACTTCATCACACGATGAACAGTCGCATCGTCGACACATGAACCCAGGTCCATTTTTACCTCCACCTCCACCCCCTGGACCACTATCTCATTCTTCCGGTTCCCCCCACATGAACTTGCCACCATTCTCTCATTCCTTCTACTCTTCCTATCACCCACCGTCCCAATCTTCACCACAGAGCGGCGGCGGCGGCGGACCAAACCTTGGTGGCCTGAGCTCATCCTACGGTGCAAGTTCAAGCTCTGGCTTTGGCGGTGGAAATAATGGCGGAGGCAGCAGCTATCACGGCGGTGGTGGTGGGGGCAATGGTGGAGGTCCATCTGGACACAACAACTCGGCCGGGATGGGAACGGCTAGTCCGACGACTGCACCGGGACTGATGGGCGGTGGCATGTCGCGTGGAATGCCAAGCAATACGCGTGCACCTCACAGTTATTCTGAATCCCCTCGACTCGGACATGGAGGAATGAACAACTATTCATCCAGTCCAGGATTACATCACGTCTCTCCGACTTCACCAACGACTCATCTGATCCCTCAGTCTTTGTTTGGGGGTGGAGGCGGGGGAAACACTGGTCCCGGCGGGAACACTATGAATGCCAATTCCAGCGGTGGTTTTGCGGGCGGTCCGTTGAGATCAGGTGGCATGCAAGGGTCGATCAAGCGCAAGGATCGGAAAGGAGGTGGTGGGGGTGGTGGATCGCCCAGTATCAGCGGAGAAAGTTGGGATGAGTCTGACAAGTCTGGTAAACCGATCATCGGAGAAGAAACAGAGGAGCAACCTTGGGGAATGCCACAGGATCAATACAAGGCTTTGAACCCGAGGGATAAGAAACAAGTGAGGAATAGGATCGGTGCGAGGAGGTTCAGAGCAAAGCGAAAGGGTGAGTTGGTGTCTCTTAGCTTGGAGACGTGTCGCTGAATTCTCCTCCTCTTCCCTTTCTCTCTCAGATTATGTCAGTAATCTTGAAAGCTCGTTACGCGCGAGAGACGACGAGATGAACGCGCTCAAGCATCAGGTGGATGCGTATCGTACTCAGATCAATGAGCTGAGGACGAGGTTGGGCATGCCCTTATTATCCCCTCAGATCAGTAACAGTAGCAGCACACCTGGACTGGGATTACTGGTCAGTCAGAGTGGGAGTGATGGCTGGGGTGATATCAAGGATGACTAATCATAAAGGGTGATCTACATATTTCTATAGTTTCTGCAAAGTGCATGTATCTACACGAACACACGCGCCTATCACCTCTTTCTCAGAAGAAGGGGGATCATTGGCATGGACTATGCTATCCTGCCCACGCTTTGCTCTCGCTGTCTCTCTCGGTTATCTCCCGGATGTGGATGGACATGTGGATGGGATGTTCCCGGCCGCGGGCGTGTCTTGTAGTTGGTGAGTGGCCGCCTCTTTCGGCTGATGTTGTCTGAACGACGTCATTTTTCACCGGAAGATCTATTTTTGGGACGGATATATTTATTATTTTTGCTCAATTGAGGTGTATCCAGACGTTTTCTGCGTTATCCCATGGTAGTGTAGTGTAGTGAGACCCACGAATGCCCAATGTAGAGAGAGTGAGAAAAGCCAGCGTGCTGCTTCAGCTGCTGCTGCAGCACGCAGCCAGCCGTCAGCCGGGAGCCAGGACATTTTTTGGGCGTTTTTGGCTTTCCCCTTCTCTAAATGAAATTTAAGCTGTGGGACACTGACATCATCATCAGTCATCTGCTGCTTGCTGCTTGCTGCTTGCTGCTGCTGCTGCTATCTTCGGGACATGAGATGCCCACAGATAGATCTACTTGTCTCTCCTCTCGGTAACCAAAGGTAAAGGTCGTAGCATAGCGAGGGGATCAATCTTCCGAGTCAGAGAACTGTCTACGTCTCTATCCCTCACCTTCGTCTCTTTTCAAACTTCCAACCCTCCAGACGTTGAGGGTGAACAGGGGGACCAGGTTTGTGTGTGTGTGACTAGTGACCAAATCACCCCCCTTTTACTTTGGTCAGCCAATTGCCCGCAATCTGGGATATACATATATATATATATATATATATATATATAGCTCTTCAATCTCATCAGCTGTTCGACCGACAAAGTTGTCATTAGCCAAATCACCATGGGTCTGTTGAACCGAAAGAAGAATAAGAATAAGAACGCAGAGGATGGAGATCCAAACAGTGAAAAGGCTCAACGTGAGGAAGCCGAAAAGAAGCGTGAGTTGGGCCCTTCACCTTTACTGGATCTGGATGGTGACAGGTGCTGAACAACCATTTTTCACAGGATACCAAGGGGAAGAATACGAGGTTCTCCTCCGGTACGTGGAGGACCAAGCGGAAAAACAGAAGCGACGAGGAGCAAGTGGCGATGATGATGAGGACGATGACAAGGACGCAAAGTATACTAGACCTTGGTATGCGCCTTGGAAAAAGGTCAAAGTGAATGGCAAGGCCAAAAGGGTGAGTAAGCCTGTGTCATCCCCCACACTCGCGGATGCATGGGGGAGTCCCATGAACCTGATGGGTTATTTGTGCTTCTACCGACCCACCCAATTCTCCTCAGGTCCCACCTGAATGGCTCGAGACGGACAGACGAAAAGGTCTCAGCTCCGGTGATATCGAGCCCAGACGGAATGAATTCGGGTACAATGAGCTTGAGAGGTGAGCAACTAGCGAGGGGCTGCTGGCGAGGTATGCGACGCTGACATTCTGCGCCCGCCTCTCCCCAGTCCCAACGAGAACCAGCTGCTCAAGTTCCTCGGGTACTTCCGTGGTCCTATTCTATACGTCATGGAAGTGGCTGTTTTGCTCGCCGGTGGTCTTCAAGACTGGATTGATTTCGGTGTCATCATTGGTGAGTATCCCCAAGCGTACAAGACACGGCAGCGTTCGCGTGGCGAGCCTATGATGCTCACTGTGACCCACAGGTATCCTGATGATGAACGCTTTTGTCGGATGGTACCAGGAAAAGTGAGTCTGAATGCCCGAGGTGGACCCCCGAGTGGTCCCTCGCTCTAACCCCTTCCAGGCAAGCCGGAGATATCGTCGCTCAACTCAAAGCTGGAATCGCTCTTCGATGCACTGTCATTCGAGATGGTAAAGAACAAGAAATTGAAGCTAGAGAACTCGTACCGGGAGATATTGTCATTCTCGAGGAGGGATCTACTATCGCCGCAGATGCCAAGGTATGCCAAGACGGGTCGGTGATCAATCGATCAAAGGTGTGCTGAAAATATCTCGTTCGGCGACTTAGATCATCGGTGACTATGAGGACAAGGATGGATCCAAAGTGAGTGTTGACGGGTCGTGTCATGAATGATTCAGTGTATTAACGTCGTCCTCCCCCGCGCCTTTAGGCCAAAGCCCTTCAGGAAAAGATTGACAAGAAGAAACGAGCAAAGAAGTCTGGTCAAGCCCAAGCTGAAGATTCCGACGATGATGATGACGACGACGACGCCAAGGGACCATCTCTCTGTTCAGTCGACCAATCGGCCATCACGGGTGAATCGCTTGCGGTCGACAAGTTTCTCGGAGATACTGCTTTCTACACCTGTGGTGTCAAGCGTGGAAAGTGCTTTGCAGTCGTTACTGTATCTGCCAAAGACTCCTTTGTCGGTCGAACTGCCGCTTTGGTTTCCGGTATGTTGTCTTTTTTGAGATGAAGCGACCGTCACCTTTTGGTTTTGAAGCTGATCTGATCGACACAGGAGCCAACGACAAGGGACATTTCCAAATCGTCCTTGGAAACATTGGTACCGCGTGAGTGTACCAGACTGATATCATCTGAAGCAGCCATCCGCTCCGCTGACACACATCGTTCTCCTTAGACTCTTGGTCCTGGTCATCTTCTTCATCTTTGTCGTCTGGATCGGCAGTTTCTTCCGACACGTCGGTATTGCGAACCCCAAGCAGAACAACTTGTTGGTCTACGCCCTCATTTTCCTCATCATCGGTGTTCCTGTCGGTCTTCCTGTCGTCACGACCACGACCCTTGCCGTTGGTGCCGCCTACCTCGCCAGACGGAAAGCCATCGTTCAAAAGCTCACGGCTATCGAATCATTGGCCGGTGTCGATATCCTATGTTCAGACAAGACTGGAACTTTGACCGCTAACAAGCTTTCGCTCAACGACCCATTCATCACTCATGGTGTGGATCCCAATTGGTTCATGACCGTTGCCGTGCTGGCTTCGTCTCACAGTGTCAAGCAACTTGACCCCATCGACAAAGTCACCATTGTTGGACTGAAGGTGGGTCCAGGTTCCTTCTTCCTCCAAGACTTGACTTTAAACGCTGACGGTTTCCACCTTTTTAGGACTACCCCAAAGCTCAGGAAATGCTCAAGGGAGGATGGAAGACTCATAAGTTCACTCCCTTTGATCCCGTCTCCAAGCGAATCACGGCCGAAGTCGAAAAGGATGGCAGAAGATACACTTGCGCCAAAGGAGCTCCCAATTCTATCCTCAAGCTCAGGAAATTCGACCCAGAGGATGTCGCTGCGTACCGTGCGCAAGCTCAATCTTTCGCCACTCGTGGATTCAGATCTCTCGGTGTAGCTTGCAAGGAAGATGGAAAGGAATGGCAATTGCTCGGTATGCTGTGCATGTTTGATCCTCCTCGTTCAGACACGGCAAAGGTGAGTGGTGTGGATTACCTGACTGTCGCGCACGGCTGTTGACGTTTGTGCGAAATAGACCATTCGCGAGGCCCATGATCTCGGTATTCAAGTGAAGGTGAGTTTTTGTGTCTGTGCAGTGTGCACCTGACACTCCGACGCCCTGACTCACCCACTACCCCCCCTTCTCTAGATGCTCACTGGAGACGCCGTCGCCATTGCAAAGGAAACTTGCAAACAGCTTGGACTCAACACCAACGTTTACGACTCTGAAAAGCTAATCGGTGGTGGCATGGCCGGATCAGACATTCGAGATTTCGTCGAGGCTGCCGATGGATTCGCTGAGGTTTTCCCTGAACACAAGTACCAAGTCGTCGCTTTACTCCAGGAAAGAGGTCACTTGACGGCCATGACGGGAGACGGAGTCAACGATGCTCCTTCGCTCAAGAAGGCCGATTGTGGTATTGCCGTCGAGGGTGCTTCGGACGCCGCTAGAACCGCTGCCGATGTCGTATTCTTGGACGAAGGTCTCAGCACGATGATCACTGCTATCAAGGTCGCTAGGCAAATCTTCCACCGGTGGGTATCAGCAGGCATTCTAGTTTTGTCACTGACCCATTTCTGCCTACAGAATGAAAGCCTACATCATCTATCGTATCGCTCTCTGTGTCCATCTTCAAGTCTACCTCATGCTTTCCATCTTGATCATGAACGAGACCATCCGAGTGGACCTCGTCGTGTGAGTCCTAAGAGTTCCTCCTCCCAGTCACATGGTATTGATTTCGTGCGTTCTCAGATTCTTGGCCATCTTTGCCGATGTCGCTACCATTGCCATTGCCTATGACCGAGGTGAGTCATGCCTCGTGTGAGAGCAAAGGTTCTTGTGCCTGATGGTCTTGTCAGCCCCCTACGCCAGACAACCTGTCGAGTGGCAATTGCCCAAAGTCTGGTTTATCTCCACTGTCTTGGGTGAGTGAAGCCGAAGGGCAATTGATGTATAGGCAGACAGACAGACTGACACCGCCCTTCCTTCCCTAGGTCTCCTGCTCGCGGGTGGAACGTGGATCATCCGAGGTACCTTGTTCCTCAACGACGGCGGTATCATTCAAAACTTTGGAAGTGTTCAAGAGATCCTCTTCCTCGAAGTCGCCCTGACGGAATCATGGGTTATCTGTGAGTTCCTGCTAGACCATCGTCCCTGTCTTTTAACCTTTGTACTGTACTGATACGGCTGGCTTTCTTAGTCGTCACTCGATTGGCTCAAGAAAAGGGAACGCCCAACGTTTGGCCCTCGATCCAGCTTATCCTCGCCGTCTTTGGAGTCGATGTCCTGTGAGTTGTGTGGTCCTTGACATGCCAGGCAAGGAGTGAGCGTGGACTG
Source organism: Kockovaella imperatae (assembly GCF_002102565.1). Classification (NCBI taxonomy): domain Eukaryota; kingdom Fungi; phylum Basidiomycota; class Tremellomycetes; order Tremellales; family Cuniculitremaceae; genus Kockovaella; species Kockovaella imperatae. The sequence goes on from NW_019028944.1 coordinate 143,573, forward strand.
ATGAAAATGACCCTTCACAGCGCCACTCTCTTTGCCCTGTTTGGATGGATTTCTGGTCCTGCTCCTCACAGCGGTTGGATCAACATTGTGACTGTCGTCAAGATTTGGATCTACTGTTTCGGAGTGACTGTCATTGTGCTTCTGGTCTGTGAGTGGAACCCATCATCCGTTTTAGGTAGCAGAGCATATGTACTGAGGCTTTGACTTTCTATTTCTCAAGACCTCATGCTCAATCAGATCTCATGGCTTGACAATATCGGCCGAAAGACTCGATCCAAGAAGAATGAAAAGCTTGAAAACTTTTTGACCGACTTGCAACGATTGACCATTGTTCACGAGACGGACCACGGTGGATCTTACTACCGATTCGCCAGTGGAGCAGCTACGCCAAAGGATAAAGCGGCAGGTGGAGAAAAGGACAAGAAAGATACCACCAGTACCAACAAGGCGACGAAATCAGAGGACGAGAAGAAGAAGAGTGTAAAGATTGGAGAGCAAAAAGAGGGAACACAAGGTCATCCACCTGCTACGGCTCAAGGACCCACGAGGAGTGGACCCGCAAAGGATGAAGATGATGAAGCGAGTTCGAGTGAGGGTAGAAAAATCGAAGGAGAGTAGGTAGATTCCGGTGGTCAAGTCCACGGTAATCATCTACTATCCTGTTCCGTTATCGACATTTCTCTCCCCCTCAAATTCAAGCACTCGTGCTCCTCCTTGCCTCTCTCTTGTCGTCTTTCCCTTTTTTCCCACTTGCTACTTGGCAGCTCTCATTCCCACCACTGTTTCGCTAGACCAAAGCAATCTCGTTTTCCGCCTCTGATACTGTTTCATAGGATCCCATTACTTTCTTACTCTTATAGTCGTTCATTGATGCAACGGTGCCTGCACAAGATTTCGACTTGTCGCTTGTCCCAGTGACCCAGAGCTCCAAGGTATACATGATTATCCAAATAAACCAATACAAGAAGAAAGACAAGACCAATGCAACATCTAGAGACGCGAGATACCCCGCCTACCACGACTCACGCCTAAGTTAACTCTTGGGCCCACAGGCAGCTTGGAAATCCGTCTCGTCGATCAACTCTTGTAGACCCGCTACGAATGTCTCGAGGGGACATAGCCCCTCTTCATCATCTGGACAATTGCGAATCCCGACAAGGGGCACCGGCGCATCGTTCCAGATGAGTCGGATCTGTTTGGCAGCTTGATCCGTACATGATAAAACTTGGATCTGGAGGTTGGTGGCGAAGGGAGTGAATCTGGGAAGAAACCGTGCATCAGCGAAAGGCAATGATCGGGTGACGAAGGGAAATCGGACACACTTTGCAGCGATAAATGATCGATGCTTTGGCATGCGATCGACCGGTGGGTCTCCCGATTCGGCAAATGTAGTAAGGTTCATGGCGGAGAGTACTGGAGTCAAAGTCAGGATGAATCGATTTGAGGGATGCTCACGGATGGCGAAGAGTGTATCATGGGTAAAGTCAAAGTGCCTGGGCAGGTGTGAGCGGGTCCGCTATCGTGGAGTTAAAACATATCACTCACAACACATCGTTCAATGGGAAGTGTATATCATCGTGTAGTGTGGAATTGATGGCAGAATCGAAATCGGTGATTCGGGCTGGCATGGTGTGAGAAACATGCGCGCTGGTCGGGCTACTCACTATGTGTCAACCTCGAGACGAGCTCCTGCAACCACGCTTTGCCTAACGGCTTGGCATACGGCCATCCGAAACTCGCAGTGTACCACCATGAAATGTCATTCCTGTACTCGTATCCTCTCCATTCGCGGACAGTGAACAAAGTGCAAAAGGACGAGTAGCCAAGTGCGACAGTCTGAAAGGGTCAATGGCTAATCCACTGGGATGCAAGTCCCCCTCACCTCGTAGGCACACGTGTCCATCTGTCAGAGAGTGAGCTTTGTGACATCTTACTCAGGTTTGGAGGACTCACCATGTCCGCCACATCGGCGATGCTAAAGTCGTAGCCTGTGATCAGACCATTCAATCGCTCTCTGGCATCCTCAAGAAAGACGTTCTCCCAGGCGTGCATTTTCTCCCACCCTGATCGTTGGCTGTCATCGTAGGAAAGATCGCACTATGCGTTTGTTAGCTGCAGGAGATCAAGAACACTCTGTAGCTTACCGCGCCCCAGGGAGCGAGAGAACAGTTGAAGCCTGGAGATTCGATCATAACTTCGAGATTGTATTGAGACTCCGCAGGGTAGCCAAAGAAGCCTGTGATAGTGGTCAGCTGGAGGCAGCGCGTATAGACGAAAGCTTACCCGTTGCAAAGTTTTGAGCAGACCGGAGCATACGACTTGCAAGTGTCAGCTGAGGGGCCAGGAAATTCCATTCGGCTCTCACTCTTGGGACTCTGTTCGGAAGACGGGCAGTCGACCATTCATTTTTTCGAGCAAATGACCATACTTAAGCCGAGCAGCGACGCCGAGGTTGACTGAAAGATCAGCAAGCCTCCTTCCGATTAAACACACAGAGCTGTTGCCTTCCGAACGGTGTGAGAATCTCTCTTCCCAGCTGATACGTGTAGTCATTCAGGAACGATAAGTCTCCATGAGCTTCCCATCCTGACACTTCCCTCATCCGCCTAGCGAAGCCTTCCGGTCCGCCGGGCATTGTCGTAGGATACCTGAGCCATCTATCAGCTCATCCTCCACGGTCGAAGCAAGAGCTCGGCGTACCTCGCACCGTGACGCTGGAGCCAATGTAGTGACTCGACTTGACAGGTCTCCGGGGTGACTCGTTGAGCTTCTGGTAAGCCGTGCGAGTCGACTGAAAAATATGGACTGAGGTTTCCCCAATATTGCATAATGTTGAACGATCCTCTTGCTGAATCGGGTGGTACGAGGGGGCTGACACCTGTGAACATGGGTAGAGAGGGAGCAGTAGCCATGAGATTGGCTCTGAGAGGAGAGAGCAGGCCAACGAAGAAGGCAAAAAAAGGAGAGAAAAAAAAGGAACATTGTCAGCTGATGGGGTCTGATCTGGTCGAGCGCCTTAGGATGGGGAAGGCGGTAACTCACTCGTTTCCTGTCGGAGTGGGTCCAGCATATCCCACGCTATGGTAATCATGTCAGCTTAGTAGGATTGGAAGCACCACGAGGATGCTGTGACTCACTCAACTGGGAAGTTGCCTGGATCAGGAGCCGCTTTACCAGGAGCGATCTGATTCAACCAGCTCTTCCATTCCTCTGGTAGTTGTTCCCACTGCTTGGCTCTATTGATAGCTTCTCGACCGAACCAACATCCAGCGAGTCCAAAGGAGGGAATAACAATGAACAGAGCGAGGCAGAGACATGACACTGCTCGTCTGAACCTTGAATGTCGTCTGATCTCTAGCTGCCTCGATAATTGTTGAGCATGAGAGGTATGATGGGAGGAGTCGGAATGCGTAGTTCGCTCGTATCGTGGTAAAAGGGGCTCATCGTCTTCGCCCCGGAGAGGCGTACGGAGCTCGTACCCTTCTTCATTGGGCATCCGAGGTGAGCCTCTCTTGCTGCTGCTCATCGTGAATGAGGATGAACTGGATACAGATGATAAGATGATAAAAGAAAAGCAGAGAGTGAGAGAGTGAGTGAGTTGCAAAAAAGCTAGGTGCTTTCGGGATCTTCCAGTCATGCTTAAACCACGTGGGCAGTTCGGCATGGGGGGGGCCAGTGGATCCCTGGCATTGACGGTGAGTAGTGAAGGCATCAAGCAGGTACAGACGGTAGGAGCAACGCTTGATGCTGAGGTGCGGGATCATGCATGGAGCCCTAGTCACAGCCTCGCCTCACTTTTGCATTTCCCCCGCTTCATCAATCACTATCGTCATCCCCGTCGACCAGACCTCTTCTGGCTCGCTCTGCCTCTTCCTCTTCCAACCGCCTTTCCTTTTCTCTCTCCTCACGTGTATACTTTGACATGTCCACTTCCTGAGCACCTTCCTCGTAAAGTGCTTCGTCGGAAGTCGCAAGAGCTTGAGACGATTGGAAGAGCTGCTTCCCTACGATATTGGGGAATGCCATCAGTCTGAATCCAAATGGGGAGGAGTGATGGAGCAAGCATTATTTTCGACTCACCACTCGGCCTTTCCTTCCGTCTCTTGAAGTCTTCTCTCTCTTTCGGTGGGAGAGCCTTTAAACGATCCGATTCCTCTTTGTCTCTCTTCTGCCTCAGCTCTTCAAGAAACTTTCTCCGCCATGCCTCGAAGGATGCTGTCGTGACGGGTGTACCTCGTGTCTTACGTGCTTCCATCTGAAACACCGAATCAGTACGGAATAGCATCTTGTTTGCCAAGCGGATAACCGTCCGATAAGGCGTCGGTCCCCCTTTTCACTCACCTCCTCATACTCTGCGGCTCTCCTGTCATCCTCTTCCTTTTCCCTCCTTTGACGATCTTTCAGTACCTCCGCCAGAGCCTCCCGAGCAGCGGACGCGATGGTAAATGTCATAGCCATGCCTATGCTCTCCTCCGCCTTCGAAAGAGAGCGTGAGTGAGCTTCCAAAAAAAAAAAGGGCAGAAAGGCCGACGCGAACTCACCACTTGGCGTAATGATTCGAGCAACTTTTCTTCCTCCTCTTCGGACAGTTCACCCGTTTCTTCATCTATACTCTCGAATGATAAGTCGGGTATCACATCCGGATAAGTTGAAGGATACGAAACGATGAGGTGAAGAGATACTGTAGTTTCAATCATCAGAGTGAGCGGTTCTGGAGTTTGCCTCTGGACGGTCGTCCTGGCTCACATTGTGATCCCGAGGCTTCTTCCGGTTCCACTAATATTTGTACTTTCCTATCCCCTAGCTCTGGTCGGTGGGTCAGCGAGGCCCTGTCCTTGCTCTCAAGCTGTCTCACTCTCTAGCTCGTCAGGAAAGATGGACTCTAACACCTGGTGATAGTCAGTGACTGTGAGCACTTGGAAGTTCAAAACTCACCTCGAATTCCTCATCCAGTATCGCTTGGTAGTCTAGCCAAGCGTTTATGGTCAGAGCCTGCCGCACGAGCTAGGCCGAGTCGCAGATATAGCTCACCTGCCATGGTGATGGTATCGTCTCGTATTCCGAAGAGCTCACTTCTATCGTCTCTCTCTCTGTCCGCAATGTCCCAACTACAGTGCGCTCTCTCTGTCAGATGCTTTTCGCTGCCCAAAAGCTCGGATCCGAGATGTCCACGTGGTTCGCCACTCGACGTCACTTGAAACCCTGCTGAAATGGTTGGAGTTGTATCCTCGATCCATCCGGGATAGACAAGGGCCATGTCATCCTCAGGACCATCCCTACCGCCATCTCAGGCGAGATTGGCGGCTCTGAATCGACTGAAAGCGAAAGAAAAGTTCGCGGGAGCAGGAAAGACGACGACCGGTGCTGTCAATGCTGTCGCCGGATCGAGTCGGAATGGGGCTGCTCAAAAGCAACAAGGACAAGGGGGGCAAAGCACACAATATGTGAACAAGCAATCTGCGCAGCCTGCTTCAGCTAGAAATATGGTGGAGCAACAGAAACAGCAGGAAGAGCCATTGAAACGGAATCCGGGGCTGGTGAGTGATCGATCAGCCTAATGCAGTCACTGTTCCTCTCCCTGGAGTCTAATCTGCCCCTTTTCTTCGATGCTTCATTCTTCTGGAAGACGGCCGTTTGACTCTCTTTCCAGGGAAAGTACTTTGAATACGATCTCAGCAAGCTGCATAATTCTCGTGGTGGATTCTTGACAGAGGACGATGCCGATGATGGGCGGATCAAAAGTGTCATTGAAATGGCCAGGGAGAAGGAAAGACAACGACAGATGATCATGGAGGGCGAGGAGCCAGGTGAGAGGTCATGGAAAGGTCGCTCGCGGAGAACTCCTGCTGACACGTTTCCATAGCCATTTTTGCAGATACCTCACCTCGGTGTCGCGAGTGTCGTTCATTGGAGATTGATAATCAGTTTCAAAAGGCTCGTGCTGTGCGGCATGTCGTTGTATTATTGACTCGCTATCCAGGTGTTCAGCATCAACGTGTGCAAGAGCTGTAAGGAGAAGTTCCCGGAGAAATACTCTCTTCTCACCAAGACCGAATGCAAAGAGGTCAGTATGTTCTTCCAGATGCATGGAGTTCAAGCTGATTCAGGGTTAAGGACTACCTTTTGACGGACCCGGAATTGCGAGACGAAGATCTCCTACCGCATCTTCTCCGTCCGAACCCATACGCATCGACCTATAGCAATATGATGCTGTTTATGCGTGAGCAAGTTGAGAAAGTCGCCTGGGACAAATGGGGAGGTGAAGAAGGTTTAGATAAAGAATGGGAGCGGAGGGAAAAGTTCAAGAAACGGAAGAGGGAAGAGAAGTTTGAGCAGGGGCTAAGGGAGTGAGTAGCTTTCAATTGAAATGGACGTATGTGTGGCTGTTTCAAGGCTGATCATAGTATTTTCCAGTCTACGGAAACGGACCCGAAACAATCAGTACCAAAGACGTCAAGAGGCTCAACACGTACATGAATTCGAGGCTGTGGAAGAGGCGACGGATGAGGATGGAGGGACGAGATCCATACAACGATGCTTCGGTTGCGGTGCAGAGCAAGAAGTAGAGGTGTGGTAATGGGGCCGAGAAGACGACACCCGCCCATGATGTAGCACATCGATATTGTTGTATGTAGCAGCTCTACCAGGCCTCCATGGTCCTCCTCCTTTCAAACTCGGTACTGATGCTTGTCAGTGGTTCGCCATGGTGGACACTGATTGGGAACGCACTGGAAGCTTCAAAGTCGCGAGACTCACTTCTATCGCTCAGAGACCCTTCCCGAAGCAAGCTCGACTATAGCACCACGATCGTACCGACCTACCCTCTGATCAATGGCATACATACATTTTGCGCACGCTATCGTAGAAGCATGGTTCCTGTTTTGACGGCGATCGCCGCTGCATATGAACGCAACCAGCTATTGTCACGTGATCTTCATCGGCTCCGGCCGAAACGGCCCTTTTCGTTGTTCTTTCGAAGCATTTTGGCAGTACATTTGTGATTCACCCAACCATTGATCAAGCACAAAAGCACGCAGAAGCTTCAAGCCCCGGACTGTTGAAGTCAAGTCACCAGCGCTGCTGATTTGTGATTTCTCCATCGCGTCAGACGCCCGCCCCACTTTCGACCATACAAGGATCAGGCCAGATGAACTGATCAGAGAGCGAAAACGTCACACTGTCTTGTCTTGATGAGGATGGAATCTTTGGTCATCCAGGGGAAGACGGCTTCTCTGTCAGGCCAGACCTCTGAGAGATGCCGGGAGTTCTGGGATGGAGTGGATTTCACTCCTTGCTTTCGTGACAGGCAAGCCTTTACATGGTTCACAATTCGGGTTCCAAAAGCTTATCAAAGATCCACAGGTACCTTCAAAACTTCCCCCTCGTCTTGACCGCTCTCGCAGCTGTGATCACCAGCTTATACTACATTTCTAAATGGATCAAATCTCGAGATCGGTCTCGATCACGCTTGAGTCCTTCTCAGCTCATTTCCCCAACGGCAGATTCGGATCTGGCTCAATTGGAATCGGAAGTCATCGTATCTTCCGTTGCCGTCAGCCTCTTGCCTGCTCCGAAAGGCAAGAAGGAACTACCCAAACCCTTGTCGCCAGAGGACGCACTCAACGTCATAAGAGACTTCAAAAGGGAGTCAAGAGAATCAAGGCGATGGCAGGCGATTAGATATTGGATAAGGGTGATTGGAGGCTTCGTTTGGGTGGGGCTCGAAGTCGCCAGATATGTCCAATCCAGAGAATGGAGGGATCTGGTCTTTCCAGTGGGTTTACTTTTCTATTCTGTGACTTCAAGACTGATGGCTTCCAGACGTTCACCCTTGTTCTCGCTCTCATTCCTCGCTCACCGCTTACCTACTTTCTCTCCGCTCACATCATCCCGTCCCTCCTGCTTCTCCGTAGTGCAGTCATCCGATCCCATACTAGGCCTTTGGATCTAGCCCCGCCGATCTTTGAAGCTGTTTACTGGTGTCTGATGATCTCTATACCATACTACGAAGGTCTGGAAAATGTACTGGAAGGAGGGAGATCGAAAGGCGGAGGATCTCTCGGAAGCTACGGCGCAAAGCTTCCAAGACATATCGAGGAGCCTACTTGTGAGTCATCTGACTGACCCTTTGGGCTGACAAACATCACAGCGTCGTTCAGTCGAGCAGCTTACATGTTCATGTTGCCCTTGTTGTTCAAACATTATCGACACGTTATCAGATTGGAAGACGTTCCTGCATTGCGAGAAGATGACAGCTCCGCCACGGCCCTCGCAGCGTTCAGGAAAGATCAAGCTGCTAGAGATGCCAAGTATGCCAAAAAGCACAATGGAGCAAAGAGGCAGAGGGATCTCGCATGGGACTTGCTTCGCTTCTTTGGCGTCGACACGTTCATCCAATGTGTGAGTCTGGTTGAAGGCGTCGTAGGGCTGCAGCTCACCGGGCTGCCAGCTCTGGTCCTGCTTCTTCATCTGCCTGCAATATCTCCCTCCTGTCGCTCTGCGACTTCTTCTCAAATTCTTCACCGAACGCGAGAGCCGACCTTGGATTCCTAATCACGTCGCGTTTCTTTACGTTGCCATGATGGCAGGGGAACAATGTCTTGGTGTTGTCGCGTATGGCCAAGCCCTTTACCTCGGTCGACGAAGGTGCATCCGCTTGAGGGCTATTCTCATCGCCGAAGTCTTCGCCAAAGCTCTCCGACGACAAGATATGAGCGGGTCAGTCAAGTCGTCCGCGAAAGAAGGCTCAGAAAAGGACACAACGGAATCCACTGCATCAGCCACCGACGGCAAAATTGCGAATCTTGTGTCTTATGATGCCTTTCAGACAACGGAGATATGTGCCTACCTTTACTATTTGGTGTCCTGCCCGCTCGCCATTATCATCAACTCGATCCTCCTCTACAGCACCCTGGGGGTTGCCGCGTTTGCAGGTATGGGAGTTCTGGTCCTTATGATACCAATTCAGGCAGTCGTCGGCAAACTTTTTACGGTCGTCCAAAAACGATTTATGGCCGCTGTAGATCTCAGACTCGAGGCGGTCACTGAAGTGATCGCGCACATCAAGCTCATCAAATTCAACGCTTGGGAGACGAAATTCTTCGACAGAATGTCAACTACTCGGACGAAGGAACTATACTATCTGGCCCAACGTTTCGGAGTCTCGTGCTTGTCGAACGTCCTCGTCTGGGGTACCCCCGTCCTCGTCACTGCGAGCGCTTTCGCCGTCCACTCGTTGGTTCTCAAGCAGCCTCTCACGGCTGATCGAGCATTCGCCTCGCTGGTTCTCTTCAATATGCTTCGCGATCCAATGGGACTGTTCCAGGAGACCCTGCTTCGATTGATCCAGGCGTACACTTCATGTCAGCGTATTCAGGAATTTCTTGACGAGCCGGAAACTCTCAAGTATCAACAGTTGTCCGAGCCTGGTCCTGATGATCCCAAGGTCGGGTTCACGAACGCCACTTTTGGCTATTCTGAGTCTAGCAATGGGCAGCCTGCAGAGCATGAACCTTTCAAGCTTGGTCCGTTGAATCTTGATTTCCTACAAGGCACTCTCAGCATAATCATTGGGCCTGTTGGATCAGGCAAGACCACACTCATCACCTCGTTGCTCGGCGAGACTCGTCTGTTGGCAGGTAAAGTGTTCATGACGAATGATCATGCGAACCGAGATATATGCCCAGTTGACCCGGAGACCGGCTTGTCAAACACGGTCGCGTACTGTGCTCAAACTCCTTGGTTGCTAGGAGCCACGATCCGAGATAACATTGTGTTTGGCTCGACATGGAACAGTAATCGGTACCAGCAGGTTCTCGACGCGTGTGCATTGAGGCGGGACTTGGAAATATTCGATCTTGGCGATGAGACGGAAGTCGGGGAGAAGGGAACGACGTGCTCAGGTGGACAGAAAGCCCGAATAGCTCTAGCTAGAGCACTGTATTCACCTGCCAAGACGATCCTCCTTGACGACGTGTTGTCCGCTGTGGACGCTCAAACCGCTCAACATATCCACGTACACTGTCTACAAGGACCCCTGATGCGCGGTCGAACATGTCTCATGGTCACTCACGCCGTGAGTCTGGTAGCGCCGACAGCTGGATTCGTAGTTATGCTTGAAGATGGTCGAGTCGCCCATGCCGGTACGCCGGCCAAGCTCGAGGCTGCCGGAGTCTTGGAAATCATCTCGGACGACGCGGACCATACTTCAGGCTCTCAAACCACATCAAGTAGCGAGCAAGCTTCAGACGAGGAGCCTACTGCTGGATCTTCAACGCTGGTATCTGAGGATCCCATCGATATCATTGAGGAAAACCTAGATGGTGTCGAAGGGGATGCACTAGAGACTGCAAAGCAAGTGGAAGCGGATAAGGCAGCACCGGCAGTTATCAAGCTGGACAAGCAGTTGGTACAAGCAGAGACTTCACAGAGTGGTGTCGTTGGCGCCGCAACATACGGCTTGTATTTCAAGTATCAAGGCAAGATAATCTTTTGGATCCTTCTGGGATCTGCCAATATCGGATCGCAAATGTTGCAGGTCTCCACCAATACATGGATCAAGAACTGGGCGAACTCGAACGATAAGAAGGCAAGCATGTTGAGTAACTTGTTGGTGTCAAAGGAGCCGAAATCGACAGAGTATTATCTCGGAATCTACTGTGCCATAGCCGGTGCTTATCTTTTGACACTTGTCGCGAGGATGGGTATCGGCTATTGGGGTTCTTTACGGGCGTCGCGAAAATTGTACAGCAAGTTGCTGAAGCGGATTCTTGGGGCGAAGATGAGGTGAGTAGTGTTTCATGACACACAAGACTGATAATTCAAGATTCTTTGATTCGACACCTTCGTAAGTCCTGACTACTCCTAAGTCTTGTGGCTTTCTCTTGATTGATGAACATCTCAGGGGCCGTATCATGAATCGACTCAGTAAAGACGTCTCCTCGATTGATACCGAGGCGTCAGAAAGTAAGCGCTTGTTCGTCTGATCCCGCTAACCTAGCAGTCCTGCAGTACTTCGCCAATTGTGTCCTGGCCGTCATTGCTGTACTTGCCGTGGTCGTATTTTCTACTCCGAGTGAGCTGAGACTAAGGAGCGCCTCATTTCAATTGGTTGACGCATCCATCAGAATTCATTTTCGCCCTCATCGCCATCAGTATCATGTACTGGACTGTCGGGGTACTTTATGTGACCACGAATAGAGAGATCAAGCGTCATGATGTACGTTACCAGCTCTTGCGGTTGAATTGCAGGCTGATGAATACCTTAGAGTGTAACTCGATCGCCTCTCTTCATCAGCTTCTCCGAAGCGCTGGTTGGCATGTCTACCATTCGATCCTACGGAGACTCTCCTCGATTCCTGCGCAAACTTTTCAACGAGCTTGATCAAAATAAGTGAGCTGCACACGCTAGAGTATCGCACGAAACGCTGAACTCTCGGTAGCCGGTGCTTCTGGTATTTGTGGCAGGCCAATCGTGTTCTCAATAACTTTAGCAATTTTGTCGGGTCTCTGGTGACTCTCTTTGCGTGTATCTTTGCTCTGCAGTCGACCATGGATGCTGGAGCTGTCGGTTTGTCCATCACCTATGCTTGTGAGTGACCTATGCCGTGAATTAAGCTATTTTGCTGAAGCGAGAAGTGTCTTTCACCGACTTTGTCCTCTGGGTCGTTCGATTGTATGCGGCCGCTGAGATGACGATGAACAGCGTGGAGCGAGTCGCAGAATGTAAGCAGTGCATCGTGCCTTATAGAAGCGGCTAAAACTGGCAACAGATCTGCAGCTCGATGTCGAAGAGGAGGATCACGATCGGGGTCGAGATCCCCCAGCATACTGGCCGACTGTAGACGGCTCTGTGGAGGTCAAGAATTTGACCTGCCGATATGCTCCTCAACTTGACCCGGTACTGAGGAACGTCTCTTTCACTATTCAACCTAAAGAGAAGATTGGTATTTGTGGTCGTACAGGAAGCGGGAAGAGTAGTAAGTTCGAGGGCTCGACTCGGAATATAGATGGCTGAAGCTGTTCCTCAGCGCTGGCCTTGTCATTCTTCCGATTTTTGCACCAAGAATCGGGCTCCATCTTCATCGATGGGATCGACATAGGAAAACTGAACCTTGAGTCGCTACGATCGCGACTGACCATTCTGCCGCAGGGTGAGTGCCCTTCATAACGATGAGCGGCTGTGCTGATGATTTGAACAGAGGCTCAACTATTCTCTGGCACCATCCGCGATAATCTGGATCCATTCGACCAGCACGAAGATGCTGAAGTCTGGGACGTGTTGCGACAAGTCGGTCTCAGTGGTCGAACACCGTTCACCTCACGCCATGGTAGTCGGGCGGGCTCTTCGGTCGATTTGAAATCCCATTCAGCCAAGGTGCCGAAGGATGATCTGCGGACAAAGACGCTCAAATCGAATCATGAGGATACTACCAAGACGCGTGTTATGGCTGCAGAGGCAGACTCTGACGAGGAAGTAGAGGAGAGAGTGGTCATTCGAAGTCTGGATGAGAAAGTCGCGGTGGGGGGCAAGAATTTCAGTGAGTCCAGTTTACGCGGTCCGATTCTCATTTGCTCATCCCGTCTCCAGGTCAAGGACAGCGACAGCTACTCGCTATGGCTCGGGGACTGCTAAAACTTCGAACGTCCAATTTCCTCATCATGGACGAAAGTACTGCCAATCTCGATCACGCGACGGACATGACGATTCAGAACGTCTTGAGGACCAGTCTGGCAGATACGCAGATGCTTGTGATTGCACATAGACTGATGACCGTCTGCGGACTGGACAAGTACGTCCGGTCGGAGGGAGTGTCAAGCTGACGCTATCAGGATCTTAGTGCTGGATCAAGGACAGGTTGTCGAGTACGGAACACCTTGGGAACTCATGCAGAAGGAGCACGGAACATTTAGGGATCTATGCAGACAGAGCGGAGAAGAAGCTCAGCTCATTGAGGTAGGTCATCCAGGCGATGGAAAAGAAGACGTTCCTGATTTGTGCTAGATGGCTAAGAGTGTCCATGAGAAGAGACAGTCAGAACGAATCTAGAGAGGATCATTGGAAGATCATGTATCAAATAGAAATTCATGGGTCGATGGTCGTCTCTTTTAACTCTGCCGCCAGTGTCCTATATGTTGTCTACGTGTCGTCTACTGCAATGTCTATTCGAGGCGGGGTCCTTTATTCACTCCCTTGGGAGGAGCTATGGAGAACAATGATGGCGATGCTCTATGGTTTGGCCTCGAGAGAGGGGGTGGTGTTGCCATTTGATGTCTGCTGTTCTGCTTCCACCTTGGCATGGTTGATGTAGCTCGGAGGCCAGATGACGGTCCAAACGGATATGGCTAGGAACAAGGGCAGACTATCAAGTGTGTAGAAGAACACCTCGTGAGTCGGAATGTAGCCGTCGTATCCTTGTGAGTACTCGATGATTCGGTAGATGCATCGGATCTGTAAACATGGTGTGTGATCAGATGCTGATCATCGGCAGATTTGACGACTCACCATGATTCCGACGGTCGTCCACATCATGGCAAAGTAAAGTACCTTCCAATTTCTGGCGGTGACTGCCTGTCCTTCTGCCTCATCTCGCGCTCCCACCGAATGGCGTTGAACCATCTCGATGTACTTTGGGCTGCTCCAGATGGGACGTTTGTGGCTGTGGCTGCAGCGTCAGCTCGAGATGTTACTAGGAAGGGTCAGTCACACTGCCACTCACACTCTGACGGCGAAGACAATAGCCAAGAATGTGAAGGAAGCGAAGGACGCAGCTTGTGCACTGAGAGCAGCCAAAGAGATCTGTAAAAAGCGTCCGAGTCAATCTACTGTATCGTTGTCGGACTGTAGCCGGTATAGTAACTCACCCAGTGACCCAGGTTGGCGATATTGGGATTCTGGATGGCTGTCAATCCACCACCACATGCCTGTAACCAGAACGTTGTGATATCGCTAGTGACGTAGATACGGGCGATCCATCGAGGTCTGATGAAGAGGGCATCTTGAGCTCCGACGTGACTCGCGATTCGAGGTAGGAGCACATAATTCAAAGCGATAAATCCGCATGGCGAGAGGAGGGTGAGCTGAAGGGAAACACGGTAAATCAATCATCTCGCTGACGATCGAATGGTATGCAAATCATACTCACCAAGATGGTGATGATGTATATGCCTAGAGACGTCGGATTTCCAGCAAAGACGATCCGGGTCGCAAAGCCTATAGCCATGGTTGTAGTGGAGATGCCTAGGACAAGCATGTACCTGTGGCGGCCTTGGCGGAAGAAACCTGCCACATGTGTTTATTAGCTGGACGATTTTCTCATGCAGGTGAGATCGCAACTTACGAAGCCAGTAGATCAAGGCCAGTAGACCAAACAGGACCAGAGCAATGATGGATAAAGTGTTGCTCGGCACATAGCCACCACTGAGCATCCTGTCAGTCTCACATTTCCAGGTGGGTGTATTGTGGTCGGTCGACTCACAGAGGAGCTGTACGGACCATGACTTCAACCGATCGTAGTCAGTCGAAATGACGTTGCGTGGGAGTAGTCAGAGAGCTATTTCTAGATGTGTGATAATTGAGCTTGGCCTTCTGACGTTCGTGTAAGGGGGACAAGCTACTTATACGTTCTACATCGACACTGCAGCGGGGAACAGTGTAACCCGTTAAAAACGCCCCGGTTTTTCACCCAAATTACCCGTTCCATAGCGGTTAACGTCAACCCCGTTCAAAACATTCCCCCCCCCCCAAGTCCTTTCACTGAAATTCCATCCTACTCACACCATGCCGAGTACGGACAGAGCAACAAAGAGACAACGGGCAGCCGTGGTCTGTAGGCTGTGCCTATCTTGCAAGACTCGCTGCGAAGACGTCACGGAGCTAGGTTGTAAGCGGTGCAGGGACAAGAAGCGGCTCTGCTCGTTTATCGAGAACGGGGAATCAACGGGCAATTCCACAGCACGACGCCCCGTTGAGAGTGCGACGGATAACCGGACCGTGCTTCCCAGAGACTCCTCGTCGTCGACATCAAGGCAAGGACGGAGGAATTCAAGACAGGAACAGACGGCAAGACAGTCTGTTATTGAGGAGCGGCACAACTTTGTTCCGCAAGTCGACTCTGTCCCTCCTTCTGTGGCCTGGCATACCTCGGCATCGACTAGCCCTTTCACAAGCAATCATAATGCTCAACCGATCCTCAGTCCCCTCCCGTCAAATGACAGTACCAACCAATACCCTCACTTTGACAATGTCTTGGACTCTAGCGAGTTTGACGAGAGACTCTGCACTGCTTCCAATGCGAGAGAGTTCCCCGATGTCATCAAGTTGGGCTTGATGACTTCGGATCAGGTCGACCATGCTTTCTTCATGTGAGGAGGCGCTCCTGGACATGCAGCACCCGGTGACTGACCTGTGACGTCGACAGATTTCAGCGTAGGCTTACTGCTCTCCTCTACCTACCCCCGTTCTGCGAGCTGGCTGTAGACAACAACATACTACAGCACCCGTTTCTGACATTGGCGACTTTGTGCTATACTCCTTTCACGCAGACTGTCGACTTCGCGCCGTTGATCGACCGATCGGTCCGGCTTGTCATGAGTGGATGTGTTAGCTCGGAAGTCGTCACTGCACTCTACTTGATCGCCATGGCCCCCGTTTTGCCGAGTGCAGCTCAGACCCCTCACATGACCTCGGGCTGGTTTCTGGAATTGGCATACTCTGCCGGCCGTCGACTGGGACTAGAAGCTCGGTCCAAGAAGGCGCTCGAAGATCCTGAAAGATTATGTGAACCTTGGTTTGCAGCCACTCTGGAGCTCGTGCTGCTGGTCAGTTCGTCTCCGATCTATTCATAAGCTGATCATGACAGTGGGAGAACATCAAAGCGAGACACAACATGTATATCGAGAGAACCACTTTCATGGCTGATCCATAGTGTCTCCCTGATGTACACACTGACGGACGAGCTACTTCCTTCCTGGGCCAACCGCCTGCCTTCCAATCATCCACGCGAGGCTTATCGTCTGGCAATCGGCCAACTCAGGCTTCTATTAAGTCTTGTGGAGGCGGCGGCAGGGACGCACCAGTGTCTAGTCAGAGAAGAATACGAAGGTACCGCCAGTGGACCGGTAGCAGACATGGATCACAAGGCCTGGAGAACCATGATGTCAAAATTGGACGACCTAAGTCATGATCCATGCATGACGGGTAGGTAGAAAAGCAAAGCCCACCGCTCACAGTGTCAGATCTCATACGATCCGAGATTGGATGTCTACCACAAATGCTGGCGATGCGATACGGTGCGCTTCTGCGCAAGTTTCCCACCCCTCTGGCTGAGGAAAGGCTATCTGCCATGATAGTCGTCGTCGGAACCGTCCTATTTCCATCTCTTAAACACCTGGCTGTTTCATGTGAGAATCTTTCCGAGGATCAGCTACCTCATCTTCCGAGCTACCTTACAACGGCATACGTCTTTGGTATGCTGCACATCCGCCGAGTCATGTCTTTCGTACCTCCTTTGACGGACGGTTCAGATGGCTGGGAGAGGCAACATCATCCGGCTCTGGACCTCGTCGAAAAGCTTGAAGATCGTCTCTCTCGCGCAGGTCCATTTCAAGCCTTGATCTTATCCAAAGGCAAGCAAGCTTTGGCGAAACAAGGCAGATTGCATGGGAAAGCTCGAAACGCCCAAGACATGGACGCGAACGATCCGTTTTCTGGACTTGCGCTCTGGGACCTTGATTTATCAATGATCGACTGGGAGGCACTGGGTATACCTCCGATGGACAATTGAGGAATGAGCATCGACATTCGACCTTTGAAGGATCTCGGCAGATGTCTAGACACGCGATGAATTAAGCAGGTCACAGGGCGAATGGATTGCCAGCTAGATGTCAATCTCTCCTTGAATGGGAGACTGAAAGTCGGACCCTCCTGGCAACAGGGACACATGGTCAAAGGAGGTTGTCGCATCAAAGGTACTCACTCGCTCTAGGAGAGATGCGGCCCTGTCAGACAATAGATGCCTGCAATCAGATATGCATGCATGCAGACATCGTCCAGCGTTTCGGACCTGAACCCGCTTCAGCTGACTCGACATGCACGCATGTACAATCCTCGCGACCATACTGATCTTTCACGGCTTCACCAACGGTCTGTGAGTGGCAGCAAGGTGTCTCGCTCAGATCCTCTCTGACACCCTATATCAGTAGGCATGACCGTCTCCCACGACGAGCACCAACAAGGAGAGCGAATGAAAAGTTTGAAATGGTCATCCTGGTTCCTGACGGTTGTTGGTGGGGGGCACCAGGCGCATCCACAGAGTTCGGTGTATGCGAAGAAGACATGGACATCACACTTGAATTTACGACCAAGACGTCTAGTCAAGCGAATTTCATCTTTGGAGGACTGCATCAAAGCGGGACGGCAGAATTACCAAGCGGGACGATCGTCATGGTTCCAGATGACAAGATGAGTGTGAGTGCGGTCGGTCCTCTACCTTCTTTCTTAATGTAGCCCCAGTCCTGCGTGGACGACCTCGATGTCAACGTCAACGTCGGGCACTCATGTTGACATCCTGCAACGTAGTGTACCGGTGGATGGATCATCTCTCCAACAGCCGATGTGACGTTTTCCATGCCTGCCAGCGCTTCGACCCACTATACGTCTTTGATCACCTCTGGCGGAGCGTACTTCGCTTGCGAGACGCCTGTCCCGACAGCCATGCCCTCGGCTTCGGCCTCTGCTTTCAGCTCAACATCAGGGACACCGAGTTCGGCACAAGGACACTCGATCTCGAGCTCATTCGCTTCCAGTACGGCTTCGTCGAGACAGTCAGGTAGTGCAAGTGTTAGCGCTCGTGCAAGTGCAAGTGGTATTGCGAGCGCGAGTGCAAGCCTGAGCTCGGGCGGTTTGAGAGGAAGTATGACTTCCAGTGCAGCTCCCAGGACCAGTGTTAGTGCCAGTGCCAATGCAGGAAACGGTGATGATCCTCATCCACAAGGTCAAGTCTGGTTGACCATACCTGACCCGCATGTCTCCGTGTTCCCTCACACTGCCGTCGTAGGGGAATGGAATGCCGCTGGACCCTTCGCTCATCTCTTCTCGTTTCACGCTTGGGTCCCGACGTATCTAAACGAGACATTCGACATCAGCGTTTTAGAACAAGAGGTTTTCGTCAGCAAAGCCATGGTGCGCCAGCCGATGGCAAATGTAGCTGACAATCCTTTAAAGTGCTCGATAGGTTTGACAGCTCGACCCAGCGGTACGGAGATCGTGACGTATACGCTCGCATCGACTTCACCTTGGGTCCATCCAAGCGGTGATGTCAATGGAGCGTACTTGCATTGTTAGTGACGAGTCAATGAATGGTGGGAGACCCGCTCTGTCTGTATCAAATGTCATGGCATACCGTGATGTTTTGTAGCGTCAAAAAAGTGGTTTCTCTTCCACGTATCAAACCTCCCAGATCCTCCTACGCCGAGCTCGTATTTACACCATTGACCTCAGTCCGCTTCCTGGCAGACCGACCTGAGTGACACCGTCCACGACGTCTATCGAGTTTTTGTATTCCGGCAGGTACCTCGCCCCGTGGTAAGCAGAGACAATGGACGGTGATCCAGAGTAGATAG
The DNA here is from genome assembly GCF_002102565.1 of Kockovaella imperatae. Lineage (NCBI taxonomy): Eukaryota > Fungi > Basidiomycota > Tremellomycetes > Tremellales > Cuniculitremaceae > Kockovaella > Kockovaella imperatae. The sequence goes on from NW_019028944.1 coordinate 162,194, forward strand.
GCGTCAGAGAAGCCGGACAGATCTCGAACGGTGTAAAGTGGTCGTAGGTGATTTCGTGGCTATCTCTCGGGTTTCGATCACCCTGAGCGAGGACGGATCTCGCCTGGGGCCAAGTGTCAGTCATGGGATCATAGAGCCCGCGGCAGACTTACCTGAGTGATGACCTTGGTATCACTAGGATTGGCCTCAATTAATCGCCTGGCAAACACCGCTGCAGTAGCTTGATTTCCAGCTTTTGAAAAGACGCTCATCGCTGATCGAAGGGCCAATTGCACGTGTGACTGCTGAAGTTTGCAGTGTGTAAAGTAGGCAGCGAGCTCAAGATTACGAGTAACGTTGTCGGGGTCCTCGGCAAGCAAGCGACGACGCTCAGTCTCCATTGTCAGACCAATCACGTATTCTCTGCAAGTAGTAACGAGGTCCTTGACCTGGGACACAGAGTCAGCAACGTCTTGCTAGATTGACGCATATCTACTTACCTCTTGAGCATCCTGTTCCGATGACACAACCACCATCAGGAGCTTCTGCAACACGGCGCGATAAGCTGCGAGAGATTCCGCAAACTTTCCACGGGAGAAGAATCGACTAGCTTCCGCGAGCTCGCTGTCCTTGACATCGTGTAGATTGTACAGGGAGAACGGCAAAACTTCGCGCAACTCGGTGGTTTCGGGATTGCGGCGCACATTGAAGACAAGAGGAGGCAAAGAGGGATTGGCGGGAACAGACACGTGAGCGTTCTCATACGCGCGCATGAACAACGGCTTGAGAGGCTCAAAGTTGACAGCAGCGACTTGACGATTGAGAAGCTGGACATACGTCAGCTCGGCGCATATCTTGAAAAGGCTGAAGCTCACCTGCATAGCCGACTCGAAAGCTCCCGCGGCAGCGTGATCGCTGGCCAGAGGTGAATTCTTGACCCACATCTCGTCTTCCGCCACGCCAGCGGTTACTCCTTCTGAGAGATCGGCTTCCACGCCGGCACCCCCTTCATCCGCTTCGACTTCATCCTCAGGAGCCGTGACGACTTCAGCGTCCAGGTCCCAGCCTTCATCCTCATCCACCGGTTCGTCATCTTCGCCGTCAATAGGTTGATCCACACCCCAAGCCTCAAGTTGCTCTCCACCATTAGCCATCTCTCGGGCAGACACTTCTCCAAGGGCATCCGCGCCGCCATTGGCGAGCGCCCGGTCAAAGAAGCTTTCTCCAAGATTTTTGATTGGCCAGTTGCTCTCAGATTGGGAAAAGGCGACAGGAGGAGGAGCCAAGGACGAGTGACCAGCATTCTGAGGTGGCGAAGGCAAGTCATCCTCTGTCATGCCAGCTTCCTCGAGGATATCAAGCGCAGTGTCGTCGAGACCATTAGTCTTGGCAGTGTAATAGGCCAGAGGGTCTGGAAAGCGTCAGAATGGGCGTCGACCGGCCGCGCATGACTCACATTGTCCAGTCTCTCGCAAGACCGCAACGCGAGCTTTGATATCTCCCAGATAAAGCGAGTTCTGGAATCGACTCATGTTGTCGCCTCGCTTCGTGGCGATGTTCTGCATCATACTGAGTTTTTGGACATTTCCAGTGATCAGGTACAGGAAGGACAGCTTGTCAAAGTTGCGAGTCTTCTGGTATGCAGTCTCGACGATCTGACAGAGAGTTAGTTTTTGCAGAAGATGGACTCGGACTGGTCTCACGCTATGATTGCCCTGCTTGAGAGCTGCAGCTCCTAGGCGTTCCCAGACATCTTCTCTATCGACAGCCCGAGCCATTTCCAGGGCGACAGTCAAGTTACCGCACTCTATAGCCAAGTCGAATCGAGTCTGCTGATCCTGGACAAAGTGAAGAGCGATCTCAGGGTATCCCTTCTTCTGAAGGTAGCCGATGATGCTTTGTCCAACGAGGTTCGAGTTTCGGATGATCTGCAAGACTTCATCATAGTTCTTGCGGACGAGGGCAAGCTTGAATCTGTACTCGGTAGGGTCGATCGGGATTGTTCGTGGCTTAGCCGTCCTGTCGAGGCAGTGTACAACCTGACCCTTGATTCGAGTCAAGTAGACAGGCTGGTCCAACGTCTTGATGATACCATTGTCCCTAGGTCTTCAGCGTCTCATCAGTCAAACTGACTAACCCTTGATGCAGAGCATATTTGATATGGTTCAGAGTAGTATAAACAAGCACTCCGCTGTCATCCCAAGCAGCAGACTTGATGCGAATGGTCTCGTGGATCAAGGCGCTCTGCGCAAGGGACTTGTTGGCAATGGTGATGGCTGTGACGTCAACGAAAATGATCTCCTCACTGCAGACTCACTATGCTTGCTGAGCAAAGCAACCATATTTCCATCAACGCTCCAGACTGCGTACTTGACAGGCGGCGTGTTGAGCTCGGCCAAAATCTTCTGCTGTTGAATGTCAAACAGGATTACAGACGTAGCCGATGCCAGCAAGAGCGAAGCGGTTCCTCCGTAGAAGATCTCATTGGTCTGAACAGGGCATTTGACAGATTTGGTGAGGTTGTTGGACAGGTCCCGAATCTCGATGTTCTGGGAGAACAGTGAGCTCTTGAGATGGAACGAGACGTCGAGACTCACCTGACCGGCTTTGTCAAGCACGGCCAACCTGTTTCGAGCAACGAAGATGGCGCAGGATCCATTGCCCTTCTTGCCATCAGAGGGAACGTCCTTTCCGTCCCCAGCAGAAGGAGCAGCGCTCTTGGGCAGGCTGATGAGCTCGTATTGGCCGTTCTCGGTGGCCTGAGATCGTCAAAATCAGCTTTTCATTGCGTCCGCTTTTGCTGCCCACTCACCGAAGTCACCAAGACCGCTCTCTCGGCTGGGTTATAACTCAATGTCTTTGGTTGAACCCATTGCGAGCCGAGTTTGCGAACGCTGCAGATGCCCTGATTCGTACCTGTAGACAGGTCTGCCATTCGCACGACCTTGTCCTTGACGTAGAAGAGTTGATTACCAGAGAGTGAAAAGGCAGGACGTTCACGTTCGAGCTTGAAGACAATGAGACCGTTGTCGTGACCTGTTTAGAAGGAGATTAGATCAGAACCCTGAGAGAAGTGCAGAAGCGTATGAACTCACCCGCAGCAAAAAGATTGAGTTCCGGATGAGCGATCAATACCCAGAATCTGTCCTGGTCTCTCCTGAACGTCTGAACAGCCGTCCTCTTCGTCATATCCCAGACCCGAATGGTTTTGTCCTCACTGGCTGAGAGGATCAATTCGTGTCGTGGATGGAAGAGACACATGGAGACATTGTTGAAATGTCCTCGACAGCTGTCCACTTCCCAGGCTTTCGTCTCTGACATTCGCCAAAGTTTGACCTGTCGATCGTCACCACAGGAGACGATCAGAGGTAACGTCGGATGGAAAGTGGCCCAGTTGACCCCTCTGTCGTGTCCCTCCAAGACGTATTTGACAACTGCGTCTGTGTTTCCAAAGAGATCCGCTTGGCCCTGATTCTGACGTTGAAGTTGCTCTTCGAAAGACATGGGCGCTTGGTGCGCTTGGTTCTTCTTACGGAGACCAGAGATATCCCAGACTCGGACGGTGAGATCCATGGAAGCAGACACGACCAAGTCGTCCCATGGGTGGAATTGTGCGCACCTGGAATGGGTCAACCGCCAGAATCAGGCAAGTGAGTTTCCACTCACATGATGTAATGGTTGTGTCCCGTCAAAATAGCGATACACGTCCTAGCTTGCCAATTCCATATCCTGATGGTCTGATCATCCGAAGCAGAGATGATCCATGGATATTCGCGGTGGAAGTAGACTGTGCGGACGTAGTCGAGATCTAGAGAAGGATCCAGGTTCAACACGTGTCCTGAAGCATACATTACGCCCGTCTATCACTCACGTCCGTTCAAAGTGAAGAGACACTTTCGCTGTTTGTAATTCCACAACTTGATCTTGTAGTCATCACCACCCGAGACAAAGATAGGCTGTGTAGGGTGAAAGCTGATAGCTCGAACGGGTCCTGGAAAAGTGTCAACTGCAGATGTCGTGCGTATACCACTCTCGACACACCATCGTGCTCCTCAAATCTGTCTACGAGCGTTCCCATCTGGTAGTTCCACAATTGGATCGTTCCATTGTGGAGTGACGCAGCGAGCAGAGGACTCTTGGGATCTGAGATGGGATTGTTAGCTGTACATTCCGCGCAACCGCGGACCCCATAAACTCACGGAATGCGATACCCTTGACGCGTGGGCTCTTGCTCTCGAACTGATGAGTGCAATTTGTCAGGTATCTTTCCCCGTCAAGTGCTCCTCTACCCACCTTTGTGAGCATCTGCATGGTGCAGAAGGATATCCACCGCTACGAAGCGGTCCGTACTGATGCCTCGAGTAGATGTTGTTAACGCAGCTCAGGGCTCGAGTTCTCTTCCTGGAGCTTGAGATCTAAACCGTCTACAGGGTGAACTCAGCCCAGCAGCTATCGGATCTGCTCTTCTATGTCCAAGGTTGGCTGAGGCGAGTTGCAAGCAGCAGCAGCAGCAGCAGCAGCGACAGCAGAAGCTGTATGATAATATATGAATGGGAACTACACGCCAGTGCACCATTCCCTCCACGCAACGGAGAGGTCAAATGTGCCACGCGTCATATCGCCGTCGGCGTTATGAAATTCGACCAGGGTGGCGGAGCGATCGTGGCAGTCAAGCAGGGCGGCTTGTGGATGTCCTTCAAGCAATGCATGCATGCATGGATGCCCTTCTATAACTCATCCCTAGCACTAGCTACCACCTGCTTAGCATGCTCTGTACCTTGATGAACCCCCTCCTTTACGGCGCTAGCACCGCTCTCCACTGACCGGCTGGCATCGCCAATGACACTCTTGACCGCGTCCGTGGCAGCTTCGACATATTCTCCCGCATTCTCGGGAAATGGTGTGGCTCCAGCAGCTCGTGCAGCTTCTCTAGTCACAGAGTGTACGCCAGAGCTGACCTGAGAGATGAGAGACGAGGCGCTCTCTGAGCCTTTGGAAACACCTGATGCGACAGACTTTGAGCCGATAGAGGAGGCTGATGCTAGACTTTGCGATCCGACGGACGACGCGGATGACAGGAACGAGCTTGCACTGGATATCACTTCGATGCCGGATGAAGAGATCGAAGGTCGCTCAGGAACGATGCTCTTCGCTTTAGCCGAGAGGGACGAAGCACTGGCAGACGCCTCGGATTGAATGGAGACGAGCGTTTCCGAGGCGATGCTGGTTATCGACGAGCCGGTGTCGAAAGCTTCAGATGCGAGGGAAGAAGCAGAGACCGACGCGGATGACACAACGTCCTCGGCTCGTCCTTTGATACTTTGCGTGGAGTCTGAGTTGCCAACGGCCTCCTTGACCGAAGCAATGGCGGATTCAACCTTGTCGGAGGCACCTGAAACTACGGACGCGTGACCCTGCTTGACCGCATTGCCAATCGACTCCAGGTGCTCTGACGCGCCTTCAGGGGATGGTGTTCCTCCAACAGCCGAAACGACTGATCGGGTCGCGTCATGAACCACAGAAGAGGCGGCGTCAGAGATAGACGAGGCAGAAGCTTGAGCTTGAGAGACGACCGATCCAATGGTGCCTGATTGGTCAGAGACAGCAGAAGAAGCCGTCGCTGAAGCCTTGGAAGCAGCCGCTTCCGCAGCAGAGAGAGCGTCAACCACTTGCTGTCTTCCCTTCCCAATAATTGCACTATCCACTACCACGTCCATGGTCTCCTGTTCGATGGGCAAGATCGAAACTCGGGACTCGGAGCTCGTCTGGGATTTCGACGCGGAGGATGGTGTAGCTGGAGAGCCGGCGGCAGATTCCGCAGCGACTGCTTGCCGAGCTTCGATTCTGTCTGCCGCGGTACGTTTCAAGGTAGACAAGCGTTCTTTGAATCCGGCAAGTCTGTCGTCGAGCTCAGTGGAGAGCTCCGCAATGGCAGTGTTGATGTTGGCGTCTTTGGCGGAAAGAGCCTTATCCTTGGTCTCTCCACGCTGAAGTGCTAGGTATTTGCTTTCCCATTCCTCACCGCCTACCACCGCCGGTCAGCTTAACGAAGCAAGTGTTCAATGACCACTTACTCTTCTTCAATGCGTCGAACTTGGTCCAGTCCTATACTGAGCGTCAGCGCGTCTCGCGATTTGTCACCGAACGTCCCCACCTTGGGAGAAAGATCTGCAATTCCAGACATCTGCACCTGTTCAGCTGATGTTACTCCGTTCTGTTGACCCGACCGACCTTCAGCTTGAGATCTTCCCACTCTTTGCCAAAGAGAGCATTCAACGAGTCCATCGCCTCCTTCACGAACGACTTCCCTTCATCGTTCCATTTGATTTTCATCTTTTCACCTCTCTCCTTGGCTGTAGTGACCTTTTTCGCCAATCGATCCTCGCTCTTCTTACTAGACGCTTCGACCTGTTCTTTGGTGAGACTAGTAGACTGAGTATAAAGCTTGTCCAATCCGGCAAGAATATAGTCAATGTCCCGGGAGATCTCTTCCCTGGCATTGTTGGCCAACAGGGGCAATTTCTGAGAATCCGACAAGATGGATCGATGATGGTCCAAGAGCTGCGGGAGATTATAGATGCATGAGCCCTTTCCTTTGTGTACAACATCAGATCACTGCACCTTTTGCCGTGTGTCCTTGAGTCCCTGAGCTCCACGTTCATCCACGCGCTTCTTCAAAGCATCTCTGACTCTGTCCATCTCTGCTCGATCAAATACTTTAGCGGAAGGAGTTGCCGATGAAGCGGCTGATTTGATCGATTGAGTGGCCTTATTGATTTTTGACATGGCTGATGCTACCCCCTCCGCTGCCTTTTGTTTCTGTTGTGCAGCCTTGTCGTACGCGCTGTCCATGGAACCTCGACGTTGAGCGGCTCGGCCACCTTCTGGAGACGGTAAAATCTCCGAAATCAATGTCCAGAAGGATCTGGGTGGAGCTTCGGCAAGAAGAGGAGCAGGGATGATCTTCTCAACGAGCGGCTTGATGTAAGGGATAAAGACCTGTTTGTCGAACGCAGAGATGTAAGGGTCAAGGATGACTTGCATTCGTTTGATATGTGGTCCAAGAACAGGATCAAGGTGAGTGTTGTATTGCTTGACGATGTATCTTAAGGGCAAGATCAGTCTCTACGCGCCTAGCGTATCAACTCACGCTCGGACGATGGCGCGTCCCCGGCTCAACTGCGCGTCTGCCCACATGTACCCTTCCTTGAGCTTTGGGAAGATGATCTCCTTCGCTATCCTTTGGCCTTCTTTCCCGGCTCTGATCGCATGTGGTCTAGCCCATGTGTATCCTTGTACACTCTTCTGACGAGAGAAGTGATAAGCTTGATTGGCGTATCGTCCAGCATGTCCAGTGAGAGGATGACCAGCGATAAAGTTGTAGGTGTTCACTGAAGAGTCCGCAGCGGACCGAGCGTACTTTGAAGCAGTCTTCACGTGAGGTTCTGCGTGGGTTCGATACAGTTTCGAAGCCCTCGAAGTGTATGGCGAGGTGAGTGTGTACCATTTCGCTCGAGCCCACGGGATGTGAGGAGAGACGTATGTCAAGTAGAGTTTCCTGGCTCCCCTGGAGATCCTATTGACAATGGGTCGAATAGGACCCTCCCAGAGTTGAGTTGCGGTAGTCTGGGCATTCTTAGCGACGGGTTCGATCGCATTCAGATAGAAGGGGTGAGCTGTCGCTCGGGATTGAAGATCATCCAAGATAGGGTAGATGTATGGCTGGAGGACCTCTCGGTGGTACACGTTGGCAGGATAACATAGTGTCTGATGCAAAGTTGAAGGCTCCTTATGCAGACCGAGGGGCGTCAGGAAGAACTTGGAGATGGAAGATGAAGGTGTAGAAGGCGGAGGACAGATGACTGTGGAAAAGAGGGATATGGTGAGGAGGAAAGGGATAGTTGTGAGGATGGAAATGATCGACCAAGGATGTCTTCGAGCAGTCGCTTTGACTCTCCGTGTCGTTTGCTGTCGACTTGTCAGCGGGGGCAGCCAAGTTCAGTCGAAAGCACCTTGACGTCCTTCGCTACGTCCCTCGCCACGACTTTCGCCTTTTGCTGCATATCTCTCGCCGTGGCGCTGACGGTCGGTCCATTCTAAAGGACACAATCAATCAATCAGCAGCGAAGGATGCGCTACATTTTCTTTCGCCAACTCACGTAGAACGTTGATGCTCCGTTGGGTCCAGACGTGGACTTGCCTGATGCTTTGCGCTCATTGACACCTGGCTTTGGCATATTGAGAGCGCACTGGAGCTTTGTGGATGCCGTTGCTCGCTGTCACCACTGCTGTTCTCGTCCTCGTCGTCGTCCTCGTCGTCGTCGATGAATCGCTTTTATATTTCGTCATGGCCCATTGCGGCCACCAAGAACACAGATTGATAAGGTTGATCCCGTCTAACGTCGACTTCGGTGCTCTCTAAACTGACACGTCATATCACACCCCCATGCCCTCGACGCGACGCGTCTCTCCCCTGAACATTGCGAGAGATTTCTCCAATCTCTCTCTTGAAAATTACATTTCATTGACCATCGACCGTCACTGGCTGATCCTGATATTGACACGCTCAAGTCTTGACACTGACGTATCATGGTGAGTAGCTCATGATGATATATATCACCGCCCAATCACTCACTCTCTCCGGTTCCCTTCTTCAGTCATCACCCAACTACCCACCCTCCTCTCAACCGCGTCCAAAGCGCGCAAGGTCACCAGATGATAACCCAAACGCTGCATCTTCGCCAGCGCCTGCAGGACCATCCGCTAGATCTTCTCCTCTCCCGTCATCTCTCCCTCCTTCCTCACCCCCGGCTCCATTCTCTGATCTCGATGATGAGGAGGATGTAGGGGACGACGAAGATGAGGATATGAGAGCTAGAGGGAGAGCGAGAGATCGGGCAGACGACGAGGATGATGAAGAGGGAGAGGATCTATTCGGAGAAACAATGGTCAAGTGAGTGGTCTGCCAGAGACCGGCCGGGACGCCCTAATGGGTGACGTCCATTCTAGCGATTACGAATCCAACGCTGCGCTCGACACATACTCTCAAGCGGATATCGATGACCGATCGTCCATAGCTGAGATGACTCGAAACGAACGATTGGCAGCTGAACGGTCGATGGATCGAAGAGATCGCGGACTTGGAGGTCGTCGAGCGGGTCGTCGGGATCATATGCCGGCATTCCTACAGAGTGACGACGATGATGCGGAGGGCTACGGTGAGGGTTTATTGAGCGGCGTCAATGTAAGGAGGCGGAGAAGACAATACGATGAGCGCATGGATGAGGACGATGCCGAAGAGGAAGAGGTGAGGCATGCCTCTTGTCGGAGAGGTCGCACTGACCTCCTTTCAGGAGATGTCGCTTGAACACCTGGGGGATGTCAAGGCTGGATCTATCGCCGAATGGGTGGCCTTTGAGAATGTTCGTCGGGCCATCCAGAAGCATTTCAGAAGTTTTCTCATGACGTACGTTGATGAGAAGGGGCATTCAGTATATGGTCAACGTATCAAGCATCTCGGAGAGGGTGAGCCAATTCAGTGTCTGCTTGCGTATACGCTGCTCACCTCCCTCTCCTCAGTCAACTCCGAGTCCCTTGAGGTATCCTTTATCCACCTTGCCGATTCTCGACCTATCCTCGCTTATTTTTTGGCCAATTCGCCTCAGCCGATGCTCGCTCTCTTTGACGAAGTGGCTCTCGACGCCATTCTCCTGTATTACCCGTCTTATGATCGTATCCACTCCGAGATCCATGTGAGGATCACCGAACTGCCCACATCTACTTCTCTCCGTGAACTCCGACAGAGCAACCTCAATTGCCTCGTCAAAGTCTCCGGAGTCGTCACGAGACGGACGGGTGTATTCCCTCAGCTCAAATACGTCAAGTTTGACTGTAGCAAGTGCAATGCCGTGCTAGGCCCTTTCTTCCAGGATACGAACAAGGAGGTCAAAATCACTTTTTGCTCTGGTTGCGAATCACGCGGACCATTCAGCGTCAATTCGGAGCAGACTGTGTACAGGAATTACCAGAAGATGACTCTTCAAGAGAGTCCCGGGTCCGTTCCTGCCGGTCGGTTGCCGAGGCATCGGGAGGTCATCCTGCTATGGGACCTTATCGACGTTGCCAAACCAGGAGAGGAGATTGTGAGTCATGTCATGATTGTGAGGATATGAGCCTTCACTGACGTGGCATCAGGAGGTCACTGGTATCTATCGGAACAATTTCGACGCTTCGCTCAACACCAAGAATGGCTTCCCGGTGTTTAGCACTGTCCTCGAGGCCAATCACATCAACAAGAAGGAGGACCTCTTCGCCGCGGTCAGACTGACTGAGGAAGACGAAAAGATGATACGAAATATGGCAAAAGACGAGCGTATCTCAAAACGAATCATCAAATCCATCGCTCCATCCATCTACGGTCACGACGACGTGAAGACGGCCATCGCCCTGTCTCTCTTTGGTGGTGTGCCGAAGGATATCAACCGAAAGCATCGAATCCGAGGAGACATCAACTGTCTTTTACTGGGTGATCCCGGTACTGCCAAATCTCAGTTCTTGAAATACGTTGAAAAGACTGCGAATCGAGCCGTATTCACGACTGGCCAGGGTGCGTCAGCCGTTGGTCTCACCGCGTCCGTTCGTAAAGATCCCATCACTCGAGAATGGACCTTGGAGGGTGGAGCTTTGGTCCTGGCCGATAAGGGACATTGCCTGATTGACGAATTTGACAAGATGAACGATGCGGATCGAACGTCTATTCACGAAGCGATGGAACAGCAATCCATATCCATCTCAAAAGCTGGTATTGTGACTTCCCTCCAGGCTCGATGTGCCATCATCGCAGCTGCCAACCCTATCCGAGGAAGGTACAATCCGACCATTCCGTTCCAACAGAACGTCGAGTTGACAGAGCCCATCCTGTCTCGATTCGACGTGCTCTGCGTCGTCAAGGATGCCGCTGATCCGGTCCAAGATGAAATGTTGGCCAAATTTGTGGTTGGAAGTCATCTCCGAAGTCATCCACAATTCGCACCTGAAGAGGACGAGGTTAACGTCGCGACCAGCATTGATGCGGACGTGAGTAAAGCGAAGGCCTTGCCTTCCTTGCAGCATAGACTGATGAGACATCTGCAGATCATTCCGCAAGACGTGCTGCGGAAGTACATCATGTACGCCAAAGAACACATTCAACCTAAATTGCAACAACTGGATCAAGACAAATTGGCCAGGCTATACGCTGATCTCCGAAGGGAATCCCTTGCGACTGGCTCCTTCCCCATTACCGTTCGTCATCTCGAGTCAATGATCCGAATGAGTGAAGCGAGTGCGAAGATGAACCTGAGAGATTATGTCCGAAGCGACGACATCGACCTTGCTATTCAAGTGACTGTCGGATCATTTGTCAATGCCCAGAAGATGAGCATCAAGAAGACTCTAGAGAGGGTGAGTGTATCTCAGATCGGACAGATAGAACGCCTGCTGACTCGCTTGTCTTCCCAGGGCTTCAGGAGATATGTGCATCAAGCGACAGACAACCAAGAGCTTGTCTCGTTCATTCTGGGTCAGATGATCAAGGAAAAAGTCCAACTCTACCGTCATCAACGTGGGGAGAACCCTCCTTCGGTATCAATCAAAGTCAATGCTTTGGAGGGTCGTGCAAAGGAATTGGAGATTTACGATGTTGGACCATTCTTAAAGAGCAAATTGTTCATCGCCAATGGCTACAAGGTCGTCCCCGGGGAGGCTGGAGGGAGCGTCGAAAAGGTATTTGCAACCGAGGTCTTGTAAGGTATGGTCGACGTCATATAGTCTGGGGGGTTCTTGTTTCAGGTTCGAGTGAGGGTGGTAATATGCATTTTGCCCAGTGTATGAATACAAGGTGCTCATGGTCCAGTTTGGGTCATATGTCGTCGAACGATGCCGACCCGCCTCTTCGCCTAGGTTTCAGCACACCTTGTTCAGGTGCTGACGGGGGCTTTGGTGAAGGTACCCAGGGCTGTGGTGTCCCTGTTTCAGCCATTCGCCTCTTTGTGTCTTCCTCTGAGAGTCTTCGGAGGTCCTCTTTTGTGGCGTGTTGAGATGGATCGACCACATCCGGAGGTGGTGGCACTCCGGGAGATGTCGGTGTGGGGATAGGATAAGGTGATCGAGGGGCGTTTTCCTCAAGGGGAGCAGCAGGTGTGGAGAGTCTATGTGACGTTGATGGTCCAGACGAAAGGGTATCACCGTCAATTGACGCATAGTGTTCCCGCTGTGATTGATCGATAGATTCAACTGCACTTCGCCTTGATCTCGATTCATCGACCTTGACTGACGAAGGACCTGCGATGGCATCCCCTCCAAATAATCGATGATATTCCGGTGAATGCGAATGGATGGATAATCGTATATCCGAGTCGGAGGCATACCCTTGACGAATCCTCTCGGCACGTTCACGTTCTTCTATAGCAGCGACGAGGGGCGTCAGATTCGTTTGACGTAAATGATCAGCTTCGAGTTCCTCCACTGAAGGTGGATTCGGACGGGTATGTGATAGCCCTGAGCGGGGGATCAGCTTGACTGAAGGGACAATAAGGGGGGAGGGCAAAGGAGAGCTCACATGCTCGCCATTGAACTTGGTAAAAGCTGTCAGCTGTGGCCCCTCTACCAACTCTCCGAGACTCACCTGGCAGGTTGACCTTGCCTGAAGTGTAATCGGACAAATGTTCAATGTTGTTGTATTTGACACTTCGTTTCGGCCGACCACCTGGTATGAAATATCAGCTGAGAGGTTCACATGATCTCATCAGCTCACCTCCTGATGGCTTGGCTATCTCATAATACTTGTTCCCTTGATCCCTCACATCAGTACTCGACACGCCAGTCGATCAGTTCCGACTCTCACCACTGAGATCTCTGCCTTTGAATCGCTGCGGAACGGCGATATGAGCTGGCTGCTTTCAGGGGAAGTCTTGAGCTCCCACTCACCTTGCCACCACCCCAGGCCAGCGCATCCGCTAGACCTGTGAAGAACTTGTTCATGCTGTCGTGTCCATCATCGACATGATCACCATCGTCCACCTCCTCAACGTCACGGCAATCGCCAGTGAAAATTTGGTTCCGTTGAATCAGTGCCACGTAATACGCGTTTGGTTCTACGGTGATCATCTGACAGTTGACAGTGAGGACGACGACAGCGAAGGCGACCGTAGACGACAACGATTCAGTGTCCTCTGCCTGGCGCTAAAGAATGAAGCAGTAGAAGGGACCGAAGATTGATACACTCTGATCTTGGGTTGCGAGTTCTACAACATGTCCGGCAAGAAGAACAAAGGCAAGGGGATCATGGCGGATGGGCAGCATGGGCAGGATGGTTTGGCAGACTTGAAAATGGATAGCAGTGTGGATATCTTGGCGAGTGATCCACTTCCAACGGTCCACGTCAGCAAGTCAAACCTCGGAGAGATGAAGAATGCGCTGGACGATGCGGTGAAGAAGGTGTGTCTGTCCGTGGCCCTGAGCTCATCGCTCGGACTACATCCTGACGCTTTGAGCTTTCAGCACCTCACCGGCATGTCGTTCACCCCTTCTATATTCAATCCGACGGTTCATCTCAGTCTAGGCTATACATCCGTCCTACTCTGCTTGGGGAGTGTGCTATACTCTCTGCGTGTGGAATTTGAGGACTCCAAACCTGCTCTGTGGGTCGGCGTCGTCGGTTACTTCACATTCCAGTCGATTTTATGGGCGTGGAAGAGATGGGTCGAACGAGGAGAAATTTTCCGTGGAAGGAGACGGCGCATCGTCAAACGGGTGAGCCAGCGAAAGCGAAGATGAGGCACAATGTATATGCTCGTCGCTAACACTGAGTTTCGCCTCGCCTCTTTCTCAGATCGAGACTGATCATATCCAAATCACGACATCTACCAATTTCAACGCTCCCCAAGTCCCGTCTATCACTTTCTCCCCTCATACTCGACCTTCTTCTCCAAGTCTTGCACCTTCATCACCTATCTCTTCTCCCGGATCATCACCCAACAACTCTTCAACCCTACCGCCAAAATCGACCACCGATTCCCAACAAACCTTTACTCCGAGCTCTATACCCTCGAGCGTCGGAAAGACGGACTGTGGACCGACCTACTCTGTCCAGTTGACGCTGAGTACGACTAGCAATAGCGGGAAATCGTTGTTGAGGAAAAGTCGAGTGGTCGCAGGTCGAGGTGTCGGAGAGTTTATCGACACGCATGGTGGGATCGAGGAAGGAGAGATTGGTCGATGGTTGAATGGACTATTGATTGATGCAGGCTTGGTCGGAGCTGAGGAGACGGAAGGACTGAAGGAGGAGTAGGCGGAGAGGCCACGAGTACTGAAGGAGAGCACTCTCGAAGACGTTAGAAGCCGAATGCCATCAGGTAAACCTCCTTCCTACTTTCCAGGGTGATCTGGAGGATGGGACCTTTCACACCGAGAAATGATTTGTTCAAGAATCTCTCGGGATGACCTTGTGCGTATTTTATCTGTCAGACCATGAATAATGCACGTTCCTGCTGCTGTCGACGACGTGCTACACGGCATGCTCAATCTCATAAGGGACAACGTCGTTCGGATATCGATCATGTTGGGGTTTCTTACATTTTAAGACAATGATACGGATTCCACAATCACGATCGATCTCGACCCAGTACCAGCTGTTGCTGACGTCTTGACTCGGACTGACCAGCCTTATGATTGGGTGCTGGAAGGGCCGTTCTCATGATCTTGAAGGAACATTCAGAAATGGCCCGTTTCCAGACCAACGGATCAGCTTTCAACTTTGTGTTTGTGTCTGTTTTACTTTGTGTTCAGGACCTCGTGGGTTCCCACACTGATTGAGTCCTTCTAAGAACTCACGCACCTCACCGTGATGATGGGACTGATTGTCAGCGGATGTCCCATTCGTCCTTCGGAGACGAAGGGAAAGGGATTGCTTTCATCCTTTATACCATCCTTTTTGCAGACCTTTCTTCATATTCGGCAGGCTGCCGGCCTTCAGGCCGCGGATAACTGAATCTGTTGATTGACAGATGTCCTTGGATGAGTTCTGTCATCCCCTTTGAATCAACTCCAATCATGCGCGAAAGAATCAAGTGACAAAGGCTCTTTAAGGAGGAGCAGGCAAGATGACAGTCAGCTCCTTCTCGCCCCCTTGAACGACCCTCGGTTCTCCTCACCTTGAAATACGCGTCTGAAGCTCATACTGATTCAGCCTCACGTCAGTCATGTCTGCGCCGTACGCTGGGTCCACAGAGTCCAACCCGGCAACTGGGTCATCAGGAGCCGCCGAATCTGTGGCTGGCGGTGGTTGGAACCCGCAAGCTAGTCCGATGACACCTCAAGCGCTTGATCAAATGTACTGGTCTTTCACTCCCGGCGATCCGTCTTCATACACTGTAAGTAGGTCCAGGAGGGTATATGCAAGTATACTGACTTTGAGTCATCAGTTCTACCAGACTCTGGGCTTGGCTCTGTGTGCCGTCATCACCATGTCCACTTGGACCAACACGTTCCGATACTTTCAGACCTTTGGCAAATCCGACAATGCGCTTCTACAGAGTTGTATCGCCTTTGGATTTCTTCTGACGAGGTATGTCAGGCGAAGATACCATTACGCGGTCCGCCTTGCTTACCATGCACCGCAGTGCCCAGCTCTTTCTCCAGGTCTACCACGTTAGTGGCACCCTTCTCCTCATCCTCTCCACGAAGAGGAAGAGCTCTAGCTGACTCTCGCCTTCGAAGTCTCACGAGCTCGCATACCACGCATTTATTGACTTCGTATCCATCCAGCGAGAGGACGGAATCATCGGTTTCTCGCAAGCGCTAATCTCGAGCATTTTTGCGTTCTTTGGAGTAGTCTACTACACTCACAAGATCTATACGGTGAGCCGTTGACCAGTTCAACTCATCTGACTCCCTAGCTATCGGGTCGGAGATGATACATCCTGAGTATCGGAATGGTTGCTGCCCTTGCACATTTCGGCATATGCCTCTAGTGAGTAAGCATCAGCTGAATCTCTTTGACTTGTGGCTAAAAGATGCCTCACTCCTCACCAGTATCAATATTTGGGACCTGCGAGTACCTCAGTTCACCTTGCAGAACCCATCTGCTCTGCCCAAGTTTTACAAACATTCGAATCCATGGATGAAGGCTTTCTTAATTGTCAACATGGCACACGATGGAATCTTGTGCATCATTCGTGGGTGTATGGGGAACCAGTTGAGATCTCGCGAACTAATGGAGGGATGATTCAGTCTTTGTTCTCTTGCATCGAACAAGGAGCCGATTGTTTCATCTTGGGCAGAATCTCTTCCCGAAACTCATGGCAATCATCTTCGAGTGCATGTGAGTGAAGTGAAGGCATTCATGGCATCGCGGCGAGCTATGTCTTGCAACGCTGATGTCGCGCCACGACAGGCTGCCACCCATGATCGTCACCGCCACAATCTTGGCTGGATCATATATTGACAATAACGATGGATGTGAGTCATCCTCCCAGATCGTGAGATTATGGCCTATGCTGACGCCCAATTCTAGACGGCTGGGTGACGATCTTCTACGCTGTGATTGGCCCGCTTTACTTCCACTCCGTCATCATCAGTCTGGTCTCGCGTAAGAAGTTGCGAGAACTACTCGACAGCAATTTGACGGACCATGGGATCCTCAAGCTCAATTCCTTGCCCTTCAATAGCAAGCATTCTCAAGGTTCTCACAATGATCAAGTGAATGTCCACGTTGACCAGATCTCTTCAAGCTACACCTTGACAAAGGATCGACCTAGACTCAATAGAGATCTAGCGGACGAGGACAAGCGTAAGATCTGGGACGAGGAGAATAGCTTGAAATGGGAAAGCGACCGCGTATCGAGTGAGGACGTCCATGCTCAATAATACGAGCTATCAGCGACTGGTCGAGTCTAGTTGCGAATAGTGTGCGAATATCTGATACACGAGCCAGCCAGCGTCTTTGTATATATAGGGCCGTTTTGACTTTAGTTCTTGCTTGTTTAGTTGAGACCCCGCGTCTTGCCTGTGATGTATCTCACCGTTTGCCGTAGAGATCTAGCCTCTGAGTGGGGCCTCACAGCGAGCGACACCCATCAATGCGCGACGCTGCCAGGTCATGGTAGCAGCATGCCCCGCCACACCGACCAAATTTGCTTCCGCTGAGTCGAAAGTTCAGACCGAATGCAACCTTTCAACATTCAAGAGATATCACGAAGATAGTGCTCCTGCAATTCAGCGACTTGACTTCACCAACTAGATCACGCAGACCACCATGGCGCCTCCGAAAGGCAATGAGAATGCGCTTGGTCTAGCAGCAGAGAGCTCCAGCAAGGGTAAATCAGCCAAAGAGTTGAAAAAGGAGAAACGAGCTGCTGCCGTTGCGGCCCGTGGACCAGCTGCGACAGAACGGCCTGGATCCTCAAGTTCAGCTCAACAACAGCTGGGAAGTTCTCCTCAGCGTACGGGATCTATAGCCATGTCATCGGGAGGAGGTGGGAGCGGAGGCGGCGCTGTAGCTCAGGAAAGCTCTCGATTCGAGATCCTATCCACTATCGATATCCCGTTGGCTTCTTCTTCCTCTTCTTCGGCTGCTTCCTCCTCCCGCCAACCAGCGCCTTCATCCAAGAACACCAAGTCGATGGAGACTGCTTTTTTCTCTCATTTGCCAAATCATTCATTGCCAGATACAGCTGCGGCCTACAAGGGAAGCAAGATCCACCCGGCTGTGATTCAAGCTGGGATCATGATGTCTTCAGGGGAAATACGAGGGGCCAACGCCAGGACAATGGCGACCATGTTGGCCTTCCAGCAGGTCATTGAAGAATATCAATGCCCAGAGCAGACTGTCTTATGGAAGGATTTGCCAAATCACCTCAGTCCAATGATTGCGTGGTTGGAGGATTGTAGACCCAAGGGGGTTGGGGGAGGCAATGCCATCCGCTGGCTGAAGGGCGAGATCAATCGGCTTGGAGAAGTGGACATGGGTACAGATATCGAAGTGAGGGCGGTATAGAGCCTCCTGTCCGTGAACTCCTGGTGTAGGAGCTGACCCGCTCTCGGCGTGTAGCAAAAACGACATCTTGTTGGCGCGATTGACGATTACCTGACTCAAAAAATCGAATTTGCCGATCAAATCATCATCTCGCATGCCCAGGAAAAGATCAAGGCGGGAGATACGATCGTCACTTATGCTAGGTGGGTCGTGCTGAGCATTCTTGATGTCTGCACCGTCTGACTTGAGGCAGATCATCAATCATCGAAAAGGTCCTATTGCAAGCTTGGCGCCGGATGAAAGAGGTGGATAGCAGTGCCGAATTCAGAGTCATCGTTGTGGACTCGAGACCATTGAATGAGGGTGAGATGACACGTCGTCTTTCTATGATCTGCGTCACTCATATCGTCACCGCTCAGGCCGATCAACCCTCTACACGCTGACTAATGCCGGTATCCCCTGCACCTACACCCTCCTCCCACTCGCATCATCTGTGTTGCCAAATGCGAATCTCGTTCTGGTCGGGGCCTCAGCTCTTCACTCCGATGGATCGTTGTACTCTCGAGCAGGTACAGCAGTCATCAGTATGCTCGCGAAAGAGTACCGTGTGCCCGTCGTGGCTTGTGTCGAAACGTACAAATTCGGGGAAAGAGTCTCTCTGGACTCTGTAGCTTCCAATGAGATTGGCGAGCCTGAACAGCTCTTGCAGATCCCAGGCGGCAAACCATTCCAGGGAGATTTCCCGGCTACGTTGACACCGCTCAACCTCATGTATGACTTGACGCCAGCCAACCTGATCACGACGTTGTGCACCGAGGTGAGCTTCACCATGATGGTCTACTCTGAGCTCATACCCCTGCAGCTCGGCTTCATTCCTCCAAGTTCTGTACCCACAGTCCTGGGCAAAACCGCCCCAGTTGTATGAGCGGTCTTCCCCATTTCACTGCAATGGCCTCACGCATTCCAAGAGAGCCAAGAATATAGCATGTACAGCATTAATACAATAGGCCCTTTTGCGTCACGCAGGTACTAACGTCCTCTCCCTTCTCGTACCTGAGATCTGTCTGGTACTCACGGCCGAGTCCGGCGCTAAATTCTCACTACCAGTCTTGAGCGACATCCGACTGCCCGCCTCTTTCGATCGCAACATTCTCCCGTTGTGATTACCTAGAGATGGCGTGACGAGTGTCATGGATGATAAACGACGGTTCATCCGTGGATTCGGTGCTTTGAAAGGTGCAGGCGTCTCCATTACCTCCGGCAAGTTGTTCGTCGAGCTACTGATTCGGCTTGACGAGACCAAGGGCGTGCTACCTGCAATGCCGCGGACAGCAAATCGTCGCTTGACCTAAGGGGGAGAAATGTAATCAGCTCTGCTCAGCTTGCATGAAAGGACCGGTCAACTTACCAGCTCGAGTTCCTGCTGTTTCGAGTCCAAAGCGATATTCAGCATCTCCAGATCCTCCTTGAGTTCGGCCTTGCGTCGATGCAACGCAGCAATCTCAAGGTCCTTCGTAGCAGACTCTGATCTGAGTCGAGCAAGCTCATGAGGATCGGACCGAGTTGACAGTGAGGCAAGAGCGGATTCCTTGCGAGCGATCAGGAGATCCCTCTGGAGCTGCAACATGTCAGTTCTGGGTCTCCGCAGAAGACCTACCTCTCGAGCTTTTTCCTCCGACACTAGCTTCGCGTCCCTCGCTTCTCGCAATTCACGTTGAACGGCCTGAAAGGCGGAGGAGTGATCTTGCGATTCTCTTTGAAGGTCCTCAATCAGTGCCGAAAAGCGGTTCTTTTCTGCCCTGGCATCCAGTTGGATTCTCCTTGAGCTCTCCTTGAGTTGCGAGATCTCGTCATCCCTCAAGGCAATGGCATGTTCATCCATTGATGCCCTCTTCTTCCATTCCTCGCGCTGCGACTGTGCTGCGTCTCTCTCGGCGCAAGCGATGCGCGACTGGTCCATGCTCTCCGCAAGCTGGGCATGAAGCGCTCTCTCGCGCTTCGATACTACCTCCAGCTGCTCCCTCAGCTCCTCATTCGTCTTCCGGTCTGAGTTCAATTGCGCAACAGAGCCGTCACGTTCCTTGTCTGCATACAGCTTCTGCAGCTCATCACGCTCTGCCCTAGCATCGTCTCGTTCCATTTGGACTTGCGCCGCCTTGCCATTAGCGATAGCCAAATCCGACATGGCTTTCGAAAGCCTGATTTCTAAATCTCGGTTGAAAGACTCAGCAATCGTCGTTCGATTGCCATCATTGAAGCTTGCAACCCGCACAGGCGTTGGCGATGGAGTCTGTTCGTCCGCCAAATGTAACTTGTCCAGTAGATTGGAATCACTGCGACGGAGCTGATCGACTTCCGCCTCTAATTCCTCGCATTTCGTCCTCCACACTTCCGCTTCTAGCGCTCGGATGTTGAGATCAGCTAGCACGGAATCTCGCTGCGACACCTCATCTTGCAGGCTAGTGACAAGTCGTTGATACAGCGTCAACTCGTTGGATAGCGCCGCAGCGTGGGCAGAATGAGCGTCGAAGACCGCTTTTGTAGGTTCGATCAGGCCGTATACCAATGGCGATGGTGTTCGTAACTCCAGGGAGTTGACCGATGAGCTAGCGGGGAACACGGGGGAAGGTGTAGCAGAGGAGCAGTCAAAGAAAGCCGTACCGTTCCCTGGTGTATTTGGAAAGCCAGACTTGTTGCCAGCTCTGGACGTGTCAAAAGCTCTCGCTGGAGGAGATTGCAAGACTTTCTCAACGATGGGTCTGGATGGCTCGTCATTGTCTACGGACGCCTTGTCGGGAGACGCTTTGATCAAGGGCCAAGAGAGGTCGGCTTGCTCCGCTGACATGTCTGCAAAGATGGACCGGAAAGGCTTGGAGTCCTTCACAGGAGTGATAGGCGAAGACGGTCTGGCTGCAAGCGGAGCTGGGCTCGAAAGTAGATTTCGCTGAAGAACGATATTTCTGGGCACAGGACTGTCTGTATCGCCAATTTGTGATCCGCTAGCCTGTGCTCCTGTCTCTTGACGAGGCGGTGGTTGGGCGACTCGGTTCGGCCGTAAAGTCTGCAAGAATGAGACGCCGTCCATGGATGCGTCCATCGAATGACCCGAAGCAGTCATTGGTGATCCGTCAGGCTTTGACTGCGCCACTGAGAAAGAAGGTATCCCCGACATGTTGAGTTTCTCCGTCATGAGGTCGGACATATCTTCCGGGACGAGCATCTCCTGAGAAACCAGTTCAGAGATTTCATCTTCAGGTGGATCAACCGCTAGTCCGAGTGGAGATGAATGGATCGTAGGTTGACCTGACCATGGTTCTCCCTCCTCCTCCGCTACCTCGCCTTCGTCGTCGTATTCTCCGGATTGGTTACATGAAGTAGTGGAGCTCGCCACGAGCGATACTTCGCCTTCTTGACCTGGTACTTCCCAAGATTCATCCATTCTAGGCAAGGTATCCGAAAGAGATCGGCGAGGCGACATGGCCGGTACGACGGACAGTAGTTGAGATAGGAAGGATGTGGAAGGGGATTTCCGAGCCGGTTCTGTTGACATATGTAGAGAGTGGTTGGGAGTGATGACTCGGAATCTGTTCTTAGGGAAGAAGCGCACTGTAAAAAGAGGAGGATCCGCATGAGATGAGAGGCATTCTTCTCGAGTTGTGCGAGGCCATCGCAAACTCACCGCCGTTGCCTGAGCCGGGGGTTCCAGATTCCCGCAAGATCCCTTTAACCCCTTCTCGTTGCAGATTCCTCACAGCAAGTGGAGTCCCCATCACAGGAGCCTCGAGCATATCACCCGAGGCACTTGAGCGCATCTCAAGACGATGTTTGACATCTTTCTCTCGCTCAAAGTCGGATGGATCTATGTCTCTGCGTTAGATATGACATCGTGCGGTCAAGTGTTTATCCTCCTCACCGGCTGGATTCACCAGCACCATCCCCCTTTTCCGCGTGAAACTTCCCGGTGACCTTGAGAAGGACACTGGAGAAGCATAAGCAGCCTCTGTTGTTGATGGTCCAGGACCTGCTACAGCCGTCATGGTGAATGGTCAATGTTGTAGAATGAAAATTGTTGTTGATAGAATTCCAATCGAGGTTGAATGACAATCATCCACGTCCACCACGTGGCTTTTGTTGACAACAACATTACTCTCTCTACTCAGACTCTGGCACATCCTCATGCGTACCGATTCAAGGTGTCGTATGCATACATAGGGTCAGTACAACATGGCTCTTCATTGTATAGCACATTACACGACCCCTCCTCCAGTCTTTCTACCACTTTTACTGCTATATGGATTCTTCTCAGCATCCCCTATGGGACCCCGAGTGGAACTCCGCGTCACGCGCCGTGGCGAATCCTCCATGCGAACTGAGATGGGCTGTTGAGGAGCGGGGACACCGCCAGACCGGAGGATGGGCTGAGGTGGTGGAGGAGGCAAGAGGTCGGCAGAGGACGTCCAGACGGAGGATGAAGGATGAGCAATGCTGAAGGATTTGGGTGGTGATTGGGGAGGCGGGGGGGAGGCGGAGAGGGAATGGAGATCGGAGGAGTAGGACGAGGCAGATGAGCTTTGCGGTGGTGGTGAAGATATGGAGGCGTGTTGCAGGGCGGATGTGAGCTGTCTGAGCAGCAGTCAGCTCAACCATATTCTGATTCACCCACCCCACGTCCGCTCGTCGCGAGTTCAGGAACTGTATACAATTCCCTTTGAACTGTACCAGCAAGTCTGAGAGCCGATTGTAAAACTTGATGCCCTCTTCTGCATTGTCTACCACCTCTCGCCATTTCCAATAAGCAGTATCCATCTGCTGGAGCTTGTGCTCGCGGTCACGGACTCGGGGGTCATCTTTTCGTTCGCGTAAGAATGCAGCGTTTTGTTCCTGTGGAAGTCAGCCACTCATAGATGTGCAGTGCAGAATAACACACGCTTATAGTCGCCAGAATAGCCTCTTGCTTGGTTTCTGCCGCACGCATGTCTGACTTGATCTCATCGTACTTGCCCAAGCCCTTATCAAAGATGCTCTCGAACCATTCCGTCTTTACATCCCCAGATCCACCATGCGCCAAGCGGGTGGCCTCTTTCAAAACGTCCGGGCGAACATCATCATTTGCAGCTATTTGCTTGGCCTCAACAATAAGGGTTGCACGATGGGCGATTTGATCATCCAGATCCTCAAGCGAGGCCCGGAGCGGCCGGACAGAGGTGGGCAGTACTGTCGTTGTCCCAGACACGGAGGGAATATGGTCATTCAGATCGTCCTGAGGGAGTGAGCATTTGATGCCATGAACACACGAGCTCGCTCACTTCACCACCAGCCAAGATGCGTATCAGTGGCTCCCATTCCTCCCACTTCTCTCTGACCGTGATATCACTTGCGCCAGCTTGCTTCATTGTCCCCTCGTACTGGTTCGCAACGGCGATGAGATGTTGGTTCGCAATATGAGATGGGACTCTCGATGCAGCCCGATGGGGTTCTCTGTTCTTTAGGTTCTCAGTCTCGTGAGCCTCCTGATCGAGGATGTCCATAGCCTGCATGAATCAGTCAGCTCCAGCATATCCGCTGTATATTCCTCGTACCTCGGAGAATATTCTGCTGTTGGCTGTGGACAGCCTCTGGACCTCGGCAAGGAGACTGGTGATCTTTTGAACGCCTCCGCTGGAATCCACTTCCTCCGCTTTGCGCAACAAAGATGGCGGCAGGCCCACTCGACGCTCCAGAGCTTGGATGGCACCGGGCAGGTTTAGAGATTGCAACGTGCTACTTTGGGATGAGCTGGACATAGCTGATCATGAGACTAATGGCTCACCTTGCTGCAAGCCCATCCAGCTCCTCTCGCTTTCCATCGAGCTCTCGGATCAATGTGTCTCGTCTGTCATCATATATACCTTTCGGTGGTGTCAGCCGTCATGGCCCATACAGCAGCGTTGTCGAAGCTCACTGAGGGCGAGATGGACACCGTAAGGTACCAGAGCAGTGAAGAGCGGGTGGGTCCCGGAACTGCCTCCCATCAACCAAGCTATTGGGTCACCGATTTCGACCGGAACGGCCAGTTTGACCATACCCGCACCTTGTATCGGTGTGAGTTGAGTTGCCGGTGGGACAGGTTTGACATAGACCAGATCATTGTCCCGCACGGCTCGCTCTAGAGCAGACTTGACAGCTCCCTGAAGGGACTGGGAGGGGTAAGAAAAATGATCTCGCTTGACCTTTGCTTCAGCTCACCCTCATGTCCTGGACGACTGCCTCCGCGACGCCGGATTTCCCCATGTCCAGGCCTTTCTTCGTCAATCCCTCAGCAACACGTAATCTAGCAATCTCCTCTCCGTATCTATTCTTCTCTAAATCCTCTTGGCTCAGTCTGTACTGAGCCGCCGCTTCGAAATGCATCTGTTTGATCGTGATGTGTGCGACCCAATTCTAAGCAAGTGTGAGCTGAGCATGTGAGCGACGAGATACGACACTCACTGCCGGGAAAAAGCCAATAGATGGACCATTCGAGTCATTCGCTGACGCTAAAGCGGCCTTATAGTAGTCGGACACCTGAGGATGTGAGATGTAGAAATTATCCGGGTGCAGTTGCTCTCACTTTCATGGACAGCTTTCCGATGACTGCGTTCTTATATGTTCCCTCTGCAGCAGATACCCTCAGCTTTTCGCTTTCCCACCCGGAGAGCAAGCGACTTACGTATCACGGCCTGTTGCCAGAAACATTCTTGCGCTTCAGCCAACAAGAATTCCTTCAAAGCGCCGAGGAACGACGGAGTCAGGTCATACCCAGCTGCTGTGGGAGCCGCCAAATCGACCTGTAATAACGGCAAGATGGTCTGGATCAAGTGATCAAGCACACCAGCAGCAGACTGAATAGATCCTCGTCAATCACTTGTCGGCTTGCCTCACAGATCAATAAACTCACCGAAAGATATCCTAGCGCTCGTTTTATGCCGTCCACTTCGGCTCTCCTCTCAGAGGCTGCCATCGAGGCATACAAGGCAGCGATGTTGAACAGGACGCTAGCTCGCTCAAAGCTCAGGGATGGGAGCGAGATTGATGCGTCGGGAGTCAGAGAGTAGAGCGGAGGGAATGGAAGGTGGAAGGCGAAGTTGACGCCGATCTAATGGACAGAGAGTCAACAGAAGTCGCTATGCTATACAGAGCTCGACCCACGTCTGACGGAAACTTGGTCATGAGAAAGGCTAGCTGAGCATGATATCTGCCGATATCATCAATTAGACTGCTCTCAACACCATCAAATGACCCGACTCACCTCATGAGCCCCTTGACTATTTCCGGGTGAGCTTCTGGTTTCGTCTCGACGAGTTCTCTCCTCATTCCGACCAGCGTATCTACATCCTTTCGGAACGCATCAGGATGAGCATCCCGGAAGTGGTTGCTGATATAGCTCAGAAGCTGGCTCGATAAGTTGGATAACGGTGTAGCTCGCTTCGACGGTATGGGCAGGAAATTCGACTACGGCGAGGTTGGAACGTTCAGGATAGCTTCGTCAGCGGGGACATGACTCACCATGGTGGAGGTGTAGGCGAAAGCTTCAAAGTAAGCCCCGAACAGACTACCAGCCTAGAGGAACCTGTCTACCTCGTATTGCCTCTGACCAGCCTCAATGCTGCGTCGAGATAGCGTTAGGATGGGTGGACAGCAACAACAACAACAGCACAAGGTATGGTGCTTCACTGGCTCAAGAAGTCTCGCCCATCATCGAAAATATTCCACGTCATCACTTTTTCCAAACAACACTTTGGCCACTCTCCATGACAAAAATATCAACGCAGCGACACGCTGTTCTGAACATTGACAGTGTTCAACCTCCCTATGAGCCCGCAGTGAGACAGCACAGGCGATGAAGAGATCACCTTCTCTCCGCAAGAGCCGTCGTGGCCTCGCTCCATTCGCCCCGACTCCTTCTCGCCTGTCGCACTCCACTTCAGCTCACGAGCTCAGAAATCGTCATAATCTAGACGACGACGAGGAGGCGGATGAGGATGAGGTGGAGAAGCTGAAGCCGCAAGACGAGCCGAGAACGGATCAGGGCATACAAACAGGCTCGTTCAAATTCTCGCAAGGATCAAGTGCTCAGCAGACCACGCCCGGTCGATTCAGTACCCCTATCCGGAATAGGTCCATTGGGACCGGTGGGCTGCCAGCATCGCCACGAACGCCTGAGATCCACTATTCACCCTTTGCGACATCCACACCTCCCAGTGGTCTCAGCAAGAGTACAAGTGTGCCCTTCGATATGGCCGCCAATGATAAGGCTGCGAGGCGTCTGGATGTAGAGCTAAGGCAGAAGAAGGAGATCACACCTACGCCGAGGAAGAAGAGATTCGTTAGGCGCAAACCACTTCTGGAGAGGTGAGCTGAACCCGAGGCGATAGCCCCCATCAAAGGCACTTGAAGTGACCTCGCATTTCAGAATAGCAGCATACCCTCAGCAACTCGCTGATATGTGGCTGCTGAACTGGCCGCCTTCTTTTGAAAACATCTCACCACCTGCCCATTATGCCAATCCCATCGCTTTGGGTACTCACGTCCTCCACTGGCTCGTCTTGGCTCCCCTACTCCGACGAGAAGACGAGCCTCAAACTGTCCTCCGTGATACCTCGGTAGAGAATCGCTGGTCAAGATTCGATGATGATGAGAGCAGCCAGCGGTCGAACCTGGCAGGGTGGAAGGTGGGTCAGCGTTTATCTTGAAGCGGCAGGGTTGACGCCTTGCAGACCTTTATCTTCACCTTGCTGCTCATCACCTTGACGTCTGCGAACTCTATCTACCTCTTCACGCGCTACAGAACGTATGACATGCAGCTACGATCAGTAAGTCGGGCGCTGCGCGCCCATTCCTCCACGCGACTGATTTTCCTTCAGGGTCGAGATGCCCCAGTGTCGCCCCACGCCTCACCCGTCTCAACGCCTCACGCACCTCGCCGAGACTCTGATATCAATGATCTGAGCTCAAACAATTCTTCAAAGGTCAGGTCGTCGCTCATCGGCACCATTCGTGCTATCAAGACCATCATCGTTTGGGCCTAGTAAGACCTCCGATCGCCCCCAAATGCTGATGATGATCAGTACGGGTATCCTTGCCATCTTTGGCCATCATGCGGCGGGACTTGGAAACGGATTTGGCGCCGGCCAAGGCGGGGACACTATCCAACGATTGAGGGTCTGGGAACCTCCCGACTTCGCACTGCATTTCTTTTGGTGAGTCGAGGCCTCCAATGAACCGAACTTGACTGACTCGATGATAGTGCATATCCTCCTTCTGCACCTCTTCTCTCTTACCTACTCGCCCCGATTCATCCCTTTCTCACTCCCTTCTTGCACCTAATCACGTCTTTCCTCCTCACCCACCTCGCTGGATCCTACTCTCAATTTGTTAAGGACCGTATGGTACTCTCAGCAGAAGTCATGAGGGAATATGATCAACGCTTTGTGTATCGTAAAGTCTTTGCTCCTCGAGTGGACAGAGGGGTAGGAACTCACGATGGACCATGGTACGACTTGTAGATAATTAGATGAGCTTGACGAGGACATACTGTGCATAAGTATTACGGATCATGTGTGCTGATAGCTGACTGAACGGCGTTCATTCCCAGACCTCCCGGTTGCCGACCTCTTGAAACGAGTCCTCGCCAACACTAATGATCCTTTGATTGACAGACTCCCACAGCTCTCCTTTCAGTCTCTATGTGAGATGGCTCAAGCGCAAGGCCTGCAATACACTCCTCTTCAGCATTCACCACGCCGCCCCTCCTCACTATCACTCCAGAAGCGGATCACAACTCTCTGCTCACAATACCTCCAACCCTGCCATCCACCACTGACCCCACCTCGTTCCTATTGAGACGGATCTATCC
Source organism: Kockovaella imperatae (assembly GCF_002102565.1). Lineage (NCBI taxonomy): Eukaryota > Fungi > Basidiomycota > Tremellomycetes > Tremellales > Cuniculitremaceae > Kockovaella > Kockovaella imperatae. The sequence continues at coordinate 190,060 of NW_019028944.1, forward strand.
AAGAGGCAGGACTCCGAAATGAAATGGGAGAAAGTCATGGCCTCAGTGGGTGGCGCTTCGTTGCTGACCAGTGCACTCATGGCCTCGGCTGATGGACGTCCGTTCGCAAGACGTCCATTCCGAGCAAGGGATGCTCGATGGAATTATCCGCCGACTTATCCAGACGAGCCCGTTTCTCAGGCAAGTGGGCCTACTCCCCATGCATCAGATTACAATACAGCATTCACTGGCTCCCATTTGACAAGTGGATCAATGGCCGACACTGTGGGTGGGTGGAGCTTGCAGACCTTCAACCCAATGTCGGATTTCCTGTCGTTCGGATCCATGACCGGATCTTGTGTTTTGAGCACACCTACCACCCCGAAAGCAGACCGTTCCCATAAGGACGGTCACGCTGAGCTGCCTCTCCAGAAGGCACTTAAATCCGGAGACAGCGACACGGAAGTTGCCAGTGCTCCGATGCTCCGACTGACGCATCGTGCAAATCTAGCGTGAGTGATTTTTCACGGGATTCACCGGAGACGTTGATGATATTCACGATCGCGAATAGTGGTCGTCCAGCGGCCGCGAAAGTGCGAAGGGCATCTCCAGTTTCAGGAAGGACGGGATGACCGAGCTCTGACGCAATATCATTTGCTGCAATATGTGGCTGAGGAGAACGTGACCTGTGTATCACTGTCCAGGGATCCAGAAGATGCATAGATGCCTCTAATTGTCTATAGCTCCATCCGACCTTGTGATATTGAGCTTGTCGATCTGATCAGCCAACGGAGCGTCGACAGCGGGCGAAGATGACATTTCCGGGAGGATCTCCACATCGCTGATCGCTTGACGCAGCGCTTGACCAGTCTCGTCGATCGAGTGCAGGAATCGGAGGACTTCCTTGCAGAGCTGAATCTCTCGCTTCAGACTCGAATTACGAACGGTACATCGAGACTCACACCATACTCCTTGCTCGCCATCGCCAGTCTGAGCAATCTCACAGTATCCTGCGACTGCTCTCAGTTGATGCTCAAGGCTCGGATCCGGCACGCTTACCTTGACATCATCCAATTCCTCCAGGTTCTGCAAGACCAGCAGATATCCAGCGGCAGTCCGAAGGAGCTGCTTATCTAGACATCGCTCGAAAAGATCTCTAGGTTTACCGACTGTCTTGAAGAGCATACCCCATCGCTCCACTTCAATCTTCCTGGCACAGCCCACGACGACGTCTAGGCTTTCAGGGAAGTGGTCCAGGAATTCGATCACCAGTGGCAAGATATTCGATCCAGTCTCGACCTCATCCTCGAGGACAGAATGCAGTAGAATTTCAAGGGAGTGAGCAAAGTATTTGATCCGCGAGTAATTGGTAGCAAAGGCCAGAGCGGACATGAGATCTTGGGACGAAAGGTGATACCGTAGGAATTGCGGTAAGAAAAGATGTGCTCCTGTCTGAAGCTTGAAGAGAGTGAACGGGAGAGATCGACTGGATGTCTCGTAATCAACACCAATGATGATGCCTTTATCCATAAGTATAGCTTTAGGTTGTATCAGTGCATCGCTTCAAGGTGACTGCAGAAGCTCACATAGTGGGTAAAACTCGTGAGGGATATAGATGCTCTCCTTGACTGATTCGTAAGCATCTTTAGTAGAGTCCAGCTTAGTCGCTTCTATGGTCAAGGCGTCTAGCCAAACCCTCATGCCTTTTCCATCATAGCCCCAGAGCGAGTTCTCCAGAGTGCCGATACCGTGAAGATGAGTCCAATAAGCTTCAATGCGATCCGCTAGGACCTGCATATCATACCGTACTTCATCGTTGGCGGCCTGTGCTGCTGTCAGTAAGAGTATCAGCGACTCAACGTTACAACTAACCCGTCTTGGTCTAAGCAAAACCAATTTACCGTCCACCAAAAAGATAATGGTCGCTACAATCAGATCGTCTGCAGGATCACCGAGTTCTGCAAAGAAGTCAGCGACAAACGTTTAGCATTTGAGTTCACCCTTTTGGGCCTGTGGGATGAGCCAAGACAGAGCTCTGACGCGAGTCGGGGCCTCCAGTATTCCAGCGAATGATATACTTCCGCACAGGTGCAATCGTATCGAGTCAACTGTCGGCAGTATCAAGAAGTGATATAAGGTGTTGTCGGCAGTGTAGACGAGCAGCGAATTGTCCAGTAGCGACATGACCGTTACCGCTGTTGGTAAGATTTGAGAGTGGAGGACGGTGCTCATTGACAAATCATTGTCACGGGAGTATAGTCGAATCTGACCATCATCAACGAAACAGATCGAGACTGACAGCTTACTTGGAACGTTTTATCGACTTCGACAGCTGCTATGAGGACGTGATGGAACCAGAGCAGGCCACCCCTGACAATGAATTCTTTCTCCTCCCTCTCGTCTGCAAAAAGTTTCCACCGGCCAGAAGCGGCAGAGTAATGTGTCAGTCCACGGCGGCCAGCAACTGCGATGAGCTTTCCATCTGATGAGATTGATGTATACCGGATCGGCCAGTTGGTAGAAATGTAAGCGTTCGGGATCTTGAGTTTCGTCAGTCTAATGATCGCCCACTGGCTCACCTTTATCGGTTGCCATACATCTGATTCAGGATTGATGACGCTCTGGTCCGGTTGATCTGCGCCTCTGTAAGCTAGGACCCGGTCATCCATCTGCAAGAATGCGTATAGAGTATTGTCTGGTGAATGTTGTGTCGACGTAGCGCTCTTGACGAATGGCAAAGCGTACAGTCTCGTGTCCGCCTCAGGCAACGCTTTGGCAAGTATAAAGAGCTCGAGATTACCAGGCGCCCAGAAGCAGGAGTCGACACCATAAGCAAATGCCTCGGTAGGATTGACACCTTCTTCGTCGTTGAGAAGGGAGCAGCCATTGAGTCTTCCACTGACGGACCAGATGGCCCATCCGTGCTCGTATCCTACAGCGAGAGCATACCCGTCAGATGTCCAATTCAAGCTCGTCACGGGTCCCGGGTCCAAACCTTGACTTTAGTCCTTGATGCAGGTGTTCAACTCACGACTCTTGGTCTCGAGCTTGATGTCAAGTGTCTGAGCCATACGCGGAGCAGCAGGATACGTGGGCACCGAGACCAGATCCACCGAGCCTTCAGAAGTTCCAACCGCTACTATGCCAAACCGCGTATTGATGGCGGTATGCGTGGACTTGACGCAACCCGATGTGTTGGACTCCGCACCAGCCGGCATATCATTGGCGAGTCCCACCGAGCCATCTCTTGATGAGATGTCAATAGGCCAAAGTCTGGACCCGACGAACTTCGATCTTGGGGACTCTTGCTGCAAAGCAGGAGACGCTTGATGAGGTGGCAATGCGGATTGAGAGGTCTTGCGAGAATTGGGTGGTCGTGGGTTCTGTGCGAGATTAGGCAGGGGATTACAATGAGCAACAGTGTCTCCCTTACCGCAGGAAGATGTTGAGCGACCTGAGACGAATGATACAAGGCACAGACCTGGCCGTTTGAGAGCTGCATGATGTATAATCCAGGAAGACCTGGTGTTCGATGGAGGGACAGCCTCGTCGCATATAGCTGGTCTTTGCCTGCAGTTCACCTTAAGCATCGATTTGAGATGAACGACTCACTCTCGCCTATCCAGTCCTTGCCTTCTGTCAAGTCCCATATCTCGCATTCCGCCTGATCCTCACCATCTCCATCCAGCGGATTCGGCGGGAATTGAGTGCCTGGCGACGCCAGTAGAGCCGATGGGATAGGCCAAGGAACAGTCAAGATGGATCCTGGGTGCTGAAGAGTGATATGCAGATGTCTAGGTTGGGGCAGGACGCTGGTAACTTTGCCCATCACGAATGCAGTTCCGACCGGTTCCAATTTCCATCCAACGAGGACATCTCCTTCACCTGGTCCGCCAGGCGTGATGAAGGAGGACGACGCGGGTTGATCATAGGCAGGCTGAGAGGTAGAGACAAGCTTGTAGATGAGTAAATGAGAGGTCGAGGTCTGGAGCGCAGTGTGTGAGCTGCTGCACGAACTATACCACTTACAAGGACAATCAAACCACGTCCATCTGTAGCCCAGAACACGTCGGTATTTTCACCCCATCGCTCCACGCTATCTAGACTGCGGCTCAGGACAGTTTGAAGCACTGTAGGCTGAATTGTATGGTACGGTTACTGGTGCTTCATTTGCTTGCGCAGATGCTCCGCTCACCCTGACATCCCAGATGCCCAAACCATTCCATGTCAACGTAGCGAAAAAGTTGCCCTTCCTGCTAGGTACAATTCTCAAAATGTCTTCATTGTTCAGGGTCGATGGCGTCTCTAGTGCTCTAGTAGCAAGTGTGGGCCAGTACATGACCGTTTTGTGCGATTAGTCCATGATCGTGTGGAGATGGTGTTTATAGGAGACACAAAGGGATGATCAGCAGCTTGAGCTTGGAACGTTTCGTGTGGCTCGGTCGGTCTGTTGATCTACGGGAAGCCGGCCAGATGATTGATAGATACATGTATGCGCTAGAAGATTACAAAAGGGGGTCTGTCTGCAGTGATTCCTCATGCTTCACGAGATGCCAAGTCGTTGGCTATCTGACCATCCTTCTTCTTATTCAACTGCTTGTCCTTTTTGCTGGTCGAACAACCCGCTATACCCTCCTTGTCGAAATGCTCCACCAAACGACGATACCCAGGTACATCCATCAGTACCTCTGGATTGACACCCTCTGGACAATCATTCTGCTTGTAGATTGTGAACTCGCCCGTCGGCTCGATGATGACAGCTTCAATTTGAGAAATGTTCCAAATACCAAAGCGTCTCAAAGCGCCGTTGAGGTCGGATTTGGAGACTCGGTGATGTGCCATCACTTTGTCCAGCGCTCTACCTCGGAAAGCGATGACCAATGGAGGGGCATTGATGGCGTGTTCGAGGATTGATCCATAATTTGACGACATGTATGACCTATGATCGAGTCAGTATAGAAGACCTAGCGGATGCCTAGACGATTTTCACTCACAATATCAGTTGGAAGAGGAGGAGGGTGACGAGCGATATCAATCCGCGGAGTAGGCTCGTCCCATTGACGATTCCCGCCAATGTACTTCCCAAGGCCACATTGATGATCCAGTCAAATAGCGTGACGGGAGCCACACATCGATTTGAGCTCAGTCGGAGGTAGAGAAATAAGGTGACTATGGCAATGGCTCCGACGGTGATTGGGCTGATATTTCGGGTCAACAGAGCCGTAGGCTGAACAGCTGGGCCTGCACTCACTGAAGTAGACTTGCTATTGAGAAGAAGTCTGACACTTGGATCGCGTCGAATCCTGCTGGATTCTGAGAAGCTACGAGGAAGAACTCAGCGGACCACCACCACCACCCGCAGCACCATGACGGTTAGTAACCCACCCGTGACCCCATTACCACAGTCCTGGTAGGTCAGATTCGACATTGGGCGGGCGGATGGACTGTATGGAAGTCTAGCTCAATCGACCATCTGATAGCGATTGAGTGCGATACGACCTCTTCTTTGCTCCGCAATGCCTCCCCCCTCTCCCATGTCAGGTACAGCGAGCGAGCACCATAATGTGTCTCTTAACTGCGCCGGAACCCCCCAACGCAGAAACTCTTCCGTGGCGCTTCGTGACGTCAAATAACACTTCCGCTCATTTGCCCGGTCCTCGTATGGCATGGGGACGCGTTCCGCAGAATGGAAGCAGGCGACGTTTGCGCGTCTGGTCATCTGCGGTGCATGTGCCAGCTACTTCTCGAATGCATGCTCGAGACAGCGAACAGCTGTGCTGATGCACGCGCGGCGGAGGGGAGCAGGTACCCCAGAAAGGGTCATCGCCGCACGCACCCGAGGGCCGTGGGTGAGGATCGCGACGCACCATGGACCAATGAATTTCTGCATATATTCATCGTCACCATGACTATGCGCGCCCGTGAAGACCTCATATCCTTGAGGAAACCCATCATGCTAGGCCATGAAGTCACCATGACTGCTGTCAATGCAAACAGGTCAAAATCCTCGAACGCCACACAGAAATTTCAGGCCCAAAGCAACAAATTCTAATAAACTGCTCACTTGACATTACTCGAGCTATATCTTGATAGCGAGCACACCTTGGAGGATGGGCGATATTCCCTTTCCGATCGCTGCTACAGCTTCATCATCCTCGTCTCTAGCACTAGCTTCGGGTTCCTCGATTCTCTTATACCGGACTAGCTCGGGATCCGCCTCGACATCCTCGTCGTCCAAACCGTCCGATCCAAAGAATCACCCAAGCTCTTTCATTCGACACATCGCCATCAGTCCAGATGAGAAGCATATAGCAGCTCTGACAGAGGCTAAGCAGCTTTTGGTGTTCGCCAGCGAGTCCTTGGAGGTGCTCTCTCGCCGGTCCATCTCTAAACGAGGAGCCCATTTGTCCTTTGGTCCCAAAGGCGATATCATCCTCACGGACAAGGTTGGAGATGTCTACCGGTACCCCTTGGTTCCACGAGTGATACACGAGGATGAACGGCCAGGTAATGGTCTATTGACTTCCGATCCATCTCGGAACGTCGATGCCGATTTGCTGTTAGGGCACGTCTCCCTCATCAGCATGCATCTCTTGTCCGAGGATGGAAAGCATATCATCACCGCCGACAGGGACGAGCATATCAGGGTATCACGATTCCCTCAATCATTCGTCATCGAGAGATACCTTTTTGGATCTGAGAAATTCGTATCTGCACTGTGTATACCCAGCTCGCAACCTTCCTGGCTGATATCAGGTGGAGGGGAATCCGTCTTGAGGACATGGGATTGGACAAATGGGAACCAGCTCGGAACAGTGGATCTTGAGGATGTCTTGCCCTATAGGACCGTCAGGAGCACTCTGCGCAAGGATAAGAAGCAGGGCAAACGGAAACACGACGCGGATAACGACGACGAGTTTGAACGAGCTCCTGAGGGATGGACATTGCCATCGGGTCGAGGCATATGCATCAAGAAAATCACATCAATGCGAATTGGGGAAAAGAGTGTCATCATCTTCTTCTCCTCAGGGTATGTCCCACAGTCTTAAGCTTAAGGAGCTAGCTCGTGCTGATGTCTGTGATGCAGGTGCCGGGCAATACATAGTTTTGAGCTACCTTCAGACTGCTCGGAGAATCCTCGCCTCAACACGCTTGAAACTCCTTATCCGGTTCTTGATTTTGCAGTCCATCCAAGGGATCGCAGCAAGTTCGTCATCTCGATGGATACAACTTGGGGAACAATCAAAACAAATGCCATGCCAGATAACATGCGGGGTATCATCAAGGACGCCACACCATCCGAGGAGGACCTTCAAGCCATGCGCAAATCGATCATGATCGCCGAAGTGTCGGATTCTGGCACGGTGAGCCTTGCGTGCTGATTCCCCAACCAAACTGACCATCAATCAGCTGTCAAATGTGTCCTCCACCCACTCGAGCCTTCTCGATCCCCTTCTCGCCATGATCAACAACGCATCCTTGTCCGCATCGTCATCCGCCATCGCCTCCCTGGACCTATACGATGAGCTCTCTCTGTACCCTCGCTGGCCGGGATTCGAAGAAGACGACGATTTGGCCGGGCCTGCGGACGACAAGACCGTCACGATTGGGGATGCTAGCGGAAACGCATCGGAAAAAACATACTCCCGTGCAGAGCTGGAGAAGATGAACCCTAAACAGCTTGGACGCCTCAAGGCCAAGGGCGTAGATATTGGAGACCTGATGCCAAGGAAAAAGAAGAAGCAGAAGCTGGACAGAGACGAATCAGTTGGCGCCGACACCGTGCAGGGATGAGCGGAATGTTGATTAAAACGACAATGGGACAATGGCCCGTCTCCTCCAGGCCTATCGCTGATGCATGCTATGGAATGGCCTGCCTTTTGCTATTGCTACACTCTGCTAGTCTTGCTCGTATTATTTGTTGGTGCTGGACCTCCATCGGAGCGTGCGATATCCAAAATCCACTGCTGTATGTTCTGCGGGGGATTCCGATGCGCGAATGCAAGTCTGTCCAGTCTAGACTGAAGCGGGAAGAAGAGTGAATGGTTGTCGTCGGGGCTTTATCCCAGCTCAAGCAAGAGCAGATGCACATCATTACGCAGAAGACCCGGTATTACCGAGCGGGGCAGAGGTCCTCGAGACAGGCGCCGAGCTGACATCCGCAGAGCGAGGGTTCAGACCTCGTAACGTCAAGTCGTAAATGACGTCTTCGCACTTCTTCAGATCGTACTTGAGTGAGTCAAATTTGCGGCGAAGGACATCATTTCGCAGATTCAGCTTGTGTGTCGTCAGCCAAGCCATTGAAATTACAGGCGTCAAGCTCTCACCTGAGAATACGAAGCGAAGACATCGTTGACAAAGCTAGCGATCCGTAGGGGGAGATGATAATTCCCGGCAGTCACAGCATTGACAGAAAGACGAGGCTGCTACAGTCTCAGCTTTCATGTCATCGAAAACTTGTAGAAAGGGGAACTGACCAGCTCGTTGATTGCTCCTATGACTCCTTGCAGATAGTCGTCCGCAGTGAGAATGACACCATCCGCCGAGTCCTCTTGGACTGAAGTAGGACAGGGATTAGCATTCAGACAGAAATCAGAGTCTCCGAGTTGCTCACCTCCGAGGTGACGTGCAACATCATGTGAAGGAGCCAAAGCGTCCTGAATGATGAAGATCGCATAGGCTACCAGCTGCGTGAGAGTGCGCAGTGTTGGGCCTACAGCGAAAGAGTATCTGAATTCTGTCAGGCAACGTACGATCCGGCCGAATACCTCAAACGTACCGGTAGAATTCTCCAGCAGGGATGAGTGTAGAAACTCCCGTCCACAAAGGTCGTACCTGCTCAATGAGGTCCAGCGTCCGTTGAGCGATGGCTCTGTCTGAATACCCAGGTCAGAATGACAATATGTCAACGTCGCCAACCGACTCACGATCCATCCCGTGGACAGAATGAATGTCGTTCAGAGTCGACGCTGCTCGTCTAGATATATCCTCGATGGGTTCCATAGCTTCTCTGATAGCCTAAGAGATTCTATCAGCTCCTACATGCTAGGACTCTCCTCTCCCTGTCCTCACCTTCTTCAGCTCTTGCTCTTTCTCCAAAGAAGCGATGACTGAGCCTAGTGCCCGATCTACCGAACTGAGACGCGTCTCTCTCAAGGTTCCAGAGCTGATCGGCACAGCATCCGAAGGTAAGCCTCCAGATTGAGCTCCTGTCGCCATCGTTGTACCGCGGTGAAAGCACTAACTGGCCTCAAGCTGAGATTAAATGCAGATTCAGCCTTGGACTGGATCAGAAAATCCTATTCGTGGCACCCAGCGGCCATTGTGGCGGAGGTGCGTGTGATTTGCTCAACTTGGTAGAGACTGGCTCGATCTAGCCAAGTGCCATGCCATGAGGGATCGTCTCTGCCGCCTCACCAAAGCTCATCCGTGCGCTGACCGGCAATAGCTGCTCGAACAAACTTACGTACAGAAGCTGAGTCGGCCGAACGCAATCCTTTCATGGGGATAGAAGGCTCCAAGGGCAAAGACGAAGAGATAATTCGCACAGAAACGACGAGAAACCCTCACCTTCCACATACACCAGACAAAGCTGTTTCGTGCGCGTACGACTCAAGACCAAATCGGGCACTGTAGCTCACTTCGCCCCAGAGACGTACACTTGGATTGTCGCGACAGCCCGTCACAGAATTCGATCCCGAGAGTGGGCTTTGTTGGAGTTCTATCGCGCCAGTAAGGTCCATGGCTTCGGGCGCAAATGCTGTGTCGTCCTCCAAGATCACCTATCAACCGGGAACAAAGGCCTCCAGCCTATTTGGTAAGACCCAGTGGAACGTGTGAGACCGTCTCTGGACTTTTCGCTCTCTGGCACGAGGAGCTGGAGATCGTCATTGACTCAATGGTCCGGGAGTCGCTCCCCGATTACTCAGTGAAAGCAAAGACTGCCTTGGAGAAGTATGCAAGCGGAACTATGACTCAGGAAGAGTACGAAAAGACGGTGACGGACATGGCAGAGAGTCAGTACGAGCTACTTGAAACCTGGAAATCCAAGGATCTTTCGAACTATGCTGAGGAGGATGAGGTAGTAGGGAAAATTCAACAGCAGTGCAAGGAGCTGATGAAATGATAGCGAGCTGATGGTGGGTCAGTGACAGGGAATGCATTTCGTACTCTGCTTTTCAAGCCACTCTCGTGGACCCAAGGGCAAAGTATACGTTCTCGTCCCCCTAGGGTGCAACATATCAGAGGTCTTGACCTTTGTCATGATCCAATGAAAGGAGCGACACCTCCCTCTGCAGAGTATCTTCCTAACGCAAATTTTGTTGTTGCGTGACAGCCTTAGAATCCATCCGTTGTGAGGCTGAGAGGAAGGGGAGGGATGTGAAAGGAAAGAGTACACAAAACGGCAGAGGGCCTGTGCGGCTAGTCCCCGCTCCGTTGCCGGTGTGAAGGTATCTGCCATGAGATTTTTGGTCTTGTTCTGCATTGAATTGCTGTGGGATCCGTACATCATTACCTAGAAGCTCAATAACACCGTTTGAGATTGGCCACTACTGTTGGGAGGTTTTGACTGCCATGGGAAAGCTGATCGGACTTGTGAGGTCGAAGCTTGGGTCTAGTACCCGGAAGTCAGGCCGAAACGGAGCCCGAAGAAACCAAAGGTCTGCTCGAAGAGGATACTGGGCCGCTTGAAACCTCATACGCTGGCACTGACTGTACATTCAAGGACGCATTCGACAAATGGTCCGAATGGACAAAGCAGACTGCTAAGCTGCAGAATAAAGTCATCTTATGGTGGTTGGAACGACAAGCTCAAGATATGCAATCTGTGCGATCCAATTTGATAGAAGGAAAGAGCTCGACAAACGATACTCAGAAGATTCTAGAGATTAAAGCCCTCGGATTCCATCCCCAAATACAGACTTGGCAGCGGGATCCTAGCAACAACAATCCTGACGAGAGGCGGATAGTGGCAAAGCTGAACGAGGAGTGCAGCATCATGTCTCGGTCTCAGACTGACGCCTTGTGTGGGTCTAACGCTCAAACCATATTCCACCATCTAAGGGCCTTGGGATTCGAAGACAGTAGTGAGATGCTCACGGACCATGATACGTCTATTCCAGCAGAAAGTTTTCAGGGCGAGAGCAGGAGTGCGTGCGTGCTCTTAGAAGATTTCGGTCCAGTGCAGACTAGATGCATGAACACGGAAAGACAATACATCGCCTTCCTTCGTGGCACATGCCTGCCGAACCATACTTTGACCTGAACACTTGATTTGATCGGAGACGCTTCCAAGCACATTGCTCGATGTTGAGGGATGTTACGAGGGACGGATAAGAGCTCTGTCCCGGCCGAGGATGGTCTTGGCAAAGGTCTGGAGGACAATAAGCACCATGTCCATAAGCATGGACCTTCGACCGATCCAGGATGATATATAGAGGTACTGCAGGTCTGGCGAGATCGATGCATTTCTTTCCCTATAACTGTAACAAGGGACTTCTGAGGAGTGTCAAACAGGAGAAATCGTTATGGATCCCGAAGCCCCTCTTCATGGAGCTGCAATATGTAACATATGCCCAAGGTCTTTATGAGAAGGCTAAGTATGGTTGGATGAGGATATGGAGACATGTGATACAGTAGAATTATCTCGCTTTCTTGACATGTTACTGTATAGCAATTGTGAAACGAAGGGCATTCCCTTTTACGCCGACCTCAATCACTTGACGGACATTCATACCCCAAGCAGCCTTTCCAATGAAGAAAGATCCCGCTTGCCGCTTCTCCTGGTTACCTATCTCCTTCGACCGTCTCGTAACAGGACCACTAACAGCGCAGGCGTCTTTCCAGTGAGACAGCGCCTCGGAGACATGGGGCTGATGACCAATTAGACGGAGGTGGCACTTTCTACCCGTACAAGATTCCTGCCACATTCGAAGGATATCGTACAACACGAGCAAGATACATCACAATCATATACCGTACCATACCTGAGCAGAATGCATATCAGGCAGGATCGTTCTTATCCAAGAAAGCCATGCTCAGAGGATCACCGCTCTCAGATACGAAAAGAGAGACCCAGCCTGGCCTTCTAGTTTCAAATCAAAGGAAGACAAAAATCCTCTCGCTCTGTCCCCAGAATTGAATTCTCTCGAAGCAGGATTATCTGCTCTCCATTCGTGGCCCGGGGTTGGCTCTCAGAGGCGAGACGTGTATCACACATGTACTCCTTTCCTATTCCCTGTATATACCTGTACCTTTCATGTTCCAGTCTACCAGGCTTGCATGGGAGTATGAAGAAAAAACTTTCCAGCCCCCAGGAGTAACTCAATCCACCTCTTTCTCTGCCTTCATCAACCAATCTCCCCAGCTTTTACCTCGTATTGGAATTGAATTTGACTCGAAGATGTCCTACACTCCGGACGTTTACATTGGCGCTTTGGCGTCGGCACATGCTCTCATCTTCCCTGGCAGCTCGACGGCGCCAGACCCGCAATTTTCGTCGACTTTCGTCTTCACGGAGGTTGGTGACCCCTCCAGGAAGAATCGAGTTGCAACGTTTGGAGCCAAGTTACTCACCAAGTCTATGGAAAAATGGTGTTCCGAAGGCGGCGAGAACGCCAATGCTGATCGCAAGAGAGCTCTATGAGCCAGTAGCGTCACTGATTCTGCAAACGAGGCTTCCGGTGAGATTGGCCTCTCGTGGGCTCCTTCCTCGGAAGAATCTGTCCGGAGCCAAATGAACGACTACAACAAGGCAGCCACAGGGGAGAATCGCCTGACCATGAACGACAACGTCACAAATCTGCTCCGTGGCTGAGATAGTCTGCATGTGGCATGATGGCAAGTGGGTAAGACCATAAATAGAGTGGGGGTATACAGTAGAATGCATTGGCGAGATCGGAGCCAATCAGTACCCTCAGAGCGGCGCACGTTTCGGAAGCACACATGCCATGACAGTCGATGAACAGTCGTAAAAGTTCATTTATAAGATGATGAGTGGCTCAGACGAAAGCAATGTTCATACTGAGGAGAATACCCTGAAAACAGAGGACAAACTCTTCAGAGCGATTCCGACAGCTTTTGCCACAAGGCTTCACGATTTATCGCATTGGTAGCCCAAGATCCAGGTTTCGAAGGCCCCATATTGTACTTCCAAGCTTGTCCATCGCCGAGCATGCGTTTTCTCTCATCTGGCTCACAAAGGCCGATCTATCAGGACGCCCGTCAGCGTTCAGATGAGAGCTGGTACTGTACAGCGATCTGACCCACGTATATAGGGACGGGTGCGAAGATGTCTCTTGTACTTCCGATGATGAACATGCCAAGCCACATGACCCAATCGAAAGGGAATGGTGCCCAGTCGTATGTGAATGTGGGAGTGTTGATGAGCCCTGAGTTGGATTGGTGAGCGGAACTGATACAAAAGGATCATGCTCACCTGGCCATAGATTGTAGAAAGAATAGCGAGGGAAGCGCTTGTTGAGCTCCTAAAATTGAAAATCAACAGGCTTGTCTTGGTATGCGCTATCAGTGACTTGCAATGGTGATCGAGTCGAGAATGACGCTGTCCCTGGCAGACTGGTCGAGGAACAGTCCCGCCTTACCTCTACGACCCTTCCGTTCATTGAAAGATAGATCGTCCAAAGATAGATCCTTCAAATCTTGTCCGGCGTTCGCAACGAAGACGACGGTCCCTGCGTCCTTCAATAACCTCTGAGCGGCTACCTCGTGAGCGAAAAAATCACAAATCGAGACAAGCTCTGGACGGCATAGCCTTTCTCGTGTCTCAAGTAGGGATCATGTATGAGCATCCTTAGTATGCTCCACATAGTTGACGCAGTTGGAACGATGAATGGCTCACCCATCCGAAGTGAGCTCGACCTTCCCTGTAGGCCGGCCATTCTGGAACAGCATCTACCGGGTGAAGTTAAAGACTGCCGTCACGAGCACCGCTCACAGTGCAATCAAGGGCGTGTAGCCCTACTTCCTCTTTCAGCTTTTTCACAGCATCCTTCATCCCGGACTCCGTACTGGATCCCCCAAGTCAGCTGGATCGAAGTAGCTACCCTGGTGAAGAGCGACTCACAGTAGATCAACTTTGATAAATGATATTTCAGCCATCTCCCCTCTAGGCTTCATAGCCTTTGCCTCTCGTTTCATGTTATCAACATTGATCTCATCTCTCCCTAATATAATGATTCGACATCCCAGGCTTGCCAGCTTTCTCGCTACACCTTCGCCAATACCGTTCGACCCGCCGAACAGGGCTACTGTCCGGGCGTGCGTGGACAAGTCCAGACTGGAGACGTATTCCGAGACGTACTTAGTGCTGAGCGCCGCCATCGCATATGAATCCGGGCAAAGTATCGTTCTCGATATCGCCTGTTATAGTCGAGGACACACGCCAAGGATCACAGGACAGGGCGATCATTGAATGATCGACCTTTTCACCGAGGCTCGGTCATCCGATGGACGGACTTATTATATCTCGACTGGACCGGCGGGACGTGCAACACTGATTGCATTACTACGATAACAAATACAGATGGTGTGAGGCGCACCCTCAGCCCCATAGTCTATATGCTACTCCATGTCCTGATGACCAGCGATGACCAAGGCGCCGTGCCTCCTCCCTCATATCCCTTCTCCGCGTGCGAATTGGCGCATCAACCGCCAGCATATGAAAGCCCCGATAGCCGCGCTTACCCCGCCGATACTGAGGAGACGCGAGTCAACGAGTATTCGATGCTTGCAAGGCTCTAGACTCACCGAAATATCAACCCGACTGCCGCTGGAGACGACTCATCCGTGCCTATGGCCTCTGCTCTGCGACTGAGGTCTCTCACTAGCCCATCCTCGTCAAAGCCTAGTCCTGCGGGATCCGCCACCATCCCTGAATCCAATCCTGTACCATTGATTCCTAAGACAGGGTTCGAATTGGGATGATGGGTTGGTAATGGATTTGAATCTTCCATCAAGGCGAAGATGATTGAACTGAGAAACGTGACGAGGAATTGAGGACAGACAAGAAAAAGATTATGTATACCCAGTATGATCCCTGCTTTATCACCGATTTCATTGCCCGCTTGACCTGGGATAGGCGATCGAGGTGAACTTGGTCGATAGGGTGATGCGTCGGATTCTGAATCCGAGTCGGAGGAATCGCCATGATGGATGACAATGGATGTCTCGGTATGGTCAATGCCGACTGTATCGTTTTGGTGTATGAGCGGAGTTAAGCCATCTCCGCTCGTATCCATCGCCGGAGTATTCAGCTTGAGGTCCAAAGAGCTGGGTCTTGAACGTCTGGAACGGGCTGAAGTGACATGATCGTCGGAGAGCGAGGGACGAGATGAGCTAGGTTGAGATTCTCTAGGACTGATTTGAGAGGAATTGTGGGGATGCGGATGTTGAGGTGCAGGTCGGACTATGGAGATAGACTCAGGAATGACAGAGGCGTGAAGCGGTGTAGGAGACTCCTCAGGATCATAGTCATCTCTTGGCGATCCTGGTCGACGATCATACTTCGACCGTGGACCAGACCTATCGACGTTGCCTTCTAGTAGGATTAACTCGCCCAGCAGACAGAACGGAGCCCCTGAAGGTCTGTTAGAGAGTCCTTGTGAGGCCCACTCACATTGGAACAGTGCCCATGAGAATCCGGTAGACCCAATGACGAGGTAAGCGCCAAATGGGGACGTCACGAACCTTGGTATAAGCATCAGTCATTTCTCAGGCTTCTGAGAATGTCACCTCACCATGAGCCCAGCATCGCCAACGCAAACCAAGCCTGAGCAGCGACCCATACCTTCATCAAGGTCAATCCTTTCAGTGGGAACACTCCTTGACCAGATCTAGCTCGATCGAACACGTCTCTGATCCAACTTATGGCGAGTCGGAGGCGACCCGAAGCTCCTCGTTCCTCTTGCATCCTCTTCCAGGTTGCGGATCCCGGAGTCGAGGGCTGATCAAGCGTTTGACCATTCCCATTCAGAGCTTCATACTCTAGTCTCTGGTCAGACGGCAGGACGCCGGATGACTCGACTAGGATCGGGATCGTCATGGCGCAGATAATATTGACGACAGCTTGACAGAACAAAGCTCGAGCTCCCGCTCTGACGGCTGCCGCGCCGACATCCGGATCGGACGGATCGAGTTCTGGGTGAGACGCTTTGTAGACTTCGGTGACCCAGATGGTAGTGAAAAAGAGCACGGGATACCATCCGAGACTACCGATGGGTCAGTCAGACCCAGAACCTTGAATTGAACCAACACTCACGACGCAAAGAACTGGATTGTGCAGACAGTTTTGATTCCCGGTGGTAAAGCAAACAGGTTGTCCCAAATAGCTCTCAGGTTGCTGAAGAGACCATTCTTCTGAGGGCGACTAGGAGCGTTCAGCATTCTCTGGGGGGGGGACGACCCTTCACTCACTCGTCACGTAAGAGCACACGTTCTGTCACCGCCCATGAGGTGAAGAAATGAGCGGTCATGAGAATGGCACTAGTGATGAAAGAGAGGATTTGGAGCTGAGTCTTGCCAAGGAAGGGCAGTACAGGCGGAAGATCCAAATTGCCACTGCGAGCCCAAATGAGCTGACCCTCCAATTCGTCTTCACACTGGGATCGACTCACACAAAGAACCCTGCTAAACCGCCGAAGCCATTCATCCTACCTCCCCATGCGCTCCCTTCCTCCTGTTCTTTTGGAGGCAAAGAATCCACGATCAACGCTCTGTCCGTGCTCATCACCGCATTGATACTGAAATCAATCATGTAGATGGAGGAAACCGCGAGAAAGATGGCCATCCAATTTCCGAACCCGAACAAGGCAGCGACTTCTCTGGACCAGCCAAGAAGCATCATGGCGAATACACAAATTGTACAGCCTGCAATCATGAATGGTCTTCTTCTACCCCATCGAGATCTTGATCGGTCGGCGAATGCTCCGACTAGCGGTTGAACGATGAGGCCAGACAGAGGACCTGCCATGAACACGAGGGACATGTAGGATTTCGACAGGCCAAGGTCGAGCAGGAAAGGAGAGGCTGTGAACGGTCGAGGTGTCAGCGAGTGGTGACGGGCATTTGGATTGGTCTCTCAATCACCATATCCCATTTCAATCGACCAGACGCACTTCAACGACGTCAGCAGGATCCCTCGCGAACGGCGTGCCTGCCCACCTGAATCCCCAGCATGCCGACCGTCAACAACGGTAGGCGTGCCCATTTTGGTCCTTTGACGCTGGGTTTGCCTATCCACTGAACAGCATGATGTGAAGTCGAGCTGGATGATTGACCTCGTTCTTCCAGCTCGAAGTCTTCCGGTCCAGTAGGTATGTAACCCCCTCCCGTCATCTTGTCGATACGCAGATCCGAATATCAGACTTCTGGAATGTTGTCCAATCGCACCGCTAATGGATCCGCCGCTGCTGCCGGCCTCCAACGTTGACAGAGAAACTGTCTGTAATCCCCTTGTCCCTTTCTCTACTCAGCATTTGCCTTCCACTCCAACAATTATGCAAGCTTAAGACGACATCGACTTGGTTCAAGCTTGCTACCAACTTAGTTCATTGCTCACTACTGTCGCACTGCGCGTCTTCGATACGGTCTACCCCGCTAAGCGGGTAACCTGAATAAAGAACCAGTAACACGTGGTTGATCGTCAATTTTATTTTTCTTTTGGGCAGCACGCCCCTTGGATGAACGAACAACTTTAAAGACTCATCCATCTTCTTTCTTTGTTGACCGAGGATCCTTCCAGTGAGGTCAACGTCTCAGAGAGAGTAGTGAAAGATCTCCTCGTCATCTGATTCATCTGGTGGTAATCCATCCGACCCAACTACACACCATGTCCGCTCCTAACCCCAAGGCTTTCCCTCTTGCCAACGCTCAGTTGACGAACCAGGTGGGTTGTACATGGATCCAGTGGCAATGAGACCAGAGAGAGCTGATAGATGATTCGCCAGATTCTCGACTTGGTTCAGCAGGCATCTCACTACAAGCAATTGAAGAAGGGGTGAGTGTGTGGGCCATCTACAGCTATCCATCCCTCTTGATGCCTCTTCTCTCTCTCTCTCTCAAATATCTCTTCAAACCCCATCACCGCTGACTGACAGCCCTCCCCAGTGCCAACGAGGCCACCAAGACTCTCAACAGAGGTATCTGTGAATTTATCATCATGACGGCCGATGTCGAACCCATCGAGATCGTTCTTCACTTGCCACTCTTGTGCGAAGACAAAAACGTCCCATACGTTTTCGTCCCTTCCAAGACCGCCTTGGGTCGAGCCTGTGGAGTCACTAGGCCCGTCATCGCTGCTAGTGTGACCACCAACGAAGCCAGGGAGCTCAACAGTCAGATCCAAGCCGTCAAGGTGAGTAGCCGGATGGAAGAGCTGAGATGAGATGCTAATGTCTCGTTCAGAATGAGATTGAAAAGCTGCTCATCTAATAGGCTGAAGAAGGGAGACCGGAATAGATATGGGTATAGGGACGATGGAAACCTGATGCATCGATGATTGGAGATTTCTGGGCGCTTGCTGTGCACGACAAAGGTTATGCGGAAGCGAAGGTCGCAAGCAGATGCTGTGCTCAGCGCTCAGCGATCCAGATGATTTGACCTCTTCGCTGTCCAAACCTGTATTGGATTACGATCTATAAGTCACTCGTCTTATAATCATCGTCAGCCCTCACTGGGCATCGCTGTCCTCCGAGGATTTCAGCGTCTCCCGCCGCGGAAACGTTGAGTCGTTCAGACTCGGACGATACCGATCAGAAACGAGTTGATTGATGCTATCTCGCTTCGAGCTCTACGAGATAAGGGTGATCAAGCGAGTGACACCTGATGCTAGCATCTTTCCTATTGCCATGTTCGTATCATAATCTTGGCTAACTTCAGTCATTCCACCGTCTGATTTTGAGTGACTTGGGAAGGACAGTAGATAGGTGAGTGGCTCTTTGTGTCTGTGGCTCCGGTGAGATGGGACATTTGTCGTGCAGCTGCACTGCGATGAACGCCTGGTGCGACGACCTAGGGCCAAGCCCCCATATGTCATCATGAAGTTGCTGAGGAGCTGTCCCGCCTTCCACGTTACATGCTTTCCCCCTCATCACCACAATGACCGTCATCTCATCGGACTCCCGTCTTCATCTCGCCTCCCATTTTTTTGGGAGCAACGAGTCGACATTGTTTCCTCATCTTTGATCCTTCCTTCCTTTCTTTCTCGTTCGTTTCTTCCTCTTCATCTTCCGTCGTCACGTTTAGATCACATTGAATAGCTATTGCGGAGAGAAGGAGACGACACTGACCCAACGTTTGTTCGCGATTACATTCTTCCGCTCACTTATCATCGGCGCTCCATCTGCCCCTCATACTCCTTCGGATCTTCGCGACTCGCCGATCCGCCAAACCTCCACCTAAAAGCAAACTCTCTCTCTCTCTCTCTCTCTCTCGTCTAATGTCCTTCTCGTCAGCATCTCGATCTCTCTGGTCTGTTTCTCCCTCTTGTATCATCACAGCCACTTCACCGACGACATCAACAACAGCAGCAACAGCTTCAGGGCGAGCATTACATGTATCAAATCTCTATCGGAACAACCATTTGAACCGGATCACTCCTCAACGACGCCGCCCATTTCATTCCACCATGTCGTCTCAAGCCAACGGCAGCAGCAAACGGCATCCGGTCTTAACGAAATCAAGCATCAATCCTGCAGTTCTCGAAGTTGAGTACGCAGTTCGTGGTGAACTTGCACTCAAAGCCGACAAATACACGCATGAGCTCGCCGATGGAAAGAAAGATTTACCCTTCGACAAGGTCGTCACGGCCAATATCGGGAACCCACAACAGAAAGGATTGGACCAAGTTCCTATCACTTACTGGCGACAGGTCATCTCATTGTTGGAATATCCGAACCTAATGGAGGAGCATCTTGAGATCGCCAAGCAGATCTACCCCTCAGACGTGATTGCTCGAGCCAAGAGCTTACACGAGGAGATTGGAAGTGTGGGCGCCTACACCGTTTCAAAAGGAATCTTGGGGATCAGAAAACGAGTAGCTAAATTCATCGAAGGTGAGGAAGGTTTCAGCTCGACTCGATGTGAACTAAAAACCCTTTGATGGTAGAACGCGATGGGTACCCTGCCGATCCCGAGAACATCTACCTCACTGCTGGGGCTTCCGCTGGTGTCTCGCAGATCCTCGGTATCGCACTGCAAAAAGGAGACGGCTGCATGATCCCTATTCCCCAGTATCCCCTCTACACCGCTACGCTCGCCTACGTTTCTGCCAAACCCCTCCCATACTACCTCTCCGAAGCGGACAACTGGTCTTTAAACCACGATACCCTCGTCCAGACGATCGAAAAGGCCAAGAAGGATAACACGCCCGTCAAAGCTCTGGTCATCATCAACCCTGGCAATCCAACGGGTGCTTGTCTCCCTGAAGATGCGATGAAACAGGTCGTGCAGCTCTGCTATGATCACGGTATCGTCCTGATGGCAGATGAGGTGTATCAGTACAACATCTTTGATCCCGAGAACAAGCCATTCATCTCGTTCAAAAAGGTCTTAAGGTCAATGCCGAAAGAAGTGGCGGAGACTGTCGAGTTGATTTCATTCCACTCGATATCAAAGGGCGTCAGTGGAGAATGCGGAAGGAGAGGAGGGTACTTTGAATGTACCAATTTGTCGGATGAGGTGATGGAGCAGGTCTACAAGATGGCCAGTGTGTCGCTGTGTCCTCCCGTCACGGGGCAGGTGAGTGCTGAGTCTGCAGGGAGCCATCGGATGCTGACGATTGTCCTGCCAGGTCGGTGTCGACCTTCTCGTATCCCCTCCCAAACCCGGCGAGCCGTCTTACGACCTTTGGAAGACTGAGACCACTACCACCCTCTCCCACCTCAAAGAACGCTCCCAGTTCATGGGAGAAAGGTTCAACTCCCTTCCTGGGATGTCATGCCAACCAGCCGATGGTGCGATGTATCTGTTCCCACGGATTGAGATGCCTCAAAAGGCCATCGCAGAGGCAAAGAAGCAAGGCAAAGCGGCGGATGTAATGTACGCCTTGGACCTATTGGGTGAGGCACATGCGGACTAACAGGCGGATTTTCTCTCATACTGACTCTTCATCCACAGACGCCACGGGTATCTGTGCCGTTGCTGGATCTGGGTTCGGTCAAGAACCGGATACCTACCATCTCCGTGTGACTGCTTTATGTCCGGGTGTAGAGAATTACGTGGCGAAGATCGAAAAGTTCCACAAGGACTTCATGAGCAAGTGGCAGTAGGCAGCGGAAGGGCTGGGCATAGAGAGAGAGAGAGAGACGAAGTAGAGTGACCATCTTGAAGAAGTTTGAGGATGGGCTGAGCGGGCACTCAGCATGTGCACACATTCATGGGATACTATTAATCGATATGCATGTACATTGACAACCTTAGCTACCAAAATTCAGATCCTTTACCAACCCTGATCAATTCCATTCGCCCCGGTCCTACAAGACGGGCATTGTCAGCTCGAGCCCCAAGCGCCTGACAGCTGAGACTGCGGTGTCAACTCACCATCATCCTCTCGTTAGATTGTTGTTGGACGAGAGGCGATTTCCGCTCCGCAGCCAATTTGGCAGACAACTGACCAGCCTTCGGATTAGAACTATTCACTCCTTTTCCTTGAGCCTAGATCGTCGGGAATCAATGCAATATCAGCTACCGTACTTGCTCCCTCCAGTTCAAACACGGGGGCTTAGATGAATTCTCACCGCTTTCGCTCTCTCTTCCGCTGCTTTTAACGCTCTATCTCTTGCGTCTCCATCTGCATCTCCAGTTGAGCCACCCAGCACTCTCGGTGGACTAGCAGCTGCGTTTCGTGGTGGTGCTGATGCATGTGTATTGGCCGGTGCATGAGACGTACTCTGAGGGGCGGATCCAGATCCCAGTCTTTGACCTTTGCCGCCCGCCGGCGGCTTGGCGGGGTCGGACATGCAGTTTCCCATGGCGATAGCAGAAGTCACGGGAGTTCACCGTAAATACTGTAAATAGAGGTCTGGAGACAGGTAATTGAGTGTTGGATTTGACTGCTTGAGCACCAAAGTCTATCGACGAGAGAGCGGTGCCAAGATTGCTTTGATGAGTTCGTTGGGTTGGGTGAAGCCGGAAAGTGGAAGATAGCAGCGCGAGCTGGGATAAAACGGCCTTCCAAAAATGACGTCTCGAAATCGGGTTCCCAGGCGTCTTGTCTGTCCACTGTCCTTGCCAATGCTGTACGTGAGGCTCGACAGGAGCACCGGTCGCACCGTCTGTCTACAACCACAGCATTTGAGCCGAATGGACAAGCTGCGTAAGATCGCCGGGAAAGCGGCGCGCTTGTCAGGAAATTTGATCCCGTTTGTAGGTTAAAAGTACTGATACATGGCAAAATGGGGTGAGATGGGCATTGGTAAACGCTAAGTTATACGACATACAGGCAGGGTACAGGTCCGTGGCGAGGTATCTGTGCTTCCTGCTATCTGCTCTTCGATCTCTGCTCCGCTTCCTGTTCTTTGCTATCCTGTCTTCTGCTTTCTTCCACCTCGCTGAGGAATAGATCCCGACGCTAAGCTCCCTCGCTGACTCGTTCCCAATCTCCTCCACTTCCCATGCCACTACCGCTAGACGTTCCTTGGCTGTCTCCCGTGGGACTTCCGCCTGATCCGAGACAGCAGGCATCAGCGACATCCTAATGAAACCGGACTCGGTACTCACCCTCATCGATATCATCGATACTTGCGGGAGCTTGTGGTGGGGGACCACCGGCGCCGAAACCTGCTCCTGCTCCTGCGGGTCCACCACCGGTCAAAGAAGTGAGTTCAAGCAACAGTGCAAAGACGGGAGGAGGTGCGACTTTCTGGTAGACTGAAACGAGAGTCAATGGCCCTGTATACGGTAGAGAAGCATTGAGGGAATTAGTTAAGCTTACTCATGAGAAGCTCGACAGGCTGGGGATAAACTCTCAGAGCACGGTAAAAGTGAGCGGCGGCTTCGACGTAGCTATCAGGGCCTGATGAATGTCGGTCAGCACGTAGATGGACGCTCCCTCGCCCAACTCACCCATCGCGGCGAGCTGTTCACCCTGTCCGACATGCTCTTGGAAGTACATCTCTTGTTGCTCTGGGGCACTTGGTGGAGATTCCGCTTGAATCTCTTTGAGCGCTTCACGGAGAAGCTAAGAGGAGAAGGATCAGCGCCGACTTCCAGCTTTGATGTGCATCATAGACGGGGTGTCCAAAGCTCGTAAACCGGCTGACTTGGATGATGGCTCAGAATCCCAAGACTCACTTTTGAGTTTCGGTCCTTCTCCGCCTTGTTCCTTGCTTCAGCAGCGGCTCGGACTTTCTTATGTTGTTTCTCTAGAAAAGGTTGTCAGCTCCATATCACCGTCGAGAGCCCCCATCGAACAGAGCGAGTCTGGGACGGCCTGACCCGACTCACTGATAGACTTTCTAAACTCTGGGTTATGTCTCCTCTGGTAGTCAAAGTAGACCGCATATCCTACCAGTCCAGTGAGGATCGCACCGGTGGTGATCAAAGCGACTTGAGCTGGAGTCCTTGAAGCCATCTTGAGTTGACTGGGGCGAGTTTCGTATAATAAGACTGTCGAGGAAGGTGATCCGATGCCAGCGTTCAAAAATTCGCCTCTGAAATTTGATTCCGTCAGACAGTGGGTGTGCTAATGTGACCACCACCACCACCACCGCTGTGTACATCTATCTCAACTGATTCAGCTGGATTCAAGCTGTTAGATACTCTATTGTACACCGCGTAATGTCTGAATCAAGCTCGAAATCCAAATACGTCCCTCCTCATCTTCGGTCCAGAACCGGCAAAGCATCGGACCCACAAACGGTCACGACCCAAAGGCCTGGATCTCGAGACCGAGTCAACGGCTCTGGACCCTCTTCATCATACTCTGGTAGCGCGTATCAGCAACCTGGATCAAATCGTTCCTGGACCGCTCAGTCTCAAGGTTCAAGTTCTTCTCGAACATCATGGTCACATGGTGGACAGGACCCATCTCCAGCTTACCAACAACGAGGTGGCAGTCATGATACGGGACGATGGGGTCAGGATACGAAACATGCTTCTCGAGGTGCACGAGACCAGTATCCTGGTTCTGGAAGACCATCTGCTTATTCTGGATCGGGATCAGGATCGAACAGCCGTACACCGCATACTTCCCCCACGCTGCACGTCTTCGGAGATAGCTTTGTGGGACCTTTCAAGCTCTTATCCGATGATGGCGTAAAATTTCAGACGTTCAAAGGGTCTTCAGCCAAGGTAAAGTCCGGACATCTTGAACTATGGCCATCTACTGATACTCATACACCTCTACTTTCCAGGGTCTGAACAATCCGAAATCCTTAAAACAAGTGTCGAAAGAGCTCGTACCTATTCTGAACAATCTCCTCGCTCCTCCACCTTTTGCCTACTTTCCATCCTCCGGAAGATGGGCCCTACTGATCTTTGGAAATGTCGACCTGCAGATCAACTACCTCTGGCAACTACAACATAAGCCTATCAACGCTCAGACGTTCGCCTCCAATCCTTCCAAAGGATCCGCTGAAGATTCTGCTTCCATCGCCGCACCTGATGGAGAGCTCGATGATACCCAACACGTCCTAGCAACAGCCACCGAAACATCTATGAAAGGCTCTGCACTGGGTCCAGATTTGTTCGTCAAGGCTGTCGTTTCTGCTTACACTGCTTGGCTCCAACGGGAGATCGTAGACGGGCCTATCGGCCAGAGAATACGCGAAGGAGGAAAAGATTCAGGGTCGTCTCGGAAACGAGGGACGAGCAAGGTGCTTATCGCCGCTGCCTTACCTCCATTGGTGGAGGATGAAGTTCTTCCCCGCATCCCGGAGAAGTATGTAGAGAGACTGGAAGAGGATCACGCAAAGAGGCAAGAAGCGATGGGCAAAGGAGACGCGGAATCTGGACCGGCTGAAAGGATTTCCAAGACGCCATGGGCCAGGAGCAAGGATACGGACCCCCCGGTGAACGATACCTTGGACGGTGTATCAACGCTTCATATTTCAGACGACTTGGACAAGGGTTCAGATATCAGGGGGAGATCCCAACCTGAGACGAGGGATGGCCAAATATCGCCTCAATCCAGTTCGACGGAATCATCCAATCGATCCAGTATGTTTGATGTTTCCGCTATGGAATCATCAACCCATACCACTTTGACAATCCCACCATCCTCCCCTTCT
This sequence comes from Kockovaella imperatae, assembly GCF_002102565.1. Lineage (NCBI taxonomy): Eukaryota > Fungi > Basidiomycota > Tremellomycetes > Tremellales > Cuniculitremaceae > Kockovaella > Kockovaella imperatae. The sequence goes on from NW_019028944.1 coordinate 215,286, forward strand.
GCGAGGAAGAGCGCGTCCTCGGTAGATGCCTCGGATCTCGCGAAAGACAGTGGTGCCAAGGCAGAGTCGAGCAAGACATCCATTGAAGAGCTCCTCAAGTACGACCCTCCGCTGTGCACTCTACCAGTCAGAATCCTCATGACCAATCAGTACAACAGGCAGCTTCGAACTTTCTGTGAAGCTCACCCGGATATTTTCTCCTTCATCGATATCACCAATGCCATGCTCGCTGGCAATTATACTTCCTCGCCCATAGGTCGAGCTGATCGATCCACTTGGGCCTGCCCTGTAGACGCTACAAACATTCATCCTTTATGGGAACCGACGCTGCCACTGTGGTTGGAGGAGTTGAAGAAAGTAGGCGTACCGACTGAAGGTTATCGCATCACAGTGGACGCCGAAGAGACTTTTAGAGCCTACGAGGCTGATAAGCGAGAGAGAACGGCGAGACAACCTTGGGGTAAGGATGGACATGCAGCCGCGGCCGCAGCGGCAGACCTAAGTGGCACAGGTGACCTGGAAGGTGGAGAAAAGAGGAGGATCAAGCTTAGGGATGAGTAGGGAGAAAGAGAGAGAGAGAGAGAGAGAGAGAGAGAGAGAGAGAGAGAGAGAGAGAGAGAGAGAGAGAGAGAGAGAGAGAGAGAGAGAGAGAGAGGGGGGGGGGGGGGGGGGACCGAAAAGATTTACAGTCTTGCTCATACATGTTGCGTATCTTGCTTACTGTTTGTCATTGTGATATGCTACCTCATGTACAACGCTATTAGCAGAGATCTCTCCCCTCGCACAAGCCAATCGTGGTCATATATCTTCAGTTCTCTTCCGAATGGAGAATGCGTGATATCTAATGAAGAACGAGTCAGCACTCGATTGAGTTACACTGCATTCAGCAATCAATGCCGTACCTGGTGTACAAGGCCTGTTTCTCCGCATCAGAGATATAAGCGGCGACTGGGCCAACTCTCAGTTGACCGTACTGAACGTTGCACTTACTCAACACGTCGACCTCTGAGTCCGAATAACCTCCATACTCCACCATGACCAATCGAGCAGCTTCAAGGAACGCAGTCGTGTTGATGACGTGAATCTTGCCGAGTTGGCCCATGCGTCCTTAGTCACACAAAGTGAGCTTAGAATGGTTTTGCTATGGCACGATGAGAGCTGCTCACCCTCACCGTGTCCTATAGGAACACGCATGTCATTGCCTACAATATCTTCGTTGCTGAAGATATGTACCACATCGTCGACCTGCGAGTCAACAGACGAAAAATCAGTCAAGTGACTCTTTGGAATAAAACAACAGACACCAGCGGATGTCGTGAGCTCATCATCACCTTGAAAGGCGCCATGCCTGCATTCTGAAGCGATCGATGAAATGCATCTGTCCAAGCTTGAGCGCCAGTCGGCGTCTTGCCATTGGACAAGATGGGCGGTGAGGACGTATCGAAGACGAGCAGGATACCTCCCCTTCGGAGCAATCGCCAGGCATTCTTGAGTAAGAGAGGGAACGACGCAATCTAGAAAGGTGTGGGAAATCTCGTATCAGCTGGCATTGGCTTGTGGACACTATAGCTGACTCTGAGATGAGAGAATCGGATATGTATCACGTCGAATGATTCAGGCTCGTATGGGAGATCTTCGAGATCTACAATGTCCCATCTGACAGAAGGAGCGTCAGCGCACAGATTTCGTATTCTTAGACCGTCGAGCGCTGACTCACTCGACATTCTCACAGGTCTCCCTGTCACGCAACGAATCAGCACAACAGGTATCCTGCCTCGCTTGAAAAACCTCACCGCTCCTGTATCGGCACATTGTCACACCCGACGACCTTGACCCAAGGGAACATCTCCGCCACGTCCATCGCCCAGACCCCTACGCCCGTCGCCACGTCTAATACTCTACCATCGGGCTTCTCCCTCAGGACCTCAGTGACTGGCCCGAGAAATGGATACCCCAGCAGAAGCCGCGTGAGCCAATGTTGAGCTTCGACTCGCTCCAGCTCGAGACTATCGCATGGCCATGGAAGGGGACCCGGTAGTCGAACACGGCGCCCTCGCCAGAGGGCAAAGTATTCCGAGGGTTCACCTGAAGACCACAGGCGTGAGTGCAAGAGGATCCTCGCATTCCGGCCACGACCGGCTCACCTGAGAAGGTAAACGTAATGGGGGACCTTGATCTTGGAGTCAAAGGTAATCTCTCGAAGCGATGTGCTCTATGGAATCGATTACTCCTCTGATCAGCGATCTGAGCTGTGGTGATAGCTGAAGCAGCTGCCATATCGATTCGAGCTGGTGATGCTGCATCATTGAGGCCAGAATTGGATAGCTGAAGACGTGGTTGATGAGCCATATCTCGATAACCACTGGGTGGTGTGCCTCCGCTATACGTTTCGTAGTCTTTTCTCGAGCGCCGAGAGGTAGAGACGCTAGACACGTTCCGAGCTGAACTTCTACCTTTGCCTCGAGTTGAGGAGTCGTGCTTTTGGATGAGGTCCGGTAGAGGTTTTGGTAGAGGTGTTACCAGGGGAACGGGAAGAGAAGGTATGATGGGCGGAGTATTCGACGTTGCACTGATGGGAGTTGGCAGTGGAGCCGAAAGCGCATGAACCATATGACGAGATGAATTTGATCTGGCGATGGCTGTAGACGGAGAGGGATGGAACACATGACTGGGAGTGGAACTGAGAGGGGTGGGTACACTAGGAGCGCTAGGAGAGACCCCTAGGTGATGTTTCTGGTCGAACCTTTTGCTTCGATTCGATAATGGTCCTATTGGATATGGGACAACCAAGGGGCCTGCTGATGATGATGATGATGACGTTGTTTGAATCTTGGGTCGAGCTCGTCTCGGATGTTTGGGCTCAGGATGATCGAAGGCCGGTACAGTGGATCGTCTCGTTGATCGAGGTGGGTTTGGATCTCCTGCGATTCGAGACAAATCCTCGCCGGTTGGCGTTGTCCCTGCAACGAGTGAAACATCTTGAAGGTTCAAGTTATGCGACGGTGATCGCTTCCTTCGTTCTCTGGGCATGATTCCGCTTGATTGGCTCTATCGTTGAGAATGACTACCGAGCAGATAGGTTCTGTTCAGTATGCGACGACCTCAAGGCTATCAATGAGAATTTCAAAGTCGAGATGCGCTTGATCAAGCGACAACATCGGCATGTTTGACGCTGATGATTATCTCTTGCTATATTGGCTCGGGAGCTTCTTTCCAGACAGCCAGCGACCGGTAGCGTCCCCCTCCCCTTACCGACACAACACACAATCGAGGAGATGGTGTCAGTCAACGAGGTAATAGAATGTATCCTGTCAGTGAGAATCATAACGTCAGAAAGGCATCTTTGCCGCTGGTATATCTCGGATACCAAAACATCGCAGATGGAAAGGGAGGGAGCGTCCCGATTGTATCAAGGGAGAGGGACGTTGTATGTGTGTGCATTCCTGATTGCTGTCGGTATTGAGATCCGAGCCGGATCATAGCAAGCATCGTCTTACTTGTAAAGGACGCGACCTGAAGTCCCAGGTCCGAAGCCAGCCATGATTGTAGACACTGGGGGTTTGTGTGGGATGTATCGAGTGATTGATTTCCTTCCTGCGCGAGTGACGACCAAGGGCCTTTGCTTGTGACGATTTAGTCAGTGAGACGAGTATCACCACGATTGTGCTGCGAGGTTTGTGCTATGGCTCTCATAGTTGGTCACAAGTCTCTCGAATGATACACAGAAAGGCGAGAGCGTTGCAGAGTGAATTGCAGAGATGATTCCGACCTTGTGACGTCTTTCGGGTGAATTTATATTCCAGCAAAGGGTCATCGCCACCACCAACCACATATTGACCTCCAACCACCTTCGACTGCGATTCTGTTCTTGACCTGGATCTGAGAGAGGCCAGAGCAAGGCCTGGGTAGTAGTAAGCTCTGTATCCTGAGTCCCTTGGGACGGGTTCGAATCTGTATCCCTTTCCACTTCGTCAATTACAGTCGCGTGTCCATGGACTTATCGACTCGGTGATAAGGGGTGGAAGTCATCATCCAAATTCTTTCACGCCATCATCATGGGCACATCTCAATCGCGATTGGGTGGGTCCCGTCTACAGGATGGAGAGCTTCACAGGGATCAAGAAGCGTTCGATGGGAGTCTGAACGAAGTCTCTGATGGACCTCCTATTCCATCCTCTTCCATTCATCGGCAACGCGGCGGCGGCGGCGGCGAGTCATCCAAGAGAGGACGAGGATCCATTACGGCCAGTTCATCTGCCAGTCTCAATGGATCGAAAAAGGGCAACAAGAGGAGGAATATTCAGTCTGAAGACGAGCTCCCTGCTCCGGCGTTAGCGGCAGACCCATCGAACACATCTCAACCTACATCCTCGCTTAGACCAACCCCATTGGCCTCTACACGTACGCGATCACGCACTTCCATCCTCTCTCGACCTGTCTCTCAATCCTCCACTGAGATCCGATCAGGCGGAGCTCTGCATCGAGTCATGTCTCGCTTGAGGTCGCATCGTTCAGCTTCATCGAATAGTCTCGCATCGACAGGAATCACAGCCAGTGCCGCGGCAACGCCAAACTTGGCGACGCGACCTGCACCCATCACTCTGCACTCTACACCCTCGCTTCCTACCTCTCCAGGCCCTCCAGTCCTCCTCTCCCATCTCATCTCTCCTTCCCTGTCATCAGCTCAGAATGATCAACCCTCCTCGGCGACCCTGGACCCTCAGCAGATCGCTCGTCCTGACAATACGACACTATCAATGGACGACCTCGTCAAGCGGATCACAGAGATCGAAAGCGATCTCGGACCTCGCATCATGTCAATCTTTGAAGATGCAGGCGAGACGGACGCAGAGAGAACATGTTCGACAAACTTGGTCAAATTGTACGATCACATGAGTTCGGAAACTCAGCAAGGGAGGACATTGGAAGAATTCGATCATATGCGACGAGCCTCGGAACAGCTTCTTCAGTACAGAATTCAGCGACAACAGATTGAAAATCATCGTTTGAGGGAGGAGAATGATCGACTTAGACAGGCTGAAGCGAGGTTGGAAGAGATTCTCAGGGACACAGAAGCGGAGCAACAAAATCCTCTGGCCCGGACCGATTCACCGTCAGACGGATCCAGTACGACCCCTCGCGTACCAGCTGGAGCTGTCCTTGTCATTCAAGGTCTAGTTCAAACTCGAGCAGAAATCTCAGAGAGCGAAACGAGCACCGGTGCCACAGCGAATTCCGATACTCAGTCCTTATCTGGAGTCGGTTCAGCGTCAGACCATGGTGCAGAGTCAGAAGAAGAAATCTCAGCATCGTGGCCGCGACGATCGCGAAGATTGGCCAATCGGGGCCAAGCATCCAGGCGTTCAAGTGCGAACACTGATGTTTCGGAACTGAGCCTAGAAGCCCAAGTCCGAACCATTGGTAACCTCCTCAAGTGAGCTTGAGGTGTCCAGATGCAGTTGAGACCTTGACTGATATCTCGCAGTGTCGCAGCGGCAGCCATCTCTACGACCTTGTTGACTCCTGAGAACTCTTTGCGGAATCGAACCCGGCCAAGACCTTCAGTTAGCAGCACTATCACCTCGTTTCTCGATCGTTTCAGAAGTCCAAGGCGAACCAGCAGTCCCAATGTCGAAGCTGCCATTGGGGACTATCTGCGAAACGCCCTCAGGGATTCGAGCGGAAACTACACCAACCCGGGTGGAACATCTAGTGAGAGCTCGACAACCATTTCCGGAGACGGTGGACTGGACCTTGTCACAACTGTCTCAGACGAGTTCAGGGGCTTCCTCGAAGGTCTTCAGAGAGACCTGGTCGAATCACTGAGGGAATTTTCACTCCCCAGTACCGAAACCAGTACGTCTCAGTCGCCAGACATACCTCAGACGGAAGATGATCTGTCGCCCGCGATGGACCCAGTCGATTCGGATGCGCCTGTGATGTCCACGCCGCCAGCTCAAGACGTGCACAATGCGATTCCAACCTTCCATCATCAGCCTGGGCAGAACCCGCTTCCCACTGTCCAGGGCGATGCAACTCGAACGCGCACGGGGATATCGGGAGGTCACGATGGTCTGCCTCGCCGACTAAACTTTTTCCGCGCTCATCTTTTCCCTCCCGTCCGAGGGACCGATCCGTCGATACCTGCCGGACCAGACGACCAAGACGCCATGGTCCCGTGTGTATTTGTCGGCGTCCAATCTATTCGTCATGGGCCAGATGTGACTGCAGAAGAAATGATCAATCATCCTGACTTCCCATTCCCCGATGGACAAGTGCCACCTCGAGCGGCGGCTGGAACTCCAGCTTCCGAAGCTCCACCAGGCACACCAGAGGATGACATGACTCCAGGGGAGATGCTCGACTCGGCTTTCGCCTCATTGTCCAGCAATCAACCTGTCGACTCGGCGTTGCCTTCCCCGGCCAATCTCGAAGCACCACCCCCATCTCCTCTCTCCGGCGCGTCACCAACATTCTTGCCTCCCGTGACTCGACCACGTCGACCATCATTACGCTCTCGAATAAGCAGGATGATCTCGACTGCACGCCCCGACCCGCCTCCTCCGTCGGGTCAGGCTAACACCTATCTGGTGTACGTGATTGGGGGCAATTATCCTCGAAACCACCCTATCCTTCGAATCCCTGCACTCATGACGGGCGATCCACTGACTGACGAAGATATGACTTTGATTGGCGAGCTACTTGGCAATGTCAAGCCCCCCGTTGCGACTCGGGAAGAGATCGAAAGTGCGGGATTGAGAATTGTCAAGGGGTCCGAAATGGTGTCATTGGGAGAAAAGGGCGAGATACTCCACAATTGTCTCGAAAGGTGTTTGGTGAGTAGGCGGCGGCGGCGGCGGTGGCGGTGGCGCGAACGTCTCTGCGTCTGACAAGACTGGAATCGGGCTCGTTGACACGTTCTTTCCGTGCTTAGATCTGCTTGTCGGATTATGAACCTGAGGACGACTGTCGAATCCTGAAATGTCGTCATGCGTATCACAAGCCGTGTGTAGATCAATGGCTGAGTCAAGGAAGAAACAGTTGTCCAGCATGTCGTACAGAGGGTGAGTGCATGATTGCATCGCGGGGTCAGACATCGATGCCTTCAGCGCTGACTCTCTCTGCTTTGTAGCTGTCAACAAATCGAGCCCGTCGACGCGATCGACAGCGGGACCAGCGCAAGACTCTAATATCGCTGAGACAGCTGACCAACCTACCACGTCCAGCATCAATCTCCAGGAAGTGGATTGATGCAAAAGAAGCAGATCGAAATGCTCGCATCCCCAAGCCGATCAAGAGGGTCATAGACCCATGTAGCATATAAATATGATTTTCTGTATCCATTCTGTATCGTGATGCAAAGATGCCATTCACACTGTGTTGTCAAGTTTGTCGAGAACGACCTGTTCTTCTCAACCATATCATGCATTTTTTTAAATCAGTATACGATCGATTCCTTTGAATGTTGTCGGAAAGTCAGAGACATCTCGGGAGGGCGGACGAGATGAGGTAAAGGGGTATGGGCGTGTAAGGGTATGCCTGCCAGTCGAGGGACCAGACTCGATCGGTAGGTACTGATTTGGATTCGAATTGGAGCATCAAAGCTAGGCCGCGAAGGTCCTCCCAATCTATGACTCCTGAGTCGAGGCGACACCACGGTAATACTTTGCAGTCTCCACACCGTGATAAGGATGGTTGACAACATTGAACCTGGAACCCACCCGATGGATCAGCACGAGCCCATGGGGTGTAGCACGCAAATAAGGACTCACCAGGGCAACGCGACCATCATGAATTGACTAAAGGTAGAGTTCCTAGCTGCCACGGCTTGCATATAGGGAGATAAAGAGCTTGATCCATAGATCGGTAGACCCTTTTGAGCCCGATTGGAGAGTTCTGCAAAGTCCTTCTTGACTTCTCGAGAGTTTTCAGATGCGCCCCAGAATCGTTCTGAGAGAGACACAGCGAGGGTCAGCGACCGTCGAATGAGACCCGGAGTGTATTCCGGGATCAGATGAGAAAGAGAGAGAAAGCCATGCCCACTCACTGCTGGACTCCATGTATGCCAGCGAGAATCCGACGAAGAATCCAAAGAGAGCGTTCACTCGGATAGCACTTCGGACGGTCTTGACTTCGAATCGGGAGGTCGTGTCCCATCGGTCTTAGTAGAGGAGATGCGTCAGCATAAGATCTAGTACACAGGCAGGAGGAGGAGGTGCGAATCTCAAGAAGACCGACCGGCCCAGGCAATGATGATCTCGCTCAGAGTGTGATCTTCAGCTGATCACGAGGGAATGGACATGGGGCAAGATCCTGCTCAAAAGGAAGGGGGAAGCGGGCCCGGATAATTCGACCTCCTAGACAAAGCGCCCACCCCTAGAACGACTCTCGGTCCTTTGCTCGGCTCTCGCTAGACTCACTATAAGACAAATACAAGAACGGCGCCAAAGTCGTCATTCCCAACATTCCAGCCCAATCACTGGCCCGCATGTACCGTATGACTCTTCCAACATGAGGATCAATGTCGATCAAGGGATAGTCTCCGAGTGACTTGTGGATGGGAATACGAGCACGCGTATGAGGTGTTCGTGGGTCCGGTTGTTCAAGCCAATTGTTCACTGGTTGAGAAGAGGTAGGAAGGGGTTTAGCAGAGTAAGTCGAGGTCGAGGAGGAAGAAGAAGAAGAAGAAGAGGAGGAAGCAGACGACGATGAAGATGAAGCAGAGCTTGAGCCCGAGGCTGACGAGTGCCTTTCGTCCTTCGCCATGGTGTGAGCTGCTTTGAGACCAGACGCTCCTTCTCTGGATAGATGATACCCCCGCTGGATGGATGGATGGATGGATTGAGGACGCCCACCACGCAGTAGAGGTCCCCCGGCGATTTGCGGCGATAATTCCAGAGTGGCACACACTGTAGTGGCATTTCATCGACAGCGAGCAGGCATGGCTTCGTATACATCCCATATGCATACATGCGGCCATCCGCTTCTAGGATCTATGTATACATAGCTTGCTGGGATCAAGACGCTCCATGCATCCTGGATCTGACAATGGGGGGCAAAAGCGCGTCGGCTGCTGGAGCGCTCCGTATACCACTCCCCACCCGCCCTGAAATGGGACGTGAAGCACCTCTATGGTCTGGACGGGACCCAAAAGGCCAAGCGCTTAGCTGCTTCGCGAAATGATCGCTAGTCAGACTCGGATAAGAGACAACGACGGCCAGGAGAAAAGGTTAATGGCGCGCTGTCATTCCGAGCATTGCAAATATCCTCAACAGCTTAGGTCGCAAGGCCGCTGGCCTGATTCATTGCGCCGCGGAACTGATCCAAAGTAAGCCCATACCGCCATATGACAAATGATCATCTGAGGTGTCTTACCTGCTCGATCTGCCAGATCAGGTTTTCTTCCTTGATCTTCAGAGCGGATCTGCGTCTGGAGGGAAAAAAACCATTTAGCTTTGACATACGAGCTGTCGACAGAATTTCCGCACGAACAGAATGGTGACGCGCAGGCACTCACTTTTGAAGCATTGTTACACGTTTCGCAGCGTACTCCCCTGCCTCATCCACGGGCATCTGTAGGTGAATGTCCAGTCCTAGGTCTAGTGTCATCTGGGACGTGTCCGGCCTGGAGTGACGAAAAGGGAAGTCAGGTTAGCCCCCAGTTGCAAAGGTAGGAAGACTGTAGCGAGTACAGTCTCATCGCAACGATCCAAAGATGAACTGTCTGGCAGGCACAGCTCACCACCGACTCACACGATGACATCGACATAGACTCCAGCACCGAGGTCCATCATCGCCTCTTGGGGCCGCCGAGCATCGGCGACGAGAAGCTTGGCTTTTTGAGATACATCATCACTTTGACCTTATCGTCAACATGTTGTTCGCAGATGTACACGAGACAGCAAAGAGGCATGAAGCTGGATCTCATGCACGCCTGAAGAGTTCCCGGCTGTTGAGATGGACTGACTATTCTGCGATGTCTTGCTCCAACTTTGCCAGATTTCGCCTCAATTGATCCAAGGAGGGCAGGAGGACGGTGTTCAGGTGAGAAGCGTAGGTCTGCAGCTTGATAGTGGATGTGCCGTCGTTCATTGCTGCAGTCGTGATTCCGGTCTAATGGACTATGGTTGCATACAAAGAAGCCCCGTGATTGGGACTGCAATTCATCTTGACAGCGGACAATGCCGCCGATTCGAGTTAAGAGATCACCTGATCAAAATTGAAACGTTTCGAACAGCAATACATAGACATTTCAGATCATGATTCAAACGTTCATGAATACTATCGAGGCATGAGATCTCCTTGGCGTGTTCTATTCTCAGGACGTGATCAAGTAATGGCAGATCGTTGCCCCTCCCGTTCGTCGGTCAGTTCCTGTTCACTCGTCCCGTGTGTCCTGTGTCGCATTTTTTTCTTCCACCTGGCACCGTGGCTTCTTCGGATGACATTGTGACACTTTGTGCGACTGTCACCCAGAGGCTGTTTTGTTAGACGGGCACTCATCCTCAATTTTCTCGCGTCTTGCCGTTGTAGTACTACTGTCTAGTAAACGGGATAATTTAATGCATCTCCTCTAGGCAGGTGCCACTCTTTTTTGTGTGGTGTGTCTCACATGAGATCCATCCACGTTTTTGTCTCGTAGGTGTCGATCCCCCCTTCTGCCGATCAAACAATAATGACCCCCCTACTCGATGCAGCGTGATAAGGGTGACAGTCTCGGATATTTTTCCCCCTGATTTGATCGAATGGTACGATGTTCGCCCAAAAAGCCTGACCCAAAGAGATTGTAATGTCTCGGGGAACAAAGGGTCAGTCAGCTGCTCAGCTCGCTGCTGCTGCTCGCCCACAGACAGCAACGGGATCAAAAAATTTTGCCGGCGAAAACCCAGGAGAGGTGAAAAGGGAAAGGACCACGGGAAAATCGAACCATTGATTTTTTTTTTCCCTTTCCTCTCTCCCCCCCACCCGCAGGTCAAAAGTGGCAGTGTGGCTCTTTCTTCCCACTTTGGGTCAGTGGAGAAATGCAGCGGGACAGAGCTCCAAATCCCATAGCCTTGGGCCGTCCCTCTGAGACACCCGTGCAGCCGGCACTGACCGACCCGGTCAAGGGTTTTCTCTGCCGATCAACCATGTCTCGGATCTTCTACCCTCCAACAGTCCAATAGCCGAACCAAATTTCCTCCTGTCCAGGCAATCCCGTCATGTATCCCGTTAGTGTGACTTTTTTTTTTTACAACCTCCTCGAGGAGTTTGTAGGTCGTCCCGGAGAGTCAAGCTTCTCTGACCCGGTCCACAGCTTTCGCTCTCGCCTGTGGCCAGCTGGGAAAAAAGAATGAAAGTGAGGGTCCTTACCGGGAGCGCCAGATGAGGAAAAACCAGCGTCATGCTGACCTTCTACACTCTCCTTCGGGACGTCGACGCACCGGCAAAGAAGGGGGTGGCCACAGGTCCCGGAAAGCTTGATGAAAGCAAGCAGTGGCTCCGAGACCAACCCACATCCCCCTTCCCGCTTGTGTTCTTGTGAAGAGCGGGGCGAGAGACGGAGAATCATTTCACCATGTGCAATATGGTCCCGTGTCATCCCGCTACGATGAGAAAGGGGGTCTGTGCTGGGATGTGGGACATGAAGAGAGGTGAATGGACTGGACTAGGCGGGAGATGTCTATCCAAAAACTTGACGGGGAGGACCCACCTCCCAAAGAGGGACAGAGCACGATGGGCAGGGAGGAGGAGAGACCATCGCGACGAGGTCGGGGTACCCTGGACATTCTCTCAGGTCCTGACCTGTCCCGTCTCATCATGTTTCGGGATATAATTTCACTAGGGCTCTCGCGAGGTCGTCATGGGAAAGAGCAGTGTCAGCCTCTGGGAGCCATGATTATGGCATTCCGCGAACCTCTTTCTTAAGAAGACTTTGACCCCCCCAAAAGTCCTTTCTTCCCATCATTTCTGTTCGTCGTGCTTTTGACATTCACTCATTCATTCATTCACACACTTCATCAAGTCGATAGCGACCCAGTCACCATCGACTCTGGACTGATCCACTGAGGAAGTACTCGGCTGGATTCTACTGGGACCAGCGCTTGATCGAACAGAGTCGCTTCATTTGTGGCAGAGAGAGAGACACCAGCAAAGGATTTTCCTCCCTTCTCTTTCTCCCGCCCTCCCCTTTGAGCATTCCTTCCTCATTCATTCCTTCTTCCCAAGATGCTCATCTCTAACCTCAACCTCGTCTCCATCCTCTCCTTCTCGGCCACCCTCTTGGCTACATTGCCCTCCGCTTCAGCTTTCTCTCATTCAAACTTCACCTTGGAGAAGAAGTGGCATGGAGGTGGGGGCAATAGCGGCGGCGGCTCCTCCTCTCAGTCGCAGACTTTGACATGTGCTGCCATCTCTGGACAATTCCTTGGTTTCAGCTTCGATTTTGGATGTCTTTGTGAGGCCGATGTCTCGTCCTACTGTGACAACAACGGAGGTGGATGGTACTTGGAACAATTGCTTAACCAATACGTGAGTGCCACAAACCAAAAAAATATATTCAAATCACTGATATCAATTTCAGCTACAAGAATACGGAACCACCTTCAAATACCCTGCCAACGCTCAGCCTACCTGTGACGGTTACGGAGGATATACCTGTGGAAGTCTTCAACGAACCAGCAACGGTTGTGGATCCACCAACTGTCATCCCTCCACCTGCTCCACGAGCGGAGTTTGCTGCCCTCGAGGTCAGACTTACAACCCCAGCACCCAATCATGCTGTGGATCCACGGGATGTAACCGACAACAGACCTGTACGCCTATCTACTCTTGCTCGACCTACGAGAGCAACGGCATTTGCTGTAACACCAACCAACAAGGATGGACCGGATACAATACCGTCTGCTGTCCTCCTGGTCAATCTGAGCAAGGTTCCAGTGGAAACTGTGTCTGCAACCAATGTGGTTACACCGTGGACCCCAACGACTCTAGCAAGTGTGTCTCCACTTGCAGCAAGTCATCTGGCAACGCGCTTTACGCCGACTCCAGATGCCACCACACCTGTCCTCAACAGGGATGGACATACTACAACACTCAGTGTTGCCCACCCGGAGCCAAGGAAAACCAATGGAACCAATGTTACTGTACCGCCAAAAACTATGAGCTCGTTGGATCTGGCAACTCTCAAACTTGTCAACCTACCTGTTCTTCCGGTAACAAGTGGTGTCAGACCACTTGCTGTCCTAATTACCAAGAAGAGAACTCGCAAGGACAATGTGTCTGCACTCAACCCGGCTACATCAACAACGGCAATGCTTGTGTTCAACCCACTTGTTCCAATGGACAGATCTTCAACCCTGCCACCGGCATGTGCACTGATCAATGTGACACCGCCAACGGTTATACATATCAACAGAACAACGGACAAAGCTTTTGCTGCAAGCGAGGCATGACCGCTTGTCAGACTGTCTGCTGCCCTTCCGGAACTTCGGAAGTCGGTAGCACAGGTGTCTGCTGTACCCCTGGATCTCAGGTCGTCGGCGGAATGTGTGTCTCTCCATCTGGAGGATACACCACGACCACCACTGGTATGGGCCCTGGACCAACCTCTGGACCTCCCGGTGGCGGTGGACCTCCCGGCGGTGGTGGTGGTGGACCTCCCGGTGGTGGTGGACCTCCCGGTGGTGGTGGACCTCCCGGCGGTGGACCTCCCGGCGGCGGCGGACCCCCCGGTGGCGGCAGTGGACCCAACTGGAAGCGAAACCAAATCACCTTGACTGAGGAAGAGAAGATGACCGACTCTTACCGATGCCCTGCCGGTCTCGCCGCTTGCCCCGTCACCGGCGCCACCTCTGAAGGAATCTACGAATGTCTCGACACCTCATCCGACTTGCAATCCTGTGGAGGATGTGCCAGCTTGGGTCTCGGAAAAGACTGTACCGCTATCCCTGGAGCCAGATGGATGGGTTGCAACGCCGGTCAATGTGAAGTCTACTCATGTCGACCAGGTTGGAAACTCGTCAAGGGACAATGTGTCAAGCCATGAGACATGTTCGACCCCCCAAGACACGACTGAAAAACCGAAAACAACAAAAAACAACTAAAGCAAAAAACCTTGTTTATAGATGGATCTCGCTATACCTCACCCAGTTGCTGCTGCTATCTGAATTTAAAATTATTGTGGACATTCACTCCTACCTTGTCTTCTACCTATCCCGACATTCTCTCTGAACGCCGTCTTCTGGGCACTTCGGTCACTCTCCCCTCCCCACCACATTCTTTTGTCCCGCCGCATCTAAGCAATAGATGCTATGCCACTCCATAGCTACAGCCTAGCCTGTTTTATAATATGTACATCGTGTCATAGAGCAGATTCACCCGAGAGCAGACGATCCGATCTACCATGGGCAATCTTTGTATATAGCACAGATGATGCATCATCGTATCCAGAGATGAAAACACAAGAGTCCACATACATTCTCATTATATCATCACCTGGCGGAATTGGCTACTAGCTAGATACGCTCTGTTCTCTTCTTCTTCACCGTCGGACCTTTCGAGGCGCCGTGTTCTCACCGCCCAGCACGCTCAACGCTGTTCTACTGCCAGAGAAGTCTTCATGCAGTTTGCCCGTCGTCTTCGAGGTTGGTATTCCATTCGAGACGCCGTTGAGTCCTGGCAAGACCTTAGGTCGAGGCTTGACGATCCGCAATGGAGCAGTCTCAAGGGGAGTCTCGGATTGAGACTGAGGCGCAGAGTGCTCCGTAACGTCGGTCGACTCTTCTAGGTTCTGGTGTGATCCAAGGGAAGGTGCGTCCTGACCTGACGGCACGACAGCTACGATCGGTTGCGAGCCGGATGCTTGTCGCTTCCTCATTTGCGCTATGAGTATATCCCTCGGCTCGGTCTTCTCCCATGCTGTCGGCACATTCCAGCTCTTCTTCTTCGGCGTCACACCAGTCGGTACGTCCTCCAGAATCTCCTGAGAGACAAAGATCGCAGTCCGGTCGACGAGCGCCTCAAGTGTGGATTGAGCAGTCGAAAGGGTGTTTTCGAATGCCGAGGCCGCTGAAGCGTGCTGAGAAGTCGTCAGTATCCGGGGCGTCTAGACTCGGCAATCACTCACAGACTTCATAAGTGTAGCAGAGAGCTCATCGGTTTGCGCAGCGGCCACCTCTATCCTTTCGCTAGATTGAGAGTGCGTCCGTTCGACCTCGGCTGCGATGGCATGTAAAGTCTTTGATTGCTCGCCGGAAACCTCGGTGGCAGCTTGCGATACTGGAAGAGGGTGAGCCTGGAGTGTCGTTCCCAAGTCTTTGGTCGAACTCACGTTGCAAAGCAGTGCTGTCCAGCTGACCGCAAGAAGCCTCGACCACAGATACGCATTTAGCAGCCTCTGTAGATGCCTTCTTGCCGTAGTTGTTAAGTTCAGTATGTAGAGCAGCAGTGAAGCCGTCCAAGGACTAAGGAGAGTCAGACACATCCTCGTGTCAGCTCAGCATTCACTCACCTCTTGACCAGTCACGCGTTGCATCTCGGCGGTCCTCTGTGCTTTCTGGAGATCCACTTCAAACGTGTCTGTGAGACCGGTTGACGCATTGTGGCTGTCCGAAACTTGACCGGCGAAAATGTCCATAGCTGCGAGAGACTGTTCGTTCTCTGATTGGATCGCTCCAACAGCTTGAGAAAGCGAGGAGTCTTGGGCGTCGGTGAAGGATTCAACCATGTTGGTGAAATTCATGACCAGGTCTGTCCGAAGCTTGACTGTCTTTGAACGCTCGTCAATCAGCATGCGACTCAAGAGCGCATTCTGAGAACGCAGGCGAAGGACCTGTAATCGTGAGCCGAGCCGCTTTGCGAGATACGACTCACCTCGGCATCCGACGCATCAAGGGCAAGTCGCCGTGCTTCTTCAGACGCCTCTCGCTCAGCTTTCAAATGTGCATGAGCAGTCGATATGACAGCGTCGACCAAGTCCGCAGTCGAGGTGAGTACAGATCCGACCTATTGATGTCAGCACGTCCTGTGCGCAGGTGATTTACCATGGCCAACTGATCCTTCTGATTGTCGAGAAGCTCTGCAATCATCTTTGAAGAACGCTTGTTCAATTTGGCAGCCCACTGCTGGACAGCATGCTGAACTTCGCCTTTGACCTGGACGACGGACTGAGCGGCTTCCGAAGCCACGCTCTTGCCAGACTCGATCGATTCTTCAAGTGACTGCGCTAGGTCGTTGAAGGTCGCAAAAGCAGACTCCAAGTCTTGAACATCCTTCTTGGCCATCTGAGATCGTCAGCCACTATCAGTCAAGTGTCAGCTCACATCTTGCCCTTGCTTGACATGCACGGCCAGATCCTCTTCGACCTGAGCTCTCTGGTTCGCTTGGACGTTCTGCAGTCCTTTGAAAGCCTGGCGCAATGCTGTTGAATGGCGACTGAGGTCGGATCCGAACGCTGAAGCTGCGTCCGTGTTGCTACCCATGACCGAGGTCTTCCGAGCTTGGGAAGATCGGTCAGTCTTTCACTAAACTGAACCTGAACACGACTCACCAAGCTTATCAAACAACGCCCCTACGTCCCCGACACTAGCTAAAGCCACATCCTTCAATTCCTCTGCCACCTTTTCCATTCTTGACTCTCCGCGTTGATAAGCGTGACTGACGACCATCTCCTCTTCCAACTTCTGCTTGGCAAGTGATAGTCCCTGCTGAGTTTGCTCCAGCAGCTCGCCGAGCTCTTTCTCTGCCTGTCGAGTCTTCTTTAAATCCTCCTTCGTGGCCACCATTCGGACAACGAGATCGTCGAATTCTCTCTTTTTGGTATTGAGTTCGATCCTGCAACCATCGGCACGCTGTTGAGCGTCGACCAGGTCGCTCGCGAGCTTCGTTTGAGCCTCTGTCATTTCCGACCATTGCTCATCTGGCACGTAGATCCCACTCTTGTCCCTGGCGGCGATGAGCTCTGCTTTCAATCGTTCAATGTCGCCGAGATATTCTCGTAACAGACCAGCTTTGGTGAGATGAGAATTGATCTCAGGCTTGTTCTTGATAGACCGAGCACGGAGAGCGTAATCCAGTGTTGACAAGGTCTCTTCGAGGTTTGACCTTACTGGACTGACCGTCGCAACGATACACGTCTTCGTACGTCCACCAAGAGAGTCTTGAAGCAGTCGAGTGAGTTTCGATTCTCGATAAGGGATATGAGGACCTTTCTCGACCAAAGCAGAAATGACGCGACCCAAAGTGAGCAGAGACTGGTTGATCATTCCAGCCTCGCGAGCTCGTTTTTCAGTGGCGCCCGATCGACCGATAGCCTCTGATCCAGCAAGATCCACCAAGTTGAATTTGCCTATGCGGAGTGTATCCTCGCTGTGAGCGCCTGAACCAGTCTCCTTGACCATAACGGTGACGGTGAATATCGTGTGGGATCGGCTGTCAATCCGTCAGCACATATCCGGACATGCACAGGAGACCCTCACGAAGACTCCGTGTTCATTTTTGTCTCCGCTGTCTGCCTCCTCTGACATCCCTTTTTCAGTACCTTGAGAGCGTGCGATAGATTCTGCAGCCCGACCTCCTCCGCACCTTGAACCATTGTCCCCTTCTTTCCATCCTCGTAGATTTTCAGCTGGCTGTTGGACCCAGGCACGCCATAATCTTGTGACAGAAGATCTCGTAAATCTTCGTTGTAGATCTCAAGATATGAGCACTTGACCACATAATCGGTGTTTGATTTGGCTTCGAGGAGGGCAAAAAGGCGATGCAAGACGCGTGGGATTATACCTCCAGCATCATTTGGTGTATCCAGAGCCGACAGATCCAGGTCACCCTGCATTGTGTACCTGTGGCCGCGTCAATCATATGCCCGAAACTTGTCGCAAGCATACGCACGTCTTTCCAGTTCCTGTCTGTCCATACGCAAAGATAGTGCAATTATATCCTCCAAGGACTTCATCCAACATGCTCTTGGCGACTTCCTCAAATACCATTGTTTGATCCGCCTCGGGACCGAGGACTCTGTCGAACGCATATGATTTGATGTCGGGGCTCTGGGTGTTGATCCCTGCGGATCCGAATGCAGATGATTGAGGGACAGCTTCGATGGTGATACCCTTGGATAAGGCACCTTGCGTCTTCGCTATGATAGGAGAAGTAGATTCGACCTCGCGTGGGGTTCGACCTCTGTCAAGCTCGTCAGCGTTGCACGCACTTCAACCATCGAGCTGCTCTCACCTCAATCTGACCACGACATTGATGTTGGTCTCTCCCACCGTGATAGGATGCCGACTGGGACCAGACATGTCATCTTTACCCATGGAAGGGGGTTTGACACTTCCAGCAGGCATGACAGATAACCTTCCGACCGCTGTAGATGATGATTTCGGAGGTGCCATGGATGACATGGAAGTCACTCTAGCGATAGTTGGTCGCCCCGTCGCTGTTGGTTTACGTGACATGGTGTGCGACGAAAGTGACAAGCACGAGATAGAACAAGGCAACAACAAGATCCCCCGGGGGTTGGTTGTTATTATTGTTGGATTTGGGATAAAATAACAAAATAACACGCGGTTTTAAATATTCAAGTCTAGGCGAAGGGGGAGGATGGAGGTGATTAGATAGTGGTGAAGGTGGTGGTGATAGCATTGACAGCCTGACCAACGGTTATGTTACGGGGAGCTGCTACGAGGATCAAGCCACTTATCTCGGAGGTGATGCCGAGCACACCTGGACCCTCGAGGCATTCCCGAGCTGGGTTACCCATTGTCGGATCACAACCTCGGCATGCCCGAGGAACCATAGCCAGGTGTATCCACTGCTCGGGCAGGGCCAGGCAGGTACAAGTGCAAGGGAAATCCGTGGCTCTAGCGCATGATATAGAGCCTTCAGGCTTGGAGGTTCTCAAGAAGATCACGGCTAGAGCCTCTTATAGAGGTAAATCAACTTTCAGAGGAATGAGTACCGGCAGTTGCTGAATTTCCATCTCTCACTCCATCACAGATCCCATCACTCGATATCGTCACTTGGTGGATGTAAAGACCCTTCGCCCTGACCCACATCAAGAAAGTATCATTCAGAAGCTTCAAAGACTATGGACAGACTTGAAAACATATGATCCAGGACCTCTGCCGCCAGAAACGCCTGAAATTAAGAGCGGACTCGTACGTCGGAGTCAAAGTGACGCAAGCATTCCACGGAAATCTCGCTGACCTTGGCAGTTTGGAAGATTCTTCGCCGGTGGATCTGGTCAGCAGACCTCGACAAAATCTTTCGATGATGTCCCAAAGGGATTGTATCTGCATGGATCTGTGGGGACTGGCAAAACCATGCTCATGGATCTTTTTTACACAACATTGCCACCGCAGTTTGGACCTACCAAGTGAGTTTGCGCATGGCCTGACGAGTCCAAGTCGACTGACATCCGTTCTGATCAGATACGGGGCCACACGCATCCATTTTCACAGCTTCATGTTGGATGTACAGAGACGCCAACACGAAGTAACGAAACGATATGAGGCGATGGGCATGGGAAAGAAAGATGCACTACCCGAGGTGGCTCGAAGTCTCGCGGCGGAAGGGAGGGTTCTATGCTTTGACGAATTTCAAGTGAGCAAGAAGATGGGCGTCCGTACGCGCGCGCTGACTCGTCTTGTAGGTCACTGATATCGTGACCGCCATGCTGCTGCGAGGACTGTTGGAGCGACTCATGGGATACGGTGTCGTCTGCGTGATGACATCAAAGTGAACTTTCAAGCGTAGTACGGTGCTGACCTGCTCGCAGTCGTCACCCGGATGAGCTGTACCTGAACGGCATCCAACGAACATCCTTCTTGCCCGCCATTGAGCTACTCAAGCAAAGATTCGAAATCGTAGACCTGGATTCAGAAACGGGTGAGGTTTCGTTGATTCCATTTACCTCATCCGCTTCCTTGACTGACGTGCGCATTCCCAAGACTATCGGAAGATACCTCGAGCTCTCTCGCACACGTATTATCAGCCTCTTGATACCGGGACAGCAGTCGAAATGACGAAGCTCTTCGAATCATTGACATCGGCAGATCCAATCTCCTCAGAGGTTGTATCCGACAAAAAATTGCCACTATGGGGCCGCAAGCTTAACATACCAGAGTCCAGCGGATCAGTAGCTCGATTTACCTTTCAAGATCTCTGTGGGAAGCCTTTGAGCGCGGCTGATTACCTCGAAGTCACCAACAAGTTCGGGACGCTCTTTGTGGAGGGCGTTCCGAGGATGGGGTTGAGTGAGCGAGACATGGCTAGGCGATTCATCACTTTTATCGATGGTCAGTCTCCTTTCGGCCTGTCCAGAAGCGAAATTGACATCTCGTCGTAGCTTGCTATGAGAACAAGGTGTGTACCAACTGGCCATCACTCGCAACCTTCGAGACTAACATTGCATTCCAGGTCAAGCTCTTCATCTCGTCCGAAGTGCCCATTTTCCAGGTATTCTCGGACGAAAAGGCAGGCTCATCGGCGGACGACTCGCACATGAGGTCCAGTGAGTCTAAGAAGGCTGGCATTCATGGCTGAGTAACTGACTCTCACTTCGCAGTCATGGATGACTTGGTGGGTTTGCCTGCTCGTGACCAGATCCTTAAAATGCGACTGACGATGTTCATTCAGGGACTCTCCGCCGATGAGATTGGATCGTCATCACTGTTCTCAGGCGACGAAGAACTATTTGCATTCGCGCGGTGTGTCTCGCGTCTCTCGCAGATGGGGTAAGTTTGGATCTCAGCAACGCTTTCCTGCCATGCCTAAACTTTTCCTCAGAACACAAGAATGGTCTGGACAATCTGGGATCCATCGTGATCCACCTAGATCCGAAATCTCAGAGACGGAGTGAGGAACACCATCACGCACGAATATACCCTGCATTGGACAGCATAGTTCACATTGAGTATTGCGTACAATTAATGCTGCATGGTGCATTACAGCATTTTGTGCTACAGGGAGATGTGTGTGTGTCTAAGTTTTCTAAGTCTACGCAAGTGGACACGGTTCTCAAGCCGACCAAGATTCCGCCAGTCGTTCACATGGCCTTGTGTCGATGTATCCGCTTGCGAGGTCAACGATAGTCCACAGCAAACCATGTGTGAGCATAGATCGAGCCATAGACACCCCGAGCCTAGGTAATCGTCAGTGTTTCAGCAATCGAACAGGAACCCCGGAACGGCTCACCCCCGGTATAATCTTGCAATGCCTGTGATCAATGGTTTCGGATTGTCTTTGTCGGGTCCACGAACCATGCGGAGGAACTGATGCAACGGTGTACGGCGGGGCAGTCCGGACAGGGCTCGAAGTTGAGCTTTAGTCTGGGACAGTGTCAGCAGCCGCGTTCTAGGTCTCCCATGCCGATGCCGAATTTCACCTTTATTGCCTGAGGCGCTTCGTCAGCAGAGGCTCTGACACACTGGACCGCACTCACATCCACCGGGTAGATCACTGCCCAACTCGTCACTCCAGCAACACTTCCACACATGAACGGGATCAGGCCTTTCGGTAACCAACTCCTCGCCCATTCCGGAACGTCTCCCTGTTCTTCGTCTCTTCCTTTGCCTTTCCCTGGACCATACGAGACCCTCTTTCGGCCAAGAAACCAACGCATCACATCGTACTCTGCGAAGTAGAGTGCAGTTCCAAGTGTGTCTCTCAGGAAATGGAGCCTCCAACCAGTGTACAGTCCTCCTGGACCGGCAGTATCGATAATCATCCGAACCGCTTGAAGAGTCGTAGGCGGGACAAACGGAGGCGGCCGAGGAACTGTAGAAGGGCCGGCTATTGGTTTTGCCACGTCGGGGAGATGAGTGGATGGAGATGCGGAGGTGCCGGACGGGTGATGGGACAAGGACAGATTCGGTGGTGGCACATGAGCTGGGGCTTGAGGGAAAGCGGCAGGGTGGGATTCTCGATAAATTTGATATTCCAGTTGGCGACGGACCTGCAGTCCATGAGCTTTGTCAGGAAGAGCGCCGCATGGATACAGAGGCACTCACCTTTACAAGCTCGAAGGGAGCACTGCCTATGCAGACGACAGCACCACTAGCCCCGCCTGCGATCATACTGGTGGTGGCGACATCCGCAGCGGTGTCGCGATTGAAGACACCAAGATGTACGTCCACCCACGGCGTCTGAGCTCGGGACGATGATGAAGATGGAGTTGCCGGGTTGATGAGTGATGCAGTCCCACCTGTGAGATCTGGCTCAGAATTGAGGATCCGCTTGGTGGATGTGTAGATGGTAAAGGAGACTGTCCGAACAATTGATATGGTGAGTAGTGGTAGCCTTTCAGGTATCAGCAGATACTAATATAGGAGGTCCAGTACACCCACGGAAACCCTCGCCACAATCTAATAATCTCAAATATCAGCGAAGCTACCGCGAGGCATCGGTTGACACCACGTACCCTCCCACACCTTCCTCCCTAATGACCTCTGAGGCTAG
Organism: Kockovaella imperatae; assembly: GCF_002102565.1. Taxonomy (NCBI): domain Eukaryota; kingdom Fungi; phylum Basidiomycota; class Tremellomycetes; order Tremellales; family Cuniculitremaceae; genus Kockovaella; species Kockovaella imperatae. The sequence goes on from NW_019028944.1 coordinate 237,723, forward strand.
TCGATGGAGCGGAAAGTTCTCCCTCGAGCTCTGCAGTCGAGACTTGAGCGAGTCGAGCTGCGCAGGATCAGCACGAGGGTGGCAGTGGAAAGAATCTCGAATTGACGCACTGGGAAGCCTGTAAAGGTGGATACGAGCGAAGCCGTTGTTGCGGATGCGACCTGTCTTCAAATCAGCAGACCCCAACTCGTTTTCCAAGCTTCGACGCACGACTTTGTGCTCTAATCCATCGTCAGCTCTCTTTCCTCCGGCTCGGAGACTCATTCCATCTTACGTTGTAACCACTCATCCATGCCCTTCGCTCGTTTGACCCATGGCCCATCAAAGGGGGCCTGACGGCTGATAGGTTGTCAGTGGGATTGTCCACACCGTGGTCCTGTAGCCATGACGTACCTCTCCGCCGCCATGCCCGCCAACTGATGCCCTTGAGAGCCCCTCTGACTTTCCAAGGTCTCCAATAGGCTCTCTTCTCTCTCTCTCCGCTGGCTACTGTGATCGCTATCCAGTCTATGGTCTTCACGATGTCCAAGTCAGAGACATTCACCAGCTTATTAGCTTGACATTTCAGCTGGCGGTGACGTCGGAATTAGATCGGATGATCAGAATGATAGTCACGTGACTGGCCAAAAAATGTGTTGCGACGTCCTGGCGAGTCTCTCTCATAGCGTCCACGACCCTCGACGGGTGATGAGGGGACAGCTACGGCAACAAGCAGCTAGATCATGTCTGGGAGATCAGACATGCCATCTAGCTCGAGCTCCACCCTTTCGGTTATTCTCCTGTACACCCATCTCAGCTCATCCAGGGCCCATTGAAGGCCGTAACCTCAGTTTTGACGCAGCGTACAAACCAAAGTGGAAACCAAAGCTCCCAGCTTCGACCGCCTACCAGTATTTTGAGACGTCAGACTCGGATCGCAAGAATGGGCAGAGTAGCGGCCGATTTACTCCCTCTGTCGACCCTGCGACCGGGCTTGAGCGGTCCTTCATCTTCGACCTGGACACTGTTCCTGGGGACGAGACACTTCGAGATACGAGGTTGAAGATCTTTCGAGAACAGTTGGAGGAACGGAAATCGCTTGCGAGAGAGCTGAAGGAGGCTACTTGGTTCAGTGATCCGTACTGTGAGCCGCGAGTGGGCCCTCCCTGATAAGTGCATCGCTCATCTCAGCGAGCAGGGCGGATGATGAAGTCCCCGCCACGGAAGTGCTTCGTGACATCGGCTGTGCTGCCAACTGGTAAATAGGCGGCACTGGCCACAAAGAGCAACGCAGAGCTGATCGTTGTCAGATTTTCTCATTCAATTCAAGCCTGTGTTGGCACCGGGCGACTCGACCGCAAGCCAGACGACTGCAGGCGATGTGGAAGAGACGGAGGTAGATGATGTTGATTTCGAAGCCGAGGACCACCAGAGTAGTGACCAGGATATGTCTCCTCAGTCTACTCACTCAGTGACGTCGACAAGGCCGCGTAAGGGCTTTACACTCCAGCCGAGCCACGGAACACAGGATGACAGCGAAAACGTCAGTAATGCAGTCTCACTCCCCCGAAAGAAATACAATCCGGCGCGGACAATCCTGCTCCCGCATCGCATCCTCCATCCCCGGTTTGCTCCATCGCGAGGAGGAAGTTCGCTGTATGCGACATCTAGACGAGAGATCGTCGCTCACCTGCCTTTGGAAGGTGGGATCTACTAGCCTTTTTGCGTCGGAACATAGCTAAGATGAGATCAGGCCGTCATAAATCTCATTTATCGAAGCTTGCTCGCAACTTGACGGTTCCTCCCAACCTCACGGAGATCATTGATTCGCAATTACAGGACCGTATCGTACAAGAGTTGAGACTTCTCTTCGATCGGATACGGACGTCGAGCGACAGACCCAATGGACAGTTGCGGGACCCTGTCCCGGAGACCCTCACGAGCGGCCTTGACTTTCAAAGTTACCAGAAATCATCAGCGGACCATGTCTCGCAAGAGGAGCATCCAGCCGATGGAACCACAGCCGCTGGTATACCACTGGATATCCCACCATATGCCAAGGTCAATGACCTGGATCCAAGATGGATGTTGAAATTGAATGGAAGTCGAAATGTTTTACATCGCCTATCTTTAGAAGATGAACGAATGGTCATGAACGGTCATGGCTACATGGCACCGGATACAATAGCCATTATCGATATCGGCAACGTCGATTTCGAGCCCGCTCAGCCTGCCGACACGCAGGTTGAGGTGGGGATCACTGAGCCATTGGAGGAGGTGGAAGAACGTAGGAGCGCTCAGTCTGCCAAAAGGAGACGTCCGCTCCAAAATGAAGATTTTCATGCACAGGGACCTCGACTCTACCCTTTGACGACGGAAGGACACTTGGGAACGGCTCCGGTACTTACCATGATATCTGGACCCAAGGGGGATATCCCAATATTCCACTTGCGAAACATACTCCCCGCCGAACACCTCACCTCTGCTCGAGATCTCATCGACGCCATCCTCGCTTTCGAAGTCGTCATCAAGGCACGAACTGAAAGTCGTGTGATGGACGGGTCTTCCCTCAAATCGCACTCGTCTGCCAGCCCTGACGGTATTGACAATGCAACTGCAGAGGAACTCACCGACATAGATCAACAGAGCTCGAAGCCAACCAGTCACGAGCCGAAATCCGTCTTGCTCGCTCTGAATAGTTGGATAGCCCCGCGTGGATTGGTCGGGCGAAGGGGTGATCTAGGTATTGCTCTGTTCATCGCTCTGCAAAGGATAAGGCTATGGAATGGCGGCGGATGGAAGACAAGGTATCGCAATCGACTCGATCAAGACGTATAATCGGGATACACCGCGTAGCGTATTCAGAGAATCGCAGTGTAGAATACGTTTCACATGCCATGACCAGACAATGTGGGACTTCTTTCTCTTTTCTGCTCAAACTTTCATTATTAAGAGATTCAGGTCTTTTCTCCCATACTCTCGCTACTCTCGCTACTCTCGCCACTCCCGCTCCTTGTCGCCTGCGTCTCAGTCCTCCGCTCGCCGCTTACACTAATGAATCGCAGATGAATTTGATAATATGTACAGAATGATGGAAAATGATGATGAAGATCATGAAATAGGGCAAGAAAAGCGCGAAGACCATTTAATCGGCAATGACTCGATCAGGAGGCGTATCTGCGGAAACGTCAGTGTGATGCTGCAAAATGATAGACAGCGAAACATACGGATTGCCTATCACAAAGTCAGCGACGATCGTTCTCACATATGCAATGCCACTCACAGGCATATACCACCAGCACAGGCGGTGATTTGGTCATGTCACTCGTGATGATCACAGGCAGGCTCATGAGCTCTTTGATATCCTGAATCTTGTGGCCTCCACTGGACCTCAGGCCTTCATAAGTGAATTTCGAGCGGTGAGCGCTCTTTTGTCTCTGGCGAGATCGAGTCACATCGCCGGCGACATCTCGAGCGGACGTCTCCTTCGCGTACTTGTCGCCCAGAGCCTTGATCTTGAGCAGGTGGGGGTCGTCGGAAGTGCCTGCAAGATACGAAAGAACATCTTGATTGGTCCAGTACAGCCTGAGTAGTTTTAATGATCAGAAGATTTCCCGTGCGGAAATGTCATTGACTTACGACAAGACATCTTTGTGCTCATCGTATACCACATTGTCCACCGGCATCTTATCGACATGCACCCTCTTCTCGATGCCGAATTCGGGCTGAGGCCAGTATTAAGGCTTTACCGCAGCGCAAAGTAATTCCACTCACGACAACAACGTCAAACGCCTCATCCAGGACTCCGGTGACCCGTCCTTGGCGGATGACAGGCCCATACTTTTCAGTCAAGTCGTGTATCAGAATACACAGGTACAGGTGAATAGACTGCTCCTCTGCCAACTTGGCACTCTCTACAGAGTCGTCAGAGGCTTACCCCTATAAGAAGAGAGCCACACTCACGCTTCTTCATATTGCATTGTTGGGCACATTTTGCAACTTGATCCCGGTCCATGAGGAACTTGACATCGTTGGGTGATGCTGGAGGGTGGTCAGGATTTCCCACAATGGGCTAGGACAGACCCACGACTCGTCAAGCAGGCATCGAGCATGCGGTGGACCAGGATATCGGCATACCGGCGGATTGGAGACTTCATGATGTTAGCGATAATGCAAGTGCCAGATGAGTTGCGTACCGTAAAGTGGGTATACAGCGGAGTAGCAAGAGCCCAATGATAATACTTTGCAATGTCGAGCATACCGGTACAGAAATACCGAGCACTGCAGCATCACGTTAGCGCTGTTCCCACTGACAACCAGAGGCTCTCACGTCTGCATCGCTCTGCGCTTCAGCAATTCAAGACACAAGCGAGTGTCGGCGTCCTGGATCTCGTCGAAACCTTTTTGGAGCGTTCCTGCGGTGCTTCCGTCAAACGCAAAGCCAAGTTTCTTTGCTCGCTCGATGAAACCGTCCTGATGTCTCGTCAGCTTGTGTCTAAGCGACTGGGACCATAAAACTTGCAATTCGTCGCTCAATAGGTGATTCGTGTCTTCTCAAAAGGGACTGCTCCGGCAAGCCGTGTGCGATCACTCGCGCGACAGAAGTGTTGGCAAGGAGCATAAACTTTGCAGGTGTCAAGTAGGTGAACATCCCACCAGAAGTGGCTCACCTCTTCGACGAGCGAGTTGGCATCTGTTCTCGGGTGAGTCACGCAATCCACCGGCTCTCCATCATCGTCCAGACTAATGGACACCTTCACGCGGTTGTTCAGCATAGCACCGGATTCGATCCTCTTCTGACGGAGTTTTGAAGCAATCTCCTGCGAGACTCGTCAGAACATCCCCTAATGCCCACCGGGGGTAATACACACATGAAGCAGAACAATGTCATTATGAAGCTTCTGCGCCGGGACGGGCCCGTTGATTGTGGTCGAGTCCAGAGAACCACCAGCGATGATATCTTGAGCGTCTGAGTAGGCGAATTTCGCACACGACCTGGGCGGATAGTCAGCTGAAGGCTATTCATTGCCGTACTTCGACGGCTCACTTGATGATCGTCCTGCTCATCTCGCTCTTCAGGACGGTCCCATCTTGGTCCAAAGTGAAGAACTCAGAGAACGTTAATCGCTCGACACCGGGTTGTAAACTGCACAATTCTTCCGACAATTGAGGAGGAAGCATAGGCACGCTCCGCTGGACAAGGTATACGCTCGTCGCTCGCTTGCGGGCTTCTCGATCGAGCGCCGTGTTCGCTTTCACTACGTTGTGAGTCAGCACCACTATCGAAGCCCAGATTAGGTCAGCTCACCAAAGTACGATACGTCTGCGATGTGCACGCCGACTTCATATGTCCCATCGTCGTTCCGCTTGACAGAAAGAGCGTCATCGAGGTCTCTGGCGGTCGGAGGATCGATCGTGAATATGCGTTCCTCTCGCAAATCTTTCCTGATCTCGTACTCTCGTTCGGGAATACTGTACTATCTCAGCTCATCTGCTCGCAAAGACCACGAGGATCACTCACGTCCAGGGCAGCGGTGGCAAACACTTGATCGCGGCTTCCGGGAACTCCTCGGTGGGAAAGTTGCAATCCTTCAACAAGGCACTCGTCTCAACCTCTCGATCTCCGATCGGGCCGAGCTCCTCAACCAGCGTACCGAAGGGGTGTAACGAGGTGCTACCGAATTTGTCAGACCTTTACCTCAAAGCTGGTCTGACACACTCACATTGGCCATCGCTTAATGGTAGCGACGAACAGCTTCTCACTGTAATCATCTGGATTCTCGATAAAGTCTGATGGCGCTTGCTCGGTAGGAATGGCGATGAGCGGTACCCGCTTATCCGTGGGTCGGAACCAAACGATCTTTGGTCGTTCCTGAGTCTCTTCCCGTCTCGCGCGATCCCCTTCACGTTCCCTTCGTTCGAGCTCTTGCTTCTCTTTCGTGGCTGCTGAGGACGGGCGAAGGACCCCGAGCTGGCCGGAGAAGAGCTGTCCTGGCATTCTCTCGACCTGCAAGGTTGTGAGCTTGCGATGTCGTTCTTTTGACTAGCTCACCACTGCGACAACGTGCCCCGCATAAGTCGGTTTGGTATCGTCATTGACTTCCTCGTCCTCGAACAAGGTCAAGCCTTGACCCTCTACTTCCACATCGTCCTTCTTCTTCTCAAGTTTCTTGGCCTGAGAGGGCTTCAAATCATACGCAGCATTCTCTTCCTTCTTTCGCTTTTTCTCCTCCTTGTCTTTCTTGGTGCTCCAGACTTCGTCGACGTCAAGCAGTTCCACAGCCACGATGTCACCTTCGAGAGCCCTGTTACGATCTTTGGAACCGCAAATATAGATGTCGGCCTCCAAGACATCTGTAGCGACGTACGCGTCGGATCGGTTCTTCTTGTTGACTCGAAGTACACCTACGACCAGCTTTCCGGCGCTCAAGAGAGGTGGTAGAGATGCTTGCGGAAGATAAGGGGCAAAAAGGGATTTGCGCTGCGGTCCGCTCGAGCTTGATTGAAGCTGCATCTGAAAAGCCTGTTGCTGCTGCCACAAGCTCTGACCTGCAGGTGTCGACAATGTGGTCGCGGCCAGTAGGTTAGGCAGCATATTAGGAAAGCTGAACGAGGCCATCTTGCTGTGGCCGCCTCCGGCAGCAGCTCTGAACTGAGCGAGTGACTGCAGTTGAGCTTGTGCAGCCGCCAGATCCGAGACGGCCGCGACTCCACCTGCTGACCCAGCTCCCATGCCGCCGCTTTGAGATATGCTATTGGATCTCCAACTGCCGGACTCCATACCTGATCGGCTGCCGGACCTGTGATGGCCGTAGACACCATCCGGAATGCCATCTTCTGGAATGTCACCTCCAATGGACATACCCAGGCTCATCGACCCAGACTTGTTGAATGTGTTCACGCTGTGTCGCCTCGAGTGACCAATGGCCGAAGGCATGGGAACAGGAGGTGGTGGCATCTCCGCTCGTCCACGTGAGTCCGATCGATGATGACCCGCGGACTCCGGGACGTTTGATAGACTGAGTGAGCCGAATGTGTCTGGCAAGCTGGCAGAAGGGACAGACGACTGTACTCGACGATGTCTGGCCACGGGCTGCACCGCTGATGATGACTTAAGGACGCTGTTGAGCTGACTGAGGGGTGTTTCGCCTTGACTAGCGAGGTCTTCCTGCATCAGGGCCTTTTGTTTTGCTTGCAAGGCCTCGATTTGGCTTTGGATCTCGAGCTGATTCAATATCAGCACGACAGTACCCGGCAGCTCAAACTCACCTGCTGCTGCATCGCGGCACTAAGCTCACTGCCAGTGCGCTTGTGCGCTCTTGCAGCAAGACCTGCCAGACCAGCGGCTGCAGCACCTCCAATGCCCTCGCTTCGATTGATTATGGGCGGATGGAGAGGCGGAGAGATTGATGCTTGTCTGTCGCTAATCTCGTCCATCTTTTTGGCTCCAAACTTGAAGCTTGGTGCAAGCTGAGGTCGGTTGGAGACGAGCGGAACGGTTCGCTTCTCCGGCGAATCCTCTTCGAACACTGGCGGAGGGTTGTGCAAGGTAGCTTGAGCCAAGGCTCGAGCTTGTTCTTCCTGAGATCGACGCTGCACAGTGGCCAGCTGTTGCTGTTGTAGCTCGAACAATTGTTGAGCCTGTGCGAGTTGCTGAGCTTGCTGTTGCTGCTGTTGTTGTGCTCTTTGCGCAGCGAGAGCTTGGAAACGCGGGGCTATGAAGCTGCCCATCTGCTGATGGGATGGGATCTGCTGCTGCTGTTGAGCCTGTTGAGCTGCCAATTGACTAGCTGCGAGTTGAGCTTGAAGCAACTGGATTTGGTGATATTGCAATTGCTGAGCAGCCAATAACTGCTGGTAGTCGAAGGGCTGAGCCTGACCGTAACCATCCAGATCACTCCCTTGCAGTCCGAGGTTCTGGTAGCCGAACGACTGAGATTGATTGTAAGGACTCATACCAGCCAGTCCGGGGAAAAGAGGATGGGGACCGGACGGTGATGAAGCTCGACGATCGTTTATAGTGCTGTGAGATCCAGTGCGAGGATGTGACCCAATGAATGAAGTTGGCATCTGAGCAGCTGGTGAGATGGACATGTGAGAACCGCCTGGAGAGGCAGATGAAGGATTGAAAGACGGAGTGAAACTCGGTGCATCCGCCTTGAGCTTTTTCGAGCCTTGCCGACTGAGCGATGCTGAGATTGGTACTGGACTAGTTCCGCCAGTCATTGGCTCGCGTTGGCCACTCGCTGATCTGGAGGCGGGAGCCGATCCTCCACTGGAATTACCAGATGAAGCAGGCATGGACTTTAGGTCCGATATCATCTTTTGTAGACTTGCAAGGGCGTCGCCACCGGATGCTCCAGATGCCTGCTTTTGCTGAGCGACGTCTTTCGCAGCGTCCAGAGCCGTTAGTGGAGCAGAGACGGACGCATGGATCGCGCGAGGGGCCGGGGCGGTTTGGGTCTGAGAAGCAGCCTCATTTGCAGGTGTCGATTTGTTGGTCGAGTTGCGCGAGTTGGTCCGCGCAGGGGCCGTGTTGATAGGTTGAGGTCTACGATTCTGATTGTTGCTGGACGCTCTCCGTTTGTCCTGCTTTTCCTGCTTCTCCTGCTTCGGCTTGCTGTTGTCGGCTTTTTCTTCCTTCTCATTCGAAGTCGTAGCAGAAGCATCCTTCTTGCCTTTTGGTTTCTTCGTGTTGAGATCTCCATTACTTATGCCAAGACTTGTTCCACCGCTGATCGTGGTGGTATGACCTGACTTCTTCGTCTTGTCTCCTCCTCCTCCGGAGGTACCATCGCTGGTTCCTCCACCGCGGGACGAATGAGAATTGCTCCTGGAGAGATTCACAGATGAGGTGCCATGGGAGCGACCGCGACGTGACCGATTAGACGCTGCGGAGTTGGATCGAACTGACTTTTGAGGTGGTGCGAGATTGTTGTGAGAAGCAGGGATCGGAGCTGGAGCTATCACTGGGCTGGCGTCTGCCATGACTGGGAAAGCCTTCAATGGGAGGATGGGCGGATCAATTAGGAGCTTGTATGAAATCTTGATCCAGTCCACTTTGGAATGTCAGCATAGTCTCCCAGGCGTTTCTCCACAATAGACTAAGGCGTCCACCGGATTTGCCTAAAACCAGCAACACCCCCCCCCCCTTTGTCCTCGCCGCCGCCGCGTTTGGGCCGCGTCTGTAAAGGGTGGAGCAGCGGCAAATGAGACTCACCTCGTTCATGCAGCTGACAGACAATCACACCGTATGCCAGCACTGCTAGCTCTCCACGTCTTGCTATGCTGTTGATGATAGTCGCTGCCCAAGAAAAATGCGAAGTGAATCAAACCGACAACGGTATCCCACCTGCGTACAAAAGGCGGTGTGAGGAAGCGAACGTGAGATGACGAGAGAAGGTCGAAAGAGTGAGAGCAGAGAAAAAAGAGAGTGGGCTACCTTCTAGACGCTGCCCTCCGAGTCCACCTACCGGCCGAGGATCGAGACGATAGGGGGATTACTGCGTCGACAAGAGAGCAACGCACAGCTGTGGAGTAAATCGAGCATTAAAGAAGAGGTCTCGTCGTTGCCGAGGAACGCGTCGCAGCAAATTCATAATGTGGCACGTGGCTACGGCAGAGTTTCTCCGACTCTTATATACGACAGGCCGCTGATGGACTAGGTGAACGTCGTCGATGGCACGAGCTAGCTACGGATGTGACATTGCGTCTGCATACATGGCTTCTCGGCCAGAAGCCACCTTGAATTAGCGTCAGTGAACGGGCGGAGTCTCTGGGAAGAGGCAACCCCAGCCCTTCAGCCCAGATTTGACGCAATGTGGCGGCGGCTGGTGTGCACCTTTCATCCGGTGATTCTCATCCTTTGTGCCAGTGCTCCTGTAGACGTTTTGGACCAAGGCTAGAGATATTATGGACTGGCAGACCGCTACATCGCTAGGCTCTCCCATCTGATCAGTGCTTGAGGTCCTGCTGTTACGAACCCGACTCAATGCTCCAGTGGCACCGCTCGCCATTGGTTCTGCTGGCCGCCTTCTTCTTCCTCTCAAGAGCTCGAGCCAAGCTCTCGGATCCATTCGTGAACCTCACGGAAGCTCCACTTCCTCCGTTACCTCATGAGCTTCAGAAACGAGATGGCAATTATGTCAAATTTGCAGTCGAATGGCCAGACAAGTCCTTGATGGAGGATAACAAGGAGAACTCTCGATGGTGGTCCGATGAATCGTGGGCAGGAGGTTGGTGGTATGAAGCGGGACATTCAGCGAATATACCCGGTGCAGTCGTGGTCAACTATTATGTGAACACTCAGAACGATTACATGTGGAAGACAGGGCATGCCACTGCGCAAGTTACGGTGAGTCAGCAAAGGAAGCAGTGTAGATCTCAAGGCTGACTCTTCTCACACGAAGTGTACCGGTGGTTTCACAGCGCCCGCGTCCGGTAGCACAGTGACCTTCACAGTCGCTGCTACTTCCCCATACGTAAGACCTACTGCTTCTAACGGTGCCTTTTTCACGTGCGCTCCGACCCTCAGCTAGACCTCGGCACAAGGACGTCAGTCGCTCAAGTGCATCTGTGTGGCGCAGACGAGACTTCCGGTTGTGTGTTGCCATGCATGATTGTCCCTATCGCTACAGCAACGTCTCCCCCAAGGCGGCCCTGGCCAGAGAACATCCCACAGCGATTGTCTTCTCCGCAGCAGCTTTGTCCACTAAAGATGGATTGACCTCCTGTACACTCAATCAGCCGGATGTTAGGAGGATGGAAAACAAACCATAATGTCCAAACCGACCAGGCAGCCAGTCTCTGCGACCGCCTCCGTGATGTAGTGTCCTGAAACCATGGTCAGAAGATTACTACAGAAAGGTGGAAGCCTCGCTCACCCTCTCGGAACGTCAGACCACCTCGCACAGGAGTACCAGTACCTTTAAACAGGAGTCAGCGGATTCACGCATGATGTCCGGAAAACCTTACTCGGAGCCTCGCTGGGATCCAGCGCATCGACATCGAAGCTGAGATGTATCGGTGTGTCTCCATTCTTGTTGACATGCGCAATAGCCATTTCCATGACTTTGCCAATACCGTGTCTGTCGATGTCGTGCATGGTGAAGACTTTGATGCCGTTGGCTTTGAGGAGCTTGCGCTCTTCAGGATCGATATCTCTCAGACCAACGTAGACCCTGTAACGTGTGTCAGCTGAGGAGACTGCAGTGACTGGAAAAGCATACAGCTCTTCAGGTTTGAGACACGGTTTGACCCATTGGTTGAATGGCTCGATATTGCACCCCGTCAAGCCGAGTAAGAAGGAGACGGGGCAGCCGTGGAGATTGCCAGAATCGGTCGTTTCTGGTGTGTTTATATCGGCGTGGGCGTCAACCTATACACCAGTCAATGCTGCTCTGTCTTCCCATGCGTTCATGCTTACCCAGATGAGTGCGGCATTCGGATATTTGCTCTTCGTCCCAGAGACTGTACCGAGACCCTGCAGGCCGTGTCAGCTAGTCCATCTCATGCAAGCTGATTCGAGTCACCAGGGAGTGGTCTCCACCCAGCGTCAACGGTAACCATCCCTTCTTGGCTATTGATCCGACTTCCGAAGCGACCTTTTCACACACCGCAGATACGAGTCTGGGTTTCTTCATTCTGCCGATATCGGGATCCGGTAATCTCTGTATCATGTCGGTCTTCGAGCTCGCGCCAGGAGTCGAGTCTAGGCAGCCGAGACATCAGCGCAAGTAACAGAGACGCCAGTCTGGGCTCCAGCTCACTGTTCACCTCCTTGCCCTTGATTTGGGTTGAATCTGCTGGGACAGGATTATACGGGATATCGACAAACGACTGCTGGGTCTCATAGTGCACTTCCCAACCAAGATTAGCTAGTTGAGACACCAGACCAGCTCCAATGAGCCTATTCGGGGCCAAATCTACGCCAGATCGGCCTTGACCTCCACTGTGAGGTGGATCAGACCTTTATGCCCAAGACCACGTAGCTGTACGCTCACCTGAAAGGACATCCTACGATCTAGAAGAAGGCCATCAGCTCGGAAAGCGATGAAAGGAGGCTCCAAGTGCCATGGAGCGAGCTGCTCCAGCCTTATCGCGACGAGACGATCGCCGGTCCCACACTCGAGGCTTATGACTCACCGCGACTTTAGCAGGTTTGGCTAAGAACTTGTACTCGTACTGCGGGCTCTTGATTTCGCCTCTCGGACTTTCTGACAGCACAGTCTTGGGCTCTTGATCCGCTCTCCACCCTCTCGGAGCTGTCCAGACGTTTCTACTGAGGTTCGAATGCGGGCTGACACCATGTCGAGCGAAGGATGTCTTGGGTCGAGACGCGGTGCTCAGTGGTCGAGCTACTGACAGAGGCGCCTGTCGACTGGCAGCAGCCGCCAACCTGGCAATCTTCACGGTGGATCTCATGCAGTATCGTTTCTGGAATCTAAACAGGTCGATCTATCTTTCTAAAGAAGACTGTCTATGAGCAGTCTCCCAACAGTACAATCCCAAGACACAAGACATTTCGACAGACCCGTCAACATATTATAAGCGCAAGCGGCCGGAGCCAAGCGCTGCCGGTTACGACTGTCACGTGATTAAGCGGAATCAAAAGTCTTGTGTGTAGAATTCCCACGGTAGCGTCATAAAAAGTTAGGTGCATCATCGCTTCTCCAGCGTCCAGTTGACTGCTGCTATATTTGACCCACCCCTTGCCAGCTCAGCTCACGAGCAATCTTCGTCCAGGAGCATTCGACCAGCACAGTGCGAGACATCAGAAGCTTCAGCAGATATCTCAACGTGATAGTCTCATTAAACCCGTCAACTTGACCCAGATCTCTCCGTCCAGAATCTCCTGCCATGTCACGCAACCAAGGTGAGTCTAATATTCACATGTGGCTGTCCTCGTTCTGAGCACGCCGCCCAAATGATGCCTGGTGAGATGCTGACTTACATCCTCCCATATAGATACTGAGAACCCTTTCGAGCCCTCCTCGCATCTCGACTCGAACCCGTTCGAGAATCAATCCGCGAAGAATCCATTCCAGCATCCCAACGATTCAGCATTCTCATTTGACTCGCAAGATACAGCCAGAGGACTCGGAAGGGCCGAAGCCGGTCAAGCAGGGACAGGGTACGGATATGGTGCTGGGCGCGGCGGGTCTAATGCCCCGGCTTCTTCTGGAGCTGCCGATCCATATGCTGCCCGTGAGGCTGATCTGAGGAGACGTGAAGAGGAATTGAGACGACGAGAGACGGCTTTGGGGATGAAGGAGAACAACTGGCCGCCTTGTGAGTTGTGGATGCGACTGTCCAGCACATATCACACAGAGCCTTGAGCAGCGTAGTGCTGACTTCCACCCCCGCCGCGCAGTTTTCCCTTTTATCCACCATAACATTCAAGAACTGCCGGACGACCATCAACCAGTCATGAAATTCCTCTATACCCAGTGGCTCGCTTTGATTGTCACCCTCATCGTCAATCTCGTTGGATGCGTCCTACTGCTGATCTCAGGGTCATCAGAAGGAGGGTGAGTCACCGGGGACCTCGCATCAGCCTCCCCGCATTACTCTCGCTGATCCCACCCTCAGAGCCGACACCGCCGCTTCGGCGGGCTATCTCCCAGTCATCGGAGCATTGTCATTCATACTGTGGTATCGACCGATTTACCTCGGCTTCGAGCGTACAGAAGGCAAAGCCATGGCCTTCTTCTTCTGTCAGTCCTTTTTCAAAAATGGCTCCTGAAACAAGCTGATTGCTTTCTTAGATCTCTACTTTGCATTTGCAGGCTGTCATCTCCTCTTCAGCATCTACATGGCGGTCGGCATTCCCTGTGAGCCTCTCTATGACCTTCATCAGGTTCTGAGCTGACACATGCATCAGCTACTGGATCTGCCGGACTAATCAACACGATTCAAATGTTTAGTCAGGGTCATATCCTCGCCGCCATATTCTGCCTCTTGGCCTCTATCGGATGGGTCTTGCAAGTTGCAGGTGGAGGTTTGCTGTACAAGAAGGTGTGGGACTTCAAGAACAGTAATGGAGACATCACATTTGCAGAGGTTAGTTCAGCCTTCTAGGTCTTCAAGTGGCCCAACTCGCTGACATTCGCTCGATCAGGCCACAAACCAGTTCAAGAAGAACTCGATCACGACGATCCTGTTACATCAGGCTCGACTTGGCTGAAGGGATACGACTGAAACATGGCAGACGAAGACGGAGCTGCAGAAGGCGTGTGACGACAAAGAGCGACGATTTTCATAGACGATTGAATTGGGATGTATCCGAATCAGGTGCTTAAGAACAACCGTATGCACGATGTGCATAGGTAGCATTACTTGCCTATTCAGGCGTGTCCTTTGAAAGAAATAGCAGTGCTCAAGACAGTTCGTTCTTGTCCAAGGGTAACGATGGACTAGCTCTCGGCGAGGCCAGGGTCAACTCACCATCCCCCCTCACGCGGAGCCCAAGATACTACCTGACCTCAGACTCCGTGGACTTTCTTTCAGTAGGTCGTCCAAGTGAAGGGAGAGGGCCTTAAAATTTTGATCAAGGACAGATGCAACTTGCTGTATGAAGGACGACTCCAACGAAGAGGACAAGGAACTCAGTCTCTCGTCCCCCACATTCAGTCTCTCGTCCGTCCCCAGCTGGTTTAACAACGCCTCCATCCTAGCATGCTCTGCTCTTGGACCCAGAGTTGATAGCGATGGGACGACAGACTTCGCCGGAAGCCGGAAGAACGTGTTTTGACACCGCAGACCAAGAGCTTTGCTGCATCCAGATCCAGATCGCAGCAACCCGAACAGCACTGCCACTTCTATCTTGAATCCAGGGTTTTAGTTCTCTTTTTTCAAGACAAGTCCAGATCACAAATCTTCGCCTCGCAAGCGGTCCCTCACAATTCGATGGGGCTCATCGACAAATGAAGAAGACGGTGGAAGGATATATTATCAATGCATCTATGACGCGTACTCCAAATCGCCGCATCAGATCCGATCACCTAGCTACATCCCCTTCCTACCTCAAGCTCTCATCGTGGTATGTTGGTGGAGGGCTGCTTTCCCCCTGAACATCTGCAAAGTTGCCCGAATGTCTGGGGTCTAATCGGGACGTCGAGACCTGAGGTGGCGAAGCGGGCAAAGCAAAATTAGCCTCGATGGGCGTTTCTGGTCCCCCGGCAACGGGTAGTCCGGCCGCTACGACTGGCGGGAGAGCCGAGGGACTAGCGGGTGGGATACCCATACCGATCCCGGTTCCTCCACCGTTAGACTGAGCTCCCGGTGGGACTGGAAGTCTTCGTCCTGGGCTTGCAGTGGATGATGAAGGGAACGCCGTGTTTCCATTGGCATATGTTGGACTGATGGGTGAATCGTCTGCTCGAGATACCTCATCGGAAGTTCTCGGTTTGGGCCTTCTAAATGCGGCTGCAGAGATCTTGCCACCGCCAGTAGTCGGTGCATAAGAAGCAGCGATGGGTGACGTGATGCTGCCTTGTTGAGAATGAGATGGCGCAGGGGAAGAAGAGCGAGGAAGAGGTGAAGATGATCGTGCCGGGGAACCGATCCGAGGAGGAACGGGGAGCTGACTAGGGGTAGGGAAGTATTCTGCGTTTCCACCCTCTTGCGCTTCTCCTCCAGCTGGTGTGTGGAAACCGGCTCGACTGCCTGAGTCAGATGGCGGGGCAGGGATGCGATGTGCCTCAAGACTTGACCGCTGCTCCGGTTTTGGCTCGGGAATGGATTCATGATGATCATGCTCATCGATGTCGGTCGACGTCATCAGAGCTCCGATCCCGCTTAGAGGGTCCTGGCTGACAGGTCGAGGTCTAGACTCCTGACTGTCTTCAGCTGGAGGTGCGGGACCATCCTGTAGCGTGACGGGCGTGGGTGAATGGGCACGATCTTTGCGGACATTGAGCGGCTCCCAAGGTCGTTGGAGTGTCGAAGCCGCTGCTGCGCCTGGCGGCAAGTTGGAAATTTGCTCTTGAACATTGTATTCAGATGCTGGCGCTCCAAGTACAGGAACCGATTCTTCCGTTTGTGGGTGACCAGCCTCTGGTGTGGGTTCCTGAACAACCGGCACTTGAGGAACATTTCCGCCTTGCCAAGCGGCATGTTCTGCATCCATTTGACGTTGCTGATCGTACTCGTAATCATGTCCGCTTTCCTGTTGAGCTGAATGTGCCTTTAAAGCCTCCTCTGTGGGGCCTTGCCAGAAGACTTGTCCGCCTTGGTTAGATGCTTCGTTGGGCGTGGCACCTTGGTCGGTCCGAGGGTATCGACCGGTACCTCGATCGTAAGGATTGTCGAAGCCGCCATAGGGGTTCGCTTCGTCCAGACTGAAATCTCGACCTTTCCCTTTGAAGTCAACGGGTTGGTGCATAGGGTCATTTGGAGAGTGAGGATGTTCGAACTGCTCAGCCGCGGCGACATGCCCTGGATCAGGTGAGTGTCCATGAAGCGAGCCGATCGGGTGATGAGGGGGCAAGCCAGGTGGTTTGGGGCCGACGGAGCCGGCAGAAAATTTGACCGAAGCGAGCTGGAAGGCGTGAGCTGAGAGTATCGGCCGAAGATAAGTCGACTCACGCATTTGTTGGCTTCGTTGACTGCGTTCTCCGTCTTATTGTACCCCGAGTATGGGGCTCTGCCGTAGCCAGGTGGAGTCTCCTCCAAGGGTACTTCCTCGATGAGCAATTTTCCAAGCTCGCCAACGATGCACAGTTTCTCCCCGAGCTCTTCGAGTCCACCAAACTTGTACGACATGGCTTCCTTCACCATTCTTGGCAAGATCAGCGTGATAGAAACTCTTGACGCTCACTGTCGCTTAAAATCCCCAACTTTGGACTCTTCGACGACGATATCCGAGTCGAGCTGGAGGCCCAGTATCAGCTGCGCTTCTTATCCCGCAGTTTGGTTATTGCCACCCACCTGTCTGATCTCTGTCCTCAGTCTATCCAATAGCTCCGTCTGCTGAGGCAATGCCTTGTTCTCCGGACCCATCTTGGCCAATTTCTTCTCAGCCGTCTCCGCTTTGTTCCCAGTGGTCTTTCTCCTCCTCCTCAACTCTTCCAATCCCTCTTCTTTCTCTCGGATTCGCTTGAAGCATCCTCTGATGGAGATGGAATGCTCGGTATACACCGCAAACGCATTGGCGACTTGTCCGAGGAGAGTAGAGGACTGAGTGAGGACGTCTTGAAGATCAGGTCCCTCATCGGATCCATATGGCGGGAGCGCAGCCGCAGCTTTGGCAGTCTCTGTGGCGAGAAGGTCATTATCGACTAATTCTACGTGAGGGAATGCACACCTACCCTGACCAATCTTATCAGCAGCTTGAAGAACGCCCTTCTCTGTGGTGATGATGCTTAGATCTCCGATCAGTACCTGATCACCTTTTCGGCCATCACGTTTGCAAGGACTCACTCTTGCAATGCCCGTAGATCTTGATTGCCTAGTCCAGGAAGCAAGCTCTGATGAGCTATACTTTTGCCCAACTTCTTGCCTAGTCCATCGAACCCAGCTCCAGCTCCGCCACTGGATGGCGAAGCATCGTCACTGTATTCATGATTATGCCCTCCGCCATGGGTCGTGCGAGCTGGTGAAGTCTGTCCATCCCCAAGGCCTGAGACTTTCCTTCCAAACGATCCGAGGGAGAATTTACCCGACGTGTTGCGAGCGCCTGACATGTGGAGGCTTCTGGAGGGATGTGACCTGTGCTGCCAGGACTATTCAGCTGTCAGATGTGGAATGTGAATGGTGGATGTTGATATTGTCGTCGTCGTTGTCGTCGTCGTTGCTGGAATGCTATCTAATCGCCGCTTGCTGGAGTTTGCCGAGGGGAACTGTGCAAAAAAGCTGTACCGCGGGGAGCCAGCTTACGTATGAAAATCACGGCAGCAACCATAATGACACGTCATGTATTATTCTGATACAAGTCTTACGTCATACTCGTGTTTCAGGTGGGAGCATCACCGTACCCTTTGTGTTTTTGAGAATGGGGAATGGTGAGCAGAGACGATGAGATGGCGAGGAAAGGACAAGGAACAATGTATAGTCAGGGCATAACAATGAGCGTCTCTGGGATCTCAATTTGAGCTCGCTTCCTCGTCCTTTGTCTACAAAGCCGAATCACATTCCCTCCCGTGTATCATCGCCCACCCTTCACCTCCTCGTCAAAGGCTCAACTCGTTCATGAATGCGGCTTGGTATACTACAGAAGCTCCTTATGGTGTAGGATATCTCGGAAGATCTCACAAACTATCAATTTACACTTCATACTCTGTCCAGCCCGCCCTCTTATCAGTCTGCAAAGCGTTCCCAGTGGAACAAGCCGTGGGGCATTCAAACGTCATATCGGATCAAGTCCTAGATACCGGAAGCTGGTGGCGAGAGACATCTACAGATACCTTTGAGGACGGCCATAGACAAACTTCTACTCTCTCCCTTCTCTCCGTCTCCATCCACTTGCTTCATCGGGCTACATCGAGGCACCAGAACACCGCCTGAACAACTCCGCGAATCAATTCTCCTTGACGACGTCAGCATCGTCCTCGTTTGAAGACATCGACGTCTGACTTTGAAGCATAACAGTGGGGCGGGACACACCTAGATAGCGCCCTCGCTCGTGTACAGCTCAAGACCATGGTCAGTCGTCTCTTCATTCTCAATCGCCTCATACTGACATTGCCCACGCTTCTACCCTGCCTATCCAATCTCCCTCACGTCTGTCCGTGCTCAACTTATGCGTACCTGACGACGGGTCATATTGAACGACATCACCATCTCCGTCAATAACACCCTTAACTGTACACTCACTACGATGCCTAAAACTATGGCGACATCCGTGGCCGTACATCCGCCGACCGTCCACCCGACTCGTGATCATGGCCTTGCTCGTCCTACCTCCAAACATGTCAACCTTTCACCTCCTCATCACCACGGCCGATCGGCCTCAACGGCGTCTCCTCCTGCTATCGAACGTCGGTCGGAATCGTTGATGGCATTGACCACGACGGCCACACGACGCCCTCCTCCCGCTGCCCTACCTCACCCTGACAAACCTTCGGATCCATCCATCCCGTTCTGTACACACTGGCGGGACTATTATCCCGGTCCACCCCTCGATCCCGAAACGATCTTACCTAAACCCACGTCTAAACAACGATTCTACTCTACCAAATGGAAACTGGACAATCCTAATCCAAAAACTCGGGAAGGGGCAAAGGCTTTCTACGGGTCCGGTATGGGTATGGGATACCCCGGTATGATGGGTGGTATGGGCGGTATGGGCGGCATGGGTATGGGCGGTATGGGTGGAATGGGCATGGGCATGGGATATCCCGGTATGATGGGGATGATGAGTGGAATGGGGATGATGCCGGGGATGATGGGTGGAATGGGCTACGGCGTGAGTGGCAGCGCCACGGTCCGGGACACCATCCAAGTATCGAAGTGTTGGCTGACTCTGCGATCTTGCTCAGATGCCCAGATATAT
This sequence comes from Kockovaella imperatae, assembly GCF_002102565.1. Classification (NCBI taxonomy): domain Eukaryota; kingdom Fungi; phylum Basidiomycota; class Tremellomycetes; order Tremellales; family Cuniculitremaceae; genus Kockovaella; species Kockovaella imperatae. The sequence continues at coordinate 257,194 of NW_019028944.1, forward strand.
GCCTGGAGGGTGAGCATGGCCCTCCTAGCGTCTGCTGACCCATACAGAATGTACGGAGGTATGGGAGGATACGGGTGAGCGCTATATGGAGAGCTCAAGACTGTTTGGATCTAACATTTTGTGACTTTCAGAGGTTATGGAGGGTGATTAGTCGTTGACCATTGTGCCGTCAGCTGACGAAAGACCAGGATGTACGACCCAATGATGGGCTACGGTGTAAGTACCTACCATCTCCTAGCCCCTCACAACATCACTTGACCTGTCACTGATCCGTCGATACAGACGCCACCTGCCGCTCTCTTTGTAGACGACAATCCCGATGCTCATCGGTAAGTTGGAAGTGACGGGAAGAGAACCTGCTGACGTCGCTTCGTTTTTCCTTGCTTCCTGACCCTTTTCGGTCTCGACGCTTTGTGACCTCACTGCCGTCCCGCCTATATCATGCTCCATTGCAACGCCTTCATCACGCGCTTCCCATTTCCCTGCACACAGTATCGAACACGCTTACCGACAATCTATGCCAGATTCCTACGGTGTCGGCCTGGGTATGATGGGCGGTATGGGAGGCGGGATGGGCGTCAACGCCATGCCAGGCTCCCAGATGCTATTGTACGGCCGGGGGATGGGCTACGGGGTGAGTCGAAGTTCGCAGAATCATATTAGCGGAGCGACATATGATATGCCCCTCCGAATGATGTCAGATGGGTATTCTCCGTCTGACACACGTTTCAGGGATGGTACGCCTAAGACGCAATTCGTCCAGTCGAGCAAGAAGAGGCATAGGAATGGGACAGAGTCGCAAAAGCGTGTCAGAAGTAGATGTGGTGCACATATCAGTACTATATCATGTAAACCAAGAGCTAGAACAATGCAAAGTGAACAGTGGCAAACAGAATCTTCTGATTGCTTCAGTTGGGCAATGCCGGTGGCGTGCTGATCAGTACGGGCAGTCTCCAATATCACCTTAGATGATGAGCCCCAATCGCAGCTTTCGCCGGCAAAGTCGAGAGCTCAGAACGAGTCGGGCGACCAATCGTAAGCAAACATGTACAGTGTCTCGCTGACTGCATGCAAGTGATGATGATGATACGTGAACATTTTTCTATCGTGTGAACTGCGGCCAGTTCAGCAAGGATGTCATTCGTTCGCCTCAGCGGCAGAGCCATCTCACCTGAATATCATCGATCCTCAAGATCAACGACACAGTTTCCGTCGCCAGTTCCAAAGCGCTCGTGGAGACCAACAAAGGCTGAACGACATTTTCATCGAGAATATTGGAGATGATTCCCTAGAAGATAGAAGACGATGACCGCTTCAGCCCAATCTCAAATGGGTCTGAGAGTTTTGGGACCAACCTTCTTCACGTTGATACCTGCATTCCTCTCCCCCAAAGCATGCTTGTTTCGCAATTCCGTCACTATACTGATGGGATTCAATCCGGCATTTTCAGCTAATGTGGTGGGAATGATCTCGAGGGCTTCGGCAAATGCTTGAAAGCAGTAGGCTTCTTTTCCTTTAAGTGTTTGAGCATGTTGAGTCAGGAGACGAGAGACATGAATCTCGGGTGCACCACCACCGGCAATCAGGGCACTGGCAGCAGAGGATTAGACTCTTTCCCCTTCACTGATGCGGCTGCTCACCGCTTTTTGACGAGACACCTAACGACACACAAGGCATCGTGCAGACTCCTCTCACTCTCCTCCAAGACCAGCTGATTCGCACCGGTACAAACGACGCTAACTGTCCTACCAGGGTTCTTGACCCCAGTGACTTTCACGACCTTGGCACCGCTCTGAGACGTCTCTTCGATCAACTCGGCATATCCCAGCTTGTCCTCGGTGAAAGCTTCGATATCGGCCACAGGTCTACACCCTGTAGACTTTGCGATAAAGTCAATTTCATCCCGCTCGATATCCTTGATAACCATGATTTTAAGCTTGGCCAAAAAGTGAAGGGACAAATCGGTGACAGCGTCTCGGAGGATGGACTTTTGGATCAGGAGGACGTTACAGCCGGTCTTCTTAATTCGTTTGCAAAGGTTCAAGAGGTATTGACGTTCTTCCTTGAGAATCTTGTCCATTTGACGGTAGTCATTCACAACGATCTGGTTGTCCATCTGACCATACGCCGTCAGTCACAACGAAGCCGTTTCTCAAGATGACTCACGTCAGGCTTCGGACTGCTCAATTGGAATTGAATCAATCCGATCCTAGCTTTCTCCATCCTCGTCGGTCCACCAGCGTTGTTCATCGCCACTTGGTTCAATGCCAATCCCTCCACCATTTCCGTGTCTTCGATGGTACCTCCGACCTTTTTAACGATCCTGATATCCCTCAGATCAACGTTTGAAGAGGTAGGTGTGACGAGACGAGTGACGGCAGACACGGCAATGGGAGCAAGGGTGGAGGAGTATTGCGAGACAATCTGGACGACCCTGTCAGTCCGCTCCTTGCAGCAAGAAAAACAAGAGATGAGCTGACCTTTGAATTCAGACTCGTGCTCGCTGCTCGAAGCAGACTTTCCTTGTCGTTCAAATCGACGGGTGTACTCATCTCTTCAAGAAACTCGACAGCTTTGTTGGCAGCACGTTGAAAGGATTGGGCAATGGTCGTAGGGTGGATGCCTGGAATGTTGGATCAGAACAGGGTGAAGATTGTATTGAGAGCGACATTCTCACCCTGCGCCAACATCTTCTCTGCGGCCGCTAATAAGCTCCCGGCTAGGACGACGACACTGGTCGTCCCATCTCCCGCTTCGATATCCTGAGCTTGTGAGAGTTCAACAAGCTGAGTTCAGGGTGAGCTCTATTGGTCGCTGCTGAGATCAAAACTCACCATCCGCGCTGCTGGATGCAGAACCGCCATGTGTTTCAGGATGGTCGCTCCGTCGTTCGTAATCACCACTTCCCCGTTTGCGGTCTGAATCTATGAGTTCGGAGTCAACGGCCATGCTGCGAAGTACAGCAGGGGGGTCGCCCAAATTGAAGGGTTGCGCACGGCGTGTTGCACATTTGGATCTAGCAGCCGCATGTTGCCCGGAAGTGAGACTACCGCTCACCATCTTGTCCATACCCTTTGGTCCCAGACTGGTCCGAACGGCATCGGAAACGGCTGAAAGGCATGTCAGTGACTCGTTCAGACAGCAGATCTGGTTTAGTTCAGAGCAACAGACTCACCCTTAGCCGCGTTGATGTTGGAATTTCTGACCTCTGTCGGCTTGCCCTACCATTCCGTGTCAACTTTATCGACTCCCAATGAGCGATATGTCAGCTCACCTTGTCGTTGAAGGATGCGTCCATGCTGCTAGGTAGGCTTGGAGCTGCCACAGCTGCTGCTGCCATTTTGATACAAAGCTCTTAGAGTGCGAGTTCGACTGTCTCTCTTCCTCCTTCAAGCGCGATCAGTCGAGCTCGCTATCGTGCTTTGCTCCAATATGCTTCAGAGACGAGTTCAACTGTCCGAGCTCTACACGCTCGCGCGAAACGCTGGTTGGGATAAAATGCGATCTCAAAAATAGACGATTAATTTTTGACCACGTGGGAGTCACGTTGGACCTGGATCAATGTTGAGTCTCCCTTAGACTATGACACCTTTGACCCGTTGAAGTAGCGACCAGGCGTGCATCGGTAGCTTCATAAGAACGTTCGACACGGCATCACGAGCCCTATTGGCAGGCAGGCAGGCATCTTCTCATCGTCTCTTCGCTTAGGGGCCAGTGCTCCCATCAATATCGATCGTCCACTTAGCTCGTATCATTGCTCCGCCGCGTAGAGCCCACCGTCATGGCCAGACTCAAGTCCCAATCTCGTTCGGCAGGTCCGAAAGAAGCTATGGATGTCGATGGGGTGGAGAACATAGTCGATGCACCGGAAGAGGAGGCCAAAGCCGCCACCAATGGAGCAGCTGAAGGCGAAGAGGAGCAAGAGGAGGGAGATGGTGATGAGGAGGAGGAAGAGGAGGGAGAGTACGAAGTGGAGAGCATTGTAGACCATAAGATGCAGAATGTGAGTGAGAGGGATCAGGTTGATCATGAGATGCTGACGATCTGGTTCTTCTTGCAAACTTTTACTGACTTGCCGCATCTCCTTCTCACCTCCATGCCGACCCTTTACGACGTATTCGCTCGCTTGTCACGGCTCGTTCTAACAGGGCAAGTACATCTGTAAGTCTTCTATGCATGTTGTTCCGTGCAACACTGCTCACTCAATACCCTCAGACCTCGTTTCATGGAAAGGCTACGGTCCAGAACACAACACCTGGGAGCCAGAAGCTCACGTGTGAGTCTGATCACGGACTTCCTTTGCCCTAGCCTCGAACACTTTGCCTGACCTGACACAGTGACCATGCCGAAGAGATTGTCTCGCTGTACTGGGACACGAAGCCCAAGACAGCAATTAAGTCCATGGGGACTGGCAAGAAGCGAGGTCGATCGTCAGCCGTGGCGGGATGTTCCAGTCGAGCCGCTAATGGCGGGAGAAGCAGTCAAAAGAGGAAGCAGGAAGAGGAGGAGGATTTTGCTGAGGATTACGAAGAGACCCATGTGGACAGCATGAACAAGTATGAAGATGTGAGGGATTGGGAAGATCTGGTGGCGAGCGTGGATACTATCGAGAGAGGAAGGGAGGATGTCTTGATGATATACTTGACGATGTGAGCGGGGAGAAAGGAGGTGAACGAGAGCTGACAATGCGTTGCGCTTCATTTCCATCCTCATCACCATGATCTCGTCTCGTCTCATCTCATCTCGTCTCGTCTCGTCTCGTCTCGTCTCGTCTCGTCTCGTCTCGTCTCGTCTCGTCTCGCCCCGATTTATCACGGTCTCAAACCTTAGGACCGGCGGCGAGAAGGTCGCCCAACCTGCGGATGTGGTCTACCGTCGATGCCCACAAAAGGTGTGTTCTATGCCCTTCGACGCTGAACTGACGCTCGCCAGGTGCTGAAGTTTTACGAAGCGCATCTCAAGTGGAGATTGACGGTCTGAAGCGGATACCATGGATGGGGCTCTATTGAGCCGAGATGTAGGATTGATAAGGGGGTCACGGAAGAAGGCATTGACAGAGCCCTTCCTATGGACCATTAGATGGAATCTCCACGGATGAGACTCCATTCTGAGCGATGATACTTGACTTAGGGCATTTCGATTGTAGATATATACTCAAATCTCCATGTAAACCGAAGGAAATAATTCCTTCCATATCATACAGTACTACTCAAACGCGGCACTTTGCTCGTGACTATAATAACAGCTGTTCTCAACTTCACTTGCCACCAGGCCTTCACTCGCATGAAAGTTAAGGTACTACGCGATTCAGTGTCTCTTCTCATAGTCCAGTCTATCTGTCTTCCCTCTCATAGACAGCCACGGACTCGACGAGTAGTATATGGCGCACAGCCCTCTGCCACTTGTTCCTTGATCCGCATGTGATTCGCTCTGAGCATCTCCGCGGACACATTGCGTCAGATCATATGCTGGATTCAAAGCTATGCAGTGGTGAGTTCTTCGCCAACGTGGTCAGATCGTAAAGTTTGTGCATTGTGTGCCTTGCTATCAGATTATAAAGAAAAGGAGGCTGTCTGTACAGTCGATTTTGTCTGATTCCACCTCATCATACTGACGTCGTCCAAGAGCAATCACCTCAAGGGTTGAATTGCAATACTGTACTTGAGAACACAGGTACAGTCCAGCTCCAAGTGTTCGTATCGTTGCTCCATCTCTTGAATCGCTCCGACTCGAATCGGATCGAGTCAACGATGGATCGTTTGGTAGCTGCAGCAGATCCAGAACCCGAAGAAGACATGGTAGCCGTGACGTTTCCACCCATGATCGTATCCGAGACGCTGATGCTGCCCATCGTCGGCGCAGCGGATGCTGAGCCCGTCATCGCGGCGGAAGAGGAGACCATGGTCACTGGGGTGGTTGCGTTGGAGGGCAAGTTGCCCGGTTGTGGCAGTTCTGATCCAGTGAGCATCCTCGGTTCGATCGCATGGAGGTTGTCGACAGAGTTGTAGACATTGGGGTCTTCGGACTGAAGTGTGGTACCGTTCACAGAGTAGTATCCCGAGTCAAAGTTGAGGGTCAGAGGGACGGTCTGGTTGCCAGTGTTGACGATCTAGGGTTTGATCAGACCCGCATCAGCATCTCATAGCCATGCTTTCCCATCGACTCACCTTGAGGTAAAATGCGCCCGAGCTCTCATCCACCACTCCAACCCAGTAGAGAGGGTTCAACTCACCCTCCACAGGGACCGTGTGCGTACCTCTGAAGTTCGCGAAGAGGTGCTGTTGCCAATAACTGGCAGTGAGAACAGTGAGGTTGTGTTGAGCCTGGAAAACGATCATATTGGGTGTCCAGACGTAGAGGTTCAAATTCTGCAAAGACGGTGCGTAGGACATCAAAGTGACCAATGAAGGGTTCCGTTCCGCACTGAGCATGTAGATTCCTTCACCGATGGCGCTGATGAGTTCGGGGTAGGCTGGGTGAATCTCGGGTGGATCAGAGTAGTTGACGTATCCTGTCGAAGTGTCTAGTTGGAAGACACTGTATTCTCCAAGGACGATTTCGATATCGGTAAAGTTGTTCTCGGCCTCAAAGTTGTCCCAGTAGTTGAACGTATCGAGGTAGAATGAGGGGGTCTATAACAGGTCTCAGCACCCTCGGACGTCCCAGGCAGTCAGTCAATAAAACCCTCCTCACCTCGTAGTGGTGAGCATCCCATCCTCCACCATCTCGAATGGGAACAGTGATTCCTTCACCACAATCTGCGTATCCTCCTCCTGCGTTCTCATTGTACTGAGTCTGGATGAATCGAATGTTGGGGTATGCCTTCTTCAGAGCGGGGTAGAGATAGTTCAGTCGATAAGTGTAAGTGCAAGAGAACATGTCTTCGTTTCCAATCTCCACATAAGTGATATTGTACGGTTCTGGGTGACCATACTCGGCTCTCTTCGCTCCCCACCTTGAATGGTGATCAGCCGGCCATCTCATCAGCCTTTGGAAGATTGACTCACTTGGTGGATGTGTCACCGAGACAAAACTCCAGCTCTGCTAAGATCTCATCCAGGACTTCGTCCATGAATTCCAGGGGATAACTCGTGTGGTCCAGCGAGTAACCGTCGTACACAGCCAACAGCGGTATCATCTCCATATCTTCACACCAATCGAGGTATTCCATCAGACCGAGACCATCAGTGTTCCAGTATCCCCAAGTTCCAATTCTTCCCGGTCGGTTTTCAAGGGGTCCAATCGTCTCGTACCACTTCCACCGTTGAGCAATGGAATTACCCTCGATATTGTTTCCTCCTGGGCAACGGAGGAAACCAGGTTTGAGATCATAGAAAGCTTCAGCGAGATCTTTACGAAGTCCATTTGGTCGGCCTGGAGGGGGCGAAGGTTCTCATGATCAGTGACCCGATCTCGCTCGCCCCGTCCAGCTTTTCGCTCACCCTTGAAAGTCTCGGGGAAGAGGGATGTCAGACTGAGGTAAAAAGTTTGTCCAGCAACTTGAGAAGCATCAAAGGTGATGGCAAATGTGTTGTTGGCATTAGGCGCAGTGACATTGTTCTCCAACGTGAAATTGACTTGAGAGTACCTGAACGTGCCAATGTGATAGTTTGAAATGGTCGTGTTGACCCAAATATCACTGGTCAAATTAGATCTGAGATCGACCGTGATGTCGGTGGTGTTGTTAGGGGGATACGTCTGATTGACAGCATTGATCCAGAAGCTACCGGTATACGTTTGAGGACTGACGTCCATTCCCCAGAATCCTGTATTGAGGACACCGACTCGACCAGTGGCGTTGGCCGGGAACGTCATGGCCATTGAATTCGGCAAGGCATCTGACAGAGGGTGGTAGAGGTCCAAAGCGATTTGCGTGTCGCCGATAGGTACCCACCGATCAAGAGTAGATTGATACGGTTCGATAGGGTTATCATTGCCTGTAATGGCGCCTCCTACAGAACATTTGCACGTTAAGATACTGCCACTTCCAGCCTCTCAAGCAGTGTATGAGCGGCTCACCTGAGAAGGCCCTGTTGGCAATGAGCTCTGCATAAATACCACCATCTCCCGAATGATCGATATCTTCAAACATCAGACCATACAGATTCGGAGCCGTCGCATTCCATTTCGACTTGTCCTGCGTTGTAATGGACAAAGTGACCTCTGTGACATTAGAATTCGAAGCGATGATATAATTCGGAGCGAGAATTCCAGCTTCAGATCCAGCAGCCAGAACCACTTGGCCCCCGATTGCCGCTAAAGCTGCAGCGGTCGTCGTTGCGGATAGTGTTGGCGCTGAAAGTCGCATATTGGTATTGGACCAAGATTCTACGAAGGAAACGTAGAATTGACGAGCAAAGTCCATATCCAAGAGAAAGTCTCGGCGAGATTCCCTAGAGGTCCTATTATAGGTCGTTGTGAAAGTTGGATTACCTCCACCGTTTTACCTATGAGCCGGCTGAATCGGGCGGAAGACGCTCGCAGTTAGGCCTGGTATGTCGTACCTCGACTCGATCACACTTCTCTGTGTGCCCCCTCCGTCACTCCACGGGGAAAGATTAAATGTCCTTGGATCTATTTGGGTTCAATTGGTCCGACGCTAAACCAGATGGAGGAAGGGGGAAATGTGAATTAGAGTTGCAACTCGCCGGCCGTATCGAAGGACCGACCCTTTGAGGTTTAGAGCTGACGAAAGAATGATCTCGCCTGTATGTTACCGCCGAGATGAATAAAGATCAGCTGCCAGTCCAGTGACCTCTTGTCAATGGACCCATTCAATGACGGTAGTCACCACACCGCACCACGCCGCCTCCCGTCTTCTTCGGCTCTCCGTCTGGACCCCCACCCCCCACTTTGACTCCGTGAATGCGGAATGACACGTGAAATGATGTATGGATCGGATAATTAAAAAAAGGAAATTCTCCCGAACATTGCGAAATCTCGCCGACAATGTCGGAGCAAGCTATGATGAGCATGGGTCACTCGTAAATGTGGACTAGATGGATTACAGGAAGGTGACATGTTTCCTGCATCATTGCAGGACCGTATGATCTGATTTCATCTGCGAACTCTGTTCCTATCACTCTGGATGCAGCTCACTGACAACAGAAGCCAAGACAGTGATACTAACGCCGAGGATCAGCAAGTTCCAGCACCAGCTTACAAGACTCGTGTGTAATGACTTACTCGTCTATCTTGCCTCCCTTGAAGTTCAACCCAGCCTTCTTAGCCTCCACTTCAAAAGGCGTCTTCCAGCTCGGTTTGCCCGACTCGTCGACCTCTTCTCCTGTCCTTACCATTGCTCGTCGACCATACGCAACGAGTACGTCCGCAAACAATCTAGCTAGCTCGCTGTCCCTCTCGGCAGGTGACAGATCGGCGTTGTCAGGGTGATCCATGATACCTCGGAGATGTGAGAGGAGGAGAGGGAAATGGGCTGAGGGGACATTGTCGGATAATCCGTCGGTCTGAAGCAGGACATCAGGACCAGCTTTAGGTGTATACCTGTGGTTCATGAACAAACGAGGAAGACTCACATAGAGCAGGATGATATCGCCAGGCTGGAGCTGAGCTTCAAACGTATCAGAACACTTTTCGTTGTCCGGCTGGTCCCTGACGACTCCGGAAGCGTCCATTCCTTTCGGTGTCTTTGTGAGCTGGGTCTGTACATCAAGCGTTCGTCAGAATGCAGACCGATCAGAGCAGCAGTCAAAGTTCCTCACTGGGCAGTTGAAATAATGCGTTAACGCTGGTGTCTCAAAGATGACCTTGCCATCTCGCAGGATAGTACATCCAGAGTCTCCCATGCTAGCGCATCATGAGCGGTTGACAATCATGGCCGAGTTGAACTTACTTGACACCCCTCAACACACCTTTCGAGTCAACAGCAATGCCACAGGCCGTAGCACTTCCAGCGACCACGCTCTCTTCCTTTAGGACACGCTCGTAAGCTTGTTTCAGGATTGCTCGAGGATGAGCCGTTTCTTCTGGCGACGAAAGTCAGCTGCGGACAGAACAGAACAAAGAAGACGACAGAGTGCGTAATCCAAAGACAAGGCCAGAAAAGTAAGGGTACGTACCTAAGGACGACGAAGATTTCGCGTAATGATACATGAGAGCCTGGGAGAAGAATGAAGGGTCCACCACGTCAGACCATCCACCGACTCCATCGGAAATGGCGAAATGGACAGGAGGGTCTGAAGATGATGAGCTGGAAGTTTCGGGTACGTCCTGGTAACGAGGTGATCATATCAGCGATGACAGTTCCAAGGTCTCGCTAAGTCATTCGCGCTCTCACTTCCAAGTCGACAACTGCGTAGAAATCCTCGCCTGCTCCCCAACGCCGAGTCTCATCCTGTAATCTCTCATCCCATCCTCCAGGCTTATCGACCGTCAATTCACCACGACCAGCTCGACGATCAAGACTCGATTTGACCCATTCAGAAATCAGCGCAGCCCCGTGGTCGTTCCCTTAGTCAATCAAGGAAGCCAGCATGGCGTTAGTTTTCGAATATCGTAAGGATTCTCCATTTGCAGGAGAGTGACAATCAATGACAGCACTCACCACTGTACCCTGCATAGCCGTATCTCGGAGCTCTCTCGTTCTTCGGCACGAACGGCGGAGAGTTCTTTGACGCATAAGATAGACCCAGAGAGTAGATGGCAGGTGAACGTGATGAAAACGTATAGTCGGAAGTGAGAGGTTTGAGCGCTCGCAGCAGTCGAGCAGAGGGTTTCATGGTGAATCAGACGAGAGCAGGGCGTCTCAATGTCTTGAATAGCAAAGGTCTTTTGATCTATATCCTTGCCCAGTCGAGCTCTAAGGTGTCCTTGATGCACGACTGGCACCGTATGTCGAATTGAACAGCAAGCACCGAATTACTTCAGACCGAAATCTCTCGATCATTTTCGGATGGACCCGAAATCAGTGGCAGCCCTGGTCGTCCTGAATCCCGACACAGTCTCATCGCTCATGCATCGACATGTGTACAGTCTCATCACGGTGCTCCCAACTGTGTGTTCATAATCTCCTGAAAATGCCCCTTTTCTCTATATCGTCGTCGTTAACTATCCGTAAAGGGAAGAGGCCGGGAAGGGGAAATTCGTATGTACTTTTTTGCTTTGATCTTGCTTTTGGTTCTGCTGTTTTTCTCCACATGATATTGGTTGATTTGGCTGGCGTCTTGAGAACGCTATTGAACGCTATTGAACGTATAGACAGATCCCCAGTGGGTATAGGAGGAATGCGGTGAGTGAATGAATATAATGGAGGGAAGCGGAATGGTATCTCGCGTGGTTGTAGAGCTTGATGTGAGGATGCACGGTCGGGTGAATTGATTGGGCGGGTATAATAATCGTTGGTACAGCACGGAGACAGGGCTGCTCATCGATCCCAGTTCCAGAAGAAGGCTTTCTAGACATTTCGAGGCCATTTTCGTAGTAGAATCTCTTCACAGAGTCGTATCATTTCAAACACGAAGCCAAAGTCGGTGTCCACACCGAGGCTGTGGCTGTGGAAAGCCCATCACTTGATCTTCCTCTTCAAACCAGTCCCTTTCTTCGCCTTTTTACCCTTCTTCGCCGCCTTCTTCTTTCGCCCGAGGACAAAATCATCATCGCTATCGTCCTCTTCACCTGCGTCCATCCCGGATGCGTAGTCCAGCTCGTCCTCGCCCTCGATATCGGGGTCAAATGGCTGAGGGTCGAGAACCTGACTGAGAGGACCCGAAGGGAATGCAGAATCTTCATCCTGAAGCGATTGGAACGGCATGGGCGCAGAGCGGTCGTCAAAGTGGACGTTGGCGATACCTAGACCGACTGCCGTGATGCCTCCAGAGTCTTTGCGGATGGCCCGAGGAGGTGTCGCCAGAGTGATATTGTGCACAGGTGTATTCGGCGATCCATGAAGATAGGTACGGTCACCAGGAGCTTGGATGTAGGCAGGGGAGCCTAACGTAGGCGGGAAAGGCTGGAATGGCTTCATCTGAGACGGTATGAAAGGTGTCTGACCGGGATAATTAGAGTACGGTCGAGGCGCACGATAGTGGTCGAACGCGGGGAAGTGCTGAGATTGAGATGTCCAGGGTGTCATCGGCGGTGCGGGGTACATGGGCGTCATACTCGGCATGAAGACCTGCTGCTGAGGCATATAATGATTTGTTCCTGGATAGCCGACATACTGAGCTTGCCGCTGTACAGGCTGCGCCGTGATGGGTGTCATCGTCGGAGTTATATTGGTGAGATTCGAGAAATCCTGAATGTTCCCCGATCCAACTAAGGTCGATGCGGTCGACGAAGACGAGGCAGCGTAGACGGATGAGAGAGCAGGCGGAGGCCCATTCGGTGTGGAATACTGAATAGGCGGGCCCCATAGATTGGTAGGCTCGACTTTAGTCATCGCAGACATGTCGACCTGATCGAGCGGAACTTCCTCTGAGGCCACGGTCGATGCCGCACTGCTGAGGACCTGTTGATCTAGAACATCTGACATTTCCTGCCCAACATTCTCTCCAAATACACAGTGAACATCGTTGAAGCCTGTCTGTGCTGGTAGAGATGCCTGATTCCAAAAGGTGTTCGACCTGGGAAGATTTGGTGCCGAGTTGAACCGTTGAAGGTGGGGGGGTGCAGAGTGAAGTCGGCCCATCTGATATTGCGCACTGGTCATGACGAATTGAGCGGGAGCTTGAGCCAGAGGGCTTGACTGGACATGGGTGGAAGCCCCCGCGGTCATAGGAGCTGCAACAATTGAGGAATTGGCCACATCGGGAGGGTGAAAGGCGAATGACGGAACAGAGTGGACATCGACCAGAGGTGGCTCTGGCGAGTGGTCCCTCGACATGCTGTCTGGATCGACCACAGAGACTGGGGCCGAGTGTGGTAACGACATCATGTTGGGAGTCTGGAATCGAGATCCAGCATACATATCGCTATCCGCATATGTTGACACCGGGACCGGGACCGGGACGGGGACGAAGGAAGAGTGGAGATGAGCCGAATGAGCGGGAATGGCCAACTGGGATGGATGGAATCCTCCAGCTGCTCCTTGACCCGGGACTTGATGTCTTGACATTGGCTCTGACACGTTCCGAGCCATCCCGTTGATGTTGTCATCTCTCACAAGTGTCAATCCTTGACTGGCCGAACGACTCGCCCAAGCCGGGTGGTGACTACCACTGTTGAAGCTGAATCCACCTGGCGAGGTCTGGACGGAATAGATGTGCTGCGAAGGTCCGAAGTTGAGATGAGACCCCTCGTTCGATGTCCCAAAGGCAAATCTTGCATCTCTGGCTCCAGAGATTGGCGATGAGACATGGTCGCTGGGCTCGAGCTTTGCTCCTGGGTCATCCTCTCCGAACTCTGTCGAAGTCGGCGACTGGGCTTCCTCTGAATCGTACTCATCGTCCTCTCTGGCGACGGAGGAAGGTGAGTGGCTTGCCGTTGCTGAAATTGGAGTCTGTAAGGACGATAGACTTGTTTGACCTCGACCGGACCCTGAAAATGAAAGAGAGGTTGGACCTGTTGTGGCCGGCGAGGGGATCGTCGAAGGAGCACTCGCGTCTCCATTGTATATGGTCCTGCCAGTTCCGACCGCCACTCTTCCGGACCCTCTTCCTCTTCCTCCTCGGTTCCCTCCCATTCCTCCTCTTCCTCTAGGCTTGAGCCCGTACCCGCCTGAGGCATACACCGCTCCCCCTGGCGGGTCTCGGGAGGCGGTGAACCCGTGGGGGGTTCCGTCCGATATAGTGGAGCCCGACGCGTCTGCGATCGAAGGCGTACTGACAAAGTATTGAGGTTGACCATCTGGACCGGGCGGGCCAGGAGCAAGATAAGTGCCTTTGGCGACTTTTGATGGGTAAGGTGCGCCAGGTTGTGTCCTTCGAGCAGTACCTGCCAGTCGACTGTTGTTGGCACCTGGAGGAGGAGGGAAGCCAGGATGGGCGCGACGATAATGCTTCAGGAAAGTGTTTCTGCGTGCGAAAGCGCGTGTACATCCAGGCACGAGACAGACATAAGGCCGGTTCCCGGTACTGAAGGCTGTAAGCACTGGAGTGACCGTTGCAAAGGAAAGAGCTCACTGAATGCGTCTGTGACGAGCGAGTGAGGAGGAATCTGCGAATGCCTTGAAGCAATGTTCGCAATGGTGTGGTCGTTCTCCGGTACTGAGGAAGTCGCGTGAGTTCATACGGGACCACTGGTAGGGTGTAAACTCACTGAGTCCGTGTATGAACGGTGAGAGCTGACCGCTGAATGAACGTCTTACCACAGCCTCTTTGCAAGCAGATGTACGGTCTGAAAGTAAGGCAAGCGTCAGCTTGGTACATCAAATGAGCGGGATGAGGGAAACGGAATCAGAGGGAAATTGACTTACCTCTCCCCTGTATGAATTCTGTAGTGTCTAGCCAAGTCAGACTTTCTGGCGAAAGCCTTATTGCAGGGGTTATGGTCACAGATGTAGGGTCGTTTGGCAGGATCGTGACCAGGTCCTACAAGATTGTGGTCATTGACCAACTGTGATGGTTTTGTTTTGGTATCAGCAGATATGACAGGACCAAAGACGTCGTTGTCGACCGTTGGCGACGCGGCAGAAGCGTAGGAGGTAGTGGCGTCATGAAGGGAGTCGCCAATCGATTGGCGAGAGGACGAGTGAGTTTCAGAGTCACCAGCCATGACATGATCGAGGTCGAGGACGTTTTCAATGACGGATATTGAATCGTTCAGGACGCCATCGTCAGTACACGATAGACGGTCATGAGGGGAAGAAGTGAGATCAGGTTCGATAGGGTCAGAGGAGAGATTGAGAAAGGCGCGATAGATGTCCGAATCGGAGAGAGCGGGAGATTGAGCAGGTTTGAAACGGAATGGGTCGTCCATACCAGAATACAACGGTGGAGATGGTGAGGTACGAGGGAATCGTCGTGGTCGATGTGATGAGGTTTGAGTATCGGTGGTTGTGGTGTGAGAGCGTCGTGAGGGTGTATGAGGCAGAAATTTGAGTCGTGGCATGGTCAGGAGATGGGGAAAGAATTGTCAGCTGAATGCACTCGTTGAGATGGTCGAGAGATGCTGTATCGACGTGGATACAGTAGGAAGAGGGTTGTAAGTGAAGAAGTAGAGAGCGAGAGGGAGGTGAGGTTATGTCGATGATTTCGTTGAATTTATGAAATGTCGCATAAAAGAACTCAGTCGCGTGCGCGCGCACGCGAGAATGAGATATGGGGGGGGGAGAAGTGATTTGGAGAGGAATAGAGGGGGATGAGGAAGATGGAATGGAGGAGGTGAGCGGAGCGATGCACTCACGTCTAGGACATCCATCGTGTGGGTAGTGAGGAGGGTATCACAAGGTTATCCGATGTAGTTGGGGTGCGGAGCGTGATGGTCAGGGTGAAAGTCTGATGTCAAGCTCTGGTAGATGGGTAGGTAGTGATTCAAACCGTAGAAGAATAAGACTATGACCTCGACACGATCAAGAAGAGAAGAAGCGACAGGTGTATACTACAGTACTGGGTGTCTGTCGATTGGAAAGGCCAGGACGGGCGGCGCACAAGAGGGGGGGCTATCGATATCCAAGAGCGGTTGCCATTTGCGCGGGACAGAAAGAGGGATATGGAATTTTTATTAACGACCAGAAGTATGCCAAAGGAGACCAAACGGAGTCCAAGGGAATCGCCAATGGCAGTCAATCTTTTGGTGTATCCGCCGATTGGGAGGTGGAGATACGAAGGTGAAGGGATAGTATCGCGAATGGTATGAAGCCCCCAGAAGATGGATTAAGAAAGGTATTCCGACCACAACCAAACGTCCAAAGGTTGCAATTTAGAGGCCACCCAAGGGATGGTGAAAATGGTCAATGGCACCCAAGAATATGTCAGATTTTTGTTTTCCATCCGATGGTCAGATGGGTCATGCGGGATGGTGGTGGGGATGATGATAGGATACAGGAACGCCAGAGCCAGAACGGTAAGCGTCAAAGGAAGGGTTGGGAAGGGCGAATGGAGGAAGGGGGTCGTTTCCCGTTTGAGGATGGCCGAAGATGGTCGCCGCCGCCGTTTTTCGTCGTCGAGGTACAACGATAACGATGGGAGTCAGGAGGAAAGGAGTGATCGTTTTGAAATTGAGGGGAGGATTGAGGGAAGATGGAGGAGAAGGACTGCCAGTCAGCTATCGATCTTTTTGGGGTATATATCGATTCGACGCTGAGATAGCTTCTCTTCTCGGATGAAATACCGGATCGATGGGCAGGGCAAGGCAGTGAATAGGAGGGGATCGGATCCCATTTCCATCACTTTCCCAAGGCAAGGTTTATGATCATCATGCGGGTCCTCTCGTGTGCAGCACCAAGTAGATTGAAAATGTGGTTCAACGGGGCTTCTTGCCCATAAAGGAATCCCGCCCTTTGTCCGCCGCAGCTAGATCAAAGGCAGGCAGGCGAACTCCTCCGCCGCCACAACTCCTCGCGGGCAGGGTACGCGTGAGACTAGACTCACCGGAGGGGGGAAACTGCCAAAAGTGGAGCTGAATCAGTTGGCGCCCCTTTGACGAGGTCGTGAAGTGTGGGCTGCTTTTGAATGTGGCGATTGATGGTGACCAGTACCAGGTCGAGCAGCGAAGCGCACCCAGAAACGCGGGATTTTCTTTAGCGAAGCTTCAGAACTTTGAATGAAAGAGCTGGATCATCAAGATGAGATGAGGAAGGAAGGGAAGGCATGTAGACCATCAGCAATCTTCTTTATCAATTTTGCCATCACACCAAGACGACGACTCACCTCGAATCAGATTCGCTTTTTCAATCAGAACTCTATCTATGCTTGGCGATATACGCAGAAGAGGTTTCGGTTCACTGACCCAACGAAAAAGTGGACGAGCAATTGACAGGTCGTGCGTACTTCTTTGATTCGTTGATCGTCGCGTTACGTTGCGTTGCGTTGCTGCACTGACCGCGAGGCGATGAGATGGTGATTGACTCTTATGAGATCTTCGCGGAAGATGGCCGAGCTAGCTTCGTTTTGAGATACCTTGATGGAATCGGCAGATCTGATTGTCGCCTCGTTCAGTGTAGATTCTTGACAACGCTGATCTTGGATCTTGACGACTATATCAATCGCTGGTGAACTCGCTTTCAACCTCTTGTCCATCAGAAATTTCCCTTATCCTGCATCTATTATCTCGTCGTCATTGAAGTGTCTTGCCCCACTTCACACTTCCACATTGTCTTTCTTCTAAGCCTGAGCTGTCTTCTTCTGCCACACCGTCGGTCGTCCAAGTCTTAGCGGCTTCCTTGTTTCAGACTGTCACCTCTTGAGCGGACTCAAGTATTGTTCTTGTGTGATATGCTTCGAGGTATTTCAATTCGGGCCGGTGAATGCTATAGAAGCCAAGAGCGGTCCGAACAGAGGCACTGGATTTGGGAAGCCGAAGGCCGAGCGGGGGAAGAAGGACAGATCCTCTGGTCGTTTGTTCGATCTTGATGAGATTTGATTGATTGATGCGACACAAAGGGAAAGGAAAAAGGGGATAAAAGGTGATCAGTAAGGACGGGTGAGGGCATAAGATGGATGTAACCCTGACCGATGCCAGAGATGACTTCTGAGAGAACAGTCACATTAAAGCCTAGCGCAGCGCAAAGACAAGCTGGATCCCAGCAGGGCCTGGCTTGGGGGGCCCAAGACGGTCATTCGGGAATACTCCTCTACTCTGCTCCTTCCAACGAGCTGGAATTCCGTTCGTGCGCCGTCATGAGAGGGGATTCATCGTTTGCTCCATTCTAAATCCTTCACTTCCTTTCCTCTTCCTCTTGCCATAGGAGCCAATGATTTCCTTCCAGAGAGTCCGCCCCGCTTGCCCACGAGTTGACGATCTGCACAACTCTCTCCCTTGTATCGATCTTTCGCTAGTCCAGTTGATTAAATAGGGAGAGGCGTTTCAAAAAAGCTGACATGTCCAAGTATTTTAATAAGAAGAATGGGATGACAGTTGAAGGTGGATTCAAAGACAATGAGAGGATCAGCAAACAGTAAACGTACATGGTGTGAGAAAACGGTCGTCATTGTTTTTCCGCTTCAGGTACCTGCGTGTTCTGTTGATGAGGAAGAACAACGTTCTGGTTCTTCTCCCTTCTTTCTCCAATCTCTATCGGACGAGTTGCGAGAAACAGTCTCATCGTTACCGCCGAAAATAGCGGAGCGGATTGAGATATAAGGCATGTGGTTGACTTTTCCTCGGGATGCGCTGCTGGAGTAGGATGGCTTCTTGCTCTCTTCGACCCTGTAGCCACGTATCATTTGAACGGTACCGAGTGCTGTGTTTCATTGACCAAGATTTGATCAGAAGCCCTACTGTGGCCGACCAGAGATCTGCTCCATCGCCGGTTAGTCACTCCCTGTCCAGGCGGATCTGTTGGGTGTATGATGTGCCGGCACGGGTTCATAGTATCGAAGATGTGGCGTGTGGAGTAGTGTAGCGTGGACAATGGCCCTCTGATCAACTCAAACAATGCGAGTATCCAGAACAATGGAACTCTGACTCTTCAGTATTGTTTATGGGATAGGTGAGAAACACAAGAGCACGGGAGAGTTGAGGCATTTCACCCGAAAAACCAAAAAAAATTGGTCTGGAGCGGAATTTATGCTTATCGAAAGTCGCGTGGCCGGCCAGGATGCCTTGAGACAGAAGTGTAATAAGATGCTGAAAATGCTGGATGATGCAATGACAGACGGACAAAGGGGACAAGGCTACTCAGCCCTTCACGCTAGATAGTATCGGTCTCTGAGGTAAGATATCAGTAGTTGACCTCGGCGTCGACCACACCACGAACCCGATATGACCCATTCCTACGGTCTCAGGTCAGCCTGACACCAGCCACCGAGGGCGAACACTCTCACCAGGACTAACAACCCAAGCCCTCTTCTGCTTGACTTCCTTCATACTGTCCTTACGGTCCCTCGAGAATTTGAGCTCCTCAACTTGCTGTTTGGTCGGCGACCAAGTCTCCTGGCCGGCATCACGTCTCTCGCCAAAGCCCGAGCCCGAGCCCGAGTCCGGACGATCGCTGTCGATCACCTGATTGGGATTCTGGTTGTCTATCCGGTATCCCTCTAGCGATGATCCTGCCTCAAAGCCGCTGTCTCCTCCGTCTCCTTTGAGATTGAGGCGTTGAAGGCCGAGCGTATCATGTTCCACCACTGTTATAGAGTAATCGCCTTCGCCAGCAGCTTCTCCCAAGACTGCGTTGCCCAGTGGCAGGTGCATCTCGTACAGGTCTGGGTCAATGGCAGCTGTGACGACCTGAACGGAGGGGAAGGCTCGGCGGATGGTTGTGAGACCTCGACGAGAGATGAGAAAAGCGAGGAAGATAATATTGGACTCGGGAACGCCATGATCAAGAAGCACTCGAATGGCCATCACTGGGGAGGTCGAGATGTCAGCTGAAACCCTATATCTATTCCTGCAGCACTCACTCGCAGCTGCTCCAGTGCCCATCTGTGGGTAGAAGTCCGTCAGCGCGAGACGATTGTACCGTGCACTGGGAACCCACTTGCGAGTCCAACAACAACGCTCGGACAGTCTTGCTCGTCTCCCCATTCTTGACGGATTGAGGTAGATCCAAGGACAGAAGGATAGGTTCACCGGTCTTGGGGTCAGACTGAATCAACATGGCTCCAAGCGGGACGTCCCGCACTACCCGGCGGAGCCCATGAGAGAAAGGTCCACCGGATCGAAGGATTGACACGCCAACCAGGTCCTGGCGAATGTTCAGTGTGACGTCTTCTCTAGAAACGAGTCTACGACTTACCTCTTGCATGCTTATTGTGCCTTCCGTCGACATGCCTACCGGAGTCTGGACTCTGTGGGGCTCGTGAGGTAGGAGTGAAAGTGCCTTTTCGACGATCATTGTCGACAGTCTATCCGCGTAAAAGATAAAGTCTCCACGCTCAGTCTCGCAGTCTCTGAGGATAGTCATGATACCCTATCTGAGCATCAGCATCGATCACGAAGTGAGATGCCACAGCACTGACTTGGAGCTGGGCGGTCTGCTCTAGCAATATAACCCCGCTGTCTTCATCTGTGTCTCCAAAGGTATGTGTCGTATTGTTGCTCGGTGTTACTTGGGTCTTTCCATTTGCAAGGGGTCTACTCTGACCGTCCCGACCTAGACGACTTCTGAATCTGAGCGATCGATTGTCGAGTTGATCCTTGATGTGCGAGACGAGGAGATCAATGGCGAGCTGATTCGATGATCCTGGCACAATCTGCACAACACATGTTCGTTTCAGCTACCGCAATGAGCCACTGTATCTGATCGACTTACAATATCCGCATGCTTCGACGAAGGTTGTACAAAGTTGTCATAACTCGCCTTGACGAACCGAAGATACTGGAAGACCTATCAATACACAATCCTAGATCTCAGCAGCTTCTGCTCACTTGATCCAAGATCCCATCGACATCGCGCCCACGTTCTTTCACATCCCGCTTGATGCGCCTGGCAAGCATCAAGTCGGAGTCGCAATTCTACTACTTTGTCAGACCGAGTGTTCGCCGGCATAAGTCGAAGCCACGCACCACGAAGACTTTGAGATCATATAATGCTCTCATGTCAGCAGACTGTAGTGCCATGATCCCTTCGCTGATACCTTCAGCTCCTATCGCCAGGATCGAAAGGCTCACACAATGATGACATTAGCTCCGTAGAGGTATTTCGTCTCTGGCATTCGTTCTGATCCCCGCGTTGTCAACTCCCGGCTTGACGACTCTTCAAATGTTCTCACGATGATGGACGAAAGAGTACACTGGAATCTGATGGCGGTGTTAGAGAAGCTAGGCAGGCATCCTAAGACCCACCTCGCAAGCTCGACCTTGCTTCAGATCCGCAAGACACTGTTACAAACCTCAGCGCGGAAGCTCGGCTAAAGACAAGCGCGAGAATTCAAGCATACCTTGGCAAAGAGGGCCGTATCGATCGAGTCGGGGTGGTCTGTAGCACAAGGCTTATTAGAACGAGACCAGTTTCGAAAGCTTGGTTTCCTCACCCAGGTCCAGGTCACTCTTGAAAGCCAGATCAATCTCCTCCTGCGTATGTTTTCGATAGAACGAATCTTGGGATAGGATCAAGACGGTGGGTACGTAGTTGAGCGCCGAGAGGATAGCTCGGGCCACGGAAGTCTGCAACATACATCAGTGCCTGATCATCTTAGAGCGCTCTCGGTAATTGACGCACCTTGCCCGAAGCACTCCCTCCTGCTATACCTATCACGTACGCTTCGATGTTCTTCCCCTCTGGACTGTACCATGGCAGCCTGCCGTGACTAGTCATGACGACATTCTTGCCCTTGGCGCTGAAGCGATTGGGCTGCCGAGTCCTGCTCGACGATGATGCTTCAGCTGAAGGGGACGACATGGTGATGAGATGCAGTTCAGGCAGTGTCCCGAATGTGATAGATAACGATGCAAATGCACCCTAGCCGCAAGCCGGGTCGGCTAACAGTTTTGCTGGGTTTCCTATCCGAGGAATGAATGTCAATTGTGGCAATGTGGCAGAAGGAAGGAAAGGAGGTCAGTTAGTGGATCGCCTGCATGTTGACAAACGTGTCTGAGCTACCGGGCACATCGACTGATGGGCAGCTGAGTGTTCCATCCAGACTCACGTTGCGTGGTGTGACACATGTCCACCCCTTGCCCTAATAGTCCCGTCCCAAGGGTTGTGTATGAATGGAACGTCAGACTTCTTACTGGTCAGAGGTGTGAAGGGATGTCGCTGGGTATCCAGCCTCTCCCAAAACCTCGCCTTTGTTCCGTTCGAAGCTTGACCTCACTGAAAGGTTCTCACATTGGCCATTGATATGATCACAGCGTCCCCTCCAGAACCACCCCTCGACTCACCGCGGAATACACCCAGTACCACGGATTTCAACAACTCAAAGAAATGAGCGACGACAACGGTCAAGGGGTAACGATCTCTAGCCCTTCTGAAATTACTTTTGAAGCTAGTGAGCTGTCCCGATGGAAACTCCTCTTCCATGACCAGGCCGAAGGTGACCATCAAGAGGTTATTTCGACCAAGGATTGGGCGATTCTGAAGACTACGGATGGCCGCCAACAAATCATGTTACGTAGCACGGCTGGTGATCAAGCATCGCAGCATTGGACGAAAGGCATCCTCTATGGGGGTAATTCAAGTCCCGACTTTGATGCGAGTGATCCCGGTCAAATGCTTCACCCCTTCGACTCCACTGGTCCCAAGGGAAAGCAAATCGAGTGTATTTTGAGGACAGCCATTGAAGAAGCTGGTTCCGAAAACGTATCGACCCATTCAGTCGGATCTGATTTGATTGTGATGGGCTCTGACCCATGTGGGATGTCTCTTTTATCGCCATTGTATCTAGCGCATGACTTTGCTAGTATCAAGGATACTTCCATCATGCTTCCTGGCCAATGGGATGGATGGACTTTGATTCAGCCAGCAAGTCAAGGCTACTGGTTCAGGATTGAGTCAGAACGAAGAGACTCCGAGGCTCTCTTAGGCCTGATTCGACGTGGATACGATGAACATCAAGAAGGATCACAATGAATCTGCACAGACTGGCGATCAGGAACTATTTTTACAGATAGAGATAGAATGAGAACGGTCAAAGTGACGGGTCATCTTCGGCTGGGTTTTCTCAAACACAGCTCGAAGCGAGTTCGGCTGCGAACGGCTACAGTAGAACTCCTGATAGGTGTCGGCGCGCACATATCTGATTCAGGTAGTCGTAGCGAAATGAATTGGCTTCACGTATAGAGAAGTATCGCCCGATTCTGAATGTGGTCTCGCAGACCACTACACGCTCTTGACGTCTACACTGGCACCATTCTTATAGATCCGCCAACTCCTCGGATGAAAGGATTCCATCTCCTCATTGTGATGCCCACACCTCATGCGTATGCTCTGCGTGGGAAGTGGTGCGCTGATCCATGACTTTGAGCTCTTCCTCGCGCTGACAGAGGACCGCCACCCTCCGATTCTGTTTTGACATGAGAGAAGGAGATTTGGCGGTAACATGCGCAATGAGGCTCTGATTGAGACATGGAAATATTGCCTCTGCGCTCTAGACACTCAACGAGATGGATCATGGATCCCCCTTGAAGGATGGGCATGCTGCACACAGTACATATCAAGACTGCCTCATGAGAGAGGTACAATGCCACCAGGAGCCCGAGACCCCTTTATAGGATCATACTGAAAGCATGGCAGCCAGCTGAGGATCCTTTCAGACATGCAGGCGGGGCTTAAAAAGGTGGCAGAACCCGGTCTCACGAGCTGACCTTTTCTTAGCGCCGTATCTTTCACGGTAACCGAAGTATCCACCTCGTTGGCACAGGACAAGACGTACTGATCGATAGAACGCAGTTCCAGCTCTCTACTGAGTGTATTCCATGGCGACTATGAGCATCACCTCTAACTCGAGCGACTCTAGCGAGTCAGGTCACTTATCACCTATCAGCGGGTCGACGTCATGGTCAAGCCATCCTGATTTGACTGATATTGACTTGATTGAAGTTCCGTCTCCCACTTTGGACCCCGAAGATGGTATCCATACAGTAACGGGCATGGACCCTATTGGTCGGACCAGCTTTACAGTTTGGGAGTTGAATTACGATGGCACGTCCGAAGTCGCTACTCTCAGCTCTGATGGCGTAGAGGCCCGACTGGTCAAGCGGGATCGCACAGACACCGTGAAGGTCTACAGAGGTAAGCACCAAGAAAATGAACTTCGCTGATTAGTCCTCATAAGACGAACTCGATACCTTGACCTTTGCAGATTGGGGCAGCACTGCCCAAAGTCCCATTGACCCGCTTGACGCTGCGATCCTCCGATCCGCAGTGAATGAGGTCGGGGAATGGCCACCAGGAGTCAGGTTCCGAGTTTTGCATGAGCTTTCAGCTGCGGATGTAGAGACAAGTCAATCGCCAGGGTCACAGACCTCCACCCATGGCGGGTCCGATGCCGAACTCAGGACGGACACTACGAACGTCCAGGACCAGCCGAACTCTGCAAATGGTGATTCAGTTTCTGCATCTTGATGTCTATCTACAGCAAAGAGGCAAACATCTGAAGTACACTGTCGGCCCTTGCGCTGATAGCTATATGTATATGTATACACGCAGTAGCGAACGTTTCGGACGTAGAGGATGCATCAACAATAATCATAAGCTTTTGCACTACATATGACTGGCTAGAGGAGAGCTGGTAATCAGGGGTCCACTGGCTACATATTCTTCCCGTCTCGAAGGACCTACAGTATTCACCAAGCTGGGATTGTCGGAGCATAGCCTCCCTCTAGCTACCGCGTTCTCACGCTGTCCCTCCGGTTCGAAACATTTTTGGTCAAAGGAGCGTCCTGGGAGGCTTATAGAGGGAACCATGTCCCGGTCTGACATTGAAAATTGCCGCTTCCAACATGTGTTCCCGTCCCACGCTCTCAAGGGCTTTGTTCAAAAGCTACTGAACTCTCCAGAACAACTTCCAAGTTCACGACTTATAGCCCCATTGCGTTTGCAACTACTGCATCATTCTGAACGGCATGGCTGAGGGCACTGTTCCACGAACAAATGTCGCCTCTGAAGGCAGCTCTGAGGCAACGCAGAACCAAGCGACTGACACTACACAGAGTCGATGGTCGGCATGGAAAATTCTTTTCAATCATCAAGACTCAAATGACGACCTGTGGGTCCATTCTGATGGTACTCGAGCGAAACTGAAGACGAATGAGGGAGAAATATGGCTGATGAAAGGTAAATGAAATGCGGAGACAAGGTATCGGGGAATAAGCTCATGCATTCCTGCAGGGAGAGACGAGCCGACCATGATGCTCAGAAATTATACACGGAATGTCACCGAGCTTGAATGTCTCATACTCCGAACCGCCCTTAGTGACGCCAAGAACCCACCACCGATGACGCGTACAGTTGCGAGCAAGCTGACTGGCGCACTTTGTTCGCTGTTGAACCAGACAGCGTATGGGACACACAGCGGATTCATTGGGAAAATTACTTGGAACAACGGCCTTCCACGCCGCTGACCATCTACGAGTGGGAGGCGTCGGGACAAGGGAGTCAACTTCGTTGCAAGTGGGTCAGATCGAGCGCGGGCTCGGCATACTTCTCACGGTCACCTTGAGAAACATACACTGGAATTTTGGATGACCGCAGACAGACAGCTGGCCGTAGACACTAGAGTAAGACAGCCAAGAGAGTATGAAATATGAGTCTGCCACACCTGCTGCCACAGTGAGAATATACAGTATATACAGTATATGCTCCCCGACGCCCGCCCGTCCCCTGGTGCCTGAGAGAGTCAACTTGAAACGCCACACTGCCACATTCAGTAAACATCCTTCCCCTTTTTTGTTGTTCCCGCTGCCCGTTGACACGGGATGAGATGCTGCTGAAAAATTATTATATAGCTGGATCTCTCTTGGATCAATTGACTCATTCCTCATCCCTCTTCGACTCTTCCATCCTTCGTGAGGAGCATCATCTGCAGTACTGTTGGCCGGACGCTGATAAGGCTTCAGTCCCTCTCTCTCTCTCTCTCGCGCGCGCGCGCGTCACATCCCTAGCAACAGCCTGCACCTAATCCTCAGGCGGGCTCATTCCATTCCTTGTCCTTATCTCCTCCCTCCCATCAGCAGATCTGGATCGTGGTTTACACCGCCATCTGCCATCATGTCTCGACCAGGTACACCTACTTTGGCATCGAGAGGCTCTTTTGCCAATCTGGCCAACTACAAGAGCGGGGATGCTTCAGGCCAGACTTCACCCACTGAAGTGGAACGAAACAAAGCTGAGGAGGAATTCCGTCAGGCCCTGTTGAAAGCTCAGGACGGGATTGAAAAGGCGAAAAAGGAGGAAATGGGCGTCCCGGCGGCTTCTCCAGGTGGGTCAAGTGCATAGTCTCCAAGGCTCGTATTGACGCCTTTTTCAACCTCAGTATGGCCAATTCTCAGTTACTGTGTGGCTTCCATCTTGATGACTGTCACCAACAAGTTTGTGGTCTCAGGCAGTGCATTCACCATGACCTTTTTGCGTGGGTTTGCTTGGCATTCCGACAAACCCAAATCATCAGCTGACGTCCGGTTCATAGTCCTCACGCTGCAGTCTGTCGTCTGCGTCGCGTGTGTCGCTTCTGTGAAGCGCACCGGGCTCATCTCTTGTGAGTCGCCTTGCCCGCATGGTCGTCGTGGATCGCCTGTTGATCCCTGCCACTCCTCAGTCCGAGATTTTGACTTGAACGATGCCAAAGCTTGGTTTCCCGTGTCTTGTCTTCTTGTTGCAGTGATCTACACCGGGTCCAAATCTTTGGTATGTGGACACATCAGATGATATGATGATGAGAATTGACCCCTCGTCCAGCAATTCCTCTCCATCCCAGTATACACGTGAGCTGGACTCGAGCCCTCCCTCCATCTGCCTCTGCCATCGCTGAACTCATCTCCAGCATCTTCAAGAACCTCACCATTATTCTCATTGCCTACGGCGAAGTCCTCTGGTTCGGAGGGTCCGTCACTGGCCTCACCCTCTGCTCCTTCGCACTCATGGTTGGATCATCCATTATCGCCGCATGGTCCGATATCACCACTACCCTGAGCAAAATGTCTGCCGGTATCGCTGTGGTCGACCCGTCCTCCGGAGCCGACGTCCCATTGCTCACTCCCCAAGGTATGATTGGAAGTTTCAACCTCGGCTACCTATGGATGTTCATTAACTGCATTGCATCTGCGGGCTATGTGAGTCATTGCCGATGCGAGCAAATTTTCCTGACGTCCTATAGGTCCTCTTCATGAGAAAGCGAATCAAGGTCACTGGATTCAAAGATTGGGACTCGATGTTCTACAACAATCTCCTATCGATTCCTGTTCTCCTTGTCTCCTCTGTTCTCGTCGAGGACTGGAGCGTTGCCAGCTTTGCCCGGAACTTGTGAGCGGTGGCCTCCACCCGCCTTACTGACAGGTGCAAAGCCCCGCGGATCACCGGACATTCCTCCTTGTCGCCATTGCCTTTTCAGGCGCGGTCGCTGTTCTCATCTCATACTCCACCGCCTGGTGCGTCCGAACGTGTGGTTCAACCACCTACTCCATGGTCGGAGCCTTGAACAAGTGAGGAGATGCGCTTCGAGAATCTCAGAGATATACATACTCATACTATCCTACCCAGGTTGCCTGTCGCTGCTTCTGGTATCTTGTTCTTCGGTGACCCTGCCAACCTCGGCAATGTCTCTGCCATCGCTGTCGGTGGATTCGCCGGTGTCGTCTATGCCGTGGCCAAGACCAACCAAGCTCGTGTCGAGCGTGCCAAAACTTCCCGATCGAATGAAAAGGCATGATCAACGTCATCCTCCTCCTCCTCCTCCTCCTCCTCCGCTCTCCTTCTTCTTCTTCTTCATCATCATCTCAAGGCAAATAAGCGCATCACAGGACCATTTTGCATCATTTCATCAACATTCTAAGGAGAAAAACTCAAGCTCTCCATGACCCATCTTACGATCGCACGTATATCAGCAACTGTAATGTGCCAAGCACTGTTACGTCCGCCTTCATCAAAGAGTCGGCTCTCATGCATCGCATATGATACAGATTGTTAATCCAGCGGACATACTATGACAAGACCTAGCCTATCTGATGCGCTTCTTGCCTAGCCTAGAAGCAAGACTTGCACCTGTTGATGGTCCGCTGACCGGCGGCTGAACCTCGACCGGAGCCATGAGGATATCCCCATCATCCTCTTTCGGTTGGAACCCCCGACCTTTGTATCTGATCCGGCCCGTTGAATCTGTACCGTTGCTGTCACCGTGGGATGCTGACCGGATACTAAATGTCGGGGGTGCGGGCGCTGCGGAAGCATCATGCAAAGGTGTGGATTGCGTCGGCTGCACTTGAGCGCGATTACGGATGCTCAAGCCTGAAGACTGGGTTTGCACAGGCAGCTGTGGGTCCGTCGGCGATTTCGACTCGGTTGATTCCGTTGCGCCAGGGGTTGGCAAAGACCTAGACTGTGATCGATTTAGAATGCTGAGATTGACTGTCTGGGACGGTGTTGCTGACGTGACTTTCGTCTCAGGATCACGACGAATGCTTAATGATGGTTTTGCCGGAAGAGTTGATGAGACACTTGATGTCGGAGTCATGTCGTTTTGCGACATGCGGCTCAGCAGTGAACGTGAGGTACTGGCCGATGGTACAGGAGATTCTGTGTTCGCTTTCGCACGCTTCGGCGCGCGTGATTCGTCGATCGGTGATTTTGTTGACGCCGAGCTACTCATTCGGTCCAAGAGTGATCGGTGGGTTGGTGTAGAGGCAGCAGCGCCATCCTCTCTCTCCCTTTTAGCCGGTGGGAGACTGAGTCGATCGGCCAATGAACGTGTTGGAGCGGCCAAACCGACGCCGTGAGGTTCAAGGCTCTGAGACGCAGCGGGAGATTGCTCGGCTACTCCGGAAGATGAAACGAGTCCAGGTAAAAGCTCCGTGCCATGGTATGATGCCCCAGAGGCGATCTCGAAACGGTCTCTGGAAGCTGCAGCGCCCTTTGTCCTCTGGAATAAGGGTAATGGGTTGCTGAGTGGCACCAGTGGGTTTGATGACCCGGAAGCGGCCGGAGCTTCAGCAGGCACTTCTGAGGACGCAGGGGCGAGGGATGACGGACGAGATAAGAGTTCCTGACCTCTTTGACTTCCTTTACTGGCGGGCTTGATATCCGTAGTCGTTTTGGGTTGCTGCTCGGCCGGCGCAGCTGCCGTCAATGGTACAGCTTGCGGCAGTTCTGGCACGTTCGATTTTGAGGCGCCGAATTGCTCTGCCCGTGCTCTTGGCACCACTTTGGGGGGCTCGAGCTTTGTCGGGGCTGGAGATGACTGAGATCCGACAATTGGAACGACTGATGCAGGAGCATCGATCGGCGTATCTCTTCCATGTGACGAAAGTGCAGACTCATTTCGACCACTTGATGTTTTGTCAGGCTGAGTCGATAGTGTTGGGTCTGACGGAGGCTGAGCGCGATGGAGGCCTACCCAAGACGGCGTGTATGTGACAGGCAGAGACCTACGGTCATCTTCGATGAGCTATTCAAGTGTCAGCCTGCTTGTTGTCAAGCTGCGATAACAAACGCACTTTCGCCAGCTGCGTTACACTTTCCAGCTGGACAATATGCCCAGGATCTCTTATATCCCTTTGCTTCCTCCTCGCGTCATCCGCTAAGTCCAATAGAGCGTTGGCATGGGCCTTTTGTATGAGCTTATTACGTGTGTCTCTCTGAGGAACTGTATCAGTGAGAGTACCGAGAGCGGACTAGCGACGCACCAGACGAAAAAGCTCATAAAGCGTGTACAAAATCTTCTCGATCGCGGAACTCTCGTCGTGATCAAAGTAGCTGCGGTGATCCTGGGCAAAATACTGATCGAACCATAATCAGCTGTCTGATATCCATCAATGACACACTCAGCTCACCTTGAGCCCTCTCAGATATGCCTCTGCAATATCCGCTGCTAATCCTTGTCCGTCTTTGCCAGCGAGATACTTTCCAGCCAACGCGATCCACCTGACCGTCTTATCCAGTATGGTCATCGCGGACTCATCCCTCTTCTCCAGACTCAACGATATCATCGCGGTCCCATGATCAGCTGGAAAGGCCAGAGCTTCCACCGCATCGAGATCACTTGGGGCACGCTTGGCAAAGCCAGCAAAGACCTTGACGATTGGCGCCGTCTTGTCTACGCTTGACCCAGCTTTGACGGACCGAGTCACGAACTTGACGAATCTCCTCACGGCTGAGCTCGAAGCGCGAGGTCCAGATATCCTAGGCAGGGATCCCATGAGATTCAAAATGGCCTCTTTGTCTTCCCCCGAGGCCGTGGCACAGACGTCTTCCAATCCATTTTGTAGCATCTCCTCTGCATCTTGATGATCGCCTTCCGAAAGTAGACTGTCCAGTTTTGGTTTGGCATCCCGAGATAGAAAGTTGATTATATTCTGTCTCGATGCGCCCGTTTCCTCATTAGCTCGAATATCATCAAGCGCGACTGCAAAGACGTCGTTGGGTGAGATGGAGAGGAGAGTGAATATTTGCTCGTGAATAAGTCTGAGCTCCCGAGGTGCTAGAAAGTGCCTCAGCTTGTGTCGTCGACCGCCCATGAATAACCCACGACACTCTAGGAGCTGGAGTAGTACTCCGGCATTCCCTCGGACCCATCTCGAGTCTGCCTTGGCGGTCGCTCCGAGGCCTTTGATGCCTATGATTCGGACCTGGCATAATGCGTCAGTCTGTTCATCCCAGTCCTGAATGCAAAATCCGATGCCCAAGCGGATGTGACTGCGCTCGCCTCACCTTCTCCTCTTCATCCTCACACAAATCCAGGATCGCATCAATAGCCTTGTCCTGTAGATCGTCGAATTCCCGAAAATGCTTTGCCACGAGGGTCCCAAAGAACGCCTTGCATTCATAAGATGGGTAGGCGCAAATCGATATCAGTTTCTCGTAGAATCTTCGGCGCTGGGATGCAATCAGTCGAGAGAGAGAGACCATTTGAGCGCGATTTCATGAAACTCACGGCTTCGGCAGTGGACTGAGAGTTGGCTCGTGTCAAGAGCTGCTTCACTTCTGCCAGCGCATCTGCCGCTCTAGAAGACATGGTAGAAGGTGCTCCCGAGTCTAGCGGGCTGAAGCGCTGTATAGTCCCACGCTCATGGCTGCACTTCAGTGGATGTACGACAATGGCAGAACCAGCCTACGTTCATGATAAAATTACATCGGACTTCCGAAATGTTTGCCGTCGTCGGCAGCTTGGTCTGCTCTGGCGACTGATAGCTCTTCCCACGTGAGCTACTGGATCATGTACGGGGTTCACGTGTTCAGCTAGATGTGACTATATGAATGGCTGAATGGCTGCATGACGGGGTATACGCCTGTCACACACACCCCTCTATCTCTCTCTATCTTACTTGCGCTGGGTAAACAGGTTGACTTCTTTAACCTTTTCTCTGACCTGGAAGGAAGACGAAAAAGCGTCAGCCTTAAGCCTGTCGCTTGACTGGTCGAGCGGTATCCATCAATCACTTACCATTGCCGCGAACCTGCGCATATGCCTTTGAGTTCTCAACCTCCTCCTCTTAGCAGTTGGCGGCTCGAAATATTCTTGATTTCTAAAGTGTTTCTTCATGTTGGTTTGCTTGATCAACCGATCCAGCGACCTCATGGCGGGACGAACTTTGCCTACTCCACGAACAGGTACAGATCGAGAGGTGAATTTGGTATTCACGAATCCGCTCTCTCTAGGTCTGGACAGCGCTTTCCACCAAGCGTCAGGGTCGGCGTTTCTCGCCTTTCGAGCAGAAGGTATGTCGAACTTGAATCCTGGAACGGAACCTGATCCAGGAGGAGGTGCACCTGATCCGGAACGTGACGATGTTGATGATGATGATGACGAGGCTTGAGCAGAGTTGGCTCCAGTTGGTGTAGGGGCTAAATGCCGAGGAGAGGTTGAAAATGGTCTCGACAGTGGTGGGAGATAGCTGATAGCGACGGGTCGAGCGGTGAGTATTCTCGTCGCCCCCAGTAAGCGCGATGGTCCACTGAGAGTATTCCGTATGACAGACGCCATGGTGAGCAGAAGATGAGCTGATGAGCAAGATGTCTAATAAGACTATCTACGCATCATCGTACTCATCGTTGATCCTTGTATGAGATGGGATATTCTGAAAATTAAATGACACTGTAGATAAATAATAAAATAATTCCTTTGGCATTAGGTCCGCGAGTTCGGCCATCCCATCCATCGTTGGTGTCGAGTACTGGACTATCAAGGGGACCATCGCCATGCATCACTGGGAGCTAAGGCGGTGACATGGTACAATACTCAAAGCACGTTACGACGTAGTGAGTTGGAGGCAGAAAGGCAAGATGAACCAGGCTGACGAATACCGCCTTTACCCTTCGGCTCTACCTTTCCTTACCGTTCGGTCGCGCGACCTGCTTCATCGATACCGGGTATCTGGTCTGACTCTCGCTGAACCCCACTTTTGACTCACTTTGGACGCTCTCATGACTCGCCTCGTCTCCTTTCACAGCCCTGATCCACCTGCCCAAGCCATCCAAGCCTTCTTCGTCCGATACCCAAATCCATTTGCCAGACATGTTCTTTCGGTCGATGTACTAGATCGGTGGATAGACCTGGAGACCGGTCGACTCCACACCAAACGGTTGATCTTGAAGCGAGGGATCCTGCCGAAATGGGCAGCGAGATGGTTACCCGTATCGAGCTCAAGCGGAGGCAGGGGATTAGACGCTTGGGTCATGGAGGACAGTGTGGTCGATCCGCCTGGATGGGGAGAATGGTGGAGTCCTCCGAAGGATAAAGCTGGACAACTTGTCAAGGGGAAAGAAAGGGAAGATTGGGACGTGTACAGATGGTTACCTAGATTGAAATTAGTCCAGGGAAATCTGAATCACAGGAAATTCATGCACGTCTTGGAGGGGGGAGAGCTCAGAGGACAGTCGGATGGGTGAGTGTGGTGTATATCCTGGTATTGAGCACTTGCTGACTGGATATACAGACACACTAGCCACATCACTACCGTGGAGATCCGATCCGATTTCGGAGGATCTTGGTCAAAACTTATCCGAGATAGGATAGAGGCTCAAGGTGCGGGTCGGTTTCTTAAAAACACTGAGCGTGTGAGTCATATCGTCAATTCATCAAGGTCAGTCGCTAAATTGTCTCTGATTCAGGCCCGTCAAGGCATGATCCTCATCCTCGATGCTATGCGCAATCGTCAGCCCTTACCAGCAGATACGATGGAGTTTTATCCTCCGCCGGCACCATCTTTCGGTGATCATTGGCCATCTCCAACGGACCAGAATCGGAAAGATTCAGCTACTAGTCCGTCAGAAGAGTCTCAGGGGAGCTATTGGAACAGATGGCGACGGAAAGAGGAACACGATCATGATCATGACGATCAAGATGATGATGATTGAGTTGGTGAGGTATTATTAGCCTCAGGTATCTTCATGAGGGGAACGAAGCCGTATGTTTGACGAGATATCCCATCTGTACTACTATGCACACTTCATTCAGCACTCATTATGACATGCTCTTCCTTGCTGATCGAGGTCGCCCAATGTTACACTTCTCAATTTCCCCACATGAGGCCGGCTGTCCCAGATATTTTGGATCCTGCGTTCCGTGAACCGGGCAAGTCGAAATGCTCTTGTTTTCAATCTTGATGCTGTTACATGTTCTCAAAGACACATGCGACTCCTGACTCCAGCATGGAGCTGTACTCAAATACGATGGACTCCAATTCATCATAGCCCAGGTCGTCCGAGTCGGCGACTGTTTGCCAGCTCATCAACGGACTCGACGCCAGACAGCGACGACTGGGAGACGATCATTGGCTTGGAGATTCATGCACAGATCAAGACGCCACACAAACTCTTCTCCCGTGAGCTCATCCGCATGCCCATACCTTATGAGACAAATCATCGACTGAAATATATGACCCAGGAGCCTCTACATCTTACGCAGACCCTCCTAATGCCAACGTTGAGCTCCTAGACGCTGCCATACCTGGTACCTTGCCAGTACGCTCTTAGCTTGAATCACCTCCAGTATCGGCTGATAGTGGGGCCAGGTACTCAATCGCGATGCGGTCCGTTTGGCCCTCCTGACCTCAATAGCCCTCAAGTGTGATATTGTGAGTGTCCATTTCCAATGTATTCTCAAGCTGAATATTCCCAGAACAAACGATCAACATTTGATCGCAAGCATTATTTCTACCATGATATCCCTGCTTCTTACCAAATCACTCAGCATTATAGTGAGCACCCGAGCTCCAGACCATCATTCCCCTCATTGACCGCTGCTGCTATAGATCCAATCGCACGCAATGGCAGACTAGCCATAAGAGACGGAGATTGGGGTTCTCAGCGAGCCTTCAATGTAGGAATCCAACAACTCCAGATAGAACAGGTGAGAGGATCTGACACAAAATACGTTGACTCAATTTCCGTCAACAGGACACGGCAAAGAGTCAGATCATGGGAAGTGACAGACTCATCGATCTGAACAGAGGGGGAGCGGGCTTGATGGAGATCGTGACTGATCCCGATATGCGGTGAGCCGCCGCATCCCCTCAAACAGTCTTCCCGGACCTGATTTTCTGAATGCTCCGGTAAGGTCACCAGAAGAAGCTGCAGCATTTGTTCGCAAGCTGCAGTCTGTCTTGCGTCGTATAGGATCAGGCGACGGGGATATGGAGAAAGTGAGTGTCAGTATACCGGCAGCCATTGACTGCAGCTCGCAGGGAAACCTCAGGATAGATGCCAATGTATCTGTCAATCGACCTGGAGAGGCTTGGGGTACACGATGCGAGATCAAAAACTTGAACTCGCTGCGATTCCTACAGCAGGCTATCAGTGTGTTCGATCAGATTGCGACAAATCTGCTGAGACTGACATCCGATCATCAAAGAATCTGAGAGGTTGAGGCAAATAGCCCACTATACATCACAACCCGGCATCCCCTTGCAGAGAGAGACACGAGGTGTCAACGAAGTAACTGGAGAGACATACTCCCTGCGAAGCAAGGAAGATGCTATGGACTACCGTTACATGCCTGATGCAAATCTGCCAGCTATGGTGATTGATGAAGTAAGTGGCAAGTGTCAAGAAGACCAAGGGACGACTGATGAATATCAGGCGTATCTTTCAAAACTTCGACATGAGGTCCCTGAGCTCCCTTGGGAAACCGTGGATCGCATGTGTACCGCATACGATGTTCAGAAGCGCGATGTTGAAACCTTGATCGGATTGGACGAAGTTAACGGTCAGGGCCTGAGTTACTTTGAAGGTGTGGTACAGGACGACCCCTCGTTAGGCAAACCAGCCATGATTTGGTATGTCCCACTTTGTTCACGGCAGTTGGGATCTTTGGCTGATCCTCTGGATCTCAGGATCAATCATGTCCTTCTCGGACAATTGACAAAACTCGGCAAGACTTGGTCACCCGAAGTCATTCCATTCTCCCTGATGCGGGACCTGATACAAGCTGTAATCGATGACAAGCTCACCAGTCAGTCTCATTTGGCCCAAGATCTGTACCCAGGGCTGATACCTCATCCTTTCAGACGAAGCGGGCAAACAGGTCGTTCATCACATCATCGACCAGGGACATATTGCAGATATGTCTCTCGGATCAGTCTTGAAAGCCTTGAACATCTCAACAGACGTTTTATCCGAAAGAGCTCTCCGGATGATCTGCATTGACGTAGTTCGTCAGCTCACCCCTAAAGACCTCGCAATGAGGGATAAGAAAGGCCGTTTACCTATCGGGATGGTCATTGGCAAAGTAATGGCTCAGACTAAAGGGCAGGCGAACGCTATACAAGTGAAGAAGATATTAGAGGAACTTTTGAAGGATTTCAAGTGATCACAGAGCGTGATTGAGGATAGCGAAGCCGATGGTCATACATGTATCTCCGTGACTCGATTCAACTTGTATGCATAAATGTGAGGCGCATATGGACTGGGTCATGCGCAGGGACGAGACGGTGATTTACAACTGGATTCGGAACAATGGAGAGTACAAATGGCTGCGATGATGCAGCACCAAGCAGAGCCTAGTGGATAGGGAGCCCGCCGTCATCCTGCACGGTGGTGTTTGATTCGGTTACCAACGCCGATCCGTTCGCCGCATCTGTGCCGGTCATATCCGGCTTTGCATTCTCCAGTCCATTCGTGTGAGTTGACTGATGACTGCCTAGCGGAACGTCTTCATGCTCCGCCAGCTTGAAGCCCTGTTGTGGGAGCCAGATAACTCGTCTCTCTGTGAATTCAACCCGCTGTTCCTCCAGAACAGTACTGCCATCATCTAGATCCCTGACGCGTGACCGATTTTGCGAGTACACATGGACTGTCGCCTCAGCCTTCTCATTCCTGGATGAGCGAGCTATACCGGGCGCGGGTGATGATGCTGAAGGTCGGGGAGCGTATAGTACATTCGTCGACTCCTTCACAGGGTGGTTATTCTGCTCCCATGGCCTGATACGAGGTCAGTGAAGTCTGACCAGGCGCAGATCGAGATACTTACGGTGGCGTGAAGTTCCAAACCCGCGATTTCGGCTTGGATGGCAGCATCACCAGTCCCTTTCCCTTTTTGGTACCATTTGGCATGCCCTTAGCCCCTGCGGACCGCGGGTGAGTGTCCGGAACATCGAGATGCGGCAACTCTCTCTGCACCCTCCATAAAAGTTCTCGCGCAAGGCCAGATGGATCGTGGACAATCTCAGCGGGTATACGATCATGTATGAGCTTGCGCCGCTTGTCTTCTGCCCTCGGGTCTTCGAGTATACTCGCTTGGTCCACAAGGAATTGGGCGAGAGCATACAGGCCGTCCAGTACCACCGTCGATGGAGGGGTTGGCGCATGAGCGGTCGCGCGCGGGCGATAGGCATGAAGCGACCGCAACTCGGCGCAGTACTTCTCGGCGACATACCAGCAGAGTCTGTTCGAGAGTGAGCCTCGGCGAGGAGCATATTTGATCAGCTCACCGATCAAAGAATGGGAAGCGGAACCGTTGAGGAACTTTCGTGTCGATCTCGATCTGCCGTAAACGGAGTTCTGAGGATCTCAGCGAGTGTCCCAATAGAGCAGTTGGAACTCACGAGCCTGAATGTTGAAAGAATGAAGGAAATTTCCACCAAAAACGATAGAATCCGCGGGGGTGTGCTGGTGCATGATCAGCTCGGGTATACGCTTAGGTCACCAAGCGTACAACAGCATGAATATATCCAGAGGGTATAATCCTTTTATGCGTCAGCACGGTGCCGAGTTAAAGCTAGTCACATTGTATCGCCAGCATGCAAGGTCACTTTCCGAACCTCATCGCACATTGATCCAAGCCAGGTGTTTTGCTGCAACTCATACGATCCAGACCCTGGGGGAAGATCAGAACAGTCCGATTCAGATACTCACACTCGGCGTAAGCTGCGAGATTTTTCGGCGTCGGGCGAATGAAGAAGAATGTCTTGAAGGGTATCAGCTGATGAAGACGGGACCAATAGGCTGACCTTGGCACCCGTGTGAACCGTATAGTATACGGAGCTTGCCGCAAAATCTACGTGCCAATCCTGAGACAGTCAGCTGGGGGCCAGTGACCAAGGCTTACTGTCCAAGATCCTTTCGCGCCCATCTGTTGATAGTCAGCCCTGATCTCACAGTCCCTGTCAAGGCACGCACCAGGCAATACAGCTGCACTTTCGGCCATGTAGCCGGAGCTTTTCCTTTCGCTTCGCTTTTCGCGGCAGTCGCGACTCCGTCCTCAGCTTCCTGTCTCGCCTGCTCGGAAGCCTCTTTCGCTGCGTTCTTTCCGGCGGGTCCAAAATTCCAGAAATTGTCGACCCAATCAATCTCCGAGACGAGTCTCGGCGGCTTCACTTTCTTTGCCAGATCGGTTCCAGAAATCTCTAATGAGATAATGTTGTACGTCTTGCTCGAGGGTCCGGGGTCCGAGTGACGATTCTTTCTCGATTGGACGTATTCTACCCATTTTGCTAAAGGCCACTGAGACGATTGCTGTGATGCCACATCTACGTCTCATGAGCTGAATCCTGGTGCAGGGAAGAAGAAGTAGTTCACCGATTACGTCGACCATCCTGTCCATACCCACTAGGCGTCCAACATCTGCCACCGTAAAGTTCTTCCCTGGAATCTTGCCGCCTAGACCTTCAAAGCCTCCGTCTTCAGGTTTGATGATGAGTGGTTCTCGATCCGGGCCAAAGAAGAGCGAAGGGGGAAGGCGGTTTGGGTAGGATTGTGAAGACGATTCACCTTGGGAGGGCAAGGTCGAGGAATCAATCCATGATTTGGTCAAGATTTCAGCCGGAACACGAGGAAAGTTGCCTAGAAATCTCATCAGCCTGGCTAACGACTTGAGCTTACCTTCGGAGATGACAACATCAAAGTGTTGAGGATTTGCAATCAGCTCCAGCCACTTGGCAGTCGGCGTCGCGATGTGATGGTGGAGAGCATGATAGTCCGGTCGATTTAATGCAGCTTGTCGCTTGGGTCTGGCTTTAGCTTTGACATCCCCGGGGGCTGAAGGGTCCTTCTGGTTGATCGCAGATGTATCGCTAATGGTAGAGCTCAAGCGAGGCTTCTTGCTTGTAGTCCCTGGTGATGCAGTTCTTTCAGACGATCTCTTTTCAACTCTATGGGTCGACTTCTTCGGAGGAAAGGTTCTCTTGTTGAGCGTTGCGACGAGGGGATGATGGGGTCGTTTATCGTTTGTCGGATCTACCGACCAAGATATACAGGAGGGACAATACCTGATATCTGGTTGAGACACTGCTCTGATTCTGTCGTTGGCTCCACTCACCATCTATCCACCCATCCTGTCCAATCTGACCACACTCCTTCTGCTCCTTCTGCCTCTGCCTCTGCGATAATTTCCGCCGGGACAGATCGCTTGCCTTGCTCCTTGTTTGTCAACAGGCAGACAGAATGATACCACTCTTTGCATCTTGAGCATTCTATCCAATAAAGATCTGGCGATTCCCTCGTATCGCTCGTCTGATCATGTTGTTGTTGTTGTTGAGCTGTGGAAGATGAGGCCTCATCTTCGTCCTTCACTGTCACTTCGACATTACCATCACCATCATCATGATCATTCTTCTTGAGACCAGTCGGAGGACCGGATTCAGGACAGAGCGGACATTTGAGCTCAGTCGAGTCCTCCTCCATATCCGTCATGGTATGTCATGTATCAGTGTTAAATCGTTCAACAACTGTTGGGAGAGATGCCCGGTCGATCGGGTAAAACGCGTGAATTGGCCGAAATCCGAATCACGTGATGTCATGCGATCGACACCCGGCCGCAAGTCAGAAGTTCTTATTATTTGACATTGGACCATATCTCAGCTGCTTCAAGACTTCTATCGGTGCTTTCATCTTGGCTCTGGAAAGAGCTCAACCACACATCTTTGCTACCTCCTCTCACTCCCCCTTGTATGCTTCATCAGCCTGAACACAACCCGAGAGATTCAGAGCAAAGTATACCGCAGACGTCAGACTCTACAGCCTCCATTCAAGATGATCTCGATGGGCTTCAACTCGCCACACCCTCCTCTGCGCTCAACGAGCGTCCAGGGCGGCGCTCTCCAAGACTCAGCGCCAAGAAGATGAGCAAATGGAAGCCGAAAGGCAAGACGCGATTCTCGCAAGATCCAGCTGGAGAGTGGTGGGTGACGCACGTTTTCCATGCCGTTGAGCAACAGCTGAACTGTGATAATCAGCTTTCTGCTCGATCTTCCTCAGGATGTATTGACACTTCTGCTATGCAAGCTCGCTCCAAAATCGTTGTTGGCTCTCAGTGCGACTTGCAGATTCCTACACCAGGAATTGGAGAACGAGACCATTTGGAGGCACAGTTATGTCAATCATTACCTCTGGGACGGAGCATTCAGATCCGCTCAAGGCAAGGCGGACGTTCAGGTCTTGGTACAAGGTTGCAACGGACCGTCAAGAGGGTGGCGTCAGGAGTCCTTGAGCCGAGAATCAATGCTCAAGTGAGCCTGCCTACCACTCGCGGCCTGCTGACTCCTTTCAGCCGATGGACTGCATCAAAGGCGAATCACACTCTACATCTACCGAATGTTGGGCTCATACGTGGCTTCTCACTCTTCTATCCCCAACCGACAAACTTATCCGTTCCACCTGATGGGAAGTCACAGCCTGCTACGCCTACCAAGTCGGGATCTGCGACTCCCCAGCCTCCGAATCTTACACCTGTGAAAGGGGCATCAAGTGTCGGACCGACGCCTCCGAAATTGACACATCGTCAGAAGTATGAAGCTTTGCTCGCCGCTAGTACTCGTCCAGCTCCCTACGTGCTATCTGCAGGCTTGGACGCTGGTGCAGTAGTTCGAAGTGATCCGCTCAGTGGCAAGGTGTCCAAAGGGTACTGGGGTCCAGATCCGAATGGTGTGTCGTAAACAAGCATATGACATTACTGAGCTCATCCTTCACCTTTAGCCAACTTTCATCTGCGGACGCGACTGAATGGGCGATCGTCCACGTCTGCGGTCTTTGTTCCCACCCGAACGCAGAACTATTCGATCTGGGGTCTATTTAACGGCACGGTAGCGCATACAGTCATGCAATCCAAACACTCGTCCGCTCCTGGGACGCGCGCAAATTCGATCAATACGCCGTGCACCATCGCTGATACTCACGAGGGCCAGGTGTCCTGCGTCTGGGCTCAAGAATCCGCAGATGATGCCACAGTCTTCCGCTTCGTTTCCGGAGGTGCAGACGGCCGCGTCAAGTATTGGCAGTTGAACAATGTCTCCGTGGCAAGAGGTGGCTCGGGTCATGGACATGGCAAGCGATCCACGGCGTCTGAACCCACTTCGATTCTTTCTTGCCTGTTCACTTCTGAGGTCAAACTGGAGCCTTTTGCCAACCGGTCGGAAGAGGTACAACGGAGGCAAGGAGCGGCTGCCGAAGAAATCACGGTTGTCAGGTGTGACTCGGATGCAGATGTGGTCTGTGGCATCACTGGCGATGGTGACCTACGAGTGTGGCTGGATTGTTCATCACCTACTCGTAGGGAGATCAGAATCGACGCCGGCTCGGAGAAGGAAAATGGCCCTGTAATCACGATGGAGCTGAGCGTGCAATCATCGAGTGGTCGACCCCTCGCATCCGTTCTGGTTCATCACCTTGGATCGCCGGTCTTCCATCGATACGATATCGAAATGACTGAAGAGAACCCGAGCATTTCTACAACTACGTTCGTCACCCCAGACGGAACCGGTATCTTGAAGTTGCAGGCATA
This sequence comes from Kockovaella imperatae, assembly GCF_002102565.1. Lineage (NCBI taxonomy): Eukaryota > Fungi > Basidiomycota > Tremellomycetes > Tremellales > Cuniculitremaceae > Kockovaella > Kockovaella imperatae. The sequence goes on from NW_019028944.1 coordinate 298,053, forward strand.
CCTCGAGCCAGCCGTACCAATCTCACTTCTTCCTCAGCCTACCTCAGCGCCCCCCATTATCGCCTCTCCCAATATACCGACGCTGGAACTGCCTAGTGATAGAAAGGCAGAAGCTACACCGCAGGCTTCAGTTGTGTCGCCGCCCGAGTTCGGTCGACTGGTCATTGCTGGTGACTCATCCAGTGGCGTTCACATCTGGTCCTGGGACAGGCCATCCTCTCGCCAAGGTGCAGATATCACTCCGCTTCGATCATGGGACAATTTCTCCAGGAAGATCACCGCGATTGACATGTCGTGTGGCATCGTCGCCATTGGCTCAAGCGATGGTTACATTAAAGTCTACGACCCTCTCCCTCATACACCTGTTCTTCTTCGAAGCTTTCGCGCCTCCCATCTCTCACCGGCAGATGTGGACATCGCGTCGAGTGATGCTCCTCATGCGCCATACTACACGCCTAACAAAATTCTTCTGGACAATGACATGCTGGTTGCCGCCATCGGTCACAAGGTGTTTGCTTGGCGGGCTGGAAATGGAAAAAGTCGTCAAGCTGGAGGTAAGGGAGAGAAGAAACCTGGAAGCAAGGCTGAAGGTCGATCGCATGGTCGGACCATGGGTGAGTAAACGCTTGGCATCGGTTTACTGCAGTGGAAGACTCGTTGACCGTTCGCTGTCCATGTAGATCTCCGCTCTCTGCATGCAGAGGCAGCCGACGACCAAGCTTACATGGAGGAAGAAGAAACTGGACAGCGCATATCATCCGATAGGAACAGACTACATGACAAAGCCGAGAGGCAGCAGATGGCTGTGTTGGACGATCTAGGTCTTGAAGGCGACGAAGCACTTCAATATGCGCTCATGTTGTCAATGGAGGACCAGAATCGGGGTGAGGACGCAGCGCACGAGTACCTGGAGGATGAACTGGCGGAGTTTCACCATCAATCACAATGGCAGTAGAGCATTTTTTTACAGAGATACATACATCAAATCTTGCATATCTTGGTACATGAGACGACATTGATTGAGTAATGTTACTATACGACTGTACGGTAGACGCTTGAACAGACTCGACCGTGATTACCTCGCCCTCGTTTCAAGCCCCTCGTTGTCCTCGTGAACCCCACCCTTGATCCCTCTCCCTCTCCCTCTCCCAATCTGAAGGTCCGCGTCGATCGCCACCTCTGGAATCCCCTGACCTTCCCGCATCATATGGGTTATGTCTTTCATCATACCCCTGATATGCTCCGAGGCCATCTCGTGCATTGTACTCCGAATGATAAGGTGGATATTGACCAGGTTGGCCATACCGAGGTTCGTCCGGTTGTCCGTAGTACGAAGGATGCGGACCAGAGTAAGACGGTTGCGGGGTGCTTGATCCCTGTGATCCTGGAGGGGTGATACCGCCAAGGACGCCCTGCAAGGCTTGAGGATTCAGACTTGCCATCAAAGCTTGTAGCTTTTGAGTCTCGATGGAAGGTAGAGGCGGAGCGGGTACATTCACAGGAGGTGTAGGTCTTTGGACTTGAATCGGAGCGGAGTTCTTGGGAGGAGGAGCAGGCATTGGGGTAGGTGTACGATTGGTTATGAAAACGCCGACGAACAATGATTCTGTTCTCCCTTCTTTCGGTAAAGCGTAGCCATCAATCAAGTCTGTAAAACTTGGCGATGGATCAGAAGGACGGAGTGGAATCAGGTACAATTCTCTAGCGCCACCAGGTGGAACAGCTTTTGCATCTCTCCCCGTACCATACGGGTGGATCAATGCATGTCGGCTAAGTGAGCGTTCGTCAGCTCATACGTTCTCAGTCAGAGCAGCAAAATCTGGGCTCACTCTTTCTGAATGTGAAAGTTTATCATCTCTGCCCATTCTGCCTTTTGGGAATCTGAGGCAGAAGGGTCCAAAGTCATAGCCACGACGATGAGCTCTTTTGTTGGTGTCATTCGGGATGTCTCAAGGTATTGAGTTGATGCTGTAGTGGGTACTCGACCTGTGATCTCAACGGGGCTGGTGGGGAGTAGAGCGGTCCAAATGGGAGCGACGTGTCTAGCTGAGATGTGTCGGACTTGTACTGGTGGTGCATGAGGAGAGGATTTGGCGGGATTGACGATCTAGCAGGTAAACCAGTCAGCAGGATGCTTCGTTCTGGGGATGTAATTGAGTTCTTCACGTACCGCTCCAGACCAGATCACTGGTTTTGCGTTGAAAAGCTCTATCTCGCTCTTCTGCCTTGACCCGCCCTCGCCAATGTTCCCGACAAGACCCAGGTCATCATCATCATCCACCACTTCCACGGCGATATCACTGAGATCGAGTTGAGACTGATCGCCTCCTCCCATTCCCAACCCGATACCACCGTCTTCCTCAGTTCTCACGCCACCTGCGCCGCCCCAGGCAGAAGACAAGGAGAATTGTCTCTGAGGTTGGACTGGGACCTTTGGTGATTCAGACACAGATTTTCGAGGCGAAGGTAAGAGACCAGTAGGTGGTGCGCCAGATACACTGGATGCACTCGGCCTAGGCCCCGACTTTGGAGTAGCTACAGTGGGACTTTGGCTCTCTGCCGCCTTATCAGGTAAAGGCACAGCTCCCAGTTCTCCAATGGTACCTCCAGACTCTTCCATTTCTCGCCGTCTCTGTGCTTCCCTCTCCTTGGCCCGTTGTGCTTCTTCCGCTGCTCTCAAAGCGCTCATCTCCTTCTCTCTCGCATCTTCTGCTCGTTCAAGGCCATCTCTACCCAAACGGATGGTAGCAGCTTGATCCTTACTGGACTTGACAATGGACGCCAGTCGCTCCTGTTTTGCTGCCTCCAGTTCAGCGAGACGAGCGGACGAGGCGAGCTCAACGTTGGTGAGATTTGCGACTTGGGCCGGGGAGATTGTTCGATTCAGAATCGATGCCAAGGTATCTTGTCGCAGATCGACGTTCAGGGATTGGTTGAGAAGGGTGAACTGACCCCTTAGAAGAGAAGTAAGTATACGGCTCCTGCGCAACCTTCTTCTTTGTAACTCACTTGTACTTGCTTCCCGCCGTATCCTTGCCATTGATGACTTCCTTGAATCCATTCCACAGTCCTAGCTCGAGCTCCCTTGCATACTGATCTGCCTGGGATTGAGACTCGTCCTTGAACAGTCCACTGAGAGCCTGGCCAAGCTTCATTAAAACGAAGGCTCTCGCAGGAGCGAGTGCACCCTGTGGGGTTTTGCGAGTCGGGGCGCCACGACCAGCCTTGGTCGAACGTTGTGAGGCAGGCTGACGATCTCCAATGATCAAGCGTCCATCGACCGAATTGACAGGCTTGTGTGTCAGAGTCTTGATCTTCTTCTTGACCGGCTTATGAGTTTCTTCCACGTCGGAATCAGAGTCATCCGAAGAATCAGAGACTGAGTCCACCTCTGAACCTGATCCATCGGAAGATGAGCTTTTGACAGAGTGAACTGATGGGCTACTGGTCACTGAAACTTTGCTCTCCAAATTAGCTGCCTGATATTCCGTCAGTTACTCGGTCGCTCATCAAGGAGCCCCTAAGGATTCACCTTCGCCCTCCTTGTTTTTGAAGTTGAAGGCTTCTCGATGCCCGGCGGCGGGGAAGGTGATGGGAAGTTGTCAAGGTCGTAGGTATCTGCAGAGCCCAAGGTCAGCAAAAGTCACGAGAGACGCGATAGCTGTTTTCAACACTATGGGAACGGGGCTAGAAGGAAAATGGAGATGATAGTGTAGCAGATGGGATGTCACGCTCGTCATGCGTGCAAGGTTCGTGCACCGGCAGGGAGTACATCACCTCGTTAACTGTTGAGCATCTCCCAATGGATTGAATCGCCATGTGGACTGACAGACAATGCGATGGGCGATTCGCAAAGGAGCAGAACGCAATCTCGCATTTTGACATAACAGGTAGATAGTGAAAGAAGCTCTATATACGAGGTACTCGAGATTGCCATGGGTACCACAGGTGCGAGAATTCCGGGCACGGTGGGGCGGCCTGGAAGATGGGAGTAAGGGGAGACACTCACGAGTGGTCTTCTTTCCCGTCTCCGTCTGACAGTCTGGGCAGACAAACTCGTCTACAGGGTACATGTCAGTGACAAGAGTCATAAGGCCGATGGAGGTGCAAGATTGAGGAAGGCGTGTCGCTTCTCTTGGCCAGAAGCACAGTCTTTCGGTATTGAAAGCAATGGAGGTCGGAAAGGATCGTATGGTGGGGCGACGACTCACGTATGCGCTCGGCTTCGTCAACGGAGAGTTCTAGGCAATCAAAGTGAAACCTGTTAAAGGAGGTCAGCGAGGGGTCATCACACAGTGGGAACCAGCGATATGAGATATGCAGCTGGAAATTCCAGTCATGCAAAGACCGACTATCTACTCACCAGTTATCACACGTCCCGCATTCAATCATAGGTCTTCCATCCTCTCCATCACTCTGACAAATACAGTATGTATCGGAGTCTTTGCTCTGCTTCTTCGTTCTCTTCTTGCTCTTTGATTTTGGCGGCTTGCTCTTGACCTTTTTGCTACTGCTTGCCATAATGATCTGTGATGAATCATCATCTTGACCTGCTGAAGCATTGCGAGCTGGCGATGGATTGGCCTCTCTATTTTTGGCTAGGGTAAATAAGCGTTCGACATGTTCCGACTCCAGTGCTCTTTGAGATTTGACACGAGTTCTTCCGCTCGTCCTTGCAGGTGTAGTCGATGGACCGGCGGCAGTGATCTCCTTCGCCGACATGGTCGTAGCCCGGACGAGACCGTTATAAACAAGGGTGTCTGGGAAAGAGTTAGAGATCACTTCAAATGGTGTGGGCTAACAGACGACCAGAAGGTCGGCAGCCGTGCGGAAGCAAAATTGCTTGTTGCAGGCGTGGGAAAGTATACATATTACCGGGGCTCGCCGCTGACGAGCGCGACGGCGAGCGTCTCCTGACTGGTGAGCAATGCATCAGTCAGTAGAGATAGTGCTCCATCAAGTAGCTTGCGGGAAGCAGGATGCTGCTCTGGTCAAGCCTATTGCCCATATTGACACTGGTGAAAGCTACAAGCACATATGACGAGTCATTCCACGAGAGCTTGACCCTACATCCCCTACCAGATGGTCGCCTCAGCGTGCTCTTCGAATTCACCACTCTATTCTCTTCGACCAGCTCTTCACGGCGTAGCTCAACCCCCGTAGGTACGACAGAGATGCGATTGACACGAACTCACGTAATCTCTAGCTCAGTCACATCACTCGCTCACGCCGCCGAGCTTGCTCCTACCGCTTGAGCACAACCGAGTCTCTGAATTGACCATTTCATTCGTGTCAGGAAGATGGGATCAGAGACGCACAGGAGAGGCGGGGCCACTACACCATGAGTCAGGAGGAGGCGGAGGTGAAGTGAGAGGGTGGCTACGAAATAATCAGAATGGCAAACCGTGAGAGATCACTTTCCACTTCCCCTCTTAAGCATGGCTGACGCTAGATCCTACAGCGATTTTGAGGCATGGACCAGGGTAACGCATGCTCTTGGAGGTCTCTTCTGCGCCGGACTAGGCCCCTCGGAGGACGGAGACAGCGTCAATACATTTGGCCATATCTATCCTGCCCATGTCTCGCAGACCAGTGAGCTCTTGTGATCTCGGATCCGGTGTTCAAGCTCACACGCTTAGACACGAGCCACTTCTTCCTGCCTCAACCTACCCTTCACCTTTGTACCGAGAACCTCACACCTTTTCTGACTCTCCTCCCTTCGAAGGGACTCTCAGGGCTTTCTCTCTTACTCGCTCGCCCGGATCTGGTCTTTGCTTGGGGTTTCCAATCCGAAGGTATAGAAGTGATCATGCCATCTGCGGAATCGCCTCAAGGCAGATGGCGCGGATGGTGGGAGGGAATAGTGGATCTCGTCCCGCCGAAAGGAGGTGATCGAAGCTTCTCACTGAATTCGCTGTTTAAGAAGAATGTCCCTCGAGCGTTTCCGATGGCGGACTCGAGTGTGCTCAAGGTGATCCTTCCTGAGCAAGAAGGATTCAGAATGAACAATGTGCCATCAAAGACCGAGACAAAATGGATCGACGGGAGACTGCGCAATGTTGCAAATTGGGATCTCTCTCATGGTGACATGGCGGGTAAGGACATTAGCTTCTGGTGGGATGGAGAAGGCGATTTCAGACATCGTGGGTTCCTCAGGCAGGCTGGCCGCAAAGCTGTACTGAATACTCGTATGTATAGCTCGTTCATTCACACCACCGACGGTCACACTTTTCCGGACCGTCATTGAGCCCTTTGCTTCCGACGGCACCTTCTCCATCCTCATTCACAATACGGGAGACGAGACTCGGCAAGCCGTCTACAGCGAAGCTTGGCCATGGTGGCTCCAAGCTTGGACACATGAGATCTCCATTGCCCAGGACAAGGTTCCTAGTCGTGAGCATTCTGCTGAACCAGCTATTCACTTGACTGACACGTCTTCAGCTCTACTCATCACGAGCATGTTTTACGAACCTTCAACGCCCCCGACAGCATCGATCACGACACTGCATCTCGGTATCACCATACCGGCTCGCTCGACTTTACAGCTCAAAATTCCGTTCACGAAACTCACCCTCAAGTATACAGAACATCGACCCGACGCCGAACGAGGCAGAGAAATTCCTTCGGGGATGTTGACGTTTCTGGACCTAGAAGATTCGGATGACTGCCAGGTGGAGGTCTCTGTGCGGAAAACGAGTAGCGACACACTCAATCGATCTCGGTGCTCTCGTCGAGAGCATCTTTACACTAGCCGAAGATTGGTCGACTTGCCGACACCCGACTTTTCAATGCCCTACAATGTCATCATCATGACTTCGACCGTGATGGCCGTCTTCTTCGGATTGATGCATGGCGCATTGACTAGACGATGGGGTTATGTAGACATCGAGGTCGAGCTGGATGAGACAGACGGAGCAGTGGCCTCGAACGCCACTAAGCACACCTCAAGCAAGGTGGAATGAGGCAAGTTTTTCGACTCGACTCGACTCGATTCCCAGTTTCGAGTCGGTCGAGATTTTCCGTGTCGTGGCGCTGGCTGGGCAGCAGCAGAGCTGTGGCTTGACAAGGGGTCTCACGGTTGACTTTGTCCAGCCCATAGCTCGGAAACCTTTCTGGACAATCCATGCATGGTATCTTTCAACTCATCATCGACTCATTGTCCGTTGTCCATCTTGTCCTCACTGCATTTTATTTTCCAATCCTTTTGATTTCCCTTTAATTTCCAAATTGTCTGAAGATCCGGACGCCGCCAACCAAAGCTGTCAAAGCCACTGAAGAGCCCCCCGAGGCCATCTCTTCTCAACTTAGATGAGCATAGCGATTGGATACAGACTCGGATCATCTTCCTTGTCTCGCTATACTCAAGGAGCACTCTGGCGTAGAGGACAATTCATCCGGAAATCATCTACCTCGCTCGGCCTGGCTGCTGCTCGGATCTCTAATCAGCAGAACATAACTGCCGCAACATTAACCGGATTCAGACACCTCGCTGTTCTCGCCAGACCCAAGATTGAAGAGACTGAATCAGAAATGACAGACGTCAACATGGAAGGAGCCGCCGCCGCCGAGGCAAAGATAATTGACGGGACAGCCATCGCCAAGTAAGTTATGTTCATTGATATCACTGGAAGAGTCTCCCCATCGTCCTAGAGCTAATCAGGCTCAACAGATCCATCCGATCGGACATTGCCCAAGCCATCACTGCCCTTCGGAAATCTAACCCGACATTCTATCCTCCTCGGCTCGTGATTCTCCAACTCGGATCGAATGCTGCTTCGGCAACCTATATCCGAATGAAGCTCAAGGCGGCCGAGGAGAGCGGTATGACTGTCGAGCATATACAGATCCCTTCCGATGCCGAAGCTGGACCTTCGAGTCATTCGGGTGCAGGCGTGGCAAAGATCCTGGACGTCATCCAAAAGGCCAACGCCGATGAAAAAGTCAGCGGAATCCTCGTTCAACTTCCACTCGAAGGTGCGAGCACTGTTGAGGAGAAAAAGGTCGTCGATTCGGTAGCGGTGGAGAAAGATGTTGACGGATTCCATCCTGAGAACATTGGTCTCCTCAACTCTAGAATCGCAGAACCATACTTCACCCCCTGTACACCTGCCGGTGTCATTCGCTTGATCGAATCGACCGGTTTCAATCTCCAAGGATCCAATGTCGTCGTTCTTGGTCGATCTGATATCGTCGGAACACCCACCTGCGCGCTGTTGAGGAAGAAGGACGCAACCGTCACCCAGTGTCATCGTCACACTCAGAATCTCCAGGAAATCATTTCTCGTGCAGACGTTCTCGTTGCTGCCATTGGTTCAGCTGGCTTCGTCAAAGGTGAATGGTTGAAGAAGGGCGCCATCGTCATTGATGTCGGTACGAATTACATTGCCGACCCCAGCAAGAAATCTGGTTCGCGTTTGGTTGGCGATGTCGACTTTGCAAGTGCTTCCCAGGTCGCTAGCCACATTACTCCTGTCCCGGGTGGTGTTGGTCCCATGACCGTCGCAATGCTCATGAGCAATACCTTTGACGCGGCCAAACGAGCTTGGCAAGCTGGAAGAGACCGACGTGTGACTCCATTGCCCTTGACGCTCAAGGAAAAAGTCCCCTCCGACATCGAAATCGCCACCTCTCAGACGCCGAAACCCGTCTGGGACATTGCCAAGGAGATGGGACTGCAAGCGGATGAAGTCGAGAGCTATGGCAAGTACAAAGCCAAGGTCGAGCTCTCAGTCTTGCAACGTTTGAGCAATCGTCAGGATGGAAAGTACATTGTCGTTGCAGGAATCACGCCAACTCCACTTGGAGAAGGCAAATCTACTACGACAATTGGACTGGCTCAAGCTCTCGGTGCTCACCTTCACAAGGTTGCTATCGCCTGTGTTCGACAACCTAGTCAAGGACCCACGTTCGGAGTCAAAGGTGGTGCCGCGGGTGGTGGTTACTCCCAAGTCATCCCCATGACTGAATTCAACCTGCATCTCACTGGTGATATTCACGCCGTGACTGCCGCCAACAACTTGCTGGCCGCTGCCATCGACGCTCGAATGTTTCACGAAGCTACGCAGAAGGACAAGGCGTTGTTCGATCGTCTTTGCCCCGCAAAGAAGGGCGTCAGGGCATTTGCCAAGCCTATGCTGGCTCGTTTGAAGAAATTGGGCATCAATAAGACCAATCCCAACGATTTGACAGAAGAGGAGCAGTCTCGCTTTGCCCGGTTGGACATCGACCCCGCCACGTTGACTTGGAACCGAGTGCTTGACACGAACGATCGATATCTCCGAAGCATTACTGTTGGTCAAGCTCCCACTGAGAAAGGCCTCACCCGACAGACTGCTTTTGACATCGCCGTCGCTTCCGAAGTCATGGCTGTTCTCGCGCTCTCAAAAGACATTGCCGATATGAGAGAGAGACTGGGGCGAATGGTTGTTGCCACATCAAAGGCTGGAGACCCAGTCACCGCAGAGGACATCGGTTGTGCGGGTGCTATGGCTGTCCTGATGAAGGACGCCATTAAGCCAACGCTGATGCAGACTCTCGAGGGAACACCAGTCTTTGTCCACGCCGGTCCATTCGCCAACATTGCCCACGGCAACTCCTCCATCATTGCCGACCGTATTGCGCTCAAACTCGCCGGTATCGAACCGGGCGACGAGGAGTCGAGGAACGGATATGTCATCACCGAAGCTGGTTTCGGTGCCGATATTGGAATGGAAAAGTTCTGCAACATCAAGACTCGTGTCTCTGGTCTCAAGCCAAACGCAGTGGTCCTTGTGGCAACCATCCGTGCTCTCAAAATGCACGGTGGTGGCCCTGCTGTCACACCTGGCAAGCCACTCGATGCTGTCTACACAGAGGAGAGCCTCGATCTGCTGGAGAAGGGCTGTGCCAATTTGGGCAAGCATATTGAAAATGCAAAGAAATTTGGTCTCAAAGTCATTGTCGCTGTGAACCGATTCTCGTGAGTCGTCTCCGTAGAATGATGATCTTCAGCTGATATGGTTCAGGAACGATACTGACGCCGAAATGGCCTTGGTCCAAAAGTACGCCCTGTCCGTTGGAGCCGACTATGCTGTCCCTGCCAATCACTGGGCTGAAGGTGGAGCTGGAGCCCTCGAAGTAGCCAAGGCTGTCGTTGAAGCCTGTGAGACTCCCTCGACTTTCGACTTCCTGTACGATGTCAACCTTCCTCTGGTGGAGAAGATGAACATCATCGCAAAGGAAATGTACGGAGCGGACGGTGTCGAGCTTTCACCAGAAGCTCAGGCCGAAGTGGATCGATATGAAGCTCAAGGCTACGGCTCTCTGCCCATCTGCATGGCTAAGACGGCGCTGTCACTGAGTGACGACCCGTCAAAGAAGGGTGTCCCAACAGGCTTCACTATCAAGATTCGAAATGTAAGATTGTCAGCCGGTGCTAGCTTTGTGTACCCTTTGGCCGGAGATATGAGTACCATGCCTGGATTAACCACTCGCCCTGGATTCTACGACATCGACTTGAATCCCGAGACTGGAGACATTGAGGGGCTCTTCTGAGCGTGGTGGGACGAGTGGACCAGGCTTGGATTGTGGATAGAAATGGACAGACTGCATTAGGGGTTCAACCCTTTCCCAAGACTAGAAAAGATACGACATTTTGTACATGACATACCGAAAAGCGTTAGATCCACATACGGACCTAAGCATGCACCAAGCATCAACTGCGCTGGGAGTTTCGACACAGCGGGCGATTCCCCCAGCAAGGGAAGAAGACGAGATATTTACGCGAGGAGTCTTTCGGAGACGCGCGTCGACCCCAAGCTATCGCTCGTGTACGACTTTCTTTCCTACATTGGCTGCACATACATCGCGGGGTTTTGTCGTCACACCTTGCTGACCATCAGTCCTGATACAGGCCAGGAATGTCTGATGCAATGCAGAAGAAGGTTGGACAGGTCCGCCTAGTGACTGAATATACAGGTGAGAAATGCCGACCTGCCACTTACCGAAGGCATAAGGGTCTCTCCCCTGGGTTCTGAGTTTGACCTCCCATCACAGATAAGATCTTCGACTCTTGCGTGACAGTGCTCGAGGAAGGCTTTGCGAAGCGTGAGCTATCCTGCCTTTATGCCATTCCGCCTCGATCCAGTGACTCGTGCCAATCTTGAACTAATCGAGGGACGCCCTACAGATCCGCTGACGGCAGCCTCGCATGGTGGTGATCCAGAACTGCTGCACCTCGAGACGCTCCATTTGGTGGCTCTGGCCTTTACCAAATGGGCGATCTTCGCATGTGGCGATGATGAAGAGGAGATTTCGTCGGTCATGCTAGTCAATCCCTCGGCGTAAGATCTGGGTATCTCGGGACCCTCAAGCAAAGAGCTGAGATCGACTAGCGTTCATCCCATTCCGGGGTGTGCGGCCTCCAGTTCAGAGCCTGAGATGGCGAAGAATGCCAAATTGTACGAAGAGCAGTACGAAGCGAAACTACCGCAGCATCTCAAAGATTGGCGTGACCATGTTGTAAGTGTGATCGCAAGCAATATCGGGGGTAAAACTTTTCACTGATCCTTGTCTTGTCCTTCTCAGTTCGAAACTGTTCTCACTCAATGTCGAAGTGCATCTGCGGGTGATGCAGAACCACCTCATCGAATCAACCTCATCGCTAGTAAGCCTTCTGCTCGAGGGAAGGGTCATGGATCCGCTCTGAAGCGCCATCTACTGCGGATCGCCAGGGAGCAAGATGCATCCGTCAGTCTGAATTGTCAAGAGGAAGCGACAGTACGTAGGCGAGGATGATCGTTACCTTTTAACGGAATACTCATGGCTCAACTCTCACAGCATAGGTGGTATAGCTCTTTGGGCTTTGTGACGAGATATCATACGACCTTTGAAACGCCGGATCACGAGACGATGTCGCTGTGGAGCATGTTGTGGCAGAAGGCCGAGTAGAGTATCTGGACTTTGTGGGACATTGTACGCTTTGAGCTGGTCGGGTGCGGATCGCTGCGAATGGATGCACCCGGGAACCTGCCGTATTTGATGTGTGATCAGTCCCGAATGATGATGCAATCAAGTTAATCTTCCCTCGGCCGAGAGATCTGAGATTTCGTCCGATCCGTAGATCTAACAAGATCTAACAGAGATGACTGATATTTGGTACATAAATCCTCAGATGCGCGAACTTTCAATCTGGACGTCTTAACTTGAGGTGCTAGATTAGGAGCCTGATGTCAGTCCAGGAGTCAATTGTCAGACAGGTCGAGAACGACAGCGGTAGGTCTTCCAAAGACATCGGCAACGCGTTGAGGAATCGGCTGACCCTGTCTGTAGATGAGCTCTTTGACAGATGTCTGAAGGTCCTCCTCGAGGCATTCTCAACACGTGAGTAACGGTTCGCTCACCTAGAGAGCCTGCTACGTCACTTTGGGAAGGGCTGACATATCTCTCAACAGATCCTTTGCTGCTCATGAGGAATGGCCATGATCAAGAGCTGATCGAGCTAGATATAGCGCAGGGCTTTGCTGGGTCCTTCGCCAAAAAGCTAGTCTATGTGACTGGTCACGATGATCAGGATATCTCAGCAGTAATGGGTATAATGCTTCCTGTGTGAGTCGAAGTACACCGAGAGCTTTGTGGGTCGAGCTGAAATCTGTACTGTCCTCTTAGTCCTCCCAAAAAGGAGCCAGAGGAGCAAGACAAGAAGGAGGAAGCTATCACCAATCCTGTCGTCATACCAGCTGTGGATGATCGAGAAGCGCGACTGAAGAAAGAGTATGAGGCAAAATGGCCAGAACACCTCAAGAAGTTCATCGAGACCGAAGTGAGTTGAGTCGTAGACTCAATCTGGAGTCTGGCTAGTAGAAACGCTGACTGAGTCTCGTCTCCTCCTCCTCCTCCTCCTCCTCCTCCTCCTCCTCCTCCTCCTCCTCCTCCTCCTCCTCCTCCTCCTCCTCCTCCTCCTCCTCCTCCTCCTCCTCCTCCTCCTCCTCCTCCTCCTCCTCCTCCTCCTCCTCCTCCTCCTCCTCCTCCTCCTCCTCCTCCTCCTCCTCCTCCTCCTCCTCCTCCTCCTCCTCCTCCTCCTCCTCCTCCTCCTCCTCCTCCTCCTCCTCCTCCTCCTCCTCCTCCTCCTCCTCCTCCTCCTCCTCCTCTAGTTTACCGACCGTTTCAAGGAGCTCAAGGCCGCCATAGGGGATGAGATATGGACCAACAGCCATAAAGTTGCCATGGTTGGGACTTCGCCGTCCGCTCGAGGGAAGGGATATGGTTCAGCCTTGATGCGCAAAGTGATGGACTTAGCGGCGGAGAAAGGAAGCTGGGTCCTTCTTGTCTGCTGGACGCAAGAGACTGTGAGTTGCTCCCAAGCCTCCCAGATCTCTCAAGCGTCGACGGTGCTTCGCTGATACGTGTATCTTCTAGGCCGACTGGTATCTGTCTCTGGGGATGAAGATCGAATATGAATGCGATTTCCCAACGGTGGATCAGAGCAAACTGCATGCTTGGTATTTCACTTGGAAGGCACAATGATGTATGCATATATGAGGTCGTTCGCGACCAGGATAAAGCATTGACATGATACTACACGGGCCGTAACTCTCGTGCTTCTGTCAAAGACCTTCATGAACTCGGCTCCTTCGCATCCCGCTCGACCCATATTATCATCCGGTGTCGGAGAGGCAGTATGAGAGACCTTGCTTTAACCCCTTACCTCATCGAGATCACTCAGAGGCTTTCTTTGATTTCCGGCGCATGCACGAATCACGAGTTTCCATGAGGTCAGATACGTTCCCATGACGGTAGATACTCACCCCAGATCCATATGCGACGCCGACCCGCTTACCCTAAACAGATCTACAGATCTAATTGACTGGATCTGCCACAGGGTATTGGACTGACTAGATAGATAAGTAGCATGATCGATTTATGGCCTACGCCGGTCCTGGCCTGTCGCCAGCCTGACTCAGTATGAGGACCCCTTATCCAAGAGTTCGACACATTGAAGGGTACAGCGGTGAGTTCCTGTTAGAGGTACCGACCGATATTCAAGATTGACCGTCTCTTCCAGATGAAGCCTTCAACGCGTGCCTCAAGGTTCTTACAGCAGCATTTGCCGATCGTGAGTTGAGGCACATGATCTGACCAAGACAGGCCAGAACGACCCCACACAAGGCGAACTATGCTAGACTGCTGACGCCTGAACCCCACAGATCCATTCATGCTGATGAAAAATGGGCATGACCCGGAGCTTCTGCGGCTAGATCTGTCCATTCCAATAGCCAGCGGGTTGCAAAAGAAGCTAGTCTATGTCACTGGCCACAATGACCACGATATCTCGGCGGTCATCATCATTTCCCCACCAGCGTGAGCTCACACAGAGTGTCTGTGTGTCGATGATTGATATACCTGATGGTAACGAATGCCTGTAGACCGCCCAAGCCTAGTGATACGACGGTGAAAACCTCGCCCCAGCTTAACTCTGATAACGAGCCGGATTATGCGGAAAAAAACAGGGAAGAGTACAAAGCAAAATTGCCAGCTTATATCAAAGAGTACATGGAGACAGTCGTGAGCTGGGAAATGACGATACCGGGCGATCTTCTCACCGCTTTGATACAGAAAGCGGAGGACTATAAAGAATTTGTCAAGACCATCGGCGAAGAACTTTGGTTAGGGGGCTACAGGATCGGCGTCATAGGTACCTATCCATCGGCGCAAGGTCAGGGCTATGGTTCCGCCTTGATGCGTGAGATCATGAACATGGCGGCCGAAAAGAAAAGTTGGATCGCCCTGGCAAGCTGGACTCATGATACTGCAAGTCATCCTTAAGGTACCCTCCCCAAGCATGTGGCTGACCTCGCCGTAGACATTATGATATGAGTCGCTCGACATGAGGATCATTCATGATGGGGAGGTCCCTACGGTGGATAAAAGCCCGTTGCACAGGTGGGCTCTGACATGGAATAAGTGACACGCATAATGAGGATTCTGCCGCTAGTAACGGGCCCAGAGAAATATCGCACCACATAGGTATCAGACGTCCACTGCTACAGGCATTCACTATCCATGCATATCCAACCTCATTCATGCTCAATATCGCATGGTGCTAATCACAGAAGCCTGCCGCTGCTGATGCCGTTCGTAAAGATTGCCACGTGGCTTAGTCATGAGACGCGGTTCGCGTTGAAAAAGCATTCTCTCTTGATTCATGTTTACATGTTGGTATTGTAATTTGAATACCCTTCTAGCGGCACGCTTCATCTTCTGATTCATTTGGGAGCTACATTGGTGGATTGGCGGGAGACTGGAACGTATCAAACGTTCTCCCACGTCTTGACCATCCTCCGAGTGTGAACACCCATCATGGACGGCGCACCACCACCAGAGGAGGACTTTTCTCAAATACCCATTCCAGAAAGGAGTCAACACAAAGTATGTGTGGCCCAGAATGCTCGGAAATGACCCAGCACTGACCTTGTCGATCGCTCAGAATTGGAAGGCGAGGCTATCAGCCTATAACGATGTGATTGCAAAGGCGGCCAAGACAGCCTCAGATACCGATCCGTTCTTTAGACCATTCGTTTCAGATGGATCATTACTGTGAGTGCTCACACGATGAGGACTGCATGACATCGCTCATGGGTATGTCAGGAAGACATGGTGTACAGATGCAAATGCTGTAGCTCAGGAGAAGGGTATAGAAGCGGTTCTTGCGATCGTGCAATACAGTGGGGAGAGCAGTGCGAGGTTAGTGCTCCGCGAATCCCTCAGCACCTTGATCGCTGATCAAATCTCAGGACCCGGTCGGATGTCGTCCCGAGCTTGGTGGAGAAGTCTCTAGGTGCCAGTCGTGCTGGAACCAAGCGGAAAGGAATGGATCTGTGTGGGATGTACGTCGAGGTGGAGAATACAGGGGATGGGGTAATCGTGAGTCGGTGGCGCGCGATTGTTGCTCCGCCGAAGCTCATACGTGCCCAGGGCGACATACTCCCTGGTCTCGATGCCAAACAGCCAAAAGTCGTGGCAGGCTGTGTAGCTTGCCTCAAGGAGCTCGTCGAGTAGGTCGTCGCGACCCTCTGGTGGGAAAGTCAGGTGGCTCATTGACATCCTTTACAGATCATTCGGCGGCCCGTCAGTCGGAAATATCAAGCCCATCCTGAAATCCCTCTCTAAAATCTTCGGTCACACTGACAAGACTGTTCGAGAAGAAGCGACCGCACTGGCAGTGGCGCTCTACTTATTTCTGGGACCAGCATTGCAGCCATCTTTAGCCGATCTCAAGCCCGTCCAATTGACAGAGCTGCAAAAATCGTTTGATTCGTTGGACGCTGCGGGCAAAGGAGCTGGAACAGGCCGTCCAACCAGATTCACTCGGAAAGTCCAGAGAGATCGGGATGCGGCGGATGCATCAGGAGGCGGAGGGGATGCAAACGAGCAGAATGAAGCGGAGGCTGTATCCGTTGATCCCAAGTCATTCCTCGATCCTGTCAACGTCTTGTCATTATTCCCCTCGGATTTGGATGAGCGGCTCTCTTCTAGCAAATGGAAAGATCGTGTGGAAGTCTTGGAAGAGTGCAACAAAGTACTGGCGCAACCTGCCAATGCGAGGATCTCAGAGTCGAATGTCGACTCTTATGGCTCCCTAGTGACGACGCTGGGGTCGAAGTGTAAATCGGACGCCAACATAAATGTGGTCATCGAAGCGGCCAAGCTCATCGAGGGATTGGCGAACGGGATCGGCAAACCTTTTGGCAGATTCCGAGGCTCGGCGATGCCTAACATGTTCGAAAGGTTGAAGGAGCGTAAGCAGAATGTGGTAGATGCCTTGGGCAAAGCACTGGATGCTATGTTTGCCACTGTGCGTGAGATCGCCCTCAGACGCATCATTGCTGCTGACTAATTGTTGACAGGTGCCGATTTCCGACATGATCGATGATGTGCTCGTCGCACTCAAATCGAAGAATCCTCAAGTGCGAGAGAACGCCCTCAAATTCCTCCACCGGTCCCTGTCTACCACGACGACTGCTCCCTCCAAGGACCAGATTCAACCTATCGCTCAGAATCTTGTCACTCTGTTGGGTGACTCTACCGAACCAGTCAGGGCCAGCGCTGCGGATTGCTTAGGCACCATGATGAAGATCGTCGGGGAACGAGCTTTCAATCCTTACATCGAGAACGTCCAAGAACTACAATTGACAAAGGTCAAGGACGCGTTTGCAAAGGCAGAGATTAAGTACAAAGCGGCAGGCGCCGCGAAGGCTCCGGCAGCTAGACCAGCAGCTGGGGGACCAAAGCCATCGGTGGTGAAGAAGGTGAGCAATCATGTTGAGCGTTTGCTTAGACACTTAAGGCTCCTGCTCCTGCACCTGCACCTGCTCCGGCGGCTTCGAGTGAATTGCTCGATGACTTTGCGCCTCCTGCGCGCGCTCCCCCTGCGCGATTCGCCCGGCCAGTGAGTATCTCGCCTAAGTTCTTGGTTTTCTGCTTTACTGACGCGGTCAGGCTCAGCCGAAGTCTGATTCTACTACCGCCGCTGCTGCACCTCCCTCTTCTCCGCCTAAAGCTGCTCCTGCTCGGCCAGTCCCCGCGAAACGGCCTGCACCGGTTACTGCTAATGCCAAAGCCGCGCCGGCCGCTAAGGCGGGACCGTCAAAAACCCTTGCGATCTCTCCGTCCGAGCCTGTCAAATTTAAGATGTCCCCAGAGGATGCAGCTGCAAGAGCTGCTGATGACATCCCTTCCAATTTCCACACTCAGCTTGCCGATCCAGCTTGGAAGGTCAGGCTGGAGGCCGCAGAGGAGATGATCAAATGGGCTGAAGAAGGAGGAGCAGAGAAGGTCGACAGCGAAGTGCTTATGCGCTTCTTGGCCAAGACCCCCGGTTGGGGGGAGAAAAACTTTCAAGTCTCGGCAAAGATCTACCAAATCATGTGTGTCATGGCAGAAAAGAGTCCTTCATTTGGAAGGCCAGCTATCGCCTTGTCGGTCGGACATCTGTCTGAAAAGCTTGGCGACATGAAGTTGAAGAAGCCCGCGGGAGATGCTCTGACGATATACGCGGAAAAGACATCGCTGGCGTTTGTCCTCGCTCAAGGTGGGTTCCCCCGTCATGCTCATTGACTGACGTTGGCCCAGCCTATGAGCCCATGCTCAAGCAAAAGGCACCGAAGGCTCAAGCAGACGCTTTGACCTGGATCAAACAACAGCTCACCGAATTTGGGATTGCTGGTATCCCCCTTCGGGACCTGATCTCCTTTGTCAAAAAGGGTCTTCAAAACCCCAATGCCATGGTACGATCTAGCGCGACTCAAGTACTCGTTACTATCCGAGTGTTTGTTGGTGCAGATATCAGCGGATTCTTGGAAGATCTCAACCCCCAACTCTTGTCGACTATCAACGGCGAGTTCGACAAGGTCGCCGGTCAGACGCCACCAGAGCCTACGAGGACGAGTGCAGATCTACAAGATGCCACTGGCGGAGGCAAGGGCGGTGGAAAATCCGGTGGTGCCGATCCATTGGACGATCTGATCCCTCGTGTGGACCTCGACAAGCTCGTCTCCCAAACGTCCGTGGTTGCCGACTCAAAGAGCGAGGCTTGGAAAGTCAGGAAAGATGCCTTTGAGGCCTTGCATGCCCTTCTGGAGGTCAAATCGAATGGGAGACTGAAGCCGAATATGGGTGAGGGATACAAGATGTCCGGACAGGATCCGGTATTGACGAGCATTTAGGCGAGATCGCTCCCGTACTCAAGCGCGCAATGGTCGACACGAACCTCTCAGTCAAAATGCTGGCGCTCGGAATAATCTCCAAGATTGCCATCGGCATGGGTCCTGCCTTTGAGAAGCATGCCAGATTCCTCGTGGCACCTGTCGCTGGTGTGTGCGCTGATAACAAAGCCACTACACGAGCAGCTGGTGTCGCCACGCTCAATGCGATGGCTGATGGCTGTGACAGCTTAAACCCGATGTATGCGGGTCTCGCGACTGCACTGGAGACGAACAACCCTTCATTACGGGCGTCAGTGCTCAGCTGGATGGGCGAGAGATTAGCAGCTAGTCCTCCTGACAAGGGCGCAGATCTTGCCCCCCTCGCTGCGCCTAGCATTGCGTGTCTGGAGGATCGAACAGCAGATGTTCGGAAAGCCGCTGGGCTTGTTCTACCTCATGTCGTCGCGAATGCAGGGTACGACTTTGTCATGGATCAAACTACGAATCTGAAGCCAGCGTCGAAATCGACCATTGTCCCTCTCATCAACAATGCTCGTTCGGCGGGCGGACCATCTACGTCTGCATCTGCTGCTTCTAGCAAGACACCTGCTCCTGCTTCACCTGTATCCAAGGTCAAGGCACCAGCTCGACCTAATGGCTTTGGCAGTCCGAAGCCTGCCCCTGGCAGGTCCATCGCCGCACCTTCTCGCCCTGCGGGACTCAAACCAACAGGACTTGCTGCTCGACCGGCAACGGCGACGACCGAAGACCGTGCGACCGGCATCGCTCGGCCCAGAACCCTGGCTCGACCCACTCCTTTGGCTCAACCTGCTGAACTTGCACCGCCTGCAATGGGCGATTCAGACCGCGCTTTGCCCTTCGTCTCTGCGTCAATGGATTCCCGTGCTCATCGCTTGAAGAAGGATACTGTCAGGTGGATTCTTGAGGCATCACCCAAGCCCGATTTGGCAGAATACCTGGCTTTACAAATGGAGCAGGTTGTTTCACCAGATCTGTTTACCGCGTTGTTCAGCAAAGATCACCGAGCTGAGGAGGATTTCATGGCGGGACTGGCGGTCTTCGCGGACTTTTACTCGGATGCAGCAGCTTCGACTTTCGGTCTCAGCGACGAGGAGGCAGCCGTGATGCAGTTGGCCAACGTCGATTTGGTATTGAAGTATGCTGCTCTCAAATTGCTGGCAAACAATACCCAGCTCGGTGTTCGGTGTCTCGAAGTCATCTCCAACGTCATCGATACATTGGCGCGGCACAATGAGCGGTTCTCAGATACTGAAGCCAAGCTTTGGGTCCCTGCTCTGATCATCAAGGTATGTTCCCACCAGCCATCGTGCGACTTGACTGACTGTGGTCACAGCTCGGCGACTCCAAATTCGGCGCAAAGCTGGCACCCATCTTTGAACATTTGGACAAGGTCATCGCTTCTTCCCAGGTCGTCCAGTTGCTCGTGGTCTACGGTATCGACGACAAATCGGCCGGCAAGACATGCAAGAACGAGTCTTTGACTTTGATCGAGCGGACATATCGGAAGCGAGGATCGATCCTTCGCACGAGAGATGATCGAGGATTCTACGAGTCGGTCGCAAGGTGCATCTCGGATGGCGGTACACGGAACGCTGCGTTGAGCTTGATGGCGTGAGTCGTTTTGGAGGAGGCCTCGTCATTCCCCCACTGATCGTCTCCAGTCTGTTGCAGCTTCAAGGTGGCTCCGCAAGTCTCCAGGCTGTCATCGATGCCATGCCTCAATCGTCAAAAGATATGCTGGATAATCGGAAGAATACCATGGCTTCGACGAAGCCCGTCTTGGCTGTCTCTGCTTTGCCGAGGTCCATGGCGGCCGCAACGGACTCTCCGGCCCGCAAACGATCGCTCATGCAACCCAGCGCTGGTCTGGCAAAGACTCCTCGCGCCGTGATGCCGCAGGGGGAGAGCTCGCCTATCTCTAGAGGTATTCCCAGAGCGGTTGCCTCCCCAGCTGGTCGCGAATCTCCTTCTGCCATTCGTTCAGATCCTAGAGTATCGCAGGCCCCTCGGACTGGTGCGACTGGTCCGCTGAGGATACATGGTGAGAGTGATATCTTCGGTGCTGGACCCTCCAGGCCGGCGGTACACGCACCGAGTCGAAGTATCGCGACGGCACCATTACCCACCCGCCACTTGGCCGACTCTGGTGACACTGTGATCTCCGCCATCAACGATATCCGGAACGAAGATCCAGATCGGTCTGTGGATGCCCTCAAAGTCATCCAAAGCATGCTGGGCTCTCAACCTGATATATTCATGGACAACATCCAGTCCCTGGTGGATGCGTTGCTCGATGAGCTGGACAGGGCATTCACTCCTTTGCAGAATCTACACGACTCTCATTTCTTCCGATTGGTCAAGCATATCCTGCAGACCTTTAATGCGTTCTCTACGAATCAAGAATTGGTCCGACGATTAAACTATGACGATGTCTATTCCATTCTGTCTACTCTGACCCTTCACATGGTCCAGGCTGATCCGATGGGCGGGAACATTCAAGAACTCACACGATTCATCAACATGCTTCTCATTCAACTGCTCGCTGCCCCAGAACGCAAAGTCGTGTTCAAAGCCATGTTCACCTTGCTCCTTGACCTCACACGAGACTTTGGCGTCAATCGCACACCGCCAGAAGCTGAAGCTGCGGCCCACGCGGACCTCGTCATCAAGTGTCTCTGGAAACGATGCAAGATTCTAGACGATGATTTGAAAAATGGCCGTATGGCCGCTGGGACCCTACTAGGGATATTGGAGGAATTCATGCAGGCTATCCCGCCGGCAGAATATAGACGGAGAGGAATGGAGGGTGTTGCATTGGGCGAGATGCCCCTGAGAACGGTAAAGGCGGTGATTCAAAAGATTGTTTGTGAGTGCAATGACGGCACACGAGCAAGGCAAGGCAAGAGCTGACGGGAGGGGCGCCAGTCTACGCGAAAGAGTCCGGGCAGGAGATTTATGATATCTTATTGATTCAATTTGGAGACAGGGCATCTGATACCATGGTATGTGGGCTTCAGCAAACGAGATGGCTGAATCTGACGATATCGCAGATTTATCCTTATGTCTTCCGCTTGGGTACGTGATTTCATCTTGTATTTTTTGCCCCAGATTGACCACTCTGCAGCTGGCCTAGAAGCGAATCGTCCTACTGCGAATGCTGGCGCGCAAAACGGATCACGGCCGGCAAGTGTCGTTGGACAAGGCCGCGTGGTTTCTGGATCGAGCGGTTCTGAGCCTGGTTCTTCGTCGCCTACAAAATTTGACTCTGAGGCTGAGCGATTGGTCCGGAACATTCACGTCGGACAGCAGGAGAAGGTGAGGAGCGCAACGGGCCCTTTGGTTATCAGAGCTGATCACTTTTCAAGCGCATTGACGAGCTGTACCAATTCATCCAAGCTGCTCCCGGTAATGAGGCCGAAGTCCAAGCGGCTATGACCAGCCTCTTGTCTTTGCCTGTGGCGACCTTTATACGGCGAGCATTGGCATCGCGAGGCGTAGGAGATGAGGCTCAGTGTGGGTATTGGCGATCTTGAGATGCTGCGCTTTGAAAATTGACGCCTTTCCCCACAGCCCCGTCTCACAGCGACAAGTCATCATCGAAATCTCCTCCTACTCGCCCTGACTCTCACCATTCCCGTGCAGCCAAGTCTGGGATGACCAACGGCGCCCGCCCGACATCCTTGAACGTTGACAAGGGTGCATCGACGGAAGATCAATTGGCTCAGTACAAAAACTTTTTTAATCGGGCGCCTGGAGTGGCGGGATCTCTCTCTGGCAGTTTGAACTCGAGACGGCATAATCCATCGGGATTGGAGAATGATGGCGAGAGATTAGAGAGGACCGGCGTGCCATTGAATGAGATTGCACCTCCGCAGCAGAGGATGATCTGAGTAATGCAGTAGAATTGTGGTAATGGCCCGTGAATGGAATGTACGACGACACCTTGATCATTGGGATTTTGTGGCACTTTCTCTTTGTGGAATTGTGTGGCGAACACAGTACCAGAGCAGTGCCCAAAAGACTGGCGAGTTTCAGAGGACAATAAGAATGCGCATGTTAGCAGCGTGTGTTAGCGGCGCATAGAGAGATTGGGGATCGAGCTGATCTGACGTGTCCGTGTTGTGTGTTGTTGTGATCCCGTGGCGAGAATGAAGACTCGCTTCAAATTTCGCAACCTCATTTCGACCGAATCCAACACGGTGAAGGAATCTCACACACATCTTCATCCATGACACTTTGACCGTTCTTAGCAACCCACCCAGCTCGACATGTTTTGATTCAATTCTCTGAGCCTCCTGACTCTCTTGGCGATAGCTCCATCTACCGTTGATTCTTACAATGTCAAGAGCACTCAGGCTCCATAAAGGTCGGATAGTGTCGATCTCCCCGGAACCATGCACCTCAGCATCCGAACCACCTATCATTCTGCAAATTGTATCTCGAGCCACCTCGGATTCGTCGGACAGTGATAGCGACTCTCAACGTATGTCTTTTGCGCCTTCAGCACGACTTCTTTCGCTGACCGTTCCCCTTCAATGTAGCTGGAAGCCCTGTTCTCAAAGTCAAGCGAGCTCGTCTGACAAGTTGGGGTGATGCTGCTCAATGTAAGATAAGACTTGAAAGCACGTTGCTGACTCATCAACTACATAGCATCTGCGAGCTCTTTGACGCCTCTTTCCCCTTTTCAAAGCCCTGCGATGCACCTAAAGATCCAGTCAACAGGGCTTCCTCAGATGCTACCAACGCCACCCGCTACAGCTTCCTCGACTACTCCGCATCATGATCGTCCCACGCCGTCAGATTCTTGCATTTCCCACTTTGCCTCTCCACTTCTAGTCGAGGTCAGCGGAGAACCCTCCATCAAATCTGAATGGGATGAGGACAAAACAGATCAGGACCTCATCAGTGGTCTCCGACTTGAAGTCCAGGAGCTGAGAAAAGATAAAGCGATTGGACAAGAGGAGATCGCTTCACTCCGTCGACAACTGAATCGACCTGAAAACCCTGTCGCCAATGACAAACAAGCTTCGGATGATACATTTGATCTCGATCTCAAATCAAAGGGTATGCTCCATATGCAACAACACTTCGCCCATGCCCTTTTCTTCAGCATGGTCATCGCTTCTCCCATCCCTTCCAGGCCGGATGCGCTCGGCGATAGTCTTCAAGCCTTCATCGACGAGCTCAGTAGTCTCGCTTCTGCCGTACATCCCTCTGGTCTCACTCCATCCTCGTTCTTTGAAAAGGCATGGATGGTATTGGATCAACTCCAAAATGCAGTCTCCACCTTGGGTCCGGAATCGATTAAATTGGCTCTCGAAGACTACAAGGCTGGGAGGTTCGATCCCATGAAACTTTCCTACGCAAAAGTTGAGCAGAGTGGTCCTTCCAGTCAGGCGGCATCTATGGATGTGGACGGACAAGTGAGGGAGACTTCAGGCGCACATTCCACCTCAACGCACGAGGAAACTCAGCTTCTGAGGGCTCAACTCCTAAAAGAGAAAAATGAGATGTGCGTCATGCTTAATCGGGACATCTTACGTGAGAAGATACGAGCAGACTCAGCAAATCGTAGCATCGCGTCTCTCAACGCACAACATGAACAGGATGAAGCACGACGCATCCAATTGGAGGACCAACTAAAAACACTCAACAGGCAGTTGATGTCCTCGCATGGGCAGATACTGACCTTACAGAGCTCTCTCGCAAAGACTCGAACGGGACCCGCTCAGCTACCACAGTCCACAGCCACCTCGACACACAATGTGGCAAGGCTGGAAATCGAATTAGAGTCGAATAAGGCCGCTCTCAAAACCGAGATTCGGGAAAAGGTCAAAATGGAGTACCAATTGACTCGAGAGACGGCTTTGAAAGAGGAGCTGCATTCCAGATGCCAGGCAATGTTTACAGAGATGGGCACGTTGCAGAGCTGGTTGGTCTTCTACGAAGGATGGTACAGAAACGCTGCCGAGCGGGGCGCGGTCCCTCGGTTCCCTGATACGCAATTGAACGGTCAGCCACTTTCACAACTCCAAGCACAGCAGCACCCAGCACAGCATACAAATATCCTTCTCCAGCAGTCGCAGCAGCTGCAGCACGTCGGGCAGCAGAATAGGCCTGACCAGCAGAAAGAGACCGGCCCAGTGTCCCAATCCTCAACTCAGCACCTACGACAACCATTTGTGGCGGGATATTCGGCCCATCCGCCACAACGACAACAGCAGCAGCCGCCATTGCTATCCCATACGACTGGCGATCGGAGCCTTCCTCTTAGTCATCATGGCCCATCAAGGGAGGTTGTTGGAAGTCAGGATCAGCCTCGGCCACTGCCGAGACAGGGCCTTCAAGCAAGCTACCTCCAGCCCATCGCCCCGGAACCAGGAATCACCCAGCATGCGACATTTTCCGGCGCGCCGTCCAACCAGCAGACGGCTTTTAAAGCGGGTGTGCCTTCCTCAGAGCTCGTCAGTCAATCGATCATGGATCATGCACGCCAGAAAGCAGTTCAGAATGCTCACCTCTCTCGGATCATGGCCGTGCAAGAGGCGTCAAGAAGCGCTTCGGAGACACCCTATCAAGCTCTGGGCGGCATCGCAGCTGTGCCCAAACCGCAGGTTGAGCCCAATGGTTCGGCAAAGGAGCGTGTCTCGACATCGCGACATCACCAAAGTACGCAGGTGACTTCGCAATATCCAGAATCATCAAAGCAGACTCCGGACCCAGCGCAAAGTCTGGTGTTGAACGGTGGTAGCGATCAGGGTGAAGGGCCCACCAGTGTCGGGTCTGGATATTCAGCGGCTGGGAGCGGCAGTCTCCCGAATGTCGGACCTATCCGACCTGGAGCTGGGGCTGAATCCCAAAAGCCAGCGACCACACAGCAGGCTTTTGCGAAGCCAAGCGCCAATCAGGTTCACAACATCGCGTCTTCCTCAAACAGAGTTGCGGATTCATTAGCTTGGTTGCAACATAGCCCTTAGAACGCCTGTCGATTGCGTTTCAACAAAAGCAGCAATGCTGGCCGCATTGTGTATACATTCGAATGAGATCTCCATGGTCGAATGGATGAAGTAATGAAGATCTGGGACGAGAGGTCGGAGGGTTGCACTCGGTATCGGGACTTCCATATTGTACAAATAAAAATTGTACGTATCTTGTACATGAGCCACCCTGTGTGTGTATTCGTCCCGGTGGACACATACCTCATGTACATCCCATGACAGACCATGCATGGGTCATCTAAACGTGCGTACTCGTACAAAATGCGGAGAAATGCCCAGCAAGCTGGGGTCTACCTCACATGCGCTCAATGGGTGTCAAACTCAGAAGTCGCATGGCAGAAGCCAAGACTTCCCTGACTTGAATGTACATGAACAACCTTGCTTTCGCCTCTTCCTCGGGTGCACCTGAGACCTTGACGGTTTCCCAAGCCGAGCCGACCAAGTGACCTAATCGGAAGCACCAGTTGACGAGTTGAGAAGGTTCCGATTGGACATAGGCATTACGAACGGCGGTAGGGTACAAGGAGAGATGATATATCATATCGTGGATTTTCGGTTCGTCCAAGACGCTGAGATCAATGTCTTCCACTGAGGAGGCCACTGGAACGTTTGGGTTCTTTCGTTGAACCGAACACAGTCGGACGTGAGAGTATTGGATGAAAGGCCCAAAGTCGCCTTCAAAGGAGGTACATCGTTTCATGTTGAAGTCGTAATCGTTGACCCTGAACAGAAGGTATCAACTGATGCCAACGCAAGAGTTAGTGACGCCGGCTTACCTCTTCCCTGACATGTCCTGAATCTTAACGGCTGTCTCTCCGATGATCCTACTTGTAGTCTCTGGATCCTCAATCTGTGAGTATTTGACATCGTTGCTCCTCATTTGCTCGTGCATCTGTTCCGTAGCCTCGTCTAGGATATCGCTCAGGAAGACAACTGTTCCTTTACGAGTGGACATGCCCTTGACCAATCCTATGTGGGGATGAGCAAGCAGCTCAGGAAGGTACAGCACCCCTTCACTCACCAAAGCTGATGTGTTCGATCTTCCCTGCCATGGGTTCTTCCATCAACTCCAAGGTCTTGAACAGTTGGCGGAAATGCAAAGCCTGAGCAGCTTGCACAACGATGATATGCTTGTCGAATGGCCAAATCTTGAACTTGTCATGTGCTCCACCCAGATCACGGGTCAAGTAGATGGTCGTACCGTCTGAGATGGCGCTCAATACAGATAGACGATCTCGGACGATCTCACGCACCTCCTTTACGGATGATGGCTCGGTCCATCTTCCACTTGGTCAAGTCGACCAAAAGAGCTCCTCGGTCATCACATGTGAGCTTCTTCTCTTCACATATCCTGATGGCGCGCTGCATTGATTCCGGGTCGACCTTACTTTCTCCCCAAAAGACATCGAAATGAATGTTGAGTCGCTCATACGTCTCTTTGAGCTTTTCGATGGACAAGTCACGGAATCGGGCCCATTGAGCGATGGCCTTGGGATCACCTTTGAGACTTGTCAGTGCTTTTTCTGACCGTCAAAGATCTGACACACCATCCTCCATGGCTTTGAATACTCGCTTGGCCTGAGCATGAATTGTGTTGTCTCCATCAGTCACTTCTCCCTTGTTGAAACGCTCAATCTCATCCTTGTTCTCATTGTTGATCTTGACGTAGACGTGGAAAAGGTGCATGATTGGGTCCTTGACCAGCTCTTCTTCACTTCCGTATTTATCGAATCCGACTGACAAGAGACCTGTATTGCGTCAGTACTGAAATCAAGGTTCCAGCTCTGGTCTCCAACCATATTGCGTGCCCCAATCTCCGAGATAGTTCAATCGAGTCACCTTCCATCCCATCGCCTCATGCAGATTCGCAACGACAGCACCGATGATTGTACTTCGCAAATGTCCAGCATGGAAAGGTTTGGCAATGTTTGGTGAGGAGAAGTCGATCAGCATGTGCTTGCCCTTGCTCTCATCGGTTGTGCCAAAGGCGAAAGAATGGGACGTGGGGTTTTCGCGAGCGTCCCGGGCCATGTGACTGATGGTACGCAGCATGTGGTAGGTGAATCCAGTTTTGCTAGAGATGTGTCAGTACGGGCATTGCCTGGACAGACTGAAGAATCCACTTGAGAGTGAAAAGGAGAAAAGGACCCTTCGTGTTGAGGGCGGAGAGAGCATTGGAAGGTTTGAACTGCACTTCATCAATCATAATCTCTTGCTAGGAGCCCTTTGACCCACGAGGTCGACGACCTTCTTCGCCCATTCATCAGGCTTGCCTCCTTTGTGGAATCGAGGAATGGCGACAGTCAAGTCTGCGTCCTTTTTGCCTGATGAAGATGAGCTTGCAATTTGACGGGCTTCAAGAATAGAGGCTCACCGACATCCACGGCGGGAAAGATCTTCGCCGGATCCATATCCCAGGCTTCGCCGACCACTTTCGCCACTGCGAGCCTGAAAGCATCCATGGGTTGACGTTCCAAGTCAACTCCAGCGACTTTAGGCAGCTCCGGGAGCGCATAGCGAGCATTGACGGCCGGGTTAGGTGCGGAGGTAGATGATGTGGCTGTTGAGTCTGCCATGTTGCGATACAAGTGGGAGATTACACGGCCCTGATTGTATATGCGAGGTTGAGATACGGGTATGAACCTCCAGAGTGAGGTTGATATCCGCGTTGTGAAGGGGTGGGCTGGAGCTGAACAGGAGCTCTAGGTGCTTGCTTAGCTGTGCCACTGGGGTTGTATGAGACGCTGAGTACGTGAAGCTGCGTGTGTTGTCGCCTTATGTGACTAGTTGCTCTGGTTCGACCACAGTCTTGAGGTATGAGATGAATCGTTGCTTGCAATGTAGCAGCAGCATTTCAACCAGTGGACTCGAAAAATCCAAAAAAATCCCTTGTTCGTTATCAAAACGGGGGGATCCAATAAATGAAGTGCCCGCCGCAGCCGGGGCATCTTCCATGACGATGCGTGTTCATTCATGGCGCTGTACAACTTGCTCGGTCTACTCTTTGGGATATCATAATCGCAGCGATCAAACTTGCTGCCCGTTCAGAGGGCTTGACGGAAGGGTTGGATGAGTTCAGACAACTAGATCACAAAATTCCAGCCAAAGTCGGCAGAATCACCTACCATGGCGCACCAATCCCCGCTGATAGCCATACCTCGTAAAACCACCAATGATGTAGACTGGGCAACTCCCATTCGTGCCATCATCGCCAATTCATACGGAGAGAGTCCGAGCTCGTATACTGAAGAGTGCAGCGTTCTCCAGCGGTGCAGGCAGGATGCAGTCAAAGGCGCTGGCAGTGACGCTACCGGTGAGTCCGTGACGTGGTACGGTCTAGATCGTGACTCATCGTCTCCAGCTCGAGATTTGCTGTACAAATACTTTGGACAACTTGAGCTCTTGGAGTTAAGGTTCTCAGAGATGAAGGTGCCCTTCGCTTGGTGAGCCTTTCTTGCGGACAGATAGCTCATTGACTTCCAGGACCGATGCCTTTACTCTCAAATCCACTACACAAACCTCTCTCGCATTCGAGAAAGCTTCCATCATCCACGTACTCGCCGCCGTTCTGTCTTCATTGGCGTCTGCTGGGTCTAGAGCAGATGGGGAAGGCATCAAGCGCTCCTATTTCAACTCTCGAGCCTCAGCCGGCATGCTGACATACATCAATGACAACTTTCTGCACGCACCTTCGAATGATCTCAGCCGAGAAGTCGTGCAGCTCTTGATTGGTATAATGATGGCACAAGCGACGGAGATCTTCACAGAGAAGCTGATTTCAGAGAAGAAAGCCCCTGCGTTGGTCTGTCGATCCGCCAATCAAGTCGCTGGAATGTACAGTACCGTCGTGGACGACATGAAGGAGTTCCAAGGCAAAGGGATCTTTGACCGAAATTGGCTCAGCGTCTTACAAACAAAAGCCAAATTGTTCGCCTCCGTGGCTCAATACTATCGGTCGACTGGTGATAGTGCAGCTGGGAAACATGGAATGGCAGTAGTGAGGATGAAATTGGCCGATTCCTTGGCTCAGGAGGCGCAACGATCCGCCGGCCAGTTCCAATACTCTTTTGTTTCTACCGCGACTCCAACTCTGCCGCATGATGCTGCTACCAGCTTGTTCGAAATCTGCAAGGCTCACGCATCGCTGTGTGCGGAAGCGAAAATTCAAGTCAATAAAGACAACGACCTCATCTACCACGACATGTTGCCTTCAGAGGCATCTCTGCAATCCCTCGAAAAGCTTCCACCTGCGGCCCCGATTACCATCCAGGAAGTCTACAGCAACCAGGAAGTCTCCAAGCTGATCGGACCAGACATCTTTGCTCGACTGGTTCCCATGGCAGTACACGAATCCGCATCCATGTATTCAGAGGAGAAGGCAAAGCTTGTGCGTGCGGAAGTTGAGCGAGTCGACTTGAGCGAAGGAGAGATCCGGGCGACTTTGGAGCATCTTGGCCTACCCGCACTTCTGACGTCCTGGAGAAGGCTTGCGAACGATGATGAGGAGGGCGAGGGAGATGTAGAGATCTCGGGCCAGCTTCGCCGATTGGCTCAGGACATTCAGAGTGGTGCGCCGCTGGACAGCCTCCTCCGTCAACTCAACAGTGAACGCGAAAAATGTGAACGAGACCTGCGGGAGCTGAACGGCATGCTGGATAGTGAGAGCCGAGAGTGCGAACGGATGAGGGTGAGTGGGACTTTGTCGGATGTGAATCTGACTCTCGGTGCAGGTCAAATACACCCCCCAGTTCACTCAATCACCATCCGGCTCAAGGACTGCTCATTATCGGAACACCATCACTGCCAATCTGGAATCACTTACTGCTGCTGCATCGACAGACCAGCAAGTCTCGGCACTGTGGAGGGAGATCCAACCTCAGATTGGCGTTTTATCCGGAGGCGAGGCTCAGCTTCGCCAGACGGCTCAACAAGTTGCATCGGGTCAGGCACCACCTTCCACACCGCAGGGCGCGAGTCTGCTCGACTTGCAGGATGAGGAGATACCATCCAAGTCTGGGCTGAGCGAAGCTGAAAAGGATGAGCTCAAAGTCATGGCGTCTCAAGCTCAGGAAAAGCTGGACCGCCTTGGGAAGATCCGCAAAGAGCGAGACGACGTGCTTCGTGACTTGAAGGAAAAAATTCAGAACGACGATGTGTCCTCGCTCTTATTGCTAAATCGCCGATCTCAAGATGTTGAACCTCAACTTTTCGCCAGCGAGCTGGAAAAGTTCCGTCCGTATCAAGGTCGGATCGGCGCCGCCATTTCAGCTTCCCAAGAAGCGCTCAAAGACTTGTCAGAGATCATTGATAATGTCAGTCAGGGCAACGGTGTCCGTCAGAGACAGCGCGGTCAGAAAGAACGACAGAAACGGATTCGAGATTGGGAGCGATCCCTCGAAAGGACAGGAGAACAGTATAGTGAGGTCCGAGCTGGCGCTGGAAAAGGCCTGTCGTACTATGAGAGCTTGACTGTGGTGATCAATGACCTTTCTCGCGAGGTCAGAGAATACATCAGGTCTAGGGATTCAGAGAGGAACAAAATGGTCGCGGAAATTGAGACTCGACAGAGGATCAGTGGAGGATCAACTGGAAGTGATTCCCGTGGTCTCGACTCTTCGATGGCTGGATTGTCAATCTCTCGTTCGCCATACGCGTCACCTCCACCTCCTCCTCCCTCAGCAGGATCGAGTGGATACCCTTCCTTGACACCGACGAGCCTCCCGACTCCGCCTGGTCATAGCTCGACACCTCACTTTCCGCCTCCACCTCCTCCACCTGCACCAGCCAAATCGCCCTCCAATCCATACGATTTCAGTAGCCTGGGTAACCTGCCTTCAGCATTCTCGACATCATCCCACCAGCCTTCTCAACCCCCGCCACTGCACTCGTCATATTCATCTAGCTCCTCCAGCTCTAACCCTTACCCAACGCCGTCTGCTCCTCATTCGGGCTATACTTCTCCACCGCCTCACTCTTCTTATCCTCCTCCACCTCCTGCGAGGAACCCCTCGGCCAATTACTACCCTCCTCCATCGTCAACGCCACAAAGGCAGACTTCCGGTTCTTATCCCTCATATCAGCCCCC
Source organism: Kockovaella imperatae (assembly GCF_002102565.1). Classification (NCBI taxonomy): domain Eukaryota; kingdom Fungi; phylum Basidiomycota; class Tremellomycetes; order Tremellales; family Cuniculitremaceae; genus Kockovaella; species Kockovaella imperatae. The sequence continues at coordinate 329,858 of NW_019028944.1, forward strand.
TCCTCAACAATCACATTATCAGCCGCCTCCACAGACATCTTATCAACCTCCTCATCAGCCTCAGTCTCAATATGCTCCTCCTCCCCCACAAACAACGTATCAGCCGCCATCTCAACCACAGTATCAGCCGCCGTCCCAACAGTATCAGCCGCCACCCAACCATCCAGGCTCTCGGCCCCAATATCATCCTCCCAGCCAACATCAACCTCCCTATCCTTCTTATGCCCCACCCCCTTCGCGGCAGCAATACGGGCAGCAGCAGCAGCAACAGCAGCAATATGGCCAAGGAGGCTACCAGTACCGTTGAGATACTGGGATTCCGACCCCTTCCTTTGGCAAAGGATGCATACTGTGTATGTGCTGATGCGGGCTGATTCTCATTCAACGTAACCTGTCCATGATACACAGATCCATTTGCTAGCTGACGAGGGTACTGACTGTCGCAGCAATCGTGAAGTTGTGTCTCGAATCGAATCCTACCTAAGTAGCACGTGCCAACATCCTGAACATGCCTTCTGACGGGGCTCTCGGTGTCCCAAATGCGGGCCAAAGGACTCGTACAGAGTGCGTCGACTTTGCACATTTTCAGAGCTCGGAAATGCCCCAGGCTACGCTCGGTGCGGACCTAGGACCACTGACCAGATGTCATGGATGGACCTTCCTTGGCGGATAGCCTGGGTGGCTGCTGTGGTCACTCATGCTCCCAGTGACCTAAGTCGGGGAGAATATCGGCAGAAAAGTTTAAGGATCTCCTTCTTCTTCTACTCCTCACTTTGGCCATCCTCATCCCGCTGACTTCCTTCTCATGCTCACGGTCTCCCGAGCCCCCTTGATCACCGCAAGGAATGAATTGAGTCAAGGTGTCGCACCTTGTATCCTTTCATGGGACCCCCTGACTATCCCGCATTCGGGCTTGATGTGAGTCCGTTGAAACTTGGATCGCTTTCCCGGCTTCACTTGGCTGACTGGTCAGGTATTGGACCTCCTCACCGAGTAGGATATAAGGCTGTGAGACAGAAATGATCATCGTTCTTCCTTTGTCTGCCTCAGCGACATCGGAGACCACCTCCACCCTCCCAAAAATTGGAGCGAGGTCGCTGACTCTGCCATTGTAATCGATTTTCACAGCACGATGAGCACGATGTGGCACACGGCTCAGCATTTAGTCGACAGCCCCGCACCACTGGAAGAGCACCAAGGTGAATTTTGACCCAATCGCTCATGTCATTGGCTGACTGTTCGACTGTCGCTCAGTGTCCAACTTCTTCCAGGTCGTGCCGCCTACACCGCGGCATGCACAGCACCAACAGGCTGTCATGAACAACATGAGGCACGCATCATCCCCCTTGTCGAACGGCACTCATGGCGTCGTCTCGTCGTCTCCCCCAACGGCCGTCTCGACTGAAAATCTGCTTCTCCAGCCGTCCGACTCGTATGGTTTACGAAGTCATCGATCTTCCTTCTCGGTGGGATCCATTGACTCTCACATATCCAACGTGTCTGGCTTCTCGGGCCAATGGTCTACGATCAGTTCTTCCGAGAGCGTGGCGGATTCAGACGATGTCTCGACACGGCATTCCTTTAGCAGACAGCGACACGGCAGGCAAGTGTCTTTATCAATCGATCCAAAGCTTTTCCAACCTAAGGACAAGGGCTCTCAAGCTGGGTCTGAGACGGACGTGCTTGATAGAGCCGTCGATATACCGGATGAGAGCAATGTTCCAACTGCCGTACCAGCCTCGAAGAAAGTGAAGACCAAACCTGCACCAAAGAAAAAGTCTGCCAGCAGTATGACGGCCGAGGAGAGGAAGAAGGTCAGTCATGCGAGGAAGGTGAGTGGGTTCCAAGGACACGAGGACAAAAAAGTAGTTCGTCCCTTGATCGTCATCGTAGCAACAACCTGATCACATCCCTCGGCCTCGAAACGCCTTTATCCTGTTCCGAAAACACGTTGTGGACTCGAAGCTCATCCCTGCGAGCGTCGAGATGAGACATCAGAATGTCAGCATTATTACAGCCAAAATGTGGAGCGAGGTACGTGGGACCACCTTATCAGTGGATACCGCTGAGATAGGTGGCAGGCTCCTCCAGCTCAGAAATCTCACTTCAACGAACTTGCCAAGAAAGAAAAGGAAGATCATATGCGAAAGTGAATAGACTGTCACGCCATAGTATCGTTCCTCTCGGACTGACGCTCCATCGACAGATACCCCGGATATCGATATCAACCTGTCTATCGCCGCACCAATGTCATTCGCCGACGGGTAAGGAAAGACGAAGCAGAGGAAGAGAAATGTCGATCAGTCGCGGAACTCCTGCTGAAGGGCAAAAGTGGAGAAGCGCTAGAGCAGGAGATCAAGGAAAAGATCCAGCGTGGCGAGCATATACCAACTCCAAAGAAAATAAAGTAAGTTACAATCGACGAAAATTCGTATAGACTCTCACAATTGACACGATGAAGAGCTCCAGCGATCAAAGCGGACTCAGCATCGGAGCTGTCGAAAGGTGCTCTTCGAGCACTGCGAGCACAAGCACGACACGATTCTGTAGGTTCAGGGGACTGGTCTGACTTGGCTTCCCGTGCCAATTCGCTTGATCCCGATGGAGAAGGCTTGACGAGAGCAATCACGAGGGAACCGGGAGCAGATGTAGACGGATTCCAAGATTACGACTTTGCCCGTGCTGCCGGACATTTCGGGTTGGCCCAGGATCCAGTGTACGGATACTCGGATGGCATGGGGTATGTACATCCTGCTCTAGGTGGTGAAGGGTGGAATTTTGGGCAGCCAGAGCGGAGTCAGATGGAGGCATTCGGTGATTGGTCAACGGGTGAGCGAGCAATGGCTCTGTGGCCATACACTTGTGTTGGCTAACGGCAATCTCGTACCAGAATACCCTGATCAGATTCCGGGGTATGCGTACCCTCAGCCGCAGACACAGACAGACTATCAAGCGTTCGATGCCACCATGCCGTTCTCAAACTTTGCTCAAGACAATACTCATTCAGGATCTTCCGTCTCATCAACTTCACAGCATCTCGCAGGCCAATTATTGCCCGATATCAACAGCTCTCAAGGGATGATCAACAACAAGGTCTCGACCGACGTCTTCATGCCTCAGGCTTTCCCATCACCTACTTCTGTCTTATATCCCGGAATCGGAACCATGCCAAACAATGCGAATGGACCGACTGGCCGTCTTTCCGCAAGATGGGATAATACCCATTTCACCCTGCCTCCATCCCATGATATCTCATTCGGATCGATAGGTATGACTATGGATTCGATCGACATGAGTTTTCCAATGCACATGGGCATGGGACTACCCATCGGTGTAGTAGACGGCAGCGCAGGAAACGATCAAGATGCCATGCTGAATAATTTCGGGGCTGCTCTAGCTCAGGCCGACGAGATGGCGGAAGGTGAATGGGAGCCATAGAAAAGCACAACGCGGACATTTGTGGCAACAATGCATGTATTTCTATCTAGCCTTCTTGCTTCGATCATCGGCCAATATATACCTCAGAATAAAAGGCGAGACGTGCTCATCTGCCGAATCATACGATGCATCACACGACTCGTTCCTCTACGGATCATGCAGTGCACATCTAGGATCCACCTCCAAGTCATGGGATCTACCATCTACTCTCGGGACCTCTTCTTCTGACCGGCGCCGGCTGATACAACCTTTTCGACGAGGACGATGCCCTCCTCCTTCTCCAAGCGTTCTCTAAACATGGCGCAGGTCTGGAACGGGATCATCAGCCAATGACGGATGTTCGTATACAGAACGTAAGACTCACAGGCTCGTCGTATGGCTGGTGAACACCAGGGCTGTTGAGCTTGCCCTCGAGTAGGAATTGGACAGCCATACCGCAAGGTACACCGACCAACTTGGCCATTGCCGAGTATCCGTTGACCTCTCCGTAAGCCTCCAGGGTCGAAGTCCTAGTCTCGGTCTTGCCGTCTGCCCATTCGATCTCAAATGTATGTTGGAGCAGGACGATGTCGACCTCGCCAGGTTGGAATTGACATTTCTCCTCGAGGAGAGCAGACAGAGTTCGCATGATGGACCCTCGAGGTGAGATTGGCTCGTCAGAGAACAGTCCAAGATCGCGGCACTTGGAGATGACAATGGCGAGTTGCTCAGGTGGCACGGTCTGTAGTGACTCCATCTTGGCAACAACGGCTCTGTGACATTCTCGTCAACATGGGCGATTTTCAAGCAGTTCCATGCTCACTCTTCAATCGGCTCGACACCGAGGAGCTTGGCAGTCACCTCGATCCACTTGATCGGCTTGGACTCCCGAGCAAGGGTCTGATCCGGAGTGTCGTCGAGGAAGCCCATCTCCTTCCACGCCATGACGACCTCGCAGAATCCACCGAATCTATCAAACTATCAGTTCATCCTGATGATGGCGGTCGTCAGCCGCTCACCTCATCGTACCTCGGACAAGATTCTGAACCTCGGGAATGTTGTAGAACTCTCTGAAGGGAGTAGAGTCTCGATTGGGGTAGCAAACGAGGTTGTAAGCAGGGCTGAAGTAGTATGGCTTGGCGGAGGCCCTGTCAACGGTAAGCGCGGCCAAATCATACGCACAGTCCTTGAACTTACATGAGATCCTTTCCGGCAACTTCGGCAATCTGTCCATCCTTGAGGTACTTGCCGTCATTGTTCAAAGCCATGAGCACTCCGACGGGAGACCAGGAGAATTTGTACCCGAGGGCATTGTTAGAAGCCTGGAGAGCATCAGCGAATCTCCTCGACAGGTCGCGTCATACTCACTCTGGGTTCGGGAAGACCACCACAGTAGCTGAGGAAGCTCTTGATCTTTCCTCCAGCTTTGTGAACTTCGTCAATGGTCTTGATGGCGTACAAGTGGTCGACACCGGGGTCTGCGAGCGATCAGAGGTGCCTATACCTAAGGATGCGACACTCACCAACGCCAATTTCGTTGAAGCAGATCAGTCCAGCATCCTTGAACTGCTGATCTAAAGCCTTCATGGCACGGTTGACGTAGGAGGTCGTGACGACGTTGCACTTTTCGGCCAAGGCGGCCTCCATGACCGAAGCGTGGTAAGTGTATGGGACCAAGCTGACGACGACATCGTGGCCTTTGATAGCCTGTCTAAGTGCGTCGGCGGACGACACATCGACAGACATTGGCGTGGCATTTTTGATGTTGGCGCAGAGCTTCTCGGCAGTGGCATAAGTACGGCAGGCAATGGTGAGTTCATGGTTGTGCGCTGAGATGTAGTCCGCGGCGGGTCCAGCAACCATTCCAGATCCGAGAATCAGGACCTTCTTCTTTGAGGTCTGGGGTTCAGGATGAGGAGTGAGTTTAGGAAGGAGGTTCTGTCCGTCTTCGAGCATGGCTCGGCCGAATTCAGGAAGAGCAAGGAAAGATCCTCTGTGCACATCGGCGTTGTAGTATCGAGTGTTTGGAATAGGTCGGAGAGGGGTCTTCACATCGCGACCTTCAGCTTTGGAGCAGACCATGATACCAATCTGTCCAGCGGGGTCTGACAATAGTGAGCTCACGCACATGTGCTCGGAGCGCTGCACTCACAGGTGGGAATGGTGGTGAAGGCGTACTCGGATACGGCAAAGGTCTTCTTGCAAGTTTCCTTGAGGTTCTTGATCAAAGGCAAGTGCATCCAGATACACTCAGCCTGAGTGGAGATGTGTCCGTCCTCCTTGAGAGAGTCCTTGAGCAGCTGGAAGTATTTGGGCTGGAAAAGAGCTTCGGCGGGTCCGACAGGGTCTGAGGAATCGGTGATGATGACGTCGTACTCATTCTTGTGCTCAGGGAGGAACTTGAAGCCATCTCCGATGAAAACCTCGACTTTGGGGTCTTTGTAGCAGGATGACATGTGGGGGAGGTACTCCTTCGACACCCGAATCACAGCCTGGCCGGGACTTCAGCGACGGTGTATGACAATCATAAATCACTCCGCCTACCTCGTCAATGTCGCACAGAGTGACCTTCTCCACACTCTTGTGCTTCAAGACCTCCCGGATGACACCTCCATCACCTCCACCAATGACTAGAACATTCTTCGGATTCGGGTGGCAGTTCATGGGCAGATGGGCGATCATTTCTTGATATCTAGGCGTAGGTTTGAGCTTAGACGCCTAAGTTCGACGGGATGGACGGGCTCACGAGAATTCGTCACGCTCCGTACACTGGATGACGTTATCGAGGACCAAAACATTTCCATATGTCTCAGACTCGAAGACGAGAACATCCTGCAGACGTTATCAGCTTGGTTCTTGAAGACACTAAATCCCGCTCACCTGGAAAAGAGACTGCTCATGGTGCAGAATCTGTTTGACCCTAGGCATAGTCAGCTACCATAGCCTCGTACCAGAACAGTGGATTATCCCTCACTTGAGAGTCATAGCTTGACCTAAAGTGCCATTTGATGAGCATTCCACCACTACAAAGGAGGAGGAACAGAGCAATGTTCAACTCACCTGGCCATTGCGAGTTGATTTCTCTGAACCAGCCGTCTGAATGTCCGAACGTCAGCGCTAGATGCGGTGTTAAGCCGCCTCACTACTCACCGACGATAGCAGGATGAGTCTTTGGAGCAGGCATGGTATCTGTGAATGAACCGGATTGCAAGGATGAGTTGCAAAGTGTATATTGCAGCAGCATCCCAAACGTTTCTGAAATTTCAACATCCGCGAAGAAAGCGCATATCGGCGAGCTCCGACTCGAGTCGAGGCTAAAATCACGTGATTGTTGGGTTAAATTGATGCCGTCACCAGCTGCTGTAGCGGCGGAACTTGAGAGAGTGTGGATCATGCGTCCTTCCATTCCCTTTCATCTTTAGACTATCGACTCAACGAGGTCTCTGTATATCGATACACAGGGTTTCGACAAGCTGGTCGTGGTGCTCTACCGATAGCTGATCGGCGGACCTACAGACGCACTGCACCACACTCTAGAAGTCTCCTAGCCCAACTGACACCACTTGAACCGGAGACGCGCCACTTTGAGACACATCCACTAGAATCTGGGTCTCGCACCGTGAGCAAACTCCACATCCTACTGTGGTGTGCGTTGACTGACTCGATACTGCAGGGGGAGCTCGAGTGTCACTCTCACCAACCCAAATCCAGCTTGTCGCCTGTCCATCTTTTGCCGAACACAGGCACTTCGACTTTACCATCATCCAACGGTGGATATCCGCATCACACGACTATACATTCTAGCAGCACATCATGGGTAAAGCTCAATCCAAGCTGACGTCGGAGGAGCTTTCAGAACTTCAGAAGAACACTTACTGTGAGTGACTATCACGTTTCCTCAGTAGATCCCACGAGCCTGCCAGGATCACACTTGGTCTTGGCACGAGCACAGCTATCTTGGCGTTGCCTGACTTTAATGAGATGGTTTCTCGTGCTGACTCTGCTCCTCGCAGTTGACAAGAAGGTGAGGGAGGATTGGTGTGTAAATCTTTACGTTCTCGCTCATTCGCATTCGTCGTGGTGCAGGAGCTGCAGCAATGGGTGAGCTGGCTTGCTTTTTTTTCCTTGGCTACTTGAAGCTGACATAGTGACAGTACAAAGGTTTCATCAAGGACTGTCCAGGAGGTCAGCTCAACAAGGAGGGTGAGTTGAGAAAGACTTCAAGCATGAGCGTGCGATGTCCGTCCTGACACCCATGACAGAGTTCCAGAAGATCTATCGCCAATTCTTCCCATTCGGTGATCCATCTCAGTTCGCAGATTACGTCTTCAACGTTTTCGATGAGGACAAGTCCGGCACAATCGAATTCAAAGTGAGCTCTCAGAATCAATCATACGACGGGAGGGGAAAGCTCATAGCGCTTCAGGAGTTCATTTGCGCTCTGTCCGTTACATCCAGAGGCCGACTAGATGAAAAACTGAAATGTGTGGCCCTTTTTTTTTTGGCTCCATCCTTCGTGTCCCAAAGCTGACAACATCTTTCAAGGGGCATTCCAACTATACGACATCAATAACGATGGCGAGATCACATATGATGAGATGTTGCAGATTGTTAGATCTATATACAAGATGACCGGGCAAATGGTCAGATTGCCAGAGGATGAAGACACGCCAGAAAAGGTGAGCGGCAAGAGAGACAGTCAAACCAGACCAACGAGTGATTGATCATGTTGCCTTGTTCAGCGTGTCGACAAGATCTTCCGGACCATGGATTTGGACAAGAATGCGAGGTTATCATATGAAGAGTTTAAAGAGGGGTCGAAACAAGATCCGACCATTGTCCAGGTGAGCTCGAATGGTCGGTCTCACCGAACGCACTCGGCTAACGGAGCAAAGGCTCTCTCTCTGTATGATGGACTTGTGTAGAATGTCAGATGCGCTGTCCTGACTTGGGGAATACAAAACATAGACAGTATGAGTGAATCTGACCCAGTTATCGGATCTCGGAATAGTGAGATACAAGAATACCTGTATCAGTAGTATCAAGGAATGCTATCGACCATTTACCTTTCACAGCTGTAGATGATGTCGATCTGACTCCCGTGGGCGTTGAGATTCACATATCATGTGGTCTAATAGTACGGCAAGACCCCGTCGAAATCCTGATTCAAGAAAGCTGAGAAATCCGAACATGGCCTGCTGTGTGACTCTGTTACATCTCTTATTATACCACTCGGCTCGTTTTGACGAGGCTTCGTCGTACGTAGATCAAATTGCATCGTCATCCTTTGTATCATTTCGGGGTTTCTTATGCCCTCGCCATCGCCTACAAAGCGATATTTCGTCAGGAGAGTCCCGTCCCCATGGTTCAGTTCTAATTGTGCTACAGTTTGAATATCGAAAACGAAATCGAGACTTGCTGAATTTTCCAAACCTCTATGCTCTTGCCGAAAGGTGCCGCCTTCCTGCGGTCCGCTCGGCTCATCGCCTCGCGTTCTCATGCTACGTCCAGGATCATCCTCAAAAACCCTTCGTCCTCTTCTACCAGAGCAGCGGTCATATGTCGTGTCGCTGTCGCATCCTGCCCCTGATTGGCGTCCGACACGGTGGCTCGGCTTGAGTCCACCACTGAGCGGGTGCCGTCTATCCTAGCCATCTTTTTGAATGGCTCGTATTCAAACACTCGGTCCAGCGTCCAGCGATGCAGCGGTCGACTGCACATCAGGCCCTTTATAAGATCGATCATAGACGATGACAAAAGCGGTAGATTCGAGCAAGGTCGCGGACTAGAGCAGCCATTCTTGACGTCCGACTCCCTTGGAAGGTAATGCTCGAGTGTGTCTGAAAAGTCGTCGTTTCGGAGTTTGACCCATCCATCGCCGTCTATAATCGCTAGTGAGCAAAGCGATACCTTGAGGTGGAATGACTCACTGGACGGTAGGACGACGTTCAAAGCAGACTCCAAAAGCAGGATGCCAAGACTGATGGCTGCTCAGCAGATCGCACAGTGATGGATCACCGCAAAAACTCACGAGTACATGTCCGCTGCAGCCCCGACTGTCCGCTCGCTCAGAGCTTCCGGACAAAGATATTCTCTATCACCTTCGACTTCTCGATCTAGTATCGGACTCGGAACAGGTACCACACCCTCGGTGCACGCGTCGCTCCATAGGAATTCACCATCGTTTCCGCTCTTTGGCAAAGCCGGGCTGACCCCACCGATCTCACCATTCGAGGCGACCAGCAAGGACATACCAAAGTCGGCAATCTTGAGGGACCCCGATTGAGTGATGAGGATGTTGGAAGGTTTCAAATCGAGGTGAACGAAATGATTCGAATGGATGTGCTTGAGGCCCAATGAAAGCTCGTATAGGGTCTTCCACAGTCTTGCTTCGCCCATCGCACCCGCATCTGCAATTGTTAGGAGGAACGTCGCAAAGTCACCGCACGAGGCCAGCTCTGTGCGAATGAAAAGACGATTGGAATGTTCCCATGAATCGACAAATGTCAAGATATTGGCGTGGGGGTCGAGCGACAGTTGACGAAGAATAGATACTTCCTCTAATTGGCGAAGTCTATGATCAAGTCAGTCAAAGTTCACCAGACGTATGATCACAACACGTACCGGTTTTTGTACCCGGTATACGTTCTCCCGGCCTTGACAGCATACATGACTCCCGTGGACTTTTCGACAACCTTCCAGACTTGGCTGAATTCGCCCTTGCCGAGACTGTGGACGATGGCGAATTCCTTATCGAGTCGACTTCCTCCCACTCTGAGTGCCTCATTGGATCCAACTTTGGAGGCCTTTTTGGCCTGACTCAATGCCGCACCGTCCATCTTGAAGGACTCCGCCAACATTGGATTCGAAGCTCGAGCGATGGGTCGTTTGATGGTCCGTGTGAGCCGGGATGCAAAGGAATGGACTGGAGCAGGGGACGATTCGATAGGCGATGTGGGGTCATGGAAGCCATGTCGAGAAGAATAGGCAGAGGACGGTACGGTAACGGAAGAAGATGCGAATGGGTAGACATTCTGTCCTCCAGCGATAGGTGACGGGGTGGTGATGCCTAGGCCCGGCACGGAGACTGAGGCAAGGCGAGGAGTCAGTCACAGCCCTGAACGGTTGGTTCTCTGATACTCACATAGACCTGGTTTTGTCGGAGTTGCAGGCGAGGCCGCGCCGCCGGCACCTGAAGAATCCGCGATACTGCTGGTAGATGTGCTAGGTCCAAACATGCTACTGGTCTTCCTTCTTAATCCCCGAGTCTGTTGTGCGGCTCGAGCATACGCTGATACGCTAGCATCAGAGCTACTAGTATCATTCGTCTTTGCGGAAGGCGGAGCGCTGACACTGGCCAATGAACCATCGTCGCGGCGTATCGACGAACCTCCCAAAGAGGAGGTCCGCGTCGGAGGCGATTGTGCGATCATGATGCCTAATCTCGATTTGACAGGTTGTGTGATCCGCGGAAGTCCAGCAAATCGATTGACGGGCTCACTATCTCCGAATCTAGGAATCTCAAGTCCTGGCGTTCCTGATTTCTTCTTGACCAATCCGGTCGATGCGAACGCTGCTGGCGAAGGCTTTTCGTCCCCGAACAAGGCGGACACAGGGGTCGAGAAGGTCTTCTCTGGGGAAAAGACATTCGAGTTTCTCTCTTCTCCTCTGGGATCTGTGACACCCCTCCGAAGCACTGGACGGGGCTGGCGAAGAGTCGAATTAGCAGCCTTGAATTTTGCGGAGGGCTGCGACGCAAGAGTTTTTCGACGAGTGAGGAGTGCGCCGCGAGCTGGCTCACAAGGAGAATCCGTTCCAGATGTCGAGGCCGTGTTGGAGGATATTGTCGTAGAGGATGTCGCGGAAGATCGGAGAATCTCTGACCGAGTCACTTTGGAAGGCGATTCATCGGGATCGGATTCCTCACTCAGTCGGACACTAGGGGTCCAATCTGCAATCTGGACACATCTAGGCTCGGTACGAGCGCAGTTCGCGCCAGTAAAGTCTTTCAAAAGGCTCCGGCGCGATTTCGACATGGGTAGTCTACTGATTGGTGCAGGAGGAACGCTGCGCGGTGCCTGGACCTGTGACAGTGACTGGCTATGTTGATTGACAGAAAATTGGGTGATCGCTGGACTTGTGGGACTCGCCCGAGACGACTTCCGAGAGGATATGAGACGAGGCAACAGGCTGCTGGTCTTCGACATCGACCCCGACACCGAGCCTGCCGTCGGTGTCGTGACATCTGCAATCGGATCCGCTAATTCCGTCTCGGGCGTTCGCATGAAGAAGACTTGCAGTGGGGATCGTTGTCTTGAACGAGCTTTTTCTTCCAATGGAGACACGGCGGGCGAGTCCTTCGTCTTGACGGACATCTCCAAGATATCGACAGCAGTGGACGAAGGACCAAACAGCTGTCGGCTGGGTGTCGCTGGGTCTTCCTCTTCCTCTTCATCCATTTGGGCGATCTCAGAGTCGCTCCAAACAGTCACAATCGAAGGTCGACCCTGTTCTCCAGAGCTCCTGCCTAGTGACATGAGAGAGGATGAGCTCGTTCCACTATCGCAGATGTCCTCGATGGACGAGACGGATGATGGGTCTCGCCGTGTCTTGGGAGACTTGTTGCTGATCCGAGACGGTATATGATCTGAGGCATCATCCATGATTTGCTCTTGCTGCTCGTACATCCATTCTGTCCTATCCATCCAGTCGTGATGGAGGTTGTCGAATCCACCGTGGCCGATCCGTTCCGTCATGATGCCCTTTGACGGCGACAATGGGTGAAATCTGTACCCTCCCCTAGCGTTTTTAGAGGAGAACGGGCTGCCAAGGAAAGCAGGTATCTGAGGAAGAGGTGCAGTTGAAGGGTGAACATGATCAGAAGTCAAGTCTCCAAAGAACGAGTGTTTGGCATTATGTCCCGGCGTACGACGAGGAGTCCGGAGGGTCAACTTGTTGGAAGGTGTACGTGTATGGAACGGGAAGGTCGATCTTGGTGCATAGACTGCTGCTGGAGTGGTATTTTCAGACTCGTCATTACCTGCCGGGAATAGCCCAAAGTTATTTGCATCGGGTTGTGACAGAGAAAACGTAGAGAGGGATTGGGAGAGCTGTAGACCGATATCCAAAGCCATGACGAAGGTGACAACGTGATAGGACAGCGATCGATGGTAAAATGGGGAGAAAGCAATGTCAGCAGGTACTAAAACAACAACAACAACAATAATGATAACACATGTATGATCGCAGGAAAGAGCTGAGCTGGGATGGGAGGGATGTAAACACATGGAGAGCCACTGGACGAGCAATCGATGACCATGAGACATTCTCATAACCTTCTCTGCTGCGCTCTGTCGATCTCTCCTCGAGAGCGCTCCAGATATTTTTGGGCCTTTTCCCTGAGACATGAAAAGAAGAAATCGACGACTCACCAGAGGAACCGACATTTCCCGCCTCCTGTTCAAGCCCCAATCTGAGATAGGTTCTCTACTCCTCCATGGACTCGTCTTGACATGTCTATCTGTATCTTCGCCATAGGATATGCCACGTCTCGAGGACAAGGGAGGTCTAGCTTGTCCGAGGTTCAAGCGTGATGACGATGGCCCAGACCCAGTGGATGATGCACATGAGGCGGAGGCCGAGGACGAGGAAGAAGACGAAGAAGCAGAAGAGGATACGCTGTTGAGCAGAGCTGATGCTGGCATTTTGTCCGTATCAGCTGTTGGAGGTGTCGATCTGACTCGTTTGGGAGATCGACTCAATCGTTTAGATGCTGATTCGCATGGTTTTGGATGATGAAGTGAAGCAGGCGTCGGGCTGACGGTGATCATTGTGGCCTGCAGAGTGAAAACAGCAGCAGCTGCTCGGGCCCAACCGTTTTCTTCCAGCAGCTCAGTCCTCTAGCTCTGCTGTTCGCTGCTCCTCCATCGATGAAATGTTTTCGCTAGGTCAAGTGGACAAGTAAGTAGTAGTCACGACACAAACACTGGGATGTCAGGGACCAAAAATCACACAAATAAAAATACATCGCGTCAACCGTGGGAAGAACAGAGTCTTTAATTGGTCATCCCGTTTAGAAAAGTTCAAAAGTGAAACATCTTTAAGCAGATTCAACAACTGTCAGAACTGCAACACTGACTATTGTATAACACGCACAGCGAAGCTACTTGAAACAGCTGCTGAGTCTTCATCGCTCGATCTTGCCAATTATCCTGTCGCGTTCACTCACTTCTCAATCACTCGCTGCTCGATCCACCTGAAGGCTAAAACATTACACTTGCCCAATATGCCTACTCGAGGTGAGCCCGGAAACACCTGGAGCAGCCGCAACAGAATTGTATAGCTGACCGACGATTCTCTTTAGCCTCCGCACCGTCCAGCGCTGCTGCTTCGCCAGCTAAGAAGCCCAGGTCCGCTGTCCTGCCCAAACAACCAAGCAAAGCTCCAGTTTCAAAGAATGCTCCAAAATCATCTGCTCGAGCAGTGATGGAAGATGTCAACATGGATCACGAGGCCGCTTCGCAATCCAATGGCCATGTGAATGGAAACGGGGCTGAGGCTACTGGTCCAGTCAAAGGCCGAGCAGCTGGATTGACTCAAGAAGCCAATGGTGGCAGTCGAGCTGGCAAAGGCCACGTCAGACGAGGTAGTCTTCGTGCGCCACCCGTCAAAATCCCTATCCCTTCTCCGCCTCGTAAGACATGCCCTCCGTACTTTTCATTCATTCCATTGATGTCGTCTCTAGCCATCTCTGAACCCCCGAGAGAGCTCTTCGTCTTTGGATGCGGGGATATGGGTCAATTTGGTCTCGGACCAGATGCTCTGGAAGATATTCCGCGACCACGCATGCAGACTTGGTGTGTGTTCCTCGTTGCCAGCCAACAGTATATGCATTGAGCTCACCTCCGTTCTAGGTTTCAAGAGCACGCCAATGATCTCAGTCGGGCTGGAAGAAGCGGAGCTGGAGGTCTGGAGACAGTCACTGCTGGAGGAATGCATACCCTCGCAGTAGATGAGAATGGACGGGTGAGCATCATCCCGTGTGACCTTGCGACTGAGACTCATTCCCTGTCTAGGTATACACATGGGGTATCAACGATAATGCTTGTCTTGGTCGAGTTACTGTCGGGGTTCCCGACCCCAAAGATCCTGGAAAGACTATCCATAATGAGAACCTGGAAGCATGGCCATTCGTGATCGAGCAATTGGAGAAGGAAGGATTCCGGACCGTCTCTGTCGCTGCTGGAGACAGTGTCAGTGTGGCGGTTTCGGATACAGGCGATTTCAGAGCATGGGGAAGTTTCCGGGTAAGCAAGAGGACGTTGACCCCATGCGAGCACTGTTTACTGATCTTTTGAACAGTCTGACGATGGCATTCTCGGGTTCGATGGGGTCCCTGGACATTCTCGGTTTCAATTTACTCCCATCGCCATTCAGGCATTTCAGCGGAACAAGCTGCAAATCATCCAAGCTGCTTGTGGATCCAATCATGTCTTGGCTCTGACATCCCAGGGTCACGTCTACGTCTGGGGAGAAGGCGGACAGAACCAGCTCGGTCGACGCATCATGGAGAGGAGAAAGTTGAACGGATTGGAACCTGAACGATTAGCCTTACGAAACATTGTTCACGTTGCCGCTGGTCAATATCATTCGTTCGCTCTGGACTCCAACGGAATCGTTTGGGCTTGGGGTCTCAACACCTTTCACCAGACTGGTCTGACGCCCGCCAGAGGAGGGGACGAATCCATGGTTATGATTCCAGCTCAGGTCGATGCGCTATTACCAGAGAATCATGGCGGATCAAGAGTCATTCAAATTTCCGGCGGTGAACACCACTCCTTGTTCCTCTTCGACAATGGGGAAGTTTGGGCTTGCGGACGGAGTGATACTTGTCAGACGGGTCTTGGACCAGATCATCCAGGGACCAAGGCGATTGAAGAGAGGCGAAAGGAGGAAAAGACTGAATTTGTGGAGGCGGTGAAAGTGGCGCGGGAAAAGCTGGAGGAACTCACCACCAAAGGAGATGACGAGGAGGCGAGGAGGGCAGCCGAGACGACACTTCAAATTGCCGAAGCGAGACTGAGGAGTCCATCGAATGATTATGTCCCAGAGCCGGTCAGAGTGAGTCGGCAGGTCTCTTGTCACGCTAGGCGACCTGAGCTGAATTGGCAGGTATGCTTCCCGCCTATTCCCGAGGAATACTCTGTCGTACCTCCTTTCCCATCTTACGCCGACTCGAAACCTAGCGATAATCCCATCGCTCAGATCTCTGCTGGAACACGGCATAACCTAGCCGTATCGAAGTCTGGGCACTTGTACTCATGGGGTCTTGGCGGTGCGTTGCAGGGTGTACATTTGGCTTTATGCTGATGGAGTGAACACTTTAGAGACATGTCAACTTGGTCTAGGAAAGGAAGAGCAGGCCGCTGTGCCGACGTTAGTGCGGAGTGCTGTGAGTGCTGTCTTCATCGAATATGCTCCTCGCTGAATGGGCACTATTAGCAACTGAAGCAGTACCATGCTGTTCAAGCTTCAGCAGGTGGACAACACTGTTGCGTCCTGGCTATCAAAGGCAAGGACGAAGAGGGTCGTCCGCTGAAACGATAAACGAGGACGAATTGAATTGTTGAAACGGCATGTGACGAATCGGATCATCGACCCGACAGATGATGCAGAAGAGTATGGAAGTGTGAAAGAAAAAGAGATTGTCAATCTCTATACCCTTAACGAGACAGTACGATATCGAGCTCCCAATCAGAACCAACCTGGACTTTTAGTAGCTCTGCTCCCTCATGGTGTTGCCACGTTATCAGTGTCCTGGCAAGATGATGCATGCATTGCAATGTGTTTTGATGTGATTCAAAAGTGAGAAGTATCCGCCTTGAATGATGATGATCATGAGGCCTTTGACGGCTCTGCTCCTCCATCGACTGATCGAGCCCGTTGACGAGGCTTGACTAGCCTGATCAAAGCCTTGACCATATCTTTCTCTTCGCGCAGGGCCGTCTCCGCTTCTGCTCGGGAACATCCAACTTGAGCGACCTGCAATGCGATCGAGCGAACGTCAGCTAGCCTGTTCTTTTGTTGTTGTATGACGCTTGCTCATTGGAGTCCTGCGCTCTCCATCCATATATTGATCATCCGTGCGAGACCGAATGCCCCCCCCCCCCCCCCAAACTAATAACTCACCACAAAATCCACATCTGAAGATTTTGGTTCTCCTGCGGTCGATCCCACTGTTCCCTCCCCTGATCCAACTTTCAAAGCTTCCATTGCTTTTTGAGCTTTCCCCTGTTCTTCCCTTTCTAAGCGTCTTCGTTCGAGCGTCAAGACAGCATCGTCAAGTTTGTCTAAAGGGTGAAACGAACGAAGGAACGAGCGAGCGCCAGGGCGTCAGCGAAACGGGCCACAAAGCACCATGACCATAATGATGAAAGCTGATGTGTGTTTTCTCCTCCGGCCGTTCCAGCCGCTTTGAGGTTGATTCGTCGACTTGGAGAGGATGTTTGTGATAGGACACCTTGAACTCACTCTTGATGAATGAACCTCCGTCTGCAAACTGAGCCGAAGGTGAGCTTTGGGCGTGCCCCTGGTGCATGTACCACACACATAGTGCGATAACTCACGTCAATGATCACTTCTCCCTGGGGTACACGGCCAGTACTGCTTGACGCTGCCATGTTAAAGTCGAAAACGGTACGATTAGAAGGATGCAGCGATGATGGACTTTGAACTTTTGAAACGAACCTAAGGACCAATTATTGATCAACCGTGGGAAAAGTAAGCTCGTAACTCCCCCTGTGCATTGAGCGTGTATCCCACTGCATGCATTTGTGATTCATAAACTTTGACATGTGCATCCTCCTCGGAGGCTCCTAGTCCCATCCACATCCACGGGAAATACAGACAGAACCTCCTTGAGAATGTTGATAATTACTTTGATTTGTCATTGCGCTTAACCCTTTCCCGGCTTTCATTTCCGTTCTCACAAACACCCGCCTTTCAACGTTTCTCCTCTTTGATCTCCCCTTCCCTCCGAGACATGATATTACAGATGCCAGCGAGTGCTATGGCGCCTAGCCACGACGCTGCCTTCCACGCTCACAATTCCATCTCCATGGCCATACCCCACTCTTCCCCTTCCCTGTTCTTCCTCCTCTCTTCCACTTCTTCTGAACTGCTCTTCCCTCTTCCTCTCGGTGAAGATCCATCCCCTCGTCCTTCTGAACTGAGCTCTTCCTCATCATCTGCCATGGCTCCAGATCGGACACTGGACGAAGGCATGGCGGTGTTGATAGGTCCAAACATGCCTCCACCAACGCCTCCACGACTCTTGAGGGATAATGGTGCGCCACCACGGTTCGGGATAGGACTAATGGCATTGGATCCAGCGAGTGAGCTTGGCGTGCCTTGAGGATAAAAGTGAAGCCCGGCGAGCTCGTTAGGGAGTGATCCGACACTTTGCGGCGTCCCAGGTCCAGGTATAGAAGAGGACAAGGAGGAAGTGGGTCGGTTGTGATGACCGTTGGCTTTGGCATTGGCGTTGATACCGACTGGTCGACTGTGATCGATACCATTTACCCGTAATTGCGAGTAACCATCGGACGAGGTGGTCGAATCGCTGCCTGGCGATGATTTTCTTGGTTGTTGCATATTGGAAACGTCTCGAAGAGAGGATGGAGTCAGTGGAGGGACGGTGCTCTGAGGTGAGCGGACAGAGGATGGGTCTCTGGACGCGGTCTCGCCAGAAACAGATGGACGACGCAATTGTGCCGTTTCTCCCAGCATGGGTGATAGTATGGCTGGCCAGAGAGATTTGTCGGTCGGTAGTGAGCGGCCTTGGGATGGGTCGAGATGGGCGAGGATGGCGGCGGCCTGCAAGTGATTCAATGAGATTTGGGGGACTGAACGGATGTCTCCGCTACTCACTTCTAAAAGCTGCACCTGCTGATGCTTCGACATGCTAACCTGGGTAGGCTCTTGCCAGTGCGGACTGTGTTCCCACCGATGTTTGATGAGACAACTGGGGTGGCGATATTCCTGCCATATCGCGTGAGCGAGAAAATGGCAACGCCAGGCCCATGGACCTCCCTCACCTTGCCACAGTTTTCACACTTGAAGACCATTCCCTTCCTTCTGCCCTTGACACCGCCGCTGCCTGATCCCAACGCAAGCTTTTTTATCTCCTCTGGTGTCAGATCCTCGCCATCCAGGTCCATATCTAGATCCTCCAAACTGCCCAACTCGTCGTCTTCGTCCTCCCCGTCGAATGTCATGTCCAATTCTCCATCCTCGACAGCGTTTGCTCTCAGTGCCCCGTTCTGTGCCAATGCCTGTGCTCTGAGTGCGGATTTGAAAGACGAGTTGTGGACGTGCGAGCCAAGAGACGATCCATTCGGTAACGACGCTGCAATCAGCGGATTTGAGATCGACCGACGATCGTGCACTACTGGCCTGGGGCCATTGTGTGATGGTCGACGATCAGTTTTTGTAAAGTCGAATAATTGGGGCGTGGTAGAAGAGCTCGATCCAGGACGGCGAGAGGAGGATGAGTGAGTCGCGGCGTGATTGAGAGTTGGTCGACTGTAAGAAGGCATACGCCATGAGCAAAAGGAGGACAAAAGAGCCGGAGAAAAAGAAAATTCCCGTCTGAAGCCTTCCCATCCAACTCACCCATTGGCATTAGGCGGAGGATGTGTAGAATCTCCCGTTAATCCGAGCTTCCCTCTTCCCAATACTCCAGTGGTCGAACTGCTCATTCTCCGTGGTTTCGGTGGCAGAGCAGCAGTGATCCCCGTAGGTCGGGTCGCGGAGAGGACAGACGTGGCGGGGACAGATGACGGGACAGCCGTGTCGCTGGAGGGACTAGGTCCAGAGAGCGAGAGCAGGTCTATGTATAGTCTGTCAGCATCGTCAAGCATAGGAGGTCCGGTGGAATGACTGACCAAACGCATGAGAATGCATCTCCCCGTCTGAATGACTGTGCTCGCACGGAGGTATGAGTGGACCTCTGGACGAGAATTCCACGTCGTGCTTGAACGGTTTTGGGGACAACAGGTTGGATCCTAGGAACGAGTCTGCAGGTAGGGATGCCGCCTGCAGTGGTGGGTGGTGTTGGTGGGTTTGCAAGGGATCGGTGGACAGATGGCAAGACGAGGCGATGATGAGCGAGGAGAAAAAGAAGGAGGAGCAAGTGCAAGTCGAACAAAGAATTTTGAGAGAGTTGTTGGTATTACCACGAAATTTCGAATTGAAAGACGCGAGCAGGAATGTTTTTTTTTTCGAACCGACGGGAACAGTAGGGAGCAGAGAGGAGGGACAAGGCGACAAGGATTGCAGCGACGATGAGATGAGAAAGCATTGATCAGCTCAGTCGAGAACAGAAGCACGGACAGAGCCAACAGATGAGTGAGGAACATAAGAGAGAGAGAGAGAGGGACGAGCGCTTCAAAGCACGGCGGGAAATGAGCCGAAAGAAACGAGAATTATGATGAATGATTATTATTTTCGGGACAACATTGAGATGGATGATGATTCAGACACGCACCTCTACCAGTGGAGTCTCCATGATAGGCGGAGGTGACCTCCATTGAGATAAATTGCTGGCCAACATGGAGTGAGGATGCTGCCAGAGGTGACAAATGGGATGATGACGGCTGGGAATTGACGAGCGGGATAATTATTCGGCGAGGCGGTGAGAATGCGTAGTGGGGGGAAGAGGTGGAAGGCAAATAGCTGAGAGAAGCAGGGGAGGAGGGAGAAGGGAGGGGGGGGGATTGTGGAAAGTGAGGAGGAATGGGAGTGAGAGAATGAGGTCCCCAGTCGTCCAACAGGGGCTAGTCGGTCACTTGCTCGATGCTGTCATGGAGGAGGAGGAGTCAAACAGAAGATGCACGCAGGGAAGGAAGAAGGAGGGGAGAAAAAGGGGGGGGGCGAGGTGTGTGTGTCTGTGGTTTTTCCTGGAAATTTATTGAATTGGAAAATTATTACCAAACGTGTAGCGAGTGGCGGCCAAGTGCGGGGCTCAACACACACATAGCGGAAGAAGCCGAGGGACGGGCCGAGGGCGTGGGGAGGAGACAGGCACATTCTGATCAGTCTCTCCTGTTATGTCGATCACTCAATGACCAAATCATCTAGACTGCCCCTCATTTTCCCTTCATGGCTCACATTCCATGTCTATGTATGTAGATGCCCCTTCGAGTTGGACCCGGGCCAATGGTGTGTTTTCTCCTGACTTTTTTCTCGCGGTCTGTGGGTGGCGGAGACCTCCACACGAGGCAGTACTTTTAGTACGCCGCACACACAGAGAGAGAGCATTCGATTCGTCTGACGACGGACTTGACAGGAACCGCACAGAGAATATCCCACACGCGGTACGTGGTCTATGATCACGAGTCACTCCACTACTCTCGCACCTTTACACTGCTGGTGAGTTGACAAGGCATGCAATTGACATCCAGTCATTTCATCAGGTCCCTCGACACGAGAAGCCGATGCTCGATGAGACGGCATAGACTCTTCACAGGCCCTTCTTCCAAGCCCAATTGTGATAGATGGGATACACCTGATATGTTAGCTGACCTGGGCGGGGACGGCACTCGGAGCGGGAAGAAAGACTGACCAGACGATGTCCCGCTTCGATATCCTCTACGTAGGCTTTGCCTAGCGCTTCAACTTGGTACTGCGGCATCTCCATAGCATCCATGATGAGCACCTTTGTGGTCTGACCATTTGATAACCGGTGAGATGGCGTTTCTGCCTCATCGGCTCCGAACTCACCTCCGGAACGCTGATGGCATTGAACTTCATCATGATCCTGGAGAGACGTCAATGAAGAGGTTTCAGAAGCTCCGAGGTATACCCCACCCAGATTTCTTCCAGTTGGGCTCTGGGTCGTTGGCACTGAGTCAGCACCACCGGCCATCACCCACGATCGCTCCAACTCACCAACGGCCCAGGGAGAACAAGGGAAAGACGCTTCGACCTGTTCGACCCGATCTACAAGATCGTTCGCTTTGAGAACTGAGAGAATGGTTTTGGACGCAGCATTGATATCGTATCCTCTGCGCGTGAACGCTCTTCGAGGGCAGGAAAAGTCGCGTCAGACCACTAAATCATGAGGTCCGAGAGGACCTCTCTCGGACCTCTTGACCTCACCTTGCCATGACATCCGCAAAGGCATAAGCTCCCGGAGTCACGGCCCGCGTTTCCTCGGCGGTGGATTTATACAGGCCCATAGGGAGGTTTGGCTCGATGAATACCACCAAGCCTCCTGGTCGAGTCACACGAATGACTTCTTCGATGAATTTGGGCCAGTTTCGCATCTTGACACGTAGGCGAATAACGTTCAGTTTGACTACGATAGACGGCAGCAACCTTTGCTCACCCCGGCGATAAGGGCTCTGGCATGGACGCAATCAAAGTAGTCATCCGGGAAACCGATACCGATACTTGCGTCTTCTTGCATGAAATGGAGGTTGTCTGGTGTCCCATCTCTTTGAACAGGGATCAAGTCGAGGGCCTAAAGGGGAGAGACATTTCAACTCTGTGTCTCGCGCTCCACCTGATGAGACCGACTGACCGTCCAGTCGACGCTGGGGAATTCTTGCGCCATCTCGATCGCCCTGGATGAGATTGTTCAACTTCGGGTCGAGTTCACCAAGAGGACCTCACCAGATTCCGGTACCTGATCCAGGTATACATTCAGCTCCTCACAACCTCAACAAAGGCCCCGGCCTGACTCACCTGCACCAATATCCAGACCTCTCTTTCGTTGTCCCGTCCCATCATCTTTCAAGGCTTCAGGTATGGGTGCGAGGTAGTTCTTGTCGTGGTACAGCTGTGTGGGCGATGCACGCTATCAACGGGCGGTGAGAGTGGGGATAGGGCACTTGCTCGCTTACCGCCTTGAGACCGAAGTGCTGATAGTCTAGTCTCTGGGATGCTGAAGTCAGAATCTGCTTCCCATACTTTGACTAAGCTACACTCACTGCGAACTCGAGCTCGTCCGCTGGCAGCTACACACCAGCATCAGTACCTATCTCACCCCTTGACTCGACCGCGCGCGGTAGACGCACCGAGTAATCATCTACACACATGCTACGTCAGCCACAGATCGCTTAGTCCCCACCATTGGTAGCTTGAAACCGTCTCCCAGCGTCCTCTAAATCATCTGTCAGCCGCGCTAGCCTCGTGACCCGAGAGAGTCTCAACCAAACTGACCTCGAAATCTGTGGGAAAGGACGGGTCAGTGAGCATAGAAACACAACGTATAGACCAGTCGTTCCCCTGGCCAACCCTCACATGGCGTTCTCCATACTGCTAGTCATGGAGAATGTAGCTGAGTCCGAGTCCATATGGTGAGCCATTGTTCGAACGTCCCGGCATGTAAATGGGATCGACTTGCAAAATGTCATCAAGCTCCTGTTGTCCGTCTCTGTAGCTCCATCATTGAATGTATCCGTATTGTCATCTTTATGACCTGTATCGTGACGCAGCATAATCTCCGAGATGGTCGAGCCGGCCGTAGGGGAGTTAGACCCAGGTGGGACGGTGTGCATCAGGGGAGGCCGGGGGTCCTTGCCAAGAGATCGGGTCGTTGAAGGTGGTCTGACGAGGTGGGCAAATCAGTCAAACCTTCATAGGATGATGAAATGTGGAGATGCTTGAACATGCATCAGACAACGAGGGCGATATGATCACCAAGGTACCTTATCCACCGGGCTTCCGACATCGTCCTGACTTGTTGTCAGCATCCGAACTCGGAGGATACAAAAGACTACACCATGCCTTTAGACCAAAGGATGGCCGAACAGAGGATTTGTGTGCGAAGGATGATACATACACCGCTAGACTCAAGATAGACTGAGGCTAGCGTCTATACGAGAGCATCCGTGACCCCCTGGAGTGATCTTCAATGTTCGCCAGTGGCATTGCCACATACACGATCCACATCCCTCCCTGAAGCGAGTTTTCACACCATCTGAATCCGTTCGGAACTGATTAACGAAAGTGTCGCCGAACGAGACGAGATGCTGTTGCCTTCTCAATACCCCTACTTCACTTGACATGATGGAGGCGGCGGAGATAGTCTCCAACGAGGCAGGACCATCCAATGCCGCTGATCGGTCTACACAGCACGGGTCAAAAGCCAAGCGGAGGAAACTTGCACCTCCCGGTCTACCCCGGACACAACCGTTCTTGGGTCCAGACGGCACCTTCGTTGTTGGGGGCTCGACTGGACCGACTGCCCCGCTGAAACCACTCCAAGGGGTCAAAGTTCGTAGGACAGATAGCACACGCCCAGGGTACGGTCGACAAGTGGTATTTGTGACTCGGAAAGTCTCCCTCGGAGCCCTCATGGGGAGATGTAGAGGTTTGTTAGTGGATGAAGAGTGAGTTTTTGTCGGATTCTCGAATGGTCTTGGCTTGGTTGGGGTGAGCTGACGGCGACCTACCTACCTCCTCTCCTCCCTCTCTCTCCCCGGTTGACAGGTACAAATGCATCACACTTCACGCCATGTCTGCTGCTATACCACATGCTTTGATCCTGCTTCATTCGCTCTTGGACCTGCTTCCGTTTAGCCAACGAGCATTATGGTATGAGATACGGACAGGGAGCACAGAATGTGTCGATGAGGTCGAGGAGGAGATGACTATTGGGGCCATCGAAGCGGCACCGTCGACTTTGGAGAAGAGAGTCAAGGTGAAGTTACCTTTGGGCGGAAAGTGCAATTGCTGATTGTCCCCGCGTTCCCGCCTCAGTCGACGATCCAAATCGACCTACACGTCGGATCTAGACCTACCCCTCCGTCCTCCGATCCCGCAAGTAAGAAGAGGACCGGCCGGAATCGACCCGGGAAACAAGCTCGACAGTCTTTGAGGAAGGGAACACGAAGTGAGCAGGACGAAGAGGCACTGGTGAACAGCCGGGCGATCCACGACCAAGACATGTCGGAGGAAGAGGAAGAAGAAGAAGTGGAGCATAAATGATACAGGGGGCTCACGGGCAATCCACACGGCATACCTCACGTTGTAATGATACTAGACATTTCAAACGACGCTATGACCCCAGCTCTCGCTGTCGCGATAGATCTGGCTCAGAAGGCCATCCTCCAGCCTCTACATTGAACTGTTTCGCTTCGTCCTCAGCACGACCAATCATCTCCCTGTACACCTCTATTTCACTCTCTTCTTCACTCTCTTCCTCTCTCTCATGCTCTGTACTCGCGCCCTTGTTCCGTGATCTCTCTCTCAGATCCAGGAGTGGCCTCGAAAACTTCTCGCTGAACCTCTGGACGAGCTCACTTGCGACATCCTTGACGCCCGGCGTAGGATTCGGCAAGACGCCATCATTGACGGCCGATCTGACCATGAGATCGTGTAAGCTCACGGCCTTCACATCGGCAAGGCCACATGCCAGGACAAGGTCGAACCATGCGAGCGGTTCTGGCGTAATGTTCATGGCGAACCCATGAGAGGTGATCCGATGTTGGAGATGGATACCGATAGATCCTACCTGGAAACACGAAAAAGCAGAATAAGTACGAGCTGTACCATCACAAGCATCTCAGGGGAGCGCCTCGGGGATTCTCACCTTTTCTGTGGGGGAAGCAAAAATACCGACATGCCCCTCTGGATGAGGTGCAACGACCCCTTCGATACCTTTCGATCGGACATAATCTGCAAGGAGAGACTGAAGGTAATCGACGTAACATCGAGTGGGCATCTGCGCCGGCCAGTATCAGTTTCATGTTACTTTCCATTTACATCACTGGGCCACAGGGGCCGCTCCGCGCCCACCTCCATGGCATTGAGGTCGAATAAA
The DNA here is from genome assembly GCF_002102565.1 of Kockovaella imperatae. Taxonomy (NCBI): domain Eukaryota; kingdom Fungi; phylum Basidiomycota; class Tremellomycetes; order Tremellales; family Cuniculitremaceae; genus Kockovaella; species Kockovaella imperatae. Next base: position 355,104 of record NW_019028944.1, read on the forward strand.
GGGTATCCGACCAATTGTCCCGGACCGTGATACGTCACTTGACCGCCTCGCTTCGTAATGTGGAATTCAGCGCCGACATGCTGAACCTTCTTCTCCTCTGGATGTAACGTATCAGGATTGGGAGAATTATCCCGACGTCCAGTAGTATAGGTTGGAACGTGTTCTAGGTATTTCAATATCGTCAATATGCCAGTTCCCCTTTCACCCTTCCCTGCAAATCCTGCGGACGATCAACGTCTGGACTTACCCAAGAACAATACAAGGTCCGACCTTCCTCCCCCTTTCTTCCGTTTCCACTCGATACGCTTCGCAACGAGCTCATTCTGCAGTCTCAGTCCAATCGTGTACGGTAATGGGTTCTGAAAGATATGATAGCGGATGGGCGGTAGAATAGTATTGAATCCTGAAGTCGAGCAGGATGGAGATGATTCAGCCGTAGAATAGGTTCGAGTCGACGGTCGAGCAAATGCAAGATCGTGCGAGGCTGTCTGAAAAGGTCTAGCGCGAGTGTTCGAGCGAGGGTTTCTTGGGCTGATCAGTTTCGAGCATGAGGCTGTTGATGATATGAGAGACCTGAACCCGAATTGCGAAGACGCCGCCATGATGAGTGAGAATGGAGCTGTACAGGCCAGGGGGTGCAATTCGAGGCAGGCTCGAGAACCCTGTGGATGCCAGAAGCGCTTTTGTGTCTGCACCTGATCCTGACCCGCTAGAAGCAGCGCTCACGTCCACAAAGTCAATCAGTCACGATGTAAAGTGCATAACCGACCACAAAGATTCCCTCCCATTTTGTGATGGACAACGGCAAGTGAAGGTTCCGGTTCACCGGAACATGACATATCGTTTCGATAAAAATCCAATTGCTCGATTATATGGTTCATAGCCGATCGACTGGAGACCTGAGGCGATGGTTTTCTACTGGCATGATGCTACGAGTATTGTCTACAATGGTTGGGAAAGAATGAAGAATCAAAGAGAAGTCAAGCTTACAACGAGAAAAGAAAGAAGAGTCTCAAGGGGCATAAGAGAGGGTGAACCTGAGGAGTTCTGGAGAATTGGTCCCTCCTCTTTTCTGACTACACACGTTTTGCAACCTACGCCGGGATCAAAGTCACGTCGTCCCTCCGACGACTCCCTGAGCCTATCCCATGCTCATCCGTATCGAACTGAACCCATCCATCATCCCCTCGTTCACCCTCCATACCTTCACTCTCCGTTCTACTCCCAGACCCGGAATCAGGATTTTCACCTCTAACAATGCCAGAGGACAACTTTGGTCGAGACGCGGTGCCTGAATCTACTACTTCTTCTTCTTCATCCTCCTCGTTCATAGCTTCTTCGCCTTCTCTTTCGGTGATTTCAGGCAAACTTTCATCCCTGCCTAGCATGTCCATTTGTCTGGCCAAGTCTAATCGCTGATGAACACCTGGCGCGAGAGTCGACAAGAACGTCTCGTTTCGAGGGGTCTGAGAGTCAAAGGAACTCGTATTGTCCACTGATGACGAGGCTTGAGGGATCGCCACGCTCAGTGTCTGCCCGTCGGCTCCATTGGGATGCGCAGTCGAGTCATGCGTCAGGTCGATGGCCATTGGCGACAAGGGGCCGGGAGTCTGGGGTGCCATATCGACATCGTCTGAGACTTGCGACGAGAGGACATGAGGCTCGACTGCAGTAGCTTGACGATGGAACATGGCACGAGGTGAAACCTCCACATCAGCATTGTCGTCCTCTTCGTCGTTAGGTCCACCGGACAGAAGCTGTTCCACATTGGTGTCTTGACCATCAATCACAATGCCTGTGCTCGGTTGCCCCTCCATTGGACTCGAAGCGGTCTGATGAGGCGCATCGTCCGCTGGATGCGGCAAGCGGATTGAATGATTCGAAGGCCGACGAGATATGACCGATGCTCGACGAGACGCAATCTCCCAAGCGTCTTCCATTTCGACGTCTTCTTCGAGATTGGCAAAAGTGCGCTGGAGAGAGAGGGGTGAGCGATGTTGGATCAAACATAGACGTGCCACTCACACACAGGGGACACGAGAAACCCGGATAGTGCTGTTGAAGAAGCGGCCGAATACACTTATAATGGAAAACGTGAGAACATGGCCTGACCCAAAGTCAATGACGGACCCGAGCGCATTGCTTACGCTATGAAGAGCGATTGGCACACTGTCACGGAAAAGAGACAGATGCAGCAATCCGTGACGCTCGCTTTCCGTCCTTTGGATGCAGAAACGGGCGAATCCACCGATTTGCCCTTGACGTCCCCGCCTAGCGCTTTGAGCTGCTTCAGAGCATTCGTACTGTGATGATATCGGCCCGGGTCCACTCGTTCACACTCACTTGAACTCGTTCGCTGCCCTCTGCCATTCCCTTCCCAGCTCGACCCTCATTTTGACGCAGCGGAACATGTCTTCCATACCGCCCTGATAATCGACTCCGAGCTGCAATACATCGCCATCCTGAGTGCGGTCAGACATAATGGTTATTGTGTGCTACTCACGTTTAATGCGGTCGGTCGCGATTCGGTATTCGGACTGGATAATCTAATGTGATTCAAAAAGGTACCAGAACTACTGGAGGTATCGCGGATGAAAAACTGCCATCAGCGCTGATATTTCACCAAATCGACCTACCTTTCCGCCCGGCTCACACCATATCTCCGCATGAGATCGACTGACGACTTTACTTTTGAACGCGACTTTGGGTGAACAAATGTCTCCACCACCTCCGGCAATGGTCAGTGACGCAGTGACCGGAGCACTGCCAGTGCCAGCGCCGGAACCACTTGCATGACCATTCGGGCCGATCGTGGCATTGCTTCCGCTCACCCCGCCATTCGAAGCGGCTGTATGCGGTACGGGAAGCTGGGACTTGTCTGTGAAACGGCCGATCTTGAGCAAGAGAGCCGGTGGCTTTCCGTTGAGAGCTGGTCCGACCGATGTGATTGAGGCGGCAGCTGCTGATGGAGTTACACCGGGAGGGACGATGATAGGTAAAACTTCTCGGACGACCGGGTCGAATGCTAATGATCTGGAGGTCTCGAGGTGAGGGACCAAGCGAATTCGATGGGTCTTTGATTCCGCAGGCTCGGTCGGTAAAGGCTGAGGCGCTGGAGTCGGTTGTGAAGCTGCAGCGCTCATGCCTCCAGAGACAGGCGTACTGACACTTCGAGTGACTGTATTTGCCCCTGTCAGTCCTGAGGGGGGGCCATTGGAAGGTTCACGCGATTGAGGTGAGTCCCCTGAAGCAGTAGTGGGACGATTCGTCTGAGTGATGGTACGTGATCGTGTCCTCATGAAACTCGGAAGGAAAGACGATCGGGGCGATGTGGGAGAAGCTGGCGGTCTAGGAGATCCAGCGGGAGAGGTCATGTCGTTCGGAGGGAGAGAGATATGGTTCGGCCGATGAGACGAACCAGGTCGAGATGACATGATGGCAGGGTGAGAAGTCGTCGAATCGAGAGATCGGTAAGCGTGCCGTTGGGGCTGAGAGGCTTGGGCTATACGGTGGCGAGTGGATAGAGGTCGTTGTTGGATTCGAGGGAGAGGTCCAAGATCGTCCAAGGTGTAGAAGTTGATGACTCTAGAAGGAGGCGAAGGGGTAAGCTTGGGCTCGTTGGTAGATGAAGATCTGAATGTCAATCGATGGGAGGAATTAGAAGCGAATGAGAAGGGCATGGTGCAGGAATCATGAGTGAGGAGCAGGATGAAGGTTCAGCCTAGATGATCTCTTCGTCGATTCGGCTTAGTCAAGGCGACGACGGTATACACACAGGGAATGATCATGCGAACCGTGCCTCTCGTGTGTCAAAGGTATGATCTTGTTGAGATTATTGGTCGACTTGACGACCTGATCTGACACAGAGAGGACATCACGACCGAGCAAGATCTTACGCTTTGATTGTATCTCGCTCCGAGCTCCGATAGGACAGACATTAAATGACTTACCAATTCTCCGGTCGAAGCGATACGGGAATCCCTAGTCAGGGGGGAGGCCCCAAGATGATCGAGGTGAGCCTTGAGCTGGCTATTCCATGCTTGAGGGGAAGTGATTCCCGACGACGATGTGCCCCAGCGTGTTTGCGAGTCCGAAAGATTCGTCCACGTTGCAAGACGCAAGCTCGGCTCTAGAGCACGTTGAATAGGTGATTGAGACGTTGGAAAGATGGATGGATAGATGGACTCATGGATTCATTTTACTTCTCTCGCCCCTCTCTCAGTGTCTCGTGAGATGACGATTTGAGAACTTATTATTAATCGGGGATTAGGAACCAGATTACTAATATCCATGATGTACATTTTTCCTAATCCCACCCCCGCACTTTCCCGCCCACGTCTGCCATCGGCTGAGTCCCGATGGACCTGTCACCATAGACTGACCCGCAACCCCCGCTCAGTGATCATGGCATGAGTCACGCTGCCATATAAAGATGATGTTGCTATAACATTCGGCAGTCATGGCTTCTTGCTCTCTCCTCCAGTCGTCAAGGGAGCAGAAAGTTGGAGATCTCTGACAAAGGGGGGAGGAGAGATATGTGGCAGCAGATGGTGAACGCTGGTGGTCCGCAGCGGCAGCATTTAGTTCGGCTTGCATGGCGACCTATGGCTACTGTAAATCTGAGTGGAGACTAAACCGGTCAAGTGGAGGATGATTATGAGTGCAGACTACTGATGTCGTGTGGATCATCACGGGCAATGAAGAAGGAAGAAGAAGAAGACGACCCGTAGTCCTCCTTTATGATGCTGCAACCTGTTCGAGACGAATCATGATCGTTGATACATAGTGATGGGTGCATGCGATTATGTACAAAGCTACAGTGATTTATCTATTAACAATTCTATTAGTTCGCCGTACAGGGATCATGAAAAGTGAGGTCGTTTCGATGCAAGGCGAACTTAAGATGGCCCTTTTCGCTCTAGAAACGTAGGTGCGATGACTCTACTCTAGTGGGCGGCGACGACTTTTCTTTCGCTGCCACCTTGTTCAGCACCATCTTGATCCGAGGACGTGACATTCTTTGATGGTCGATAGAAGACGAGGAACATGACGAGCCATAGGAATCCAAAGCCGATTTGCCAGTAAAAGCTGGCTTGAACGTTTTTGTAATTGGCGATGGAGCCAGGATTGATGGTGAAGAGACCAGATTGGACTGAGAGACTGACGGCGCTTCCGACTTGAAAGGCGACCTGTAGCATAGCCCCGGCGACACCAGACGTTTCAGCCGGTACAGCGGTGATGACGCCGACGTTGACACCGTTGAATACGACCATCATGCCTGCTGATCCCAGGAGACCACCTGGGAAGATGTATCGCCAGTAGTCTGTACCAGTAGCACCCTGGGCGAAGAGGGCATAACCAACGAGTGCCAACACCATTCCGATGGTGATTGGCCATCGTGGACGAGAGACCAATTTAGGGTAAACCGCACCGATGATAGAGACGACACCTGCCATGATACCTTCTGGAAGGAGTCTCACAGCCGCAATGATCGCCTTTTCACCTCCGACTTTGGTGTACGTCTCGACGAGAGCCAAAAAGTTGACAGCCCACCAACCGTACACGTAGAGGGCAAAGACGATGAGAACCGCCACGTTTGGGATCTTCCAGAAGGCCGGGGGTAAGATGGCGTACTCGCTCGGGAGTCTTGCTTCCCAGATGAAGAAGAAGATGAACAGTGGCCAAGCCAACAGGAAAGGTACGAGGAATTTGGCAGTTTTGAACCCGTAAGAGGCACCGAAGGTGAGACCGAGAATCAGGAGAACGATACCAAAGAGCATGCTGAATGATCCGTTGAGATCGAGTCGCTTCCATTTCTCGCCGGCATCGGCTTGAGCACCTGTAGGCTTGGGAATGAAGAAGAGGGATCCGACGGCGAACGGTAGGATCAGGAAAGCGAGAAGCCTGAAGAACCACCTCCAGGGTGCACCTTGTCCGTGAGTAGGGATGTACTCGATGAATCCTGCGACGAGAATGCCAGTGACATTGGCCAGGGCACTATTGGGATGATGATGGTGGTCAGTCATGGCCAAATGCAGCCCCTGGTACGCAAAGTAGCACTCACCCGCTCATACCGAAGAGAGTGAATGCTTTGCCCAACTCATGGGGTTCAAAGACAGCCACGATCAATCGATAAGAGGCAGGAATCAAGCATGATCCCGCCACACCGCTGAGCGCCCGGAGCACGAAGAAGGAGTATCGGTCAGGCAGGACTGAGCAGATACTGTCAGTTCAAGGATTGCACAGGAACTTGCCCCCCCCCCCCCCCCCCCCTCCCCGCCAAGATGCCTATGTAACTCACAAGAGATGATCAGATCCAAGACCCCAAGGGCGATGAAGCCATAAGCGAATACCGGCTTGGCTGAGTAGAGATCTGAGACTCGACCCCAGAAGAGTAAGAAGGCGGCGAATGTGACGGCATAAGCGGTGATCACCCAAGACTGTTCTTCAAACTTGACGTCCAGGTCCACGGATATCGGGTCGGTGAAGATGAAAAACGCGCTGTAAGACCAGATGTCGATGAAGAGCGATAAGGAGAACACGCCGAGAAGAGACCACTTGTGTCGTTGACTCAACTTGACTTCAGAAGCTGGAGGTAGCACAGGCTCAGCACCACCACCTGTACGCGTCTTGACTAGGTTGGCCATGGGTGCAAGAGACCCGCTGACTGTTAATCTCAGCTCGGGAAATGTCGAGGGAGGCATCGTGTCGCTATGTTGGGTTTGTGGTGATTGATTTGGACTGGTGCTGAAAGTACTGGCCGCTTTGGACTTGCCATCGTTCACCGCTTGCAGATCTACCACCGTCGCGGTCTCGGATGCCACACCCGTGGAGTGTTTACGAGGAAGTTGTGGTTGGGACATTAGGCCGATTCGAGAGTCAGACTTGGAGAGATGATACAGAGAGAGAGTGAAGAGGATAGATCAGACGTGGATGAAGAGATCTCAATGCATTGTCCTCGGCCGTTCCTATATATATATATACTGATAAAGACTTCGCCAGATACATACGCCTAAAGTTGCACCTCAATTGCTGAAAAATCTTTACAGTTGCTTTGTCAATCTGAACCCGAGGGAAGTGGAGGTTTCTGACTAAACGTTGAACAGACAATTATACCCTTTCGGGTGATTACGCCACGTGGTGTCAGCCTTGGCGCTTAGATCTCACACGAAGATTATATATCCTCTTGCGATTCGGGCATCGTCGGGGTGGAGGTCTCACGACACCTGCATGCAAGATGATAAACAAAGGACAGGAGTAGTATTTGTATGGTATGGCCGAGTTGACCAGAACGTTCTCCTAGCCATCGAGAGGATGATGACCTTTCGGCAAACAAGCCTTGGCAGCCTTTATGCTCCCGTCCATGGCCAGATCCTTTTTGGCTTACATTCCCTCTTGAGCCACTCCCTTGCATCCTTATCCGCATCTTCCTGTAACATAGGCAGCAGAGCAGCCTCCACGGAAAAATTATGCTCATTGATCCATCGTATCTCATCTTTCGTCAAGAGAGACCAATCGATCAATTTTGTCTGGATAGGCACTTGAGTGATTCGTCGCCATGCCAACCATCGATGGCCTCCGAATTCAAATGCAGTATCAGTGGGCACACTGACCACTAGAGACTCTGTTCGAATACCGTATTTCCCTTCGAGGTACCATCCCGGTTCGACAGTGACAACGTGGCCGGCTTCGATGGGGTCTCGACCAAGGTATGGGTCTAAGGCGCGGATGAGCCCAACATGGACGACCCGGAAATCGGCTTACATTCGTGCACACCGAGAAAGGACCCGACGCCATGACCTAAGCCATGCCCGAAGTCCATGCCTTCCCTGTGTACCCGTCGTCAGCATCTCATTAAGCTCAGACACCTGTGGGTACACACTGATACATCGGGTTCCTTCCCAACATGCTCAATGCTGCCGAGCTTGTTCCACGTGGGAAAACAGCCTGGAGGACGTGCATATGACATTGAAGGACCCGGGTGAAGGCTCGCTTGATCTCGTCAGAGGGAGATTTGCCAAAGTACACCGTTCGTGTGGTATCGATCGTCCCGTCTGACAGACATTAGGAGGGCTTGGGAGCTAAACAGGTGGTAGGCTTACCCTCGTACTGGCATCCAGAGTCGACGAGGAAAGGCGCTTCGCGGTCAATCTTGCTGTCAGAGCCCCGCTCCGGGACGTAGTGCGGCAGAGCTGGTCGACGAGCAGATCAGTAGCGGCCTTAGTAGGCACCGTGTGCACGCACCTGCATTCGGTCCAGATGCCGATATGCCCGAATTGGCATATCTGTGACCTTATCAGCAGCGAGCAGAAGCTGTTGTAGTAGTCATGGACTCACACATACAAGTCCTCCTGCGCTCTGAATCGTATGAGAGCCTGACCAGCAGACCATTCTCCGAGCTCTCGACCCTCCTTCATGAGCTTTGTCTCTAGCCAGGAGAACCATCGGACCTGAATGTGACTATGAGCTGAATGTCTCGTGACGTCGAGTCGACGCACCATCGCTCGTCCGTCTCGCAAGTAGGCCGCAGCGAAACCTTCCTGCTCAGTCGGATTCTTGATGGCCTTGGCGAGCTCGACCGGACACTGGATGAGACGAATATCCTGATCGCGGCCGATCAGCATGATCTTTTGGGAAATTGATGCTGCTTATAATAATTCGACTCACATCCCCACATGCCTTGGACAGGCCCCAGCTCGTCTCTGCACTTCCCCATATCTCGATCTCTGCCTTTTCATCTGCCAACCTGGCTTTTTGCTTAAACTCCTTGACGTATTTTCCAACTTGGTCCACTCCATACGGCTTGACAGCGACGTCGGATTCTTCCAGAGCCGCTCTCATCTCTTCCTTGATCTTGACTTCATCTGCGAACAATACACATGCTTCAGATGTCAATGCGAGGTAAGCGTATGGGACCGGGCAATCGGGTATGTCGCTCAGGCATCGACAGTTGAGTAACCAAGCGATGGAAGGGAGAGCAGGTAAGATATAGATCCAATCATGTCCCCTCGATGAGCTTGCCAGTGTCGCTCGCATTCGTTCAAGCTTTGACGAAGATGTTTCTCCGGCGTATTTGAGCGGATGGGGAGTAATGGGTCCGTCTGGTCTAGGAGACGGATGACGAACTTTGTCCACGAGGTTCTCGTCAAGGGGGACGAGTTGAGTAGAGGATCCTGACAGACTGTCCTGAAGTTGCCGGACAACGGGTAGAGGAACCAGTTTTGGATCCACACCTATTCTCAACCCGTCCGAAGCGTGATCCGAGATCCACCCTGTCCATCCAGAAACCACACCACCACGTCCAGATCCTCCATTGGCGCCGACTCTTTCAACTCGCCAATTGGACTTGGGGATCTGATTCTCCGCAATGACCCAGTATCGTGAATCGACGAATAGAATGGCGAGATCCTCTTCCGAGGAGGAGGACCCCGTGGACGCAGGGACAATGGCTGTACCTGCTGAACCGTTGAAGTTGGTTATCCATTCTCGGCGTTTCTCAGTCACGCCAGTGTATTCAGACTGATGCTCATCTTCACTGGGGACGATACTGAGGGCCAGTCAACTTTTGTGCCATTTCGGTGTAACAGGATACTCACTACCAATCCACCTTGGCTTCGTTGATGGCCGCTTTGAGATCACTCAAACGAGTCTGCATCTCCTCTTCACTCCCTCGATCTCCCTCCAGGATCTTTTCGGTTCGGTCGCCTTGTGTCCGCAGCGTTTCGAGCAGATCATCTCGAATCGCTGATGTTCTCAAGCAACTCATGGTGAGGAGAGCAAATGCACAACGCGACAACGAGAGCTGCTTATTCCATACACTATAACCGAAGTGCAATTATTGACCCCCGCGATTCGGAGCTGGCCGAAATGAGAGCGAAGCTTCTTTGGCCGCCGGCGCGGGCGACAGCTCTGGCACTCCATTGGGGAGCCGTACTCTTCAAGCGGAGCTCGAGATGATCCATGAGAGGGGTATACAGAAATGGAGGTGCATATCGAGCGAGTGAGCTCGTTGGTGGGCTTTGACCTGGACTTGATCGATCACACCTTTGACATCTCTGCTCGAGTCGCCGAACCCTATGACGAATCTCTGAGCTGCACGCTTATCAGGACAGAGCCTGTGTCGCCGCAAAGGATAAAGACGTATCCAAGAGAGGATGAGGACTCTATCAAGGGTTCAGACCTCGCCTCGTCGCTGATTCTCGTGGATCTCGACACGGATGGACACCTCCGAGGGTATCTGAGAGCATCAAAAGCGTGGAATAACATGGTGTTCCTGGACGAAATTATCATCGACAGACCTTGCCGTCAGTTGGGGATAGCCAGACTGCTCATGGCTTCACTTCAAGCATGGACGATCCAAGTGGGCCTCTCCGCCATCAAGGTCGAGACTCAAGATACAAACGTTGGCGCCAATTCTTTCTACCGATCATTAGCATTCAGCTTCGGAGGATATGACAAGTTCATGTACTACGGAATCGAAGCTTGTCGAGATGAGACTGCGCTGTACTGGTACTGGTTCAGTCAGTCTCCAGGATGACAAGGGACGCCAATGGACCGAATCTCAGCATTCCTCGGCGTGAAATCAAGATCTCCAGACCGCCGATCGATGAATTGTGTTCAGCACATGTGAACCTCGCAGGCACAGCTTCTCGCAGGAAGAGACTCTAACCGCATCAATGAGGCACTAGCCACCCTTTTGGTTCATCACAATCCCCGTGCAAAGTCGTTCGCCGATCGACCCAAGCCCAAGCCTATGTATCCGCAGTGGCAACCGGAATCAAAAAAAAAGCTCCAAAAAGTGGGAATCCCACGTGGCGTTGATCTGCGCACAGAGTTGAGGTGAACTGTGCAAAACCCGGTTGAAGACCGAAGATAGATTGATTGATTGATTGGGCATTTTGGAGACTGCGAGCGCGCTGGTGTCCTGTGCCTCTCTCCGTCTTGAGCAGCAGCAGCAGCAAGGTCGACAAGGTTTTCCCACTCCAACGGTCTGGAACGCAGCAAACACAGCTTAGATAATAGAGTGGGATGGAACGTGACGCACGCAGTTAAAAAAAAATGATGAGCGGCTGCGAAAAAGTTCGGGAGAACAAAAATGTTCGGCAAATCGCCATCACTGCATCTCACCTGGCTGGCTGCAGCGTATGTCAGAATCTCACATGAAGATTTGAAAGATATATAAAGAAGGGAAGAATGGGTCACTGTCGATCCATCAACCCACTCGCCACCTTCAACAACTCCATCTCAACACGATGAAATCCTCTCTCACACTCGCTTCGCTCGCTGGAGTCTCGGCCGTCATGGCTCAAATGCCACCTGCTCCGAGTGGCGGACCAGGTATGGTGGGACCTTCGTCTTCTGGTCCTTCGACCGGGTCCATCATTCACAACATCCTCGGAGAGTGAGTCATGACTGCTGTCCTATTCCTTTTGAGGATTTCCCCCTGACTGACCTCTTTTCCAACTTAGCCTCTCGAGTCAATGCAAGTCCACGCTGGAGCAGCTTGCGCTCTCCTCATCTGCCGCCACTTGCTTGCACGTCGATACATTGCTGCCTCGTAAGTAGATACAATCACTCTCGGCTTCACTCAAGAAGCTAATACACGCCCCCCTTTCCAGTCGTCATGTCTAGCAATAGCTCCATCGTGCCAACCGTCGACAGCTACCTCTCGACCATCTGCTCCTCCGACCCATGCACAAACACTACCTTGACCTCGGTCGCCGATTCCATCATTCAAGGCTGTGCTAGCGACTTGACCAAGTTTGGTGTCGACAACCAGACTGTCAGGGACATGATCGACTTGTATCCCCTCGCCAGAGAGGTCGTCTGTCTCAAGACGTGAGTGCAGTCCCCCTTCGCGCGCCTGGTGACGTGACTGGTACTGATCTAAAATGCCCCTATCCAGCGAGGATCCCGAGAGCCTCAATAACGCTACCATTCCTCTCGACTCGACCGCTTACAACACTACCAACGGGACTTTCTGCGTGACCGAGCTCCTCACCGATCTGTCCGGATACATAGGTGCCAACCTCACAACGAAATACATTGAAACCGTCGTTCTCGGTGGCAATGGATCTGCTCTGCAGATCCTGGAACACGTCCCTATCGAGGCCATCTGCACCGACTGCATCTTTGCCGCGATCGATGTGGTTTACACAGAGTACCCCGCCATTGGAAACTACTCAGTTGGCAAGAACATGACCATTGACGGATGGTTGAATATGACTTGCCCAGCTTACAACACCACCACGAGTGAGTCCATCTATCTAAAAGTACAGAACAAAGATACTGACAAACTCCTTCTCAGACGGAACGCTCCCCGCTTCCATTGATGAGGTCGCTGCCAACTCGACCTTCCCCGAGACCATCATCGGCGCCCATGGAACTTACACGCCTGGTTCCGCTGCTGTCCCTGCACCAACCCTCAACTCAACCAACGAGCAACAATGGGGAATCGCCTCCCTCGTCGGAGCCTCAGTCTACAGTACCGCCGCTGCCGCCGCCACCGACGCTGTCCCCACCGTCACCGGAATGCCCATGATGTCTGGAGCACCCAGCGCTCCCGCCATGCCTTCCGCCGCCGCCTCTGGTATGCCCTCTGGCGGAGTCATGAGCGTCATCTCTAGTGCTCTTGCCAGTGGTGGACCTGCCGGTCCCGCCGGACCTGCTCCGACTCTTCAAGCTCCTTCTGGATCCGTGAGCGCTCCTGCTGCTCGACGAACCCTCGGAAACATGCAGGAGAAGAAGCGATGGATCGGAGAGTGGTAAAAGCGATGGTCAACTAGGAGGTTGAACTCGAACGAGGATTGTTTTTCTTGTACGTCTTTCGAAACGCTATAAATGCCGCGGATCGCACTGCGTCCGTACGACTCCTCTATGCACAGTCTACATACATACATAGATACAACATGTCTTGTGTCTCCGATGATCGTGATCTCGTCGTCATATAGCTCTTCCACCTCTATACTCACACTTTCGCGCCCTTTTTCCCCTTCTTATCCCCAAACATCTTGGCTTGAAGCGCAGCAAACTCTTCATCCGTCATCTCCTTGGTCCCACTCGTAGACGCCTTCCCACCCTTCTTTGCCTTCTTCTTCGCCCTTTCCTCTTCTTCGATCCGAGCATATTTTTCAGCGAGTGCGTCCAATCCACCCGCTCGATCCGTTTGTCGTTTACGAATCAGTGCCGCGAGTCCTTCCTCCCCAGCAGTCTGCTTGACGTTACTATCTCCCTTTCGTTTGCCCTTCTCCCCTGAACCGTAAAATTCTTCCCATACGCCTAGCTCTCTCGCAGCTTTCTCAGCTTCCTTTGCTTCCTTCTCCCCCTTTTTCTTCCTCTTATCTCGTGCAGCTTTGTCTTTCGAAGTCGTTTCCCACTTCTTCGTACTTTGCAGCTTGCCAGAGTCGATGAGGTTATTGATCAGATCGATGAGACGCTGTTCGTCGAGGTGAGAGGAATGAGGAATAGACGCGAGAATATTCGGCAGAGAACCACCAGAGTTCTCGTAAGCTTCTTCGACATCGACTTTCTCGTCATCAGATCCTTGACAAGGAAAAGTGTGTGAGCTGGATCGACTCAAGATTAGCGGACACCGAGCTCACCCTGATACTTTGCCTTATCGTCATCTAACATCTTCCGATCAATGCGTTGGAACAGACTCGCAAAGTATGCATCCCAGCCCATCTCCTCCGCATCCGTAAATGCATTTTCGTCCGTACGGCCAGATGTATCATATCTGACATTATCAGCATACGCGAGAGTTGCAGCACCCCCACCGTTTCCTCCTGGTCTCATCGCTCAAAACGGCATACGCAAACCCGACCTGTTGGAATTGCTTTGCCAACTCGTCCTTGTCCTTGTCGCTCTTCGAAGTCTGCTTGTCAGGGTGGAATCTCAGAGCCAGACGTCGGTATGCAGATCTGATATCTTGTGCAGTGGCCGTGGATGGTAGATTCAGCGTCTTGTACAAGATGGAAGAGGCATCTTCGGAAGAGGTCTCAGGGAAGAATTGGTGAAGTGGATCTGGCGTGTCATCCATGTTGGACTTCGATGTATCGAGCTCAGGCGAAAAGTCAAAAGTCACACAGAAAGTCAAAATCCAAATGCAACATTGCACCCATGAGGATCAGCCGACGCGTCGGTTGACTTTTGATAAGGTATCGCCACGTCATACTCAGACACGTGCCTCTGCTCCACGTTGGCTGCCAGTGGTATGGTCAGGGGGAGATCCTTCAACTCGCCCCCCTTGCCTCGATCTACCACGTCGTATACATCTCCATCATGTTGCATAGAATCCTCGTCTTGTTCGCTGCACTGGCCCTGGCGGTCGTGTTCTTCTTCTCTGGACAGGCGGAGGCGTCGAAGGGTCCAGTCATCACGAATAAGGTGAGTCGGGAATGGGCTATCAAGAGCGGCAGTCCAGTGACTGGACCGTAGTCAATCAAGTATGCAAAAGTCCTTCCGGATGGCTCTGTGTCGATGCATTCCGCAAGGAGTTCTCCCCGCTGACCGGTTCTTACCTAGGTGTACTTTGACATCAAGCATGGTGACAAGGAACTCGGTCGAATCGTCATGGGATTGTACGGAAAGTGAGAAAGAGCCTTCCTGCTGACACGTTCACGCACATGACTTCTATTGACGCACCTCATCAGGACCGTACCTAAGACGGTCGAGAACTTCCGGGCGCTCTGTACCCGCAAGACTCAGGAAGGTGAAGAGCTCGATTACGGCTATGAGGGATCGTCTTTCCACCGAATTATCAAGCAGTTCATGTGAGTCGGAGGTCGTTTAGGGCTGTAGTTTGGCCACGTCGTTGACACTTTCTCCACCAGGATCCAAGGTGGAGATTTCACCAAAGGAGACGGAACTGGAGGTAAATCGATCTATGGTAACAAGGTGAGCATGACGGCGACTGTTGACTGGCGGAAAGGCCGATTCTGATGCATCTGATCAGTTCGAAGACGAAAACTTCAAGTTGCGACACACAGGACCTGGTGTATTGTGTAGGTCTAGTGCCCAATATCATCCTCAATGTCTGACCACTCGTATTAGCCATGGCTAACGCTGGGAAGGACACCAACGGGTCTCAAGTGAGTAACATTGAGCAGGCTCGGAGTGCGTCAGGTCTGATCTCATTCCCAGTTCTTCATCTGTACCGTCAAGACCTCATGGCTTGATGGCAAGCATGTGAGTCCTTACACTGATAGACAAGGGTGCGTCTCTGACTCTCCTTCTCTCAGGTCGTGTTCGGTCACGTTATGGAAGGTATGGATGTTGTCTACGCCATGGAGAACGTCAAGACTAGTGGAAGCAACCGACCCAACGAGGCAGTCACGATTGTCAGGTCCGGCGAGGTGAGCTCTATCCACAGCAACCCACACTGTGAATCCCGCACTGACATTCGCTCCCCTCTTCCAGCTCCCTATGGAGGAAGAAGTGGATGACAATGGCAACCAGGTACCTCTTCGCATGGAGCTCTAGCTACGTGCTCCCTTTTCCATACAGAACGAGACATTCTAAAGCATGCATTCTCCCCCCTTCCCCTTACAGCCCGATTACGAAGGTGACGAAGAGGAAGACACTTCCATACCGATAGAAGAAGAAGACGACGACCTGGCGAGTGTCGCAGGAGGCATCAAAGAAGACGATCAACTGCATCGATCAGCTGGAGGGATCTCGATGGTCTCCATCCTCGGAGGTTTCATTGTGCTCGGTGGAATTGGAGCCGCATGGTACTTTTTCGCTGGTGGGAAGCAGATGATCACAAGATATAGGTCGGGTAAGAAGTATGAGCGAGTGGGAATGAGGCAGACGAGTGCTTGAAGAGACTGGAGTGATGTATAGACACGAGGTTTTTAGTTGGTCATCTGCCGAAGCCCGGCCGAGCGCGGCACCGGCATCACGTGACAGAGGGATTTATTAGGGAGGCTCGGTGTGAATTTTCTAATGGCTGATTAGTAAATTGTTCCATATTTCTAATAGCTGATTTAGACTCCGATGTGGCCGGGGATGGCTGTTATTTTCGTCGACGTCACTTGGCCGATGAGGGGATTTTCATTATATAATACTGAAATTTCTCACACACAATCTATACTTTTGTCTCGTCGCGATCCTGTATATACTCTACCTGTGAAAGTGGACAGAGTGACTGAACATCCACCTGCCTCGCCAGCAATGTCCTCGTCTCACGATCCATTGGAGCTGGGACCACCCGTCCATGGAAGCGAAGCATCCTCACAGGCTGGTGCGGCTGCTGCTGCTGCCACCACGACCACTGCCACACAGTCTCAACCATCGCATCCGCCTTTACAACATCTCAGGACAGCACCGACCACCTTGCCAGCTCGAGCGGCTGCTTTCGCGCCAGATGGAGGTGTTGCAGATACCATCCCAGAGCGCGAATCCATCAAGCCGTCCAGGTCTGAGTCTGATGCCTCATCCACTCCCACCGTGTACGAAGGCAATGTCTTACCTCGACAGCAAGTTCCAGCAGCCGTAGGAGGCATGCATGGACAATTCTTACCTGGAAGTCGGCACGCTCAACAGGGTCAACAGGGAGAGATTCACGAAAAAGACCTTCAGGCATCTACGACGGGAGGCAAAAGCGGACCTGAGATAGCAGCTTTGGCTCGAAAAGAATTAGGTTTAGAGGCCGATGGATCCATGACCGATGAAAAAACGGCTCAAAAAGCTCGAGACGCTTTAACGCATGACGCTGATCCGGCTGCAGCCACACGATTGGAGAGGACTCAGACGGGAACCAAAGTGAAGCGACATGTTCAAACGTCTGCTGGACATCCCACGTCGACCACATACGGTATGGTCCCAGTCACCCGGATGACATCTCAACCTCCTGCCGTCAGCCCATTCGGTGGTATTGCCCCGGAGGGCGTTGATGCAGAAGAAGGTCTATCACCAGTCAGAAGTCACGAGGAGGAACAAGAGAGAGAAGAGATGAGGAAACAAAAAGGCCCAGATCCTTGGGCTGTAAAGTTTGCACCGGGTGAAGCTTCAAACCCAAAGGTGGGTTTCAAAAGTTTATATTCAACTAGACCCCTTGGCCAGAACCCAAGCTGATAATGGGAACCTTCACAGAACTGGTCTGTCGGTTATCGTTGGTATTTGACCGGAATCGCCGGATTAACAGTCCTCAACTCTACTTTCGCCTCTTCGGCTCCCTCGGGAATCGTAGAGGATATGGAGAAGACGTTTGGATTCGGAAGAGAAATCGCAACGTTGACCATTGCTTTGTTCGTCGCTGGGTATTGTGTAGGTCCTCTCGTCTGGGGACCTCTCTCAGAGAGGTGAGCATGTTTGAACTGCAAGCACCCGGCAACTAACTTGTCACCTCCCCCAGCTATGGCCGTCGCCCCATCTTCTTGCTGTCTTTTCTCGTCTATACTGGATTCCAGGTCGGATGCGCTTTATCGCCTAATACCGCCAGTATTCTCGTCTTTCGTTTCCTCGGAGGCTGCTTTGCAGCTGCTCCATTGACCAATAGTGGTGCCATGTTGGCGGATATCTGGGACCTCGATCACCGAGGACAGGCTATGAGTGAGTGGCGAGACTGGATGCAGAATCGATTTTTGACGCGCTCTCACGATAGGTATCTATTCACTTGCTCCGTTTGCTGGGTATGTGGTGGTTCCGCTGGCGCGAGCTCCCCAATGCTGATTTGCCATCAGCCCGTCTATTGGTCCGATCGTGGCCGGTTTCATCTCAGTTTCTGGCACTGTGAGTTTTGTTCGCGTCCGGTTTACCTTACATGCATCTGACTTGGTCCCCGTAGGACTGGAGATGGGTTTACTGGATCCTTACCATCTTCGCCGGAGTCTGCTTGCTCATTATCCTGTTCACTGTCCCGGAGACATACGCACCTGCCATTCTCGTCGTCAAGGCGAAACGGCTGCGGAAAGAGACGGGAGAGGAGCGATGGTATGCCCCGCGTGAGTGAACCTGTCTGGACGTCACGCGTCAGGAGCTGAGGCCTATCTAAGTGGAGCACGGATCCAAGCAGACCTGGGGTCAGAGACTCAACAATATCCTCTTCAAGCCATTCGTCATGCTTGGTGGGTCGATCGACGCGGTTCCTCGGTCGTTTTGCTCATCCAGGCTCAGTTCAGGAGCCCATGTTGATGGCCGTCACTTTGTACATGTCCTTTGTCTACGGTATTGTATACCTCTTATTCGAGGCGTACCCGTTCGTTTTTATCATCAACCATGGTTTCAATACTGGAGAAAACGGACTCTGTTTCCTCGGGTTTTTCGGAGGTGGATTCTTGGCAGTCGTCTTGTGAGTCGATTTGAAGGACTGTCAGCATGTAGCATGCTCATGTAATTCAACAGCTTCATGACCGTTATTGAGCCGCGATATCAGCGCCATGCAGCTAGGATGGCGCCTCAACCTCCCAAGCCAGAAAAGCGTCTCGAAATGTCCATCCTTTCCGCTTGGGCTCTCGTTATTGCTCTCTTCTGGTTCGGATGGACATCTTACGCGTCCATCCACTGGATCAGTCCGGTGCTTGCTGGTGGTTTGATCGGAGTAGGAGTCTTGGGCATGTTTGTCTCCATGTCAGTCGCTCGAGCAATATGTTCGTACATCATGATTGTGCTCATGTTTTTTTTTGCCTCAGGTTCAACTACATTATCGACGTCTACTTGTGGGCCGCTGCATCCGCACTGGCAGCTACGACGGTTTGTCGATCTGCATTTGGAGCTGGGTTCCCACTGTTCGCCACGCAAATGTATGCCAAGTTGGGAACTCAATGGGCTTCGTCCTTGCTTGGATTCCTGGCTCTACTTATGGCGCCTATCCCGATCGTCTTGTTCGTCTATGGACCCACGTTGAGGAGAAGATCCAAGTATTCCCCGACGGCGTAGCGTAGAAGGGTGATGTCGTATCAGATATCTGACCTGCATCTTTGTTCGTACGATCTCAGACTAATTCATAGTGCTTTTGGCCTGAACATAGACACTACTGTTTAATAATACCACGCTGTAGCCGCTAGTCAATGTATCCAGATGACAGCATTGCAGATATCAAATGATCGCGGGTTGACCGGTTGAGCGGCCGGCCCGTATGAATCGGCCAAATCCGGCAATCTTAAAAGCTGCTCTCATTATCCTAAGTGACCTCTTTCTACGATCCGTTCGTATAAACTTGCCGCAGCGATGGATCAGAAAGCTTCGTTGCCCATTGTCAGAGATGATGAGCCGTCCACAAATGTCACTCGTCAGAGCTCGTTGAAGAAAATCTGGATCAAGGGTCTGCTTCAAGCATGCTTGATCCTCCTCATCCTATCTCGACTGTTTACCATTTGGAGCTCGTCCTCCCTCAGCCAGTTGGACCCAACGCTACGTGCCCACTGCCAGGATCTACTCCAAGTACCTCACGGATACTATTCATCTCGTCTAGACCGTCTCGTCTCCACACTTGAGGCGAACGACAACGCTACATGGATAGCTGAGCCAGGCGCTTCAGCGACTTATTACCTGGGAGGTTTTTCTAAATCCGATTGGTTTTTATCTGAACGACCTCTCTTACTCGTCATCAGGCCCACTGGCAAGGTTTTCATCCTCACTCCCGCATTCGAACAGCTGAGAGCGCAAAAAGTCAGCAAGACATCCGAGATCGAAAACGAGTGGATCGCTTGGGCTGAAAATGAAAACCCTTACGAGGTTCTGTTCAAAGCTCTGGGCGATGAAAACGAGATTCGACTGGTGATCGATGGACAAGTTAGGAACTTTATCAGTGAAGGCTTGACTGAAATTTCTGGTGTTTCGCTCGCTCCTAGACAAGCTGGAAAGGACGTCAGTCTCCTCCGAGAGAGAAAGGATCCGAGAGAAGTTGGGTTGTTGAAATGTGCGAATCAAATGACCTTACATGCTATCCGCGAAACGAGGAAGAGGATGTATATGGGGATCAGGGAATCAGAGACGAGAAAAATCCTGGACCAGGAGTTGGCCAAGACGGGTCTCAAGGGTGACGGGGGATTGGTCTTGTTTGGAGGTGAGTGGTTCCGCCACCCCTTTATTTAGGGACAGGATCGGATCGGACCATTACTGACTCTCTGGCTGCCACAGGGGATGCTGCGCTGCCGCATGGCTCCGGGACTGATAAGAAACTTGGAAGGGAGGACCTGGTACTTATCGATGTCGGCGGCTCATGGGGAGGATATACGGCGGACATCACGAGAGTGAGTGACAGCGCAGCGTAAAGAGACCCGATCGTGGCTGATGTATTTCCTCTGTAGACATTCGCGTTGTCAATATCACGGATCCCAGATCAACATCTTGAAATCTGGGAGACTGTCCGACAAGCTCAATACGCTCCATTCGACCTTCTCAAACGATCCAATTCATCTTGTCCCCCAACTTTCGGAGATCTCGACGCCGCCGCTCGAAAGACCGTTAATGCGAAATACTCTACATCTGGCTTTGATATCTTCACTCACCGTTTAGGACACGGTATAGGTTTAGAAGGACACGAGAGACCGTATCTTGTGCCTGGGGCCTTGGACCATCCACAAGCTGGTCACGTCTTCTCGCTCGAACCTGGGGTCTATGTCCCGATGGGTAAGCCCGCAGGAGGATTAGAAGACGTGGGCGTGAGGCTTGAAGATTGTTTCGTGGTAATCGAAGCGGAAGATGGGAGTCTCGGCGGAGAATGGTTGAGCGGACCAGTAGCGAAATGGGGTGATATATGAAAAAGAGGGGAACCTGTTGGGACATTTGTGGGACAAGGGATAGGACATTGCAAAGCGCGGCATATGTATGCAGCAGGGTGTCAGAATGAACATGGATATTATCCGGATATACGCATGTGCACCTTTCGGATCGATGTTGGCCAGACCCGATGCGGCTGAAGCTAGGATGGCGACAGTACGACTGACTATGCACTTTTGGTCATGCTCCGCTGTGGAACGACTACAGTTGACGCATATCACTACTCTTGCGGTTCACTTTGCGGACAGCGAAGGTCTAGCGTGTTTTTACAAGGACGCGGC
Organism: Kockovaella imperatae; assembly: GCF_002102565.1. Taxonomy (NCBI): domain Eukaryota; kingdom Fungi; phylum Basidiomycota; class Tremellomycetes; order Tremellales; family Cuniculitremaceae; genus Kockovaella; species Kockovaella imperatae. The sequence continues at coordinate 376,109 of NW_019028944.1, forward strand.
TGATTTTTTGGCAAACCTCCCTCCACCTTTGTTGTTGTCGTGTCTCTAGTTCATCCGCTAGTCGTCAAGAGATGTAGAGTAAACAATGGGACGCTGGACGAGTTATGTGAAAGCGGGGTCATGTATCTATCTTGGGACACTGCTGTGGGTGAGCTTTGGGTGTGGGACCATCAAGCAGTGAAGAAGCCTTCGTGCGTCAGAAAGACTTATAAAAGACCTGGACCATTTAGGTACTGCTTTGTTTACCTGTACGAAGTTTGGTCACTCTGACCACTGGCCTGTTGGAAACGCTGAGAGACACGATGAATCGTCTCATAGGTCACTCTGGAGCCTTGCTACTCACCCAACTCATCGCCTTAGCAGCCGCTTTTGACCTCTCTGGACTCGCTGGGTCCATCGAATCCGAAACGTTCAATTTGACCCATGACATCTCTCAGCTCGTCCCTTCTGGAGAAGCTTCTGTCCTTTATCCACCCTACAACTATGTGCCATCAGTAGATGGCAAATATCTCCCATCACCTCATGGATCAGCCTTTCAAACGCCGTGGTCTTTCCCACCTGGGTTCCCATTCTCCCTTATCCCCGGCGGGAACCTCTTACCTACTTTACCTGGTCTGTTCCCCGCGAATCCCTCCGGATTCTGGTACGAGAACATTCAGCACAATGGCGAGAGCCCCTTCATACCTGATGGAAGCAATTGGACAGTCTATCGGAACGTGAAGGATTTCGGAGCCCAAGGTGATGGTCAAACGGACGATACGGCCGCCATCATCTCCGCTATCAATTTTCAAGATCGTGGTCCTGGAGGGAATGGAAAAGGCACCACGGGCGCTCCTGCCGTGATCTACTTTCCTACTGGCTCATACCTCATTTCAAACTCTCTACCAATGTACGTCGATACCATCTTCATGGGAAACCCTATCGATCGACCTGGAATTGTCGCTGCGTCAAACTTTACAAACACCACCATGATCACTGGATTTGATCCGGCTTTCGATGCCCCAACCAACTTTTACATGTCTGTCAAGAACCTCATTTTGGATTCGACTCAATTCGATGGTTCGACCGAGCTTCTCCTGCTCGATTGGGGGGTCAGTCAAGCCACTCAATTGACAAATGTTCTTTTCCGTATGCCTCAGGGATCAGAGCATACGGGCGTTTCGACGGTTCAAGGAGGCTCAGGGACGTTTATGGGCAATTTGGAGTTCAACGGTGGACTTGTCGGAATCAATATGAACAATCAGCAATACAACGTCAAGGATGTCAAGTTTGTAGGGTGTCAAACTGCCATCCTCATCTCCCATGGGTTTGACCTTGTCTTCCAAGGCATGAACTTTGAGAGCTGTCAGTTGGGTATCAACGCCACAACGGGAGGGATGGGAAACGTCGGATCCGTCGCCTTGATTGACTCGACGGCAACGGATGTACCCACTGTCTTGGTGACCAAATCTCAAGTTGACCCGTCCACCAAAACGACGACTGGGGACGACAGTATCGTCATTGACAATCTTGTCGTGAATAACGTGGATGTCACGGTCATGGCAGGGTCCGACACCATCCTCACCGGCAGTGTGCCGAATGTCTGGGTCTATGGAAACGCGTATGTGGCAAATGGGCCAGTGGGAGGTCAACACGATAATGGAGTCACCTACGTTCCCAATGCAAACCCTAGTTTGAGACCCAACGGTCAATACTTTACCATGGCGCCGCCCACGTATCAAGAATACGCACTGAATCAAGTGATCAACATCAAATCTGTCAGCGGGTATCCAGTCTATGGAGACGGTCAATCAGACGACACCGTCAACATCAACGCTATCCTTAAGCGAAATGCAGGATGTGCTGTGACGTTCTTCCCTGCGGGGACCTACATCGTCACGTCAACCATTCACATCCCACCGGGCTCGCGGATCGTCGGCGAAGCTTGGTCTGCCATCTCAGCTTGGGGGTCATTCTTCAACGATGAGACCGACCCTCAACCCATGGTTCAAGTCGGGGAACCGGGTGACGTTGGCGTCGCCCAGATCAGCGAAGTGCTCTTCACAGTGGCGGACATCTTGCCAGGTTGTATCCTGCTGGAGGTCAATATGGCCGGACATCAACCTGGCGATGTAGGCACCTGGAACACGCATTTCCGAGTCGGTGGAGCGGCTGGATCGATAGTCGAGACGGGCTGCGGGAACGAGAATGCGCCGTGTCAAGCTGCTTTCATGTTGATGCACCTACGACCTACCGCTTCTATCTACATTGAAGACATGTGGGGATGGACAGCAGATCACGATCTGGATGGGACCAATAATCAAGTCATCTCGACAGGTCGAGGCGCTCTGATCGAATCACAGAACCCCACTTGGCTCGTGGGGACCGCGTTCGAACACAACACACTGTACCAATACAACCTTGTCAATGCTCAAAACCTCTATACGGGGATGCAACAGTGTGAGACTCCCTACTGGCAAGGTGTAGGTAGTCCGGAACTCGCACCTGCTCCTTGGACTCCTAATGCCACGTACAATGACCCGACATTCAGCGTCTGCGGTGCAAATGATGCCAACTGTCGAATGGCATGGTATCAGCGAGTCACTGGAGGATCCAACATCAATCTGTATGGATCTGGCTTTTGGACATTCTTCAACCATAATGGTGCTTGCCAAGGGATCGAAGGGACATGTCAAGATAACGCCGTGGAGATTATTGGAAGTCCTCAGGGTTTAGATTGGTGGAATCTCAATACGAGAGGAGTCTTGAATGTCGTCATTGACGATGGAGAGGTGTTGGCGACTCAAAACAATAATCCAGGTTCTTGGGGTGCCGTCGTAGCGGCTATATTGACTCATGCCACTGGTCTAGCCGCCAGGCGGAGGAGGAGATGGGTGCCACCTCATGGTTACAGAGGGAGAGTAAATAGAGCACGGTTCTGAAAGTTTGTTCAACAGTAATAACGACCAATGTATCCATTAGGCTGGCGCTGGCGCCAGCGCAGGCTGCCGTCTTGGGCAGACAACCTGTGCATGTCATTTTGATTATGCTGAGCTTGCACTTGCGCCTAGAATCTCCCAGCTAGCGAGTAAGCATCCTTTTTTCTCATGACCCATCGAGTATCCCAGATCTGTCAATGTCGTGGACCAGAGAGACTATACGGCTCGACAGAAAGAACAAGGCACCGAGATCCCAATCTATCGAAGGAAAAGTACACTAACAATAGTCATGATAATAATGAATTGTACCTGATTCACGACGAAGTCCCTCCCCTGGCGCCGCCAAATACCGCCCCATTACGCACGCTCCACTGTCCCCTCTCGATCACATGCGGCAGCAGTTATCTTCTAGGCCCGAGCACCCACTTTAAATCCGTTCTACTGGATGTTCTTCTCCTTCTTCTTCTGGTGTATCGTCGTCACTGGGTCTGCTGACAGCTGCTCTCAAGAGCGTATGATGATGTATGCAACCCGAACTCGGAAAGAGAAAGAAAGACGCCACACTTCATCTATGAAAGCGCCACGAGAGGCGTCCATTCTGCTGCATCCAGTAAGAGAGTGGAGAGATTACAAACAAGATCCTAATAGAGAGTCAAGATTCCAATGAGAATGTGGCCACTCATTAGTATTTCAATCCTAATCCCCCCTGTCCCCCTTTCGCGCCCCTGGACGTGTTTCAGAAAAATGGGACCTCGCAACAATAAAAAACGCAAAAAAACGCCTCTTGACCAAACTCGTTTCTGAGCGCATCACAACCATCCATCTCTCTCTCTCATCCGTTCCATTCAATTCATCTTCGCATTCGGCTCCAACGAAGAGGTAGGTGGATTCGGGGTGGCTGCACCGAGCATACGTTCGTTATCTGAGGCCTTTGGGAATAGCAGCGCACCGGTTGAATGAACATGACATAAAGAGAGAGAGAGAAAGAACGAGCGGAGGGGGGTTTTTGGAAAGTCATCTCATCCTCTCTCAACCTCTTTCTTCCTCTTCCTCCGATTCACATCTCACGACGCTCTTTCTCTCGCATATTCTCTCACCTGGCACGACCATTCTCACATTCATTTGGGACGGACTCCGGTCACCTACACTCGTTTCAATCCACTACTTGACGAACCCTCGTCTACGCTCTCACAATGCCTCTCATGGTTGATCCATCGACAGGCGCAGTGATCCAAGCTCTGGCAGCTGGTCCCTCGGCTGCCCCATCAGTGATGACGTTCACTGCCTCTAATGTCGACGCTACGCCTACCGAGCTGGTCTCGGCTGTGCTTAGTGGGTCATTGGCTGCTGCCACGACACCGACATCAATCGTCACCCATACATCTGCAGCCTTGGCTGCTGATGCCTCGTCAAAGATCAAGGAAATCATGGAAAAGGAGACCATGGATCAATTAGCCCTGAGTAGTGAGTCCCTACGCCTTTTCGCCCAGAGGCGACATAGAGGGCAACGATCACTGATCCGCGTGGCTTTGCCCCCTCCCAGGCTCCATGCCCAAATACCTTCTCTTGGCAATGCTCGGTCTACTCCTTTTCATCATGCTGTTCCTGCATCCTCGTTTCATCGCTAGGGTGTTCGCAACTCGACGTTATCGAGCACCATCCAAAGGCGATGACCCCTCCAAGCCTCGTCGCGCAGGAGGTGGAGATCTAGAAAGGGGTTGGCTTTTGTGGTCTGGAAAAAGGATCGTCGCAGATGATTCATCTTCTGGTTCAATCGCCAACTCTGATTCGATCAAAGGATGGACGCCCCCTCCTTTCGCCTCTGGTAATTATCCACGGAACAGCTTCGTGGGGCCAACTCCCAGTACCACGCCCGCTGCCACTTTGCTACCTCCACCGCACATGCGACCCATCTCCAACATTGTCCCGTTCACCTCGGCTCTCATGATGGCTCCTTTCGCTCGATTTCCTTACCGATTTGGAACGTCGCTTAGGATACCGCAAATTGCCGTCGTCTTAATCTACTTTGTCCTCGTTGCATTCGCCATGATCTGGAAATCAGACGTCGACGCCTCGAAACCTGGTTCAGGATACGGGAGAGACTTCATGCGCACAGGTTGGATCGCCATGTCTCAGATTCCCATCGTCATGCTCTTCGGCGTTCGAGCCAATTTGGTCGGACTATGCGTCGGAAAAGGCTATGAACGACTCAAGGTCTTTCACAAGATTGTCGGCAGAGTCATTTTCCTCGCCTCTGCCCTTCACGTCGGATTCTTCGCTTGGAAACTGGCTGCATTTCACAAGCCGCTCAATCTATCCACGGAAGCTTTGAGAGGGGGTCTCGCAGCTTGGATAGCCGTGCTGGTCATTGGCATTACCTCTGTACCCTGGTTGAGACAAAGGTTCTACACTGTTTTCAAAGCGTCACACTTTGCTGGTATGATCGCCCTGCTCGTTGGACTGGCTTTCCACGTCAAGGTCGCCAAGCCTTGGTGCCTCGCCTCGGCCATCATCTATACCGTTTCGCACATTTTCTCTCTCTGCAAGACCCGTTTCGCCGTGGCGGAACTGGTTGCTCTACCAAACGACACCACACTCGTCACTATCCCAAGCATCTGTACTGGCTGGCGGGCAGGTCAACATGTCCGAATTCGCATCCCTGGTATCGGTATCGAGGGTCATCCCTTCACCATCGCTTCCGCACCCGATGGAGAAGGCATGATCCTCCTCTGCAAAGCAGTCGGCGGCTGGACCCGCAAACTGCACGGATACGCATCATCAGTGGACGCTGAGCAAGGCACTCGACGGGCGACGATCATCGTTGAAGGACCTTATGGAGGCTTAGGCAACACCCTTGTCCCTTCCTTCAGCTCTGTCTTGCTCGTCGCTGCTGGTAGCGGTATCACCCATTCTCTATCCCTCGCACATGATTTGATCATTCGCGCCCCGACAGGTGTCGTTCGTGCCAGAGCCATCGACCTCGTCTGGATCGTCAAGAACGAAGAGCAGGCTTCTCCTCTATTCCCTACGCTTCTAGAACTCGTCAAGGACGCCAAACGATTTGAAGAGAAATGTCTGGCCTCGCCTGAAAATCCTGTCCCTGTGGCTCTCCGAATCAAAATCTATCTCTCACGCTGTCCCGATTCTTCGCCGCTGCCACTCTTGAGCTTGTCATCGAGTCAATCTACACTCTCTGAGGATCTTGAAAAAGGTGACCTCGTCCGCTCCAACAGCGGTTCCAGGCGATCCTTATCGGACATCTCGGTCGAACGTGGCAGACCTGTATTTGATACGCTTCTCGAGGGTATAGCCGATGAAGTCATTGATCGGTCGACCAAACGCCAAATGAACCCCTGTGGAATCTGTGTCGCTGCGTGTGGACCATCAGCGATGATCAACGACGTACGTGATACCGTCAGGCGTCTCGATAGGGTCAAATTCAAGGGCGTCGGTGGAGTCGAATTGGCAGAAGAACAATTTGGTTTCTAAAGTGTTTCAGGCCATTGGCTTTTCACTATATTTATGTACGGCCATATTTGGGGTCGTCTTGTAACACATATAGCATAGACATGAACACATTGCATAATGCGCTCTGGGCATAGGCCGTCGTGACAAGATCATTTTCATCGTCGGTCATGGCCAGCTGCAGAACCATCTGTAGCGGCGATGACCGCCACGAAAGCAGTTCAATTACAGTCGAGATTCCTGTAGAGTCTCGTTCGAGTCTGTCTGTTGAGCATAGCTTGCTCACTTGAGAGAAAACCAGCTGGATCAGAATGTCGAGCGGGTCGAAGCAGTACAAAGCCATAGGGGTAAGTCTGTCGCCACTGAACACCAGTTGACAATCAGGACGATGTCTGGAAGCGGACTGATAAAGTGGTGAGTTGAAATGTCTCGTATCGTTGCCCCTTTGCCCTTTTAGCCTTTACCTTCTGAGTCGGTGGGAGAGACGTTACGTGCGCTAATAGGATCTTTCAGAACGCCGAGCTGTTCACTCTGACATACGGTGCCCTTGTCGTACAGTTGATCAAGGTGAGTCCAAGATGTCTCTCCGATTAAAGGACCACTGTTGACTCTCAACGCCAGGATTATGAAGATTACGGCGAGGTCAACAAGCAGCTCGAGAAGATGTGGGTTGGACGTTTCTCCCCATTCCATCGCGGTACCACCGTCGATTCAAGGGGTCCCTGAGATCCAGCTGATGTCTTTTGGCTCACAGGGGCTACAACATGGGTACTCGTCTAATCGAGGATTTCCTCGCTCGGACGGGATTACAACGTTGTTCAAGCTTTGCAGAGACCGCAGAGGTCATTTCAAAGGTCAGTCGTCAAGACTCCAAGATGAGAGGGGATTTCCAACAAGCAATCGGGACTGAAGCAGAAGGACATCTCTATAGGTCGCATTCAAGACGTTCCTCAATATCACGCCTACACTCTCGTTCCCTCCTGCTTCTGCTCAACCTTCCAATCCATCTTTACCACAACCCTCAGAATTCATCTTGACACTCGATGATAATCCCCTGGCGGAGTTTGCAGACCTCCCTAGAGATGCGAAGGAGGGAGGCCTGTGGTTTAGTAATGTCTTGTGTGGTGTCATACGGGGTGCTTTGGAGATGGTAAGTTGAGAGGGCTTAGGTCTCCCTGGATGTCCTGTAAACCAATTCCGCCCCTTATTCCTGGCTCTGGGCTGATCCTCATACCCCACAGATCCAGCTCCAGGTCGAAGCTCGCTTCTTGTCGGATACATTACGCGGTGATGAAAGTACCGACTTGCATGTCAGATTATTACGGATCATGGAGGAGGAACAGCCAGAGAACGACGAATAGGCCCGAGCGCCAGCCCATGCACTACTGTACAACCAACCACCTTGACTATCTCCACAACAACGATGAGACCTACGACGCCACAACTGTCGACTGTGTCCCCTGCGTCCCTACCGGTGGCCACTCCGCCGCACCAGCCGCATAACTCTGATTCGGTGTAGGATCGTCATCGTCATCGTCCTCTGCAAAGCCATCCTCTCTAGGCACGAACGATCCTCTGATCCCTTTTCGCCTACGACCGGAGACTGACATGCCTCTTTGAACCCGTGTTGCACCAGGAGCAGGCTGCTCAGAGATGGCCGAATCGCCATGCTGCATCCTCCATCTGACTGTGCGCCCTAGTGTTTCGACGTTTTCTCGTACCTCTTCGTCCCTGTTCTCTCTCGTTTGAAAGATTGACGAATACCTTGCTTGCGTCGACAATACCAGACTCATCTGCAGGATCCTCTGCAATTCAGGTAAGGAAGGCGGAAGATTTGAAGATGAGATGAGTGGAATCAGGCGGGGAAGAAGAGGGAGCAGGATGTGAAGCATAAATCCGGATAAGAGAAGATGCCTGACGGGAATGAGTGGAATGGAGACGATTGAGTTGGTCGAGCCTGATGACTGGGTCGTAGATGGGACGTCTCGGATTTGAGTGAAAGGCAAGTACACGCCTTCGAGATACTGAAGAGGGTGTCAGCGGCTCCTGCTCTCAAAGCTTGGGACGTGCTTGTACACACCGGCAAGACCTGTGACCAGAAGAATGACCAGACCTCCGCTGCTCTTGGGATGATCTTTGCCTCTTCTAGTGTCTCAAATTTTGCTTTGAGAGTGAGCATCCCGCTAGCGATGAAATCTCGGAGATCTTGCGTCAAGACAGGGATGACACGGGACAATGGAACGCGTTGGGAGACTGCGACGATGTGTGAATGGCACAGATGGCTGTAAGGAGGACGGGTCAGCATTTCGATATGCCTGCTGCTCCGCTTTGACCTACTTGAGGTCCTCGATGGGCGTTTTGAGTGGACCACCGGCGAAGAGGGGTAAGACGTGTACTGTCAAGACGCTCCAGGGTGAAGAGGGAGAACTATGAGCGATGGCATCTGCCATGTTCCTCCCTGGTCTCTCGGCATCTCTAGAGAGGGTCGTACCGTCGGGCAAGACGATACCAGAGGAAGATGATAGGATTGGGATCACAGAGTTGACAGGTCGAGGTGAGGTGGGTCGAGGGTTCAACAAGGTCGGGGTGGATTGATATGGGGATGTCGAGCCTGAAGGTGAGGGAAGAGGAGGCAAGTGGGAGAGTGTGGAGGAGACCTGAGCACGCGTCGAGTGATCAGCTTCGAACCTTGCGTAACGACGGATGCTCGTAGATAAAGACTTGCCAGCTTATTGTCGTATGCTCCTGCACCACTAGTATGACTCTTATTCCTATGCGGGCTATGTGGAGCTGCCCAAGTTGCTCCAGGTAGACGTCTATCCCTAAAGCCTCCTGGGTTGCCTGTACTGCCTCCGCCTGGAGGTACGTCCAAGCTATTTCCCCTGAATCGATCATCAGAGGGACCTCCGTAAGCATTGGATGCTCCTGGTCCATTGCGTCAGCTGTATAAAGTTTGTTGCAGTGATTGCTGAGACAGCTGACCATGTTGAGAGCCTTGACCACCCCACAAACCACCCTGACTGGATTGGGACGGCGAGATGGGCGATGTCGCCATGCGACGAGGTGAGGAGGGATTCGATGGTCCGGCTACCGCACCATTTGAGCTCGATATTTGCGCTGTGGGAGTGACGAGCGGCGGAGCGAGCACGGTCTTGGGAGATGGCGGTCGAATGGATAGACCCGATGGGTTCCGGGACGGTGGTTTGTATGCCATTCCAAGGGGAGAGTGCAGTGTTGGATTAAGATGTAACACAAAATGGAGGAAATAGAGAAATACCGTCCCCGCATCTTTTGAGATTCGACGATATGTGACCTCAGATACATACAACGACGGAGGGACCCATATGGAAATACGACAAACGGACGCCTTGTTCTGCAAACAGCTTCTGACTCGATACTGTCTCTTTCACCACTGCAACGTCGGCCTCGCATGCGGCTCAGAAGGGTGTGGAGAAAGGAGCGGCCGAGCCAATCATTCCCATACCGTAGTTGACTGGCATGGGCCTATAGACGGAGGAATATCCTACGTATATTGTATCAGCGATGCGTGCATTGGAGGGATAAAAAAAGGAGACTAACGGGCTGAACCTATGGCGCCAGGGCCCATGACCATAGGTTGACCATTCGGCATGCCTGAAGAGAGGAGAGCGGTTAGTGAAGGAAGCAAGAGCAGCGACGCTAAGGAATGATGAAGCTCACCGTTGTTTCCGACCCTGTCTGACATGTCTTGCTGTTGCTGAGTCCTTGCAATTTGGTTATCCTGCAGACAGTCGTTAGCCACGAGCGACGGGGAGTTCTGAGTTTGAGCAGCAAAGAATGCCCTCACTATATCCGCCTCCTTCTGCTGTTCTTTCATCCGCTGACGTTCGTCCTTGGAAACCGATAGCTTGTCCTTCTTCTTCTGAAGCCAGCTCTTGTGCCCGTGCTGCGGTTGATTGGGTGCTCCAAATCCAGCTGGACCGAAAGACGATGTCGATGAAGCGGGACCAAAGCCACTGCTTCCCATACGGTTTAATGAAGGGGGTGGTGGTGGCGACGGCGCCGGCGCCGGCTGAGATGAATAGACTGGTCCATCCGCTTCTCTCGCTTTGGCCCTAAGACGCTCTTCCGTTCTTCTCTCCTGTTCTGCCTGTTCACGAGCCTGTCGAGCTGCTGATCCGTTTGGATTTGTGGGATCATCATCTGGGAGAGAGGCCAAAAAGGCCGGATCATCGTATGGGTGAACCCAGATGGATCGTCTGGTCGATTCTTCAACATAGAACACATGCTCACTCCTTATTTCGGGGGGAACGTCAGAGAGCAGTCAAATCGATCGCACGAGAGGAGCTTTCCAAGTCAACTTACGACGGATCGTAGCATCTAACCCAACCTGCAGGTAAGGGACGTCTCTCATCATTCCGATTCATCATGCTCGCTGCAGTGACCGCGCGGGAGACCTGATGAGTCTGTTGAGGCTGAAGGTTCTGTTGAGCTGCAGAGTCATCATCGAATGGCCCTGACCAGTCACTCGTAGCTGCTTGGTATGTAGGCGGAGCGGACATGATGCTTGCGTTGGGTAGAGTGCAGAAGAGGACAATGGTCCGGGGGGGAGATCAAAGGTGAGGGATATTAATGCTTTGGTCTATTTTGGGATTCACCGGCGTGGGGAGCCACAATAGAGTTGTGCCTTGGTTACTATCCACCGGCGACAAATCAGCATAGCCCACCTCGTCAAGAGCTTGTAAATAGCTCATTAGAGCCTTTCGATGAGGGCGTGGCTACAGATCGGAGAGGCAACTTGCATAGGAAAACACCGACCGAAAGATGTGATATTCGATTCACTCAAAAACAAAACTATAAGAACAAGAGTCGACCAGTCAAGTCACAGATCCGCTTCTGACACTACATTGCCCCGCCGATGCCCCCGCCCATTGCCCCAGCTGCACTACTATCAAAACCTCCACCTCCGCCGCCGCCGCCCATACCCATACCCATGCCCCCCATACCACCAAAACCACCTAAGCCAAGATATCAGTAGAAGCCCCTTTCTTCCGTCACCGTTGCTCACCTCCCATGGCCTCTCCGAGTAAGAGACCGCCTCCGAACCCTCCGAGACCCGCTGCCATCGGCATACCTAGTCCATATCCCCCATAGCCCCCATAGCCATATCGTCTTCGGCCGTAACCTCCTCCGTAGCCTATGCAAAGTGAGTATGAGGCCCAATGCGGGTGACTTACCGTATCCGAACGGACTGCCATACGCTCGAGAGTATGCCATTGAAGGGGCCGAATAGCTATATGGGTCCGAGGCATAGTAGCGACCTGGAGGAGTTTTTCAGTCTCGGCAAGAGATTCTGCTTTTCGGGCACCTACGAATCGTTGGGTCGTTCATTTGCCTCTTGAGCAGCTCTTGTCGTCGTTTCATGTACTCAACCTGCTCCTCCTGTTTGTGCGTCAGCCAAAAGTAAGAATGTGATACGGGAGGATTGTTCGATTATAAATCACCTTTGCCTTTCGCTTCTGCTCTGCCTTGATCCTCTGCCTCTCCTCTTTGGCCTTTTGCCTCTCCTCCTTAGTACCGATGAGATGATCCTTTTGCCTCTGAAACCAATTCCTGTGCGCGTCCTTATCAGCGCCTTGGGGAGTCCCGCGCTCTGAAGCCTCATTTGCTGCTGTCCTCGAGTGATCACCTTGCTGACCCTCTCGTTCAGCCCGTAAAAATTCTTCAGTCTTTCTCTCTTCTTCCGCACGCTCTCGAAGTCTTTGAGCTTCTGGCGAGTTTGGATTGGCGGGATGATCATCGGGTAATGATTCCAAGTACGTCGGATCATCATATGGATGTACCCAGATACTTCGACGTGTGGCTTCCTCCACATAGAAATGATGTTCTGTCCTGTTACGACGCCGTCATCAGCTGGCTTGGTTCCTTCCGGCTCGTGAAAATCACTCACTTCGGATCGAAACACCTGACCCATCCTGGAGGCAAGTCCCTTCTCTCATCATCCATACTTCTTCTGCCGTCTTCGCCTATCTGATCGACGAATGTCGAACCGACACTCGATACCGTATCATTCGATCGGACCCTCGAGAGATCATGATCATTCCCGGATGTATTGGCTGCAGCGGCAGGAGATGTGGTTTGACCTTGCGGATTTGTCACTGCTAGCTGGGGCTGATGTCGATCGGCAGTCGCTGCTTCATACGTTGGTGGTCCAGACATCGTGCCCAGCTTCTACTACTGTCTATAAGTGTAGGATGTTAGATGCACTTGACCATTGACATAATGAGCAACTGGCTGGCTTGGCGGCATTCCTCCGATTACCGGATTTAGCCGAGATACAGGTTGATAAGCCTGCTTCCGTCTGGCTGAAGGCAACACGTCATCTCCTCGTACCGTGCGTGGTACTCAGCTGTACCAGCTTGAAATGCCTCCTCTTGTTGGATCATCACTGCGCGGCTCAATCGAGACCTCGTCCATTTTCCCGCCCATCATGGTGGAGGCTGATCAGCTTGACGTCGCCAGTCTGAAAGTTGCAGATCTCAAAGAAGAGCTGAAAAAGCGTGGTCTCTCAGTGACGGGGCTCAAGAAGGATGTAAGTGCAAGGCCTGTCAGAGCCCTTCCAAGTCAACGCTGAAAGGCCCTTTGTTCAGCTCGCCGAACGACTTCAAGATGCTCAAGATAGGGACCTGACTGGGATTACGGAAGACTCTGAGCCAACTGGCGAAATCAAAGATGATGCAGAGGCGCTGGGAGGATCATCGTCAGACCCGCATGAGCAGGAGAGGGTCGAGGAGGAAAAGGTTGATGGCGAGCACAAGGAGGAAGGAGGAGCTACCAAACCACCAAGTCCTAGAGTCCAGGATTTGGAGAAGCCCCCACCTGTCTCCAAAGAGGTCACACCGACTCCTCTGGAGCCTGAAAACGCGGCAATCTCTCCGCACGCCACTGCAGTAGTCGAGGATGGAAAGGGTGTGGGTGATGCTATGTTGGAGGGAGATGACGTCAAGATGGATACTGAGGACTCAGAGAAGGGTGCTGAGATATCCGACTCGAACCCCTCTGAAGATGGGGCAACCGCCCTGAAATCATCTGCGAAAACGAACGGACATGGGCCAGAAGTTCCACGAGCCACAAGGCAAGACGATGGTGATACGAGCGACCAACCACAGGCATCAGGATCTAGATCACCTCGTCCAGACGCGCGCACTAGAGCACCTAGTCCGGGCTCCAAGCCCGCCAAACGCGCACGCGAAGAGGACAACTCGGCCCCTGTGAAGCGCTCAAAATCGACTTACACTACCCCTCTTCCTGTCTCCCTCTCTCACCTCATTCACCCTCCAACCTCGAACCTGTACATCACAAATCTTCGTCGACCTCTTCTTATCCCTGCATTACACGACTATCTCTTACCTGCTCGTCATCCCGCCGATCTCCTGCCACCGCCCAAGGCCCCGTTTGCATCTTTAGATCATCCTGGCTTATGGTTATCAGGAGTCAAGGACCACGCTTATGCCACGTATCCCTCCGTCGAGGATGCACTAGAGACTGCTGAGAAGATCGAGGGAGCAACGTGGCCAGAAGATACGGGAGGTACACTAAGAGTACAATTTGTACCCGATGAAGAACTCAAAAGCCTGGTCGAGAGGGAAGAATTCGCTTGGGCCAATGGGAGGCAGAAATTATCTCTGCATATCAAGGATGGAGACGAGGGATATTCATTCGAGCTTGTAGGAGGAGGATCTATAGGAGCTAGAGGGGCTGCAGGATCAGAAGCCAGCTTCAGAGGGCTAGCAGGGCGGCAGCCACCGCGCGGACCAGCCAGTATACCCCTGAGTGGAGCCAATTCTATCAGAGCGCCGACGGGGCCGAGTGCTGGGACTGGTGGATCAAGAGGCGACTTGGCGATTCGTGGACGCGGCGCTGGGTATGGTTACCCATCAGGTTTGGGTCGTAACGATGGCGCGGCCGGTGCGTCTAGGTATGGCGGCAAACTGGGTGCAGGACCTGGCGTAGAGGGACGGATAGCGAATCCCATGAAGAGGACCAGCACCAGACCTTTCCTCTTCTACAGGGAAGGTCCAGGCGGGGAATCATGACAGGTTTGCTCAGGCATGCAGCTGGCGTGTGAAAATGACTGGTAAGGGTAGAAAAAGTAGTATCAGTGTCAATTCAGGGGCTCGCATCGGTATTCAAGTGGCGCAGAAAGCAAGTGTCAAAGTATTTCGGTATAGAGTGTCGATCTCTTGTCGACTATCTCAAGTCCGCATCGAGACAGCGTCGAAAAATTTTCGAACTGACAGGAGCTTCGCATCACTCTACAAATGGGAACGAAAGACACACAAAGAGGCACGATAATTCTTTAGCATCTACCGTCTGGGCAGAAAGAGCGAGTTTGCGATTCCAGTACGATGAGTCCGTCTATTGTTGTGATATGGTCTACCAGATTGAGCTCGAGGTTCTTGACGAAGTCTACGAAGTGCACACACGAAGATCCGGTCGAAGTTGTCGAAGTACACCCACGAAGAAGCCTCGGATTGCTCCAGAAGAGCTCGGGATGAGCTCCGAAACAGCTCCGACCCAGCTCCGGAATGGCTCCATTTCCGTTACGATTTCTCCCTCGATATTTCTCGGTATGTGTGCATCTGCTCCGGAAGCCGTCGGATCGGGGGGCACACTGCGACGGGCATCTGTCGGGATTCATCACAGACACCAGTTGAGACATCGTGAATCCCCACAGTTGGTTCTCCAAGACCCACTGATATATCATGATGGTGTATGGACTATAATACAGTAATGATTGCAGTCTTGGTCGTGCAAGCGTCGCCAAGGCGGTGATCAATCTTCGAGATCCGACTCGCCTTCACATGTCCCCTTTAAGGTGGACAACGACGGGGTCGTCAGCCTTCATCTTGCCGTCTTCGCCACGTTCGAAGTCGCCTTCATCGGGCTGCGCCTGTACCAAGGGGCACTGGTCTAGCTTGCCACTCAAGAATGACGCTGAGAGCTCGTGGACTGTCGATAACAACTGCAGGGCTTTCGACGGTGAAGTTGGGGCGAGGAGAGGAAAATCCGAAAAGCTTTGGTCTGATGGACGGAAACGGGATCAGGGGACAATGCAAGCGGGCGTGGCGTGGCAAGACTCACGATTGCTGTTCATCAGTGTGACGAGGTTTCCTCCCATCCCTTTCACAATGTTCACAAGTCTGGGAAAATGGCCCTTCCAGATGGTAAATCCTGGTGAATTGATCACCAATGTTGGGGGTGTATGGGGAGGAGCGTGACCGGAAGGTGATGGAATCGGTAAAGGTTCTAGCCACGGATCGAGCATGATGGCCTTCTTGACGGGCAGAGACGCATGACCTTCCGGTGGTGGTGTCTGAAGGGTATAGAGCTGAAGGCACGAGTCAGTAACAGGCTTAACTGAGAGACGGCGGAACGAGACCTACAATGGTCCCGCCTCCGAAAGAATGTCCCGTGAGATAAAGTTGGTCTGTTTCTATCCTATCTCTGAATGATTCTATCCACTCTCCTCGCGCACTTTCGTCTAGGCCCAGTATATCCTTCTTGTCGCTGTTGCCATCGACGAGCTGACGGAATGAATGAAGGCATTCATATATCTCTCGAATCCTGAAATCCAGCTGGGAGGTCCTGAATTTCTCTAGCGTCCCGTGATTGCTCTCGTCCCAACTGTCAATCGGTCAGTCCGAGTCCTGTTCGTCGTGTCCGCACTCACACCAGATCGTCTTGTTTGACATAATGCAGGATCTCGTCATCAGGCAACGTCACGGCAGGTCCGGACCCATCTCGATGTTCTACAACCAGCACTATATATCCTTCCGATGCCAAACTTGTCACATATTGGGTATAGGTATGTCTCGTTCCGGCCAACCCGTGTGAGAATACTGCGAGGGGGTATTTCGAAGAGTTGGTCTTGAGCGGGGTATTGTGATAGGCCGGGAATTTTAAGCGACCAACGATGAATCGGAGGGCTTTGACTGGGTATATAATGTCAGCACTAGTCCCTCAAGCTCTGACGATCGTATGAATGGGCAGCCAGAATCGATCATTCTCACTCACACAACCAAGATACACCTTTCTTTCCTAGAAACTTTTCGTACCCAAATACCATCTCGTTCACCGGCTCTGGAAACCAATGGACTCCGTGGGTCTTCTTTGCGGATTCGCCGTAGGGATAGAAAAGAGAGTATCCAATCTGATCCATACTCAGGACAGGGCGCTCAGTCGAAGCGAGCTTTGGCCAGAAAATGGAGTATGCCTTTGTGGGTGGACCCCTAACATAGGCATATCCAATCTTCTTATGTGGTCCAGGGGTAGCCTGTGGCAGATTCCCGGTGAATAATGGAGATCGAAGCATCGACATGGTCGCTATGACAATGACTATGACAGTGATAGACGTCCCGAGCATGCGAGTTGAGCGATTCGGACGTGATCACACTGGCTCGATGGTGATCCCGATTTATTGTCGGATGACGATGAATTTGGCTCCTGAGGTGACGCAGGTGATGACCAACTGGGAGTCAACTTCGCCTACCAAAACATCTTCGGACTAGAGTCAAAGCTCCGAGAGGTGATGGGCGATGGGTCGCTCTTTGCAAAGACCAGGGACCTAGTCGGAAGGCAGCTGGGATTGGTGATGGATCATGAATTCGCATATCCAGTACGTGACTCTTGAAAGTTGCGGCCGCGGGTATTTCATGCGGCTCGCTCCATTGGTCACCGAGAACTTGTATCAACGTGTCTATTTGACGTCGAGCGGCATCTAGTACAGAGCATGCGCTGGTGAGAGGCTTCAGGCTAGAGGCGTCTGGACGGGCAAGATGGAGGGTTACAGAGCTGTGATTCACTCGGAGCTTGAGGACCTGAAGAGGCTCGCGCATGGTAGGGAGGGCTCGAGGTTCGCCCCCTGCGAATTGAATTCTCGATCAGCCAGTGATGGTCCGATGACGATCGTTAATGCCGGATGCATGATACATGCGCTATGCTACAGTATGCCTATCGAGTCGTTGCGGTGCCCTTTCCAGATTATGGGCTGACCAATCCAAGGCTCGATTGTCTCTATACCTCCTCCAAAAATCCCTGTACTATCAACCTCTCCACTTGACCTCTTGCCAATCTGAACCGCTCTCCCTTCCTAAAGTCGATACGTTCTCCTCCTTCAAGTATGACCTCTCCTGCATCCTTGACGACCCTAACATCCACCATGAGCTCACTTGGCGGTCGATCGATGCTCGCCGTGAGATCCAAGACATCCAGGAAATCCGACTTGTAATCCAATATCAAGCTATTGTAGCCACGCAAGAAATCTAGCTCTTGGGGTGATAGTGCTGATCTCAGATCCGGTGCATCCTCCGACGTGACTCCAGATGATGTTCCAGGTGATAATAGATACGCTAATCCTCCGCCTGCATCCCACCATCTCTCTTTGATACCTCCTACCCGATTCTGCAGGTATGCCAGCAGACAACGTTTGTTCCGTCTGGCAGCGAGGTGTTGTACTGTCAGACTACACAATAGACCCCTGTCCTGAGAGAGAGAGGCTTGACCATGCTGCTCTGCTGCAGCAGTGATGCTGTTGCCTAATTGTCGTGTCTCCAGGCAGATGGACAGGATGAGGGACAAGGCGTATTTCGGTAAAGGCAGCTGAGCAGTATTCGCCAAAGTCGATCTATGAGACGCAGTGACTAGTTGGAGAGCCAAGTCACCGTACATGATGGTTTACCCCACCCGAATTGGCAGTATCCTATGCTTGTTGTAGATGCTGTAGATGGAAGGTGAGGAAATGATGCTTCGCGCCGGACGCGTATAGATTTCCCACGGTGGGCGTAACTCCAACACAAGAACCCGGAATTATTCGGCCGCCAATGACCTTATGCAAAGGGGGATCCCATCCCATACCTGCCGCTGAGCATCTTATACAATCTCTCTTCCTTGCTTGTCTAGCAACCATTCATACAGTAAGCAGCAGCAATCACCACTGTCACAGATCGTACTGAAAGACTGCGCCAGACATGATTGGACAATCTCTCGGTGCCGTTCGTGGTGCTGCTCGTGGTAAGAGACGTTTTCGAGATTCGCACACTCGGCAGTAGCACTGACACTGAATGCCGATAGGCTCTCTGCGGACGTTCTCGACCTTTTCCCCTAGGCTAGCGCCAGGTGGATATGAGGACACTATCCGAAACATTCTGATTGGTGAGTGCAATTGGCTTGGAGATCTCCAAGGTTAATCAACATCTTCTTAGGATCCGACACCAAGGTCTTGGTGCAAGGATTCACTGGAAAGACTGTGAGTAGAGCGTGTGCTGAAGTTCTGGGTCATGTCATGGTACTGACGCCATTCTCTCAGGGAACTTTTCACGCTCAACAGGCTATCGATTACGGTACACGTATGGTCGGAGGAACAAATCCAAAAGTGCGTAAATAGATTCGTTCACGATTGACTCGGACTCTCAGAAAGCGGGACAAGAACACCTAGGTCTTCCAGTCTTTGGCTCGGTCCGTGAAGCAGTGGACAAGGTCCAACCAGATGCCTCGGTCATCTACGTTCCTCCGCCGTTCGCTGCCGACGCCATTATTGAGGCCATAGAAAATGAGATCAAGCTCATCGTCACCATCACCGAGGGAATCCCTCAACGCGATCAGATTCGAGTGATGAACGCTCTCAAGTCTCAAAACAAGAGTCGAATGATTGGTGGAAACTGCCCTGGAATCATTAGTGAAAAGTGTAAGATGGGCATCATGCCAGGTAGTATTTTCATGCAGGGAAATATCGGTGAGTTCGGATGTGTGGGCTGCGAGTGGGCATGACTGAACTTTGTTCTCTCAGGAGTTGTCTCTCGTTCAGGAACGTAAGTGCACGTTGATGTCTATGTTCGAATGATGCTGAAAATCCCTTCTCAGGTTGACATACGAGGCCGTCAAGTGAGTCAGGAGCGAGAGTTGCGCCGCTCAGTCCGCTGACCTCTTGTTAGCCAAACCACCGTCGCGGGTCTCGGACAGTCGCTCACTGTCGGTATTGGTGGAGACCCTTTCCCCGGTACTCAACACATTGACGTCGTTAAAGTCTTGCTCGAGGACCCACGTACAGAAGGAATCGTCTTGATTGGAGAGATTGGAGGGTCAATGGAGGAGGACGCTGCTGAATACTTGGAGCAACACAACAAGTCATCGGCCAACCCTAAGCCGGTCGTCGCTTTCATCGCCGGTCGGACTGCCCCACCTGGGCGTCGTATGGGTCACGCAGGCGCCATCATCTCTGGTGGAAAAGGTGCGGCGAGTGACAAGGTCAAGGCTTTGCAGAAGGCCGGGGCGATTATCGCTGAATCCCCGGCGCAAATTGGAGATCTCATGCTCAAGGCCATGAAGGCGGCTGGCAAGGCTTAAGTAGCGAGTATCACGCGAAATACAGAAACGAGATCGACGCATGCCAGTCTCGGACTCATGCATCAACGTGACTGGCCTACTCCCCCTCCTCTCCTCTGACCACGATTTGCAGCTGTCGAATGAATTGACGTAGGCTCAGACATTCACTCCCTTGGCTGTCTTTGTGCTGTTTCTTTCGCTCGATACTCCAAGTCTCTTTTACTACGGGGGCTCTTAATATTCATGAAGTGAATGGCGGCTGATCAAAGGGTGATATGAAGCCACGGTCAGCCATTTCTCTGCCATCTATAGGACCCCAGACATTTGCTTTATCTTTACATAGAGGGACACATCGGAACGGAGCCCGGCCGTCGCATGTACCAGCTGGAGAATGGCATGGAGAAAGGGATGGAGGAATTGGGAATGGCTAGAGATAATGGACAAGGGTGAGTAGACCTTTGACATCTGTCAGATCCATAAGCTCCTTAGCTTCTGCTTCAGATTTGGTCGCAACTTGAAATCAGAGACGAGGTGAAAATACGGCAGCATGTCTGGAAGATTTACTGAACAATTGCTGCGACCGGGAGCGCCTCACGTTTCCTCATCAAGCTTGTCAGAACATAGGCTGGAGGGTGGATAGAGGAGTTATCGAGTGTCGCTGATGTGTAGGAGGGGCATGGGCTACTGGGTAGCCTCCTTTGCCATTCACAGCCAGATTTGCCCGTACAACGGCGATGCATCGAGTCATGAGCCGTGCTTAGCATGTGTCCACAGAGAAGGAACATCAAGGTGGTCGAGAAAATGAGCGATGCTATACTCTAGTCAAAGGATTAAAGGAGCGTTTTGCCTTCCTTAAAAATCAGCAGATCTGCCACGCTCAGCTGCAATTGCCGAGTGCTCGCCCCTCGGTGTCGACACTCAAGATGCTGGGACCGATTGCTCAGACGCTTCTGCTATATGGACAGAGCGGATCTATTCAGTACGAGATACAAGCAGTGCTGCATGCCTGCGCAAGCACGATGCACATTGTTCCAGCATCGGGATGCACCGACATCGTCGCCTAGCCTCTGACGACACGATCACGATTCGAGACGGTGTATGGTGGCTCCTTCGGCTCCCTACGAACGTGGACATCATTGAGCTTGATTGGCTAGCTTGGAGGGGATCTCAGCGATTGGTCTTTCTCCCAGAGCTCGCTCGCCGGATGACTTTGAGTGTCGTTCAACGTGGATAAGATTCGAGCTCGCGGTCGAGGGACCGGGTGAATGTCATAGCGAGAGAGAGATAGAGAGAGACTCAAGGTTATACGCGTGGCGTTTAAGGGCATCATCATGAGGTTCTCGTGATTTGCCAGATGAGTGTGTATAGGTGGACCTCTTTTGTTTCAATGACCATCAGAGGGATTTGTGAGCATGGCCTCAAGAGGTCCCAGCTGTACTGATCTTTCGGTATCCTGCCGAGGAGAGCTATATGCATGCATTGTAATGACAGCTGGCCGTGTCTGTGTCTTCAAAGTCCCAAGTGATAATAAGTGTTAAGCCACCCAATCCCCCCAGCGCGTCACATTTTGTAAAAAAATTCCCTCGAGGGGAAGCGGCGGGCGGCGGGCGGGAAGCAGCAGCAGCAGCAGCAGCCACAGCCGCCACATGTAGCAGCAGCAGCGTCGTGGTGGTGCTTATACTTGTCTGCTTGCTTGTCTGCTTGCTCACTGACTGGCTGGCTAGCTGGCTCAACATTGTCCCTTGCCCCGTAGCGACAATCTGCTCTGGAGACTTCTTCTTTCTTCCGACAGACAGTTTCGTCAACGCAGTGACACGGCCGATGTGATGATAATGATCCATACGGTCTCAACCATCATCAGTCACTGAGACACGGTCCACACCTAGATACATATATTTTTTTTCGTCTGGATCTCCTCTGCCCATCGTCTTCCTCCTACTTGGTACAATAATGATCTAGCAGATCATCTGAAGTGGATATAATCGCTTAGGAAAAGGGGCTGCATAGCACCATCGTCACCCAGCCGGGCCATTCACACTGGGCCACGCACGGATGGGAGCATCAAGCTTTTTGATTCTCCATTGAAACAAACATGGCGACCATGGCCATGCCTCCACACGATCCCATCATGTCGCAAACACACGCTCTATCACCTCCTTCTCCACACTTGGATGACAATGGATCAGGCATGCTGGGTACTTCCTTGACTTTCCCATCACTGCATTTGGGATCGTTTGACTCGAGATCACCCAACGACTTTGCTTCGTCCACTCCCTTACCTAGACCGCCCAATTCTATGGGTCCGCCAGGCAGTCCTGGCATAGGAGAAGAGGGAAGACAGTACAATCACTCGTGGTCACCGTCATCGAACCGTTCTCCACCGCCTGGCTCCCGTTCTATGGCTCTGGGTGGTTCTAGAGATCGTTTGGAATCATCATCATCGTCGTCATCATTATCACCTACTCGCGCATCACAGCCTCAGAGTTACAGTCCCACACCCTCATCATCTCGACTTCCATTACCTCCTCAACTCTCCCCTCTTAATCTCAACACCAATACCAATCCTTACTCCAACCTTCCGAACGGCTCATCAACGCGTCCCCTTTCACCTCTGAGGTCTCGAGCAGACTCTGGACCTTCAAATAGTGCGACTAGGCCATTTACAGCACCGAGCCTGTCCTCTGCCCCGTTACGAGTTCCTGGTCAAAACGGATCGAACACAGCCAAAGAATCATTGACGGTTCATATACCAACCGGAGCATTCCCGTACAATGGACCTGATCGCGAGTACGGGCTCAGACACTCGCCAGGCGTCGGAAGGAGACGGACCATCGTTCAGGGTTCTGCTACACTGTCTCAGCCTTCAGAGGCCTCGTATGAAGAGAGCATGCCGGAGCCACTCCCAATCGGTAGTCTCTCCCTTGGATCGCCCTCCAATGCCCATCGAAAGTCGCCTTCCCCACCGAGGGTCGAGCGCGGTTCCCTGATCATGCCAATCGCGAAGCCGACGCCTGCTTCCCTCATGACCGGGAACAATGCGGCTGCAGATACGATACCGGACACACCGAGTCGGCGGTTGGAGAAGCGTACTTCAGACATGGAACTCCAGCGCGTGACCTCCGGATCCCCAACCCCTAAGCGTTCCCTACCTAGACCGCCAGAACTGTCGATCGGACAGCTGAGGGACGTGGTCCCGCGGGACTCGGATCCGGTGGGTGACTCGACCAATCGGACTCCTCTGCCAGTCGCCATGTCCCCATCGGCCACCGCTGCTGGCGTCAAGCCGCGTGCCCGAATACAATCATCACCGAACATACCCATTGTATCTGGTTTGGCCGATGCAGGCCCATACGCAGCGGCTGCGACCTCGTCAAAACCCGCGCCAAAACCTTCTCCTCAACGCGCATCGAGGCAACCCAAAGAGGAAATCTGTCTGGAGTGTATGATGCGAGATCGAGATTTGGCGGATGTGGATGTCGTCGGTCCAGGTGTCTGGGCCCGCGCGAGTGACGCGGACTTTGAAGAGCTCAAGGCAAGGGAGAACGCTCTGCTACAATCTGTCGGGCCTTCGACATCGTCGTCCGGAGATCACTCTGCCAATGGTCCTCTGGAGTCGGACGATGACGAGAGTCTGCCTTCCACTGGCCATTCGGTCATTGACGAGGCTCGCAGACGGAAACGCAGGGAGGCAAAAAGCGCAAAGCGCAGAGAAGTGGATGCTGTGGTCCGGAAGCTCGGATGGAGAGGTTTCAGATGGGAGGAAAGGGGAGAGGGATTCCCGGAAGGCTTCCGCGGCACTAAGGGTGCACCGTTGTCTGAATCAGGGATCAAGGCTATCATGATAAAAGTGAGCGGGCTTCCTGGCTTCGTGAGTGGCGGGCTGACCGGACCGCCAGTTCCCATCGTCATCTGCACACCGAGCTGAAGCTCTGGACACCTATCTGTATCACCAGGCGATCCTCGTCCGCGAGCTTCGGGCAGAGGCTCAAAAGCGAGGTGGATATCCTGAACCTGGGACCAATCAAACGCCCGTCGTCGCGCCACGATCCAGCTCCGTCGAATGGGAAGCAAAACACGCTCGGGAACTCTCAGCTCATATGCGAGGCGCTTTCGATGCCAAACTCGATACCGTCAAGTCGAAGCTTCGTTCACCTCTTGACACACTGCAGGCTCCCAACAACGAGGTGTCATCCATGCGACCTTCGCCGTCCTCACCTGCTGATCTAGCGGGCATGGCGAGAGTCAACGTGCCAAAGGCGGTTGAGAGACCGGCGACTCATTTCTACCCTGAACGTGAACCTCGTGCGAGAGGCATGACGACGACCAGTACGATCAGCGCCATGACTGCACCACCTAATTTGCGCGGAGCTGCGCAGCCACGAGCGGATGATATGGATGAATTCTGGCCACCAACTTCCGAAGGTGGACTCAGACCATTCTCGTTCGCGGTGCGTGCTGGTGCGGGTGGCGGGGGAAGTGTGAGCGGTAGCGACGGTCACGGCAGGAAGACCATCTTTGGACGATTTGGAGGGTCTGTCACAAGCCTGTTTGGTGGATCCAATCATGGCAGTGGAAGCATGATGGATATGCAGTGAGTGGACGCCGGGGGAAATTGAACTCGGGGAAAAATTGACGATTGGACTTTAGCCTTGGTCTCGATGCCGACAAGCATCAGCCTGGCTATTCGCGTGCTGCTTCGTTAGCCTCGCCGCCGCGCCAATCTTTCTTCACGCGGTCCCGAGCTTCTTCTATCAATGAGCAGCAAGAGAGGAGGATCCGACAATCTGTTTCGACATCCCGCCTATCTCAGGCCATTCATCCGGAGGATACAAAGGCGAAGGGCTTCCGCGGCCTGTTGAAGAAGATGAGACCGAAGAAAGACAAGGAGGCCATCCTCCAAGTTCAGACGCCTCAAATTTACCAGGAAGGCTCTCTCGCACCTCCTCCTCGGATGTCATATTTCGATGCCGGAGATCGTCAGCGCACCGGCTCGAATGCATCGATGCTCACTGGCGACTCTGCGTCTGTGATGGGTCGACAAGGCTTCCGATCGGTGTCCGCACCGCAGGCTGGAAGCTCAAGCGGCGGTAGCCAAAGTGCTAGCCCCACGAGCTCGAGGTATAATCGTCGGGAGTCATCGTATAACCAACCTGGGTCAGCGGTTGAGCTCTTGTCGCCTGTCAATGGGTCTAAAGGGGATGCGACGCTGCGATCCAGTGATCGAAACACGACGTACAGACCGCACAACAAAACCGCTTCATCATTCTCCAACAGCTCTCTTGTCACTCCTCCGTTGACGAATCCCAATGGATATGGGCCCTTTTTCTCCGGTCACTCGACGCGGACTTCACCACAGAGTGTCCATCGCTACCAACAGGGTCCGTCACAAAGTCAGTACCGGGATACTTCACCAGACTTTGGACCGATCGACTACTCGCGAAGTCCTCCTCGAGTCCCTTCTGGAGAAATGTATGCTCAGCCTGTCGGGACGGACTCGGTGGGAAGTTTCGGAATGAGAGGAGGCGGACAACAAGGAGACTCCACGATCAATGGTTATGCGCAGTCTTACCATGTACGCGATGCCTCACAATATGGTATGCGGTATTCTGGAGACAGCTACAATGTTCGTGTCGGTAGTGGCGGCGCTGGAGGATATGCAGGTGGGAATGGGGGAGACAGCGGGAGCATCATGTCGGGTGGAAGTAATAACAAGACGAGAAAGGGGAGAGGGTTCAAATTATTCGGCAAGTCGAATCGATAGTCGGTGTGGAACTAGTTTAGGGGGATAGACAAGGGGCAGGCAGGGGATTTGGCATGGATCAGGACCAGGACTTTTGGTACTCATGAGGTAAAGACGACATATACAAGAGATTTGATGATCATGATACGGTTTGGACGATCGGTGAACATGGGAGGTGGGGGCGATTGGTCTGGAGATTAAGCTGTAGCAGGACTTTTCTTGGTGTATGCACGGGTATGACACAAATGATAGGACAGTGACAATGTGTTGCAGAGATACACTGAGGCCAATTATCCTCACTATTGGTACAGGTAAGCACAACAAGTACAAAGACGAAGCCAAAGCCCCCAAGAACTATTCACAGAGGCCCTCTCACTGCCTTTGGGTCCACACTCATACCTCTGCTGAGAGCCCGTCTACTGCCATCTCGGAGAGGTCTCACGACGCCCATGCTATCATTCCTTGATCTACGAAATACGCTCAATCCTCTGGCCATACTGACATCTCTTGCCTGTCTGGCTGCAGTATCTTCTCGGTCGCCCACATCACCTGTACGTCTACTGCTATTTGCTCGAGCGATAGCCGACCTTTCCCTGTTCTCTTTGATCCATGCTGCTCGACGTTGATCTTTTTCGCGTTGTTTCAAATTACGCTGAGTCGCAGCTTGGGCGATCATCAGGTTGAACGCGCTCAACTCGTTGCTGGGTTGTTGCATTCCCTCTTCTTCGACCTCCTCGAGGATATGGTGTGGTTCGAGGTTTGCTCGAGGTGAACGACTGGATCGCCCAAAGTGATTGTGAGGGAGTGATGAGCGCGCTGAAGTGAGCATAGGAGGCGAGAGTCGATGCTGCATCGCCGATCGCGGAGGCATTATTGAGGCGGGACTGATGAAGTGGACTCTCGGCTGAGGATTGTTTCCTTCAGGAGAGTAACATTGAGGTGAGATCTCATCGGATCGATAGAACCAAGAAGGACTTTGTCCGCCTTCTTCTTCCAGATCCATATCGAACATTGGCTCGTCATATGCCCCCTCGACGTGGTTTAGAATAGAAGCTGGGGGCAACAGCTGAGGCCGAAGTGGGAGATGTCGTAAGCCCACAGCAGGTTGATCCTCCCAAGACGAGGAAGATACTTCGGCTCGCGGTCTCTTTCTGGAGGTTCCTGCTCCCCGAGTGCGTTCATGCGACCTCAGCTCCTCATCTTCGTCCGAATTCGACTGAAGTCGCTTACCCACGGCGAAAGACGTGTGCTCCTGCCGTGGCAAGTATCGACTGGAAGACGCAACCAACACTTTGCCCTCCCGTTGAGCTTGTGCAAAGGTCCGCCTGTTATATTCCGAAAGAAGGTGCCTCCGGTTAGCAGCGTGAACTTTGCGCTGGAGGAGAAAGTTATGGCATGCCTTGGCGGTCGGCAAGGCTCCAGGACGGCTTGGAGGAGCAGACGGCAGTCGTAAACTTTCCGCTGACGAGTATCTGATAGGCGGTCGGAAAGCATCGACGTTGAACGGCAGAGGTCTAAACCCAGGTGGATAGGAACGGGGAAACGTCTGATAGCTTTGTGAATCAGGATAGACGGAGTGCTGCTGGCGATGGCCAAAATCCAGTGGACTCTGAATGCCATGGGACGGCCAAGAGTGATCTTGTCCCCTGAAATCAGCAGATCGGGGGTCAACGGACATGGGTACCGGAGAGGGAAGACTCGGAGGGACGTCTTGACTTGAGACCGTGGGATGAAGCCTCTGGAATCCGCTGGAGATGGCCTCAAATGGTGCTTGAGTCGGTGTGGGCGATCGACCACCAAGGTACGCTTGCTTGGATGATCCTTGAGGAGTAGGCGTCAGCGATCCATCTCGTCGACGCTTGGTGAATGCGCCAAGGACAGTGGCATTGACGGGGGAGCTAGGTCTGAGACGAGCGATGGATACACCTTTAGGGCGAACATGAGGGGTACGATCTTCGAGGTCCGGGCCGTCTTGCTGTCCACATTTATATTTGCCTCGGGGGATGCGAGTAACAGTGCGGACGGAGTCTGCATCGGATTCGAAGCCAGAGGGGTCGTAGGTGAATGGAGCCAGATGCGTTTCGCCAAAGAATCTGAGGGGTCGTCTCTCTCGTGCATCGGCAGGAGTGATCAGTCGGTGAGTCTGAGTTCAGCCTCGAGTGAGTCGATATGTAGTGAAGGGAAATCCAAGCCACACTCACAGCTGGAGATTCGGTAACATCTGACGCGTCCTCTTCATCGGCTTCCAGTTCGGCACTCCATGATCTTATACCGGAGGATACGGAAGTGGGACTCCAAGCTCTATCAAGCTGCGCTGGTCCCGGCTTGACCGTGTTCGCGTCGCATGTCGCCTGATGAGAGACATTGTCGATACCTGAGTCGACAGGCAGACGAAATGCCCCAAGGCCAGTGACTGGAGGGCGCATTGGAGTTTTGCCCTTGTCGATGACCGCAGTAGGCGGTGATGGTGTCTTGGACAGGAAGCTTACGGAGAGATTGGTCTCAAACGCAGAGCTCAGGAGGCCTGTACTTGGTACCTGACACATCGGGGTCAGCTGAGAGGTCTATTATATCCAGCAGGACCCCCACCATTACAGGAGGAGGGACCGACCCAATGGCCTCGCTTAGATTCGTCAACCCATGCAGTACGTTCTTCTCGCCACTCGTACCCTCTTCAATCCCAGACATCATCTCAGCTTCTTCATGCGTACCATTCTTCGACGACTGCTTCTTCAGCTTCAGAGTCGACTTGGTACCATCGGCCGTCGAGTCCGCTTTAGGTGGATAAGGGATAGGTGGGAAGGCCGGAGGGATCGACTTCCACTTTGAATTGTATGGAAATCCATGTTGAGCCGCTAGACCTCCCGTCGTGGGCGTTGGTGGAGGATCAGGGATGATCTCACTGATGGAGCTGGCATTGTCGACTGGTCCTTGGTCTTCGAGCGGCGGACCAGAAGGCGGTGGCGCAGACGCAGCTGCTCGAGATCGAGTAATGATGACTGGAAGAGGGTACGGAGCAGACAATACAGCTCTAGCTGCTCTGTAGTCAACTTTCTCCCTGGGCATAGTGTCAGTCGTACGTGATGAAATGTAGAGTCCGAGAAGGCGGTACGAGTGGTTGAAGATGAGTGACGGTGAGGGGGTAGCGAGTCAGTCGAGACGAGATCCATGATCGATGATTCGACATGGGTCAGGCTGGCCGCCATTGTTCCAAATGTTGACGAGGGGGTGAAGTGTTGTCTCGGGTGTTTATAAGTATAGGTACGGAAGAGGACGTCCTCTGCGTCTTCGAGGAAGCGACGTTCAAATGCTTGTAGGCGGGACCGTCTCGAAGCGAGGTCCTGCGGCCAGCAAGCGGCCTGTGACGGGCAAGGGAGGAGAAGTCAGGCGCCCAGCTTAGTCAACAATCTTGGAACTAGTATAGAACGTTGCGCCGGATACGCTATGTCTTGAAAACCATAGCCTAGTTGGCCGGCTTCTTCCACCTTGGGGTTAGGAGCATAACGTGGGTCGATGCATGTCCTCCATGGCGACAGCTCCGTGTTTCCGCCTGGAGACGAGCACCGAAGCTGACACTATCCACATTACTATAAGCATCTTCTATTACCTTGCTCTAGTCAGCTTTCGTCACTATAGAGTCGAAAACAGAAGCACGAAGGTCAAGACGGAGGGATCAGCGTCTGTGTACGGGAGCAAGTAGGCGTTCTTGATGATCCTAGGGAGCTCCCAGCCTAGACGGCATGGTGAGTCTCATCGGCTAGATACTTCTAGACCAGCGCAAGCGGCTCCTCACAGGACGACTGACGGTCTCTACATGCCGGCAGTTATACATGAATACCACAGAGATCACGGCCGAACATGCTTGATCTCAGGTCACCACCGGGATTTAAGCTTAAAATGACTGGCGGCTGTGACCGCCAAGCGAATGACTTTTTTGATTCCGGGTTCAAAAAGTCGCCACCGACTGTCTCAAGTCGAGTTGAATGATTGTGAATGGGATGGATAGATCTTGGGAGTGTTTGGTGTTCAACCTTTCACCTATCGCCCCCCGATCCCATAACGTACGGACAGATAGCAACGATAGAAACAGAGGGAGGAGGACAAGAGAGCTGGTGTCAGAAGCTTGTTCCTCAGAGAGTGCAGGTCTCACCTAGCTCACATCTCAGCAAAACGATGGATCCCTCGGACGCCGATAGGTTTGGACTGCCTGGCATCGCACAACGACAGCCTGGACACAGAAGGACACTTAGACCTACTGCTCCCTCCTTCCGATCAGTCGCTACGGGAAGCTCTAGCGATCCTCGCGGTCCAATTTCTGCCTCCAATTCGACCCCTTCTATCACAGCTTCCACCTCCAGCTCGACGTCAGGTCCCCTGTCCGTAAACTCAATCCGACCTGGACCAGAGATTGGGCCTGCTCGGACGGCCAATCAACCTGGACCGTCACGCTATGCTGGGACGGCTCGACGTCCACCGCCAGGAGCATCTGGAGACTCTGCGATAGACTTGACAGAAAATGATAGTGACGACGATGTGATCATCACCGGTGTCCGTGGTCCTGCGGCGTCCTTGCCGACCCGCAATGGAGGGGCTTCAACCGTCAGGCCTATTCATTCAGGGCAAGCTGTTCGGCCGGCTGCTCCGACCGCAAGGCATGTCCGAGGCATCGAGCAGAACGACTTCAATCAGGAGATGAACAGTGAGTGAAGGCTTTGGCTACCCACTTGTACCGTTACAGTGCTGACGCTGATTATCAATTTGTCCCATTGATTCCTTGTCAATACAATGCGCTCCTTTCTCCACTCGTCCCCCCTGTCTTGTCTACTATCAGATATCACCGAAGCAATCGAGCGACATCGACGAGACACCGATGCCCTACTTGCCGCTGATCGCGAAGATGAACGTCGACGACTAATCCTGTCTCCTCCTGCACGGTCCGCACCTCCAGCTCACCAACCTAATCAACCTCGAATCCGCCTTGGAGGCGCCGTCCTTCGACGAGGGGATCAACAGATCAACTATGCCGCACAAGCTGGTCAACGCGGGAATCCCACGATCACTGCGGGCCTAAGACACCCTCCTGACGATCCTCGGGATCCGGCACGGCGTGTGATGCCGGCCCCGGCTCGACGATGGGATGATGGCGAGTTTGACCGTTACCAAAGAACTAGAGACCTCGAGGAGTATCTCTTCGATGACGACGAAGAGGGTGATCCCCTTGACGAATACGTGCCCCCTGAAGGCAACCCGAATTATCGCGACCCACTCGTTCCTCGACCAGGTCCGCTCGGAGCGGGACTCGCTCACCGTGCTGGAGCTCAGGGACTTCTCGAACGACTTCTCGGCATATTACCAGGCACTCATAGACGAGATCCAACGTTGGGACTGGCACCCGATATCGCTGCCATCTTGGGGCGGGCGGGTCCCGCCTTTCGCGGAGGAGCCGCTGCTGGAGAGGAAGGTGTGGCGGAGGTTCTGGAGCGAGTTGCGCCATTTCACTATCCTCCGGCCAAAATGGATTTTACCACCAATTTCGAGTTCGACCTGGCCGACAAACAACCCATCAGCGTGGACGATAACGGCAACGTGGTCGATAAGCCCAAAACTAAATCCAAGCCCTTCCTCTCATGCGTGAGATGCCATGATCCACTGCTCAACTCGTCCCACTATCGATCGGATGATGATCGAATCTGGGCCCTACGTTGCGGTCATTTGATCGATCAAAAGTGTCTTGTCAAGATCTCTGTCCCTGAGTCTGATACGGCCAGTGGAACGGACAAGGATGAGCCACCTGTCAAGAGGCCAGCTAGGCGTCGCAAGGCTGCTCCGAAGAAAAATGTTCAACCTCCTCCCGAGTATACCTACGCTTGCCCTGTGGAAGGATGTACTGGCAAGTGTGTCAGTATCTCTGGGGACGATGGATGGGAGCAGAAGCATGGACATGGAGCTCTCGTGGCTTTTGTATGATGACTGTTAATGACACTTTATACGACTTTGTATGATTACATCCCATGTAGATACGAATAGTTGACAGACATTGAATGACATTTCATTGGGAACGACGTCATCAAGCCAAATTGAAATTTGACAGATACATACTCTTTGTTCATTTCATTCCATCTCCTATATACAAGACATACATACCGATTGAGGATTGATTTGGGACGACACTGTTAGCTTGAGCTAGAGAGGTGCTCACAGCTGTGATAGGAGAGCATTGACAATGCCTCCGGCATCTCTGGCACCGTTGAGGTCACTGACGCTCGCAAGGCTAGTCGGTGCACCCACTGGACCCTTGAGATTCCCTTACCACCGCGTCCCCGCTTCCAGCAAAGAGCCATCATCTCTCTTGGTCCAATTCCGTCAAAACGTTCGGTTTAACAGTAGTAGCACCAACAGCACACCCATTCCGGAACCTGTAGTGGTCACGCCCATCTCGCCAAACTCTCGATTCAGCCGACGTCATCCATTCACTGCGTTTTGCCTTCGACTCGGTATCTCTTCGGTCCTCGGTGTCGGCCTTATCGTCGGCTGTATCCTGCTACATGACGCTTTCACCTATTCTGAACGACATGCCGATCGTGTCCCTGCCAACCCACTCTCTTTGCATCCTAGAAGGGGTGGAAAGAAGAACTTGCCAATTATCGAAGCGAATCTCGACGATGAGCAGGATGAGGTCACTCGAAGTTTGAAGGAAAAGCCAAGGCTGGTCATTGTCGGTGGTGGATGGGGAGTGAGTGGGAGCCAGGCTTCATATTACGATGGACTCGCTCAGATACTCATTTCATACTCTCCCTAGGCTGTCGCTCTGCTTCAATCATTACCGACTCAATCCTACAACGTCACCTTGATTTCTCCCCAGACCTACTTTGCTTTCACTCCCCTTCTGCCATCCGCTTGTGTCGGTACCGTCGAAATTCGATCTCTTGTCGAACCTATACGCAAGCTTGTCGCTCGTGTCCGTGGGCATTATCTCATGGGTGCGGCAGTAGACGTCGACATGTCGGAACGTTTGCTTGAGATTGAGGTTTATGATGATGATAAGCAACAACCGACAAGATGCTATGTACCCTGTGAGCGGAGCATACGTTGATCCCAGAAAGCTGACAGTCATGCTCAGACGATAAACTTGTCATTGCTGTCGGGTCAAAGTCGAACGATCATGGTGTCAAGGGATTAGAACATTGCTATCAGCTCAAAACCGTACCGGATGCCCAGGCTATCAGGAGGAAGATTATGAGTTAGTCAGATTTGACACGACATGCTGAACCCTAATTAGGTAACCTTGAGAAGGCTGCTCTGCCCACTACGACACCTGAGGAACGCAAGACCCTGCTGTCATTTGTTGTCTGCGGTGGTGGACCTACGGGTGTGGAATTCGCCGCCGAGCTCAGTGACATGATGGCCGAGGACGTCTTGAAATACGTGAGCTCGGTAGTTGCATTTGGAAGAGATCACCTCAACTGATCTTGCCCCAGTACCCTCGCATCCTGGACAGTGAAATCTCAGTCAAGGTTATTCAGAGTCGGGACCATATCCTCAATACGTACTCTGAAAAGATTTCGGAATACGCAGAGGCGAGATTCAAGCGCAACGATGTCAATGTGATTGTGAATGCTAGGTGCGCTGACAACAAGACTTCTTTTCGAGCTCAGCTGACTCACGTCGTAGGGTACAAGAGATCACCCCTGACAAAGTGGTCATTTCGCTCAAATCTGAAAAGGAGGGAGAGGCTCCAAAGATTGAGGAGATCCCCGCTGGATTCGTTCTCTGGTCAACAGGAATTGGTGAGAATATCAATTGAGACAGACGTATGCTGAATTGAGTCGCAGCTATGCAACCGTTCACTCGTCGTTTGGTCGAGCTGCTGCCGAACCAGTTCCATTCCAAGGCAGTTCAGGTCGACGCCTTCCAACGTGTAGAAGGAGCACCAAAGGGTACGATTTATGCGATCGGGGATAGCGCTACTGTGAGCCTATCAAATGACAGCGGAACGTCTCATTGACTCGCTTGTTAAGCTTCACGTCGACATGTTGCAGGATTTGCTTGAGTTATGGGATAGATACAACAAGAACTCCGATGACTCGATGTACGCAGGATCTCGAAAGATCGTGAACGGCAAGCTGACTTCGACCCAGCGATTTTGAGGAGTGGCAATTGATGGCTGCAGAGATCAAGAAACGTCACCCGTTGACGAAGACATACCTCTCCAAGCTGTGCGTCTATGAAGGCATATGTGACTTCGCTGATCTCGTTCACCAGCCAAGGCATTTTTGAGGAATATGACAAGGACCACGACGAAAAGCTCAGTCTTAACGAGGTCGCCGCCATGTTCCAAGCTCTAGGCAAGAAGGTTACGTCGCTTCCGGCAACTGCTCAGGTTGCCGCTCAACAAGGCAAATACCTCGGTAAAATGTTCAAAAAGCTTGCACAGCAAAACCAGACTCTGAGGGAGAATGGCATGCCTGATTTGGACGACGAAGCGTACTATAAGCCATTTGACTATAGACATCTTGGAAGTCTTGCATACATCGGAAACTCGTGAGCTCAATCTGGTGGACGATCTCCATATCGAACGCTGATGAATCCCAGGGCTGTGTTCGACTACCAAGGCTGGTCTGTCACCGGAGGATTATTAGCCATGTATGCTTGGCGATCGTGAGTCGGCCGTCAGATAGCAAAGCTCCGAGTTAGGCTAAAACTCTCGCTAGGATTTACTGGTCAGAGCAGACTTCTATGAGGACTCGCGTGCTCTTGATGATCGACTGGATCAAACGAGGGATCTTTGGTCGAGATCTATCCAAAGTGAGTGGAGCAAATTGGTGTGCCCGGGTCGTACGCTGACGTGATCTGAAGTTCTAGACCGATCAAGCGAGCAGGGGTATCGCCTTTGTATCATTCTCCTTTGGCAGTGTACCGAGAGGCACATGCAACTTATAGATCCGAGTAGTGCTTGTCA
Source organism: Kockovaella imperatae (assembly GCF_002102565.1). Classification (NCBI taxonomy): domain Eukaryota; kingdom Fungi; phylum Basidiomycota; class Tremellomycetes; order Tremellales; family Cuniculitremaceae; genus Kockovaella; species Kockovaella imperatae. The sequence goes on from NW_019028944.1 coordinate 410,553, forward strand.
AGATCGCTTACTGATCGAGCGGCATCAAACCACAGGAGCCAGACGAGGTTGACATGATGACGTGAGGATCGCTCGCTGTCTGCTCATCCTCACTTGCTTCCCTGACATCGCTAAATCTGTCAAAGTTGGACCACTGAGAGCGGGCCAGATCATGTAGTGACGCCTCGCCAGGCTCTAACACAGGTTTCCACAAGGGATCTTTTCATCGTACTAGAGTCTTTTCCAAGGATACTCGAGTGGGCGTTGGGCTTGTCATTCTATCCTGGAGCCTGATTGGGGAGTCTGCACTCCCATGTCGAGGCTTGATACCCACCGATTGATCAACGACTATCTGCGAGACACAACATTGAGAATGCCACAGTGCTCTTGTTCATCTTGTGAAGCACTGACTGCTCGTGACAGTCTATGCTGCGATGAGCGTGAGTGAATACCCGCTTCAGTTTCATCCTGATTCCGTCCGGGGCAAGACACATGTCATGAGGAAGATTGCACAGAAGTGGCGTTGGGCGGGGGCAGCTACTGCGCTGATCGTGAGTGTCATAGGGTCATCCTACGAGCCATGTGATGCTCGCCCTTCTGTTGACTGAGATAGATACTTGCGACGTAGATTATTGCTATGAGCCAGCTGAGACGCATGGACTGTGCTCTGACCGTGAGGCCTGCATAGACGCGAACCTAGATTGCTCACAAAGACACACGTCATATTCAAAGACTGTTGACACAGGATGTCTAATATCGCGTGCATATAATGTGGATGGATGATCATCCTTCGTACTGGTGCCTTCTCTCTCTGTCCTTTCAGGTGTTGCCCAAGTGGGTGTGGAGGTATGACTGAGTCCACATGCAGCATGCGTCATTATCTCTGAGTTGAAAGTGCCACGCTGACCGCGACTGCTTTTACTTTTCCGGAGATTCGGTGCCGTGTAAACAAACAGCTCGATTGACTGGTCAAGTGAACCTCTGTGTGTGAAGACGAGCTTCAGATGCATTCTGATCAGGGTGGAACTATGCACAATGATCGTCCATATGCTCAGATCAGGCGTTCGATGCTCCAACAGTGCCTAAAGGTGGTCAGTCCTCCTTACGGTCAACGATCCACCAAAGAAGGTACCGTTCAGCGTTCAACGTGAGGGAAACAAAGGCCTCGACAGATGTCCTTTTCTTGTTCGTCTCGTCGATAATCCTTTGTCGACGACACACAGGCTGCGAGAGGTCTTGAGAAGACAAGACCACACATCAGTCTCATTGAAGCATCCATCTATCATGACGGAGCTGGAAAGGAGGACAGACAGCTTAATGCTGTATATTATAGTAGAGCGTTGAATCCAAGAACTCGCTTTTTTCATCCCCTCTTTCACTCTTTCTCTCGTCCACTCTCGATTCTCATACCCCGACACGTTGTCGAGGGCCGGCCGACTTAGTCTTCAGCGACGAGCTAGAGGCTCATCAACATCATCCTATAGAGGTTTCCCAGAGAGAAAAAAAAAGAAAACAGAGTTCAATTCGGCCAGCCATCTTCGTTCTCCTGCGTAATCCTGTCACCACCGACGCCACCTACAATTTAAAGCCCTACTATCGAGGTAAGCCTCAGTGGTGGTCCTCCACTCGATCACATATATGTATGCGCTGACCTCGCCCGAGTAGACGATATACAGGTGCCAATCCGACGTTGTATACCGGAAAAGTTTATCTTGAGTATCCTTTAGGGAGGGCTGAATAGACTTTACGGAGGAGAGGGGAGGGGAAGGGGTGCTGGCTGCCCTCAGGCTTGCGTGGATCTGTTGCCACCCTCAGCCTCCGTCGCCTCTGCTCGCTTCAAGGGTCTCTGCCGCCTCTGTGTGTGACGTGCGGAAAGGTGGGACAGACACAGACAGGAACGCAGTCTGGTACTGGTGTTCCGGGTGAACAGTCAATTCGTATGTCGATCTCTTCCTCTATCTCTCATCTTCACTTCTTAAAATCCGAGACATTCACATCCTGCTCCTCCCCTCCCATCTCCCCTACCCATCTAAAAACAACGGCTGAGCCGTTGACCACAAGCTGATCTTTGCTGCTCAAGAAAGATCTTACACATACTTCGTTCATCTGAACAATAATACAACGGAAGCAAGCTCTTCCAAAACCCCCTTTCACCCGACGACATCATATCGACGGACTCACCTGACCAGCCCGGTTCGGTTCGAGGATACATACATTCCTTCGTTGAACCTTTCTGGCAACTGTCGAGCTCCTAAAACATTGACTCGCCACGCTCGTCATAGATCGACAATCCTAAAACAACTGTCAATCAGGACCCAAGCTTGTCATCTGCCAGGTCCCTCTGATCATCTACCTTTTCCAGAATTCAGCTCGCAGAGAGCGAAAGGAAAAAAATAGGTCAGCAAGGTCTGACCATTCGAGGGCTGCCTCCTTTTTTCTCATACAACCCCCACCGCTCTCTCTATCTGCCGATCTCTCATCCTGAGAGAGGACCGCCACGCCAGATCTAACACCTCCTCCGACTCGCCCCGTCTCACCATGTCGTCCTTTTTCGAACCTGATACTTCGCTCCTCTTCGACCCTTCCTCTCAAATGGACGAAGTCCCTTCCTCTTTCCTCTCCTTCTCCTCCTTTGCTGCTCTGGCAAACATTGCCTCCTCACCTTGGAGCTCTTCGTCACCTGAAAGTGATACGCACCAAAACACCAGCAGCAAATACAATCGACGATCAAGCGGGTACTTTTTACCGTCAGGGTCAGACGCTTCCACACCTCCGTCCTTGTCAGACGAAGGGGACTTGTTCTACACCCTCGAAGGCGCTTGTGACCCTTTGACGCCTGATTCACCGTCTTACGGATTATTCCACTCACCTTGTCCGCCTCAGAGCTCCAAGCTTCGAACGACGAGTCTTCAGGCATCTGCGACTGATATCTGGAACACTCCTCGGACGTCTACCCCGACACTTTTGTCAAAAGCTTCCATCGAGTCTGTCGCAGAGGCATCCTCTTCATCACCTTCCTCTTCTCACACAGCTTCGAGCTCTCGAAACGTCCACGCTTCCCCTCTTCGAACAGCTTCCAACCCTGTTCTCGGCTCGACTTATCGTCCGAAAAAGATCAAGCAGATCGCTTCGATGCCAGCTTTGAACGAGGAGGACTCGCTTCCAGCCAACATTTTCGACAACTTGGACATTGACAGCGTGCTTGGATTGCCACTTTTTGGAAACAGCCAAAAGCCTGTCGAATTCCAAGAGGCGCTTCAGGACGACGCGCTAGTCGAAGATTTCGGATGGGTATTCAGCGACTATGGACTCGGCGCCAGCAGCAGCGGAAGTGGCAGCACCATCGTGCCCACTGACAGCACCATCTTCGCCGCTTTTCATGAGCAGCCATCGACCTCTTCCTGTTCGGTGCCAATGTCAACGAATTCATTATTTGAATCAACGCAGGACGTTGATCCAGCCATGATGGCGTTTTCAGAGTCGAACCAGATTTTCACCATTGACCCTATGGAGTTTATGGGATCCATAGCTGGAGGCAACGGGTTGAATGTCAGCTCAGAGCTTGGAGGAATACCGGCCTCGCTGGGAGAAGGATCTGGATCTTTGATGAGCATACCAATGGGAGAAGTCATGTCAAGGAGGCGAGTACTTCGGTTCTATTTTCTCTCTTGGCTTGCTAATGCCGATATCAGTTGTTCCTCTGACGATGGCGCCTCTCAACGCAGTGCTCTCAGCCAGGATCCCTTCTCATATGTATCTCAGCAGGTCCAACCTTCCTTCTACTCCACTGTCAACGCCCTTTCGTACAACTTGCCACAACAACAAGTTGTCATGCCGCCGTCACCCACCCAACCCCTGCGCACACTGAAAGCTTCACGACCGGGTCTCTCTGTCCAGATCCAACCGACTGGACATTCGACCTATCGTATCGCCTCAACTCACACTACTCTTCCACCCACTCCCACTTCTGCGACATTTGAAAACATGTCATCCCAGCAGCCATTGCCCATCGCTCGGAATAGTCGAATCCCTAACAATCGATCGTCCGTCTCGAGCGGTTCATCCATGGACTCTGAGATTCCCATGCCACCCGTCGTTGCTCGAGCTGCCGCCATTGTCGCCATGCAAGAAGCCAAGCAACAAGCTCAACGTCAGGAATACCGTCGTCAGGCCGCTTCTCGACGCGTAGGTATGGCCGAGGCTTCTGTTCTTCAACCCTACGCCATGAATGCTCGACAGGAGCAAATCACTGGATGGACGGGAGGAGCCGTTCCGCAGGTTCCAGCCATGCAGTACAGTGTAACTCAACCCATGGTCACTGTTCACCCACCTCCGATGACTTACTCCCTCTTGCCAACGCAATCTCAACCGGGACCCAGTCATCCATCTCATCGTATCCACCCTCCTCCTCACCCTGGTACCGCGTCTCGACCTATCGCCCGTCTTCCCTCCACTCCTACTCGAGCCCGCAAGGTCTCTGCATCCCCCTCAAAGCGAACTCCATCTCGTAAACGAGCGAGTCCAGAGACAGCTGGAGGATTCTCATGGGGTGCTGCGACCTTCATCAACTTTACGTCGGATGATGCTGAAAAGCTCTTGACGGGAGTTGCACCGAGCGGTAGTCAAGCCAAGCGAAAGAGGGAAGAAGAGGCTCGAGCGCAGGAAGAGTTGACGATGGGCGAGAGGAAAAGGAGCAAGAGTGGCGAGCAGTAGTGTGCCGTGTCTTTCAAATCTCGCGAGATCGTCGTCGTCGACATCGGAGAAAAAACTAACGCCGGCCCGCCTTTTTCTTGTCGTCTTACATGCCTCGCTGTGATTGTAGTAGATTAGCCGTACCTTGTCTTGTCCTACTATCACCCAGATGCACGCATGTACGCTATGACAACAATCAATTTGGGGAAGAGCTCCAGGAGCGTGAAGGCCGGGAGGAGCGGCGCGGATATCAACTTGAACAAGAAGGGGCGTGATTGGAAATGGAAGCTGGTCACACATGGTTACAGGAAAAGGCCGCCATCGGCCTCCAAATTGTCCGTGGTCTCAGCTTCAGTCTGCGAAGGCTCTTGATGATAGTTTCCTCGAGCTTCAGCGCTCTCCGCTGGCGCAGTTGGCGGGCTCTTGGTCGGTAGCTCCAATCCGTAATGCTTGATTCCGCCTTCTCCGACCTTGTTCAGCAGTGCAACCTTGATCAACGTTATCCGTTCCGTCTGGCTGGCACTGAGATACACGTCAGTCGACGCAGGAAGCATTCTCTTGAATCCCAAGAACAATTTCACACCCCGAGAGCATCTGCTAGCACCTAGCGATCAATGTGGGGTATGATGCGAGCGAGCAAGCGAGCCAATGAGAGGATCGACTCGACTTCAATCTCAGCTGAAGACTCACATGACATCTTCGTTCTCTCTCAAAGCTTTCGACAATTCTCCATCATCGTCGTTCTCCGGATCCTCCGAGATGAATGTCTGTATCTCTTCCTGTGTCGATTGAAGATGCTTGATACTGTTTTGCAACCTTGCAATTTCTGACCTGGGTTTAGCTTTCGTTCGACGTCAAAGGGCTAGCCCAGACGAGACTGACCAGCTGCCAGAATATCAATCTCCATCAATATGGCTTCTTCAAGTGTGAATGGGTGCTCATGTATGGGCACAAAGTCCATCAAAGCGGTCATATTGTGGAGATCGTAGTGCAAGATGACATCTATCGGGAGTAATGAATGTGTAGAATCGTGTTCACCTAGCCTTATGTCCGCTCGTCCGGAAAAGCTGTGATATGGATCGATCAATTTGTGGCACGTCGACTCCTTGAGGCTCCAAGCAATGACTTCGGACTAGCGGCCGCAACATACAGCATCCACATGCACTTGTACATAGAGGTACATGAGTTATGTATACCCGAAGAATCATAAAAACCTGCATCACCTAGCCCAAAATATCAGGTGAAGGAGGGCTCCTGCTGCTTGAACACCGAGTGTTCAGTGGCGGCCTTGAAAGCTTTTCCATGCCCAGGGAGCCAATACCTATAGGCGAGTGCGGCAAGTCAGCAATGACGGAATTTGCCCGGATTGAGGGAACTTTGGGACTTGCTTGCTCAATAGGTATGGAAGTCCCGCAAACTGCGGACCGTATCGCGACGCGTTGTCGTAGAATTCGTGAATGGGAATAGCACGCATCGACATGTTTTGCGGGATCGCGAAGACCTCTGAGACAGCATGAGCTCTTCGCTGTTCTGCAAACAGCTTGCTCACTCTGAAATGGGAGCTCCACCAGGTAAAGACGTTTGATCTCCTTAGGCTCGACTATATGAGCAGGGAGGTAGGGATACTGAGAGAGGTGAGCATGCATAGACTGCATGGCAGGGAGAAACTCACAAGAAAGGTATCGAAATTAGGTCTCCACCACGAGCTCAAGCACTCCTTGACGATCCAATCTCCACTTGGATTCATGTGGTAGGCCGCATTGGGGTTTTCGGGACCGCAAAGTTGTCCAGCATGATCTTTGGGAATACCAAGCTGTTCGTTGAGCCGAGTGATGAGGCCTTCTGCGTCGGTCTCGGATGAGTCGAGGTAACCACCGGGACTGTGGCATGGAAATCAGCGAGAGTGATCCCTTGTGAGCGTTCAAACTCACAGCTTGTAGAATGCATTCGCGACTTGAAGAGTGAGGACGTGAGGGACGCCATGGTGCTAGCCCTTCAGCCACCTGAAGACGTGCGGAAAGTGATCAGGGCTCACCAACACTACCATGACGGCGTCAACCGATCGCCTGATCCCCGTCTCGGCGTACTGAGTCTCGAGTCGAGAAACTCGAGTAGGCACGGAAGTGTCTTCTTCAGGCTGAGCTTCTCGCTCGCTGGGGATGAGAGGCGAAGGTTGTCAGCCGGACGCAACGCTGGAGCAGTGGGCAGAATGATTGAGACGAGATTGGCTTACACTGTAGCGTAATGCGAGAGAGGATAACTGACGGGCGCGGGGTCAGCGATACGACATCACGGTTTCATGCAAATTGGAGCCGACCATGGCTTGGCGACAACGAAGATCTGCTCAGAAACATGTCCCACTTACATTATCACCTCGTCAAAGGACGCAATCTTCATGTCAACCATGTCGAACCGTTGACTCTATCGAGCGGATCGAGTGACCGCACTGAGAAGCTTCAAGAGGGGATAGGGAAGTGCGTGAGAGAATGAGAAGTTGTCACGGGTCTTCAGGAGGTCTCTGAAGCTTCTGACGCTGATTCGGAAGGAAAGTCCACTGCGTTCATGTAGATGTCGAATGGAGAAGAGGTGAGTCGACCAGGTCACGGCTTTTTATTACGCTGACATTGAACCTCTCGTCATCCGTTTCAGATTCTTATTATTAAATTGGGTGGCAATCCACTGAAGAAATTCCTCAATTCAATTCAGGATATGCTTGCATGGATGGCTCTTGCAGCCCTCGAGAGCCGTGAGTATGAGCGCACGCAGAGACGGGTCAAAGATCCATAGAGGTGCAAATCAATTGCATGTCTCGTGTGAAAGGCACATAAAGGTAAAATGCTGTAGCAGGCAGGCAACTTTGGCTAATGTAGACAACGTTTCAGTTTCGTCTTCCATCCCATATTGAAACCACACGGGAAAACGTCCAGCGTTTGTGTCGTAGGTAGCGGATCATGGCACGCAGCTGACTCAGAGATTGATTGGAACACTCGAGGACATGTGGCATGGCGGCCGTCGATATGCTCTTGATTGATCGAATTGGGTGCGGTATCTCTGTACATAGTCATGGGTATTCGTTATTAAAGAAAGTCGTGTGGTCGGTGAGGGAGGTATGTAGAATTTGAATTCGTGCTGCAACAAAGCGAGTAAGCTTCAAGATTAGGGTAAGGGAAGAAAGTTGCCCACTATTGGTACAGTCTCGAAACATGACGATCTAGCTCTCATCCCCAGAATCGCCCCACCCATCGTCGAAGTCCTCCGACGAGCGTCGATCCGGTTTGTAGCTCTCCAGAGCTTTCATCCTGATCATCGTCTCGATCGACCTCTTCGAGTTCGGCAGAGAGGTCATCTTCATCGCCCTGCTCCATGTCTCCCGCAGCGTCGAACGAATAATCAGGTCGGTCAATGGAACCGGAATAGGCTAGGACGGCTAATTGCGCAAGGACGACTTGCGATCGAGGACGACGGTTCGAGGATGTGCGTCCTTCCACGGCCTGTACTATTGCATTACCTCGGATGGGATTGACGGCTGATATTGAGATATTGCTACTCGCGCGGCCGAGGGTTCGACGCGAGTCCACTCCAGTGCCAGGGAAGGATCCGACGAGTCGACGTTCTTCCATCGCCTCAAGTGCGTCAGTGTCCCTCTGGAAAGGGTCGTCGTGCGAGTCTCCGTTGAAGGGATCGAAATGAGGTGGGATCAGAGTGACCGCATCTGTCTGAGCATTGAAAGGCGGAGGAGGTGATGGCGTTCTCTGGGATGAGTAAGCTGCACCTCGGAGCGGGAGAGCTGCTTGATAGGGAGGCGGAAGAATTTGATGAGGATTCGCTCGCGCCAAGTTGACAATGGTCGCCCTAGAAAGAGGAAGTGAGAGCGGAGGGGTAGGCTCGAGGTCATCATAGTTCGGAGGCTCGCTGATAGTCGAGGTGGTAGTAGTCGATTCTACAGGCGAAACAGAACGAGACTCTCGTTCGAGATCCTCGCTGGCGTCCAGGACAGATTCCACATCTTCCGAAAAGATCGATACGACACTATTTCTTCGCAGCTCTGACGTGACCGATGATCGAACAGCCGTATCTTGAGCGACCAGCTCACGGTCTGGGTGTCCAGACCGAGCGAAAACGATGGGAGCGATGCGTCGAGGCATAGGAGAGATCACTACCGGAGAGATGGCAGTGACGGTGACGGTTGTAGCGGTCGCACCGAAAGGCGCAGTAGGAGCTCCCGCGTCACGACTCGCCGCGTACCGAGCCTCTCTTGCAGCGTGGAAGGCGGCACGTCGGCTCATATCCTGAACGATCGACTCGTTTATCCTTCTGGATCTCTCCAAAGCGGATTCTCTCGGCTCGGTGCTTTCAGAACGGGCACGACGTTTTCGATCCGCTGTCAATCGCGCATCGGCCGCAGAGACATCTTTGGGGTCGTCGCCATCTGAGACATCGCTTTCGAAACCAAATTCACTGACATCGTCCTCGTCGCCATCACGATCCACATCGGAGACTTCATCCAGTATGTCATGCTCTGTGGGCTCGTCGTCGACAGCGGCTTCGCCCTCAACTTGCTCTTCACTCTCGACCGAGACCGAGTGTTCACGCATGGCCGATGGTCGGTGAAAGAACACTTCAGCGGCCTTGAGATCGACATGACCGACGTCCACCGGCGGCAACAGACCGTTCTCAACTGCGACCTCCTCCTCCTCTTCAGAGACTACCTGTCGACGCCACCAGGGGTCGACAAAGAAGGCTCTCATGGGTGGGAGATTATGTAAAGCTTTCGCAGTGATTTCAAGCTTCACATCTCGCCTCCATCGTTGATGTGCAATCATTTGCGTGAGGAGGAGAATGTGGATCTGTCCTATGCAGATCGTATTGGATGAGGATCCTTTCATGGTACCAGGCCGAGGAACCCGCATGGAGTCTGATCGCGAGGGTCCATGCACTGTCTGTCGTAAATGTCTTGCAGTCCGCTGACCCGGCAGCTTAGTATCGTATTCATCGTTCCTAGGTCGTGGTCTAGCACGGCGGGTACTACTCATGTACTTTGCCCAGAAAACTCGCCGAGGGTCTGCGGCTGACATCTGGGTCCAGATAGGAGCTTTGGTATTGCTCTTCCTTGCTTCCTCTCGCTGTCGCCGACTTTCGCTTCTTGCATCACGCTGCTGCTGTTGCTGGTGTTGCTTCGGGACGCAGAGACCGGGCGCGGACAACTGAACCGGTTCCATGGATCGGACGGATACACCTTCGAAAGGAATCTGATCAGATATAGGAGAGTCCGGAAGAATCGGGGATAGGGCTGCGGATACTATCGCCTCGTCTTCTTCTCCTTCTGAATCGGTATGCATGATAATATCCGAAGAGGTCGCGTCCAGCTGCCCGATTCGTCGAGCGAGATCGACGATAGAGGCGGTGGGACCAAGTGCTACTTGTGCGATATTGTTCGACGAGGTGGTTGTAGTCTTAGGTGGGGGGATCTGGTCAGCTCGGATAGCAGAAACGTGTGATAGAAGAGCTCACTGTCGGAGCCGCGTACATCATGGTGACTCGAGGTGATTTGACCTTGTACTGCCTCGTAGAGGATGCCTCTCCATCGCTCGTATCGGTCTCTTCATCCGAAGTCACATCGCCTCGACGGCGTTTCTGACCTCTGAAGGACTCCAAGGCTCGTCGGCGTTTCTCCCCCCTCGTTTTCTTCGTCGACGACGCGACAGAGGCCGAGCGAGGGGCTGCAAGGTGTAAACTGATCTTCTCTGAAATCGAGCGAGCGTCCCTCGTCCACGTGAGTGACGGGTGTCCCGACTTGATGGGCATCGGGCTAGGTGAAGATTCCCATAGATCTAGATCCAGATCGATCTCATCTCCTTCACATTCGTCTGAGCAGATTGGACTGGACTCTCTTTCGCTCCCGAGCTCGCATTCGATGATGGTAAGTGCTCGGTCGGTCGAAGCGGCATCATCGCTCGTACCATACGAAAGGGAGTGAGAGGAGAGGTCGGATTTATCAGAAGGGATCCGAGAAGGTTCTCGATACCCTTTGAAGCTGCTCTTCTCTCCAGATCGAGAAGCATCATCGCTCCGGAAGGGTTCTCTAGGCTGGCGATACTCAAGTCGCCTGACTTTGGCAGGCGGTTCCTTCGAGCTCGCTCGAGAGGTAGATTGAGCCACGGGTCTTTGTTTTACATCCTGTGCTCGGCGTGGCAGGGCGAGGATCTGCCTTTTCGAGCCAAACACGAATTGGGCTCCTTCTGACTCGCTGGATTCGGGAGACCTAGCTCGGCGAGGCATGATCAAAAAGTCGACGGGTTACGCCGAAGTCTATGATATTGGCGGTTTGTAGGTGTAGACTGTGTGGGGAATGACTGTCGTTGAGGGTCCATAAAATCTAAAGAGACTGTGAGCTTGTCATCGATTCAAACTGACACAGTCCGCCCACCGATGATCGTTTCCGAAATCTTGTTGATCGTCTTGCTGGTCTTGAGGGTCTTGAGGAGTGCAGCGGCGGATGGCATCGACGTGACATTCAGATTCGTGGCATAATTCGTAGATTTTTGCCTCACCGGGCAGAGAAAGATAGGTTGACGCCGATCCCAATATACAGTGGGACGGAGGAAGATGATCTGGAGAGGAGTCAAGATACCTCCTGTGAGAAGAAGAAGAAGAAGAAGAAGACGATGAAGATCTTGTGTCTCCCCCTCAATGTGACCCAAAAAAAGAAAGAGAACGGTGAAGGAGACGATCCCAAAAGTAGCAAGTACGTCGAGCGAGGTGAATGATTTTCCTCTTCGGCACTATGATAATTTGACTCGTGACCTGGGCGTGAATTCTGAGCACCACAGCAGCAGCCAACCCCTAAGCAGCAGTCGTGCGTGCGTGCGTGCTGGAGGGTCAGAACAGCAGTAAGCAAGAGGCAAGAAGAGGATCATGTACCTCTTTGAGCAGGTCGGTCGAGAGATGGGGACCAAACCCCTGCAGGGTGGGTGAATAATATCCAAGAAGGGAAGATTTGCTGCTTTGGGTGTCTTCGGTCAATGGCTAGGTCAACTTGGGTCAAGCCATTCAAAGAGTGTACGTCTCGGGTAGATGGCGATGATGGTACTATCACGCGTCGAGGAGAGACGATCTACGGCAGAGGACTTGCTGGCGGTACCGCTTGCAGTGCTTCTGCTGGAGGAGACTTGGCGTGGCCTTCTTTCTCGCGGGAAGTGAACCTAGGTCGCGGGATGTCGAAAAATGATGTGAGAGATGGTTCAGATCTTGTGAGAATGAGAGGAAGGCCCATGGATTGCTTCAGAAACGATGTTATAAAAGACATTTCAAACACCTCGTCCATTGATGCTCGAGAAGCTCGCACGCTCTGCTTGATGGTGATGACGCTCTCCCCTTTGAACACGGGGACGTTGATTCCTCTTGACGAGGTACTGACAGGGGCCAATTGGGGATCTGTCTCCTGGTGCCTCTCGTTCCATGACAGATGAATGATGGGATGATCAGCTCCCGAAGTGGTCTCGGGAATCGCTTAGAAAAGGACAAGGGATGCCACACTGTCCTTAGAGGATGCCGGTTTACATACTTGTACTAGGTGGGTCATCATGATCATCACGCAACACACCGCCTGCATCCTTGGTGCGCTGAGAATTCATTCCCTGCGTGTCTCCAGCGTGTCTGTACTCGCTCTCGCTATCAAAAGGGCGCTCAAAACGGTATAGCTGCGAGACTTCACGCCCACCTTTCCGAGCTGTAAGTAGAGACTCGCTGAGACACAGCCGGCGCAAAGCGGGACGAGAAACATCGAGTGTGGCGGTCCTGCCACGACGGTGATGACAGAATCCTTGCCATCCAATATGCGCATGGCTTGCTGTGGGAGCCTCCGTGAGCGGATCCTATAAAATGATCGAGGACTTTCAAGACCCGGGACATTCGATTCACATGCTTATCTCGCCCATCTGCAAACGCCGAGCTTCAAAGCCCTCCTCGACCGGATGGGAGCTCTGAGATGTGGCGCTCGTTCTATTTGTCATTTCGACATGATGACCTGCGATATGCTGGCATGACGCCTCGGCAGTTCCACTCTACATACCGCACCTCCATAACACATACTGGACAGGCAGCGCAAATCATCCGGCATAAGCCGACGGAGGTAAAGAGAGGCAAAAGCAAGGACAGCCTTTTGTCGCAATCGTCCCAGAAAGACAGGGGCAGACATCGCCGATACAGAGCGCTAAGCAAGCTTCTCCCGAATTGTATTCAGCTTCAATCAGTGAAGGTGACCCTAGCGTGAACTTGTTTCCACATGTATTCATTATCAATCAACCTTCTCGTGCTCCAGCTCTATGGGCTCTATTGTAGCTGTAGGCCGTGATGATTGTGGCCCAGCTTGATTAGCCATGGGAACTGGGGCTGGTCGGGAGAGCGACATCAGTCAATGCCACAAAACTGAACGCGAGCGTCCTCACCCGGTGATGGCGCCATGAGAGCCTTGACGATCTCCTCGACGGTCGCAAAGACTCTTTTGCACACCGCTGCCCATGCACCGGATGACACGGCACCTGAGGAAGAAGCATGAGCTGGAGAGTCTGAAGGAAATAGGGATGGGTAGCTGACCCAATGGAGCGCTTGGGAAGCTCAACAGCCATACTATCGGACCCGGGATCCATCCCCTCGGCAGCCAGAAAACTGGTCGTTTCCTAAACCACCACACGAGAACCAACTGAGCGCCTGTCGTGCATATCCAGATGAGGGAAGAGAACTGGACCGTAAACTTAGTCCGGGCAGAGGCTAGAGTTGAGTCTGACCCAGTACGTCAGCATCGATATTGTATGCGCAGGGCTTTCAATCGGACCCTTCGAGCTCCCAAGATGGCTCGCCTGACTCACTGGACTTTTCTAGATCCGCCAGACTCTTGTCCAATCTCCGTTTGATTTTGGCCCATTTGGCGAATTCATCCTGTGACGAGGTCCTCCCAAGCTCTGCTTTATCATCTAGCACCTGTTTCCGTAATGATCTCTGCTTCTTAGCTGCTGATGTCAAGAACAATCGACTGTAGAGGGAGAAAGCCTGATGAGACGAAGACCCGTCAACAAGCATCCTACAGTAGCTCGCTCACTCACCAACTCCTGAAGAACAGACTTGCCGACCCAAGAGACCACTTGAGTCAATAAGACTACCAGAAATATCAACAGCGCCAGATTGGCCATTGCGGTATCCTGCCTCCCTGCGATGGCTACCAGGAGATCCCTCACGAGGGTTTAGCAGTTGATAACCTGACTTGAAGGAGGGGTCATACGCATGTGGCGGAGTTTGAAATTTTATCCGTGTTCCCCGTTAATGGCGACCCAAGGATTTTAGGTAAACAATCCATTCCCGATACGCGCTGTAATCTCCAACCTACTCTTCTTCAATCGACTCGATTCATCGACCTTTGAAGCCAGAGCAGATACTTCGAGACAAGAGCAGAAGACTTCAGCAAGCGCCCAAGTCATCTGAACGCATTGGATGCCTCTGTATAGCAGCCTTTCGACCTGTCTTCGATCGATGAAATCGGACTACTGAACAAACATGATATTTTCCCCCCCGCAATATCGAGAATTCTAGCAAGCATTCCATATCTAGATGGCCTGCCAGGAAGTTGAAGCACTCTCAAGACTCTGTCCACATGCCAGCAGGAGGTGCTGGAGGTGCAGCGACCCTGGAGTCGCCGAGCCGTCACACGCGGAAGAGGACTGAAGACGTAGTGTTCGCCAAAGGAGACGCGAAGAGAAGAAAGAAAGACGTGAGATATGGTCTGTCTGTGTCGAGGTCTTGCTGACAGCAATTATTCTAAATAAGATGCCATCCAGTCAGTCATCTTGATCACACCTCCATCGATCCATTGCCTCAGCTGACTTTTCGTTACTAGCCATGTTCAAACCCCAACCTATTCTATCCAATTCATCAGATACTCCGCCCGAGGACGAGGAGGAACAGTGGAGCAATATTCCTCCTCCACCTTCGGAACGCAAGATCGCACGACGTCGACCATCCATGAAGCAGCGAGTCGAAGACGTACCGGACGAATCAAAGATAGCGCCCACTCAATCAAAACAATCACGTAGCGGCGAGGATCTGGTGAAGAGCCTTCGAGCCGACGATAATATGGCTTCAACCGGAAAGGGCGCGGGGAGCTGGTCAGGTATCCAGTCTATGTCATTCGCGTCGAGTTCTCGATCCCAATTACCAGGCCATCGACCGAGCTCTCCCCCGCGTGAGAGACTTGGATTCGTACCTCGCTTCTCCACAGCCCTGTCGTCATCCACCTTGCAACCACCCGCAACTAAGAACGCCCAAACGCCGGGCCTAATGGGTCCGCCCAGTGGTCCACTCAGAAAGACTCGAAAATCATTGAAGGGTCTAGCACATGGTCTCCCAGCAGATCAAGAAGAGGCACACGTGTCAATGACGATGGCTCTGCCGGACTCGGAGACACCGATGATACGCAAGAATCAAGAGATGAGAGAAGCCCAGAGGAGGAGTTCGCTGGGTCAGCGAACCCAGAGAGCAAGCTCCAGTCTGGGCAAGGGAGAAATCAGTGAGTTCACGCGCAAGGTATAGCGATAGAGCTTGGGTTAAGCGAACCCATCTCCAGCCATACCACACTCGTCTGTGCCCACTAGCATGTTTTACCGTCACATCACCCCGTTGATCCCTGAGCCTATTCGTGCTCGACACCTCATCGCATGGTGCGGTAAACGCGCAGGAGATGCAGAGATCGCAGCAAGATTGAAGAAGAAAAGGTCTGGTGATTCATCGTCAGAGCAGCGTACAGAGGATGGAGATAGAATTCTCGAAGGAATACTGGAAGACTTTGGATTGGCCTTGGGGAAAGGAGCTATCGATACGAATGTTTTCGCTCAAAAGGTGAGCAGCTCCTAGCAATGATGAGCCGGTGTTGATCGCATCTCGCTCCAGTCAGCTCCGCCAATCTCGTCGCTCGCTCCTCATCCAAGGAACGTCGCAAACAGAGAAATACGCGCAAAGGAGGAAGAGGTGATCCAGCGGTGAGCTGAAATGGAGCCCGGACTTTCAACGCGCGATTGATGTTTTGCCCTCAGATGCAAAACCGAGATACACCTTTGGGATCGGCTGCACAAGTCCGCTCACAACAAAGCTCAACGAGATCACGCAGAACTCCGCGAGAAGCGAATTGCCGATGTCGAGCCGGATGTCTACACCGCTGAGGACGAATGGATGAGGGATGCTATCAAAATGGCAGATCGCATGATTCGAGAAGGTGATGGTGACTTGCGAAACAGAGGCGAATTCGCAGATGTGGAGTTCAAGGTGAGGGGATCGTTCAGATTCATGGCTGACCTCGAAATCAGGTTGATACGCTGCTTCAAGACACTCATTCAGCTCTGCAATACTCTCGACAAGCTCAGCGCTTCCTTGATGGAATATTCGAATCCCTCTCTGCGGATCTCAAAGCCAAAGATGGAGGTTCAGGTGTCAGTGCCAAGTCCAATCTCGGGACCGAGACTGTCTCATCACTACTTGCCTCATCTCGGTCTGATGCTGCTGCTGATTCAAGTCAAAACTCGAACGACGCCATGGCCGTTTTGCGAGCTATCTCCAAATTGGAAGGCTCTAATCCGGATCCGCGTGTACTCGCCAAGGCGGAGCAATTGGAGTCATCGGCACCTGCTCCCAGCTTGCTGGCATCTAGCGTCGGACCTGGAAGTAAAGGATGGACTCCGAGACGCGTCACATCGGGTAGTACGCCTCGTGGAGCCGATTAAGCTCTCGCATTGATTCTGGATATGAGGGATTGCTGCCGGGGATCTGAGGTTAATATGGTACAAACGCTAGCGAGAAGAATAAGAGGGCTGGAACAGATTGTATTGCGGCTTCATTGACGATCTATGAATGAGCTTGAATCTTGATGGACGCAATGATAGAGGGATGCATTGGAACAGGTTGCCCCGGGGGAAAAAGCTACCATGAGTGGAAGGCTTGAAAGAGAGTTATGCACGAGTCGAGAAGATTGAGTACTTGGAGATAATAGGGTTTGAGGAACTACCAAGGAGTTGGTCGACCGTCCAATGGCTTGCCATGATTCTTCCTGACTTGATCGAGGTATTTGGCCTGTAGTTTCCTGTAAGCTAAAGAAGGTCCTTTCCGAGAACATCCACTGACTTTTCGAGCTCCAACTTGAACGGTCTCGATCGTGCCGTACTTGTCGTCTTTGACTTTACTGAGTTTGATGGGTCGATTCCCGATATATTTACCTGAAGAAATCGTGAGCGAGAGCCAAAGTCTCGCGGATTGTATCAAAGCTCACCGTCATTCTCTTTCCAGGCGCGTAAGAAATCTTCCGGATCTTTGAAGGCGATGAACCCGTATTTGGCCTGACATATACGAGTTGAGTGGTATGGACGAGTGTTTGACACCAAGACGCACCTTTAGACTGAGTCTGTCCCTCACGACCTTGGACTTGCAGTAGCTTGGATATTTGTTGAAAGCTTCATCCAGGGTCCTTTCACTGACATCGTTTGAGACGTCACCGACAAACAATCTAAACCATTCTGAAGTCTGTCAGGTCCAAGGCCAATGAGTTGACACTCACTGGGATCCCAATCTATCAATGTCGGATCCTCCCACGTCCTTCCGTTCCCTTTTCGAATCACCGTCTCCCTCTTTTGACCCGGTGCAACGGGTCTCCTGACTGGTTTCGAAGGTCCGCTACTCGGTCCTCCAAGGACATTCAATTGCCCATCCATGCCATAAGCTGAAGACTGTTGACTGAGATCCGAGTCGAAAATCTGTCGAGCTACCGATGCAGGCATGGCAGCATGTTGAGTCGTATCAGGTTGATGATACGGTTGTCCTACGGCACTGGCCCCACCAGCTGCTCCAGAATACCCGTTGGTGTAGCTTGTCGAACCGGACGAACTGGACGCTGTCATTTGCGCGATGGTCTTTTCATCGTATCCTTGCTGACGGTAATACTGAGGAGCAAGTCAGTCCAAATGTCTCGTCAAGATTTTAGCGGGAGTGTACTCACGTCTGCCCACTATATGGATCAAAACGAGTCGACAGGTTAGCAAGAGGATCACTGGGATCTAGCGAGACGTCACTTACAGCAGCCAGCCTCTGCTCCTCGCTATAATCTTGACCTGACATTATGATCCTATATCTTTCACTATCTCGGACACACACACACACACACTCTCTTTCTCTGTAAGCTCACTCCGCCATGAACTGCGACCTCTCGCGAGAGGACTCCTTGTTGAGATGGACAAGCAGACTCCTTGCCACTTGAGAGACGGAATCAAATTTTTAACCCAATTCATGCTGATGAAGAGAGAGAGCTCTTGCAATCAAGCTGTTTTCAATCCCCCACCACGGCTCACTTCTGTCTATCTTCACTTGGACCCATAGCATTGCCCCATCTCTCACAGCCCCAGGTCCTGTATATGGCCAGGAGAAGTCATCCTGAACCATGATCAGAACTCTGAGATAGATTCTTCTGATCGCCTCAAGCCAGTTCCTCTGGGCCTCGCGGGACAGAATTATACAATCACAAGATGGAGTTGGCTCCAGACATTTTCGTCCTCGGGGACCCCTATCTAGCCTATCAACCAGACTTTTCAAAGTCCCTACCCGTTCAACTCTTCGTCAATGGCGTGACGATGACCTTGTTGATCGTGCTCTTACTTCATCTCCTATGTGAGTCAGGGTTGCTTCTCTCTCACTTTCGGACCGACTTGAAAACTCACCCGTGATGATCAGTCACGACTCAATATCATTATCCTCTGGCTCCGCTCAACTACTCCCTCCAACTCATTTCTATCCTCGTGGTATTCTTATCGGTCATCGTCAAGGTCTGGGCGATTCTATGGGAATGCAGGACCCATGCTTCGTCGTGGCCATATGATCTCGATTATATATCTGTCGAATTGCCTCCGTCGCCATGGACGACTGCTCAGAAAGCTGCTTGGTGGTTGCTTCAGGCGCTCAACAATGCCTTTGCTAATGTGAGCCGAGCTATCTACTTCAACAGTGATGTCGGATGACTGATCTTGCCATTCAGATAACCCACATTCAATTCTTGACCCTCTTATACCCATCCAGGGTTGAGGCTCGACTCATCATCTTCATCCTTGGGCCATTGGCGATCGCGTCATCAGGACTGGTTTTCACTGCTCTTTCAGGCTCTCAGAAAGTCATTGATATCTCCGATTCCATCAGGAACATTCTCGACTCGACCCTCTTGCTGATCTTCACCATCGCCCTAGTCATCTGGGGTTTCTTGGTGAACAGGAGACGAGCTTGGCGGACCGACGGTGGTACTGCGGTCTTTGGTGTCGGTTCTTTGCTTTTGGCTGTTGTCAGTACGAGCGGGAATTTTATCGCTGTCGCAGAAGATGGTATAGAGTGGTTACAGCATCTGCTGTTCGCCGCCATTCTTTGGCAGACGTGGCTGGGTTGGTGGTGGTGGGTCGGAAGTGGCATGGGCATAGGCGAGGTTGAGGTGAGTCAACCCCACATCCTCCATGGGCTCTTTAGCTGACGCGATTCGCAGGATCTCATGGAAAGGGCAGAAAAGAAGAAGCGCAAGCTCGCCCGCCGAGCCGCTCGTCAACGAGCCAACGCCGCTGCGAGTGGCCAGACCCGTCAGCCACTTTATCGACATTCCTCTTTCGCGGGTCTCGTCGACGCCGGTCAGGCTTCTGCACAAGCCATGGTGGGATTCACGTCCTCAGTCACATCTATTCTGCGGAATCGAAGCGGTACACTGTCACGCAGGCACAGGACCATGTCAGGTCAAGGTGACATTGAGAATGGCGAAGGGGCTGTGGAACTGGACAACCTAGGCAGCTCGCCTACGGCACAGCATTCCATCTCTCTGGACGACAACCGTGGACCTGGCTCTGTTGATAATGGCCATCTACCTTCCAGTCCATCCCGTGTCGGATTCAGCACATCAAGAGGTCAAGAGCCCCCAACTCGGTTGGAGACATCCAACTCGGAAACTTCATCGACGTCAGCCACGCCAAGTTTGCACCCTCCGAAATCTGTTGGACAATTGCTATCTTTTCCTACCACATGGCTCCAGATTTACATGCGGCGACTCACCAAGGCGCATCAAGAGGCTGCGCGTAAACAAGTGCTCCAAAAGGCCGACCTCCGAAGAGAAGTTTTCGAACCTCATCGAGCAGCTGCAGTTGGACAAGAGACTTTGTCACTTGATGCTGAGATTCCGAGTCGTCCAGTCGTTGGACCCTTGAGCGGTGAAGATGATGGAGTTGGATGGGGCTTGGGTAGATTCGGAATCAAGGAGCATCAAGAAAGTGCTAAGCGATTACAAGAGGCACGAGAAAGATTGCAAGAGGAGAGACTACTCGGATCGACATCAGCTGGGCCATCCGCGACTAGAGACGAGGAGCCGAGTACAGCTGGACCGTCGAAGCGATCCAAAGATCCCGTACAGCGCGTCATGGGCAGTAATGCCAGAAGGGCTGGCAAGGGGAAGAAGCCTCATGCCGAGGATGTAGCAGGATCTGAATCATTGCTTGGTAGTGGCCTCGCGGGCTCACCGTCAGCCCAACGTGCTCCTGCACCGGACGCAGATGATCCTGATGGCGATGGACAGTGGGAGGACGTCGACGCCACTGCCAGTAGTAGCAGCAGTAGCGAACCAAGAGGTCATAAGGGCAAAGGGAAGAAGCCCGTCAGCGGTAACAACAGGGGAGGCGGAGGTACTGGTGCTGGAGGAGGTGGAGGAGGTGGACCATCTCGGGGCGGAGGTGGCTCTCGCGAATCAGGTTGGAGCTGGTGGGGACCATTGAAAGAATGGAGATTGGCAGATCGGTCGTCCTTTTAGTTGGCGTTACCTTTCATGTTGTAGGCTGGACTGTGTTGTACTATGCAAGTCATGCACCTTCTTGGATATCTACGCCGTTCTCTTCTAGTTATCACGACTAGAACATGTTGTATTCGTCGTGTATGCAGCGCCTGGACTCAGCTGGAGTGCATCCGAAGAGATCGAGTAAGTACAATAAGATGGCGAAGAGTAGGATTGATATCCTACGGATCCCACCCACTCTGACATACAAAATATCTCACAATTAAGTAAAAGAATCTCTCCCACACATACCCACACCCACACCCATACGGGGGATCCGCCAAATATCTGACAACATGATCTCTCCCCCCTTTCTTCAAGCCATGAAAGCCAAAAAACCAAACCATCAACATGAAGCATCGCCCATCCCATCTATATCCCTGGAGACTGCAAGCCTCCCATTCTCGCATCGCTCGACATGAACAGATCGTTTGGTCCGGTTTCATTCCTCTTCCTTCTTCTCGCTTCTACCAGACACGCTTCTATCCTGTGTTGCTTGATTGGTTTCGTCAAGATTTGATCTGCACCAGCTTCGATATATTCTTCTTGATCTTGTCGGAGAGCATTCCCAGTACATCCCACGATGAATAACGGAGATCCTAGGTTTCGGACTTGACGTGCCACTTCAACACCCGTCATCATTGGCATTTGGCTATAGAGGCAAGAAGAAATCGTTAGCATTGTATCAGAAAGTCTGACAAGAGAAAGGGCTCGGTTAGCTCACTTGTCTAAGAAGACCACATCCACTGGCGGTGAACCTAGAACCATGTTGAACGCGTTGGTGATTTTGTCCAGGGCAATTTGACCGTTCTCAGCAGTCTCCACTCTGTGGCCCAGACGTTTGAGCATGCGAGCCATCATCATCCGAGTGAGCTTGTCGTCGTCTACCACGAGTACGTCGAGCGCCTCGTCGTCCTCCTCTTTAAATTCGGGAACAGCTTTGGTCTCTGGAATTTGTGGCTCTTGTGATAATGCTGGAGATCCCGAAATACTCCTGATCCCCGTGGCGTAATCGTGAGTCTTGGTCTGGCCATGCGATGCAGGGCTAGGAGTCCGATTCGCCAATGGGCTGGTGGAGATCTCGTTTATGCCAAGGGGTTGCGGAGAAGCCACGACCGTGACTGCCGAAGGCGAGGAGTCACCCAGGACAGAAGGCCGAAGTGGTGATTTTGATCTGGGCGAAGGAGGATTGCTTCTGACCGGAGCACCTGGCAGTCTCACCGCTGGATCCGATGAGATGGATCGAGAAAAGGCGACGCGCTTTAATTCTACAGAATCTGGTCGAATCGCAATGATAGGTCTGTCATCTGGCCCAGGTGTCAGCGGGAGAGAAGTGCCCGAGTTCTTGCGCATCCCAGCAGCAGCACCAGCAGCAGCAGCAGGATGTATGATGGTGTGTCTCGAAGTCGTCCGTGATAGATCATGCCTCGACACGAGAGATCTCAAACTCTGCCTCGATTCGCTATTCCTTCGACCGTCTCGTGCCAATGGATCAGAAACGAGGAACTGTTCCGCCGTCATATGCCGCTCCATAGGGATAGGCGGTCTGGGTGGCGCAGAGGGAAGTTGAGGGACATCATTCTCTTCATCGGTATCAGACACCTGGGTGACGTGACGCTGGTGAAGGTCTCGGTTGTGCTCCTTCTCACTTTTCATAGCCTTTTCGAAGCCGTCATCCAAATCGACAGCTGTCGCTTCGCTCGAGTTCGTCGAAGTCGATTGATCTCGATTATGAGGTCGAGGAAGAATCGGGTATGGTAATTCGAGCCAGAATTCACTCCCTTTACCATACTGAGAGTTGACACCCAGTCGACCTTTCGACAAGGTCACAATTTGACGGATCAAGGCTAGACCAAGTCCCGTGCCTTTACCACCTTGACGGCGACCCATTTCCGTCTGGACATATGGGGAGAACAGACGGTTGCTGAAACGGTTAGCCCATCAAGACCATTTTTTTCACTCTCACTCTTCGACATCTCGTTTCCTCAACCCTGCACCGGTGTCGTGAACCTCGATCCTCACGACAACTGCCCGTGTGTTCCGCCTCATCTCAACGACTTCACTTCCCTTTTCAGGGTCCGTGCTCGTTGATCCATTTCCAGCGCTAGAGGTTGACTCCAAGGGATCCATCTTGGGATACAACAGCTTCGTGACGATCTTGACGCCTCCTTCCTGAGTGAATTTGATAGAGTTCGAGACGAGATTGCTATTACCACCATGCCTAGTTCAGCCGTGCATTCTCGATATGTGCAACCCAGATCCTGCTCTCACCTCGTAATCTGCCTTAGACGCATCTCGTCACCGATAAATAGACATTCAAGCCTATCAATCCTCGGATCAAGATCCATTACCAGGCTGATGCCTTTGACATTCGCCGGTGCTGTGTGGGACATGGCGGTGAGTTGGATGGACTTGTGCAGGTCGAAGGGAACTTTTGCTTGAGTAAAAGTTCCAGTCTCCATCCGATTGAAGGAGAGTACGTCGTTGAGCACCTAGACAGGACTTTCAGCAACGCTTAAGGCGGAGACGAGACACGCACCTTTTCCATCATTGATAGACTGCCCGTAAGTCCCTCAACCATCTCCTTCTGGTCGAGGGAAAAGTCGTCGAAGAGATTCTCGCCTTCCAGATTTTGGACCGACAGCAAAGCCGTGTTGAGAGGCACTCGGACTTCGTGGAAGACTACCGAGAGTGTGAGTGGCGAAGAGGATGTGCACAATTTCTTTTTACTCACTGTATGAAACGAATCGCTTTGTCAAGTCTGAAGCTTTCTTCTCCATTACCTGAGCCCGTTGAGTGGCTTTGTACTGCAGCTTGAGCTGTTCTCTGAGCTCGAACGTTTGCCTCGAACTCTTCTCGGAGATGAAATGGAGCATGATAAGGAAGACATGGTAGATAAAGTCTGAGGGTACCGTGTGTCAATCATGGGGGCGAACGTGCCTCCCCTCAGCAGGGAGGATAACTCACAATAGATAGAATCTCTGTAGAATGCCACACTTCCCACATGTCCAAAGTAAAAGATGCCCATGACCACGAACCAAGTGACGAATCCTACGGAGGCGATGAATCGGCTTTGACCCAGAGCCAGTAATGCCAGTGTAGATTGACCGATAGCGCTTGCAAAGACGATGAAGTCTGTCTGAGTGCTACAGGCGACAGGCGCATCGATGTTGTCGACGTTAGAGCATCGTTTGAGTCCGATTAGCCCTAGAATAGGAAGACTCCATGTCGCGAGGGCTAGCCAGATTTGCCAAAATATTGGGGTTCGATATGGCAGATTGATCAGGATGAAGACGAGTAAGGGAACTGTGAAGAACTGGAGGGAGAAAGATGATCAGCTGTAACAGCTTCAGGAACCAAGCAGGGGCTACTCACTCCCCAGACTCCAACAAATCCAATGTAGTGGTACGTTTGCCACGGATGTGGGGTCAAAGCTAAACACCATACCCACATGAGGAGGAAAAAGGCGCCCGCGGCGAGGGACATTTGACGTTGACCATAGTAGTGCTGAGCTAGATGAGCACATGTTGCGAATGGACCCCAGTCGTTAACCCACCTCTCTCTTATAAGTCCTCTCCTTTGACTCTTCGGCAAATCTCATGTCGAAGAAATAGTGAACCAACACCCACAAGGCTTTGACCTTGCTGAACATTCTGCCAGCATAAAGATCCGTCGCTGAAGTCTTTGACCTCAGTGATCTGACTCTGCCGCCGCCGCCGCCGCCACCTGCACCACGCCCACCAT
Source organism: Kockovaella imperatae (assembly GCF_002102565.1). Lineage (NCBI taxonomy): Eukaryota > Fungi > Basidiomycota > Tremellomycetes > Tremellales > Cuniculitremaceae > Kockovaella > Kockovaella imperatae. The sequence goes on from NW_019028944.1 coordinate 434,842, forward strand.
CGCTTGCCGTTCCATCTGAAGCTGCGTATCCACCATTCGTCGTATCTCTCGAATGATGTCTGGCAAGTATTCCACTGTGGACGACCTCCGACATGTCATTGTCGATGACAACGACCTCGACTGGATCTCCATCATCCTTCTCGTCCAAGTCATCCACCAGAGCTCCTATCGACGTCTCTGTCCTTCTCGTGCCTGATCGATGACTCTTTCGAGTCCGGAGTCGACCAAGGACACGTAGTGCATCCTGAGTGGCGGGACTCGCAGACTCCAAATAAGAGTCATGTCGAGTGGCTGCTGACTCTGAAGAATTCGACAAGACAGATGGTCGTCGAATCTCACTCCTTAAGAATCTCCATATTCGATTCGGTTTGGATCCTTTGGTGGTACGAAATCGCGCTCCTGTACCGTTCGTCGGAGCTCTTCCTCCTACAGTCAATGAAGGTCTCGGCAGTGCACCATGGGTCGTAGTTGTCGTTAATATGGAATCAATGGTATCGGTTTGGTGCACCGCTCGACTAGATTCGCCTATCCTAGTGTCGTCTGTCGACATTCGGTGTTGTGATGATGGAGCCCACACCACTCTCCAGTTCCCCCCACCTTTTGGGTGTGGAAATCTTCAGTGTTTTTACCACCGTTACCTCGTTGATCTGACAGAGGATTGACCCTCCCATGTGATACGAGGAATCAGAAGATCATGGTGTCCGGCGAAGGAACTTCTTCTTTCGACGCTTCTCTTTCGCAACGACTACAGTAGCGGCAATCTCCCCAAAGATGTTCGACGGGGGAACGAACTGCGATCGGAATGTCCTAGACCTGGAACTTGGTACGTGGGTCCACTCGTGCTTTTCCCAGTTGTGAATATCCCAAATGCAAGCAGCAGCAAAAGGGATCCGAACTTGCTGAGAGCACTTGAGAAGTAATATTAATAGACTCTCTGTGCTATACTTTGGGTGGATCTCGACCCCCCTTACGTTCTGGGAACCTTCAGGGATGGAGCCGTGGCTATAACAGAGCAGAAGTACGGCAGATAGTAGTGCTGCTGCTGCTGCTGCTGCTGCTGCTGCACCCGGCGTGCTGCACCCGCACCCAGCACTGTGACTGACCCACCGAGGGGGAAAAAAGCCACAGTATGTCACCCTTGGTAGCAGCTGCTCTTTCTGGCGGCCACAGAGGGGGGACAAAAATAATAAAGTATTTCCTGCTTTTGACTTGCCTCAATTGGCAATGGAAAAAAGATTGCCCCCCTCTCCCATGCAATGGCTCCTCCGCCACCACCACCACCACCACCCGTATCAGTCACTCTGACCAGGACCTCTGATGGACAACCTCCTAATCTCCTCTTTGCTGGAGCATTTTTGCATATCGTCATAGATCGACAAAAGGTACCGAGACAGGCTGAGCAGCCAGCAGGCACGTGAAAAAGTGATGATCACACACCTACGATCGAAGGGGGTGGGTGGATCACAAGCCTCTTAGTCTGAACACCCGGTAATGGCGTCACTCTGCTAACATCGCACAAAACGAAACACGTCTGTCCTTCCATGACCTTGTATTTTTCGGGCTCTTTGGTGGGACCTGGCCATGCACCGGTAGATCTTGGAACATGAGGGACAGTGGCAGACGTTGTCACCGTTCAGCCACATCTTCGGAATCGACGACTGAGTGCGGCACTGATCAAGCCTCCGTATCTTTTGCTGGGCCTCCTCCCATGGCGTCATCAAGCATGTCTTCTAAAAAAACTCGGTTGTATAATGCAGACCAAGTCCCATTCGCTACGCGGATGTATCGGATGTGCGTTGTCTCTATCGATACTCCGGAGATATATCCATGCATCGATTGCACGAGGCATGGAGAAGCGTTGCAGTCTATGTTGCTTGCCTGAAAGGGACTCCCTGAGTCGCTAGTCTTAGACACTCAGAGGCAAATCTTGGATCATCTCCTCGAGCGTTCGTCTTTCTTGGCCTTCTGTAGAGCATCGAAGACTGCAGAACAAAGGCTCTCCATAGGTAGCAGGATGGCCTCCGGTCGGACATGAACAATGTAGGACAGATCTAAATAGACGACATCAGCTTTCTGCTGAAGAGTCATATGACATCCACGCGAAATGACTCACGATCCGATACCAGGTCCCATCCATTGACATTCGGAGGACACATGACACCGCGATTGACCACATAGTCAAATGCGTCTCTGAATCGTCTCGTGGCTCGCCTCCTCTCTATGGCCAATTTTGACACTCTGACCTTGGTCGCGATCACACATAGTCCAACAGAGCGATGAGACTTTTGACCGACAGGGACCAGACCAGGGGGGAAGGGACGAGAGGGTGGAGGAGTGTCTCGTCTATTGAGGACGCGAAGAATGAAAGCAGGATGATGCACAGTGGATTTGGTGAGCTTTGGAGAGATTGGAAGGATTTTTTCGGTGTCCACTGGAAAGAACTTGGTCTAAGACGAGGGAGTCAGCTCAAAGATCAATTTTGACTCCTCTCACAAACTCACCACGTTCTTCTGACCGTCTTTGAATTTAGGCTGCCGAGGCATGTTGGAGAAGTCCACCTTGCGACCTAAATGTCGATGCGTGTAATGTTCCTCGCTGGTATTCAGGGCTTCAGCTAAAGTATCACTCGCCATGCCCCGTAGCATCAGCTCCCCAGCTAGGCCGTCAAGTCGGACTGCGGGCGGAGATCTCTCTTTAACCGTTCGACGGATTGACTCTTTGTTGTTTAAGCTCTTTGTGAGGCCTGATTCGGATGCCCTCGTGAAGGGCAATCGAGGAGATGATTTTTCGACACGTTTCATCAATCCTGGATCAGAGCCAGAAGATCTGCCAGTTCTTGTATCGTTGGCGTAAGACGGATCACCGGAACGGTTTGCAGGGTCTCGCTGGCCCACCTGAGCAGAGTTTGGCTGTGAGCGATCGTGCCCTGGTCGATGAGCCGGAAGACCAGAGCCAGGCTGAATTCCTCGTAAAGCGGAATCTGGGCCATCTAAAGAAGCGCGAGGTCCATCTCCCAATGGAGAGGGCCGTCGAGGTCCCTGAGAGTCGAGCGGGTCTTTTGAAGTACGACCTGGCGGTTTCCTAGAGCTCGACGGGACGGCTGACTTTCCCTCTTGAGAAAACCTCTCATTCCGACCACGGGCATAGCGTGCCTGCGGTTGCGGCCTTTGAGGACTGCCTTGTGCACGAGGACTTAAGCCCAAGCCGAAGCGTTCGGCCTCAGACTCAGGAAAGAATGCGACGTCACTCGTCGCAAAGCTCCTCCGACTATAGCCATAACTTTGACTGGGACTGGAAAGGGGGACGGACCGCCATTGCGAGGCGTGAGATGACGAAGAAGCGTTGAACTGGTGGATCCTAGGACATCGAATACAGATCCTCACAAGGCCTGAAAGAGAACACGCAAGCGAGCTTCAGTCCGACTAGTCGACTAGTCAGTCACTCACCAGAGCTCTCTACCACTCCACGGATCATCATCCCTTAAGGCGTCGAGCTCATCATGTCATGCTGAAGATATCAAACGTTGAAAGTGGAGGATCGATCGCTCGACTGAAAAGCCCACTACAGGCTAAGAGCTGCTGACAGGCGAGAATCGGTCTGAACCACAGGATGCACTGTCAGAGCTATTCAAAAGATCTGGGTCGAGTCATAAATTGCTTCACAGCGGACGCTCAAGCAACCAAAACAGGTCATGCACCAATTCTCAATAAAAGGTCTGTCTGTCTGTCTGTCTGCCCTAAGCGAAACCCTGTCTCGGTAGAAAAGATGACAATCTCGACAGAGTATTATAAACGGGCAGTAAAAAAAGCTTGGTACTCTCCTCTGATTCCATTAAGTCCATACAGCGTGGATGTCATGATGAAGAGGCCGAGGTCTATGGTTTAGTCAGAGTGGAAAATGTGTTGAGGAGATCTTCAGCACGCCCAAAGCTCGTATATATGCTCTCTGTGGCGATTACCACGTGGAATTGACTGGGCCTAATCCGCCACATCTACAAATTCCCTTTCGGCGTTTCGTCTGATTGGCTCTCTCTTTTTTTGGGCGAAATCTATCGAATGGCGCATACGAGCAACTTTCAGCGCCCATACACCATTCAACTCTATACCTCGATCCCACCATGGCTGACGTCGAAATGAAGTCTGCTCCCAAGGAGCGATCCAGTGAGTAAGAGGACGTGAAGTGAAGAAAGGGATATTGGGGAGCTCGAAGCTGGGATCGTTGGCCATTTTGCTGACAGTCCGCCTAGACCTCCGATACGGCCTCAACAAGGGTCACCCTACCACTGTCATCCCTAAAACCGTCAAACCTTCCCACAAGAAGGGAAAGAAGACGTGAGCTTCCGTGATCAAACAGTGACCCCGTGTTAAGCTGACGATTGAATTCCTAGCGAGAAGAAGACCTTTGTCAAGTCTGTCATTCGGGAGGTTGCTGGATTTGCTCCTTACGAGAAGAGAATTATGGAGTTGCTGAGAAACTCAAAGGACAAGAGGGCGAGAAAGTTCACTAAGAAGAAGGTGAGTCGATACTGGCTAGGATCAGGGGGAGTGCGCGGCGAGAGTCATGCGTGGGATAGGGCGTGCGGTACATGGGAATTGACTGCCTTTGACCTTCTCTCGCTTGCCTGCCTGCCTATTCTCCTGACCCAATGCCGAATCTTGTCTTGAAACATCGCTGACCCTCTCCCAGCTTGGAACCCTCCTCCGATCAAAGCGCAAGGTTGAGGAGCTTTCTGCGGTCATCCAGGAGCAACGTCGTCAAACCGGACACTAGGGTGTGACGGGGAGACATTTGTACGAGATCGAGCGTCTGCAGGTCGACATGCATACTCGGATGCATGGCGTGCAAGCTGAACGTGGGCAGAGTCATGGTCCACCCACGGATAGGATAGCGCTACCTCTGAGAACCGATGAGGTATGGGGATTTGTGTGGCATTGACGTCTACGCCCTCATCCACACATCCTCTCTTCTCCTCTGCCATGCCCTCTCACTCTGCCTCTGATTCTCCACCGCATCTGATTCTTCATCCTTTGCTCCATCCTGTCCTTCTGCCGCTCGAGCCTTCATACCCTCCCAACCGCCTCCTCTAAAATGATTACCACGATGTCTCCATCCGAACTGAGGAAGCACTAGTCAGTGGGTGATCACGGCTCTACTGTCTGCCCCCCCCCCCTTGTTCTCCTCACCTTGACCATGGCTGTGATCACCCCTATGCCCATACCGACTGGTATACTTGGAGCAGCGAAGAATGCTATCCCGCTCCCTAATGTACCGAGTAATGTTCCTCCCAAAGCAGCGACGATGGCTCCTACGGCTGCGTATTTGGCGTATCTGATTAATCTGCGGATGGCATATCGGATAACATATCTGATACGATGCTTCTGAGCCTTCTGAGAAATACCATTGCTTGGATACCACGGTCACTTACCTCGTCGTTGTCAATGCCGATCGCGTTGTCAGAGAAGCAGGTACAGCTCCTCCTTTATTGCCCAGTGCCAGATACTGGAGATTCGTCTTAGCGGCATCTAGCCTGGAATGCTTTGATGACTGTGCATGGATGTTATCAGTAGCTGATGCAGTAGCTGACGAGCTCATCGTAGCCCAACGTTGCTGTTGTTGGTGATGGATGATGATGGAGATGAAAGATGCCGCTGACGATTTGAGAAATGACCTGATCAACACGTGGTTGATAAACTCTGATACCAAAAAGAAAATCGAACATCTTTGGGAATCAATCATCCTGGCTCTTCCCATTGTACTGTGACATTGAGAGGCTTGACTAGTGGTCAGTCCAGAGCTCTGTCCGCTTCGTTCTGGTGTTGGAGGTTATCCGAACTGGAGACTGGCCCCGTGACCGTGTCCCTCCGCATCCACAGATACCATGAGCGCCGCGAGCAAGATGCCCGTGCCGACGCCGAGGCAGTTTAGAATCCTGGCTTTACCTTTGGCCAGATTACCTCGGACAGCCTCAACAACGCAAATTAAGCCCGCGCCGACAGACGCCTCATCACCAACTCCTCCTCTCTCTCCACACTCTGTAGATGGTGCCTCAGAATCATCAGGAACCTCGAGCCATGGAGAAGGTTCGACGGCTTCTGCCTCCTCGTCCTCACCTCCAGCAAACACCAGCCATCCCTCATCATCCTCGACACCTCTCCTTTTTTTTCATGTGATTCAGCCTTCACCATCACCATCTCAATCTCCTCCTCCTCTCACCACTCGTATATTGTCCAAAGCCTCTGATACATGGATCAAATTGGGCGAAAAAGATCCAAAATCCTGGATGCATTGGTTTTATCGAAAGGGTGAAAGTTTGATGGATCGCATAGAATATGAAGAATGGGCTTTGAAAGCCGTGCATGAGGGCAGAGGCGTCAAAGTATTGAAAGAGGGCGAAGAGAAAACGAAGACTCAAGAGATCATCGAGGTGAGCGTTTGTTCCGCGTCCGTCCCTTACTTCTGGACCCTGGTTCGCCGTACTCTCTTACCATGGTCGCCTTCCTTTGCAGCATCCGATCGTGCTGACCCTTTTGTCCAGATTCCCTTGCTCAAACCTACACTTACGGAAAAAGGCGTTCAACTACCCACCATGCTGCCGAAACTGCATCGAATGCTCATCCATCGTATACCATATCACCGGAAGATGATGATCCGATCACTGCTTTTGTGAGTGGATAATCTTGTTCATTGACTATGCTTCTGTGGACCTCGTTGCTGATATTCCGGGTCTTCAGCACTCCCGTCACGTTTCCATTCGCCATCATTCCCGTCATTCCCAACTTCCCACTTTTCTACGTCCTCTGGCGAGCATGGTCACATTACAAGGCATGGCGTGGCGCTTTCTACTTGGAGCGATTGCTCAAACTCGGCATGATCAAGGAGCAGACTTCGGAGGAATTGACAAAAGTCTATGCGAGTAAAGGACAGGTGGTTCCTGAGCCAGGGAGCGAGAATCGAGCGCCGGATCAGACATTCTCTGAAACCAGTGTGTCAATCAAGTCGAGTTCTACCACCACAACGAGCCCCGATGGAACACATGAAGCTCAGTCTACGGAGAAGATACCGAGCCAGGCAAAGGGAGCTGGTCCTGCGCCTGATGGAACCTCGACTCCAGAATCAATGGTCTTTTCTCCTCCCCAGAACTCGACAGATAAACCAACCACTGGATCCACACCGAGACCTACGCCTGCTCCTCGTCATCCTAGCTTGCTGCTCAGTCCGAGCCAAGTTCCGCTCTTGGCCAAGACCTTTGACATAAAAGGACAAGAATTGATGGATGTCGTGCGGGCGGTGGAACAAGCGGACGGTCGAGCATGGGCGGCTGATAAGAAACGAGGAGGAGAGTCTCAGCAGGGCGATGCTGCCCAGCCGAGTGGGTCAGATGACAAAAAGCCAGGGACAAATTGGCGTGGTAACTTGCATCGGTAACAATGCTGTAGGCGTACGGGCCAAACAAGATGAATGTTGGGGGGGATCAATACACATGGACAACGACGATGCATGTTATCACTCTGGAATCTGGGATATCTCTGATGCGTACTGCATCTCTTAAATCCTGCAGCTGATCTTCATCTCAATACGGTGTGAATCGCTTCGTCTTCTTGAGTTCGTCTACCTTTGCCTTGTCCTGCTCAAACTTGGCTCGCAGGCCAGCCAATTCTAAGGAGACAGACACAAGGGTCAGAACAAATCTTGTTACTGGCGAGATAGCCTTGATACACTCACCCTGTCGCTTCCGCTCAGTCTTTTGAAACCTGTAAAAGTCTTCTTTCGGTCTCGCCCCACTTCCTTTTCTCTTCCCATCATCTTGTTCTGACGCCAGATTTTTGCCGAAACCCTTTGAAGCCACAGCTACACCAGTACTTCCTGGACCTCTTCCACCCGTTCGGCCGTATCGTCCTCCTCTAACGACCACTGTGAAGCCATCCTCGTCGACCAATGCTCCGGCTCCCTGCTGTTTGGCTCGAGATTTCAAGAGGAGCGATTGAAGATGATCGAATCGAGCCATAGAAGAATCAGCGAATGCTTTGATGGCACCCAAAGGAGGTCGGAGCGACGTATACTGGGAAATATAGTAGGATAGTCCAGTAGGATTGGAAGGATCAGATTGAGGAGACGCCATGGACTTCAAGCTGGATTTTGCAGGTTTAGAGTAGGCAGATTGAGGAAGGAGACCATAAGAAGGCAGGTGGATCGGTCCAGTATGGGCCATAAGCCTTTGAAGGGGTAACGCATCCAGATAGACTATATGAGCGCATCTTGACCCTGATCGTCCGTAAGGTGTCGATCTTGGATCAAGCGGTGGTAGAGCTTCGACTTCAGGGACTGAGACCGGCAAAGCTGGTTTCCGCCTTGTTCGAAGTCGACGTGGTAATTTAGGTCCGTTACCGATGAAAGTAGGTTCAGGACGGCTCGTTACATTATCCTCCTCGGTGTCTCTGAGATCATTGATGGGATCCTGAGCCTCATCGTCCGACTCCTCCTCCCCTTCCTCCTCCTCCTGTTCAACTTCATCGTCCTCGCCCAGACCTTGAACAGCTTGTTCCAGAGCATTTGCACCTGAGCCTCCTGTAAACTCCACGAACTCTACTACCCCCCACCGTCCGAACAGAACGCGCAGATCTCTTTCAGATGCATCGACAGGAATGTTCGCCACGAATACAGTGCTCTCTGGAGATGCAGTGACCGAGGAGGTTGAGCCAGATTTCGCCGTATGAGGTCGAACGTATATATAGTGGGACGTTACTCTGCTCTGGGAAGAAGATGAAGTTGATGGAGCCGGTAGAAGTAGCTCAATCGGGAGAAAGTTTGTATAGAGCTTTGAATGTTGAACTGTCGACTTGCCCTTCCCTTTATTCACTGGCACCACAGCCTTGGGCATGGTGTATCTGCGTGCTCGTCGAGTATAGTAGTATGTATCAACACTTCAGAAATTTTGAAATCGCCGCACCTCCACCCCGGGCGAAGAAATAGGCGCAAGTGATCTTTGACTGTTTGTCTTCTTTCCCACGCTCGTACGCGTTCTTAGCGGAAGCCGCTAAGGAAGCCGAGCGAGAGTGAACCCACAGGCTGGTAACAACGTTTTACCAACTCGTTATTGACTTGCCATTGACGATCAAACTAAACCATAGATATACACGACCTTGGACGACACGGATCAGATCGGATGAAATCAATAGAGAATACAGCATAGACGAAGAACTGAGGACGAACATACCCTGCAGAGATCGGGTCGACCGGCTCATGCAGCATATATCCCTTGGCCACTGAGAATTGTTTTGAATGGGACGGGACATCTAGTTGGGGGACTATAGAGGTGATCTTTGGAATTGACCATTTTTCTTTGGTTTGATCAAACATGGAGGACCCAAAAGAATTAGGGACATTGATCGTTGTCGTGGGCAAAGCGGTGAGCCTTGTTGATGACTTGCTTTACTTTCTGGCAACTCATCTGATACCTCTGGATATCATAGCGCAACTTGCCAAACAAATCTCGGTTCGGCAAGCAGGACCCATTTTGTACAGTTCAATTCTTGGAGGACAAGAAGAGAACTCGGACCATCAAGCGGTGAGTATATTGTCCCTGATCGCGATGGTCGTGGTCGTTTCCTGATTTCATGCCCTCATCCATAGTGGCGGCCAACATCCCGAATGGGATGACGAACTCCGATTTACGATCATGGAGGAACTAGAGGACATACTCAAAGTATCGCGTTCCGAGTCTCTGGCAGACAGTACAGTCTCTTCGTCCGCTTCTCTCGCCTCCGTCGCTGGTCGAGATTCTCCAGCTGGAGTAACAACGGCTCAGGCTCTCGCCGCCAAGAGTCGAAGACCGTTCACCAAAAAGGGCGGAGGCAAGAATATGAGAGTCGCGTGCTATGCCGATGATCCAAAGGAGCCGGAATTGATTGGAGATTGTTATGTCCAGATTGATGAGGTGTTGAAGAAGGGAGAGGTGGATGGTGAGTGAGATGCTTTGGGAGGTCGCAGCACAGCGATTGATGGGTCTCCCGCAGAATGGTACGAATTCACATACAAGGAGAAATATGTTGGGGAGATCTATCTCGAGCTCACTTTCTACTCTAATGTGAGTTCTGGCTATGAAGACACCCTGAAAGTGCTTATATATCCTCTTGCTAAAGGACGCACCTCCCGTCAAGCGTAATGTCCCAAAACCCGCCGTCCACAATTATGGAGGCGCAGGCGTCTTCCATGATGGAACGCTGTCGACAAGTTCGTCCCTCAGTGGACGGCTAAGCGCGTCAGGTAGCGCATCCGGCATGAACCTCTACATACCGCCGTACGCGGCTCAACACGCCGTCAGTCCGCCAGCTGCTCACCCTCAATCTTATGGTTCCTTTGGTAATTTGGGTATACAGCCCGAAGGAATGAATGATCCTAATCAAGATTTCGCACCTGGCATGCCGGGATCTATCATGTCATCGCCTACGCCTGGTCCTTCAGCGACTATGTCTTCCTTAGACTCTCTGACCCGCCCCTTCTCTGCCATGTCATTTGGTGAATCGGCGCCTCCTACCCCTCCCAAAACGATAAATCCTTCTGCCAGTACGGTCGGCCTGAACCGACACTCACTAGGAGTCAGTGATGCTCCTTGGGTTGCTCTCCTCCCTCAGACGTCGAATAGCTCGCCTGCCCCTGTGTCCAGGCCCATGTCAACGAATGATGCTCTTCCATGGGAGCAAGCCAAACGCTTTGAAGACGAAAGACGCCGAGGTGGAATGACACCTGTTCCTCGACCTTTGACAGCGCAGATCAGACCTGGAGACACTATACCTGCTGCTCTTCAAGCTGGAGTCCCTCCCATCAGACATGAACACGCTCACAGCTTTTCATACTCTGATCGACCAATCGTCACTTCTCTGCTACATGCTTCCTCTCCGTCCCCGGCTCCTTTGGCAGCTTCCGCTCCTCCCATCGTGCCCAATGGTGTGCAATACCAGCACTCACCGTTATCCTCATTTGAGCGTGTGGCCTTGGCTCTGAACACATCAGCCCAATCATCACCTCACGGACAGGCTAGTCTCGCATCCCGACCCCAATCCCTACACGATCCTCTTCAGACGCCAATCGCGCCTTATCAACCTACGCCACCTCGTCTCGCCCAGGACTATCCTGCGCCGCCGGGCCCACAGAATCATTTCGGGGTCGGTGACTCTCGGACGGATGCCTATCAACAGCTATATGACCACCTTGATCCAACTGGAGCCACTACGCCAGCAGCGACATACTCTCATCAAATTCCCTCCATGCCTCAGACACCGCAACATCAGATCAATCGATCCTACACTCCCAGTTCTTCTCTACCGGGTTCTGCAACGCAACACACTACCCAGTATACTCCTCCGCCCAATCTTACTCCTCCACCTCAGCCTGTTCAACATGCCACTTCGTCAGGGAGCTATGTGCCCTGGTATCAGCAAACTCAATCCGCCCAGCAGAACGTGCAAGGCGGACCAGTCGCTCCGCCTTATCCGGAGACAGCTACACCCGGGGGTTTCAGCCATGTCAACGTCGTACCCCATCCCGCCTTTGGTCCCCCTCCTGTCCCTGATTATCGCCCTGCACCTACGCCTTCAGGCAGCACAGTCGGTCACGGGCAAGGTTATTATCCGTCGGATGAGCTATACGTCCGGTCAGCAAATGGAGGCTCTGAGGTGTATTCTGCAGCACCACCTGTTCGCCCCGGTCCGACACCATCGCCAGGTCCCTCTCGACATGTCTCTAGACATTCGTACCATGGCTCGCCGTCCACAATGGGGTATCAGGTCTCCTCTTATGCGAGTCAAAGTCCAACACCGCCACCGCCTCAAGGTCCGAGTGCATTTGATTCTCTCCATTCTTTCTCCCCTCCACCCATCCCTCAGAATAGACCGAGTGATTTCGGCCCATCGGCTAGAGCCCGAACGCCCCTCAACTCAGGACCTGCACATCCTTCATCACCTTTTCCGGACTATCGACCTCCTCAATCACCAGCTCCTCCTCCGCAATTACCGTACACACCCTCACCTCATCAGCCTTATGCTCAATCTCATTCGGCCCCTCCCCTCCCTCCACCCAGAACCCCTTCTCCTCTGCCCCCTCCAAGACCTCATGAATTGTATGCCACTTCGAGCGAGCCTCAGGTACCCATTAGCACCTTGAACCATCTTGGGCCTCTTCCACCCGCCAAATCTCCCCTTATCAACCATCATCATTCGCTGTCTGCTCCGCCTCAAGATGTCTTGCCGTCATCCAATAGACACAGCTGGAAATCCTACATGCAGGCTCTACCAACTACATCTCCTGCATCGCTGGCGGCGCACATCAGTGGACTCTCCGGTGCTCAGGTATCTACACCGATTCACGCGTATCCACCCACGGTGACGTCTAGGTCGGATGCAAAAGACATTGCTCAAGTAGCTGGACAATATGATCAATATGGTCAAGTGGGTATGCCAGGAGGCTTCGCGGCTATTGGAACCCCTCAAGGAAGTATGGGAAACTCTGCCAAGCCGCCAAAGCCGGATGGTTGGAGAAGTACGTTACCTGCTCAAGTCAATGGCCATCAGTGGAGTGGATGAGCGACGAATCGAACATGGGGGAATAAAGAGTCAGAAACGTCCGCATCGTGAAAGGAGCCATTATACTAGATGAGCCCTGCGAGTAATGCATTACGCCTGAGCTAAACCTTTGTCGGCGTCGGCGTCCGGGACATTCAGAACGCTGTTCTCCCCGTTTTTGTGCTCTGAATCAGTCCGACCTGAAGTGAGATAATAAATCAGCATGATCATCCGCTTGGATATCCACAGTTGAGAAGACTGACCTCGCTCATTTTTTGGACAAGGTTCGCAAGCATGAAGCTTGGCAAGATCAGCTACCCCGCTTGTATTCCTCGTCTCATCGATCGGCTTACTCGCAACCTCTCCTGGCAACCATATTGATTGTCACTGGGACCAGTTCTTCCCGCTCCGAGATGACGCTCATACTTGGAATTTGACCAATGGGTATCGTGATATCTACACAGCCTGCGAGAGGACAAAATGTGTCCAGAACTTTCTTTCCTCTGAGACATGGGACATCAGGTCGGTCCAGAAGCCACAGGAAGCGCTAGATGGCACCGACTCACTCGAGCGACGGGTTCGTATTTCCCAAGTCGCCAGTTCTGTATCTTGGTCGGCCGCCATACCCGATATCATAGATCAGCCTGCGGTGTCAATTCATCAGCTCTCGATGCGTCTCCGGTCATGACTGGATGTCATGTGGTCTGGTGGAGCTTACAGATTCTTGGAACAACGCTTCTCATGGTATCCCAGCAAGTCCTCATTGATGAATGAGGCAAATCGAGCAATGTCATCTTTCGCAGCTAGGTATTGTCCTTCGGTCACGTTCTGATCACGCGCCATGTGCCAAATATGCCGAATGTTAGGGTCCACTGGCGGTGTCCTGCCATCGTGTAATGCGCTATAGTCTTCGTAAAACCCCTTTCCATTATGATTCCAGGTATACCTGAGACCCCGGCTCAGGAGGAACGCTTGGGAGTGGCAGATGCTATCTCATAACTCACCATCCCCATGTCTTGGCATCAGCGAAGCCTGTATCAACCTGTTCCCAGGTATAGTTGGCAGCTGCCAAAGCTTTTGTCGCATTCCATTTCGAGACCTTCATATCGAGCAGAGACCCGAATTGTGTGATGAATTTCTCCACAACGGCGAGAGCTTTCGGTTCGTAGAACGACGCAAATTGGTCATCGACCAGGATCCGAGAAGGCCATTGATTGAACTCTGTGAAGTTCAACGGGGATTCGCCGTACCTATAGAACCGCTAGGCCATCAGAGAGTGGACATGCCGGCTTTTCGTCAGTTGTCACTCACCATGATTTCATTCCTTTGGAGAACAAGACTGGATCCCTAGCCAGCAGACCCGCTGTATCTTGCCTGTCGATCAATGGTACAACCGCGTCCAAGCTCAACGCGCCGTGGCTCGGCTCATCAAGTCATCAGCTGTGCATCCAGTATCTGAACGCGAACTGCTCACCCGATTACCGTACAGACCCACGATCGAGGCTGGTGCTCTGACAGAGCCTGCGTGAGTGATTCTCGTCAGCGCGTTCGAGTGATCGGCAAGTCCTTGATACCTACCACCAGTATCCGTCCCGATCGCAAGGTCCAGCCAGTCATACGCTCCCATGGCACATGCCGATCCCGAAGACGATCCCAAGCAGGTCTGCCACAGATCACCTCGTGCAGAGAATGGGCTGCAGAAGGGTCAGGGCGAGCGAGACAGAATCAAGGATGGGCTCACTATTGTTCGTCCACAGTGTCGTTGACCTACGAATGGTCAACACCTGGCTTCGTTATCACTCGGAGCCCACTTACTCCATGAGCGGAGCCAACAGCAAAACTAAAGTATAGTCAATTCAGGATCAACGAGGATTCGGATCAAACATACCTCGCAGTCTTGGTTTTACCTACGATCACGCCCCCAAGGTCAATCAGTCGCTGGATGGCAGGCGCGGTCACATTGGCAGCCCCATAGATTTTCCCCCAGGATCGACTACCTGCAGACGTCTTGACGCCCTTGATATCGTAGAGATCTTTGCCATGCTCAGCTTGTCCTCTGTCCGGCGAGCGAAACTCACCTTTGACACCGATGCGCTGCCCACAGACACCATCGTCCTCCAAGCACTGCTTGTAGAGTCTGGAAGGTAACGGGATCAGATTATACCCATCTTCGTCGACCTTGCGGAGGAGCTTGTAGTATCCTCCTTGCGTAGGGTACATGCCGAAGAGGAATGTGCGGAATGTGTCCGAGTAGAGTCTAAAGACGGGCAAGAGATCGGACAAACCAGAGACAGCATCGTATCGGGCGAGGTAAGGGCCTTTCAGACCCCTTATGGATGAGGGAATCTTTTCGTCAAGCTGGTGCCATCTACGGCCGCCCATGGTAGAGACTGAAGTCGGCTGGATTTCCGGATGGTGGAAGACGGTTCCAGAATTCAACTTGGCTTCGGCGAGCTTATGATGTTTCAGAGAGAGCTCCTCAGGGTCTACTCTCCGCTGACTATCTAAGGATGGCGTCAAGATGATTGTATCGAGCCACCAGGCTGTGAGGACATCGTCGCTTGAAAGGTACGAATTGACAATCTTGAGCAATTCAGCCGGCGAGATCATCGTATTGGACGGTCTGTCGATGATCGTAATGGCACTGTATTCCTGAAGGGGTGTGGGTAGAGCAGCCCTGGCCACAGGCAGATTGGGCGAGAAGTACTGATTACCGCCTAATTCGTACTGTTTTCAATTGAGCCAGAGGTCTGCAAGTATCCAGCAGCTTGAGGACTTACAAAAAGCTCTCGCTCATGTTGAAATCGAAAGATGGCAGAGTTGGAGACAGTGCTGTGCCCATATGCATGCTGCTTTGAATCCCATACTTTCTGGGTTGTGCCTGGACCGTGCAGTGAGGTGTCTTCAGCCAGTCCGTGACATAGGACATTAGGGACAAGCAAGACGACGAGGAGCAGCCGCAGCGAGATCATCGTCGACTGCAATCGGAGGCAGGTGGACTGACGGAGAACCAATGAATCTTGTGAGGCCTGTACCTAGATAAAATGTTGACCGGTATGGACTGGCTGGATCCCGGAGGACCTGGCGATCAGATCGGGATGATTCAAGAAGAAACCAATGATCAAATGATCAAATCTGCAGGTTCGCTGTGATCGTTATTTGAGGCTCGGTGCCATGCTGCTGGGTCAGGCGAAGCGGTGCTATCTCGTGCTATCATATGGGCTCTCCTCGCATGATGATGATGATTATAATGATCATCGTTAACGCCTTCCCCAGGAACCTTTCCTCCGCGCCCCGTCCCCACTTATTAACCGTTACAACAGAGATGGGATGGGATGCTCTTGATCCGGAATCTAAGGAAATCTCCGGCAGACCGGGAGGTGACGTAGTCTTTTGTTTTTATTCTTATTCCGTGAATCACGTGGACACCCTCCGTTGGAATAATTATCCACAAAGGTAAATCGTCTTCAAGTCTCTATTGACGCCGTGAACCCCGATCAGAACGCCGTGCGTCCCGTCTTGGTGCTCTTGAGCACGCCGCACTAAGACGAGTCCATTACATGGTGAAAATCCCTGGGAACAGTACGACTTACCTCGGCCAGCTGGGTTATGAGGTCGGCGACGACGAAACTGACAATGGTGTCGCTTTTCAGCATCCTTCTCTCTGTCCACGAGTATAGTATAGGGTGCAACTCACTCGCAGCCCTTGCGGGCAACGATGTCTACAGCGACTGGCAACATCTCCTCATGTTCCGAAATCAAGCTTTGGTATCGTGTCTGACCTATGGGCAGAGCTGTGTCTGCGCAGCCTGAAATCGTGGAGAACGGGGTGTATGTCTTTCGTCTCTCACTTCATGGTATCAATGCTCTGTAAGATGATGTTTGCGGATAGAGTCTACTCACACTGAAGGATCACCGAGTCCACTCTCCCTATAGAGAGGCACACCGTTGAAGAACGAGGGGTAGATAAAGCTGGGAGATTGGAATTCAGCCCGTGATTGGTTGACCTGACACTGGCATGGTCTCGCTACTTACAGACTCTGTGAGCAGCTGTCGTCATCCTCGACTAGTAGTTTGTCGTTGATAAAGGAGGTAAACCTCTCAACTTCTGAGACTGGCGCGAGATAACCTTCTTCAGTTATATTTCCGTGGAAACCTCTCTTGAAATGAGTACGAATGAGTGGATCACTAGCGGGCAGTCGTCCGTCGTTGATGGCAGCGTAGTCTGCGTAAAATTGTTTCCCGTTCCGATCCCAGGTATACCTGTCGAGGTGTGGTCAAGTTTCAGGTCAGTTTCAGCCAATAGACTGGCGACCTGCGACCTGCTGTACTGACCATCCAAAATGCTTGCTCTCCCCAAAGAATTCCGTCTGTATTCCGCCCCAGGAAAAGTTTTCAGCCTGAAGAGCCTCTGTCATATTGATAGGGACCACTGGGATGCCTAGCGCGAGGCTCGTCTCGTTGAGAAATTTCCTGACGATGACGTTGTGTTCGTCATTGAGTCGCTCCCCTTCATCTATATCTACGAGGATCTGCTTAGGTAGCTTGGGGTAGGATCTCAACTCCAACGGTGAATCCTCATACCTGTACCGTTACTCATCATTGTCTTCCAGAGACCTCGGAGAATGAGACTTACCATGATTTGATAGCCTTACTGAACGTGTCAGTGTCCCGAGCGAGGATTCCTGCTGTGTCCTGACGATCAATGAATGGCCGGACATTCTCAAGCGATATGGCACCAAAGCTCGGCTGAAGCAGAAAGTCAATCGGTGTAGTATTTGGATGATGAGACCTACTCGATTCCCATAAAGTCCAACAGCCGCGGCAGGACCACGTACTGAGCCTGAGATAGAACGTAAACGGGACGTACGTTGGCGACTCTGAGGAGCTCACCACTTGTGTCAGATCCGACGGCAAAGTCCAGCCAGGGGTAGGCTGCCATGGCGCACGCCGAGCCCGATGAGGATCCGAGGCAGGTAAGCCAGCCATCGCCACGCGGGCTGAAGGGACTGCGAGCTGTCAACCACGATCGCGTGAAAGAATCACTATTGCTCATCTACAGTCTCATTGTGCTGTTTGAACCGTCAGAAAAGCTTTGGCACCGCTATGGTGATACGTACACCCATCGATCCCACTGCGAAGCTACACGAATCAGCCGGGCACAGATCTGAGTGACCCACCTGGCTGTCTTCGTCTTGCCGACAGCAAGTCCACCGAGCTCGATGAGCTTTTGCACCGCAGGAGCGGTGCTATTGGTTTTACCGTATAGCTCGCCCGATAGCCTACTTCCTGCTGAAGTAACGAGACCTTTGATATCGTAGATATCTGTTTTGATTTTCAGCTGGATTCAAGCGTCCCAGCCTCACCCTTGACACCTATTCGGCGGCCGCAGACTCCGTTGTCCTCCTCCTCGCACTTTGCATAGAGTCTCGATGGAACAGGAATGAGGCTGTAGCCCTTGTCATCGACTAGTCTCACAGCGCGGTGCGAGCCCTCGAGGGAAGGCACTGAACCATAGACGAAAGAGCGGTAGTTGTCTGAGTATAGTCGGTAAACCGGCAGGATCTTGGAGGAGCCTCCTGGATACCCGCCCCTCACTAGGTATGGGCCTTGAAGCCCCTCCAGTCTCGACATATCCGAAGCAGAGAGCCTTTGCACCGAAGCCAGTCCATTTTCGTTTGCGAGAAGGTTGGTATCATCCCCAATGAAGATATTCTTGATCCCAAACTCGGATTTGAGAGCAGACATGTCGGCGTTATTGAGCTCTATAGACAGCGTAGCAGCGCCACCTTCGCTTGCTCGAGTGAGAATGACATTCTCGAGCCAGGACTTGCTGAGGACGTCGTCTTGATTCAGATGGTTGTTTATGACCCTCGATACGTCATCCCGTGTGAGGGTCCCAATGCTGCTTCGAACCGGAACAATATGGACTGGAGCGTAGGATGAGTTCAGTTTGAGAGAAAGATCCGTCACCACCGGGATATTCGGCGAATAGTAAGGGATCCCACCGATATCGTACTACGTAGATGAGCCAGATTGCTGCTGAAGTCGGCTCACCTGGACCTCATCATCATGACGAAGCTGGATAGAGCTCGATGTCTCACTTAGTGGCCCCTGAAAGGTCTCGCTAGACTGTAATACTCTCTGAGACCCCACATTCGAGTTCACAGCGAGACCTTGGACCAAGTTGGAGGTGATCAAACCAGCCGTGATTGCGCTTCTGGCACTTGACAGCTTCATGTCGCTGGACTCCTGCGGCTGTCGTGACTTTCAAGGCTGACAGGA
This sequence comes from Kockovaella imperatae, assembly GCF_002102565.1. Lineage (NCBI taxonomy): Eukaryota > Fungi > Basidiomycota > Tremellomycetes > Tremellales > Cuniculitremaceae > Kockovaella > Kockovaella imperatae. The sequence goes on from NW_019028944.1 coordinate 453,684, forward strand.
TTTGACCTGAAGGCTGGTAGCGTCTCATCCTGTCGTGCCCCCCCTCTTAATAAGCTCCTCGCTCCCTACACAAATCCTTTCTCCTAGATCAATTACCATAAATCTATCGAGAACGCCGATGGGCCGGAAATGACGTGGTGTTTATGTTTCATGCTCACTGATAAAGCCCGGTGGTCATTGACCCGCGTAGTAGTTATGGTACAAGGCCAAAGCGGGCATTCGTCAATTGACTCGTCTAGGCTTGCTTCCTCCTCCAAGAAGCTGAGAGTCACTCCATCATGGCGTCGTCAATGCGAGGACTGACACAGGTGAGCATGGCTAGCCCGAGCTACAACGATAAACAGTTGCCATTGCTTGCTGATGCCCCACCGCCCTTGCTCAGTACATCTCGGACCTTCGAGCATGTCGTGTCAGAGAGTTGGAAGAGAAGCGCGTGAACAGGGAGATGGCGCACATCAGGCAAAAGTTCAAAGATGGCAGTCTCGACGGATATCAGAAGAAGAAATACCTTGCGAAGGTAGTCTTCACCTATATCCTCGGGTACAAGGTGGACGTTGGGCACATGGAAGCCGTCAACTTGATCAGCTCGTCAAGGTACAGCGAGAAGCAAATAGTGAGGGTAGTGACGTTAAGCTCCGTGATCGAATGCTCATGCGGATCGCAGGGTTACCTCGCCCTCACCCTCTTGATGCACGAGCATTCTGACCTGGTGCGGCTGGTGATCAATTCTTTACGGAAGGATCTGGACGACCCGAACGAGATCTACAACTGCTTAGCTCTGCATGCCATCGCTAATTTGGGAGGCAAAGAGATGGCCGAGGCATTGAGCGATAATGTGTATCGAGCCATGATCAGCCAGTGAGTAGTCTATCGGTCAGGTAAAGGTCGCGATGTCTGAGCAGTATCACCAGAACTTCGACCATCTTCGTCAAAAAGAAGGCGGCTTTGACTCTGCTCCGACTCTATCGGAAGCACCCTTCGGTACTTGATGCCAGAGATTGGGCAGATCGTATAATAGGGATGATGAACGATCCTGAACCCGCAGTCGCATTGACCATTGCGAGCTTGGTGACTGCCATGGCTCAGGACAATCTTGATGCCTTCAGAGGATGTTATCAAAAAGCGGTCAAATGGCTCGACAGAGTAAGTCTGTGTCGGCTTCGACTAATGCTCAAGATGCTGAAGCAATCGCAGATTGTCTTCGATGGCGATTGCCCGTCCGAATACATCTACTACAAAGTCCCGAATCCCTGGCTACAGATCAAGCTTTTACGCTTATTGCAATATTACCCACCGCCCGACAATATCAAGACCATCGACATGCTCAACGGCATCCTGCAGGCGATCATTGATGCCTCCCAAGAGACTCCACGGGTGAGTCCACACAGTCTACACAGTGCTCTATCCGGCTGATCATCTAGAATGTGCAACACAACAACGCTCAAAATGCTGTTTTGTTTGAAGCTATTAATCTAGCTATACACCTGGACCCAGAATCCGCAGTCGTCTCGAGTGCCTCTATCTTGCTCGGTCGCTTCATCCTGGCGAAAGAGACAAATGTCCGGTATCTCGGCCTCGAGGCCATGGCGCATCTCGCAGCCTGCTCGAGCTCCCTCGAGCCGGTCAAGAAGCATCAGGATACCATCATTTTGTCACTGAAGGACCGAGATATCTCAGTCAGGAGGAGAGCACTGGACTTGCTATATTCAATGTGTGACACCACGAACTCCAAAGTTATCGTAGGCGAACTGGTCCGGTACCTCCAAGTCGCAGATTACAATCTGAGGGAAGAGATGGTGTTGAAAATTGCCATCTTGACGGAGAGATTCGCCACAGAGGTACGCTCCAATACACCCGGTAAACGATTGAGCTGATTCGCGAGCAGTATGAATGGTACGTCGACACCATCCTGCAACTCATTTCGGCTGCTGGAGATCATGTCGGCGACGAGGTCTGGTACCGTGTTGTCCAACTCGTCACGAACAATGAGGACCTACAGCCATACGCAGCTGGAGCAGTCTTCCAGCATCTACAAGCTGCGACCTGCCACGAGACGATGATCAGAGTCGGCGGTGAGTATTGAATATCGAGAGTATCGTTTGGAAGAGGCTCAATCTGGGTCAGGGTATATCCTCGGCGAATTTGGTCATCTAATCGCCAATGAGCAAGGTTGCAGTCCGATCGAGCAGTTCCAGGCCCTTCATTCGAAGATCAATCTGTGCACTGCACCAACTCGAGCTCTCCTACTGACGACATATATTAAAGTGAGTTGTTACCACTGCAAGGGGCCAATCTAACTCTCGTCAGTGGGTCAACCTTTTCCCCGAGATCAAGGACCATCTCATGAATATTTTTGAACGGTACACACATGTACTGGATGCCGAGCTTCAACAACGAGCCTGCGAGTATCTCGCGCTGGCTGGACGTGGAGAAACGGACGATCTCTTGTCCACGATTTGTGACGAGATGCCCGTCTTCCCGGAACGCGCGTCCGCTCTCGTCAACCGCCTACATAAGAAGGGAGAAGAGGCACAGGATAAGAGGACATGGGTCATTGGCCACTCGACAGAGAACAAGGAGCGGGAGTCGGAGCGCTTCAAAGCTTTCCGCAAAGGCCAGGAGGATGCCAAGCACGCTATGGAATCTTCTGCTGCCGCTCCTGCAGTGGCTGAGAGTTCTCAGAACGGATCAGCAAACGGCCAGAGTCGTACGCAGAAAGGAAGAGCGGCCAGTGTCGGCCCAGAAGATATGATGGGCGTTGGGCCGGGAGCCAATGGCGGCGAATCGGACGTTATGACTTCGTTGGCTGATCTCGATCTGTCCGGTGGCAACGATACCCATGGCGTGCAGAACGAGCCGTTAGTTCCGCACAGACAGGGCACCACCTCCTCACTGCCTGAAGGCAGCAATGGCACCCCGGAGACCAACGGGCCGCCCGATCCAACGATGAAGCATATTGCAACGCTGGGAGGTGTTGCTCCATCGCTCTTGGCACCATTGACAGTGGCTCCAAAGATTGACAAAGTGAGTGGTATCGGCTCGAGACTCTGGACGGCATATTGACCTTTCTTTATAGTGGCTCGAAAGACTCACATATGCACCTGAAGGGGTTTTGTACGAAGATGATCATATACAGATCGGTTGCAAGACTGAATTCCACGGGGCTCTGGGTCGAATCGCACTGTTCTTCGGCAACAAAGTCGCTACAGCCATCACCGATATCACTATGACGGTCGAATATCCCGAGGGGACCCTCCCAACCGCTATCTATGCTGCTTTCCACGACCAACCAGTGAAGGAAATTGCCGGTCGAGCTCAGGTGCAAGAGCTCATACATGCCGAGTGCAAAGATTTCTTCTCAGAACCCCCCGTCTTACGGATGACATACCTCGCCAACTCATTCACAACCTTGGTTTTGAGACTGCCCATGTTCTTGAGTAGATTCATAGAAGGAGTCAGCCTGGAGCAGGCAGCATTCTTTGAGCGCTGGAAAATTATTGGAGGTGAGCTGCAGAGTCAGAGCACTGTGGGAAGCTCACGAGACCAGGACCACCGAGAGAGGCGCAGAAGATCTTCCCTATCAAGTTGACTCCAGCTGGCGAGGTGGACTTGGCGAGAAATGCCAAAGTCATGTCCGGGAACAGATTCAAGATCTTGACTGGGATAGATCCAAATCCACTCAACGTGAGTTGGAATATGAAGCTCTCTAGGATGAATTTGCTCATGCTTGTCCAGATTGTCGTTGCAGGCGTGCTGCACATGTCTGCAGCTGGAAAGGTCGGTGTCCTCGCTCGACTTGAACCCAACAGGGATGCCAAGATGTGTCGATTAACGGTGCGGAGTACCAACGACCAGGTGTCTGCGGAGCTGTTGAACCTGGCTTCTAAGCCTCTCAATACAGACACCGCGACGTCTATTTGAATGGAGAAGGCTATAGCGGTGGATCACCTGGCTAGGCCATCATGATCTTGATGTCTTTTTATACGTGATCCAATGACATGGTGTTGTATCGATGGGACATGGGCCGCTGGAATGCATATCATTTCACTGGAACCCCCCGCCAGCGAATTTCGGATCCGAAATTAGCCAAATCGTCACTCGGCAGGATCATTGAGCAGCTCTTCCTGATGAATGACACTTGACGGACTGACTGACAGATTGTTGCTCACTGGGGCAGACACAGCGATTGTCGTAGAGACTGACACATCATACTCAAGATGTCTAGGCGCCAACAATTCGATACGTCCCTTAGTGGATCCACGGCAAAGGACGCCCAATCAACGACTAGCAAACAATCGATGAGCCAGAAACCAGTCTCGACCAAAAAGCAGCCTGTCAAAGGAGGTCCTGCTATCACCGTTTCATCTCAGAATCGAGCAGAGTCAAGCAACATGAAGCCTTCCGGAGATCCTGAGGAGCCTAAACCTTCTGTCGATAATTCTGATGCTGAGGACATTGTGGATCAAGATACTTGCTTTATCTGCGCTGAACCGATTACATTTTGGTCTTCTGGAATCTGTGGCCATAGGACATGCCAGTGCGTGACACCATAGCTACTCTACTGCGGCTCAAGATGCTTATGCAAGCTTTCAGTGTTTGTGCCATCCGTCTGAGGTCATTCTACAAGTGAGACTTCAATCGAGAGGTCCTAAAGGAAGGGCATTTCGCTGACACCATATCTCAGGAAATATGAATGTACATATTGCAAGACAGTCACTCCTTCCCTACTCTTCTCTCGAACATCCACGGCTCCATTCCCAGCTGAACATCATGTACAACCTTCTCCAGCTGCAAGAATACAGGCGGCAATGGATGGCGCGGACAAACTGCCAAAAGGGCAACAATGGTTCAAAGGCTTGACTTTACCTGGAACTTTGGACGTCGAAGCTTTTGAGCATCACGATGTCAAGCTTGGCGTAGTCTTCGAAGATGAGGACATGGTAGGGTTCTAAAATCTCGCATCGCTAGCAGCGCTGATCACCGCGCTGTCCCTCTTATAGATGGAAGCCACGCTACTTCTCCTCCGGTTCAATTGCCCAGCACCCGATTGCGCGCACATGGCAACCGATTGGCAGGCTTTAGAGAAACATACCCTGGCAACTCATGGCACAGTCATCTGTCGCTTGTGCCGATCACAGTTGCATAGATTCGCCCATGAGCAGGTCCTCTATCCACCGCACTTACTACCGTACCATGATCCTAGTCGATTGAAACGTGGCCAGGCATTACCGAAGCTCAGGAACAAGAAGGAAGTAGAAATGGTCAAGTCTTGGGAAGCTCCTCATCCACTGTGCGAGGTCAGTAAGGACGGTGTGAGTAGATTCACTGGCTGACCCTGTGCCTAGTTCTGCCACGAGGCGTTCTTCGGTACCGATGAGCTGTTCAAGCATATGAGAGATCGTCATGAAGAATGCTTCGTGTGCAAGGAGCAAGGTCAAAGAGATGTCTAGTGAGGGTCTCCAGCGAGGATAGTGCTAGGTCGCTGCTGATGGATAAATAGCTTTCAAAATTACAACAAACTCGAACAGCATTTCAAGTGAGTGACCAGCAACGCCGGTGCTTTTCCTCTTGCTGACGATTTTCAAGACACGATCATTTCCCGTGCAATGAGCCTCAGTGTGTTGAGCAGAAGTTTGTCGTTTTTGGCAGTGAGATGGACCTACGGGCGCATACCATCGCACAGGTGAGACCCCGCCTGACCCCTCTCAAGTTCCCGCATGGCTCACCCAGAGGTCAGCACGGCGGGAACATGACGTCTCGAGATCGGGCTCAGGCTCGGACTCTGCATGTTGATTTTCCGTCCTATGGCGATGATCGTCGGCCAGGTCCATCCAGCAATCGGCCTGATCGGCACGGCAGAGGTTTTACAATCCAAACTACGCAACAGGTTGGAAACCTCGTTGGAGGGGACGGTCGACGCGATGGCGGCGTACACGGACAGCATTTATCCTCCAATGTGCCAATGGCTCCGGAAGCAGCTGCTCAGCAGGCCAGACAGCAGCAGACCGATAGGGCAGAAGACAGTCGCCGTCGAAAGGCGTTCGTCACCTCCTTAACTGATGGAACCGAGCGAGATGGAGACGGCTTCGGTACCGCTAGGAACGTTGAAGGTGGCTCGCGAAGTGGATTTGCAACACCCAGAGAGGATGTAGATGACGCCAGTGCTCAGTGAGATCGACTTTCCACCGTCACGGAGAGGAATGAGCTGACCCGCGCCTTGCCTAGACGCCACGCAGCGCTCCTATCACGAGTGACGATGCTTGTCAACGAGTCCACAGTCAAGTTGTCTTCGTTCAGAAGCGCGGTTCGTCAGTTCCGAAATAATGAGTCTACGGCAAACGATATGGTGGATACCATATTCCATGTGCTCGATCGCGACGTTGACGCTACGTCCAGTGTGGTCAGGGAGGTAGCGGGGCTTTTTGATGGACCGGAGGAGCAAGAGAAGCAGTCAGCAATCTTGGAATCTCTCAATGCTTTCAGGGTCAAAGTAGGTTTAGCGGGGTGTCAACGTCCCGATACTACACTAATACCCTTCAGCAACAAGAACAATTTCCTACCTTGCAGGCTCCGGGCGGTCTAGGATCAAACTGGGCAGGCATCACCTCTGGCAAGATTCTCAATGCGAAGCGCACGACACATACCGCTGGACGAGGCTCCTCGTCTCAGCATGTCTGGGATCGAGTGGCTGCAGCGGCTTCATCCTCCAATCGTGGACCCACGGCAAGGGCCACGACAGGCATCAACGGTCGATACATCCCCGGCTCGGCTTTGCCCCTGGCATCCGCGTCAGCCTTCCCAGGACTCTCGTCGGCACCTTCAGCAGTTCAAGCTCGCAATCCCGGTTCATCGACGTACTCTACTCCTTGGTCTTCTGGTGGTGCAGGCTCTTCATCGCGTGCTCCGACAGCCCTTGCCGGGCCTCAAATCACCTCCGTCAATTACCCCGTCCCTTCCGCATCTAAAGCCAAACCTCCGAGTCAGAGTGCGTTCCCCAGTTTACCTACAAGCAAGCCTAGCATGACGAAAGCGGAAAGAGAGGCATTATTTAAGAAGCCCGCAGCGAGAGAAGTTGGAGCCTTTGATTCGAGCAAGCAAAATTGGGGACCTGGTGGATCAAGTTTGGACGTGACCGAAGGGGTGGACGCGATGCAGATCGAAGACGGAAATTCCGGTGGAAGTGGAGGAAAGAAGAAGAAGGGCAAACAGTTGCTTTTCCAAGTCAGTGCGAGGCCATAAGTCATTTCGCGGGCCGCATCCAAAGTCTCAGATATTCTATGGACTTAGTTCAGGGAGTTGAAATGGGCATGACTGGTCAAACAGATGGGCATGACCTTGAGACGGATGACAGGGGTCCAAATCTATCATTATTATATCTATACTATTTGCCATGCTGAGGTGTCAAATAGTGACTGAGTCTATAAGAATGCTCATGATCGCTCCTCATGGAGGATTTGGGGGAAAGTCTTACCGTCTACGAGCTCCTTGACCTTGTCCTCGACCTTGTGGCTACGGGCGGATGCACTCATCAGTACACGGCACCCTGTCCTTTCACCCAAGTCCGCTTACAAGTCGAGGAACTGGACGAAGGGGATCTCATTCCGTGTACAGTAGACCATGAGATCTGATTCTCCATCCGCGCGCTCTTTCGCGAACAAAAGGTCCGCATGTTTCGCAGCAGAAAGGTCTGTGGGTGATCAGCAACCCTATGGTTCCTGGCATCCTTGAATCTCGGGACCCACCAGAAACGCCATCACCGCAGAACACTAAAACGGGAGGTTTGTCTAGATCCCGATACGGTAAGATAGCCAATGACTTGTCGTGTCCGTAGTGAGACTCTGGATGTCTGAAGACAAGCTCCCAATGTCCTTTGGTGCCTTTGCCCTCGGGGTCTGTGAATTTCACATCGTTTGCTATGATGTCGATCTCTTTAGCAGCTTCTGGCATGTGTTTCGATAAAACGGCCCGGATGATGGGTGCCATTCCGCTGAAGGGGGAGCGAGGCAAGATGTCAGTCGGGAAGCAATGGTCAGGACAGCTGTGTGGTGACTCACCTCGAAACGATGACGACTGGAACGCCGTTCGAGCTGCACCAGTTGTAGAATTTTTCAAACCCCGGGTCGAGGTTGATATCTGCACCAGGGTGGGCAGGTCAGCTTGAAGCATGTAGACTCAGTATGAAAGCTCTCACGTTCGGCCAAAAACTCGACGCATTCGTCAAATGAGTGCTTTGCGGCTACGGAGCTGATCTGCTCAATGAAGGAATCTCTGAACCCAATCTTTTCATTCAATACGTCCAGATTGTACCCTCGGCTGCACGAGTCAAGAGTCAGCACGCTTATCTGCCTTGCTCAGCAGAGCTGGCATACCGCTTGTCTGGGCCCTGAGTAAAACGTTAAATTTAGCTCATCGTACCTTGCGCCGACGGTGATGGACCCACAAATCCCAGGTTGTCAGTGAGATAGTCGTTGCTATCTCTGTCGGTGATGGTTCCATCCTGCAAGTTGATCAACGTAGTTTGATTTTTCGAGTATCGCACTCACCCAATCAGACAAGACAACCACTTTGGCTCCAGTTTTGAGAGGAGGGTATTCGAACGGTGACATGCTGATGTAAAGCCCGTTGTATATGTTACAGGTTCTATTGAGCTGAGCGGATGGAGTGAAGGTAGCCGTAGCAGCTCCGACATTTTTGACCCGCCGATCTATCGGACCGAAGAAAAGTCAGACGCCTCAGCGATCCACCGTGGGAAAATAATGTCCGACCGTCGCGTCGCGAATATACAGTTAGTCCAAAGATCTGGGTCCTCAAAGCTGAGCTTTCAAGACATTGCTCGAATATACGTCAGGCAAGTTAGACAATATGCGAATCCATCTCTCTGTCAATTCTCACCAGCTTGATCCTTCTTCCGGAGCTGGCCCATCTTCTGGACCGCTAGCCAAGATAGGTGGTGAATTGGTCTTGATCGAACTGCAAGGTGAACTATCGTGGGAGGGTGAGCAATCTGGAAAAGTTGTCGGGGTCCTTGGTCTTGACCGACCGGTGAGCATGGCGTGAGATCCCTTTACGATATACTGATCGAAATACGACAGGACAAGCCCACTCTGCACCTTGGAGAACACCACTTGCTACATGGCAAAATCACAACTCTGCAAAAGCCATACGCTGTCATTAGGAGACAGCTCGAGACCGTTCCCATGGACGATGAAGAAGGAGACAGAGCTAATCAGAGCGATGATGGCGAGGCGGCGGATGATGACCACGACGATGAAGATGATACGACACCTGATAAGAAATTGCGATCGAAACATGGACAAGGGAACGATGATGAGGAAGATGAAGAAGACGAAGAACCTCTGTTCCCCCTTTCTGATCCAATTCGTACACCCCATCATACCGGCGCACCTCCATCCAGTAGTCCGATCTACCCTCCAAGCGTGGCTCGCGATTATTCGTCCGAGTTGGGCTTTTCAAGTCCAGCTCGATGGGATGCAGAGGATGAGCAGGAGGACGAGGATGAAGAAGCACAGACGACAAGAGCTGCGCTAGAAATCCAACGTTTAACTGCCCAGAAGCGGAGGGGTAAGCGGAAGAGGGGAGAAAAGCAAGTCCGGACGAAACATTACGAAGTCGTCGGGGTAGTCTGGAAAAAGGTTGTCTTTGCGTTGAGGTGAGTAAGGCCAGACCGACATAACTGAGAGCGAATAACAGGCCTGAGCCGATAGTGACTGCAACTGTCTTGCCCGAGTGACGACGCTCTTTTGCATTTGTATTATGTTTCTGTATCCGAGAGCAACTCTGTATGTGCGGGATAACCCTTCGCCCTACACATGATTGTTCATGGCTTGACCTTGAGATGCTCAAACACAATTGGGAGGGTGCTTCCATGCCACTGTCCTTTCATTCTGAACGCTGCGTATAATAGACAGTACTGACTACGAACAAATCGACTGCACTGTTTCAAATGCCTCAGACTTCCCTGCTCTCATCAACGTTGACAATCAAGGCCGCGAACCATCGCACTTCTTCTACGAAGCTTTTAGCAGACTGATAAGAAGAGTCAGATGGATACAACACCCTCGAGCCATTTCATTCGACTCACCACTGATTCGTCGACGGTGTGAGCATTGGTGGGGAACGATGGATCATCAGGAGGGCTGTAAGCAAACCTGTAAATGTTTCGAGTGAGATTCCAGTATCGCTTGGTATCAGTGTTCTATTGTTTGGCATCAGTGACATTCCTGTGTAGCAAGACTCTGATGCTGCGCTCACTCCTGTAGACATGGAAGGGGAGAAGTAGAGCTCCTTGGCAGCTTCGACTTCGTTCAAATTTGCCCCAGGTCGACTGGAGTAGATCCCTCGACTAGTGCCGGCCAGCAAACGCCAAGCAGCATCCTCAGTCGTGAAAGGACTAATAGGAGCGGGGTTGAGCCTGGGGAAAGTCAGATCAGCTCATGCGGATGAGGACGACATACGAAGAGTTGAAAGCTTCTGCCAGGATGACCTTTCCGCTTGGGTTCGCCATCATGTATGGGCATCCTTTCAGCTCAATATCCTTGCCGAAAGCTTCGAGAGCCAGATTATATTCCTCAGCGACGGGTGACAAGGTCTTGATGAGGTGTTGCTGCAATTCTTCAACACTGGAGGCGATGTTGATTCGGTGGTTGACAACTGTAGTGACGACCTCGGGCTGGGAATGCACATGAGCCCAGTCCGCCAACATATCCACAACCACTCACCAGAGCATTGATCTTGAGTCCACCGTTGATGATATCGATAGCCTGGGTAGTACTGACCATCGCCTTGCCAAGGCCTCTGGGAAGCGAGTGGTCTTCAAGGCTTCCACTAACGAACCATTCCTCGACATCCTTAAGAGCCTTGGTGTCCGCCTTGGCACCCTTTTTGCTCATCGACTTCTCGAGCTTGCGCACTGACTTTTTAAGCTTTGTAGGCATCTCAGGCGCAGTGTTGGCGTAGCAGACCATTCCAGAGACAAGGGGACTAGACTCGAGGAGTTTTGGTTTGTGAGGGTTCCGCTCGAGAGCACGGACCAGCTCGGCGGTGTAGCCAATACCAGAGTGCTCGGCTGGAAGTTACGTGAGTCAGATGCACGCTACCCTGGTGGCACTAGCAACTCACGAGGGACTGAGCTGTGTCCTCCCTTTGTTTGGACGGTAATTTCCACATCGAGATAGCCCTTCTCAGCGACCGCAGGAGCGGCATAAAGCTGAAGTCAGTCATCGTAGCATGACAGCTTCCTCACCTGTCCCCACATCTCGTGAAGTCCGTTGCCTTCGTCGACCAGCATAGCCATGGAGTCTTTGCCGTATTTGGCTTCGATCCAAAGCCCAAGGTTGTAAGCTCCCTGACATGAATGGTCAGCGTCGGGTGAGTGCTTCGCTAATTTCGAGCAGTGAAGGACGAACCACCTTTCCACCAGTCTCCTCATCGATGCCCAGCGCCAGAACGACAGTTCGCGAAGGGGTAAATTTGCCAGATTCAAGGAGCAATTCGATGGCGGACCTGGCGAGCAACTTGCATCAGGTGGAATTGCCGAGGTGCGAGCATGCTCGACTCACATCATTCCGATGACTCCTGACTTGTCATCGGCACTACCACGTCCCCAGATCCTTCCATTCTTGGCATCGTACTCGCCGCCGAAGGGATCGTGACTCCACAGACCTCGAGTTGCATTCAGGACAGGGACGACATCTTTTAACATAAGCGATGGCCTAACTCTGAGCCTCTGACCCCCTTACCTTGATGTCCGGTCAAAAGCAATGGCTTTAGGTCTGGATCTGAGCCAATCCATTCGTAGATCAGGGCATGGGTCATGACTCGAGTTCTCTTGAGGTGCTGGTGGCTTCAGACCTGGTCAGCATCTGTTCGGTTATCCTAGGCATTCCAACTGACATTAAGGGGTATGCCTTCTCAAGATCTGTGGTTTTGTCATGAACATCATAGCATGGAAGAAGACGTTGTAGATATGACTCACATTCTGCATGTTTGTAGAAGATATCCCATCGGGGGTCCTCACCGACCTCTCCCATGACATCGAAGATCTCAGTCGGGATACGTACCGAGCCTCCGAGCCATTCAATGATTCGGTCATCCTGCCCTTCGACAAGAGAGGAGACGTCAAGGCTCTTGGGCAAGATAGGCTCTGCCTGTTGACATCCAGAGGAACCTGCATCCTTGTGATGTTTGTGCCCATGTCCAAAGATTTCGGTCGACTCGGAGATGATTTGGGGGATCGAACCGAATCGGGCAAGTAGGAAGATGGCAGTGATGGCCAGCAGTGGTCGATACCATTGCTTGTCCTTCTTCTGAGGCTGAGTAGACGCCGTGGGCAGCGAAGAGTACTCTGCAGAGGATCCCATTTTCGATGTGAGACTCAGCGATGTACTGCGATTGATTGATGATAAGGACCTTATGCCCCTTAGAGGGGAACATGCGACAAGCGGGCGGAGGGTCCGAATGTATCGGATTTGGGCGAAAAAGCCGGAACGGACATCGCCGAATGCTGCGCGGCTGGTTGGCGGGTATCGCCGCCTGGTTGAAATCGTCGGACGTGTGGCAGAATCCTTTGTGAGGATGAGGATCTTTTGAGGTGATGGGCGAGATAACGGAAAGGTATAAGCGATGTGACTTGAGTCAAGGGGGTTAGTGGTCTCTATCATGCGTCTAGTGTAGTCAATACACAATGCTAGACCGCCTACCGTTTGAGATACTCGCCGCCATTCTGGACGGGCTGAGCTCTCAGGACTTGACTCATCTGAGCCTGACCGACAGGTGCCTCTCCGAACATGCAGAAGTCAAGTTGTTCTCCTCAGTCAGGCTTTGCAGCTCAGGTCTCGAAAGGGATGTGGATCTTTCTGTTGGATACAGGAGACCTTGCGGTCTCATCAAAAAACTTGTGCAGTATCCCATCAAGGCCAGTCACATCCGAAAGCTCGAGCTGGTGATCTCACCCCAGGACTTGGATTCGCGCGTGGCCATGCTTCTTCGTGGCTGTGGTCGTCACCTCCGGGAGCTCGAATTAAGCGTGACGCTTGGTCCCGTGGAGGTGAAAGTCCTTAATACGATATTGGACGAGAATACCTCGGATCTTCCACAGCTCACTCATCTCTCGCTTCCGCTGTCGCTCCTAGGCACTTCACTGTGCAGAGATCTGTTGAAGAAGACACCTAGACTCCGCCATCTGATTCTCAAGCGGATTAAGTCTAGTTATCTGACCAACTCGGATGTAGGGCAGTCTCCCTCTCAGAACATGGCTTCGACAAGATTGAAGATTGTCTGTATCACCGAATTGACATTTCTAGACTATGAGAGCGTGTCAAACCTTTTCACCACTTCTAAAAGCATTGAGCGACTTGAGATTACCTCGGGCCTCGCTGTCAATGACACACCACCCTGGAGAGAACTCACTGAAAAGATCCGTCAACTGCCGAGTCTGAGCCATCTGACTGTGGAACTGGGCAGGCCTTGGAGATGGGAGACGGGAGGATTCAATCAATTACGGGACCTGACCCTTCAAAGACGATACGATGGTTGCTATGTTCCTTCGCTGCAGGTAAGTGCAACGTACGGAGCGAAGAAGCTCGCCTGATGCTCCGCCAGGACTTGGCCATTCCACCTCTCCCAAACCTGGAGATTTTGCGTTTTGTCAACACAAGACAGACCTCGTCCAATCCCTATTTCTGCTGTCAGCATTCGCGTCAGTCGACGCCGCCCGCGATTCAGACTGTAGAGATTCCCTCAAGCATCCTTGGGAATATTCGAATGGCTCCCAGACTTCACAGGATCGAACTTCACACGGTCCTACCGAGGCTCAATCTCGGATGCTGGACTGAATCCCCTGAGATGATGGAAGAAGCGGTCGTTGAGTGCATCAGAATTCGGTCAGTGTCCACGCCGGGACGCTTTGAGCCCATATTTTGGTGTCGGAACGATTCGCACGTTCTTCTGCGGACCGATGGAACAGTCAGACATCTCAAAGACCGTGTGGCGCAAGACTGGATCAGCATCGCAGGTCAATCCGCAAAGCAACGAGTCGAGATTCTGCCAGATAGAATCAGCGTGTCAGCTTGGATCAAAGATGAAAGGCAGGTGATCGTGCCCATGGATGTGTGGGAGCTTCCGTCCGGCTAGCAGTCGATGGAAAGCTAGACCAAGATTAAAATGCATGTATGGTACCGTAGCCTGCGGTAGATAGTTGTAGATGGGGCTGGGGGATTGACTGATCGGTATGATTATGCGTATACAGCTTATGAGTCTTCAATCCTCTGAGCCCTGGGGCAGAGGGGAACCGAGCCTGTCAAAAGACTTCCTGGTGGTTCGTGCTCCGTTCGACCTTGCTGTCGGAAGCTGTCTCATGAATCCGTCTCCCCACGATGCCCCGTCGATTGACCCAGAATTGCCGCCGGCTCAAAGAATGAAGGAGCTGAAGCATCCTTCACGGATACCTGTGGTGCGTTTGGTAGCTGTTGAAATGGGATTGACCGGTCTGCCTCGATAGGATCCGAGGGAATGGTCGGACTTTCATCTAGTGCCGCAGGTTCTGGCTGGTGCATCAGGGGTACAGGTTCGTCTGGTATCTCCGCCAGGTCTCTAGCTGCCAATGAAGGCGTCCCCAAATCAGGTGGAGAGATCTTGGGAGCAGTAGGAAGTGGGATAGAAGGGGGTGGAATGGGAACTTGATGATTGAGCAGAAACGTCGCTTCGAGATATTGGGGCTTGGCTGAATCGGCTTCCGAAGGTAGATGGGTATCCGAGGTGAGAATCAAGGAAGAGCCTGAATGCTCCGATTCCTGTCGCTTGGGAGGTTCTGGGACGTCGGTACTTCTTGAAGACTCGCCAGCGGACGGACCCAAAGATTGCATCTGACTTGAAAAGTCAAAGTAGCTAGGTCCAGCAACAGTGCTCTTGAATCCTGAATCATGTGAGCTTGGCACTTTCGAGCCATGGATGATAGGTGACTCTGTCGCCTTCGGCTCGCCGCCATCGGGCTCTTCGGCATCCTCTACCGGTACCGGTAGGGGCTTCGAATCCGTCTTGGACTGATCATGCCTCTCCTCTGCAGGAGAGCTATTCGGTAATGTCCTCGGGCTGGTCGCTAGCGGCTCGACAGCGACTTCCAGTGGGGGCGGAGGCAATGGCTTCTCCGTATCCCATTTGAAGTCCTGCAATCCTCGTCCAGGAGGAGAGACGATTCGCCCAGGTGGTGCTGGAAAAGCAGCTAGAGAACCATCCAAGCTCTGTCTCTTGTGGCTGCTACTGCCTTTGAACCCTCGAGCAATCTTCTCGCCAAATGATCCGAATCGCCTGTGGCGAGTAGGGTTGTGAATGGCGCTGACTTCCATGCCATATGATGCCTTGAGCGTGACCGAGCGACAGCGAACAACCGAGGTCAAGTGTCCAATATGAATAGGTGACTGACTCTCCTCAGCTGTTCGCGCTATCAGCTGGTGTCCACGGGGGTGAGAATTTGATTTACGATATGATGTAATAGATTTCAATTAGCGGAAGCAAAAAAAAGGAGGAACAATTGCCATTGTGTAATGGCCATGATCCCCGGCGAGCATGAGACCACGTGACCATGTAGCCTATATAGCTGCCAGCTAGGAACTAGATACGGGCCGGCTGATCATGGTGTAGATCGAGTGGACGATGTTGTTGGTCTCATGCACTGCATTGAGCGGATTAATATGTGGTTATCGACGCTGCAGATCTCCTCTCTCTCGAATGAACCTCTATATGAACTTCCCCGTAACCGTGGAAAGTGGCCATTGAGGGAATTTACAGACACAACGTGTCAAATCCCCGCATCTGTTCCATAAATAGACATCACCGGCATATCCTGATATTAAGCTCTCGGTGCTGCTCTCCGCATCGCATCTACCTTGAGAGATTATCCCTCATCGTCTGTTAACCGGTCCATTACTTTCCTCATACCTTGTAGCATACCACTCACGATGTCAGAGGAACAACGTACATTAGAGGACGAAGCTATGGCGAGGAGGTTGCAAGAGGAGGAAGACGAAAGAATGGCTCAATCGCTCGCATCGACCCAGATCTCCGACAACCATAACTACAGTCAACCCACTCAACAACACTACGAGCCGGATCATAAGCGATCTCCGCCGCCAAGCAGCTCACCCTTCGGTGCTCCTCCTCCTAGTGCTGCCTTTGCTTCACCCATGAACAATAGCTATGCTCCCCCTCCGCCACCTACATCTGGATTCGTACCCGTCAGTTCTCGACAGACCGGCGACAATGGTCCGGTACAGATGTATGCTCCGCCTTCAAGTCTTCCGCCTCCTCCGACAAGTCAGGAGAGCAATCCTCCGCCTCCCGTTACTACCCCTCATCACACGAATCGATTGATCCAGGTGTCTGCTTTGCGAGCTAAGGACGAGGTGAGCAAGGGTCTGACCAAGGATGATGTCAGATGCTAACGGCGGGTATCAAGCAAAAAATGCAAAACTGGCTACAGACGCTGCAGTACCAATACGGAATCTACAACCCAGAACTGGAGCCAGAGCATGAAGCGGACTATGTCTGCTTCTGTCCTATCCATCAGTACCAGCAGGCCAAATGGAGTCGATCGCAGGTTCAGGATCTCTGGAACGAAGCTGTCTTGTATCCAGGTGAGGGGCGGTCCAACGACCAACGTTGGAGATATGCTGACCTTTCTCACCAGGCGAGAAAGCGTACAACAGTAACAAGCCTTACAACACCAGCTTGTTCTCTGGAAATCCATATCAATACAAAACCATCTCACCCTATTTTGGGACTTTCAACATGGGCACGTACGGGCCTAAAAGGGCCAACGCCAGCTCTCATGCCAAATGGACAGCCCAAGTCATTGCCCTGAACGATCAGCTCAATCGCCAGGCTCAGACTGCTATCGACGCGAAGGAACCCAAGGCCAACATCTGGGGTGAGAAGGAAAAGATGTCTGGTGCGTTCAATCAGGGGCCCGGGGACAAGAAGGGAGCTCAGGGTCTGTCCAATGGAACGTCGGAGAAGAAGGGAGGAAGCAATGGGTTCCCCGCAGAGAAGTCATCGGCGAACGGTCATTCGAACGGTCACGCAAATGGGTCGTCCGAGAAGGCTGGACTCTCCTCCGAAAAATCTTCATCAAACGGCGTCAAAGGTGCTCCTCCGCCACCTGCATCTAGTGGTCCGCCCCAGACGACAGTTGCCAAACCAGAGAAGCATTCCAAGTTCGCCAGCTTCCGCAAATCGGTCGGATTGAAGACAAGCTCTGAGCGAGAAGCTGCAAGGGTTGACAAGGACATCAATCACGGCTCAAAGTTGCGACAAGAAATTCTTGAAGAGGAGAACGGTCGATGGCCCACACCTGAATGGCGTGAAATTGTTCGAGTTTATCAGGAGAAGACTGGCATGGCTGGAAAAATCGCTTTTGTGCGAACTTGCCAACCAATCCAATACCTGCATCTGTTGAGAGCTGGATATTTTGAGCCCATTCCCGTTGCTTGGGCAAACCAAGCTTCGAACCCCCTGAAATTCAGTATCGAGTCGACGTCCGGATGGCGAGGTATCACACCGTCCTGGAGAGGCTACGAGGATACCGCAGAAGAAAGATTGTATTGGGTCTTGAACCATCGAGAAGGAAGTACTGGTACAAGACTCAAGCCAGATTTCATCTCTGCTCTCAACTTGGCTAGAGAACGTATGGAGCGGGCTGTGCCTCCTCCGCCAGAGTACTACGACCCTTCTGATACGTGTCACACTCAGCACAAGACGGACGGATACTCCAAACAGGTCATGCCTCCGCCATTCAAGGCTTTCGATCGACCGGAAACGTCGGCTGACGACACGATGATCTTGCTGGATGTTTCTGGCTCTATGGACTTTGTACCTCAACGTCCTCGTTACGACAGATATTTGGTAACGGGATACGACAACACAAATCAGCCAAAGAACAAGGGTGAGTCGGCCCTTCCAGGGCGCAAGTTCATCCAGTACCACCAGTCCCGTACTGACACGCATGCCTTTGCAGACCTCGCGAAAGCCATTATCCGGCGGTTCGTGGATGCCATGAGCAATCACGATCACAACTTTACGGGTTACGATCTTACCACGTTCTCCAGTAGTGCCAGATACATCGGTACCATCAATGGGCAGAATCTCGATGCTCTCTGGTCGACCATCAAAATTCAAGGTGGAACCCGAGTCATGACTGGATGGCAGAAAGTGAAAGAACTGCACTTTCAAAAGCATTCAGAATCTGCGATCCATCATCCTATCTATGGATGGCAAGCTGGCCCCGATACACCCATTCTCAGATTACTGCTCTTGCTAGATGGAGAAGCGACGGATATGGACGAGTTCGAACTGGATCTGCTGGGTTTGTCCTGGGCTCACGTCACCATCTTCCTCATTGGAGTCGACGGTTGTCCTCATCATCATCGACACGCCAATGAACTGCAACGCATCAGTGATGTCAATCACCATGTTTCGTTTGTCGATGCGCAAGGTAACACGCCAGAGCGTTATGTCACACACGAATTGCTCAAGAGGCACCTCGGATACGAAGTCACCATGGCGGAGTTCCAAGATATGGAAGTACCTCCGACTTATCAAGAGGCGACATTCTAGAGTAAGCGAGAGACACACGACACGACCATTTAGATTTAGCTCTGGTGATAGATACCCTGAGTCGGAGGAGAAGCCGGAAACGAGTACAAATGTCATTATAAATAGTGAATGTTACGTCTTGTAGGAATTGATAACCTTTTCTTGGCTCCCAAATGTCCAGTTATGCAACGATGATCTTGTTCAACCCGGTGGTGCAGGTAAAACTCTGCCACCCTGACCGGCCATCGCTGGCATGCCTGCCATACCCATACCTCCGTTGTAAGGATTGGCAGCGGCGGCCATAGCCTGGATAATATTGACTTGACCTGCCGCAGAAGGTTCGACAGATCCCCTTCGGCTCTAGGACGCAAGATCAGTGAGGTACAGGAGTGATGTTGGCGAGCTGCAACTCACGTTCCCGCCAAATTTAGCTTTGAGGGCGAACAGGTCCGCGATCTGACTTTCCAACGCCCTCTTTTCTTCTTTGACCCTTGTGAGCTCCTTGATTGATTTCTGGACCTCGGCGGATAACGTCTTTTTGAATTCCTCGACGTGGCCTAAAGGTAATAATCCATCAGTATCGCTCGACGTCAGCGTGAGCTAGACTCACGTGTCACATTCATCGTCGTAGCTTGCTGCATCGCTTCGACGAACCGTATCCTTTCCCCACGAATCTCGCTCGTGAGGTCTGAGCATAATATTAGCGATCTCATTTGCCAACAGGTTGAGTCACACTCACCATTCGCCAAAGCCCTCAACAACATTTCGTTATCGTTCCGTTGTCTCGCCAAAATCGTCAAAACTTCCTCCACCATGCCTTGTTGACCGGCTTGTCTTTCCCGTTCTTGACCCATCATAGTCAAGAGACCATCCAGACGTTGGCCGACCGGTCCCTCCTCTTCGTTCCGCTTTCGTTGATCCGCCAGCATGTTGTGTATCTCAGACACGAGATCGGGTAAAGAGGTCTTTGAGGGAGCATTGGGATCGTTGGCATCGTCCTTGGAGCCGACGAGCGTATCGAGGCGATTTGACATGGAAGAGAGCTCCACAGCGGAGTTTTGCACAAACTTCTCAAGCCACGTATTCAGCTCGTTGAGATCTGTGGATTGGGCATGTCAGCACATGATCAGGATAAGTCAGCGTCATCAACTCACATCTCGCTATATCAGTCGTTTGTTGAGTTTGCAAAGTTCGAGCTTCTTTCAGCTCCTTAACGAGCGCCAATACCTCAACGATTTGTTTCTTGACATCCTCAGATAGCGGTTCTTGACCGAGTACCGAGCCTGCATCGGTACCTACGTGTGGGCTAGCAGGGGCGGAAATGTTGTGTAAAACCTGCAGACCGACCCGGCGAGGCGAGACACCATTGGTCGAGCCCCCAGTCTGTATTATCAGCTTTCAGATTCTCATTCATGATCGGGACAAGCGTCTCACCAAATCCGCCATGATCTGCGCCACTTCGTCCCCGGCAGTCTTTTCATCATCGTTCAATGATAACCCAAGTCCGAGCTGCTTGCCATTTCTTCCGTTGTTCGCGGGCTGGCTCTTGACCGAGTTGTTCGATTCAGAGCTCTTGACGAGATCATCATGACGAGCAAGAACATCTTCGCACATACGCTGAATGGCATCTAGCTTCGCATGGACCTCGGGCATGGTATCTGGCGGTTGAGTGTCGTCTTTCTTCGCTTGCATCAGGACGGAGGGGAGCTGCAGGACAGACAAGTTGAGGGCATTCTCAATCGCCTTGACATCGAGTTGAATCGTATTGAGTCGCTCATCCAGTCCCCTTGGTAACGTGGTCGGATCCTCCATAGCTTTGGATGCTCCGACCAAGGTTGTCAAAGCCCCGATAACCTTTTGTAGATCTCTCGAGGCAATACTGACTGCCCGTGTGGTGGGGTCGAGCGAGGACTTTTGCTTCTCGTCCAGCTTGCCATTGGCTCCGACCTCAGAGTGTGAGAGATCAGAGTAAGCTGGCAGAAGCTTGGATAAGGCTCCACCTGATCCCCGCCCTTCCTCCTCGGGGGAATGATCAGGCATGGACATGTCTGCGTGTAGATCTCGGCTCCTCGTGGCTATCATTGGATCCATATGGTGTTCCGTGTGAGGTGTCCGAACTGTCGTATTCTCCGCCGTCTCTGAAGAATGTGATTCCGCACTGAACATCTCGACACTCTTCGGGAGACCAGAATGTCGATTGTCGCGGTTTCGTCGAGGACCGTAGTCCATCTCTCTGCTTGATCTGGGCGACGTCGGTCCATCATCAATGGATTTCCCGGCCAGCTGGCGATACGCCCTCTCTGCCAGAGGTGACAGAGCCTGTTCATTCGCTCGAGGCGATTTGAGCTCTCTCGGTGTTCTTGTCGGTGTTCTTGGCCCTTGATTCTCATCTGTTAAAGAACCTCGGCTCATCCGTCTGAAAGCCTTTTCAGCCATTGGTGAGAACCCGCTGTCGACCTGAATATGCCGAGCTGGCGGAGTATTCTCATCCACCGGTGGCAAGCCTGTAGCGACCTTGGATCCCCTACGTCTCGGGGTTTCTCGATGTCGACCTGTCTGACTCGCCGAACGAGAAGGATTTAGATCGCTGGGATCGAACGAGACATCTGTCGCTCCAGATTCAGCAGTCTGAAAGCTGTTCTCCCGATCCGTCTCTCCAAGGACACGCCGACGAGAGTTGGATCTTGCGCTGGCTCTTGAGGGACTTCGAGCGAAAATGGACAACTCCCTCTCCGTCGCCGGCTGCCAAGCTAGGATTCTCTCCGTCGCATCACGACTTTGCTTGTTCCCTACGCCAATCGTAGCCGCTGAGTCAAATCGTATTGGAGCTCCATTGATCGAAGGTGATCTTATGCGCGGTGGAATGATCGTCTGATCTCCACCATCAGATTCGTCATCATACTCTTGTATGCCGGTGGCTGTGGCCATGTAAAGCTGTTTGCGCTCGTTCCCGGTCCCAGATCCGACCTCGTTGGGAGGCGGACTTTCAAACATTTGTTTGACAGCTGTCTTCAGCGGGTCCGGCAAATGTCGCGATGGAGGTGGGTCTTCTGACAGATCACTTGCACCGACCCCTACGCCGCTTGATGCAACCCATCGATCCCCAATCTTCTGCACGGGCGGCAGGGCGCCATGGCCTACCGGGCCCTCGTCCGATTCTCGACGCTCGAAAGGTCTTAAAGGAGATGACTGCTTCGGAACGTGGTCCGAATATGGCCGGAAAGGAGAGGGTTCATCAATGGGTCGCTGATTGGATCCGGGGGAGCCGCCAAAGACGTCTCTTTGCTGCTGGACCTGGTGGTGACTGGATTTTGTCGGCGATGGTGGGGGTATCAGTGGCTGCCCTTCGGGCTTGCAAGCAAGAAGCACATCCCTACGGACCGTCAGTTCCATACCCCTTGCCATGAAAAAGCCTGAGCGGGCTCACCAGATCGCACTGATCCAGCTGATTCTGCCGCCAACGCCCTCCACTCCGATATACTGCTTCTTGCCATCTGAGCATACCATCTCCAATACTTCCGTCCCGACGCCATCTGGGGGCACCGGCACGTTCCGCCCTCCTATCTCTTCCCTTCGCAGACTTCTGACTTCCACGCAATCTGCCATGTCGAGTTCAAAGTCCCATTTCTGAGATGGATCGGGGGCCGGGATCATTTGGAAAGGGATCGAGGTGTGCGGATCTAGCATTCGCCGAGGTGAGCCCTGACTGTAAGGATCTTGAAATATTGGGCAGAATGTAATTCGAAGGGATGTGGCTGTTAAGAGGGCCCAAGAAGTGAGCCAGGATCCTGACGCATGGTCTGTGGATCCCGGCATGTTGACGAGGAAGAGACATGGGGAGAATCGCACAATTGAGTCCTGGAACTCGTCAGACGATGCGATGCGCAACTCCGCTCATACTCACGTCTCCTTCGTCCGTAGTCATCGGATCCATCTCTTGGTCACCCATTCTATCCCTGAACACTATCCCACCAGGGAGGCCATTGCTTCCGACACGTTCCAAACCTCCGGCCATGGTGATATCATATCCTCCCGACCCATAAGATGATTCGCGCTTCTCCTTGCCTTTGCCCTTCGCTCTTTTGCCTAAAGCACTCAGCATCTCCTTCAATGGTGATTTGCCATTTCCTTTCCGCTTCTTCTCGCTCGGCGACGTCGACCAGCTGTTGGCGGGTCCATCAACGGAGCCTGATCGGCCTCTGCCAGGCGTTTGAAGGTGTTTATTCGGGCTAGGGGCGAAGGAGACCCGAGAAGGCGAAGGTTGCATTTGAGCTCCTCTGGCAGGCGAAATAGGTGGTGGACCACGAATCGGAGAGACTGGATACTGAGGTGTTGGGGAAGTGGGACCCCATACATTGCGTAGCGGCGAGTTGCCATGTTTTGGCTGAGGAGGAGTGTATTGTGGTGTGGTGGTACCGGATCCAGAAGCATAAGGTGGCGTGAAGGTATTCGGTGTCGGCAGGGGTTTATGATTCAGGTAATCCCTATTCATCTGTTGAGTGCTGAGAGGGGAATTACCTCTTGAAGGTTGCTGAGGTGTGTTTCCTCTTGGAGGCTGTAATGTCCCGTTCGGAGCGAGAAATGCCTCAGGGCCACCAAGCGAAGATGATCCTCCTTCCCATTTCGCAATCATCTTCTTCGCTGATGATGGTCCATGGCCTTGTCCGGGTGCTCCAGGTAGGCGCTGAGGTGGTGTGCGTCCATATGACGGACTGTCATAGTCTGATCCGTACATGGCTGCTGTCATGGGAAACGAAGGTCCAGCATGGGCGGACGCCACATATGGCTCATCTCGCCTGCCGTGATTCGGTGTCGGGGATGTGGAACGATAAACTTGACGAGTAGGTGTTTGAAGACGATTCGATGGAGAGGCGGCTTGGTGCCAACTCTGCTCGTACTGATTTGCACGGTCACGAACGCTTGTCCCGCGCATCATGTTGTCCTGGTACGGCTAGGATAGGCAAACATCCAATGGTCTAGCGGAACCAAGGCCGTGAAGCGGGTGCTCGAACTGGATCTCCTACGGAGATTTTCTTATCGGATGTCCAATGATGTTGATGATGTGGAATCGATATCAAAGACGTAGGCTGTCAGACTTTCGATTTTCCGCAATGTCGAAAGGTCCAGGCGTGTCGGAGAGGCGTGGCGGGAGAGAGTCGATCTCGACGTATGTGTCGGATGAGAGGAAGCCAGAATACGCTGGTGTGTGAGAAAGAGTGACGAGTCCAAGATGCTCCCAAATTGACGCTAGTTGCTAAGAATCATTGACCGGGTGGCAATGACCTCAACTTGTCGTGACATGATGTGTATGCCTTTTTCCATCTACCTCTCACTCTCTCGAGACTACACCGCTATCAATAGACCAGGTCCACTACTGCGGCTGTCCTTTCCCTCCCGCCCACGATGACATATGTCCGGCGAGCAGGTGTGAGATGAAGATGGAGGGAGGGGGGGGGGGTTGTGGTGGGGGCGAGACAATAATGCCATCGCATGACATGGTCTCAATGGATGGATTTCAAAGTGGCAAGCCACGCCACACCAAACATGAAAAATGTTATAAAAAAGTCAGTCGCGAAGCATCCAGAGGGATTGATAAGTTTGATTCCGGCGGCGGGATGCTGCTATCAAAATGCTGACGTCATGATTTATCGAACATAGCCGGGAATAATAAAATGACTCGGAAGTCCGAAGGGAGACGACAATTGGGGGGGATAGCAACGAACGTCGAGTAGTTTTCTTCTTTGCTGTTATTCTAGCCAACTGCGATTCACAGCGGAGTCTTTCTCATGGCGCAAGGTGAATCTCAGTCTATCTATGCCGCCATGCAACACTGACGAACACCTTATAGCCCCTGAGGGAGTGACCGTTGTGTGAGCGACACTCGGTTGAAAACTGGTTTGATTTACTGACACTGTCCCTTTTCAGCCTCGGTGCCCAGTGGGGTGACGAGGGCAAGGGTAAACTCGTGGACATTTTAGCTCAAGAGGCCGATGTCTGCGCTCGATGTGCAGGTGGAAACAATGCTGGACATACTATCGTTGTCAAGAATGCCAAGGGTGAAAAGACGACCTATGCGTTCAATCTTTTGCCAAGTGGATTGGTGAATGAGAAATGTACGGCTTTCATTGGATCAGGCGTGGTTGTTCACATCCCATCCTTGTTCAATGAGCTCGACACGCTCGAGCGAAAGGGTGAGGTCGTTCTTATATCTGTGTGGATCTGTAATGACGTCCCTTCTCAGGCCTCAAATGCGCCGATAGACTGTTCATTTCGGACAGAGCGCACCTCGTTCTTGGTTTTCATCAGATTGTCGATGGCCTCAAAGAGATTGAGCTCGGAGGATCATCCATTGGAACGACTAAGAAGGGTATCGGTCCGGCTTACTCTTCCAAGGCTTCTCGATCTGGTCTTCGAGTGCATCACTTGTACGACCCGAGCTTCCCAGCCAAGTTCCGCAAATTGGTGGAAGGCAGGTTCAAGCGATACGGGCATTTCGAATTCGACACTGAAGGAGAGATTGAGATGTACTTGGTAAGCTGACAATGTCCCCTCGTCCGGGCTCACACTCTATAGGCTTTCGCAGACAGATTGAGGCCGCACATAGTTGATGGCGTTCAATTCATGCACAAAGCCTTGACCTCTGGCAAACGGGTCTTGGTAGAAGGAGCAAACGCCCTCATGCTCGATATTGACTATGGAACCTACCCCTATGTCACCTCATCCGCCACATCCATCGGTGGTGTCTGCACAGGTCTGGGTATTCCGCCGCAAGCCATCAAAAAGGTCGTGGGAGTCATCAAAGCCTACACCACTCGTGTGGGTGGTGGACCGTTCCCTACCGAAGACCTTGGCTCCATTGGTGAGACGTTGCAAGAGGTCGGCGCGGAATTCGGAGTCGTCACTGGGAGAAGGAGGCGATGTGGATGGTTGGACCTTGTCGTCATGAAGTACTCGACCATCGTCAATGGTTATACCAGCCTGAATTTGACAAAACTGGACGTCCTGGATGGATTCGAGCAGATCAAAGTTGCCGTAGGCTACAAGATTGATGGAGCGGAAATTGAGGGCTTCCCAGGTGAGCAGAGTCAAACTAAGAGTCGAGATGGAGGATTTGAGCTAAAGGACGTCTCAGCCGATCTCGAACGCCTGGCCCAAGTCGAAGTCGTGTACGAGACTCTTCCAGGATGGAAGTCGGATATCTCAAAGTGCACGACATTTGATTCGCTGCCTTCTCAAGCCCAAAGCTATGTCAGATTCATCGAAAATTATCTTGGTGTCAAAATCCAATACATTGGAGTCGGACCTAGTAGAGATAGCTCGATCCAGCTGTTTTGAGCATACACAGCGTAGCCAAGCTTTGGTGTTGTGGATTATAGAAGGAGACGAGAACATGCATCGCATCGCTAGAGCTCCACCATCGAGCTCGTTACGAAACGCGCTTATACTTGAAACGAAACCCAACCATAATAAAAAATGTTTCGGAAATGAGACGCGTCGGTTGCCATTGTCTCTTGCTTGCACCAGTCGTTCATCGATGTCTGGGCCATGTCGATGGAGAAGAAGCGCCAGGAGCAGTGATCATGGGAGCTACCTTTGATGGCATGAGCGAGCGGTCACTTGCTCGTATGCATGTCTCCTCGTACCAAGAAGTGAATCGTGCGAAGGACAGGTCTGAGAGCATATGATGCTGCTTCTTACCTTTCTGTGAACTTCCGCCACCATTGCCAAGACATCCTCCAGGAACCTTTGCCATCGATGAGCTATTCCGTTCCTTCATTCATTGTCTCCCCTTCTCTATCATCTCCAAAGGTTCGAACCCTTCCTCATCCCCCGTCCACTCTGTTCTCCCTCACTAAAGAGCTCTCGCTGGCGTAAAGCTCAATACGTTCATTCAACCCAGTCTACACACAGACCCTCCGGAGCGATCGCAACGCAGCTCAGGCAGCTTTTGCTGTTGCATCTTCGACTCGTCGACCCCTTTGAATCATTTCCGGAATGTCCTGTCCGACTTTGGTCGCCCTGCTCGCCCTGTCTGCACCTGCGCTGGCGCATATGCAGATGTCATGGCCCTACCCTCTGAGGAGTAGCTTCAACCCGAAGAACAATTGGGAGAATATTGGTGGGTTTTGGCAGTGTCTGAGGATCCGTAGGCATGACTGAATCTCGGCAAGATTATTCCATGACCAATCCCCTTGGAGTGGGCCAGTATCCTTGTAAAGTGAGCTTCTGCTGCAGTGTCGACTACAAAGGCCACTATGTAACACCCGCAGGGCTACATCAACAACCCGCGCGAGGAGATGTATCCCGTCACTTCTTGGACTGCAGGCTCGACCGTGACCATCACATTGGATGACGGCGTCACCCACAAGGGCGGTTCATGTCAGCTTTCCCTTTCATACGATGATGGCAAGACTTGGAGCGTCATTCAGAGCTACATGGGTGGCTGTCCGATCGATTCGCTCTCATACGATGTGGAGATCCCATCAGACGCCCCAAGCGGTGATGCCATCTTCAGTTGGTCCTGGTTCAATTGGGAGGGCAACAGAGAGATGTGTGAGTCGTATCCTCAGTAGCCTCGCGAGCCACTGATACTCGTGGGCTAGATCAAAACTGCGCAGTGGTCACCATTCAAAATGGTGGTTCAGGGCTCGATCCCATTCGATACCCTCCTCCTTTCGTTGCCAATGTCGATGCGGCACCAGGTTGCGCCACCATCGAAGGAGTGTCTGTCGTCTTCCCGAATCCAGGAGCCAACGTTCGGTATGGTGGAGAGTACCGCGATTCAAAACCTACCAAGCCTACAGGGTTCACCGGTGATTGTGGCGCTCAATCTCCAATCCCCTCGAGTTCTCCTTCCCCTCCACCGTCTCAATCGAAACCTGCTCATTCGTCTACTGCTGCCGCACATAGCTCGGCTATAGCGTCTCGACCGGCTCCGACACGCGAAACCCTCCCATCCAGCCCCGTCAGTGCGGCCGCTCAGCATGAGCCGTCAAAGAGTCCTGGATCGACAAAGTGTAAGCGAAAGGTCAAAGGGTCCGTCGTTCGCAGGACGAACGTGGCGAAGCGACATGAGAGATTGGTCCGGCACTACCAACATGAGCGACTTGCTCCTCAAGTCGTAGGCCGGGCCGAGTCAGATGGCAGCTGGGGTGGCTCCAGTCAAAGATCCTCGTTCTAAGTGGATCTGGAAATCTCACTGAACGGCGCTGGTTTCGCCCGCTTAATGATTTATGACGTTTGTACAATTCCGTACTTCCCATACTTCCCAGTCACGATGCAAGCATGTGACTGAGACGTTGCCTCATGGGATGTTGGGAGTCCACCCTAGCTCTGCCAGTCGTGGGCATGCCCTGGTGTCTGAGAGTCCTTGAGTTCAATATGTCCCATATCTGTCGGATGCTGCCGCCACATTCGTCGATCGGATGACGTCCGCTGATCGCAACACGGTGCGAGTATGATATCTGCTTCTTCGTACGTTCTATGCTTCATCGAGCTACCACACGTAGCTTCATCGCATCGATCCGAGTGTTCAGTCCAGTATCACGAAGTGTTGGTCCGGTCATTGTCCGCTTCGGCAGTTCCCAAAGAACGGTCACCAAGAAGAATATTTACATGGGTGATAATCTAGTCAAGTGAGCCTGCTAGTAGAGCTCATCAACTACGGAGAAGCTCATTTTGGCTCTCCTCAGCTTCTACGCCGGTCAGCCGCCGCTCAACAGGCTATCTTTCATACGGCCGTCTGTGGATAAGATCAATGCGCTTCTCAATGCCGAGAGCACGCGGTTCATAGCTTTCAAGTGAGGCATCGCCGCGGGTGCAATTGGACTTGAGGCACTCAGGCTGATAGTCGGGTTAGAGATCTGAAGCCATTGGTTCAAGAGAATGAGCTTGGAAAGCTGGTGTTTCTGGATCGTAAAGCAGTCGAAAGCCGGATAGGGGATGGGTATATGGGCTCGTGAGTAGCTCTGCCTTTCCAGACAACATCGCCTGACATGAACGCCCGGTCCAGGGGCGGAGACAGTAAAGAGGCTGTTCGAACTATGGAAACTTATCGGAAACCCTCTGACAACGCGCTGGTCTTCCTCGGCATCGATGATCGAACCTCTGCAAGGGAGAATATCGAGACGGAAATTCAGTCCTCAGAGAAGCAAGTGGATCTGGCGAACCCGCCAGGGACAGCGTTTTTTGCTGTCGACGCTGGACGAGGGGCGGAAGGGGAATGGGAAATCTCAGGGACACAGTGGGGAGATCCCAGATCGAGTGCATCTAGTATGAGCGGATGGGAGGCTGGACTATTCGCTCAGGCCAGAGCTTTGATCGATTGGAATACGAGAAACAGGGCGAGTCGGATAATACAACGTTGTTCCTATTCGGGCTGACAACTCGCTCCCTCATAGTTCTGTCCCATGTGTGGATCTCAAACGTACTCGCTTTGGGCTGGTTGGAAACGAGGCTGCATCACTGGTCTAGAACCCATACCTGGCAAAGAGCCATGCCCATCTTTAGAGGGACTACACAACTTTGCGTACCCTAGAACAGATCCAGTGAGCTACACGATCCGCAAGCGAACATCAGCTCATGTGAATCGTCATCAGGTCATTATCATGGGCATTCTTAACTCGGCAGGCGACAAGATTCTCCTTGGCCGGCAAGCGAAATGGCCGAAAGGTATGCGAGTCCAGAAGCCGCTTGAGCGTCTTTGACAGTCTGCACAGGGATGTACTCCTGTCTAGCTGGCTTTGTTGAACCAGGTGAATCGTTCGAGGATGCCGTAAGGAGGGAGGTCATGGAAGAGGCTGGTATCGAAGTTGGACCGGTCAGATAGTAAGCTTTCAGCGTCCGATTGTCAGCGGAAGCCGCTCATTTGTAATATTCAGCTCTTCCAGTCAACCTTGGCCATATCCAGCCAACCTCATGGTTGGATGCTTCGGGCGAGCTAAAGATGGCCAGCGCATACGATTCGATCTCGACAATGAGCTGGAGGGTGAGTCAAGTTTGCTGAAGATACTCGTCTGATGACTCGCAGATGCACAATGGTTCGATCGACCGACTATCCGCTCACTTGTATCGTCGCCGACAGGTAGCAAGTACTCTGAAGCCGAGATCAAGCGACTGGGCAAGCTGGCCAATTCAGGGAGCAACCATAAAGACGATCAAGAGACGGCCAATGCGCTCGCACCGTCTGAAAGGAAGACTGGAGAAGGTGATGCGGAGGGCGATAAGCGAGGCCTGACGAGGGTTCCTCCGGATACCGCTATCGCTGGCAAACTCATAAGGCTTTGGGCAGACGGCGGTGTCGACCTGGTCAGCCGGCTATGAGCGCATGAAGAAAGTTTTCCAATGCTGCGTGATAGTTGCGCAGTGCTGAACACTTGAGCGTCGAGTCTCTAATATGAAGAAGCGCTGATACACTCATCAAGCTCTGGCCGTAAACGCCTCTGGGCCCTGTAGGATCCCTTGATAATCACCCGAAATGGCAATCTCAAATACCTTGGCCCCCTCGTTCTCTTACGCCTCGCCCTACGACGCCTTCGATGCACACAAAGGATGTTCGAGTGGAATTATGACAAGTCCAGGTGAACACCGCCTCTTGGGCAGTGTCCTTCAACATCATCATGACTGAAAGTCGGGAAAAGTTTGTCGTCCAACGTAACGGGAACTTATCACCACCGCAGCTATTCAGCTGTACCAAAAGCATTCCTGTCTCGCGGTGAACCCGAGATCGGTGTTTTCATCAGTTTGCACATAGACATTGCTCACACACATGGCGGAGACGGCGTCCAAACATACTGTCCGCTACTCGTACGGCATCGGCAACTCCTACACGAGAGGCACTGCTGCCTCTGTCTCGACAACCGCGGACTCTGATGATCTCCCGGGTACTGACTCTGTGACGTATCATCTCGAATCAGACACCGACTTAGAAGCAACGAGCACGGAGGCTCAAACAGAATTCGAAGACATCTTCGCCGAGATCAGTGTGAGAGCCGTGAACGTGACGGGTGAGGTTCAAAATGAGATAGACAAAGGCACTGCAACGCCGAGCGCATTGACTCGCATCATCTGTAAAGCCCTCAGCGACTATGCAGAGCTGCACAACGGCAAATCACATACATCATGGCGTCTGGAACCAGTCAGCGATTTCGAACACGTCATGACGGGCAAGGAATTTGATGAGTTGCTCCTGGAAGGGGGAGCTGAAGCTGCGTCGTCATAGCTCGATATCTATCCATTGTATACCCCTTTGCCTTGGCGTCTCTGATACCAGTAAATCGTTCCGCTGTGCGCTGATGACGACTCAGACCCGATGCAAGACAGACACCAGATCGAATCTTTAGGTCATACTCGTCGATTACTTGTCACATTCACCTTCTCTCTTTTTGGGATCAGCAAGACGCGATGGTTCCCTTCAAAATCTGCTTCACTCCCAGAGATTCTGAACGAGTCGATCCGGGCTCCCGCTTCATTTACCATCGATGATGTGGTCACTGAATTCGCGGAGCTTCAACATCTTGTGCTCCCTTCACTCACGACCGTGGGAAGAAATTTCGCCCTCTCGCCAAAGGAAGGATCTTCCTTTGAATCTGTGGTTGAAATTGTTGGTACACTCCGCAAGAGCTCTGCGTCATATTGTCATTCTCTGAGTATATATGTAAATACTGTTCAAGTTTCCACTGACACTTTACAATCGTCAACCTCAACGCAGAAGTCAACTCAAACCACATTCAAAGACCCAGTGCTGCAAAAACACAATGACCAGTCAGCATTCTACTAAGCAGACAGCTACATATTCATACTCTATCGGCACCCTACACACAGGTACTGCAGGAGCTCCCACAGTTCATCGAGTATCTGAAGAGGGCAATCCATTGGTGTTCATCGTGAAACCATCTGAAGGCTTCGAAGAAATCGAAATCACAGACGAGCACAGAACCGAGCTGGCTGACATCGATGCCGAGCTTGGGGAAGTTGCTGAGAGATTCCTCAAAGAGGAGATCGAGAGATGTCGATCCCAGAGGGGTGCTCCCGACCTGGAGGCATCGACACAAGCCATATGCCGAGCCCTCACAAATTATGCGGACTCGCACAATAAGCTATCATCAGCTCTTTGGGAACTTGGACCAGCAGACACCTTCGACGAACTCATGACTGTCGGCGAGTATTCCACTTGGAAAGAGTATTTGGAAAACGGGGCCCAGGAATCCCTCGATTAAGCTTGTTGCATTAGGAAAGGAGGTGGGGATGTGTCTCTCCAGCCGGTTGCCCAAACACATGATCCTGAGCTTTAGACCAGTATGAATACCGAATATGTCAGAGATCTGATCTGAAGATCGTTGCGCCTTGGCGTGCACTACCGCCTCTTCATGTCGATCACCTGCTTAATTGACACACCTCGCTTGAGGAGCAAAAGCGGGGTGCAATCTCCTTCGAGCGGATTAGATTGCTGTGGGCCGAGAAACTCGCGCTGACATCGGACAGACGGGGAGCTTTGTCGTCCTTTATCTGACACTGCGATTCATGGGCTGATTTGGCATCAAGCTTCAATTAACCCGTGGGACCCGTCTTCGCAGTTGCAATCAAATTCAAACATCCTTTCTTGTGGTGGCGCCACATCCCCATCTCATCACGAGGAGCTACTGATATATGGTCATTGTCTGCAGTGGAAGAGAGTCTTCTGTCTATGACTGAAGCGCAGACACAAAACCACGTACTGCACACATATTCTTCTCATTCAATGGAAGACGACCACTCTGAAGGCTATTCCGACTCAATGCAGCAAGATGAAAGCGGGTTGTCGCAAGCCATAACTGCCACATACTCCTACCGAATGCAGACCGAAGGGCAAGACTGCAGAATCCTTCCTGTAGTGGTCAGCACCGTCGACATCTCGACACTGTCTCCACTGCACCGGGAGTACTTTGACAACATCAAGGAAGATTTCTCGAAGGCATGCGACGAGATCAAATCGGGTCGCGATGAGATGATAACCAATGGCGAGGACTTTGACTCCCGTCAGCTTGAGAGCGAAATCATCGTTACTGGGCTGGATGCTGTGGCGAGACAACTCAACGAGCAGACAGATCTGAGGCTGAACTGGTCCCTGATATCTGCGCAAGATATCTCGAGGCCTATGACGGAGGAAGTGTACCAAGTCTGGATCGGTGCAGGTCGAGCGTGATGCACTACGACGGCCAATCTTCACGGCGTAGACTGAAACTCATTGCGAGGAGAAGCATGCAATTGCAACGATAGTGAGACGGTTTAGTACGATTCTAATTTCCATCGATCCAAAACCGCCCAACCCGCTGACCCCAATCGTATACTCCTTCTGCGATCTTCAAGGATATTCTCCTTCCCATCAGCTGCGAGCATGGCTCTCAACACCGAGAGTGGTATCTCTTCTCCCTGAAAGAAGACGCATTCTGACAGCTGGCCTTCCTCGTTCCCAGTCCTCGAAGTGAGAGAATCCCCAAGCGTTGAACAAATGTGAAATAACCCTTGATCTCGAGCATCAACGAACGACCTGATGCGCCATCCGTTGAAATCGACGTCTCCCCAGACAGGTCCATCGGCGACAGACCACGGATCTTTTGTGGTGAAGGATGGTCCTTGAGGGAATTCAATGAGATATAGGAGACTGTCTAGTCGAGCTGTCGCTTTTATCTCGTTAGACAAGCATTTCAGGACCTCGTGTAATGGCTTGCACCAGAGTGTAGATGGCCACATTTGTAGCGAAGAAGTATAGAGGGTGAAATCGTCCTGTGGGCGACCAGTCTCCAGAACTCGGATACGGTAAGTTTGAAGAGAGGGAAGCGACGTGATACCAAGCTTGTCGTTGGACTACATACATAGATTAGATGAGCCACAATGTGGCGAAGAATGACGTTTCTGACTCACCGCGGCTCCATCAGCATTCCCAGTCGCAAAGTCCCAATTCACTTGCAAGTCTCTCAAGAGAGGAAATAGCTGGCCTGTCACCATCTCTACTGCCTTGGACGTAACTTCTAGCTTCTCGATGCGGCAGGCACCGAGTGCAGTCCAAAAGTCTGGATGTTCATGCGGATTCCATGAGACTCCGTCATCTTTGAGTGCCACATTCGCCAAGCTTGGTGAACGCTTCACTATCTCAGTCACAAAGGGCATGTCGGTGGTCCGAGGATTGAAGATGAGCGTGAGGAGTTGCGTCGCTACTGGCAAAGTAACTGGTCGTGATCTTTCTCGCTTAGGCGTGAAAGGCAATTCGGACAGGTGTAGAGGGAACAATGTTAGACTCAAGTGCTTGAGCTCAGGTGCATTGCTGAGGAAACTGGCTAAAGTCCGATGGCGTAGATGCTGGATGTGAATTTCGGCTCGCTCCAAGTTGCTCATGGCCCCGATTGATTCAAAGAGCTGCGTCGTACTGAGCAATCCCTTGGCAGGTAGGACAACCATGTCGGTTGGTTTGACTCGAAGGATCAGATCAGTCAATCCCGGAGCGTGCCGAAAAAGTGGCACCAATTCTTCGGGCACCTCTGGATACAATTGAAGTTCAATTCGTCTTAGCGCCAGGCTCCGCCAAGAACATGAGGAGAGCACTCGAGTGAGCCCGGCGATTCGAGGACCAGGACTCCTGACACGGTGATATATCTCGTCAGGTAGCAGACCCCATCTATCCTCGCCCATGTGGATCCAGTGTGGCGGCTGGCTTCGACATTCGCATCGGTGATCGCCAGATACTGACACTCTGCGCCACAGACGACTTTCAGCTGGTCGACGTAGTATCTTGTGGGTCACGGCGAGGGATCTTGCGGATTCGGTGTCTAGTCGAGATGCTATGCTGGCCAGAACCTCCGGAGGCAGGTCGAGCAGCTTCGGCTTCGCTTGCATGCTGGTGATGAGAAGCGGAGCGCAGATTCGCCATATGGTGCAGAAAGACAATCATGTATGAGATCCGTCTGCATATTTATATGTAGGATGTACCTCTCACCCTTTTCCATTAACGGCTCAGCTACAAAGGAGGAACAGAATGGATCGAGACTGATTTGCGAACAAAGGGTGATGATCCAAGTTGCATTATGATGGGGGGGCGAAATTGAGGAAACGGGGCTTTTAGCCTTGAAATATATGGAGTAATCTGGTCCAAGCAGAGCGATCTCCGCCCATAGCAGTGCTTTTTGTCTTTCCGTGACGGCAAAGAAGTTGAAGCTAGTCGACGCTTCGCTTCCAATCTTTGAGAAGGTCCCATGCCTCCTCGGGCAGCTCGAGCCCTCTTCCGGGTCGCGTCCATCCTGCATTCTCTCCCAATAAGTCATACACTCGAGCTAAAATGTCTCCGGGGACCGCAGATCCACAGTAGTCTAGGTGCTCCTCCCACATGCACTGAGCGCGGAGCAGCTGATCATTCTCGATGAGGCAATGCTCAGCGTAGTAGCTTCGACAGTGCGTGAAGACCTCTTCTGGTTGCTCGGCGTTCATTTCCGCCTCCGCAGTTTGATCCGAGTTTCTGGTGTAGGTCCTGATGAAAACTGCTCGCTGAAGAGGATGTGCTTTGGAGGTCGGAAGACTATCTTCCCATTCTGTTTCGGAAGTCGGAAAGGCCCATTCATCGTCTGAGGTCCCCGAAAGTTCGATCATCAAGAGGTCACTGGCATTTCCGATTGCTTGAAGTAGCTCCGGGCTAATAGGTCGTAGAGGAGCGGGGAGGGCACAAGTACCTTCGTGCCAGGTCCAAACGAGGCATTGGTCCTGGTCCGAGACTCTGGCATGAGAATGGAACAGCTGCATGGATGGAATGGGCGGGATTGTGGTTGCCTGCAGGGACTGGTCAATCTTACACGAAAGATTTGAGGAAGAACGGCACATACCTCGAGCTGAGGGATACCCCAAGGTCTGGTACTCTCCATGGTAGAGATCTCTACCACACTGCGAGGGAGCTTTTTGCATTGCTCATCGGTCAAGCCCCTTCTGGGTATAGCGAGGTACTTGAGCTTGAGCGATGTGGCAATGTAGTCGAGCACAATCCCAGCCACCACATCGGTCATTCTTCGACAAGCATCTTGAAGGGAGAGCCACTCGAGATCGGGAGCGGCGCGAATCAACGCCTCGAGAAGGGGTAGAAGAGGTAATGCAAATTCGGTGATCTCCAGCCGCCTCAAACACGGAAGCGTGGTCCAAGGCTCGTTGAGGTTTGAATCTTCGAAGATGGTACTCTCTCCCCAGCCTCCGCTGTACGGGTTTTCAGGAGTTAAGACCAAGCTCTCGAGGTTTGGCGTCCGACGAAGCACAGTCTGGATGGTTGTGTCCCAGCATGGCGCTAGGGGCAAGGAGAGATGCGTCAAGCGATCAAGGTGAATCTGAAGATTCGATTCAAACAATTGTCGAACGGTCGGAAAGGCCGATTGAGGCGATACAGCTGTAAGATGCGGAACGTCGACGCAAATGAATTCCAGTCGTTTGAGCGTAGGAGCGACCAGCTTGAGGACGTCGGCGAATCGGACATGGAGGAGACGGTCGCTGTCAATGGAGATAGATCGCACTGCTTTGGCTCGCCTTGGATCCTCCCGAAGATGAGCGGCAAGGTGAACAAAGTACGATTCCAGGGCATCGATATACTTGCTAGGGTGGTTCCACGTTTGATGCTGGCGAATTTTGTATAGCTTATTACCGCCTAGGGGTCGGGTCCATTCATAGGGTAACTGTCGAGGCAGGAACGATCGCTGAAGAGAGATGTTGAGTTCTGACCAAATGGCGGATTGAGCGGCGGGTCCAAGAGACGCGTGGGTCAAAGCTAGTGAAAGGGCACAGGATGGGGCTAGTTCTCGGGCTATCTGATCATGAACACTAGATGGCAGATCGATCAGATTGCGAGCCATTCCATTGGATGACCTTGACATGATCATTAGATCTCTGCAGACAGTTAGAGGTTCAACGAGGTGAAGAGTGACGAGTGACAATTCAAGTCATTCAACGTCAGTATTTAAGCACGAGTAGCCCCAAAATCTCCTTTGTGCTCTTTGTGCAAGCACTTTGGTGGACGACGCGGAGGTCAGAAAGGGTGCGAGTGTACAAAGGATGGGCATCATCTTTCTGTGCCAACGGATCCGAGAGGCGATCGACTCGGGACCTCAAGGAGGATCGAAACTGGTTTTCGAATCACAGTGCACTGATCACATGTCAAGCAAATGTGCCAAAAAATCAGATCTGTCCTCTACCTGAGTGGGATATATGTATTTCGTCAGTCTCAAAGTGACTGCTGAATGCCGGGCGGGCTTGAGGGGAAAACCGAAAGGATTGCCAGCTACTCACGAAATGCACGTTCTCTACTTCTGGCTAGCAGCCCTGGCTTTGGCTTTCTCTTCCGCGACCCAAGCAGGAGCATTCATGATGAATTCTTTCTTGACGTGTTGCCTCTCTTTGGCGGCTGAAATGACCTTGCGCATTTCTTGATCCAATAGTTCCGAGTGTTCTTTGAGGAAATCTTCGTCACCTGAAAGGATGTGATCATGATTGAAGTATTTTGGATCAAGTTTGATTGTGATCTTGCGAGTGGAGACGGGATTGCCGTGAACTCCTCGAATGACTTGATCAAGTGCAGAAGCGCACTTGTCTCCGCCGCCCATGCCTCCAAAATTGACGGTCGCAAAGGGTAGATTGGCCCATTCGTAATATAAATGATCAACGGCTTCTTTGATGGTAGAGGGAAACGACCAATTATACTGAGGAGTGATGATGCTGGGACGTAGAAACTGGTCAGCTGCTTACTCTGTACACCATTTAGACTCACATGAGCGCGTCAAGATCCTGTACTATCTGACTCCATTCTTGCACTCTGGGATCGGGATACCCAAAATTGGCAAAGCCATCTTCCCTTCTCTCTGGCTTCAGAGTAGACGCCATCGCAGACATCACATAAGGTCCGAGGGGCAGCGGCGCCGTGAAAGGGTCATATGCTGAGATCTTGGATCCTGGAGCCAACCTCTCCAAGTGTTGCCGAACGAGCTTGTAGAAGCCAGACGTGTTATTTGGACTTCGAGCAGACCCAAGGAGGATACCGATGTGCAGCGGGAGTCTTGAAGCCATGTTTAGTAGGGCGTCTTGCTGAATTGAATTCTACGTAGTCAGTGGGTGGCACATCTGCTCAGCTCGATGCTATTTGAATGGACCTGGTCTCCGAGATCGATCCAGCTCATTAGGCTATTGATTATCAAGACTTCCCAGACCTTGGTAAACTGTCACAACTTTCGGCATCTCGGCAGTCATTTTCATCAGCCTCATACCAGTCATCGTCATCAGTCTCATACTTGACAGCCGCGGCTGCTTAGCCTTGCTGGGATCTCGATCACAAGGAACCGTACGAGAGCCTTCTAAGGCTACGGTGATGACTATATGATCTCATGACAGAGCTCAATCTCAAGCCCTCGGCGGCGTCTCTCCCTCAGAGCAAGCCGATACCAACGGAATCTGTGCTGAAACCTTGGATCTTCAATTATGCGCCCAGCCCCGACGGGAATGACCTGAATCTCCTCATATTCTTCCATGGCTTAGGTGATTGATCATGCATGGTGGGACAAGCCGAGAGGTGTGCTGACATCGTCGGCACCAACCTTGCAGGAGACACGAAGAAGTCCTTTAGCGACCTGGGCAAAAAATTAAATTTACCCGGTACTGCTGTGCTCGCGCTGCAAGCGCCTGATCCGTGAGTGAGCTCTATCCTCACTGCATCCTATTTACTCACATATGTCTCTATGGCGGCGTTGCCAGCATACCCCTTCTGGAGCATCCCGCGTTCTCATGGTACAATACCTTCACCCAATTCTTCGAACCCTTACCGAATCCAAATCCCACCACCGTCATTCCTCCGCTTCGGAAGCTCATAGAAAATCTCATATCGCCAGAGATAGGATGGAGTCTCACTTCCATCCACCTCTTTGGGTTCGCACAGGGCGGAACAACTGCTTTGGAGCTAGCTTTGGACCTAGGTAAGCGTTGCCGGCTCTTAGGCCCTTGCGCAGTACTAACCACCCTGCAAGGCAAGACAGGCATCGGTTCTAGTTCAGCCAAGAGGTTTGGCTCAGTCACGTCCATATGCGCCCCTCTCCTCGCATCCATATCGTCAAACCTTCACCTCCACACGCCTATATGCTATTTCACGAGGCAAGATCAACGCTCAGCCGTCGCTCAGAAGCAAATAAAAAATGTACAGAGGACATTCGATCACGTCGATATCATTCAAGGGCATGTAGGGCGTGAGTTTTGATCGCTCTTGTGTGCGCGCTGCACCATCCTCAATCGCCTTTCGTCCTCTGTCTGATCGAGAATCGCTCTGAAACCGATCCCTCTTTTCAGGTGCCGAGGATATGCCTCGAGGTCAGGACGAATGGACAGGCATCATGAAGTTCTGGGGAGGGGTGTTGGTCAAGAGCGAAGGTTGGAAAGGCGGCGGAGAGGTGTTCGAGGTCATGCGATAGAGCTGTGGTGCTTGCAGTATCACTGTACATCATACTATAGTCGGACGACTGCCGCAGCCTACGCTTTCGCTTGCATCGCACATCAGTTCATATGATGCCCCACTTCGGAACCGGGGTGCCGCTTCAACCGGAATGTCAGCTGAGATACTCGCTCCCCCCACTTTTGGAAAATGGGTTCTCTCAGCTGAGGCGTCTAATTCAATCGCTACTCAGCACAAGAAGGACATCATGCCAAGTCTGAACATCTTGTCGGGCTCCTCAGAGCTCCTTCAACGAGCCTTGGATCAAGTAGATAATGTGATGGCCTCTCCTAACAGGCTACTCCTGAACACCCTCCATTGGCTCTCCCTCAGTAGAGGTCCCGCTTCGACCGGGCATTCAACGGAACTCATCACGGAGGATGCGTACTTCTACGGTCAGTCTCCTCCTGTCTACCCATCTCCAAAGATGGATGGAAGAGGATACTGGAGTGATGCGCATCGTCAAGCCGTCAAATTTGTTTCTCAATTGACCCTCGAAGAAAAAGTCAGCTTGACTGCGGGATATCCATCCGGAACGGGTTGTAGTGGATTCTTGAACCCCATTGATCGTCTGAATTTCCCCGGAATCTGCGTATCAGATGCTGGCAATGGCCTGCGAGGTACCGAGCTCGTCTCCTCGTGGCCTGGAGGCATCCACGTCGGCGCTTCGTGGAATCGGGAACTGGCATACGATAGAGGAGAAGGGATGGGCGGAGAATACCAGAAGAAGGGCGTCAACATGATGCTTGGGCCGGTCGTGGGACCCATTGGACGAGTTGTCCAGGGTGGAAGAGTCTGGGAGGGCTTTGGGACGGACCCGTACCTTTCTGGTCAGCTCACCTACGAGACTGTACTAGGTGTTCAGAGTACTGGTGTGGGGACCAGCACAAAGGCGAGTCTGCTATCACGGACCTAGAGGTTGTAGCTGAACGACTGGACAGCACTTTATCGGTAATGAGCAAGAGGACAACAGGAACCCTGAAGGCGATATTGCTTCAGTTTCTTCCAACATTGACGACAAGACGATGCACGAGCTGTATCTATGGTGAGCCCGCTAGCACCGATTGTGACTTTGGTTTTTCGATTTGACGCATTCGCAGGCCTTTCGTTGACGCTGTTCGGGCTGGAACAACCAATATCATGTGCTCTTATCAGAGACTGAACAACTCGTACGGATGTCAGAACAGCAAAACTCTCAACGGGCTTCTGAAAACGGAGTTGGCGTTCCAGGTAAGCTGATATTGTGACTGAGATATCATCTTTACCCGCTCAATTCTTCCAAGGGCTATGTGATGTCTGATTGGGGAGCGATCCATGGTGGCGTAGCTGCTGCCGAGGCGGGTCTCGATACTGCCTTCCCCGATGATGGGGGATATTGGGGCGAGAATCTCGTACAGGCTGTTCAGAATGGATCATTGCCACAGGCGCGAGTTGACGACATGGTCACAAGGTGGGTAGTAGTGTTCCTCTGTCACTGGCTGTACAGAACTGATATCTCCCCATTCCATAGGATGATGGCCGCGTATTACTACCTCGACCAGCAAAAGCACTTTGAGAAGCCGGGAATCGGTATGCCAGGGGATCTCACAGCTCCTCACGTTGCGATCGATGCCCGTGATAAGCGATTCAAGAAGACTCTGTACGAAGGAGCGGTCGAAGGTCACGTCTTGCTCAAAAATGAAGGTCACGCTCTACCGCTGAAGAAGCCCAAAATACTGTCCATCTTCGGATTCTCCGCTCGAGCCACGGACCAGAACTCTTTATCGGACGGCTGGCTCGGGGGCTGGGCACCTTACGAATCGCAAGGCCCTCATCCTGGGCGATCAGTAGCAATCAATGGGACATTGATCACCGCTGGTGGGTCCGGAGCGTCTTCCCTCGGTATCATGTCTTCTCCCATGGACGCCATCACTGCTCAGGCATGGGAAGATGATACGGATCTCTTCTGGGATTTTACGACAGACTCTCCTCGACTCAGTGGCGCTTCCGACGCTTGCCTGGTCATGATCAACCAATTCAGTACGGAAGGCTTTGACCGACCTGGACTCGCGAGTGACTATGCTGATCGACTCGTCAACAACGTCGCAGACAAGTGTAACAACACAATCGTGGTGATGCACAATGTCGCTGTGGCGTTAGTGGAGGAATGGATCAATCACCCGAATGTCAGAGCCGTCGTATTTGCTCATCTGCCGGGACAATACTCTGGTAAAGCCCTGGTCGACCTGTTATACGGCCGAGAGAACTTTTCCGGTCGTTTACCGTTCACCGTCGCCAAGAAGGCGGAGGACTATGGCGAAACTTTGAGACCCAGTCGCGGGGAAGGTGTATATGAACGATTCCCTCAATCAGATTTCACGGAGGGCGTTCTGATCGACTACAAGCGATTCGACAGTCTCGACATCGAACCAAGGTATCATTTCGGATACGGATTATCCTACACCTCTTTCGAATACTCTCACCTGAAGGTTGCATTGGCCCATCACCACGAGGGACATCACGGACACCATGCACAGCGATCGCAAGTTGATGATGCTTCAGCAATTCTTGCTTGGTCAGAATATCCTTCCGGTCCGGTACTTCCAGGAGGGCATGAGACTCTCTTCGAAGTGCTTGTTGAGGCGAGCGCGCGAGTCAAGAATGTAGGCCACAAGGATGGCAAAGAAGTGGCTCAACTGTACTTGTCCATACCTGGCTCGGGCCAAGATGGAAATCCAGTCAAACAACTTCGAGGTTTCCACAAGCAGCATATCTCTGCCGGTGACGAGGAGACATTCAAGTTCCTCCTCACTCGTCGAGATCTGAGCACTTGGGATGTCGTGGCGCAAAAGTGGAAGTTGCAGAAGGGGACGTACAAAATCATGGTCGGGCGAAACAGTGGAGACCTTCCTCTCGAACACGAGTTTGACATTTAGGGTGTTGTGGAGTGGAGGAGGAGCGACGGATGGGGTTGAAAATATACCGGCAGGATCATCATACATCTGATTATAACATTGTACACGTTGTCCCTTGCTAGTCTCGAGGCAGTCGAAACCCAATGAACAACCTGGTCCCGTTGACGTTCGACTTGCCCGAGGGCGTCGCTGTGTCATTAACGATCGTCCCATTGCTGTAGACGGACTCGTTCTTCCCGTCGCCGACCGTTTCGATAATTGGAATGAGAGGGCAAGCAGGCTGAGCAATATACTCTCCGTATTCACTTCCGATCCATAATGCCACACCGTTCGTCCATCCGAACCCAGTGACGGTGGTGTATTCACCTCCTCCGCCCGCGGCGTCCAGGTCCGTTACGTTGAATTTCTCAAACATGACTCCAGCTTGTGTCCCTGTATACGTCCCCGTGGCGTTGAGCTCACTTAGAGGTAGCTGGACTAGCGTCCCCGGTATCTCGCCACCTGTAGAGTACCAGGAGCAAAAGGCAGCTTGGGTGTATCGGTTTGCGATCTCGATAGCTATGGCTTTAGGCCAAGGGATGTTGACCGCTTCGTTCATTGATCTCGTGGCATTTCCGATGGTTGAGTTGGGCTGAGGTTGAAGATCCGTTTCGTTAAGGTAGAACTGGCCAGAAGTAACGTTTGGAAACTCAATGGTCAAATTTGACAAGACACTGGCATTGGTCACGAGACGTCCGACCGTTTCGAGCGATCGAATAGCTGTGTAAGCGTGGGGAGGCCAAGTGTTTGGGAAGTCCCATTGAAGACCTGTATACAGCAAGGTCGTCACCGTC
This sequence comes from Kockovaella imperatae, assembly GCF_002102565.1. NCBI lineage: Eukaryota > Fungi > Basidiomycota > Tremellomycetes > Tremellales > Cuniculitremaceae > Kockovaella > Kockovaella imperatae. The sequence continues at coordinate 496,487 of NW_019028944.1, forward strand.
GGCATGCCACTGTATTTCCCAAGGAGGTATCGGATGCCAGAAAAGTGGGCCAATGCGGCGGTCTCATTACCTTCGAGACCTGGTGGAGTGATGTTCTGCCACAAGGGAAACGTACCGGCCATGGACCAGACATTTGAGTGGGTACTATCAGTTGTATTGTAGTCGTAGAACCAGCTTGAGGGGAGAAACCAGGTCAGGCAGGTGAACTCGCCCAGACGTAGACGCACATCCCAAGACTCACGCTCGCTCAGCATCCCAATGAAGGTCTAGTACTGCAGCACTGTAATTGGCAGCCATCTCTCGATGGTACTGTATGATTTCGGTGAAGTTGGACATGGTGTCGTTCATCGTCGACGTAGACTCGTTTGACGGATCTGAGCTGCTTGAATCCGAAGAGGAAGTCGAATTGGACATTGAGGAGTTGCCCCGGGACACATTTGCAAACAGCTCAAAGAGATTTGCGAGCTTAAGGGTAAGCTTTCAATCCAAGAGGCACATTCACCAGAGCGTGATCCCCAGCCAGCAGGGCATTCAGATCGACAGGAATGATAGCTCGAGTGTTCAGGGTCCTCAGAGCTGGGTAGTTGTCGGTCACATTGATTACGGGAACCTTGCACCATCTCGAGCTGTAGTCGTAGCCCGACTCTGCACCTGTTGCAATCTCGGCGTAGAGGGCAGCTCGTTGACTTTCATTCAGTGAGGGAGAGGGACCAAAGGCTGTCTCATAATCTTCAACGAAACCCTTAGGTGGAGATGAGCTTCGGTCAGGAATCAGCCACAACTGCTCACCTCTGGTCGAGGAGCGCTATTTGTCACATTATAGTGGGCCACAAGGTACGTCTTGTTGGTAAAGGACGAAGTGACGTTGATGGTGCGGTTTGTCTGCCACCATTGCATCTCGGTCTGAGATGGTCAAGCGTCAGTGTTAGCTGTACATCAATTGCCGTACTACCCACGCTGAGGATCGGTAGAGCACGTTCGAGCACAGAGATGTTACCACTGGCTTGGATGTAGGCGTTCACCATCTGCCACACTCGAGATCAGCACAGAAGAGGGTGCTATTAACTGTCACTTACCTGAACGAAGACCGGAGGCTGTGAGCGATTCAGGTAATATTTCCTGTCAAACTCATATGAGCGATGTCACTACTGCCACTCATGGACCACGGTCCCACCTTCCGCCATTAGGCAAGAACCCGTACAGCTGGTCTCGAGGTCAGGAGTGGTTCCACAGACAGGGAGCTAGTCTCACTTCAATGAGGTCCATAAAGTTCGATAGGAGATCATAAGCGTAGGTATACAGCTCAGACTTGAGCAATCCTTCGAGGATCCAAAAAGAATCCCAATAATAGATCTCTCGGTATCTGCCACCAGGGACCACAATGGTATGGTTGAGTGGAATCAGACTGGATTCGCACACGTCTGGCTGACAGACCGCCGATTCGTTTGTCTCCCTGTGAGGTCCCATCAGTGTCCAGGCCGTCAGAGAGAAGGAATTCGGACGAGCCTGATCAGAAGAGACCAGTAAGAATTGACAATCTCCAACCATCCTTTGACGATTGGATCAGAGACATTGTCCAAGCTCTTAGGATACGCCGTGAAGTTCTGAATGGTGACTTGAGACAGCTCAAGTCCTTCGCCTTTCTGGAATGAAATGTGAGCCACCGATGAACTGACTGTCACGAGATTTGTCGCTCACGAATTGATTGTTGACGAACGTCTCGATCTCTCCGACGGTCTTGTTTTGAGGCAGACCAGCGAACACTGTGAGCGTCTCGTTCAGTGTGAAGACAGTGGGCTAAAATCAGGTCAGGAGCAGTAGGCCCAGCTCGCTGTATAGTTAGGTACCTTGTCCACAAAGGTCTGAACCCAGAGATCAGCATTTTTGATCCTTCAGCGTGAGGCGCTTACCTTGCTATCAGGAAAGATCCCGGCGAGCTGGACGTCCTGAAGCAGCTACGCACCATCATGAGCCTCGATCTCTCGGAAGCACAGTTCCTACTTACCTCTCCCGGACAGAAAGTATCTGGTTGACCCCCATTACACAACGCTGTGGGAAGAATCTATTTAGCGGATCGGATTTACTACTCCTCGCCAAGATCAAAACGTCATACAGTGCACTCACGTTGTAGAGGAGGATAGACACCTTGACCAGCCACAGGAGTATCCAAAACGACAGTGGCAGACGCTACAGCAGTACTGACTGGCGTCGGCGAGAAAGAAGTCTGTACGCCTGGAGGTAGACTGTTCGTATTCGCGATGCTCGCAGTGGCGAAGGAGGCTGAAGCTGCAGAGGCTGTGAGGGGTTCATCGCCGGTCGGGGAGCCGACACTGGCTGCACTGCTCTGAGCCGCGATGCCTTTGATCAGTAAGGCCACAGCTAGAGTATGCCCCAGCATGTTCAGCGTCTGATGAGCAATGGCTGATGACCTGATATGGGGAAGGAAGTGCACTTATATCAGACCTAGGTCCATGTTCAAGTATGCAAGTGTGTGGTACGTGTGTGTGTGTTGAGCACGCTACTCTTGAGGGATATCTTATTCTCCTCATCTGCGTAAGATGTGTCAATTCAAGACTGAATGCCCAAACCCAATAGTTCAATGTGATGCATTTGAGCAGAGCAAGACAGCGAGGAGAACATCTATAGCAGCTAATAAATCTCAATAAATGACGTATCGCCAAGCTCGCCTGGCCCACCCACCTTCGGAACCCGTCTGCGGCGGCGCTGCGGGGGCGTCTACTGGATTGTGGCCATCGAGGTGCTTGGATGCTGTACTATGTATGCTGGTAGACGAGACACGCTGGATATAACGCCTGCCTCGCTCTCATCAGGTTGATTGGTCGAATCAATGCATTGGTAGCTTCGCTTCTACTTTTTGCCAAAAGACTCTGTCTCTCTCTCCCTCTGCGTCTCGATGACACTCCAACCCCCTCGCGTCTACGTCTCTCGATCTCTAAGCAATCATCGACGACATGTCTGCACGGATTCGGTTGTAGTCCAACAAACCTTCGGTCTGACCGAGCTGAGAAGAAAAAACGAATCAATACACAAGAGAGCTGAAAACTGTAACGCTCCGCTCACCGCTGCAATGGCGATATCTTTGTCCCACAGATATCTTTGGGCGACCCGCTTAATGTCCTCCTCAGTGACGTTTTCAATGTTTCGTTCAATCTCCCTTGGTGCAAGTCGTCGTCCAAGTGTCAGCATTTGTCGTCCAATCTATTGTGGGGTCGAGGTCAATGATGATGATCACTCTTCTGAAGCCCTAAAATACACTCACGTCCTCTGAGATGGCCAATGTTCCGTCCAATGACAACAGCTGAGCAGCCTTGGTCTGAGACTTGGCACGCTCAACTTCCGAGGTCGTTGGTGATAATGACATCCGTGTCCATTCCTTCAGGGTGAAGTGAACCATATCATCGACACGGTCAAATCTGAATCAAATTTCAGCTCGAATTTTACGCTTCGCACCTCGCGCTGGTCACTCACGACTCGGTGATCATGTTGATGCCCCAGAGACCAGTGTCGGCGTAAGCAGTGAAAAAGTGTTGGTACGAGTTGGCAAGACCGTTGGTCTGGATGAGGTGACTGAGTTTGGAAGACAACAGTGGGGAAGCTCCGAGACCTCGATCCCAGTTTCCGAGGATAGCAGCCATCACTTGCAATGGCCAGTAGTCGGGATGCCTCCATCCGACAGCCTCGACGGCAATAGCGAGGTGAAGCTGATTCATGGTGTCATCTCGGACGCGGACTTCAGCACCAGTGAAAGAGCTTGGGGTCCGGCGCATGTCACCGAGAGCGATAGGATTCGGAGAAGTCTTGACGTTGGCAAAGTGCTTCTCAGCCAATTCAATCAAGGTCTCGTGCTCGATTCCACCGGCTCCGACCAGACACATTCGGTCCGCAGTGTAATTGTCGGCGACGTAAGACTCGAGATCGCGCTTGGTCATCTTTCGAATGTGGCTTTCAGGGCCGAGAATGGTGTTTCCCAGGGGTTGGTCTGAGTCGGGAATTCAGCGCGGATTTCACACCCAGGCGCTCGGCGTACTCACTCTGGTAAGCGACAGCGTGGAGGTGGTCGAACAAAGTCTCAGTGTGGTTCTGAGCGACGTCCTCTGCCTCCCTGAGGATGACATCCTTTTCTCTCTCGATAGCTCCCTCATCGAGCTTTTGGTTCTGGGTAATGTCGGCTAGGATTTCGACCATTTTCGGTGCACATTCGTCAAAGCAGTGAGACTGGAAGCAAGTCTGTTCTCTTGATGTGTAGGCGTTGAGCTCGGCTCCCATATCCTCAATCTCGTATTCCATTGTGTACTGGTCCCGGCTCTTTGTGCCTTTGAACATGAGGTGCTTGAGAGATTTTGTTAGCTAGGTACGCTTCTCCAGCGAGTTTCCGACGCCAGGCTCACCTCTAAAAAGTGCGCCGCACCGCTCGAAGACATTTTGTCCGCTCTAGATCCAGCGTCGACCCACAATGAGATGGTGGAAGTCATCAATCCCGGCATCGTTTGAGAAGCGACGCTCAATCCATTGGACAGGACGGACATTTTCGTCACGGGGTCATTGTTGTCGTGCTTGACCCCCAAAGACGCAGGAGCGACGAATTTAGAGGCATAGTTCCGAGATGGAGGGATGAGGACCTGCGCATTCAGCGTCAGAAACCATCTCGCACCAAGTCGATGCAGATCATCTTCTCGAATCTCCAATCCGAGAAGATCCGATGCTGAATCTGCGTTCACTCACTGGTTGCTTCAGATTCCGAGTGGAAGCACTGGCGACTCGGCTGCCGAGTCCCCGAGTCAGCACCCTGGAGGAAGACATGGTGCGGGATGAAATGGATGAGAGGGGGGAGGGGAGGTTTCTAGGATGATGGGGAGGGGGTCCGAAAATGGACTCGTCCTTAGCGATTGAGTGCAAAGCTGGGAGGGATAAAGAAAGGTGGGTGGTTCTATAATCCCGATCGCCATACAAAATGGTAACTCCGAACATGTGGCACATTGTCAAGCAGCGTAGCCAGTGACGCGCGAGGCAGCGTCCACGTCGAAGTGCATTGTGTGTATGGCAAGAGCGATTGGAAGAGCGACTGCAAGCATAGAGCAGCAGCGATCACTGGACGTCTTTCGACTGTGACTCAGCAGTCACCTATATCTACCCCATCATGTTCGCCAATCAGCATAATGCCTATTCCTCATCCCAGCCCTACGCAGCCTCAGCTGAACCACTTGCATTCTTTAACGGAGCCAACGCAGCTGGATCTTCGTCCTCTTCGCCATACTATTCCGGATCGAGATCATCTCTGGAGGGAAATATGGGAGTTGGGGGAGGAGGAGCAGGTGCAGGCGGATATGCGACCGGAACCATGTCTAGCAGTGCGAGGCTCGGGAATATGGTCAGTTCAGGTGAAGGTCGATGGTGGGAAGCTTTTGGCACTGGAGGTTTGGATGGAGAGCCGAGTCTGATGGAGGGTGAGTGGAGTTGGCGCAAAGGCGACAGAGATGCTGGACGGCTCATGTTGACGCCCTTATCTTTCTTCTGGCATGGCTTCGCAGAGCTTGGCATCAATCCTTCGCATATCCTTCAAAAGAGCTTGACAGTGCTCAACCCTTTATCGAGGGTAGATGAACACATCATGGACGATGCAGATCTAGCGGGACCGTTTGTGTTCTGCTTCGCCTTTGCATTTGTGCTCTTGCTAGTAAGTTGAGATGAGATTCCAGCGGACAGAGAAGAGCTTGCAAGCTGACGCTGGACTACAAAAGTCCGGCAAACCTCAATTCTCCTACATCTACGGTGTCGGTCTCCTCGGCACTACCGCCATCTATCTCCTCCTCAACCTCATGTCCGACAATGGTATAGATGCCTATCGAACCGCTTCTGTCCTTGGATACTGTCTCATACCGATGATCTTCCTAGGATCTCTGGGCATAGGAATCGGTATCGACTCAGCCATCGGATATATCCTCTCTGTCATTTCCATCATCTGGTGTACACACTCGGCATCTCAAATCTTCGTCTCGGTTCTGAGGATGGACCATCAGAGGCTGCTTGTGGCGTATCCTGTCGGTCTCCTGTATGGATGTTTCGCGTTGTTGAGTATATTCAACGTGAATCAGAAGAAGTAGGCGTTCATTGCTTCCATGAGATCCTAGCTGCGGCAACACGAGGGTCCTGGAGACAATGACCATGCATTGCATTGCATTCTATCGCGGAGTCTCCGCTGCATTGCACATCTATATCGAAGCCTAACAACCTCCTACATCAATCCTGCCCATTCGTCGCGCTTCGAACTCTGCCCTATACTCTGTACGTCTACCAATTGTTCTCGGCTTGGGATTGGGATCTGAGGTTGAGGCGGAGGTAAGAGCGAGTGATACGGGGCAAGAAGGGCGTCAAATTCGGCGTCAAGGGATAGAGGAAGATTCGTAGACACTGACGAGACAATCAGACTTGGATTGCTGCGAGACTTCAGGGGAAGACTCACCATGTTGGTCGATAGCTTTTGCTGGAAGGGTCGCCTTCGACATGCCGGCGACAATCAAACGGCGTAAGGATGGACCATCCAGAGGTTCCTCCTTTTTGGCAGCAGTCGTACTGCTTGAACCGGCCTGAGGCAGAGACATGAGCTTGGGGTTCCATCGACATAAGAATCGGTCACCATACCTCTGATTTGCGCTTTCCACTCGGTCCCATGATATCCGTCGACAGCTTCTCCGCTGATCCGAAGGCGCTCTTGATTTTCCCAAGAGCCAGCAAGACGTCTCCTTTCGTCAACATGCCATTCTTTCCCGTTCCTTTCAGCTTGGAGATCTCGCTAGGGGAGAGGGAAGATTCTTGCAGTCTGCCCCGGGAACGTCAGCTCCTGCTTATACTGCCTGGGCGCAGGACCTCACAATCTCATGACAGATGGGAAGAGTGGCTTGGAATGTTGAATCGTTTTATGTCCATCTGAATGTTTATTTGTCGAATCTTGTGTCTTCTGAGGGGCAGCTTCCTTCTTTCCTCCTTCTGCTTTATTCTGCTCAGGTTTCGAAGCTTTTGAATCCTGCTTGGGTCCGGAACTAGAGCCCTCGGCTTTGCTCGAACCTGAGTCGGGTCCAAGCTCTGAGGGGACTTTTATACTCGACAGGTCATCGCCTTCCTCTGCAAGCATAGCGATAATCTGTCCGACGGGAATCTTGTTAGAGCCAGCTTGGACCTGAGAGGAATCGAATGAGTGCTGTGTGTCAATACACAAGGTCGAACAGAGCAAAAGCTATTCGCCAACGCCTCAGACTTACCAGAATCTTTCCCATGACACCATCATCCTGGGCTTCGACGTCAATTGTAGCTTTGTCCGTTTCCTGCGGGTTAAATGTAATGTCAATTCAACGTTCACAATATCTCGGACATTCAAAGTCATTGCCAACTCACCACCTCCAACAAGACGTCACCTGCTGCGAACGTCTCTCCTTCTTCCTTCTTCCAGCTGGTGATACCTCCTTCGGTCATTGTAGGTGACATGGCTGGCATCCTCATGGCGGTCGTTGCATACCGAACTTGTCTCGAGCCTGTGAATGGATAATAAGTTTTGCTGCTGAGCCAGACTGTATATTATCAGCTTACATTTTGATGACGAGGCTCTGACAGAGCGCATGATAGACATGCCTAGCATGCTAGATGCCATGGTGCCCGGGGCCTTTCTATACGAGCTCGACGACGACAATAGTTAACAAAGATGGTTTTAGGAATGAAATATATCGTTGGGGACGCTCGGCAATAACGGAGGAACGGAATCAAATTTCCTCGGGCAGACTCGCTACGTAAAGTAGAAGCAGCCATGCATTTGTTAAGTATACACCATCTACTACAACCCTTGATCTCTTACAAATAACAATATGCTCTCGTACACTGTCCATGCTATGGCTCCAGAAGCAGCTTTTCGGAATATGCGTAGACTTGATCCTGAGAAAAAGCCAGGAATCCCACGATCCTAAGGGTGGGGGTTGCCAACAATGTCAGCATGAATGACGACTGTCAGAGCGGGCCAGGCTCTGTGAATAGAGATAGAGACACACCTGATACAGTTTGATGATTGCTCTGCGAAGTGTCGGGTGATCTGTCGGGTTGACCTGCATCCTCGTCTTAACGCAGTCTGCTGGGGAGGTGGCCAATGTGGCGAGGACAGCTGCCGCTGCGGCTACAGGCAATTACGTTGTCAATCTCATCGTAGTCAAAAGGTGGATGATCCCGATGAAGATTCTCACCAGAACCAGAATGTAAGACTGCATTCGGGACACCCCATTCAGGTTTGATCATGCGTCCTTTGGACCTCTGATCAGCCACCAGCTTGACGATCAGCCGGACTCACCAGCAACTTCTTTGCCCTTCTCATAGAACGTGAGAGAAAGCCCGGCGTAGGGAGCATCCCGGACAGCCGTGGCTGTGACTCCTTGAAACAGACCACGGATGCCTTCAGTCTGCACCAGTGATCGGAAGGCTCCCCACAACGAGCGGTATTCGTGAAACTGAGTCGACTGTAATGACAATCAGTTAGATACACCAGGGAGGAGACGAACAGACAGAGAGAAAGATCATAGGACTGACCTCGTATCGAGCTTTCAGAATGGTTATCGGATTCAAGATGAAGCCGACAGATGTCCGAGCGATGGCACCAGCGAGAAGATTACCTTGATTGGATAATTTCACCAAGGCCGTACGGGATGAGAGCGATGAAGATGACGATACTGGAGTCTTTGATGATGTAGAACCTTCTAGGACAGTGATTGCAAGTGGTGTGGTCTGAAAATAAGGTGTGATCGATAATCGACCACGGATGGCAGACAACATGTAAAAGTAGAGAGCTACACCGGGGACGTTCCTTTTCAACCGAAAAGTATGAGCTTGTTGTAGGTTAGCGGTCGAGCTCTCACCTAACGAGCGTAGGTACTGTCCCTCTCCAAAGACCTGTCACTCCATCATCCCGCACGACTTCTCTCACAACCGTCCCCACCCGGCGTCTGAGATGCAGAGTGATCAGCCTAAGGATGACCCGTAACGCTAGCTTGTCAGACACACCTCTGAGTGCCTTCGTATCTCTGCTGCAACCTCGTTTTGAGAAGATCCAAAGGCTGCAGACATACAGCTGAACACAGTCCTGACAATGCGCCTGATGCTAGATGATGTTGTGCTTTGAGATTGGTCTTTGATATCGGGACATTGGGAGGAGGTATCACGGGAATTGGGAGAGGTATCGTTGGGCCTCGAGAAGAGGAGGCAATGGAGTTGCTCATCCGCAGAAGAGTGTCATGAGCTGTATCCCGTCTAGACCACTGATCGAGACTATCTACAGCTGAAAGGTCGTACAGTGAATGTACAGCAAGAGTCCGGGAGTTGCACTGAAATTTCAACGCCCGTCTTCGGCTACTTGGAACATCGACCATGTCCGAAGTCTGTGTGTCTTCTGACATTGGACCTTCTTCGTACGGATCAAGCAGACATCAAAAAAGCATGACATCAAGATGACATCGAATGTGAGTGCGAAGGCGGTGAGTGAGGGTCTCAATCCAGCTTGTTTCCCTTTCAAGAGGCAAGCATGGACAAAGATCCATACTGCCATTTGGCTCCTTTCTGGCTGACTCAGTCTCAGCGGATCAAAGAGGATGTACAGGACCTGTTAGCCCTCCTTCAGTCATCTAAGACGCCAGCCGGACCAATTTCATCAGGTCAGGCATCCCAGTCCGGTGATCAAGCTTCGATGAGGCCAAATGTTGGCGTCAGCAGCTCCACCTATTCGCCTTCCCGACCTGGCTTCGCTCAACCTCCATATAGCCAGAATGGACTTCGTTCGGCTCGTCCTGATCCTCCTTCCGTCATACCCTCAAAGCGACAACTAGATGATCTTTTGGCTTCTCTATCAGGTCCTCAAGGATCTTTTCCCTGTTCGCAGGCTTCATCTCATCGTCAATTCCAACCACACCCATCATATAACTCGAGCGGGCCAATGTCCACGGCTGCTCCGAGTAGATCCCGGACTTCACTCATAGACCCGTTCGGGCCCCTTGGCTCGGTACCAGTGTCTCAAGGCACCTTCGATCCCCAAGCTTCATTCAAATCGCTAGCTCATGTCTCTCCAGAGAAGTCGGAGCGTCCTGGTCCAAGCGATGCTGGAAGCGCTTCTAACAGCAGAATCGTTACCGACAGAGAGAAGCGACAGGATCCAAGATATGCAGAAATGAGCTTCGCCAAGGCTCTACCAGTCATCTCGGAGCTTTTGGAGGGCGAGCACTTCAAAAGGGAGCTCAAAAAGGTAAATGAGGATCACATCTTTCTCCGTCGATTTCTTTTACGGTACTGATTCTCTGGATCTAGATGAAAGCCGATCAGGATGCTCTGGAAAGGCGACTTTGGGCCAAACAAGAGCGAGTCAAAGCGGAACATGAAAAGGTCGTCCAGGCCGAGAAGGATATGTGAGTGGCAGCGGCTCCTCCTTGATGCTCCGTCTAAGTTTTATACCAGTGCGCGAATCTCTCAAAAGCCTATTCCCAAGGCGAAGCTAAAGGTGAGCGGGCCCCATACCTTCTGGCCGTGGCAGGTCCCTGATACCGACTAGCAATTCGCCGATATGCTCGCTTCGGATCTCGCAGAGTTCTACCTCCAATCTTGTCTACCACAGATCGACGGACTCGCACTGAGACAACGGGAAAAACTCCAAGAGCTCGGCGTACCTGGCCTCGGAGGAGATATGAAGGATGACAAGGTCTGCGAGAGGATAAAGCGTATCATGGACCTTTTAGAGGATGCCATGGAATAGCATGATCGGCGATCCTTTTGGAGATCGTATGTTGTTACAGTAGTGTATGTACAACATTGTAGCTCTAGTGGTTGGTTGAGATGTACGGTGAGAGAACGAGTGCGGAAATGGTCTTATGCTGTGACACTGCGAGGTAGTTCAATTCTGAGCGATCTAGTCAGCGAGTATGGCGAAGGCGGAAAAGATGGCAACTCGCCTCTCGCCATTGGTGTGCGCACTCGACGCATTTGCTAAAGCGGTCTATCAGCCGAGTGATTCGATCTGGTAGATGGACCAGCTTACTAGAACGTGGTCATAGGCTCATCTGCTGAACGGATCTGCAACTGACGGAAATACGCTTGTCGAGAATCGCATTTGGGACAAGCGGCTGACAAGCCACTATCAGCCATAGGTCCAGGCTATGCCCATTGGGATAGCCGAGAACGGAGCAGCTAAGAGTGCTTGTTCCACTCACCCTCGACTTTGTCAACATTCGCCCAGCTTTCCTTTCCTCCCAGAACATCGTCCACTTTTTTGATCTTCATGTGCGTCCGCATGGAGATCTGCTGAGTGATGATAGATTGATAAGGGCATGTCGGGCATATCCTAAGGGATGCGATGGTGAGCGACTGGAGACATCGCCAGTCCCCATTGCAGACAACATTCTTTCGCCTCATCACTCACCAGGCCTTTCGATTTTCTTCTGCATTCGAATCACCGATTGTCAAGTTGTTTGCGCAGTACGGACAGAACAGCATCTCTTGAGCGCATCAAAAGCCGTCTCAGCAGAGACGCTCTAGACCCTTCTGGCTTGTCCTCGCTCCTCCTCCTCCAATGTCCAGCAGCCGGTTTCCCAGCACCAGCGAGTCAAGATTGGATCAAGATGCAAAGTCAAAATTGTCATTAGGCGCGGGGGACTCTCTTTCCCCCCCTATGAGCAAAAGTGCCACATAACCCCCAATAACCAGGGCTGGCTCTCTCATCCTTCCTTACCTTGAACACTTCTTCCATTGGTTCAGCGCATCGTCGTCATCAATATGGACAGTCTGGCTCTAATTGAAGATGGCGATGTTGCACTGTCCATGCAAAGGAGCAAGTTTGCATGTCTAACGTGTCGGGTGAGAAAGGTGAGCTTGGGATGTCCCAATATATCTTTCGGGTGTCGGATGAACCGGCATTCTCTGCTGCCAGAACTCTTTAGTCGATTCGGACGGGATGTCGGATCCCCCTGTTCGTATGATACTCGACAGAGTGCCCTCGTAGCCGGATCGATCGATTGATCGACAGGTCTGAGGATTTCACATGCTGCCGTCCATCGACTTGTAATGATATGGAGGGAATATCCCTGACTGTCTGCTGACACGCCATCTTCCCCTTTCACCAGGTCCGATGCGATGAGCTTCGTCCAGAGTGCGGGAGCTGTGTCAGTGGGAAGAGAGAATGTATCTGGCAGGATGACGATTCAACTCGACCTCTCATGGCCAAGAGCAGGGGTTCGAAAGCGTGTGAGAGTTGTCGAGTGAAAAAGGTGTGTCTGTGTGATTCAGGTTCTCGTTTTTTTTTTTTTTTGCTGACCTTGTCACCGAAGCTACGATGCTCTGGACCGCAAGCGGATGGAACATGCGAGCGATGCAAAACCACACGGACGGAATGTACGTGGCTCGAAAGGAAGAGACCGCGTCGGCGATCAGGTCGAAGTGGATCACCTCCACGTCGAATATCATACCAACCGCAATCTGATGCCTATACTTCTGGCCACCAAACGGGGGAAATGGGCGCTAGACAAGCAGCGGGCTCAGGCGTGATGATGTCGTCTGAGACTCAGGATGGCACGGATTACGTCTCAATGGCGTTTGATACCCTTGCCAACACCTGGCCTGGAGTGAATGGGTTCGACCCTTCTCAAGGTGTCACTGGCGATCCGTCGACATTGGGAGCTTTGGATATCGGAGAGGATGAAAAATTGGACTTGATCAATCTTTACTTTGCTGCTGTCCATAGTGAGTCGGAGAACGTCGGCCATGGTGTGATGGCTGCGCTGACCTTTGGGTTCACAGCCTTGGAATACCTCTGTTTTATCCCCTCACACCAATTCATGGATATGTATAATGCCGGCACTGTCCCTCAAGAGCTCTTAATGCTCATGCTCGCGAACGCCCTCAGGTAAATCATCGCTAAAGTTGCCCAACGTTCATTGGCTAAACCAAAGGTCCTTCGTATCAGATTCGGATCAGTTCCTTCACCAGATGATCTAGCTCGCGCAGACGCTTGGGCGGACGAAGCGAGTCGGTACTTATTACTAAAGGTCCACCGGCTTTTCAGTCCAATCGACTTGATGGTGAGTAGAACAAATGTTTATACGTAGCTCCGCTGAGCGAATCACGCACTAGGCACTTCTATTGGCCTGTCACTACGACTACGCTCGCGGAAACTTTGCTTCTGCCCTTTTGCTGTCCGCAAGTGCCACAAAGTGGGACACCCTCCCTACATGACGATCATGCTAGACCACACTGACGTTTCCACAGAATCATGTACTCTATGTCCCTGAATAATTTCGAGGCAGTCTATCCCTCTGGCGTCATCTCCAAAACCTACTCAATCCTCACTGACGAATCTCTGCGGCGTGCAGCCTGGGCGACCTTCTTCCTCGATACATGCCTCACAACTCAACATGGCGCAAATTCATCCATCATGAACGACATAGGGGGCCTGCAACTTCCGACCGATGAGCAGAGCTTCTTGACCGGCGTGCATTCCTCTACTGGCTATCTCGTGTCGGACGGAGAGTCCGACACTCAACACCTGGACCTCGGTGCCTTTGTCTTGCGCGCTACCGCGGCCAGGAGAACACTTTCTAGTGCTATTTTCGCGGCGCTAAGTGCAGACTCCAATCTCAGTCCTGCCAGTGCAGATGCTGTCGTATCTGAGGCAATTAAAATGCTGGAGCAATTGCCGGAACGATATCAGTGGAATGAAGCTGTGGCTGAGGAGAATCGAGATCGCCTCGCGCTCATCATTCACCTTCACGCTCTTCACTCCTACATTAGAATACTATCGGCTCGCTTGAAACTCTCCAAATCTCCAGTTGATGCTCTTGACGCTCGACAGTCTAGAGTCAAAGAAGCTTGTCTAATTGGCATCTTCGTTTCTCAAGCTTCAACATACGATGCCAGGCTAGGCATACAGACTGTGATCATTGCGTACGTGGCACTAGAGAGTGAGTTTCCGTGAAAGCCTGAGAGGAGATGTTCGCTGACGCGCTCGTTTCAGTTCTCATCATAGAGCCGTCAAAGGCTGAGATGGACGCCGCCAGTGCGGATCAGGGCAGTGCCATCACGTCATTACTGGTTTGTCTGCGTGATCTGGCGAGGCGGACAAGGATAGGGCATGTGCTGGTATGTCGAGTCCTCGGTGTCATCTCCGTGGCTTCGATGCTGATGGTCACAGTACATCGAAGCTTGTCAAAAGCTCGTCAGGCATAGCCAAGATGGCCTGATGGGTCAAGAGGATTGGGATGCGTTCCAGAAGTGAGCGGCTTTTTTCATGCGGGTGGTGGCCCGAGGATTGACGGTACTTGGCAGGGAATATCAATACACCGGCAACGCCAATGTGACGCCTTCGGCAGGCGAATTCCAATGGATCAAGGTCGAAGCGCCTACAAATTCTCAGCACGCGGCTGCGGATGCTCTTCTCGACCTCAACTCAACAGTCACCGTAGATCCAGCTCTATCCAACGTTATTGATCCTGCGCTCAGTGGACAGGGGTCTACTCTCGCAGATGCAGAGATGAAGCTTTCAAATGCAGAAGGTCTGGCGTTTGATCTAGACGGCTCAATGTGGGGCGGAAACGAGCTCAGACCAGGAGGTCTGGAAGACTTGTTTGTGGGTGTCTTTAAAGAGGGCCAGGGAAAGGGTCCCGCGGGAGCTTCGTTGGGTCTGTGCGATTAGCTCTTGGTGGAGGACTTTTTGTCGCTAGATTCATCTGTAAGGAGTGGTCAGTACATTTAGACATTTAGAGAGCCAGATGTGGGCATAGGTCTCAAATTTGTCCATATGAATGCATGAGCATGAGTGAATGATAATAAGAACGACCGGTCGCCACTCGCCACTTTGATCATCCGCGCTCGTTTCAAGTTATTAAACGCGCTGAAACTCGATTCGAAATGCCCAAATCAATACAGGTTGGTTGGTATCTCTTGACCCTTGGCGTATCAGATGCGTCCACAAGAGAGATGGGAATGAGATGACGTGTACGCGTTATTCGGACCTCTTCGTCATGGTGAAGGCCTGAGAAGACCTCTCCTTCCTGCTTTCATCGACGCACGCACCACCCATCATGTTCACCCCTCTGTCCAAAGGCTCCGAGCGTGCCCAAGATTCATTATGGGGTGAGTGGACCTGGCCTGTCGCCTGCAATCTCAGTCCTGCACGGATGATAATGTTAAATTGCTTTCTTCAGACCGTACGAACTCCCCCCGGAAATCCAAGACGAGGACATCGCTGTCCAACTCTCCTCTAGCTCCGAGGACAGGGCTTGGACTTCCGTCTCAGCTCGTTCAACCGAGGGTCGAGGCGCACCGCGGTTCCATCAGGCAGGCTCGTCTGGCGAGAAGGCAGAGCATAGTGGAGGCTGAGACGGGGGAGGAGACGTGGAACAAGTGGTTCTTCAGGGTGAGTCCGAGCCCTCCTTTCCACTACCGATTTGGACATAGAACTGACTGATTGGTCTAAACGGTAGCCTAAACGTGCAACGGTGGATATTTGGATGGCATCGTTCTGGAAAAGACATTTCGTCTTGACAGTTCTGCCCTGTTTGGCGGTGGGTCACTCTCCATCAGCATCGCCGACATGCATTGTGTGAATTAAATCACTCCTTCAGGTCTGGATCTGGGTCGCGATTCCCTTTCCTGTCAGTGATCCGTACAAGGATAACCCATTCCCCGATATCCCAACTTGGCCCAAGAAGCCATCTGAAGGGGGAGGTAAGGACGATGGGGAGGGGCAAGGAAGTCTACCTCTGGATGTCAACTTCTACTTCTTTCTCATCTGGTGAGCCCTTGTGTCGCACAATTGAAAACGCACCAAACGCTGATCCTTATGCTTAGGTATTTTGGGTGTGTAGAGTTTTCAGATACAGCGCAGCGGGAGCAATGAGCCTACTGACGAGATTCCTCGCCAGGATGTATCTCGCCGTTGCCTTGTTCTTCATTACGAACCTGTTCTCACTGTACCGCTTGAGTGAGCGCTCTGTTGCGTATGCCGGGGCTCGGGTAGCTCACCTTGCTCAGATTGGTGGCCATCGGCATTGGGAGGTAAGACCTCCTACGCTTTGTCGTGGACCTCTACGCTACTCATCGGGCTCACCGCGCACCACTTGGACCTATTTCGACTGCGACGACGTTGGGAATCGCGTGATCCGACAAACACATTCGATTGGGAACGAAAGAGTGAGCTGGACCTGGTGGATCAGGGGCGGAAAAAGCTCACGCTTAAGACAGCTTTTTGGGTCGTCTTGAGCTTTGTGGCCATGCTCATGCCTGCCCTTGCTTGCTTTTCAAAGCTCAAGCGAGATAAGAGGCACACCTTACGAAGCACCGTACCGACTGTATCCCTTACGTGAGAAAAGTGCTCCCAGATCCCGGTCACCGCGCGCTCACCAGGGCCGATACGTTAGATTCTTCGGCGAGACGTTTTCAAGAAAGATTCCAGCGTCTTGGAAACGATTTTTGTGGTTCATGACGTGCTTGGGAATTGCATGTTTCTCTTTGATAGCGGGACAAGGTGGGGGTTTTGTACGGCGTGCAAATCCTGAAAGGGCTGATTCTGTTCCTTCAGCATATGCCAGTCTTTACCTCTCCACCTTGCCGCACACTTCATTGGATGCCGGGACATGGGTGTATTCTTGGGTGATCAGTGAGTGGGATCGGCTCGTTGAAAAAGGCAGAATGCGGCGGATCCTGATGGCCACATAGCGGTCCAGCTCCTCGCCATGACTTCAATGTTCATTCTCTCCAGCAAGGTCCGAAGTCGAGCCCTTTTGTTCCTGTACAAGCTCTTCTTCCAACTTGTCTATCACATCTTTTACCGCAACCTGGTAAGTCGTACAAAGCTTCATATCTAGCAAGTCACATCGGTATTGACTTTCGATCACCCCCTTTACTTCCTTTCCTATCAGTTTGCCCGTCTTCGATCTCCATCCCAATTCGCAACAGTCCAACTTTTATCCTCCATCTCTGTCGTCATCATCTTCCCTCTCCAGATGACTAGACTCTATCATCGAGCACTTCAGATCATGATTGGGTATCCCGCCACATGGGAAGATCATGCGGAAAACGTAGCATCAAGCTTTTACTGTCGAGGACTAGCTCAAAACGTCACCATGCTGGGGTTCCTAGGTGAGTCGTTGGTCACCCCCAAGCATCGATACGGATGCTCGATTCATATCTGATTCTATCCTACAGGTTGGCTCACGATCCTTCATTTCGGTCCCAATGCTCGTATGTCAGAAATTGCCTCCCACTGGCGTGCCAAACTGACGTTTACTTGGGGAAAAAACTTCCAGAGGTCTACCCTTTCTTCCGTTTCTCACCGACGCCAGAAGATCCATATACGTTCCCATTGACTTTTACGGCCTCCTGTGCGATCTGGGTGAGGCATTGCCTACACTTCATATTCAATGTGCCATGGCTGATTTGGATCGTCCTCTGGGCCATTTCTCTCTAAGGGCTCCGAACTCGTCAGCTCATTCATTGCGCGACAAGTCATGTTATACGCGTTCAAAATTGATGTTTCCCAGGTAGGGATGGACGAAATGAGAGAGTATCCCGAATTAGGCAAGTCTCATGGTGGTGGAGCTTCTCATCAGGTGCTGATAAAGCCCTGGTCCCTTCAGTGCCCGCATGTGGGTGGGCTTCTGTCCATGTATCAATGAACATTCTCATGTTCCTCATCAGACTAAACTTTAGATAGTAGATTGTCATTTAAAACGTGTGTATTGTATCGCATGCAAGTAGCATCTCTTGAAGTAAGGATAAGATGACTATGAGGGGAATAGATGTATACTAGAAGATATGTGGGTAGCAATAAAGAAAAATCTGTTGGACGTCGAGCGGGCATCTTCTGCCCCCGCTAGAAGCTCAGTCTGAGCCAAGCTCGTTCATGCTCAATCATAAAAATCCGTGAGATCGTCAAGTATCCAAATGGTATCGTTTCGTTCCAAAGCGTTACAGTCATATCCGTGTTATATCGTATTATACAGCGTTGGGCTCAAATCGTGTCACACTCGTAATGCCACAGGCTGGCTCTGAGTGCGCTTCGCAGCCTTTCGGCTCGAGATCCTCAAAGGAGGCCTGAGCAGGGTATCAGCGCAATGTACCACTCTTGGACGTTTCACTGACTTATTGGCAGGTAAATCATTCTCTCGACCAGAATGGACGATTGGGCGTCCCTCTGCAGAGCCATGAGCTTTCATGTGAGAGGACTTGATCGGCGATCTCTCTCCAGAATTGAGGATCGATGGCGTCAAGATGGATGGTCCTTCCTTCTTAGGCACCAAAAGATGGCTCACTGGCATACTCGGCAGATGTTGTGCTTCTGCGCCTCTGGCCAAGCTTTCCACTTGTGTCGGACCATCCGAGTTCCTCCTCCTGCCCCATCCCAAAGCCTTGCGTCGAGCAGAGGATGTGACTCTCGATCGCTTTGTATCTTGCATCACCTCTTGGACTTCCGTCGTGGTCGTCTGCGGACTTGCTGGTGATGAAAGTCGCATTTTCATAGGCGGCAGACGGAAGGGCGTGAATGCATGGGAGGGTAAGATGGGAGGAGGAGAAGGTGGAAGCTCTCGTGTGAACTGAGCAAAGATGGCTGAAGGAGGTGGAACGAGCTCGGGAAAGAGTGCTGCGAAGGGGGATGTCGAGCTTGACGACCTGGGAGTTAGACCACTTCCAGGTCCGCATGCCTCGCTGATGCCGTCCGGCCCAAACGAAAGTCGACTATTCGTAGAGGCCGAGGAATTCGTCCTCTCGAATTTGGTCTGCAGACTTCCCTTTGGTCTTTGAGGGACCTGTGATGCAGACTTGGGCAAGGGAAGACCGTATGGCGACATGAGCGGCCTGACCTCTTTGAACGAAGACTTGCGCCGATCAGCAACAACACCATTACCAGAAGATTGCTTCTCCTCGAGCGGTCGGTACGTAGCTTGAGACTTGGCGAGGAAATCCATGATACCGCGCACAGTCTTGGGCGGTGAGAATTCTGTCGATCCTGCAAGTGTCAGAGGATCTTCACGTGATCCTGGACATCAAGACTCACCCTCATACGAGCTGCTTCTTGGATCCTGCCAGAGCATTTTGCCCCTTCGGCACTCATATTCTGCCTCATGGCGCAATTCGCTCCACTTCTTCATTTGCTGCAGCATCTCTTGATCTTCTACCTCTTCCTCTTCCTCCTCGCCATCAGCGTACCAGCTTTTGACTTGAATGGGCTGGCGGGGTCCAGGACCAGCGACTCGGATCGTACTGTTGTCATTCTGGACGTTTCGGGGTGAGATCTTCGCCCGAAGCGTGGTGAGAGAGGGCTCTTCCTTGATAGTGGGGTGAACCGTGACTCCCTGAGATGACTTTTGCCGAGCGTGACCGGCACCCAGAGGTCGAAGACGAGATGCTGAAAACGATGAAGCGCCATCAGAGAAGCGAGTCTCCAAGCTGAGACGAGAAGAAGACTCAGACGCGGATGGTGACGATAGCACAGGCGTATCCGGCTGATGAGCGTCCTTGAATATGAGGTGAGCAGGTTTGCGTCGAGGTCTGACAGGTCGACAAAATGTTGATCCAAGTCGTTGGGTCGATCCATTGGAGCCGGTAGAGATGGATAAGTCGGCTTGAGCTATAAAGGTCAGCAGTTGCTCTTGAGAACGTCACTCACTCATCGACTCATCCTCGCCTTCTCCCTCAAAACATTGCTGCGCTTGAGCAGTCACAGTCTGTATATTCTCTCGCGAGACACTTTCCAGACGTTTCGCATACTTGGCCACATTGATACACATGTCGTCGATTCCCTCGTCTCCAACACTGGTAGCGGAGCTCACCATAGAGATCGGTCTAAGAGGTTGGAGGAAGAATCCACTGGTGGCAGGCTTTAGCGTGGCATCCTCCCTAGACTCTGGCTCTGGCGATACCGCTTGAGCAAAGAACGAATCGTCGTCATCCATGACTGCCATGCGAGGTAGCTTTGGCATTCGAGCACCAGGCGGAACAGCGCGGAACGACGAATCAAGTATGCTGTCCCAACTTGTTCGTTTAGGCATCGGATCGCCAGGATGGACCACCCGGAACGACGTATCGAGGACACTGTCCCAGCTCGATCGACTAGCTCGATTGGTCGCTGGGCTGCCGCAGCAAGAGTCACGCTGATCATTCCTGGAGCCAGCGCAGGCCTTGTCTGAGTCCTCCCGATCAATCCAGTCTTCGTCTGCATCGTCGCAATTGTCTTCATCGTCTCGATTGACCGATGGAGAAGCCGCGATGGAAGTCAACTGTACTCCACCGTCCAGCTCAAACATCTTCTCCCCAAGTCCTGGTCGGCCCAATTGACCGATAGACGTAGTCGACATTGCTGATCGAGACGAGTCTACTGAAGAGGTACTGCGTCGATGGGCAGCCCAATCTGGTCGACCGAATGATCCTCCACCCGAAAATCCTCTGCGATGTCTAGACACATATGAAACGTGGGAATTTCGACGAGAGTTGTACATGCTGATGGGTGGACCGTTCGGCATAAGAAGATTCTCCAAGCCAGGAATAGAGTCGATCGAGCCAATCGACGACTGCCGGCGATGATGCCGCTTCATGGGACCAATGATCGAATCCTTTGACACATTGCAAGACGCCGCCGGGATAGAGCTCAAGGGAGCCGTATGGGCCTGCACTTCTTCACTCTGTTCCCTGAGATGCTTTGTAAAGTTGACTTCGAAGTAGTTGGTATACTCGCCAGCGATGCCGGTCTCGATGACTGCACCAAGTGAAGACATCGTGGCAATACTGACGCCAGATTCCGCTCGATCGTGAGATTGCGAGAACGCCGGTCGAGGTGCCTCAAGGGAGTCTTGTTGGGAATGTTGGCTACTCGCATCGTGAGCGGGGAGAGAAGCCTCCGGCTCATCAACCATGGATATCAATGCAGTCAGAGACGGATTGTGTTTCAAGGAGTGAGGTCCAGACTCGTGGATCGAGGCAGGTGGAGTCATGCTCTCTTTGAGCTGAGAGACTCGCATCTGGAAGGCTGGATTGCCCTGAAATGGAGGAGGTCGAGGACTTCGGCGTTGAACCGTTGATGTTGAGGACGTTGAAGACTTGGCTACTCGGGGCGACGCCGATACACGAGATGCGCGATAAGCAATTTGTGGTACCACAATGCAGTCTTCATCTTCGAGCTCGCTGTCACTGTCGTCATCCATCTCTGGGGCCGAAGCCACACGAAAGCTCTGGTCCTCGAGCAATGGTTCCAGGGTCCTGATCAGGTTAGGAGGAGGTACAGGAGGAAGAGCCGGGAGCGCGAGATTCTCTCTGGATCGGACTTTCGCTAGCGCCTCTACGAACGAGAAACGCTTGTCGCCTTGATTGAGAGAAGCATATTCGCCAGTAAAGTCAAACGAGTGACGATTATCTGATTCGATATCTGGTGACAATAGGTCGCTTGCGATGCGGCCTCTCAAGTCATCCCTATTCAGCTGGTTGATGCCGAGATGGTCGGGCCCAATACTTGACTTTCGCGGTTCACCAGCTGAAGCTGGAACAGGAGGCAAGGATGGCGGGGGAGGTTCAGTATGCTGGCGTCGAGGCGAGATGCGGTTCTGGGGAGGTGGCAAAGGTAGACCAAGCTGGTTCGTTCCGGAGAATCGTCGATCAGCCTTCTTTGACCCAGCGCTGACAGTAGTAAGAAGCGGTGCGTTGAGAAATCTCGGTTGCTGTGTTTGAGTGTACCCAGGCAGAGAGAAAGCAGGAGCGGGCGGAGGTGAGGGCGGAGCGAAGATATTCCTCATACCCTTCTTCACCATACTCGTTCGTGGCGGTGAATCAGCAGGGCTGGAGACCGGTCTCGCCTTCTTGGCTTTGTTGCCTTGGTTTCCGGTCGTGTGAGCCATCTGCGAGCGGTGTAGAGCCAATTTGAGCGGAGATATATTCGTACCGGATCGCATGGGGCTATCCTTGGATTTCTTTGAAGTGAGCACAGCGGATCGAACGCGTCGCATCGGAGTAGGACTACCATCGACTTCAATGGAAGTAAGAGATGGCTGATCAGAGGTCGATGCGGGAGAGACACCGACAGTAGGAGCAGGTGAGAAGTTGCAGTGCTCGACCAGGTCATAAAGTTTGTCCGTTGCACTCGCGACATGGCTGATGTCACCTATACGAGTCAGCAGTTCCCGTAGCAAAGTACTCACGATCAGTGCAGAATGACGAAGCATCTCTCATAGCACTGTGTTCATGCCTGGAAAAGGGAGGTGACGAATGCCGGTTGCTTGAGAGTCCGCTGTCGGCATCTTGTATCTCCTCAGCCAGCGATCGAAGCTGTGTGGCCTTCGAGTGCCCTTTGGAGCCTTTGGGAGACGAAGTGAGACTGAGGGACTCATTGCCCATCTCGAACGCCTTGTGAGCTGCCGCTTTGCCCAAAGTAAAGGAAGAAGGAGGTGCTCCAGACTTGGCAGATTGCAAATCAGGCTTTAGCCTGTCGAACGACTTTCGCATGGCGAGACCGAAGAGACCAGAGAGGGACTTGCGTTTGGGCATAGGCTTTCGGGACTGCATGCTAGCACCTTTGTCACTGCCTACGCTGGTGGCTGATGCGTCATTCCTGCCGTTGTCTTTGTGAAAGGAGCTGGGTAGAGAAGGGGCTATGCCATGAGTGGCTGATGTCGGGGTGATGACACAATCATTTGAGGATGCTGATTTGGGTAGAAGATCCGCGAAAGGCGGGGGACTGTTAGACGCAGAGAGGGAGGCATGGAGACTTGGACCATCGATGGATGGTTTGATCAGGTGTAGAGCGGGCGGACGCGGGCGGGATGCGAGCGTTGGAGCAGACCGTGCTTGACTGTGGTCGGCGAGATCTGAGGGATCGAGAAGTGGGACAGGTTTGCGGACGGATACCTTTCGCTGAGTCAATCGTGGCGGCTCCAGTGTCATGACTGGGCGGTCATGTAGTACTGCAGGAGAACGTGACGTGAGCTTCGTCCAAGAAGGACGAGAAAGCTGGCTCACGTTTTGGTGCCTCGATTGATGCTGTTCCTTTCTTACCTCGAAATAAGGTCCACACTTTTGATTTGGTCTTCTCCCTCTTGAGCGTCTTAGCCTCTGACGTCTCTTCTACGAAGGGAGTCAATTCGCATCCCAACGAGATTGGTGATGGCACCGCTCTGGCTTTGATCTCAGCCTCGCGTTGACGTTGATTGACATCGTCTACTTGGAGCGAATGGATCGCTGGTCGGGATGGCAAACTTGACTGGTCCTGTTTAGCCGATGCAGCTGCGATATCGCCGAGGACTCTTCCAAGGGACGCTGTACGGGGAGGTAAGTTGACCAGAGGCGATCGAGGAGCCACAGGAACCGACGTATGCTTGGGTCGGACGGTGCTCGGTTCGACAAGAGTTTGTAATGATTTCGTGAAGGGTGGTCTAGCATGGAGTCAGCCGGTAATATGGGGAGACAAAGCTCACACTTCGGGCAGAATTTTTGTGCTCCCCGTAGCGGACGAAACAGTCTTGGTGGACAATGCTTTGCGCGAAGAGATACTTCCTCTCCTATCCAAGGATGTACTGACGCTTGAGATGGACCCGACACGACATGGAATGGTCTCGACAACCTCCACGTCCCCATCAGTTCTCTCGAAAGGATCAGGTGCCATACTAGGCCGAGCGCGAGGCGTAACATCTTGGACGGGGGATTTGCCTCGAAGAGAAGAGGTCAAGGCAGAAAGACCAGATCGTGAGGGTTGATGAGGGAGACTCGGTCGAGAAGGCTTTTTCTTCAACAGTCGAGAGGATTGTTTGCGACTGACAGGTGGGGGGCCGATGGACATGTTGGACGATGAGTCTGATGATTTTTGAGATATGGTACCTGATGGGCAAGAACCGGCGATACTGGTGTCTTTCGGAGGCACGAGTGGAACGGCGTGTTGAGCATATATAGGTCCAGATACTAGACCGAGCCGAGCACCACTTGCAGAGACCTTTTCGAGCACTTGTTGACGTGACTTGCCGGGAGATTGACTGTTTCCCCAGTGAAGAATATCGGCCAAGGCCTTGCGAGTCTTACCAGTCGTCTTGACCTTTTCTTTGTCTGCTGTACGCTTTGGCGATGTGAAGAGAGGTCGTCGAGAGTCGAAGAGTGATGATTTTCTGGGCGGAGGTGCGTCGTCGTCTTTGTAGATGGTCAGCTTGTCTGCTTTGGGTCGACGAGTCTTGTCGTCTGCTTTCGTAAAGAGAGAAGAAGGGATTCTGCGGAGCGAGTCTTTCACCGTAGACTGGCCGTGGGAACGAGAGAAAGAAGACGGTGGTGGGGGAGGTCGATGGTGGTGGGTAGGAGCATGGTGCAGAAGGCCTGGCGTTATTTGGCTATTCATGACGAATGGTGTTTGTTGTGAGCCACGGGCCAGGTCTCGATCAGCGAATGTGTGGATCAGGGTTGAAACTGTGTGCAGTCACAGTCCAGAGAATGTTGACTGACTGCCGCTGAAGTGGATGAAGATTGTCGTTGATAGGTCGTTTGAATTCATGAATTATCGTCAAGTCGTTAGGTGGGAATGGACGGGGAGGTATGGTCAACCAGTCATGATAATGGATAGCGATGTGGATGGTAAGCAGTGATGCGATGGATGGGGTCAAGCGAAAGGTTGTTCGAACGATGAGCGTTGAATGATCCTATGATTCGGACAAGCCGTATCTGAGGACGAAGTCAGAGTGGTCGTCGTATGTGTATGTGGATATTCCGCTGTCGCCTAGGCGTGATGTCGAACCAGCCCGAGCGACTCCTGATAGCAGGAACACACAGGCCTGTGTTATGTTTGAGTATGGGATTCGGGTAGACTGTCCAGCCCAGTCCGTTGTTGATCTGTAGTGGATAGGGAGTGGTAAGGGGGGAGGCAGTTGAGAGTGGTCGTCAATCGGGTCTTTGGTTATCGATAGATGAATCTGGTCGTTACTGTCATTAGTCTCGTCAAGAACACCACCTGCCCGTTGTGTTTCTCTGGTGTCAAGGTCAGTGGGTCATGGAACGAACGAACGAGAAGAGAGCGAGCGATAGATGTGGTTGAATGCATGCCCACATACACCCACACACAGAGTCATCCAAAGGACAGTGGATGCCATCATTCAACGCGAAATTTCACTCAACGCTGGTCTGTTGTGCAGCGAGCAATGGTGTGTGTGTGTCGCTGAGAGACGGAGAGCCAGTGGCGAACCCGGTCCCATTCAACTCGGAGAGGAGGCATCGAAACTGCTGAGGACGCAGCTCTGACCATAGTAGGCAGAGACGTGGAGATGGAGACTGGGGTTGGGTCCTGCTTCATGATTGTCCCGGCGCACAGGACTGCTGAGGCTTGACACTGACCCGGATCGGTGGATGGGTGCAGCGTTGAGTACGCAAGGGACATCATCGGGTCTTCTCTGAAGATTGGTTTTGTTGTCCACCCCTTGGACCTGGATCTACCATGCCCAATCCTCGTCACGACGTGTGAGGTATCGAGCATGTCGAGACCAAAGATCCGCCCCCGACCGACGTTTCCAGGCACGCCCCGTTACAGCCTAATACAAAAAGCATCCCCCGCCCAAATACTTATTAATCTGATTAGAAATATCGATTAGAAAACGCGCGTCGGGCGCCCCTCGCCGCCGAATTCCGTCTACGGAATAAGAAAGATACGAGCGATGACCGCGCGTGTGTTAGAATAGCAGGACGATGCTGGATCAATTCTGCTGGTGAGTCAGTGAGGTTGGTTACAGGATATATCAGCATGCAGAGCTGGAGGACTGTTGACACAGTGAAACACCCTCACTCACTCACTCTCTCCCCCCACGAGCCATTCGATGAACACCAGTCGCGTGTCTTTCATCTTCGGCGAATGTTCCGGGCGGTGTAGACCGTTTAGATTCGGCGATATCCGATGAGCGGGGAGAGAGAAAGGAGGAGGCCGGGACTCTGGGGGAATTCGCAGCGTCACCTTTTCTCGTAGCATCTTTTTTCGAAAGACTCTCTTTTCTCTTTCATCATCATCATTCCATCTCCCAACATCCATCGACATCGTGTCTGTACCTCTTGGGACTTACATATATCTATACAGCGTAGATAGGATAAGTGGATCACACTGTAGCTGTAGAGCAAAGACTCACCAAAAAGAGGGTCTCATTTCTGATCCGCATTCGGTCATCGGGCATTAGGAAAATCCGGTACTTTCGTTCAGCATTCCATCAGACTTCCAATCGTCTTTGTAACGTGCAACACTGGGCGATCGCGAGAGACACCTCCATCATCCCTTCTAGACAGCTTGGCTTGATCGTTTTCGCGTTTAGCTCCTGCCTTCTAGACGAAAGCACGATTCGACAATGAGTCATTCGGGAGCTCGACAGGACTCGACGGATTTGGCCGATAACCCCGCGGGGACACCGTCTGGAACTCAACTCTCTCCTACGCCTACCGTCTATCCACCCGCCTCAAACTCATACATGACCTCCATACCACCTGCTACGTCTGACAGCGCGTCGACCGAGGTTGACGACCCCGTCGGCGAAAAGCGAGATTACCTAGATGAGAAGATTGATTTCAAGGGCAAAGGCCTTCGTTACAAGGATGATCGGTTCGAAGATCGAGGTATTCTCGAAGTGGAGGACGAGAAGAATCAAAAGAAAAAGGTTCGAGTCGTCATGGAGCAGAAGAGTGGAAGGGAATTGATCGCCGAAGTCGAAGAGAATGGAAATTACACCGTACCAAGATGGCAAGTCATCGCGTCATTGCACTCCCCTAACTGACATTCTCTCTCTTCAGGCGTCATTCGCTACCTTTTGTGAACCCCAAATTCCCTCCACCTCCCGCTCCTTTATCTCTGGATGACCCCGCAGTCACACCTGAAGCCTCTGCATCCTTCTTCTCCCTCTGGTTCTTCAATTGGATCTCTCCGATGATGGCATTGGGATCAGCGAGGACATTGCAAGCGACAGACCTCTGGAAGATGGACGACGCGCGTTCAGCTGCAGTTCTCTCGGAGAAGTTTGTCGGACATCTCCAGGATCGACAGGTACGCGCCGCAGAATACAACCGTCTTCTAGCAGATCCGAAGACACCTCTTCCACTTCGACAGAGAATTTATTTCTCCCTCTTGCCCAACCGAAAGGAGAGAGAACACGAGTACAGGACAAAAACTGGCAAACGAACCGCCAGTATCGGATGGGCTCTGAGTGACACGTTTGGCGCGTACTTTTGGGCTGGAGGTCTGCTCAAGATGATGGCAGATTTATCCCAATCTACCACGCCGCTAACCCTTCGAGCGATCATCAATTGGTCAACAAAGTACGATCATAAGAGGAAACACGGAGGTCCGGGACCAGGTATCGGGCTCGGTATCGGATTGGCCTTTGTCATTCTCGCTCAATTGCTCATATCCTCGTGGGGTATTCACCACTTCTTCGTCCGTGAGTCGCACAGGACTCTTCAGGAGGCGGCGATTTTACTATGCTGACTCACCCATCCAGGCGGCATGTCCACTGGAGTCCAGCTTCGATCCGCCATCATCTCCGCGGTGTATCGCAGATCTCTCAGACTCACTCAAAAGTCTCGGGGCGAGATCCCCAACGGAAAGATCATCAACCACATCTCGACCGACACATCTCGTATCGATTTCGCAGCTGGGTTTTTCCACATGGCTTGGACAGCTCCGGTCCAGTTCGTCGTCATCTCGGTCATTCTTCTCATCGAAATCGGATACGCCGCCTTGCCCGGTATTGGATTCTTGCTCATCGGTTTGCCACTGCAAACCTACGCCATGAAGTCGCTCTTCAGTCTCAGGAAAGCCTCCATGATGTGGACTGATAAGCGAGCCAAGTTACTCCAGGAGATTCTCGGTGGTATGCGAATCGTCAAGTTTATGGCTTGGGAAGTTCCCTTCCTGGACCGTTTGGGCAAGATCCGAGGCATGGAATTGCGATATGTCAGACGACTGCTTCGATTCCGATCCGGTCTCATGGCTTTCGCCATGTCTCTCCCTGTCCTTGCAGCTATCCTCTCCTTTATCACCTACTCGTTGACTGCACACAACCTTCAAGCCGCCACTGTTTTTTCTGTCATTACCTTGTTCCAGCTCATGCGAATGCCCTTGATGATTTGGCCCATGTCCCTATCAGCTTGTGCCGACGCCTTGACGGCGCTCAAGCGACTCGAGGTGGTCTTTGACGCCGAAGTTTTGACCGAAGAGCGAGTTATCAATCCCAACCAAGCCGACGCAGTCAAGATCACGCACGCTTCGTTCCAGTGGGATGCCGCTCCATTTGTCGATGATGGATTGCTTAAGAAGCTTGAGGGTAAAGTCGGAAAGGACGGCAAGAGTCGAAAAGCCTCCATCGCAGACATGAAGGCTGGTGGGAAGAAATCCAAGTCCAAGAAACTCTTCCGTTTCAACAAGAAGACCAAGAAAGTCACTTTGGCCGAAGAGGCTCATACCGAGATGGTCGGTGATCAGCCAAATCTTGCCGAAGCCGGAGCAGGTGGACTTGTGCCGACGGCCACGGATGCGCTCGACGAGGCGTCCGGTAGCACACCTTCCGACTCTATCTTTGAGGTCCGCGATATAGATCTCTCTATTCCGCGCGGTTCGCTCACCGCGATCGTCGGACCGATTGGAAGTGGTAAATCCAGTTTGCTTCAAGGACTCATGGGCGAGATGCGACGAACGGAAGGAAAAGTCTCGTTTTCCGGTCGTACATCTCTCTGCTCTCAGACGCCCTGGATTCAGAATGCCACTGTGAGGGAAAACATTTTGTTTGGCCAAGAATGGGACGAAGAGCGTTATTGGGCGGCTGTCCGAGACTCATGTCTCGAGCCTGACCTCGAATTGCTCGAGGACGGTGATGGTACCGAGATTGGCGAGAAAGGTATCAATTTGTCAGGAGGTCAGAAGCAGCGTGTCAACATCGCTCGAGCGATCTACTTCAACGCCGATATCATCGCCTTGGATGACCCTCTTTCCGCTCTGGATGCTGGAGTCGGCAAAGCTCTCTTCTTTAATGCGATTGTCGGAGCTTTGTCTGGCAAGACTCGAATCTTGGTCACCCACGCTCTCCACTTCTTGCCCTACGTCGACAACATTGTCGTGATGAACGACGGTCGAATCTCGGAGCAGGGAACATATAACGAGCTCAAAGCAGCTGGAGGTGCCTTTTCTCGATTGATCCGAGACTTTGGTGCCGATGATGAGCACGAGGCCCAGGACGAAAAGGAGGAAGACGCCATTGAAAGGAGTATGCCTGCGATCAAGCACGACCGATCCAAGATGATCGCACAGGGTACCGTCAAGTCTCTGATGCAGGACGAAGAGCGAAATTCGGGAGCACTGAAACGTGGAACGTACGGCAACTACTTTAAAGCCGGTCGAGGTCACTACATGGTTCCCTTGTTGATCGGAGCCGTCGTGCTTTATCAATGCTTCTTCGTCATCACATCGTACTGGTTGGTCTGGTGGCAGGAACACAAATGGCACCAACCAAATGCTTTCTACATGGCTATCTATGCTGGTCTAGGTATCGGTTCAGCCTTTGCCATGTTCCTTCAAGGATACACCAACGCCGCCATCAATTATTTCGCCTCGGTCACTCTCTACAGAAACGCCATTCAGAGGGTCATGTTCGCGCCTCAGTCATTCTTTGATACGACGCCATTGGGTCGAATCATGAACCGATTCTCGAAAGACGTCGACACGATCGATAACACCCTGTCCGACGCCATGCGAATGACAGTCAGCACACTTGGATCTATCATTGGAGCGACCATCCTGGTAGCTATCATCAACCCGTACTTTTTGCTCGCTGTGGCCTTTGTCCTCACCCTTTACGCTCACAATGCTCAATTTTACCGACGAAGCGCGAGAGAGTTTAAGCGTATCGACTCGATTCTTCGATCATCTCTCTATTCCCACTTTTCTGAATCTCTCAGTGGTATCGCCACCATTCGATCCTACGGTGAATCTGAACGGTTCTGTGAGGACAATATCAAGCGAATGGACATTGAAAACCGGGCGTACTACCTGACCATCATCAATCAGCGATGGCTTGGTATCCGATTGGACATGCTTGGATCCCTACTCACGTTCACCGTCGCCATTATCATCTGTACAGCTGATATCTCACCGGCCAAAGGTGGTCTGGCCTTGTCGACTATGATCACCGTTCAACAGTCCTTCTCATGGTTGGTGCGACAGATCGCCGAGGTTGAAAATGACATGGTCGGTGCCGAACGTATCATGCACTATGCCAACGAATTGGAGCAAGAAGCACCTCACGAGATCAAAGAGACCAAGGTTGCCACTTCTTGGCCCAGTCAAGGTGCTATCGAGTTTGACAATGTCAAGATGAGATACCGTGAAGAATTGCCCGAGGTTCTGAAGGGTCTCACCATCTCCGTCAAGGCCAATGAAAAAATTGGCGTGGTCGGACGAACGGGAGCTGGAAAATCCTCCATTATGGTTTCGTTATTCCGAATGTGCGAGCTTTCTAGCGGTCGGATCACCATTGACGGCGTGGATATCTCCGAGATTGGATTGAACGATCTCCGATCAGGCATGAGTATCATTCCACAGGACCCCTTGTTGTTCAGTGGAACTCTGCGATCGAATATCGACCCTTTCAACACCAAGAGCGATATCGAGCTGTACGATGCGCTTCGACGAGCTCATCTGGTCCACTCTGAGACTGCTCGGCCTAGTATTCAGCTGCCTTCTGGCGCAGTCACGCCCACGGCCCAAGGTTCTCAGACACCCGGTCAAAGACGATTCACACTAGACATGGCGATCGAAGAGGAAGGTGGCAACTTGTCCGTCGGAGAGAGATCTCTTGTATCTCTGGCCCGTGCCCTCGTCAGAGGAACTAAAATTCTGGTCCTGGATGAAGCTACTGCTTCAGTCGACGTCGAGACAGATGCCAAAATTCAATCGACTATCAGAGAACAATTCGGAGACAGGACTCTCTTGTGTATCGCGCATCGATTGAGGACTATTCTAAGTTACGATAGGATCTTGGTCATGTCGGATGGTCAGGTCGAGGTGAGCATCTACCGTCTAGATAGAGGAACAATAGACATGAGCTGACCTCCATATGTTCTATAGGAATTCGATACGCCGTTCAACTTGTTCTTGGCCAATGGCTTCTTCACTGAAATGTGTCACAAGTCTGCCATCACCATTGAGGATATCAAAGCTGCAGCGCAGCTACGGTTCTAGGCGCAAAGAGGATTTAAGGGTATAATCTGCATACGACAAGGGTGAAGAAGGTAGATATGCTGTAGCTTTCGCCGGATTTGGCATGCATTGGTATAGGTGTTCATGGATCTTGGTTTCCACTTCCAGGTCCTTAAGGGCCGGTTGTGCGATGCCAGATGGATGTTGTGCTGCAAGTACTGGTAGCATGACCGAAATCTACGTTTAAAGTTTCCACGATCCATCCCCCTATACCTGACCTGGGAGATCCAAGCCTGTTGAATGCCACCGCCGCTGAGGAATGCGTGGACGCCACCATTCCGCCTAGATCCCATGCATCTATATGATGACATGGAGCCTCTACCATATCAGGATCTGATATGATGCGGTGGCATATTGCGGACTGCGACCAGCGGCGGCAAGTTTGATACCACTATTGGGGCCGTACTTTGCGTCCGACGAAGCACACACATGGGTATCTGACTGTGCCCGCCAGCCCGGTTCAACCGGCCAAAGACACTCAGGGCATCTTAGAACCCCCCAAAGCAGAGAGCAAGGCTGACTTTCGTTTGCGTTCGGTCGAGTCGGCTTTGAATCGTGTTCCTTACGTGCCTCTAACAGTTCCTGTTTCAACTCCACCTCTCAACTTCACACTCCGTCCGAATCCATCCCAATCAACGTCCTATTTCATGCATGCACCCCCGAGTCGCCACGTTGCTCTATTCGGACTTTGTCATTAGACGCTAGCGAGATTTCGATCGGAACCTGTTTCACGTTCTTGCGGTCAATGGCGTCGGTGCGGATAAGAGAGAGATCCCGACTTGATGCGCGGGCTCTGTAGATAGAAGAGGAGGCTACAGAAGAACTCGACCCAGATCCCAACACGCCACTTGAGCTCATTGCGGGTTACTACCTCTCTCATTCTTCTCTCTCTCGCCTTGACAATGTGGCGCCTGCTTTTTGTCCTTTTTTTGTTTTTTCTCATGAGCCAATTTCATTGTGGCGTTCTCTTCGAGGACCTGGCCGAAGTGGACCTGTACCCAACAACAAGTTCTACAAGCTCATCTCCAAACCATATAACAACAAGGTGGATGACTGAGAGTGGCTCATGGATGTCTCCTAGCTCTCTGTAATCACAATCGAATTGGCAGTGCTGGTTCGCTGCTGTACTCACACACATATATTCACAAACTTGTCACACTCGTTTTCAAATATGACTTCCATGTCGGCCCTCCTCTTGGTCTTGAAATTCTTGTTGGACGCGTCTGCCGTCCAGGCTTACTTTGTACTCTCTCAGCCTATCTTAGAGACGACTCGGCTTGATCCGTGAGTCGGAAGCGAAGAGGACGGAGGAGAAGCGCAATCTGCTAAACTGACTGACATCAGGATCGTGTCTCCCGGTCAGATCTCTGGTCATGTTCATGTCATTGCTGGAGGAAGCAATTTTAACCGCTCCATGACATATGAGAGTGCTCGTCAATCGCAATGTACGACTGCACCCATGTCTCTGGACTTGTCCAATTATTGGGTACCTCAACTCTACTATTATTCTCCTTCCAACCAGACATACCAGGCCATTCCGGTGTACGGAATGAACGCCTATTATCTCCCTCGAGCAGGAAGCGATGGTAAAGTCTCTGCGTTCCCGAATGGACTTCAGATGGTCCAGGGAAATCCCAATCGAAGAACGTATGACGGTACGGCTGATAGTGCTTCGATCACATACGTCTGTCTAGACTACAATAACAATCACCAAGGCGATCCTGCATGGTACGAGCGGAACAACTTTTTCGAACACAATTGTCCTGATGGGCTTCGAGCCCAAGTGTTTTTCCGATCTTGCTGGGATGGGGTTCACGTCACTTCGCCAGACCACGTCTCTCACATGGCATGGCCATCAGGAGGAGTCAACGGTGGTGATTGTCCCGCTAGTCATCCAGTTCGACTCGTCTCGCTCTTCTACGAATTCATCTTTGCCGTTCAGAATTTCCCATTCAACAATGGTTCTGATCCCACTTGGGTCTGGGCCAATGGCGATACGACCGGATACGGTTTCCACGGAGACTTCTTGAGTGGATGGCCCGAACTTATCAATGGGACAAACATCCTCCAACAAGCTATCGACGGATGTAATGCGAACAACGGAGTAGGTGGAGAACTCAACAATTGTCCTCCATTTGTCCCATACCTCAATTCGTCCCTCTGTTTGCCTGAGAACCCACTCGTCAATGAAGACATCGGTATGGGTCATTATATCTCGCGACTCCCAGGTGACAATCCCATCTGGATTGGAAACGGTACAAAACCAACTTACGCCAACTACACCGATGCCAACACCACCGTTGGAAACCCTCAATCTGTCATCCCAGCCGGATACAGCTTTGTAGGTTGTGTCGCTGAGGGGACGTCTGGTCGTGCCTTGACAGGTGCCTCCTACACTGGCAGCAATGTCACACGCGGAGCATGTGTGGCCTTCTGTGAATCCTATGGCTACCCTCTTGCCGGTATGGAATATGGGTCACAATGTTATTGCGACTATCAAATGCGAAATGGAGCCAGCAACACTACTTTGTTGGACAACGACGAAAAATGCGATATGAAGTGCGCCAACAACGCGTATGAATCCTGTGGAGGCCCCAATGCCTTGACACTGTTCAACAATCCAAGTTTGTACCCCGCTGCGGAAGTCCTCCCGGCCGGATGGGTCAACAGCGGATGCGTCACTGAAGCTATCAACGGACGAGCTCTCGCCTCCTATTCTATATCTTCCTCCAGTATGAACCACTCGATGTGTATTGCGGCATGCTCGAGCCAAGGGTACAAATATGCCGGAGTGGAATACGCGAGTCAATGCTTCTGCGGAAATATCCTCTCGACCGGCTCTGTCAACGCTTCAAGTACAGATTGTAACATGGCTTGTAGTGGGAACTCTCGACAGCTATGTGGTGGTCCAGATCGACTCACCCTGTTCACCAATACCAAGGCTCCTAGCAGTACACCAGTCTTACCGACAGGCTGGACAGCCAATGGATGTTGGACCGAAGCGAACAACATGAGGGCTCTCGCCAATTACTCTTACGCCTCAAACAATATGACGGCTCAGAACTGTATTGCTGCCTGTTCATCCAGGGGATACAAGTACGCCGGTGCCGAATACGCCAGTCAATGCTACTGTGGCAACGTCTTTCAGAGCGGTAGTGTACAAGCCGCCACTTCAGACTGTAATATGGCGTGTACCGGCGCTTCAGCCCAGTTCTGTGGTGGTCCGAACAGGTTGACAACTTGGGTCAATCAGACTTGGACGGGAGACCAGTGACAGGGAGGGGTGTGGTGATCAGGAATAGTACATACATATAATTTGGTATACTTGAAAGACAATAGCACAGAGTGCCAGCGTCATGGACAATGGAATGTGAAGCCTTTCGAACTGCAAGATCATTCTTGTGTCGTGTCTTGATTTGCAGCTTATGTGACACAGGGACGCAGCGAGCCAGAATGCTGGGTGGATGAGTGAAAAACTGATAGTACCGTATTCAGGAGGCAGTGAGCCTCAGTATCAGACAACATGAGATTGTATCTGGCGGCGGTCCAGCGTAACGGAGAGGACATGATCTGCAGTCGAAGATTTGGGTCGAGTGCAACATCAGCAGGTGGGTTCTCTATCATTCACCAATGGATGTCTGGGATTCCTGCCAATTGACCAGAAGGTCGAGCGTCTCTCTGGATGTAGCCTCAATAGACGCCAGGTGCCTCAGACCCATCGCGGAGACATAAGCGAAGGCAGCGATGGTACTCAGCTTCTCCACGTGACTGAAATGAGAAGGCTCAAAAGCCCGAGCAAACTTCCCGAGCGTCTAAAGGGGCAAAAGTCAATGGACATCTGTCATGAATGAAGAGGGAAATGAGACTCACTCTATGCAGCAAAGTTGTGTCGTCACTCGTTGAGTGTTGCCTGCCCTCGTTGTCGGCACGATTTGTATCTGCCTCCTCATTGGCTTCAATGTCCGAATCTCGCCGTGAGCGGCTCGACCCAAAGCATGAACGCCAAGTGCTCGAACTGAGCTCGGATGTAGCCATGGTATCGGTTGGTTGGTGCTTTGAAATGCTCGAGTGGGTATACAGATGTAGACCACGGGAGCTCAGGGTGTAGTGCACGAAGCTAACACGAGGATGGTATATGTTAGTAGTAGGGGGAGACTGGTTCCTCGAGATTACACTGGGTGTTCGTCAGCAGGTGACAGTATGAGTATGGCCTCTCCGTAGACGCCAGCATATACACACGGGGTGATCAAGAGAAAGGTATGAGCCGGAACCCTACGGCTTCCCACAGCCTCGACGGGTTTCAAACAGGTTCACCACCCCTATGAAAGGACCTCTGATCTCTGCCCGTCTTCAACCGCCACTCGCCACGGGTCGCCACATTCCAGCAAAAACGAAGCAGAATGCCATCATCATGACATAATCTTTGGCCGATCGCGTCGACCTCCGGGGCATGTCATCCAAAACTGTGAGTGGTCGATCGAACAGGACAAGCAAACCTCTTCTAACAACTTCTACATGTCTCAACCTCGCCCATCTGTTGAACCACTGCTACCAAGACCAGCGACGGCAACACAGGACAGTGACAACGCAGACGAAGACGAATTCCAACCGCAAGGTCTTCTGAGCAACATGGGCATCTCCATTTCGACTGCCAGATGGCTCGCACCTGCCTCCTTTATGTGAGCCTATGCGAGCCCACACGAATCAGACTGGCCGAGCAGACTGAAGCAGCTGACACATCGATTCTCTCCAGCTTTGACTTTGCATGCCAGATGTACGGTATGAATTCTTCACCCAACATGAAGCAAATTCATGATCGACATCCTGCTGCGTTTTCCCCTCAGCCATTCGCCATTGCAGGTTTCTTTGGACCACAACAGATTGCTCAATTGTTGTGGCTCCGAGAACTGTATCGATCCGATGCAGAAGTAGAACGAGGAACCGTTAGATACGTCCCCTGGTACGCGCTCGGAAATGCCATGATTGGTATTTGGATGTTCCTATGGGTGAGTAACCAAAGAGGCCGTTTTAAGCAGCCAGGGGGGTGGTGTCCGATTACCGAGTTGACCGATCGATATCTCGTAGAACGGTGACAACATGAAAGGCGCCGATATCCCCGTCATCATCAACACCTTGACTCAAGTTTACTACATGCTGTACTTGCGAGATCCTGCGCCGAACACTTACCAGGCAAAGCTCACCAATATCATCAACATCACTTTTGCTGGAATGTAAGTCCCTGAACTGTTACTACAAGGTAGACTGCGGCATCCTGACATTGAGACACCAGCGGTATCCTCGATATCTTCCACAACACTTCTGTGGCCTGGTTTGAAGGCGTCACTCCGAACGCCCTCACTACCATTGGAACCATGGCTGCCGCGCCTCTCACCGCGCTCTTCTCGCCCCTCCTGTTCGGAGCATGTATCGCTTACGACTTGTTCGGTGTGGCTATTGGACAGCATCAGCTCGCTCAAAAGGCTTTGGATGGTCTCGGAGGTGGAGGTGGAGAAGGCTGGGCCAAGTTAATGGGCGGTCTTGGACTAGGCGTCGCAGCGATCGTCGGTGCAAGAGGATGGGGCGGTGCACGATGGCTCTAGTCAGAGAAGACTTTTCGTATATATGTAACACAGACACCAGACAGATACATGTAGCTCATACACTGATGCGAACAAGATTCAGGATGAGGAGAACTACTACCCGGAAATTACACGACGGCGCTTTGCCACTGCGTGGCGACCTTGCCGGAAGCAGCCATCAAACCCAAAGTATAAGTGATCAGAGGGTTGCTCCAGAGTCCACCATCAACCGACCAGTGTAAAGTCAAGGGGGCAAAGCTCCTAAAGCGTCGTTCAATGAGCATGCCGCCCTTGTCTGTCACGACGCCAACTTACCAATTGGTCAACGTGGAAAGTCTCCAAGTGTCCCAATCCTTCCTCAATTGTTCCTTGTCCAACTGCTTGTTATCGTTCTTGACACCAGGCTTCTTCTCTTCCGTCACGGTAGTCGATTCCACCGAGGGTATCTCGTAGCCTTCCGCTTCTTTCGCCGAGACCTTTGGTTTAGCGGATCGAATGGCTCGCGTGCGAGTTCGGAGAGCAGAGTATGTCTGATTAAGCTTGAACAGCTCAAGGAAGACATAGACGCTGAGGTGGGCGGGGCCAGTCAACTTCGGTTTTAGAAGCACAGACCCTCCGAAAATGTGTGAAATGGACTCACGCCCAGCATCTCACGCTCCACAATGACATTTGCTTGATCTTCAATGGGGCAATGTCCAATACTCCTTTACCGCCTAGCCAGGCAAGCTGTTCCATGGAATAGTACCCCGCGAGGGAGAGTGCTTGGACTGTAGGTATAGCCTTAGGGCTTGAAAGAGCACCCGTGATCCCTTGGAGCGACTGAATTGGCTTGGGATGGAGTTTGGCCAGTCCAAGAATGACAGGCAAGAGGCCTACGGGGAGGGTGTCATCATGGGATCAGCTCTCCAGATCTTCCAACCCAAATAGTATTGAAATTTACCGAAAGCCCTCATGATGACTCGCGCCTCGGAGATTCCTCCAGCAGCTTTAGTGATCCCCTCTACACGTTTATAGAGCTGTGCTTCACTGCCGACCTTGTCTACACCAACATGTCGGGCCAATGAGGCACGAAGTCGGGCTAACCGGAGCAAGAGGGCAATGATGAACGGGGATGAGAATTGCGCGAGCATGAGACACGAGTCGAGTCCTCCGAGACTACTCATTACTTTGGCGAGGCGGGCCAGGGTCATCTTGATATCTACCGAGTACATCTTGGGAAGAGTAGTCAGATGGAGCACGCCAATGATCCTCAGATGCAAGAGGTAAAATACTGGAGAGGGTCATGCGGCTAACAACAATGATCCCATTTACCGGGTCCTGTCGGGCATCACCGCATTGGCATGGGTGACACAGTTTACGCTGAGATGGCCAAGAAACAGGTCGAGCTCATCACGCTCAGCGCAGTCTCGCATCTTGCTTTGCCTGTGTTGCTCGATGAGAGCATGACACAGGCTGTAGCGTTCCAAAGAAACGGTCCGAGTCGTCCTGGTCTCGCGGGATTCTCGCGTCTGACAGAAGCATGTTTGCCCCCGGATTATGACTCATCATTGAGTGTCAAGCTCTGGAAGACGATGATGCATACAATGCGAATGAAACATCCCAACGATCATCGCTTGACCCAGGTTCTCTGTGCGGTATATCGTCAGCATTACGTCCTTGGCTATTCGCATGTGCACTTACCCGTGTTCTCGCTCCGAGCAGATTTGTCTTCTTTCTCTCTACCATTCTCGGGTCCCGTATCAACAGTCCAGCAGCAAACAACGTTGGCTCCACCTCTGGCCTGATAGCTGTCAGTGCTCGGGCAATGGCCAGCGAGACGGCTCCTGCTTGACCGGTGATTCCACCTCCTTTGACTAATCCAAAGATGTTGTAAGCACCGATCAACCCCGTGAGACGTAATGGTCTCAGGATAGTTTCTCGATCTTGATGTTTCTCAAAGGTGAGAGGGAGAGGAAGTTGATTGATGATGATCTGTCCCACTGGCAAGTCTTTTGCCGTTTTAGGATCAAAAGTCGATTGACCAGATGACGAAGCCGAGAAGCTGATGACGGATCCATCGGGGCCAATGAAAGGTTTGATATCGGAAAAGTCGGATGCGGGTGCTGCTGCTGCTGCTGCTGCTGCTGCTGCTGCTTTTTTCGACACTGGGACCGTACCCTCGAAATATGGGATCGCTTCCTTCACAGGAACGATCCACACACTCGCCATGGCCGTCTTTCGCTTGCCATGTCCTACAGCTCTTCCAAGCGTATCGATTGAGCCTCTCATTCTGCTCCCGGCCTCGGTATTGGTCTCCTTGACTATGCGGCTAGCGATCCATTTCGACATGGCGTTCTCGGCGATCTTTGAGAGATCTGCTCGACCCGCCAATCTGGCAACGTATGACATCTTGTTCAGGTCGGATAAGATGTCTATCATTTCTCTGTATTGTTTCCGCTTGATCATTTGTGTTCCACCGATGATTCCATTCATCTTTTCCACCGAGACCCAAGCGATGGGAGGTACATAGTTTGGAACTTCCAGCGAGTTGGGTAAAGGCCATACTTTATCTTCGCGTAATTTCATCTCAACTTGCTTGAGAGCATTACGGACAACAGTCACTTCGTTGTAGAAGAGTGGTGTACCGGTGAAAAAGGTAGGCTCGGTCGGACGAGGTGGACGTTGGTCAGAAGGTACAACTCGACGTGAATAAGATTGTGGTTGGTAGGCTGGGGTAGAAGACGTAGATTGAGCGGTCGAAGCTGCTCGAACGGATAGCTTTGATGGTCCTGCTCGCAACGAGCGGAGAGATTGACGTGAGAAGGTCGTTAGGGAGGAAGACATGGTGATGGGTCACTTCCTGATCCGAGAAATGCCTCGTATAGCAGGCGAGGACGAAATTGAACGCAGAGGATGCATGCGATATTCCAGAGCTACGCTGAGATTTTTTGTTCGTAAATACCACGTCACTGATTTTGCCATGTGGCAAGATCACTGACTCGGCCGATCTCATAGAGAGATTGTCTTCCAGTCATTCCTTCTCCGTCTGAAACACCGAGCGATGGCAGCAGCGGACGAAACGGCTGAGCTTGGTGGTACGGGGAGCACGATGAGTATAGACAAGAGGCTAGAAGAAAAGCTGAGGTCAAATCTGAAGATTGACCATTTCGTAAGCAATCAAAATGCACTTCAACAGAGGCTGATTCATTTAATCCAGGATATCGTGGACACTTCTGGGAATTGCGGATCATCTTTTGCGATCACAGTCGTGTCGCCAGACTTTGCGAAGAGGATGACTTTGGCGAGGCATAAGATGGGTGCGTAGCGAGCAAAAGATGCGGAAGGAACGCTAGAACCTGACGTTTCGTGGATGATCAGTCAATCAGATATTGGCGGATGAGATTAAAGCGCTTCATGCATTCTCGCAGGTGAGTTCCGGGGCATAGCCGTATCTTGGGGTGGGGCCGGTCGGACGAGTGGTGACCGTGCGATGGGCCGAGAGCTGACTTTGAGGCTTCATAGAAAACCTTGACACCGGAGCAATGGGCAGCGGAGAAGGGAAAAAAATGAGCGATGCCAGCATTTTGGTGACCTCGTCTTAACACGACTGTACTAGCACACTTCTGTCTAGGCGATTAGAATAGATGACTCGTCTCCAGGTCAGAGGGCCCTGTTGTATCGCTAGACCATATAGATATTGAGCATGAACTAGTATTCCATTCAACCTGGAGTCCGTTCATCGGCGTTCAGTTTCGGCTGAAATGCATCCATCCGTCTCGTCAACAAAGTCTACCATCACCCTCCGTCTCGTTGCACTCTAACCACCTGATGTCGTCTTTCGGCATCTCACAAGAAGCCATACAGGCCTTCTCACTCCTCGACCGCTCGAATGTACCGGACACGCATCTCCCCACTTCTCTCCCTCTCGCCTTTTCCTCCCCTTTACAGCACATCAATGTCCTGTCCACGCTTCACCTCCTGACGCACGTTCTGTCTGATCCAGCTCACATCCCATACTTTGCGACTACGGGAACTACCCCCGTCGACAGCGCTACGCGAGGTATATTGAGCCTATATCTCTCTTCCTCGGAAAGCTGGGACAAGGACAATTACCTCTCTGCCAAAGCTTGGCGAGAAGGCGTATTGGACGAATCGACACTATGCACATTCTTCGGATTCGAAGTGATGCAGGAGGAAGAGCACGAATCGATGAAGGGAGTCAAGGTCGGCAAACGATGGGATCAAGGGACAAAGCTGGTCGGACACGTGGTCGATGTTCTACGAGATGCTGGACAGAGAATACGAGGGAATTGTCTAGGTGCAGTCGTCGGTGATGCGTTGGAACAGAGTCGGAAAGAGACTAGCTCAGTGGAGGATTTTTCAGCGTGCTTTATGGATAGGGTGAGTCCGTGTGAGCTTTATCGCATGCGTTCCCCATTGATCCTGTTCCAGGCGATCGAATTCTTACCCTGTTTGAAAGATCCATATCCTTCGCCTTTGGGAATTCACAGTGAGTCGACACGGAGCGATGGAAGAAGTGTCTCTGATGGGTGTCTTTGACCCGTGTAGCTTGGCCGGCAGCGTTGGTCCGCTTGTTACAGGATCTCTCGACGCTCAGACCTACCACGTCGACTCTAGGTGTAGATCTTCCAGATCCAGAAGAATTGGCAAACCTTTCGCCTCTCCCATTACCTATCTCGACACTCCTTCACCATGACCTCTTACCATTGGACGATATCGACGACAACGTCGCCAAAGCTATTCGCGAATCACTGGCGCAGACGCGCGCCTCCGCGTCATATTCCCC
This sequence comes from Kockovaella imperatae, assembly GCF_002102565.1. Lineage (NCBI taxonomy): Eukaryota > Fungi > Basidiomycota > Tremellomycetes > Tremellales > Cuniculitremaceae > Kockovaella > Kockovaella imperatae. The sequence continues at coordinate 538,110 of NW_019028944.1, forward strand.
ATCTGCTCCCATTCCCATCCCGATGTCCCTATATCTGGATCTAATGACCAGGTCTGTGCAAGTCTGCCAGGAGATACATAATCAGTCCGCATCGTCTAACGCTGCTGCTGCCGCCAATGGTCAGCTGAGTACAAAGCAGGTCGCGCTAGTGTGTCAAAGCATAGAAGATGGAGAGCAGCATCTCATGGTGGTGCCACACTTCTAAAGATAAAATGCCATTATTATAGTTTCACATTGACATTAGAAGCCCACGTGATCGGTATTTTCTTTTTTACTCGATCGGGTAATTTATTTAGTCGCCGCAAGAAAGAAAAAATCTCACAGAGACCTGGATCCGTCAGATGAGGAACTGAACTTGACTTGACTGACTGTATCCTAGACACATCGCTCACATCACTCATCCCTTCAAGGCTAGGCGACAATCCCTTCGGGGTAGCTTATGGAGTATCGCAGGGGGGGAGATGGTAGACACACGCAGGAGAAGAGATTAACCCTGGACTTCCCACCCCGTTTGCAAGAAACCCACCCCTCCGGCCCTCCGCCCCTCCCTTTTGCCTCTCGCCCCCCCTCCCTTCCCCCACCTCGCCCTTTGCGACCGGGAGCATCAACAAAAATATTGTCAGTCGTTCAGGCAACGATACTGGAGCGAGATTCACCTAAACTGGACCCAAATCAACTCGTATTACCTGACCATCTCAGATTCTATACCCTTCCTCCATCATGGTCCTCGTCAATGATAAGAAATTCGCTTGTGCGACTTGTATCAAAGGTCACCGTGTCTCTGGTTGTACACACACCGATAGACCCCTATTCGAGGTGAAGAAAAAGGGCAGACCATCGACACAATGTAATCACTGTAAAGATAAACGCAAAGGTGCTGGTGGTCCTGCAGGAGGTTCAGTCCATGTCAAGGTGAGTGAGCGTGGATCTCAATTCGTAGTGCGAGGACTGAACCTTTGTCCTCCCTTTCGCAGTGTCAATGTGGAGATCCTATACCTCCCGAGATGATTATGCCTGGTTCCAGTCGACCTATCCAACCGTCTCAGGACCCCAATGACCATATGGAAACTCGTAAAGGTCAACCTGGATCTAAAGCGACTCTCCCGAATGGACTCAAGGACATTCACGATATGGCGGCGGCGGCAGAGGCACTATCCGCTTTCCAGAGAGAAAATGAGATGCAGATGGCTCATCGTAAAGTGGCCAATCTGCTCAACCCATGCCATTGCAAGACGGGAGGGTTGTGTAAATGTTGTGAACCCAAGCGTGAAAAGACGGAATCGGTCCCCTCCCCTGTACCTTCTACCTCGAGCGGATCTCGAACACCGAATGGAGATCGACCTGTCATTACGGACAAATTCATCGAAATGTTTCAATCGAAAGCCACGACAGGGACGCAAACTTCGACCTCGTCTCGTGTCGGTCCTACTTGGGCACAGCTCATGGCGACGGATGGGATCTCCCCCGAGAACAAGCATCATCCAGCACACACCTCGAGCCACGTGCACAAGACCAAGCTGTATTCCCCGTACACTCCTCCATCAGGTCACACGACGCCTCGACATGCGGCAGGACACCAAGTCGGCAGCAATTCGCATCATGTCGGATGGGCTAGTTCCAGTTCCTCGTCCGTTCAACCTAAAATCAAGCCTATCGCCGATATGAACCAATTCCTTGGCGCCGTTTTTCAGGACGACGGAAGCATCGCCACTGAAATTCCTCGTTCCGCTCTTGGCCTACCTGGTATTCAGACATTCGATACTGCTGCTGAGCAGGGCGGTGTCAAGGTCGAGCCAGCGGAGATGGAGGTGGATGCACCAGTCACATTCCCCACCCAGGACGATGTTGTCATCGGAGCGTGTACTTGTGGAGACGAGTGCGATTGTCCAGGTTGCGTCATTCACGGCAACGCAACTACTGCTACCGATTCGACGGCGCACTGCTGTGGCGAGCACTGTTCGAGTACATTTGATTGTGCAGATCACTTGTCTTTTCCCCGTGGTATCAGCTCGATCGGTCATATGTTGTCCATCGCCGCTGCGAATGTGCCCCACCCTCCTCGCCATCGCTCGACAGATCTTACCGCTCACGATACATTTGTCATGCCATCTTCGGCCCGTCATTCGGACGATGCAGCTCGCCAACATGGCGTGGTCCCTCTGAAACGGCTTGAATGCTGCAACGGCCGATGTCAGTGTCCCTCGGGTAACTGCTCGTGCAAAGAAGATTGCTGTGGCTGTTGTACGAGGTGCGCATGTGACGAAGAAGGCGATACGGCCATGCAGCAATGCCCACCCGGCGGTCAACCCTCGCAGAGTGCATGTTGCAAGGTCCCCGCAATCACTCCGCCTATAGCAGCACAGCGAGAACCAATCCTCGCTCCAACACCTCCAAACGGCTCATTATTGTCACCTCAGAGCGCTGTTTCATCCAATAATCCTACTGAACATGTCGATCCTCTCAATGCGCCTGAATTACTCCGCCGCAGCTCTTCCTCAGCCTCTAAATCTTCCAAGGGATCTGCACTTGGCCGTCGGGCTACCGTCGGGTCCCAATCAACTGGCACTAATACGCCCTCTCATCGGACCATATCGACTGGCAAGGCCGCTTGCAAATCTTTAGCTCTCCATCAACCACCTCAACATCCTCATTCTCATTCTCGCCCGCATGTACCGAAACAACCCAATCCACCTGTCCATCCGAATGGTCCACCCGTATCAGTCAACCATATTCATCGACCAGGCTCTAGTGGGCTGAGGACGCCCACAGATCGCAGAGCCAGCGCAGCGAGTTCGGTCTCTGTACCCATTGCCACGCCGGAAAGAACCAATACGAATGGCTTTTCCTTGGGCAACTTTCAGAACGACGGTGAACTCATGGATTATATAAATTCATTGACCTCTGGACCTGCGACCAACTTTGACACCAGTCCGTTCTCGCTCACTGGGTCAACAGACCCCTCCCGAAATCCATTATCGGCCGCTGCTGCTCCCCAGCTAGATCCTTTCGACGTACCTATGGAAAGTCCAGCACCTAACATGACTGATCAAGAGATCTTGGATATGCTGGTACAAGCTATGAATCCATCTCCGCCGACGCAGCCGCAGGAACAGCAGCAGCAACCGCCACAACAACAACAACCGCAGCAACAACCGCAACAACCGCAACAACATCAGCAGCAACCTGAACCTTCTGACTACCAATATTTTGACCCTAACAACTTTGAACCGAACCTCCCTGTATCTACCTTTTCTGGTCAAACGGTGTTGGACAACATCGGCTTCCCTACTTCACTCGCAGATCTCTACGTTCGCGAACGTTACGAGCAAGATACAACTGGACCACCTCCACCTGAAGTGCCAACAATTCGGACCCTACCACCCTCTTCAGCTGCCTTCTTACAGGGTTTATTGTCGAACCAGCAGGATAATCCGAATCTCATTGATTTGAGCAAACCATTGACGGCTAGCGATGTGGAAAAGATCCTCCGGGCATTACAGAACCAGGGCGGAGGCGGAGGAGGTGGTGGTGGTGGAGGCGCAGGTACTGCGCCACAGGATCAACGTGTGCAGTCTGGTGAAGCTGCACAGGCAACCATGACGAATCAACCTCTCTTCTCTGGCAATGGGATCTCACCGGAGCAAGCATCTGAAACTGGGTCAAATGTCAGTGCAAGGCCAGGCTCCGAACAAGGCAGTAGTAACAATGATGTCGACGACTTGTTTGCCAAATTCGTTTTCGATCCCAACCTGTTACGAGATGCCAACGGAGAGATGGACTTGACTTTGATGCCCGCCGATGCGCCAACGGCCAACTACGACTTGTTATCCATGGCACATGGGTTCGGGATGCCCCACGCCAAGTCGACGAATTTGGATTGACCTATCCTTTTCTTTGGGCCTTCAGAACAGTAACATGTGTAGAGTCTCTTGTTGTATCGTACACGCAAAATGTATAGACGTTGACTCCTGTATTAGACTCGTTCATGACTTCGTCCCGAGCCAACAAGACGACGAGAGAAGTATATACATGGTAGAAGACAACATGACATTAAGGTGATAACAAGGACTGAAAGACGAACTCTGTGTGGCCCGACTCGTGGATCAATCTCTGAAGCCGCCCTTTTTAGTCTTGCCATCGTCTGCGGCCGGGCCCTCAATCCCGAGACTAATCAATCGTTCCTTGATCCAATCTTTGGCAGGTTTGCCGTAGGCAGCTTCGTATTCTTCTACGGAGAGTGGTTTCTCGGCATGGGGCGTGACGCGAAGACCGTGACGGAGGGACGGCTGGACCTTTAGCAGAGCGACTGGATCAGATGGGACTCACGTAGGCATCAAAAGTCGCGGAATGGTTGACGATACGATTATCCCAGCATGCCACGTCTCCTGCCTCCCATCTGAAAGGTGGGTCAGACAAAGGTCCAGCTCGGACCACATCGCTCGGGGCAACTCACCTCCAACGAACCGTCGCATCTGTCTGTTGAGCAAACGAGTCTTTCAAAAATGCCAATGTCGCATCGCTTTCTGCTTTGGGTACGCCAACAATACGAGTGACGAAACCCGGGTTGACAAATACGCTCTTTAGCCCTGTGACGGGATGAACCCGAACGACTGGATGAACAGTCTCGATGGGTGCACGTAGAGGGATACGATGACCTTCAGCAGATCTGGAAGCCGCTTGATTGTACCCGGTGTGAATGGCAGACAGGGACTCGAGGTATCGCTGGTATGGCCTCGAAAGGGATGAGTAGACGTTGTAGCTGTTGATCAGCGATGGGAGCGATAGATACGACTCACCCAGAGGACCAGAGCGTGTCATTGCCCACTTCTGGCGTTACCAGCAATCTCAAGATGGTCGCGCCGGGTGGCTGGAGCTCATATGTTACATCGCTGTGGAACAGCTCTGCACGAGAGAAAGCGTAGAGGTCAGGACGGGAATTCTCATCCGAGTAAACGACTGGTTTATCAACTAATGGGCTCGATGAGGATTGACTCACCGACCACGTCATCCAGGTCGCCACGACGGGGCGTCGCGTACGTGGGATGCTTGTGCAGGGGACCAAAGTATGCGCCGAGCGCTCTCTGTTGATCGATAGTGAGATCATGCTGCTTTCGAAAGACTGTCATCGTCAGCCCAAAAGGGTCCAGTGAAAATGAAATGTTGGTTTTGGCTCACAAACGACGCCGCGTTGAGCGATGAGAAGGGCACTACTGTCAGATCTGACTGTGCTCGAGCGAGACTCACAGATCGTCACGTTCCTCTGGACCCATCTCCTCCATCTTGACACCATGAATGACTGTCCCTACACATATCCCCAAATCCTTGATCGTTCCTCCGCTCGATTTAACCCAAGCCCGAAGGCGAGAATGCCCGGGGTCGGCAAAATGACCTCTATCCGTGATGTTTTGGAGCTCGAGCGGGGGTTCAGAGTGCGTTCGGACTGGGTTATGCGCTACGACCAACCCGGCAAAGGTCAGTCTGGCTCAAAGGTTCTTCGTGATAAGAATCTTACGAAGGAAATCTGCCCATGGGTAATCCTCCCCTGGGCCATCCCCAAACGTCTCGCCTACATAGTTGAAAGGGTCGACGAGTTTCGCTGATTCGTATGAAGGGATCTTCTTGATCTTTGGCTCTTCACCTCGAAGAGTGAGATACTGGTCAGAGGTGCCATTGAGGGTGGTGGTTGTGACGGTCATATTGTGTTGAGCAGAGTGAAGAGACAAGAGATGAGACGAAAGCGAATAGCTAGTGAAAGGTCTAAATAGGTTATTATAGTCGACTACAAGCGAGCTTCGTTCCCAAAAGTCAAGGGGGATCGTCACTGTTGCCCTCAAACCCCGAAACAATTGCAGATATCAGGAAAGTCTAGGTCCAATCTGATGGCGATGGATGATAGCGTCTTCCAAAGGGTATGGGATGTTGCTGGAGAAACTGCGAGACTAGACGGTGAGCTCTATGTGATGTCTATAGTATCTATAAATGATCGGAGAGTGAGAGCGATTGAGAGCGATTGAGAGCGATTGAGAGCGATTGAGAGCGATTGAGAGCGATTGAGAGCGATTGAGAGCGATTGAGAGCGATTGAGAGCGATTGAGAGCGATTGAGAGCGATTGAGAGAATGTGGTCGTGTGCGCCAGGTAGGGGGAAAGAGCACTTGATGGTGTGCTCGGCCTCTCGGTTTTGAAATCTCCTCCTGCCTGCCCCCCGCCCAATAGAAATCAAGCGAGAAAATACCGGCAAAACAGATTACGTGAGGTGGGGGGGGGGCGGCAAATCGGTGGGATCCGCCGAGCTATCCGATGAAATGTGGCGGCACAGCGAACAAAACTCTGCTGCAGCCACGAGAGGAGTCCAGACAAGAATACTCATCGAGCCAGAGCATCGTTACGGAGCGCGGGAAACTGGACAAGTAAGCCGAACAGGTTTCATGAAGATGATGGCCGAAGGACAAAGACCGGATTTTGCCAAAATCAGGCTATGATTGTCAATACCGTCGAGCTTTGATGCCCGTCGTGGACATAGCTCAGTGGTAGAGGTGTGTACTGCTAGTTTTGTTCTCCGGGTACAAATTCTGATAGATTGATAGCATACGATTGCAAATCGTGAGGTCTGTGGTTCGACCCCGCATGTTCACTTTTTTTTTTTGACCCCAGCTCTTTTGCCATAGCTCTCTGCTCCTCTGCTCGCCATAGCCATGTGTTGTTCCTTCATCCACGGATACCATTGGAGGAGGCCGATGCTGGCGACTCTGGACCATTGTGTCCCCTTTGTGAAGCGGTAACCACCAGGCTCACAGCTTCACGTTTCTTGCTTCGTCTCGATATATCCGATGGCATTCAGGCACCCGGACTTCTCTTTGATTTTTCCATAAATTTCAGACTCGCAATTGTTTTCGTTAGATACCACCGTGCATACCAACGATGTCGGAGCTGTTGTCACCTCCGCCTACGAAGCCTGGGCTGAGGCTGACGCAGACTCAAAAGGATCTCATTGGAGGTAGTGTAGGCGGAATAGCCCAGGTCTTGGTTGGACAGGTGAGTGAGGACACGTTTGGGGGGCCCAAGAAGCTTGCTGATAAGCTCGTTTTCAACATTCGTTGTGTCCCCATCTGCTCTCTTCCTTCCTTGATTCACGGCTCCATTCGTCCTTGCGTACGCCTGACTTCGCTTCCCTAGCCCTTCGATATCGTCAAAGTCCGGGTCCAGACCGCACCAACAGGCACTTACACCTCCCCTTTGGACTGCGCGACAAAGCTGTTGAAAGCGGATGGACCGCTTGGATTCTACAAGGGGACATTGACGCCGCTGCTAGGCATAGGTGCGTGGATAGGTGCCTTCTCCGAATAGCTCTCACGTCGGAATTGCAGGCGCATGCGTCTCCATTCAGTTCGGAGCTCTGGAATGGGCCAAGCGATTCTTCGCGTCTCGGAAACGTCCAGGTTCTCAATTATCTCTTGGCGAGCTTTGGGCGAGCGGTGTCATCGCTGGAACTGCCAACACCATCGTTGCAAATCCCGTGGAACACATTCGTATACGTGGGTGGAGGGAATTTCAATGCGCTCGCTGATGGAATCAGGACTTCAGACCCAACCGAATGTCACTCCGAAACTTTACAATGGACCGCTGGACTGCGCCGTCAAGCTGTATAGAGCTGGAGGTATCGGGATGATTATGAAAGCGCAAGTGTCTACGATCTGGCGTGATGGGTTGGGTTATGGGTGAGTTCGTCCTGGATGAGCTGGATGCTGAAATGGACACAGATCTTACTTTCTCGCTTACGAGTGGCTGGTTCAACGACACATGAACCAACACAACGTCAAGAGGGAGGACATCTCACCAATATGGGCCGTGACTTACGGTGCAGCTGCAGGATATGCTTTATGGGGGACGTGAGTTGCGGTGGGAGGTGTCGGCGCTCAAATTCTCAGAATCTACCCCATCGACGTGATCAAGTCCAAACTTCAAACCGACTCGTTGGAGCCTTTGAAAAGGCAGTACAAAGGCATGATCGACTGCTTCGCACAGACGTACCGGACACAAGGCCTCAAAGGCTTCACTGGCGGACTCGCTCCGACTTTGATCAGGAGTCCCTTTGCGAATGGAGCGACGTTTGTGGCGTTTGAATTGGCCATGAGAGCTATGACCTAGGTAGGGTGCGGGGGGAAAGGGTGTATGTCAGCGTCATTGGGGATATCAACAAGGAAGCAAGTCGGCCGAGGAAGATGAGGAGCACGTCCGTATAATCTCATGCGCATCGTATATCATTTGGCATGCAATCAAACGTAACGACCATAGGCTCCTCGCGTCAATCTATCAATTTCCGAATCGCCGATGAAAGGGAGGGTTAGAATTGGACCAAGTTGCCAGATCATTTGCTCAATCCTCTCATATTCAGCGGTCATTGGAAAAACGTCAACCTCATTGTCTGCTTGCTAATGGGGAGGAAGACTGAATACCTTTTGTTCTTGGAACCTCTTTGAGCGGCTCGCAAGAGCTGCTTGGAGGACGAGAAAGAGGGCTGAGGCTTGGTCTGCAACTGTTAATCTGGCAGCAGCTCACTTAAAGCGTTCGCTGTAATTCAGGTCTATGAGGCAGCTCGAGCAGATAGATGTGGCCCTGCTCTTAGTCACCCGGATGTATCTTATGCATCAATGGACAGCATCAAGTCCCCACTACCTAGCTTGCTCCGAGTAGGCGAGAAGGCGGTGTTGAAGGAAGGCCGCCAGAGTCCCGTTCAATCGTCATCGTCCGTCTTCGTTGCCTTTCTAATCTCTGTGGTGTTGATCCTCTTGCCTTGTCCATAGAGTTCCTCTGAACTATTCAGCAGATCTCTTAGACCCAAAGGCTCTGCCCCAGTCTCTCCATCTGTGCCCGCTCGTCTGGCTCACACACCCCATCTATGTATAAAAACTGCCAATCTGGTGTGTCATTGTACGGCGTTTGTGGATAAACGTCCTGGGTTGGCGCCTGCGAATGTGGCACCTTTTCCACCTTTCTGACTCTTGTCACTTCTCCACGCCCCCCTCGAATTGGCTACATCGCCGGGGGCAGATCATTCATCGCATACATTATCGTCGTTCCAGTGAGGCCCCGGAAGAGCGCACATACATCGATTGAAACCTCGTGAGTCACCATGAGCGTCTGATGCATGCTAACGAGTATCAGACTTCTGAGCTACGACACCTTGTCACTTCAATGTCTTTTGACGCTGAATACTTCAATCATAAGCCTATACAACCGCCAAGTTTATCATCCTTAGAGCACCATAACACCATGGATCAGCACGTTTCCTCCCAATCCTTCTCTTATCCCTCTCACTCTGCATCTCACCATTCTGGTCATACGCCAGATACTGGGTCTAGCGAATCATCCTATCTCAATCAACGCTATGAACAACCGCCACCTCCTTCATTTCCTCACGCTGTGACCCATTCACCACATCTCAAAGGGGTCCAAGCTACCGACATTCGTCCAAGTCGACCTCACTCAAAGATGGCCGACGTATCCCAGCACGATTCCCCGAGTCTCAGTGGAGCAAGGGATGATCTCGGTCCTCAAACACCACAGAGGAGTGGTGCCACGTCTGGATTGAGTATCAAGCTGAATCTCCATTCAGCTGGCTCTGGGACTCCAAAGACGGATGATGATGCCATGACGGATAGTGGGAGTGCATCTGGAAAGAGGAAGAGAAGGTCAGAGTGAGTCTCGAAGTCTTGACTGCGCAGATGTGGCACCCGCACCCATTGGCGGGGCTCTCGAGTGTCTTCTTTACCCTATTGGACCCAAGCGCTTCGACCCCTGATGATTCGCTGACATCTCTCAGACCTGCTGTCAGTCTGAACCGACCCTCTAGAGCTAGAGTATCTTCACCCCGCCGACATCATTTCACCACCTCGACCCATTCTCATGAGCCTTCCCCTATACCTCCCCATGGAGCTCTGTCCATATTCGAGACTGCACCTCCCTCCGCTCTCCCCGAAGCACTCCAAGAAGTGATCGGATCATCTTCCTCCTCTCGACACGGTGACAGTGTCGGGACGCCTGGGATGGACAGTGCGATGACTACCGATAAAGACAAGGAGGGCGATACCCTCATGAGGGAGGCTGATCAAGGTTTCAATTCGAGATTGAGATCCAAGCGTTCCAAGGAGGAAGTCGTTGTCAAGACCGGGATCAACGCGAGTGGGAAAGGCGTCAAGGTATCGGGACATGTCAAGGAAGCTGGGAAACCGCTACGAAAGAAGGGCAAGGGAAGAGGCGATCAGGATATAGTGAGTGGATCTTTGTCTCGCCTGCAGATCCATCAAACAGTGCTCATCTGAAATCACCGTGCCCCCCCTTCCCTTTCATCTCCACAACGCTATGACATTCTGATGTGTACGACTCTGTGCTGACGATGTGTTCCCCTATTAGCCGAATCAGGACTTTTGTTCAGCGTGCCGAGGCACCGGTAAATTCCTTTGCTGCGATGGATGTCCTCGAAGCTTCCACTTCATGTGTCTTGAGCCCCCATTCAAGATCGATGAGCTGCCCCAAGAGGAGACATGGTACTGCAAAAAGTGTCGGGCAGAAAGAGTGAGTGGGGAAGCCCAAACTCCAGCTGAACTTTGGCAGTCCCGCGACGTTGCATCGCCAGCTCGCAATCGTGATCCGCGGCCTATTCCCATGGTCTTCCGTCAGCTTGTCAAGCGGGTCGAGGAGGAGAATCCGACGCAATTCCGTCTACCAAATGACATACGTCAATTCTTCTCGGGCGGTGAGTTGAGCGGAAGATGGGCAGAATCTAGTACTCATGGGTACAGTGGGAACCGATGGCAAAGGAAACTACTTTGATGCTGAGGAAACGAGGACGAAGTATGAGTGGGTACATAACTTCAAGTGTCGGATCCTCGATCTGATACGTTCGTCTCAGTCGCAAAGGCTTCCAGGAGGAGCGTGACGGCACTAAGCTTCGAGATGGCCGTTCGAAGCACGTCGCGTGCTATGCCTGTGGGGGCACATCGATTCCTCTCAAGTGAGGTTTCCATCCCTGGTCTCTGATGCTAACTTTCTAGATCCGTCACGACCGATCCAGGAGTCGCCTGGCGTCAGATTGTCTCTTGTGACTATTGTGCTCTTCACTGGCACCTCGATTGTTTGAACCCCCCTCTAGCCACTATGCCCAATTCCGGACGGAAATGGATGTGTCCGAATCACGTCGATCAAGTCATCGCTCGTCGACGAACCTTACGGAACAACCTCGAGACGATCGATGTGGAGTACCAAGGCCAGCCCAACAATGGCAATATCACTATCCTTCCTGATGATCAGCGTAAAGAAACATTCGATTATGAAGATATGATCATCAATAAGAGGAAGTATCGAGTTCCAGAGAAAATTATCAAGCTCGACTTTTGGAACAAAATCCGTCAGCGAGGAGGGTGAGTTTGATCCGCTTGAGATCTCTGAGCTGATGATCCAGACCTGTCGCTGCACCTGGTCTACGAGACTCGGATCTGTCAGACTTCTCAGATGGAGAATCCATGCAAGTCTTCGAGGTGAGTGGTCGCGGTCCTCAGAATGTGGGCTTACCGTTCCTAGCCCTCGCAAGACGACTTGACTGCCGCCAATCTCATTTTGTCGTTCTCCAACCCTTCATTGGACCCCTCCTTGACTCAGCGATCACATCTTGACGATAAAACCACTGCTACTCAGCAGGGAAGCTCTACGGGTTCTCATGGCGATTCTGACGGTAATGGCACTCCGAAGATTTTCCTGAGATTGAGAAAGTAGAGGAAGTAGAGCCACTTGAGATGCTCTAGCGTGCGGAGACCCGTGCAAGTAGGCATAGTGTGCGTCGCCCTTGTCTGGTGCAGAGATATGTGACGCTTGAGATGTTGGTGCGACTTTGGAAGCCTGTATCTGGCGTTGACATGGTCCTCTGCGGGCTGGATCTGCGTCCGGGCCTCCCAATAGTCCTGAGTCGACCCTCGAAAGTCTCTCGAGAGTGCTGCGTTATCAGATCATGTATTAGACGGCTACGCTTACGGAACTCATACGTCCTGATACTCTCTACAAAGCTCTCCTCCCATGGTCTGAACCCATTCCAGCGCCGCGTTGCCGCTGCCTCCTATCCCTGATGGTGTAATTGTGCCGTGAATGCGTGCATGTCCTTCCAGCCAGGATACTTGAGGCGGTGTTCGGAAGCTCCATAATTGCTCAGGGACAGCCTCTCTCTTGTCGCGTCATGGGTGCCGATGGCCTCGATGAGTGAATCCCACTCGACCCCGCCACAACCAAGAGCATTCGCCACATTGTTCACAGTGATAATTTTCTCGGCTATCACAAACCGAGTGATTATTGATCCATTCTGATCTTTGTTCCATACATCTTCGCAGCACCATGCGCTCAGTCATCGCATCCTCCAGTCGAGCCATCGTTCGCACCCTTGTAACCCCCGTTATAAGTCCAAGAGCCTTCAGCACCGGGCTCCCGACTCGCCATTTCATGCCCAGACATGTCCACCGCTCACTTCTCCGACCGCAACCGCAGGCCCTCTCTCAACGTGTGTCTTCCATTCCTTGGACTCAGCTGACGTCCAGGCCGATCCATGTTCATTCAGACTGAGACGACTCCAAATGAAGCGTCTCTCAAGTTCATACCTGGTGTGCCTGTGACGTCCTCAGGGACTCACGAGTTTCTCGATCTTCGTTCTGCCCTTCCTTCCCCCTTGGCCACTCGCCTATTGTCCATCGATGGACTGACGGGCGTATTCTATGGACCAGACTTTGTAACTTGTACAAAGGACGATTCATTCCAGTGGTCATTATTGAAACCGGAGATCTTCGCAACGCTCATGGAACATTTCTCATCGGGTGCGCCACTGTTCCGGGATGGGGAAGATATAAGCGGAGCGGAAGATACGAGAATCCTCGATACGGATTCAGAAGTCGTAGGAATGATCAAAGAGTTACTGGAGACTAGAGTCCGCCCAGCGATTCAAGAAGATGGAGGTGATATCGAATACAAGGGTTTCGACGAAGAGACTGGAATAGTCAAACTCCGACTTAAAGGCAGTTGTCGAGGGTGCAGCTCCAGCAGCGTCACGCTCAAAAATGGAATCGAGCGAATGTTACAGCACTATGTCCCCGAAGTCCAATCGGTCGAGCAAGTCTTAGACCAGGAGGAACAGATTGCGCTGGACGAATTCGCCAAGTTCGAGGCGAGGTTAGAAAAGAAGAGCAAGCCAGAGTGAGACGACCATTTCAATGGCACGGAAAATATTTTGCTGACTCGCGTCTATCACCCAAGTATGAGCCAATACATGTCACACTAGTCTATATAGCGAATGATATTCGTCCACCATTACCTCCTCGTCGATCGATCTTTGTGCACTTCTTGGCCATGCTTTGGTAAATGACCTTTGTGCTGAGGTCTGGTCCGTCGGTCCAACCTCGAGATTGAGCAATGGACGTCAGTGCCTCCTTGACCTCATTCATGACAGCTGTACCGTCAGGTGATTGCAGAAGGATAAGGTAAAATTGGGCCAGCATGATAGTCTGAGGAGTCAGGCGAGTTGTCTGGCTAGGAGCAGAGGCAGATGAAGTCGGTGATGGTGGGGCATCGGGATTGGATTCGGAAAGAAGGCCGAGTTGTTGGCTGCTCATAAGCGAGGCTGAGAGAACAAACACTCACATTGCTGCATCTGGATCGTCTACGTCTTTGAGCAGTTCCGGCATCGTGCTTTGAATCTTGTTCTATAAAGTCAGCAAGACACCTTGCTGTCAGGCTCACGATGCCTTCTCGCACGAATTGCGATTCATAATCCACCTTGCTAGACTTGGCTGGGGTCTTGAATGGCGATGGCTTTGGACTAGGCGGCTCTTCTCGGCTGGCTAATCTGATGGTCTCATTGCCTTCCTCTTCTTCCTCTACTGCCGGGGCGATTTGGGGAATGGTATAAGCGGATCCAGAAGGTGCACGAATGCCCGCTCGGCCAAAGATACTCTTTCGACCCTTTTGCACCTTTGGCGTTGTCAAGAGCTTGAGAGGACTGAATCGACTGGGCTGGGCACCCCTTCGAGGAGTCGCACTGACCAGAGAGTTGGAGATTTGGTGTGACGAGGTTGGTGTTTTGCCTGGCGTGTGAACCGCAACGCTGATCCGTGGAGCCTTCGCGATCGGTGATACCTTTTCAGGGGAGACACTTCGTCGAGATTGGATACGAAGACTAGCCACAGAGTTCTCCAAGGCTTTGAGAGCTTCTTCTTCCGCTCGGATGATTTCATCGATATCCACCTTAGCTTTGCCCTTGGGTGAAGAGGTGGGTGGCGGGGCAACCTTTCGAGGTTGTCTGGCCAATTCGATCAATTCTTCCAACTCCATCATTCTGTCGACATGTTGATCATGTGTGCGGATCAGGTCTTTGATGTGCGATCTGGCTCGGGGCATCGGACCGCTAGGCATATGATCAACACAACAACGCCCCCCAATAAAACCTCACTAGTCTTCAACGAGCTTCAGTGCAGCACGCAGCATCGCTTCAAGATTTTCTACACCCTCTGCCTTGTTGGCCTTCTTCAAAGGCGTCACAAGTGGACCATCACGTCTCTCAATTCTCCTTCCTCCGTTACCTTCCTCCCCTACAAACTTGAACAGTCTGACTTCCTTGTGACTTGCATCGCGGATGAGACTGAACAATGAAGTGTACAATTGGACCTGAACGAATGGCCCGTGAGGTTCAGTGTTGTGCGAGCAAGCTTCTGAGATCTGCTTGGAATGTTCCGATAGCGCTGCCAGTGAGTCTGCGAGTGAGGGCATGGTTTGTGCAAAGTGGTAGAGGAAGTCAATCGATCAATGGATGGATCCACTATCCACTGTCCGAAGCGCTAAATAAAATCTCTTGAGACGCGTCGCGGAATCAAATAATCAGAAAGTTGATTTCGTAATGTGTGACATGTCGTGAATGCATGAATGGGACTCGCCCTCTGGACATTTTGTGCTACAGATTCTATTCTACTACCAACGACTCGGTCGTCACCAATCGATACAAGATGAAGAACACATGTTGCTAACCCTGACTCGTCCTGACCCCATCAGATTCCCAAAATACCCAAAGACAATACAATTACACGGCTGCCCAAGACAAGGCGGCGACGGCTTCCTCTTCCTCATCCAACTTGGACGCCGGTCGACGGCGACGTTCAGACCTCAAGAATCGACCGAGGAACCCGTCCTTGGTGACCGGGGCGATAGCGGCCTTTGGTATGACCGTGGCGCTGACACTCCTTGGTAGCGCGTACGAACCCGCTGAAGGGGCTTCGTAAACGGCCGGCGGTTTCTGAATGTGGACGTGCGATACACTGCGCCCCTTGCGAGGAGACAAGGGTGAACCTTGACTCGGTGTAAGGGGCAGATCGTCTGCCTCGAGAGAGGAAGATGATCCGGATCGATCCAGAGGGGGTGCGACGTAGGTGTGCGATCCTCTGGAAGCGGTCCGACGGTGTCGTCGAGGCGTGGTCCGAATGGGTCCAATGGTGTCGATGGGTGTGGAAGGGGTAGGGGGCATGACGGGAGAAGAGGTCGACGCGACCGGCGAGTCGAAGGTGTATTGAGAAAGGAATGGCTCAAAGTTGAAGACAATCTCCTCCTCGGTGATCGCAAGATCGTAGTCCAAGAGGTACAGCAACTGTTTCTCCATCAAGTTGATCTCAGCCTGGGAGAACATTTGGGCGTATCGGCACCAATGCTTGTTCTTTGGTGACGAGTCGTTCAAATATTTGGCAGCGACGATCAAAGTGGCGAGGAAAACTCGGTGTCGAGTGCAAGGCATCCCTTTGGCGACTTTGGGTAATCTGTGGCGGAGCCTCTCCAGGTAAACGAGGGTCGCGAGAAGGGTAGAGACCTGGACGTTGGACTGTTCGCACACAACGGCGATGAACGTCTCCAACGTGGGGAGCCCTGGTGACTTGTCCTTTGCCGGTGTAGGTGGCGGAGAGGGTGGAAGGGGGATAGTGGTGCTGCAGGCAATGACAGAGGTGGCTCTGTCGGCGAGGTAAAAAACCATTTCTCGCGAGACATCGGTTCGAATCAGCTCCAGAAGGGCGGGATTGTGGACACCGCATACGCTCAAAGATGCAGGATGGATCCTGTCTTCGAAGCATGGTGACATAGGCTGGAAAGAAGGTGTACCAGCGGGCCAAAAGGATTTTGCATTGGCCGAGAGCATCTTGAAATTGTCTAGCTCCGTGTGCTTTATGTAGGAGGGTTGAAGCGGTGAAAGATGAGGAAGGGGGGAGGGGGTCTCAGATCCCGTGATTGGTTATTCCGCTTTTCGAGTCTCGGGTCAACTGACTTGGATGATATTGGACGACGACGGGGGATGATTGAGCTCGACTCGGAAAGAGAAGCAAGACAATATATACCAAGACTCACGCGATAGATCAACGTTTCGCGTCCCACCAGGGGATTTAGGACGAAGCGGAAAGACCTTGGGTTCAAGCGGTGGGTGCAAAAGCAAAGGACTCGAACTAAGGAGGTTAATTCCCGCCGAGCCCAGAGAAAAGGAAACGACGTACGTGCGACAGGTGCCCGACCTGATGCTCGAAATGTAACGCCGGAAGGCTTCTACGCTGCCAGAGCGAAAATTGTCACGCCCGCTATCCACTGGGTGAAAGAAAACACGGGAAGGATAGCTAGCCCCTACGCAAGAGCGAGGTTTGCGAGAAAAAAAAATCTGCCGCTGGTTTTCCACTGAATTTCGAAAACTGTCGCGCACGTACTTACAATCTCTGTGACGCCAGCGCACAGGGAGGAAAATGGGCTTCTGTTGTCAGTGAGAAGAGAAGGGCAGAGAAAGGGGGGATTTGGAGTCAAGGTCGGAGGCTGATTTTCCGGCAGGCTATATCACTTTTTCATCGCGATCCGCCAGTGTCGAGGCCTATAGGCGGGTGGTACCTGGATAGCCTTCTCTGGCTTCAGACTGTGAAACGGTGTGCGGTGGGAACAGGGCAATTGATCGGCCAGCCTCAGGACAAGAACACAAACTCAGACAAAGTCGCGTGCAGGCTTCTGTGTACGTGATTGGATCCGTGGCATGACGCAGGTGGCCGGCTCGGTCTCCCTACAAACCTAGCAAGTCCGACCCAACCCAAGCCAACCCAACCCAACCCGGCAGCAGCGGGAGCGACACGAGACAGCACCAAGCTGCCACACTTGTCGCGGTCTGAACAGCGGGTGAGACGTCTTAGTATCAGTCTTAATGAAGTCTTGGATTTGAGACCCGCTGTTGTCAGACCTTGACTTTGGATATCAAAGATGCCACCCGCAGCTTGTTTGAGCCCTGCTCCACCGCGTCATCCCATCCGATGGGATGTTTCCCGTTACGTTCTATTCCTAGTCTCAAGAACACAACAACAGGTTCAAAATCGCTGACCTGATCAACAAGGGTTGAATACATTTTTACGCGTCTTTGTGAAAATCAGGCAGTGAAAAAAGGTTTAGGAAAAAGCCTCCATGAACCCCAACGCTTGATCGGGACCGACAGGCTCCACTATGCTTTCAATTGGATCCTGGTGTTGCTTATGAATACCATGCCACCCGATCGCAATGAGAGACGACGCGGCTTGGTTCGACGTTGGCTTTGAGCCAATCTCTCAAATGCCGCTGCGAATCAGACTTTCGGTTGCCTCAATCACATTAAACGTGGCGGACCAGTATCTATGAACAGATCCAAGGTTTAACTATAGATTAAGAGGTTGACATGACGGGACCGAGATAGAAGGGGAGATGTTGATTGAGATCTTCAATTTAGACGTACATACATGCATGATTGATCGCCAGATCGTACGCGGCTGGCCCCCGTTGTAGAGAAATGCAATCGGTCGGAGCTGCCACGAAATCGAAAAATTTAACGGGGGAAATTTGCCTGCGGATACCAGAAGGTCGCCACAATCTGGATCCCACTGCGGGGACCTGGTCACCCGGTCGGGATGTCAGACGCTATGATGTCAAGAGTCTTCCACAGCATGCGGGATCCCGAGTCTAAAGATGCAGATCGTCTGTCACAGCGACGTCACTACCATCCAGAAGTCATCTGATGAATCCCGCCAACATGAGAAACTATCCATGTCCGCAATGCCGTTGTAGACTTGGTAGGTCAACTGACTTGCACGCTGGGTTCACTCCAGGCTGGGATGGCGATTCGGAGTTACGCTCGGCGAGACTGACTCCTTGAGAGAAATCAAGCGAAAATCTCGGACGTACGTCGTAAACGAGAATGTGGAGCTCCCCCCCAATTTCCACGTGCGTCACGCGTCTGGTCTGTGTAGCTGATATCATCATCCTCCATACGCCACTATGAGAGTCGGCATTACTGACATGATCGAGTGCCATGGCGTTTCTTGCTGCCTCCCTGTCGCAAGTAGGAACAAGAGTGAGATTCCTTCAAGGTGTGGTGGTGGTGGCACTTTTTTCGTAAAGGTCCCTTTTTGTATTCCTTTTTTTCGCGTTTTTGAATCTCGACCGCCACACTCAACTACTCCCCCTTCTCTTTGTCACTTCACACCTAATGATGATTAGGACTCTCTCTCGGCCGTCGGAGACTGCTGCTTGCTATTCACCAAATCGCCGCCCCCGCCCGCCGCCGCTCACCGCCGCCGCCTCCCGACCTATATTCTGACGTCGGAGGTGTCGTTTGGGGAACAAAGATGCCGTGGATAGCAGCACATGTAACCCGAAAGGGCCAAGAATACAAATGTGCCTTCACATTGAATAATCGAGGGCTGGTACCACAGGTAGTCACATCGGTCACACGGTCATCTCCCTGGCACATATTGTACGCCTGCACACCTTTATCAAGTCACAAGTCAGTGAGTGGGAAGTAATTGCATACTATCGACCTCTCAAGGTCCGACTATTCCATAATGTCAAAGCAGATAGGGATGCATGGTGGTCCAGGAGTTATCAAATGGCCAAACGGAGGGGCGGCGTCCTCCGCCAAAATGTCCAGCTTTTGAGTGACATGACCCTGAGGGAGGACTGTCACTGGCCAGGCATCGGGCCAATATGCTGGTGGACGAGTCGCCGCATCTTGTGCAGCTTGGGACACTCAATTTGGCTGTCGAAGCAGGGCCATCGAAGAAAGCCACTCAACGATGGCTCGTTTTGGATCTTGAAACCCTCCACTCGTTCCAATTGTCAGAATCTTGCAGAGAGCAGGTCGAAGCTTTGAATAATCTTATTGCGAATCCTGGAATCAACCTACATCTGGTCTATAGTCATGGAGGTGACGAAGTTATCATACGAGTCTCGGTCCTGCCTTCCGATGCACCAGGAAGCACTTGGAAGCGACCGGGAGATCGCAACGGCAAACGGAGGAGCCAGCTTCCGAAGCTATTCCACAATCTCAAAGATGGATGGAATGGAGGTGGCGAATGGCTTCATGCGAGGACTGTGAGGAAATCGGAGAGGCCGGTTCGACTGACGTTAGGCCGAAGACAAGCAGAGAATCAATGAGCTCTACGCCGAAATCCCATCTCCGCCGGATCCCTTCTTTGACGACTCGTCAATCACTTGCGCTTCGGATCGAGAGGCATATTACCGATTGATGGAACTCGACGAGCCGCGAGGCATCAAGACAATCATGTACAAGTATCAATTTGTAAGCGGCAGGACTTACGACGTAGTCTGACAGCTCAGCGATCGGTGTCACGAATGATACAGATGGAGACCGCACCAAAAGCGTTAGTAGACCCTATCTTCACACCTCTCAATGAATCTGGTCGTGAAGGCAAATATTTTATCAACTTCATCAACTGGGACATTCAAAGACATCCCTCACAGTACGAGCTTCCTCGTGGCGGCATCTTGTGAGTGTATATTCGAGGCAAATCGTTGAGGGCAGGTGCGAACAGATGGGAGTGGGCAAGACCCTCATGTGCTTGGCACTTATCACTGCGACTCTCCATCAACCTGTTCGACCGCCTCGTGTGACGCTTGACGACGTCTCTCCCTTGACCTCTCACACGCTCAACACATACCCTTTCAAGCGTTACGTGGAAGCCCGCGAAGCACTGGGAGTGGACTTGGCCATGCCACGCTTACCAACACTGGTTGATTTGTGTTCCAATATTCTTATTGCCAATGATCACTCCGCTCTGCGAGCTGAGTATGCTCCGACAACTCTAGTATCTCGGCTGAAAGAACCGACATTCTTCTACGAGACGCCGTTAGAGGAAGACTGTGTGAGAGGAGCCAAACGAAAATACCTCAGCAGCTTTACTCGAACCACCGAGTTAGTGCACACCACTCTGGTCGTCGTTCCTCGGATCCTGATGGGACAATGGAAAGACGAGATCAAGAAACACATCACAGAGGGAACTTTGTCAGTGCTGATTGTCACTTCCAAGATATTGCCCACCATTGACGAGATGAGGAAACATGACGTAGGTGACAGAGACGAGGCAGATGCTGACGGGCAGGTGGTCCTCATCGACGTTAATCGTGCGTGCCCTGTATCCTGCTCTTATTGAATGATAACCCAGGATTCGGTCAGGAAGAGAGCATTCGCCGCGCAAGGCTGGAAATGGAACCCTCGGAATTCCTGAAAGCTCGATGGAAACGGATCATCCTAGGTGAGGGCTGACGACAGCCGGTGAATCTGACCGGTACAGATGAAGGCCACGTTGCGGGAGATTCTAGTCCGACAAACGCCATGCGTCTCGCCATGGCGATGAGTGTGGAAAGAAGATGGGTTGTCTCAGGGAGTGAGTTGGGTCCTGAAATTTTGGCCTGATTCCACATAGCCCCTTCTAAAATCCTGCAGCAAGGGGGAGAAGCAGAACTTGCATCGACTTTACCCCATGTGCCACCAGAGGCGTCTGACGACCTCGAATGGTCACCCCGGGAGTTAAATGATGTGGCACGCCTCGGATCGATGATGGGAGGGTTTTTGGCCGTGGAGCCATTCGCATCTGAAAAAGTCTTCTCCGAACGTGTTACATCAGCCATTCGAGGTCGTAATGGACCCAAATTAGGAGCCATCTGGCGCCTCAAGTATCTCATGTCGGAGCTTATGGTAAAACATGAGTGAGCATTTACGGGGCCGGCCGGTGCTGACTCTCAGGCCACGAATCATCGATGCCGAGGCGAGGCTGCCCGACTCAAAATTGACCATTGAACTTCTTCGATTCGATCCCATGCAGAAGATCACTTACAACGTGCTGGCGGCACTCGTTGCGTCCAACGTGTATCTTAGTGAGCTATGCACAAGCTTTGACGCTGATGAATAGCCAATTTCGAGGATCAAGATTATTTCCTTCATCCCAAGAATGTAAAGTCTCTCAACACGGTCGTCCGGAATCTTCACCTTGCAACGTTCTGGTATTCAGCTCGCCATATGGGGGTCGCCAAGTCCTTGGAGCGGACGCAGTTCCAGCTCGAGAACAATCAAAACTTGAGCGAGCAGGCGCGAAATGCACTCAAGGAAGTGGTGGCGCATTTTGAGATCGCACTGAGTCACCCTGGTTGGACGGAATGGATGGAGCACGCTGTGTCTGCAGCTTACAACGTCTACGCAGATGTCCCCCTAGCCGTCCGAGAGGATTGGTCCGACAGTACGAGCTTCAATCCGAATCTCATCGCTGCGGATTCGCTCAAAGCGCTGCGTAATTTGAATCGACCCGGTGTTTCCATGACTCGACTTCAGATTGCCGGTGAGAGCCACCGGGCCCACAAGGCTGTAGCTGCACAAGCAGAGGACGAGCAGGATGATAAGCCGGCAAAGTCCAAAAAGCCAACGAGCTCCTCCAAGAAAGGGGCAGCCCATGCTCCTCGAGACGAGGCGACGCAAAGCGCGGCGCACGGTCCAACTGCTGTCCCAAAAGAAATCATGAGCAAGCGAAAAAGTCCAAAAAAGTCCAATGTCGATGATAACCTTCTCCTACTCCAACTAGAGGAGGCGGAGATGAACGCTGATCGAGACGCAAATTTGGACGATCTTCCGATGCCAATGCCACCCGTCATACGGACTCAGAGCCGGTCGACAAAGCTCAATTTCGTTATCAACGAGGTTCTGAAATCCCCCACTGACAAATTCGTCATTTTTGGGGACGTGTACGAGCTTGCCCATTTGACAGAGGCACTCGATCTAGTCGACGTGGAATCGTAAGTTTGATTCGGCCCCCGGGGCGACTCGAAAGCTCATTCTACAGGTGCTTCGTGGGAACTGCTGTCTCGGTTGTAGGACGTGAGGAGGCTCTTCGCAAGTTCCAAGAGCCTGCCGTTAGGGTCTGCTTATTGGACTTGAAGGTCGGAGCTCGTGGACTGTGGGTTCTCAAAATGGGGCACACGAGTTGACGACATCCAGTAATCTGGTTGCAGCCAATCGATTGATACTGCTCGCCCCAGTGTGGAGTCTCGACATCCAGGCTCAAGCTATCAAGGTGAGATCGTGAGGTGACCCGCTGACAATATCAGCGCATCCATCGAATTGGGCAAACAAGGGGGACTTGGGTACAGATCCTTGTCATGCAGGGAACGTTTGAAGAGGAGATCGCCAAGCGATCGTCAAGCATTCGCACAGAGAAGGATGAGAAAATTTATTCCCGAGCCATGATCGAGGTATGACCTGCCATCATTGGACCCTTGCTGACAACTAGAATCCTCGATTTGTCTACCTAGATCATGAGGGGGACATCTCCTTCCCTGTTCGTTTCACGCCGGATGTGCAGACACAGGCAGGAGGGCAAGGACGAGCAAGAGCCACCAGCCCAGATGTCATCACACCAGATAGCGCTCTGCCCATTACTCCAGTCGGTCGACGCCTCGATACAGTTCGGCTGTCTACTTCTCCCTCTCCTCGTAATGCGTCCGGAAAGCATGCCCCGCCTATTCTCAAGCGCAAAGCTGGAGGGAGTGAGGGGGACAATGGAGGGAAGAAGAAGTCCAGAGTCGCTTTCGTGTGAAGAAAGGCATGGTATGTCCATGAAAGACATATCTTAGATCTCGTCTAAGTCTCGGGGGAGCGTAGGCGTAGATTTACTACGTCTTACCTTCTTCCTCGATGAGCTGGAAGAGCGGGAACTCTGAGCTTGGCTATTCTGGTTCTGTCCTGATTTGGCACACCTCAGATGCATAGCCATTCACGGAGTATAAGCCTTGATGTCCGGTCTTGGTCCCAGGCGCACCTCAGGTTCTCGCTGGACCTCAGGCTCCCGCTGAGATTTCTCGATTAGGCCCAGATGGACCTCTTTGCCTTTCCTGGTCTCGACCGTCGCTACTACTCTACTGGTACCCTGGAATACGGGAGGACTCCTGTCCAGCAATACTGGATTCTTCCTGTTAGTGGTTCTTCTTCCTTTGACACCTTTTGGCTTGGAGGCAAGCTTTGCGATTTTGTCTACCATGTCGCTGATACGACCATGCTCTAAGACGCCAGATGCGGTACTTGTGCCGAATCGGGGATTCACCATATAGTCCTTCAAGCGCTTATACCGAGTCGATTGAAGCTCGGGAATCAACCTGTCGCTGACTTTCGTGCCATGTTTGAGCGCATCATGGATTCGCTGAAGGATCAGAGTGCCAAGTTCTCGTCGCCATTCTTTCCCGACAGAACTCCAAAGTAGAAGAGCGATCTGCCATTCTCCCCTATCCAGTGCACGATGCAGGAATAGTCTCTTAATGTCTAAAAGGTGTGACTCAGGGCTCCTTTGGATGATCGACCACGCCGCTTTGAGATCGGATCGCTTCAAGAGTCGGAGCAGATGAGAAATATCCTGAGAATAACCAGGAACCTTTTCCATATCATCTACTCCGCTCCAGTCGCCATGGAGACAAGCGTGACAGATGGCTCTGAGTGGATCACCCGTTCCCAGTCCCAGGAGTTTAGCTTGAATGAGGAGTCTAGAAGTCCTCAGGTCTCGCTGTGAGATGAGCTCGTCGATTGCAGGCTGGACTTTTGGATCTTCTGGAGACAGGGTCTTGAGCATGCTAAGAGCTTGATCGTCCTGGCCAAGCGCGCCGTATGCCCAAGCGATAGCGATGGAGTTGGATGTCGATGGTGAATGATGCTCGATGAAGGCTTCGAGGACACCTCGAGCGAAGTGTTTCAACTCTGAATCGCTGGACGAACCGAAGCGCGAGACCAGCTTGATCATCAAAGGAGCAGTGAGGGTACCCGGGTTGATCCAATGATCGTACAACAGCTTGACTATAGGGTCATCTCCCTCAGCAGCGATGTGGGTCAGAAAGGTGGTCTGTTGATTCGAGAATTCTCCGGGTGAGAGTCTATCGACATCCATCAGAAGCGAGACGACGGTCTCTATGCGTGGCTTGGCAGCGACAAGTCGAAGAATGTTCCGAGGTGAGGGTGGCTCATGGTCTTGAGGGAGAGACTCGTAGAAAGAGAGAGCTTGCTGGGGATCCATACAGTCAAGAAAGACATCCAAGGTAGATGAAGCAAGTGGTGGAATTTCGGCTCGTCGAACCAAAGAAGCTAGCATTGATCTCGCCCACTCTACTTGAGCTCCCTGTTGTCCAATCAAAGCTACTCGACAGGCTTGGAACAAGTAGGACACCGCGACTCTGGGTAATTCGACGTGATCCGCCATATCCGACAATTTGGTTGCCACCGTTTGAGAGGGATCATAAAATTGAAGACTGAGAGCCATCCGCAAGCTAGCTACCAACAAGATGACATATTTGGTATCGTTCGAGATCTGTGACTCGATCGCTTCGATGGAAAAAGGGATGAAATCGTCCTGTCTAAGTTCGCGGAGCTGTTCCAAGGCGATGTCGAGATGATCCTTGCCTAGATGCACCGGGACGGAGAACAGCTCCCAAGGTGGATCTTTCCAGTTGGATGATCGTAACAAGTCGGCCCATGCGACTCTGACAAGCTCTGTGTCATCTGCACCGTGTGCCAGCAACGCTCGGATGACAGATTTGCCAGTCTGTGATCCGACTGGAAGTAGGCTTCCGGCATCGATCAACGGCCTGATCGCAGCGTACATTGAGACGACAACGCTAGGCCGAAGAGCGTGCTCCAGGGGGGACTTGGCTTGGACTTTCAAGAACGTTCTCAAGACTTTCGGATCCTTGTGATGGAGAAAGACATCACTCGCCAGAAGTTGATGTAGGCCTGAAGGCTGGAGCTCGGTGTATATTCTTGCAAGCTGAGGTTCGATATAAGCCATAAACTGCTGAAACATGGGTCTTTCCCTCAGAGCGAGGTATGCTGAGCTTGGTTCGATCGCTTTGGTCCATATAGAATTTTGTGGATCCACTCGTCTGGCATAACGATGAAGGGATTGTCGAAGGTCTGGATAATTCCATTTTGGAGGATAGAGAAGAGCTTTGTAGAGCTCCGTGTCGCTTGCCCACTGAAGACTCTGAATCCGGGGATCGTTCGGTGAGATGGAAGCAAAGTCTTCGAGCTTGACTCTGGACGATGTAGCGACGGCAGAGGGGAACGAATGGGGTAAAAGGGAAGTGTGGTGGGTCGTAGGGGTCGATTGCAGGCTTGGTTGACGAGCCGAGGTAGCAGAGTGGCTCGACAATTCAGAGGATAGTTCGGAGGGCGGACGACTTTTGCTCTTGAGTCGAAGGCTTGTCACCTCTGTAGCGTCTGGAGGCTGCAGGAGAGGACCAGCATGGAGGTTAAGGGAATACCCCGGCCTCTTCGGAATGCTCGAAGCCCCTCGCATGGGGTTTGGTTAGTGCGAGGCTGCCCTTGCTTTATGAGCGAAACTTAGTCCATATTTCTACAGTCGATGGCTCTCTGTCGTGGCAGATGTCCTGTCCATTGGCTCCTGAGTCCACGGCAAATGCGAACCACTGGGTCAAAGTCTTAGAAGGATGTCAAAATGAATGGGTTCAGAAATCTCAAAATCTCTGAAATTTTTGTTGATCATCGATCGGTGAGATTTGGTCACACTACAGTTCTCTTTACAATACTATAACATGGTGAGTCCCACCGTCTGCATCAGCGGACCTATGCTGAAGTGCATTTAAGCCTCGAATATCTCGGCAGAAAGCAGTCAAGCGACATGCGTCGGCAGTCCAGCTCCCCGTCAAGCGATCTTTCGCAGTGGATGAAACGCAAGTTGTGGAATCCGTCGTACCGGGTAACGAACCCGGTCCGAGCAGGCTAAAGCCAACGAGACCGCCGATGGAAAGCTCAAGTAGGTGGAGAGGAGCGTCGAAGAAGAATGTATCTGATGCGCCTCGTCCAGCTGAACCTCCCGTCCCTGCCCACCCATACTCTCGGTCTCATGTTCGGAGAGAAAAACGAAAGGCGAAACAACAATTAGCAGGAGGCCAGCTACACGATATGGCTGTCGCTCTATCGCAGTCGCTGGGTGAGACTGAGCCAGAGTCCAAAGCTAGAGTGAGGACGAAGGAAGAGAAAGAAAAAGAGCGGCAGAGGCGCGAACAAGAACAGAAAGTTGGAGCTGTAGGCAAGAGCAGGACGTTGAAAGAGAGGAAGAGACGGAAGGAAATGTGCGGAATCCCGTATTGATGAGACACTGATGGGATAGCACGACTGAGGCGAGAAGACTTCCTGCAGTGGTCAACCTCCCTGTGTTCAAGCAGAATCCGTGGGAAACAATCCGAATACACGCTACCAATACGATAGCGTTGAAGGACAAGATCTAGGAATGGCATCATCACATATCCTGATGCTCTAACTGTCAAGGCTCGCATGATATCACTGCTGTATCGCATCTTCCACTTGCTCTCCAAAAACCTCGTTCCATACTTGGTCCCATCTGTTCTTGCAGCTCTTCGTCATGTCAGCTCCGGGATCAGGCCACGACCGAACCCACATTCATCGTTTGTTCAGGCTGTCCGGCTGCCCTCCCAGCTTCATTCACGGCTTTCAGGACTTCATCCCATTTCCTCCCTTCACCATACCTGAGCTGCCTATAAGCGGGAAATACATGGCATAACTCACTTGAGCTAGCCAGAGGGCTCTATCTTGGGCAGGGATCCAAACCGCAGGTGTGCTTTGAGCCGATTCCTGAGGAGCCGTGGCTGCAGCTCGGGGAGCCGTCTCCTCAGGTTCAGGATCGCTATCTACGATGACCCATACCTCAGGCTTCGACCTCAGATCCGCGACATCGTCTAGTTTAGCACCGATGATGCGCTCTCGTGCGGGCACTCTAGCCTCGTTCATCGTATTCGTCCTCTCACTTGTGAGCGTTGATTTACTGTTCGTCGATTTCGGAGCGACATCGGAGCGCCTCTGCACCTGCTTGAGCTTCTTTCGATCTGGAGGCTTGACACCTGGACCGTAGTACTCCTCATTGGCTGCATTCTTCGCCTGAATGTACTCATCTCGCCTGCTCCGACCAGCTGAAGGTTTGTAGTCGATGGATGACGAGGACCAGGAAGTGTCGGGTGAGAGCGGATCACGGAAGGGAGGCATGGCTTCTGTCGTAAACCCCCCCGGGGATCCTAGACCCGACGAGCTTGGGGTCAACGTACAGCAGCAGGAAGCTGCCTGTCTGCAGTTGGCCAGTCCTAGACGATGGGCTAGGCTCGCAAGAGTGACATGGTCGCAATAGACGACAGCCATCGCGATGAACAATAACACCTTGACGACATGATCTTTGATGGAAGCCAAAGGACCCGCCCTCTCACCTCCCCTTCATTGCTCTATGGATACATCTACTACATCTGCCCTTGCGCGCCGACTATTATAGGACCTCTGCCCATCCCAGATTGATCCAGCTCTCCACCAGATTGTATTTGACCAGATGAGTTGTCCCTTTGGCCAATGCAGCGGCTTCTCCACTATGGCGAAAAGGACAATCAGCGCGCACTGACATTGGGAGCTTCACGCGCAGACTCACCCTTCCAATGTGATCTCTCCGCAGTCTTTCCGACAATATATCAACACTGGGACATTCTTGTTCGGCTTGGCGACCATCGACATGCCATCTCCGTACGTATCTTCCATACCCCTCAGCCATTCTGGTAAAGAGTCCAAGACGGAATGTTGAAAATGGGTGTGCAAGAGCTCAGCGTATCGTTTGGCGTGAGACATTTCTGCACCTGATAAGAGGGGATGTACGGTTGGAGTGGATAAGATATATTGACAGTACTTCTCGATCTGTAGAATTCAGCCGAGTACAGGAAGGAAATGTGGTCAAGTGTCTAGACTCACCTTGCTGAGCCTGGTCCGAACATATGACCGAATCAAAAATTTGACTCGTTCCATCTCAGTCTGCACTAGAACGAGCTTGAAATGTTCTTCCTCTGATGTCTGAGGGTCAGACCGAAGCGTGTTAACCATTTTGGCCTGGTGACAGGACGTCAGCGTTGAGTCGACATTGGTGAAGTCCCTGGAGAAGCAAGCGACGCTTCACCGCCAAAGATCATGGCACGTACCTGCTGCTCCAGCTTGTCAAACAACGTATCCATCAAATCTCCCTCCCACTGCATGATATCCACCGTTCCTCGTTCTTTCACCCACACTCTACACATACGCTGAACGTCGTCCAAATCCGGATCATCGTCTAAATCTAAATCCAACTCGTCGTTGTCTTCATGTCCAATACCGATATCGTGGGCGGCGTCTTCTCCATCTAATACCGAGTCAAGTCCGATGGACTCGCTATATCTCCCTCGCCTGGGTGATATGGTACTTTCAAGCCGAGTGAGGAATGACCTTGAGCCTGTACCTCCTCCGCCGACTTCCAAGGATGATTCCGACACGAGACTCTGTTCTCTTGATAGGCTCCTCGACGAGGAGGCTTTGGCGCCATTGCCCCACTGTTGCGGTGGTCCTGCTTGTCTCCTTGCAACTGGCAAAGACTCATCCTCATCATCGTCGTCGAAAAAGGAGGACATGACAGCGATCAATTAGTCAGATATCGAAGAGACACAGAGAGATGATTTACGAGCGTTTACTTGCGCGCGACGCGACAACTTTTTTTTTTCAGATTGCATTGGCTCTCGAGGGGCCTGGTGAGATGCTCGACCGATCAACTCTATGCATGTCTCTCGAATCCTGCTTGGATGTCTTGCCCGATGCTGTGATCCTTGTTTCGCAGAATCCTTCCTCTAGTGCAGACATGACCCACTACTTTCTCTCACTGAGGGCAGCAACTCCTGGCAAGGTCTGAAGAAGGAGATGAGCCGAATTCCTGGATGCCCAAACCTACCTTGCCCTCCAGCAATTCGAGACTCGCTCCTCCGCCGGTACTGACGTGGCTCAATTCGTCTTCCTTGCCGGCATTGGCGACCAAAGTAGCAGTATCTCCACCTCCTACAATGACCTGAGCGCCACCCTTGGCAGCTTTGATACACGCATCGAGGAGAGCGTTGGATCCACCCGCAAAGGCAGGGAACTCGAAGACTCCAGCTGGTCCATTCCAGAGGATGGTCTTGGCCTCCGATACGGCCTGAGAAAACAATTCTCGGGACTTGGGACCGGCATCAAGACCCATCCAGTCGGAAGGAATGCCAGACTCGTCGGTGGCACTGCCAGTCTAGAGGGATGGGTTAGTCGACTATCACGCCGAGAGACCCACCTTGGCATCCTTGTCGAATTTGTCGGCAGTGACGTAGTCGACTGGGAAGACGAGCTTGACATTGTTCTTCTTTGCCTTCTCGACGAGCTCTTTGCACTTCTTGGATCCCTCTTCGTCAAAGAGAGATTGACCGATCTGTGACTTAGCTAATGTGCCTCTGCACCAGCTCACTTCGACATTGTCCAGAGTCTTCTTGAAGGTGAAAGACATGCCACCACAAATGATCAATGTATTAACCTGGGAAGTGAGCTGAGATCTGATTGAGCCCACTCACTTTGTCGAGCATGTTATCGATGAGTTGGATTTTGTCTGCGACCTTTGCTCCTCCAAGGATAGCGAGGAAAGGTCGTTCAGGGTTCTCAAGGACTTTGGCAAAGTATTCGAGCTCCTTCTTCATGAGGAAACCGGCGGCCCGTTGAGGAAGCTCGACTCCGACCATGGAAGAGTGAGCACGGTGGGCTGTGCCGAACCTAGGGAGGCGACGTGAGCTAGAGCCATGACTCGCCTCTTGCAAAGCTCACGCATCATTGATGTACACGGTTCCAAGGGCGGTCAGGTCATCCCTGAACTTCTTGACATTTTCAGGGTCGGCTGCAGCCATCAGCGACAATCCGCATTAGGTCACGCCCACCCTTGATCTTCTCGTCGCCTTTCTTGCCTTTGCCCTCTTCCTCGACGTGGAATCGCAAGTTCTCAAGCAGGAAGACTTGTCCATCTTTTCCAGCCAAGACCTCCTCCTTGACCTTTTCTCCAACACAATCGTCCAGGAACTTGACGTCTTTGCCAAGCAACTCCGAGAGCTTGGAAGCGACAGGCTTGAGGGAATATTTGGAGTTGGGAGAACCATCGGGTCGACCGAGGTGTGACATGAGAATGACGGATTTAGCGCCTAAATGGGAGTGAGCTGTGAACAAGAAGGCTTGGATTCTAGCTGACCATTGTCAATGGCGTATTTGATCGTGGGCAAGGCGGCAACGATACGCTTTAGGAGGATTAGACCCTTACTCCATAGGGATTTGCAGTACTCACAGCTGGGTTGGTGATATTGAGCTCCTTGTCTTGACTGAGTGCCGGACGTCAGTCCACATCTTCATGTACAATCATATTTTCTCACGGGACGTTGAAATCCACACGGATCAGCACACGTTGATCTTTGAGGTCAAGGTCCTTGATAGAGAGCTTGGAGGACAGAGACATGGTGAGACTGTTAATCTGAGCTATCGGAGGAGTATAAAGTTGAGAATAGAGGATCACCGAGAAGGCAACGAGTAAAGATATCGAGATGAACGGTCGAATGGCCATGCGGTGGAGGAGAGCAGAGCTGATAGTCAGCTTGAACGAAGTCTCCAAGTTGGCATTATTCGAGGCCTACACACTACTCACCTTGTATTTGCTTGTGTACTGTGGTTCTGGATGGTCTCAATAGTTGCAATAGCATACACAGAATAGCTCAGCTGAACATTATTGGCCCCCCATGGGATGATGCAATAGACACCTCCCCCACGTGGACTTGCCTCGGATTAATTGACTGATAAATAATATTTGTTTCAGCCTCGGTGAAGATGTGGCAGTAGTGATTTCATGTCGATCAGTGGCTGCTGACCTTCATTCACTTTCGTCCTTCCCAACGTATCACTCTTCCCTTCATCATCAATCTTCAAACTCACGCTCATCTCTCCATTGAGAATATTCAGACACCCTGGTCTCACATTCAGAGCATCTTGTTGCTACAGACTGGGTCAATACACGCATCCCTTCTCCCTTCCCCAGCTTCAGCGCCAAGCTCGCTTAGCTCGCATTGACTTGCTTGCTCCACGGGGACAAACTGGAGAGACGTTACAGTGAGTCTATCTCTCCTCCTCGCCACATCTTATACCCATGGCAGTGACTCAAACCTCACCCCCTTTACTCAACAACGGCAGCTGCCCATTTTACTAATGGTGGCACTCTAAGCGAGCTTGATCCGTGCACCCAATGACAGACTCCACTCATCTCTAAGCCCCTCAATCTAATTGCATGTTGACCTATATTGTCCGCAGAAATGTCCATCTCCATCCCTGTGGAAATCTGGCAGGCTCTCCTGTGCAAAATTGAATCCATGGAAACCCAAATCCGAGCGGCTGTGAGTGTCTGTCTGAGGACTACTGCAAGCCACTGACGCTCCTTAACCTAGCAGAAGGATCCAGAATCATCTCAGACCGTCTCTCCCTCTCTAGGCGCTCCACGACGAATCGACCAAGATCTCATCGCCATGAGGAACCCGAGAAACCCTCGTGGTGCCTTTTCCCCGGGTTATGGAGTCAGGGGGACCCAAGTCCACGAGGATCCCTCTGAAGACTTGATCAGTCTGGAGGGTACCACCCATCGTATCTATCCGGCTCCAAAAGAGCCATCGCCTCCGTCCAACTTGGAGGAGGGATGGTCAGAGCCGTCTGTTACGATTCGACATTCGGACAGGCCGGTAATACAGGCGATCGACAATGCTCAACAACGTCAGGCGCCACTGCAAGAAGCTATCCATTCCCCTGGATCTCCTAGTCTCGGGCCCGGAGGTGGCTCCTTCATTCCCTGGCAGGGAGGAGTTGTGTGAGTTCTCACCGGTCAGAACGATCTCACGATCACCTGATAATGTCCATACCAGATACAAGGACGAAAGTCTCAACGCTCCGGTCGAGCTTTCTGTCGAGGATCTCCTCTCAGGCTTATCAGGAAAGCGAGAGTCGTGGGGCCGCTCAAAGAACAAAGGGGTTACCATGACCGAGTCTCTAGGATGGCAACCGCAAGGTAGTCACCTCTCGGGACCGCCCGGGAGTTCTGGTGCCTGCAGAAAGTGCGGCAAGGAGGGTCACTGGGTAAGTCTGTTTACATCCTCAGCTCTGACATGTTCAGTCGAAGGAGTGCCCAAACCCTGGCTTCGGTCCCGGAGCCTCGTGCCATAATTGTGGTGTGACTGGGCATATGGTGAGGAATTCCTTCATTCATGGCTGATGACAGTCTCGAGACTGCCCGGAGTCGAGGAAGGGTAATTATGGCCAGGGAACTGAAGTACCATACTGGCCTTCCAAGAGTTCCCAAGCTGCAGACTCGACTTCGGGAGACGATGACGGTTGGGGGGAAGCCGTCTAAGCCATCAGCTCGTCATGTCGCGGCGGGACCGCATGAGCCACCCACGAGCGCCTATGATATTGACAATTCTGGAACTGGTGTGCAGACCCCTTCTCGAGCTCGCGCAGAGCCACACATCAATCCGGATCGACTACGAATGATGGGTCGTGGTGGAAAATCTACAGGACGACAGTATCAGCCTGGCCCTGGTCCAATCCGACAGGGGCCAACCGGATCAATGGCTCCACAGAGAGATAACGGATGGGGCTCGCAATCCAAACAGGTTATACCTGAACGAGATGTGAGCGTTGTTCAGCGCTCATTCATCCTCGACTAATCAACACCTGCAGGCCAATTTGGTCCGAACAGACGACACGGTGAGACACATAATACGGTGCAGACACTGAGCTGATGATGACAGGCGAGTAACGGATTTGGCGGCTGGTGATGAGTGCCGCTGACTCTATCATCAACTTGGAGCATGGAGACTGGCCGAGCATGTGTATGATATCATCAGGGAGAGCTTGTTGTACAGTAAGCGTTAGCTGTTAACCAGCAGCGGAGTGACCGTCAGATTCGTGCCTAGGGAAAAGTTGCGAAGTCAAGTAAAGCTTAAGTAAGGTCCTCACAGACACTACTCTAGCATCACTAGTATGAGCATGAACCACATCAGATCGGACAACTGGCCAGTTTGGACGTCCCTGCTGCGCGTGATCAAACGCCATAAAGCGAGACCTCAATACGCTTGATCAATCGCGACTCTCCTCCAGGAGAGTCAGGCTGGCAAGATGAATGGGGTGGAATGATTCGCATCATATCAACCCTGTATCATGCGATCGACGGTCTCGATCACGACGGCATTCGCTGCAGCGGCTTTCCGTTCCGCGACCATTCGCCTAATAATACTTGAAGGCATCGTCTCAGGCGTAGGAACAATACCCAGAGGATATGCCGTACCGAGGTTGATCTCCTCCATCTGGGGCAAGTATCAGCATCAGTCCCGCAGTCGGTCGGTGGGAAGCCGACTCACGGCATGAAGACGATACGCGTCTCGCGGTTCTTGCAGATTGATAGCGTTGGCCTGATCCTCCATCAGTACACGCGAAGATACCCCGCCCTCGCTCACCTTCCACAGCCTTCTTCTCTCTCGCTCGGCATCGCGTTGAGCTTTCGAAGCGTCCAGTTGCGCTTGTTGATCGGCACTGAATACATTAGGGAGACTGATCGCGGCTTTTCGGACCCAAGGCAGACTCACTTTGGCTTCCAGTCGATTCCCCATCGATAATTCTTCGCTTTGGGCGTATCTGCAGGAGTCGAAGCCTGGTTGTGGACCAGCAGACTCAGCATCAGAGACTGTGATAGTTGCAGATGCCGCTGAAGGCCACTCTCACCTTGTTGATCTTTTCGCCGGGCTCCCTCTTGGGCGTATTTGAACCTTGAAGAGAAGCCAAGGTCTGCTGTAAGAAGCTCATCGACGAAGACTGCGGGATGGCCTTCTTAGTAGATTGCGCAGCAGCTGCCCTCTTGGTCGAATCTGATTTGCTATGGGTCCCTTCTGCCTCCTGGCGAGGTGTCCCTGTGGATGAATCCTTCGCTTGGCCTGGCGTATCGTCTCCTTTGTCCTTTTTGGTTCTGGAGACGAGGTCCTTGACTGTCGTGGGTCGAGCAGACTTGTCAGCCCTTTCTTTATCGATGACTTTGGCTGTACTTGATTTGGAGGGTAGTGTTTCCGGTTGTGGAGTTCCAGTCTTTGACTTCGCCTTGAGCTTGGCCGATTTAGCGTGACTGCCTTCAGGACGTCCCGTGTTCTTCTGAGGTACAGTCGTCGCCTGCGAAAGACCAGCTTCGCCAGACTCACTAAGAGCGTCGTTCGACTCTGCGACCTCGACGGCAGGTGCCGTAGCATCGATCGGTCCATGCAATGGATGCCCAGCACCACCGTCGACCTCTGCCTTGCCACCTTTGCCTTTGCCCTTCTTCCCTGCTGCCTTTTTATCAGGCTTCCTACTGTAT
This sequence comes from Kockovaella imperatae, assembly GCF_002102565.1. Taxonomy (NCBI): domain Eukaryota; kingdom Fungi; phylum Basidiomycota; class Tremellomycetes; order Tremellales; family Cuniculitremaceae; genus Kockovaella; species Kockovaella imperatae. The sequence continues at coordinate 572,743 of NW_019028944.1, forward strand.
TTGGCAGCGACATCGGGCGTAAGATCGCTGGGCTTTGGCTCAAAGGTAGCCTGATCTGACCTTGTCTCAATCTCATCGACAACTCCAGGTGTGGGGGCTTTCTCCATCGGCATATCTATATCGACGTCCATCGCATCTGTACTGGCTTTCGCCTCTGCAGGTTGTTGATCTTCCTCATCGCTTTCAACGATCCGCTTTTTTCTCTTCCCTGTCAGTCCTGGAGTCGATCTTTTAGGTGGTGACGCCTGCGTCTTGGGCGCAGCGACTGGTTCCGGCAATACCGATGGGCCATCCGAGATAGAATCCCTCTTCTCCTTCTTCTTCTTCTTTTTCTTGTCCACTGACCCTAACGGACCTCCGCCAAGATCATCTTGATCATCTGGTAATCTGCTTGGCCCAGCTTGAGCCTCCTTAAAGTCTGTCTTTACTTCTTTGCCCTTTGTTCCCGGAGTCTGCTTCTCTCCTTGCTCAGGTCCCCTCTGAAGAGTCGGCCTCTCGGATCCATCCATGGCTGCATCCGCCAGAGGCCGGTCCGACCCGTCCTTCGAGCCGAGCTTGAACTTGATAGCCAATTTTGGTGCCATCGTCCCAGAGGCAGGTGCCGGTGATTCCGCTTCGACCGGTTGGCTCGGGATCTCTGGTAGGTTGACAGTCTTCTTCCGAGGTGATGTCCTACGGGCAGGTACAGGTCCCGCGTCTCCGGGTTCACCTGAACCAGCAGGGAACGCATTAGATGTTTTTCTCTTCTTCACCGTCTTCTTCCCTGTGAAACCTTCGGTCTGCGCCGTCCTTCCGCCCACATCTGTGCCGAAGGCTGCGGAAGCCCCGGGCTGTTCACCTGGCTCTCCTTGCTCCTTTTTGCTCTTGCCAGACGAAAGAGGTGCCGAGGATGGCCCTGCGTGAGAGGACGAAGACGAAGAGGCGTGTGCAGAGATCTTCACTTGAGAGTCCGGACTGTTCTGACGGGTTTCGTCTCGGGGTGAATCTGGGGGGCTAGAGAGTCCGGAGGAATCGGACATCATGCTGGGGTCCGGAAGAGCGGAGAGCTGACGACGATTCAAATACTTCAGCCGGTTTAGGGTCTGAGGGAGGGCCTCGATGCTATCTGATGCGTGTGTCACAGCTGGTCCTCGTATCTTCGAGCGAGATGTAACGATACGCGTGGACCTGTTTCGATGAATGCTCGGTTCTGATGGAAATAATGTCAAAGACAAGGTCAAGAATTGACAAATGAATGGGCACACAGTCTGGGACCGCGAACCGGAGGAAGGCACACTCGATGGAAAAATTGGTTCCGTCTCATGTGATCACGGTCGAGCATAGAATGCATGAGAGGGACATGGCGCCAGCACCAGAAACCCCCAAGGATGCACAGGTTTGCCCAATGCTCGAACCTCCGTCGTCACCAAAAAGCGTCTAGTCACAACACAAGGCTTATCTATACTTGTCCTTTTTCCATCCATGTCCCTTAGACTCTCGGCGCCATCATCCTCAGAACCCGAATATCCTGAAGACGAGGTACAGGACACAGCCTGTGAATCTCATGGTTGACAGACCAAGGACAGCGTAGAAGATGCAAGTCTGGGAGGCGGGTCAGTCACAGTGGATTCTGAGATCGTGATTACTCACAAGATATGGATTGAACGCTGAGGCCGAGGCCGTCGGGATATGTTGCTTGATCCAGTTGACAAACACTGAGGAAGTGAAGAGCATGATGACGAGCATGTTGATACCGAGGAAGAGAAGCACGACATTCGTTCGGAACGTTCGGTCCTCTGCGAAGTGTGTCAGCTCAATTCAATCACCTGATCAACGCTAAACCCACCGTCTGATCGCTTGGTCTCTGCACTTCGCTTCTCATGGACCTCTTTGGCAGGGACACGCAATTCCGAACGAGCCTGTTGCCAGAGAGCCTCGACATCCTCTTCTTTAGTCGGCAGAGCGACCTCAGCCTAAGACGACACGTCAGAATCCTCTCAAGCCAGACTATCCCACTTACCATCTCCTTGCCGTCCTTTTCGACCTTCTTTGCGCCTCCCAGATCCTTGGACGACCCATTGTCTCCCTTTGTACCCCAAGACACATCGTGAAGGTTGCAAAAGGCATAGATGAGAAGAATGTTGACATAGGAAGGCAGCAGGAGCAGGTACTGCACGAACGATGTGATCATGTGCCAGGGCTCGAAGTAGAGGATCGACGAGATGAGGTACATTCCATACGTTGCAAGCAGGGATAGGGCGAGGTCGACAAAGGTCTGGTTCTCGAACAGAGCACTGACATTGGTCCAGCCTTCCGTAGTGTGGGGCACAGTCTCGTACACCGTCCACGCGGCAACGTAGAGCAGGATACCTTGACAGCAAGCAAAGAGCAGAATGCTGCACGTCAGCGCGGGTCTGACAAGACGACGACTCACCAAAGTGTGTACAACCAATTCGATCCCTGCGGCCTGTTGCCAAGAGAACAGATGATGACGATGAAGCTGAAGCAGTCAGACGATTGATTGATTCTGACATCGCGTATGACACTCACATCAACGCGATATAGACCTTGTTGAAGACCTCGAAGATGTCCTGACCATAGCCGCCAAATGGATCTTTACTGCCAGACACAGACGAGTCGATCAAGAAGAAGAACGCGAGGTAGAATGAAGACACGGAGAGCACATTGAAGATCAAATTGACAAGATCTGATGAGCGTGAGCTTAGCCAAGTGCACCCAGAAATGCCAGCTCACTGTATACAGTCAAGATGGTAAGGAAGAACTTTCGAATGATGTTGTGCCCAGAAGTCCAGATGCGCCAGAAGCACACCATAGCGTATGTGGCGGCGAAGATCGATCTGGAATGGTCAGTCTCGCAAGAGAATGTGTGGCTCACCCGTTGAGCCATCGTCGACGTTGGGAGATGAATTCCGGCACACGAGACGGCACATCTGTTCCAGCCTTGGCAGACTTGACGTATTGCAGCCTCCATTTGGCGTTCTTCTTGCAGACGATTTCTGAGCATTCGTCAGCACTGCGACTGGCGACTGTAGTTTGACTCACCGAAGGCAAGGATACGATCTTCTGCCAAAAACTTGTTTCTGTCAAAGATGGACGCAGTGGCACCAGGTAGATTCATCATTTCACCATGGAAATACGCAGCAAGGGGACCCGTGCCGTCTGCGTGGTTCGACACGGCGGCATATCGGTAGCTGTGGGCAGTCAGTCATGACTAAAATCCAGGTTACGGGGGACTGACGCTGAGAAGGCTCCAGGCAAGACTGAAATCAAACCAAAGACCGATTCGAAAGGCTTGTCGAGAATATTGGACATCTGCATCGGTCAGCAAACCTTTGCCGCCAAGGCTGATCTATTCACCTTGTATTCAAAATTCTGTCCAGCAACGAGCGGGTTGAACAGAAGCTTGCCCCAAGGGCCAGTATCGGCGAAGATCTCTCCGCATGCCCCGCCCACGTTCTGAGCAGTAAGTCAGGTCAAAATCTTCCGTCATTGACAGCGGGGTATCTACCTCGTGCTTCTCGAAGACCTTGTAGAGCTGTTCCTGGTCAGCTGAGGGTCACGATCTGATGAAACAAGATCTCGAAGCTTACCTCATAAATACTTCGACCCGAGGGCTTGGTGCCGACGTCGAGGAGGACACAGACGTTGGGCTGGATTAGAGGTCCGAACGCATTGAAGAACCACCGATGCGAGTTGAGTTTTTTCTTATTTTGTCTTGAGGCCGTGTCAGCTTTCCGTGGACGGTGCTGGCTCACTCTTTCAGACAGAAGATCAACTGAACGGGGCAGGATCCGAAACCGACATCTCCAGTTTCCGAGACGGTTATCTGGGAGGTGTACTCGAAGATGTGCGCTTGGGTCTCCTTGTCCAATACGGTGTCCTTCATGACTCCCTGGTGTTCGGTATCAGCTTTGGCATACAGCTTAAAGGAAGTGTCGGCTGACCTCGGCGTACACTCCCATGAGCTGTAGAACTTTGAGTACTCTGGCATCAACGACCTTTCGGCCATCGGCGACGATGCAGACGACTACCTTTTGCCAGGCTTGAGCCCCCCATGTCTTTGATCGGTTCCGTGTGCAGAGATGGGCAATATTCTTGATGACGGCGTTGAGGGTACGGAGAAGAAGGACGGAATCCTCGTTGTACATCGTCATGACGATCTGTGGTCGTGGGTCAGTGTTGATCCTTACGGTGACACCTTGTACCCCTCACGAATAGCTCAGTCTTTCTTCCCCACAGGTACTGCCTCAAGGAGAATTTGCGCCTCATAAAGTCGTCGGGGTCGCAAGTCGCGGCGGTATATCTCATTTTGGTCACTTCATCCTTTTCGAAACCCATTCCGCCACCCGTAGGGACTACTCCCTTTGGCACGGGCACGTCCATGATCAAGTTTCCATTGACCAGAGGAATCTGCTTGACGACCCGTCGTTCAAGCAGTTGATTTCGGACCTGGTGCCAATGATGAGAACCTCCAGCGGGAGTCATTGGGGTCTGAGGAGGCGCTTGACCGTATGGCTGATTACTGTAGGGTTGACCGTAAGGTGACTGAGGGGGGTATGCAGAGTATTGATTCGGGAGGGGTGGTACGATTCCGCCAACATCCCATTCCTTGTTCGGCGTAGCGAGGTGAGTCGTCGACGAGTACGACTTGCTCTCATCCGGAAAGTCTGAACGATAGCTTGAAAAGGACGGTCTCGACGCCATTCCAGGGTGAGAGGGAGGCAGAGGGAATCCTCCATTCGAGTGACTATCATAATGCTGCATCTCGTGGATCTCTGGTTGAGCGATGGGTGAAGGACCTCGTTGGAAGTCGGTTGATACGCCTGGAAAGTACGAGTTGGCAGGTTGATGGTACGAGTCGTGAGGAACCTGCTGTCGAGCCCCGCCAGTGTGAGGCGGTGATGAGAAATCTCTCTGTGAGTAAGCGTTGTTGTTATTGTAAGTCTGTTGAGTTGGTGTAGGAGCAGGCCTAGTTGGCGAGTATCCCGAATCTGATCCTGGTCCAAGTCCTCCAGAGGTGGATCGAGAAGGGGAGTAGTAATCCGGCCGGCGGGGAGAAGGGATATGGTCGTCCTGATACCCGTAGTTGTTCATGATGGTAAAGCGAATGTGTAGTGGAATGTATCACAGATACGATCGGAGCCAAGGGGATGGATAAGTTGATGAGAGACGATGATGGGTCTGATGTTGAAAGGGGGTGGGGGCTCTGGTGGTGAGGGACCCGCGGGAAGGAAAGTAAGGGTGATCCGTGCAACGAGTTGGCCCAGGAGCCACGCTGCCAAGGTGATGAGGACTGGGTGTGAGCGACGCGTGAGTCCGACTCCAGCGAAGCAGAGAGAGAAAGAGGTGATCGAAGACCAGCTTCTAAGGTTGTTAGTGAGAGATGAAAGGAGTGGTGGGATAGAAGGATGAGAGGATGAGGGGGTTAAGAGTTCACGCGTGACAGACAAAAGGGCCTGAGTGTAGATTCTGATTTTCTTTAATTAACCGCGTTATCACCCTTCCGCCCAAAAGTTACACGCGTCAAGTGAATGTGGCAGTGTGGCAGTGACTTGGTACTGAGATCTAGGGAGGGAAGAGCAGCTGCAGCAGCGTGGGGACATGACAACGGTGTGAGGAAGGGTAAGGGGAGGGGGTAAAAGGGGACAGAGCCAATAGACGAGTCCGATGACCGATGGTCTGTCTGATGGTGCTGCTGCACCTGGTTCGCATGGTAACGATGCTCACCGCCGCCTGACGCTTATTGTCCAGATAATTACCGTACACTGCACACAATCTGTGTGCGTCTCCAGTGTGAGCATCGGCTCACCACATGACGAGATACTGATAGATTTCGCGGTTTGCGGTTATATAGGAGGTCCAGTCGAGATGCCTGGAGTTCCATACGTCCACCTCGATCCCGTCTTCTTCGAGCCCATCCCGCTCAGAGAGCTGTACGAAGAGGTATCTGTCGATCCGTCACGTCCCATCGCTGGAGGCTCCATTCCGCTTTCATCAAAATCGTCCAAGAGCAGTGGTCTAGTACCGAAGATGGCTGTCCCTATCACTTGGGGTCCAATCGAAACGCCCCCGCCTGCGTCTTTGCCCACGCCTCAGTCGACGCCTGCGAAACTGAAGAAGAAGAAATCTGTTCATTTCTCCAATCCACCAGATGCCATCATCAATGTCCCTCCTCCCACGATCGACCTGGCATCAACAGGTCTACTGACGCCGGAGCCTACGCCCGAGAAGAAGAACAGTGTGTTTGGCAAACTGTTCACCAAATCGAACAAGAATCCTCCTCAGACTCACCTGGACCCCGCGCCGCCTTCACCTCCTGCTGAAGATGATGTCCCCACATGGCAACATCACGCCTCCTATTTCCCAACCTACGAGCCTATTCATTCGGACCCATTGACCATCCCCGGTGTACCCGGTGTCAAAGCGCATGAACGGTACTTCCCATCGTATACCCCCTTGCTTTCAAAAAGCGGAACGGAACTCATGAACTCGTCAGCTTTCGCATACGCCCTCGATCCGGCAGTGTCTCAAGCTCAAGCTTATTCAGCTGCGATGGGACATAATGTCATCGTGCATTATCCTGATTTACCTAAATTTGGAGAGTATCAAGGTGGGAAAGGGAGTTGGTCAAGTGCGAGACGGGGAACGGATGGTTGGACTGGATATGGCTGGGAAGGTGAAGGGACAAAACTGCCTGACAAGGATGGATTGACATTCGGAGCGCCAATGCCAAAGGGTCAGGAGTTGTCCAAGGCCGGTAGTGTTAGCGGTGGCGGAGCAGGAGCCTTGCCGTCCGGTGGGGGCGATGGTGGAGGGAAGAGCAGAAGCAAGAGCAAGAGTAAGAGCAAGAAGAAAGACACTGATGAGGGAGCTGACGGGGAAGGCGGTGGCGGTGGTAATGATGCAGAGTGATTCACATGCGCTAGAGGTCAAGAGAGGACACATCGAGAATGCATTCCCAGATACATTCATTCGCAGCCCACGCACATTAAGTGCAGCTGACTGGCGGCTCGTACGGTTTTGCACTAAATGCAAATCAAATTTGAGAGGGGACGAAGCGCGTAGCTTTGACCGCATCTGGCAAGGCCAATCCGGCGACTTCAACTGGGATTTTGATGGGGATCCTCAGGGACGTCCCTGACTGCTGATCATGTGTTGCAGGCTTGCGACTTCGAAAGGGGCCTTCAGCTCAGACGTTGCGATATCGCTACAGCTTGGTAGCGAGGACGAATCCACTGGCAGGCTCAAGCGTCAGCACTCATCACCGAAGACTGGTTGGCGCAATGGCTGGCTATAGGTGGCCGGATCACTCACTCCCAATGTTTCGCTCCGACTGTCTGCGTCCCACTCAACAATACAGTCTTGCCATTATCCTTTTCGGCCCAATCATAAAACTTTCTCAGTCCAGCAATGTTGGCATCTTCGTGGGTGTTACTTCGGTACTCTGAGGTGATTCTGAGCGGCGTCGATTCAGCAAAGCGTGGAGGAACAAGCGGGTTAGGAAGCCCACCTTCCGCCTCGAATGGCATTGTCGATGAAAATCAGAGCACCCTTTCGAGAGAGTCTGAGAGCTTGTTGAAAGTATTCAGGGATGTTTCCCTTGTCCGCGTCAATGAAGACAAAGTCATACCCTGGAGACAGGATCGTCAGGGACGACAGCAAGTAAGGAGGATCTGAGGCAGGACAGAGGAGCCAACCTCGATGCCACTGCGACTCACCGGCATCCTTGAGACCCTCTGCCTCTCCAGGTGGGCTCAACCCTTTCAACGTGTCCACAGCTTTACCAATGTGAATCTTGGGGAAGGGGTAAAGATCGGCATCGATGAAGGTCTGGTTGGAGATCTTGGCGTGAAGAGGGTCAATCTCAAGGGTGTCAATCTGACCGTGCTTGGGCAGAGATCGAGCGAGGAAGACGGTCGAATAGCTAGGTGACAAGGACACGTCAGCAAGTGGATACGCATCGACGCAGAGTGGGTTTTGGAGATGTGGAGGGTGACTCTGTGCCCAGAAGATAGATGGCCAATGGCAGTGAATGGTCTCGATTTTCATAGCTACCCTGGGACAGGGAGTCAAAACTCACCCCCACAGAGTTCCAATTTCCAGAATCTTGCTGGCTCCGACACTCTTCGCGAGGATACTCAACAATTGTCCCTGTTGAGGGGACACTGCGATCTCAGGAATCCCCGCTTCATGAGCCCTCTTTCGACATTTCTCGAGGACCTGGTCGGCGCCGTATCCCGGCGCGAGGAGCTTGGTGTCAAGGTACGCGTCGGTCTTTTGGGCCGTATGTTCTGCAGAGAGAGAATGGGTGGAGAGGGATGAGATCGTGAGCGCAAGATTCCTGGCAGGGCGATCAAAGACAGAGTGGTAAGAGGGAGTGAGGGACTGATACGACGGCGTCGAGAAACTCGAGTACCCGGATCGAGTCATGGAGGTGAAGCACGAACGAGTCTGTACAAGTCGTGTCGTCGTCGTTGTCGTCAAACGCTGATCGAACTCACCTCCAGTCGCCACATCTGACGGCATAGGTGGTCGATCAGAATTCGTCGAGTAGACCACTTCCTGAGGCGCTAGAACGTCGGCAGACATGGTGAAGGGACGATGATGGTGTGGGACAGTGAACACAGGCGAGGGTCTAGCTGCGTGAAGAATTGTAGACTTTGAGGAAGACTCTGAAGTCAGTCGAAGAAGGCGAGGTCCCGGTCGAGTAGGAAGAGATCTGCAGAAGTGCTTCATGTTTTATACCCTGATTCCTTTCAGACGGAATCGTCGGCCGATGAAGGAATGTGCAAACTTGAAAGCTGAGTCATGCGACCCTCTAAGCTGGTAAAAGAACGGCGAGAGGCGTCACCCCAATGTGCGAATTGACTCGCGCGATCACTGTAGTGTCTCCCGACTCGCAACAGAGTCGAGTCGACCCAAAAAGACTTTATCAGATAATAATGGATCAAAGATGAAATTCGCGCATTCCGAGTCGGATATTTATTCGAGGCGTCGTGACGAACACTTTACGGCTACAAGCCCATGATTCTCTTACCCGAGGCAACGCGGAAGAAAACCCCTTTCCGCGAAGGTCCCCCCCCCCTATGTTCTCTGTGGCTTTGGGCTTCGGTCGACTCGGGCCCGATACCGCCAAGAGTGCAATAATCCATCCTACGCGACGCATAGAAAGGTGAGAACACCATCCGTGATCGGATCGATCCACCAAGGCGATGGATGTGATACATACCAAAAAAAAAGGGCGCGCGATGGCGGGACTGATACCGTAGAAAGACTATATTGAATACCGCAAGCGACGAAGCATGGACTATCGGACGAAACACTTGTACTGCGAAATCTCAGCGACGCGTGTGTGGGGCCTGCGTGGTGACTTACAGTGGCGAACGCTCCAAGGACAGCAAACAAAGCTAAACTTCCTAAAATCCCTCCAAACCAAGCATACTGAGCATCTGGGCGTCAATGTTCGTCCACGTGCAGAGCAAGACGAGAGACTCACTCCGGTCGTGATATCCTGTCCAGGAACATGAACGTTCATCCCCCAGAGACCAGTGACCAAGTTCATAGGGCTAGACCGGGGCATCAGCGCGAAAATCAGGAGACAGCGGAAGAAGAGCTCACATAAGCACCGTACCCAAGGCTGTCAGTTTTCTGGCATGCTCATCAGATTATAGACTGGGAAAAAAAAAGAGAACGGCCCGGTCGACTCACGAGAGCACATCGTTGATCTGATTGTTCGCATCGGTCATTTCGATGGATATCTGGGCGAGGTAGTTGGAATGAGATCGGGACAAGATCTTCTCATAGTGATTCAAGTTCTGCGTCATGGTGATCAAATGGTCTTGAATATCGGAGAGATAGAGACCCTAGGTACATACGTTCAACACAATCTCTAAAGGGAGTCTCGTCTCACTCACAATGTCTGATTTTGGAGCCACCAGCCATTGCTCGTTGCCTATTGCATCGGATCATCAGCAAGTGGCTCTTCAGCAGCATCCGCACTCACATCGCTTGGCCAGACCCTTGACCACATCCGCCTTGTTGCCCATCAATCGAAGTAGTCCCATAACCTTTTTACGACACGTTCCGATCCTGGAGAGGCGTCGTCAGCAAACGCGCTTAGACTTTCGTCAAGGATGAGATCGCGAGCGTATATCCTCGCTTGACTCGGCTCGTCTCGACTCGGACTCACCGCCTCAACATGTCACTCTGCTCCGCCTCCTTTAAAATCAACACCAGCTCATCGATACTGTCGACTTCGTACTCTATGCTCTGGATCAAAGGCCCAAAAGCATCGGTAATGTCATCGATAAGAGCATACGAGATCCAATCGGAGGTGACGGAAATGTAATCTTTGAGATGCTTGATTCGACGACGGACGTTCTGAGGGTGGGGTGTACCTCGGAAATGGAACTGCGGACCAAAAGCGTCAGCGATGAGATCCAACTCCGATGGTTCGAGGCAGAGCTTTAAGCGAAAGCCTCCTCCCACTTACCGACAGTGTGCCTTCTCTAAAAACGATAATGTACATGTTGAGTGGTTCGAGGTACGTCTGCGAGTATGGATCTTGATCGAAAGATCTGAAACAGACCAAATAATAGTTTCTGAACAGTTCGATTTTTTCTCGTGTTTCTTCGAGGAGAATGTCTTCAGTCGTCAACGGATGAATGCCAAAGACCTGACCATGAGATATCAGCAAGGGCATTTACAACGGTCTCTGCCATAACGATCCTCACCTTTGACAACATTCTCATTTCGTCATCTGTCGGTGACAAGACGTCCAGCCACCACGTCGCAGCTTCCGGATCATCCTCCTCGTCGACCTGCAGACCACCGGGCGGAGGTGGAGGAGGCGTCATGGTCCCTGCCACACCAGCTGCCGCAGCTGCTTTGGCCAATAGTCCAGTCTTGGTCCCGATCTGAGCGTTTGCATTCCCATTCGGGACGCCAGAACCGGTCTTGACACTTCCATCGCCGTAATCTGTCGATTCGACTTGAGGCGATCTATCCACTTGCTTGCCTCTGAATAGATCTTCAAACGATTGTCCATCGGCCGGTAATTCCGCCAATGTCCTCGCATGGATCGTCACCGGCAGGGCATTGGAATAGAAGGAGAATCTGTAGGGTCGATCATGCCCAGGCGCTTGATCTTTGAATGGGACAAAGCCATTGCCACCTAGATTCTTGGGCTGCCTGGGTGCCTTGAAAGCAGTAGCGGAAGCTGAAGATTCAGGCGCATCGTCCGATTGACCGAATCCTTCGAAAAGGGCAAGTTTGCCCTGACGGCGTTGAACAGGGTTTGACTGAGAGAGTTTGCGTTGTCGTCTTCGATGGAAAGGCGTCTCCTCCTTTGGAAGAGATGATCCGCCATTCTCATCTCCGTACGCGCTGATGGTGGCTGTCCTCTCCATCGTTCCGAAACTCTCGCCTGTCACTTCGTTCGCTGGAGGCGTATGATCCGAGCTACTTCTTCTACCTGATTTTTTCGAGTCTTCGATCCAGTTGGGGACAGTCCGATCATCACGCTTCAACTCGTCCCTTGCAAATTCCTCCATGGGCCCAAAGTCGAACTGATTTTTAGCGGTGAGGTGCCTATCATCCATATGTCCCATATGATGATGTTGACTCGAATGTCCAAGACTGTGAGGATGACCCATACCTTGTCGTCCATGTCCTCCAGATACACTCCCGTTCCCAGGCAGCAATCGCGAGTGACTGTCGTAACCTGACGCATCGCTTCCTGATCCATTCCCATTCAATCCTCGTCCATCTCGATGTCGACTGTGATCCATCATACCTTCTCCTCGCTCTTCATCTTGATCATGATGTGCTTGGTGATCTCCATCCTCGGATCCAGTATCGTCATGGATCCTGAACGCTCCTGAACGAGCTCGGTCCATATCGTGTTCTTCTCTATCACTCAAATGAGGAAAACTTCGCTCGTCAATGGGTGATGTCGACGGATGATGTAATAGGGAAGGTCGTACCACAGGCGACGTATCGGCATTGACCATGCTTCCTGATCGAGCCCGGGCTATAGCAATGAGAACCATCAGCGACCTGTGCTTCCATGACAGGACATCGACACGCACACATGCTCATGGCACTCTCTATATCCTGTTGTCTCTGTCTCTCCCTAGCCATATCAGGATCTTCTCTATCCCTATATCCTCCATTTCCTCCTCCTCCTCCTCCACCACCTCCACTCACTCCGGCACTACCGCTACCTCCAGGTCCAACACCTCCTCGGTTACTCACACTCGTTCCATGCCGATGAGACATATTCGGAACGGAGAGTCCAGCGGGTGTAGACCTAGCTGGTGAGAGAGCACTCGGTGAAATGGTGATGGCGTGAGTCCGAGGTAGATCTGGATCATATGATGTGATCCGAGGTGAAGATGGCGACATGGTAGAATGGGGACGAGATGTTTATGCTGACCTGCTCGGGTAGCAAGGGATCGATTCGTTCGTGCTCGAAGTGAGTGGTCTACCGACGAGAAGATCCAATTTTTTCCACCTCAAGGAGGCAAAAAATAGATTATAATCAAACGTGGGAGGGTCCAAGATCCGTTCGTTTTTGGGAATGCTGAAGCAGTAAAACAGATGCCGATGCAGCTGCTTCTTCCGACGATCCCAGTCCCGCCGTTGCAACAACAACCCAGACGATATACAATACTATATATGGAGAGGTCAGCTTTCCAAGGATGATCGCAGGAAGTTTGGGCTGAAAACAAGACGTCAGCGATTTCAACGGGCTTAGGTGATCAGCAAATTGATTCCGCCACTTCCTGTACTCCTGGCGACCATGTATACATATCATACATACAACAGACGGCAATGATCATAAATGTGCTACAATACAACTCAGTATCCTCCACCTGCGTATTTCTGACTCGCAGCTTGAGCTCTACGATTGGCGTCTTCGAGTTTGGGACAATCTTGGATACCGTGACCGAGACCTGAAGAGAGAGTGATTAAGCTTTGGGAGAGAGGGCAACGACCTCAGACGCAAACTCACCGCCACAGATCGGACAACCCTTGAGTGAGGTTCCGTGTGCTGCTCGTGGGTCGTCTATGGATAGCAAAAATTCGGGGATCCTATAACGAGGCGTGAGCGAGAGTACGTGACATCCCTTGCTTGAGCCAGCATTCCTCGCTCGCTTCGTTCGCTCGCTCGTTTGACTCACTTCTGCTTCGCTTCCATCAACAGATACTTTAGATCCAACAAGGTCTGTTCACTCGTATTCATATTCACAAACGTCGTCGCAATCCCCGTTTTCCCGGATCGTCCCGTTCGTCCAATTTCATGCACATAATCTTCAATCTCCTTCGGCATGGAGTACACGATGACATGCTGGATTTCGTTAAAGTCGAGTCCTTTAGATGCGACGCCAGAGGCTACCATCACGTCTTTTGCGCCGGTTTTGAATGATCGAATGGCGTATTCTCGTTCTTCCTGAGCTGAGGAGAGGGGAATGAGCACGATCAAGGGGGAAAGACGCATAAATGCTCACTCTTGCTGCCGTGGATGGCAACCGCTTCCACACCTTTAAGCAAGAGGTACTCCTGTATATCTGTCCAAGTGAGTTGACCGCGTCCTTGTCAATATGCAGCTCACCATCCACTTCGTTCTTGCTGTCACTGAAGATGATGACTGGCGGAGGGGTCTTTTGCAAACATTCCAACAAGTAGACCATCTTGGCTTCTTGCTTGACGTATTCGACCTCCTGAATGACATCCATGTTCGCAGCACCCGCTCGACCGACATTGACCAGGATCGGATTGATTAATGACTGTTGAGCAAAGTCTTGAATCTTCCGTGGCATGGTAGCGGAAAATAACAGTGTCTGACGTTGATACTGGCCGGGACATCAGCTCCAGGCCGATTCGCGGAGGAAGAAGCTCACCTTGAAATGAGACATAATGCTCCTGACATCCTCTTCGAAGCCCATATCTGGACAGAGTGAGTTCAAGAACCCATCGTGGAAGTGAGACTCACCTATCATCCTGTCGGCTTCATCCATACATAGATATCTGTTTGCATTAGCCAGGACCCACACTTTCCCTACTCACTTGCAATTGTTCGCATTCAACCTGCCCTTGTCCAGCATATCCATCAGCCTGCCTGGCGTAGCCACGGCAATATGGACCCCTCGACCCAATACGTCCCCTTGATCCGCCATGTTGATACCTCCAATGCAGAGCAAATTCCTCAACTCGGGATACCCTCCCTCCTTCAGGGCTTTACACATTGCCTGTAATCCTTCATACGTTTGTCGAGCGAGCTCCCGGGATGGACACACAATGAGCCCGACAGGTCCTTCACCTCGGACAAACGGGATCTTGGATTCCATTTCGAGCGCTTGCATGATAGCTGGTAGGGTGAAAGTAAGAGTCTTGCCTGATCCTGTGAATGCGATCCCAATCATATCTCGGCCGGTAAACCTGGGAGCGATCCCATCAGCATGCAGTCAACGCCGGAACACTGTGCACACCACTCACGCCGTGGGTATACCCTGAATCTGAATAGGTGTAGGACGCTTGATTCCATTCCTCTTCAGATGCTCCAATATCGGCTTGGGGATCTTCATATCTTGGAAATTTGTGATCGGAGGGGGTATCTCCTCTCCCTCTACTATGATATGATGCTTTTCCCTGACCGCTTGCCATTCCTCTTCTGACATATCCCGGATAAATCCTGGTGGTCGCCAACTGAGGGACGGGTGAGTAACAAGTCAAGCTTTGACCCCACTCACGTCGTTTTCAGACTTTCTGTCCAAACAGTCCCCTCAGCAATCTCTTTCGCACCCGCCAACTTCTTCTGCGCCCTCTCCATCTCTTTCAACAAAGCCATTTCTTTTTCCTCTGCAAGTTGACCCGCCGTCTTAGAGGCATCTACATACCTCGATCAGTCGTTTCTCCACACGATGAATCCCCAGTTCAGGCTCACCTTCGATGGCCCTCTTCTCCTTGACTTCCTGAGCAGCTTGCAAGAGTGTCCTTTCTCTCCTTGCCTTTTCTCTCGCCTTTTCCTCTTCATCCTCTTCCTGTTTCTTCTCTTCCATCTCCTTGACCACCTCATCTGACATTTTCACTCTCTTTGACCTTGAGCCGAGTTGAGATGCAAGCTGAGCCCGACGCTTAGCGACCGGAACGTAGGCCTTGTAATCGCTGGGTAGAGCATACTCATCATCCTCCTCTCCACCAGATTCTCGCCGAGGAGAGCTTTCCCCCGGCCTACTGGATGAAGCTACTGCCATGGTGACGATTGGCGACGACAACAACAACAAAAATAATTGATCCATCATCAGTGGCAACTTCGATATCTAATCTCTCGCGCGCGCCAGTGACTGCCACTAGAAAGATATCGCCGTAAAATGCCGAAAGCGGCGGAGACCTCCCCCCCTCTTGTCCGGCCGTCATCCATCGCTACACGCGCCCAGCTACACCAACCAATTATAACGGGGAGCCCATACAGCGACGGTTTAGACGACTTGCTTGGTGCAACCCTTTTGAGCGACAATTATTCGTATAGGTCTTGCAGAAGCTGTGGAAACTATCCCGCAAGCTTGGCAAATTACCTGGCCAAGCTTGCAAGAGCTCCTTCTGCTGTAAGCTGCCATTTTGACTTTGCCACCTTTCCAATGCCACTCGGTTGGGTAAGACGCATTTGCTGACATCTCCACAGGTCAGGTAGCGTCAAACTGACTGCCGGACTATAGGCTTGAGGATAACCGTTGGATGCGCCATGGACGTGAGTAATTCCGGCCCACATGCAGACCTGCCGCACCTTTGCAAGTTAGCTTTGGCTGACTCAACTTAGGCTATCCTGGACTTCTCCAAGGACCTCGATGTGGGGTGAGTGTGGTTGCATAGCGAACAGGTGAAAGACCTTGACACGCTTCTAGTCTCCTGGATCAGGTCGTACAGGCATTTTACACTGGATCCGGTGAACAAGTGAGCTCTACACTCTCAAACCCTCCATGTCGCATTTAGGCAGCCGCTCAATCCAATGTTTGTAGCAACAACAAGCTCAACGTGTCCTCACTCAATTCCAAGAGAATCCGGACTCTTGGCAGCGTGTCCCAGCTGTCTTAGAGACCTCCAACAACCTCAACACCAAGGTAAAATGATCGACACTGCAGCACCGGATTGGTCCGCTCACGCTCCTGCAGTACATCGCCCTACAGATTCTAGAAAAGCTCATCCAGACACGATGGAAGACCCTTCCCGCAGAGCAACAGAATGGGATACGTAATTTCATCGTCCAGCTCACCGTGGATACGTCCTCAGATGAGCAGAAAATGAGGCGAGAAAAGGGATATCTGAACAAGCTCAACTTGGTACTGGTCCAGGTAAGCCGGACCGTTTCAGAACATCCATGCTGAAGCCCATTGCTAGATCCTCAAACAGGCATGGCCGAAGGATTGGCCGTCGTTCATTCCCGAAATCGTCACTTCCTCCCGTACCAACCTATCCCTCTGTGAAAACAACATGATCATTCTCAAACTCCTCTCTGAAGAGATCTTCGACTTCTCAGCCGAACAGATGACACAGGCCAAGACGAAGGCTCTGAAGCAAAGCATGTGCAACGAATTCTCAGACATCTTTACACTGTGTAATGAAGTTTTGGAAAAGGCCAACAA
Organism: Kockovaella imperatae; assembly: GCF_002102565.1. Lineage (NCBI taxonomy): Eukaryota > Fungi > Basidiomycota > Tremellomycetes > Tremellales > Cuniculitremaceae > Kockovaella > Kockovaella imperatae. Next base: position 589,386 of record NW_019028944.1, read on the forward strand.
GCCGAGTTTGATCAACGCCACCCTGGAAACGCTATTGCGGTTCTTGAATTGGATTCCACTGGGATACATATTTGAAACTCAAATCATCGACTTCCTGGTCTCAAGAGTGGGTATCTTCGTCCCGGCACCTGCTGACCCGTCAGTTCCTCGAGGTTCCAGACTATCGCAATGTGACACTCAAATGTCTGTCCGAGATTGGCGGTCTGATTGTCGGACCCGAATTTAATAGCAAATTCGTCACCTTGTTCCAGGTCGTCATGACCAGCGTCAACCGAATGGTCCCACCAGGCACAGGTGAGCTGCCCCATCCAAGAGAGTTATCTGACCACCTCAAAGACATGGCGGCTGCATACGCTTCATCTGACGATGAAGATCAACAACTCATAAAAAACCTCGCACTCTTCCTTGCAAACTTCCTTCATAATCACCTTCGCCTCATCGAAACTCCTGAGAACACTGAATTGCTCATCAACGCCCACCTGTATCTTATCAAAATCTCCACAGTCGACGACCGTGAAGTCTTCAAAATCTGTCTCGAGTACTGGGGCAAGGTAGGCCAGGGGAAGGAGGTCAAATGCTGATCGCAAACAGCTTGTATCTGAACTGTATGAAGAATTACAATCACTCCCCTTGAACGACATTAACCCTCTCATCAACCTCAATCTCGGACGCGACATGAATGGCTCAGGGCTGGCACTGAACGGTGTGCCGCTGAGAAAGAATATTTACGCCGACATCCTCTCAAATCTGCGGTTGGTCATGATTGAGAAAATGGTCAAACCAGAAGAGGTCAGCTGAATTCATCACTTGCCCGATTGCCGGTCACGCTGACATGACCAGGTCTTGATTGTCGAGAACGACGAGGGAGAGATTGTCCGAGAATTCATGAAGGAGAGTGATACGATTGTCCTGTACAAGAGTATGAGAGAAGTGCTGGTCTACTTGACACATTTGGATGTCTCGGATACGGAGATGATCATGACCGACAAACTGTCCAAGCAGGTGAGTGATCTGAATGGTCATTTCAGCGCTTTTCTAACGCCGTCCAGATTGACGGCTCCGAGTGGTCATGGAATAATCTGAATACGCTCTGTTGGGCTATTGGATCAATATCGGGTGCAATGAGTAGGTGCTGACCGTTAGAGTTGGCTGACGGGTTCCCAGATGAGGAGACTGAAAAGCGATTCCTCGTCACTGTCATCAAGGACCTGCTTGGCCTGACGGAAATGAAGCGGGGCAAGGACAACAAAGCCGTCTGCGCATCGGATATCATGTACATTGTCGGACAGTATCCACGGTTCCTGAAAGCCCATTGGAAATTCCTCAAAACCGTTGTCAATAAACTGTTCGAGTTCATGCACGAGACGCATGAGGGTGAGCGCCATGACGAATACAGCAGTGCTGAATTGGCCAGGTGTTCAGGACATGGCTTGCGATACGTTTATCAAGATTGCTCAGAAATGTCGGCGACATTTCGTCATGCAGCAAGCCGGGGAACACGAGCCCTTTATCGACGAGATCCTGCGGACATTACACAGAATCACGGTGGACCTCGCCCCGCAACAGGTGAGCTCAGGGTTGAGTGATGAGTTTGACGTTGTCAGGTCCACACGTTCTACGAAGCTGTAGGATACATGATCTCGGCGCAACCCAACAAGCCAACTCAAGAGAGGCTAATCGAGAAGTTGATGGAGTTGCCGAACAATGCTGTAAGCTGTTACCCATCCAATGTCTCGAAAGCTTACGCCTTACGCTTTCAGTGGGATCACCTGATGAAGCAGGCTGCGCAGAGCGTCGATGTGCTTAGCAATCCTGAAAACGTCAAGATCATGTCGAATATCCTCAAAACCAACGTTTCTGCTTGTACTTCCATTGGACCTTTTTTCCTCCCTCAACTTGGACGAATCTGGCTTGACATGCTCGGTCTGTACAAAGCCGTCAGCGGGATCATCTCCGAGCAAGTTGCTCAACAGGGTGAGTCGACCCGGCACACAATATTTGCCGCTGACGCTGACGTCTTTAGGCCTGGTCGCAACCAAAACTCCCAAGGTCAGGTCTCTGCGTACGATCAAGAAGGAGATCCTAAAGCTCGTCGAGACGTACGTCCGAAAAGCCGAAGATCTGGATGGAGTCAACAAAAACCTCATCCCTGGTCTCTTGGAAGCCATCTTGACCGACTATCAACAGAATGTCCCTGCCGCTAGGGATGCCGAGGTCCTAAACGTGATGGCGACTATCGTGTCTAAACTTGGACCTCTGCTGTCTGCTCAGATTGCCCCGACTCTCGATGCAGTCTTCGAGCCGACACTGGGAATGATCAATCAGGACTTTGCGGAATACCCCGAGCACCGGGTAGGATTCTTCAAGCTGTTGAGGGCGATCAACCTTACGTGTTTCTCTTGTGAGTGATCTCAGTATATTCTATGGCTGACTTTGCAGCACTATTGGAACTTCCACCACAGCAATTCAAACTCGTCATGGATTCAGTTGTGTGGGCCTTCAAACACACTATGAGGGATATCGCCGATACCGGTCTGAACAGTGAGTGGCCAGGTGAGCATCTCTGCTGATATGTCCCAGTCGCGTTTGAGATTGTCAACAACTTTGCGTCATCATCACAGGAAATTGCCAACCAATTCTACCAGCAATACCTCCTCAGCATGCTCGGCGATGTGTTCTACGTCTTGACCGATGCGGATCACAAATCTGGCTTCAAGATGCAAGCCATTCTACTGGCACGATTGATCTCTTTGGTGGAGACTGGCGCTGTGCAGGCGCCACTATTCGACCCAGCTCAAGTCAACGACTCGAGCATGACCAATGTGACGTTCCTCAAGGGATATATTGAAGACTTGCTAAGAAACGCCTTTGGACATGTGCATAGGTGAGTTGCTCGAGACGAACCGAGGGGATAGCAGACAATTGACGGTTCCGGGCCAGTGCATCGATCCATTCATTCGTCGGTTTAATGTTTGATCACTCGTCGGATCCCGTCAAATTCAAATTCACCCTGCGCGACTTCCTCATTTCTCTCAAAGAATTCTCAGGGGACAATGCGGAGCTGTTCATCGACGAGAAAGAAGCGGATGCGATGAAGAAGGCCAAGGAGGAGAGGGAATCGGCTATGCGCGTACCGGGCATGTTGAAGCCTGCTCAGTTGGATGACGATCAGGATCTATGAAGGAGTTCTGACAGCTAGGACCGATCAAGGAGGGAATAGATGGAGGCTTTGAGACCGTGAAGACGCTAGGGACTTGCGACGTCCGGATCTCGCCCCGATCCCCCGCCAAGATCTCCAGGTACGGTCTGGATATTTTGGCTTTGTCAAGGATGTAGATTATACAAGGGGTCAGCCAGAGAGAACGAGTAGAGAGCCAAAAGTCAGCTGTTCACGATTCCTTTTCATTTTTGTTGCATACATCCCCCCCAAGGCGGTTGCTGTCAGGTGTGTTCGCTTGCATAGATAATAAACATGGGGGCAGAATGACCGGCATGGGTCGGCGATCCTGTGACCGTTTATTAGCTGTGCCGCCATTTTCTAGTGGTAGACGCCCCGCCTCCGCCACTTTTAAAATTGTCCGTGAATGATCAACAAACCTCCCCATTGTACTGGCTGTGGCTGTGGATGTGTCTCTGACATTGACTCTTGTGAGAGACATCGCTGTGAACCCTTGTTAGACTTTTGAACAATCTTCGCTTCAGTGGTCACCAATCCTATTATTGCTGTTCAGCAGCAGATTTTCCCTTTTTGAACGGCGACAGACAGGCCCACGCAAGCTACGGTACGCCATACCCCCCATACCCTACCCAAAAAATCAATCCATTCTATTTTGAGATTAGCGGTGCAGGGAATTGAGCAAACGGAGTAGTAGTACATGGACGATCATCATCACTCACTGGATTCAATCACCCAAAAAAGAAGAAGAAGAAGAAGGAGAAGCAAGACCTCAACCTCCTCTTATCAACGTCTGTTGCAATTCTTCTTCTCCCGGACATTTTGAAGCAGAACAAGGTCCACTGGTCCACGTCTTGAGCTCCACCTGCGCCCTCATCGACAGAAGCTCAGGCGGCTTGAAGGCACTAGTCTCGATTAAATCTCAACTCTAGTCCGAATTCGATATTCTCGCAGATCCTTTCACCATTCATCACTTGAGAACACACAATGCGACGGTCTACATCTCTCTACACCCTCGGTCTGTTGATCGCCTCGACTTCCTCTTCCTTCGCCACGACCATTGAACAGCTCGTCGAACAATGGTCAGTCACCGAAGGCAATTTTACATTCCCGATGCCTTCGCAGAGCTTGATGAAGAGAGAAGACGCGGCTTCGTATCTATATTCAGCATGGGATCTCAGCGGTAGGATATCTTGGGGAACGTCTGATATGTGAGTTGTGATCCCTATCAGGATGATCCAGATAGGACGCTAACTCGTTTACGTGCAGATCCTTTGTGTCTGATCCTGCTGGCTCGTCAAATTCTACAAACGCAAGACGTCAAGTCGCGTCCACGACAACGACGAGCTACACTCATCATCATCATTCTTCTTCTTCTGTCCTTTCGCCATCGTCTACTGCGGCGGCGGCTTCAGAGACGTCGTCTTCAGCCTCTTCGAGTACTTCATCGTCCTCGACTTCTTCTTCCTCCTCCTCCTCCTCTGGAGATACGGTCCTGCGTATAGAATACCCTCAAGGATCATATTCTAACAATACGGGCGGAACTCAATTCAATGCCAACCCGCTGAATGGCACTTTTGAGAGGATGATCCTGGCATACGATATCTACTTCTCGAGCGACTATCAGTGAGTCCGTAGTTCTCGACAACAGGGCGCTGATCGCTGATCACCGTCACCAGATGGGTCCAAGGCGGTAAACTGCCAGGTCTCAAAGGTGGCCCGGAGACATTCGGATGCTCTGGAGGAAGCGAGACAGATGGTACAGGTTGTTTCTCGACGCGTCTCATGTGGCGTACGAATGGAATGGGCGAAGGTGAGTCTTTTTCTTTGTTTCGTGGCTTGATACCTGTGCCCCGGCACAGCATTGCAAGGCGGCGGTCCGACCTGTTGGCTGACGACGATGCTGTTCCCTCCCACCTTTAGTGTACGCATACATTCCCACTATGTCCATCAAGAACTTTTGCTCAGATACCGGCATTATCTGTAATTCCGACTACGGTACATCGCTCGACAGAGGCAGCTTTAGCTTTGTCAGCGGACAGTGGCAGACAATCTACCTCGTCGTAGTGTTGAATGAAGTCGGTGTCGCGAATGGAGTCGTTCAGTGAGTCAACGCCTTTCAGGCCCACGTCGTTCATGCTTACACAAAATCTTGCCAGACTCTACTACAATGGAGTCCAAGCGATGAACTTTCAAAATCTCGAGTTGCGATCTGCCTCCTCTCTCGCAGGTATCAACGGCATGTTCTTCTCGACCTTTTTCGGAGGAAGCGATTCGACTTGGGCTACACCAACAGAGCAATTCACCTACTTTAAGAACATTCAACTGTATGCTGGATCAGGCGAATCGACAGCATCAGGTCAGAAGATAGGATCGGCCTCGTCTATCTCTTCGCGATTCTCAATGTTGCCAGTGGTGACTGCTGTTGTCGCTGGTTGCTTCTTGACTCTCTTCCTGTGATCTACCTCTCTGTGTCTACATGTTTCACCCTTAATCCCAGGTCGTCATTTATCTTCCACATCATTCTGTCTTGGCTATTCTCACTTCATCATTCGCATGCATTGCCCACTATGTTGTTGCAGAAGCTGAGACCGGTTTGAATTACCCTGGTGGCAGTCCGTGATCTCTCAACGCGGTAATCGGAATCGTTTCGAGGTGGTGACTACGCCAATGTCTGATGAGTCGATCGACTTCGTCCTCGGCTGCATCCACCACGAATAAGCCAGCGCTCCTGCGGTACTGACCTGCATCACCGCATCTTGTTCAGAGTGACAGGGTGGCAGGACGTTGTCCAGTTGAGGATGCGCTTTGATCGCCGCGCCGCCCCATCTCGCTGAAGGCCGTCCCTATTGAGATTCCCCTCTCAAGGCAGCCTCCATTTATTACTTCCACTGACATTGACGAGTATTGAACTCCTTATCTCCTCATCAGACTATTCATGCTACTGAAAAGAATATGGACTCGAGACGCAAGAGGACACGGGATCAAGTCGAGGTGAGCAGGCTGTTGAATGCCCTTGCCTATTTCTGCTTGTCCATCCGTTGATACGAGATCAAGGATTTGCATGGCCTCAGACAATGCGGACCATCCACGCGCTCAGCTTCATGCATTCGACACCCCTCTGGGCCCTTCATGCCTGTAGAGACGACGAATGACCTTCACAATCTCCCTACTGAATCAGCACGTGCTGGACCCCGCTCGATTTCCACGGACGCGCCGCCCAACTTCAAGGCAGTCCACGCCAAGATCGATGCCTGGAGTACCGACCTGAAGACTTTCATCTCAAAGTATCAAGACGTCTCGGACGAGAAGCTGCTACTCGCGTCGAAAGACCAGAAGAAGCACGTCTCGGATGAGAAGAGCAAGACGGCGGAAGTGCTGAAGAAGCTCGAGCGATCGAAAACGGATCATGAAGCTTACAAGAAGACCACTGCCAGAGAAATCCGAGAGATCAAGCAACAGCTCACCGTCAAGACTGACGAAGTCTCCAAGGCTATCAAGGAGCGAGATCAAGCCGTGAAGGACTTGTGCACCCTTCGTTTCCAATTCGAGGCCGTATCGAGAAAGGGTCAAGGTCATCAAGGTCATGCGACCAAATTGAAAGCGGAGAAAGAGAGAACAGAGCGAAAACTGGCGGAGGTCAAGCGACAGAGGGACGCTTGGAGATCGAGATGTGGAGGCCTCGGTGGGAGTACGGAGAACGACCCGTTGGTTGTCAGAGACACGAGGAGGACATCTGCGACAGGAGGGAGTGATGACGAGGGGACTTCTTCCTGCTTTGACTCTGACGACTCTGAGGTCGATGCCTTGTACGTCGAAAGGTCAGATGTAGACGAGTCAGACGACAGTGGGTCGGAGGATGAATCAGGCGAAGAACAGTCTGACTAAGAAGAAACCGATCGAGACGGATTGATTGAGGAGCTGGAGCCAAAGTCAGAATCGGCAGACCGAGCTAGAGCTAGACAAGATACGGACGGGAAACTGGTCCTCAGGTCGAAATCGAGTTATGCTCGCGTCCCTGTCGCGCCTCACATCAGCTGCGTCTTCGAGAGACTCGCGGAGATGGGTGAAAAGAGGAGAAAGAAGAAGTGAGGAGATTGACTGACGATAGAAGACCTCAAGGGGAAGTCTCCCCCGTCAGCTGTGGCGGGGACCCATGAGCCATCTCACTGTCGATTTGCACTCGGGAACTGAGCCAGTGGGCTTAGACTGCAGCGCGGAGAACCTGTCTCCCAGCTCGTGTTGTGAGAGAGTGGGATACGCCAGGGAAGCAATCATCTGGATAGATCATATTATCATGTCTGTGTATGTATGTCCATCTATGTCCTGGCAGCGGAGACACCGACCCCGTGATTAGACATCTTATGATCTGTCGTCGGCTATAGCCACAAAGATCCTTCGATTCAGGATGTGATGCAGCCTGAAGATACTTTGTTGAGGCTCCCAGCTATCCCATCATGTGAGAATACCCATTCGTCAGCCTGTCAATGATCAATTTGTCTGAGGTGATTCTGGGTTGCAAGAGTGACGCACTGATCGCCCCCCCCCCCCCCCCCCCCCCTTTGGTTGGTCCGGTCAACTTCAGCCATCCATCTCTCCTCCGTCATCTTTCTACCCAACGTCTTAACAAGACTGACATGTCACCAGCTCACTCTCATAAAAGGGCTTTCTGCGACTCTGACGAGGTGAGTGGATGCGAATCAACAGTCTGCAGCGGAGCATCACTGAGACTATTTGCCCCGCCCTTGCTAGTCTGATTCTGGTTGCGGCGACGATCCCCAGGAACTCGCCGCAAAGCAACGATGTGTGCGAGACGATTCGACCAAGGACCACTCCAGCGGCGAAGCTCAGCATACGAGTGACTCTCGGCAACCGACAGACATCATGAGGCGAATGTCATCCTCCTCAGCAGTCAACCAGCCAGAAGCCTCGAAGGATGAGAGATCGGATATGAAGAGTACTCAAAAAGGCAACGGCCAAAGCGTTGGTTCGGTCGAGCCTGTGGCAAACATGACTGGCCACTCAGAGACTCCTGGCTCTCACACAAATGGCCCGTCATCGGACATTGCCCTCGACGGTGAAGCGACTGTACCTGACAAGAACATGCAATCTTTGATCGACACAATGGTGCACTGTCAAGCCTTGCTGAAGACGACGATGGCACAATACAAAGGCTTCGCTGAGGACATGCTTGCAACTGTCAAGAAAGAGAACGAACACGAGGTCACTCAAGAAAGGACCAGGGCTGAGGTAGCGCTGGCGGATCTCGCAATGTCGAAATTGCAGCGAGAAAAGGATATCAAGGGCCACATGGAAAGGATCAACGAACTTCAGGAGGCCCTGGACACGAAGACCAGAGAAGCGAGTCAGGCGGCGAAGGCTCTCGAATCCGCGAACAACAAGGTCGAGGGACTACAGTTCAGTTTGGAAGCCGCGGCCAAGAAGGGCTTGGGCCACCAAAGTCACGCCAAGAGAGTAGCGAGAGAGAAGGAGGAGTTGAGAGACAAGGCGGAGTCGGATAAGCGATCCTTTGAGAGGGATCTGGCCAGCCGTATGGTACGAATAAAGTCGCTCGAAGCGACTATCGAAACCATGAAGCGGCAGAAGGAGAGGGAGATCAAGGGCTTCCGGAGAAGAAAAAAAGGCTGGAAGAGCTTCTGGCAGAGATAGACAAAGAGTTCAAGACGCTCAAGAAGGCACCCAGCAAGGAGGCAGACGACGCACCTAGTGAGAGCAATGAGATCGAAATCTCCGGACTACAGCGTAGACCTTAATGGCTGGAGATTCACATGGTTCGGTAGGATCACCGTGAGAGTAGCCTACTCGAAGTGAGGCTCGCCGGAATTGACCTCGCTTCATCGGCGACGGAAGCCGAATGGATGACACCGAGCAAGGCCAATGTCGAGCAAGATACTGGGGACAAGGGGAGTCTTACGAGTCTCATGCCCGGCTGGGAGGTGACGATTCGAGCATGACGAGATGACGGATGATCCATATATGCAGGCTCATGTCATTCACGTCCGAAACATGCGGTGCCCCACACTCCATTCAATGTGTCATGAAGGGGCTGCACCTCGCTCTGTCCTTTTTGATATACCGTCTTCATCTTTCTTATGAGTACTGAAGCGGACGATACAGAGCAGCATCAGGCTCCAGCTCCAGCATATTCAGCCTTACCGAGTCAGAAGACCAGAAAGTCACTATCCGCCAAACTCTGCTGGATCATCATCTTCCTGCTTGGCGCTTTTGCTGTGCTGCTTCTTTCGAGCACTCGACGCGACAGCCTTTCTCCTTTCGAGCAGCTTCGGACATTGTTCTCTTCTCAGAATCGCCATACAGTGCTTGTACCAGAGATGAGTGCTAAAAAGCACGTTGGGTACTTTGTGAGTCAGCTTTTGGCTCCGGGATAGGCCCGAGTCGCAAGCTGACCCTTACGCAGGTCAATTGGTGTGCCTCCCTGCAGTCTCTGAGATCCTGGCTTCATCGTTGACAGCTGTGCAGGGGAATCTATGGTCGGAAATATCCCCCTCAGCAAATCCCATACCAGCATCTGACCCACATCAACTATGCCTTCGGCAATGTGAACAAGGAGAGCGGGGAGGTCGTGCTCAGCGACTCATGGGCTGACGTGGAGGTGAGTCAGACGCCACGAAATGAGAAGCTTGGTGTACAATCAGTTGAAGTCGTACAGATACACTACGAAGGAGATAGCTGGAATGATTCGGGAACCAACCTGTACGGTTGTCTCAAAGCAACTTACCTGCTCAAGAAGAAGAACAGGTACACTGCTTCGATTATCCCGGGAGGACCACGCTGATGAACGCCGCAGAAATCTAAAGGTTCTTTTGTCCATCGGCGGTTGGACCTACTCGCCAAATTTCGCCGGTATTGTCAATCCACAATGGAGGCAAAACTTCGTCAGGTCTGCAGTCAAGCTAGTCGAGGATGTTGGATTGGACGGGTGAGTCCCGGATTTGTACAGATTCCATATGAGGCTTATATACCCTACAACAGACTCGACGTAAGTCTCGGCAATGGCAAGCTCTCGAAACAGCTGATTTGGCCCCTCCAGCTCGACTATGAGTATCCCAAGACCTCTGCTGATGCCGATGGTTACGTTCGATTGTTGCACGAGCTCAGACAAGGTCTCGAAGAGCTCGCCGCCTCGAAAGGCAGACCCAGAGGGCAATACCAGCTCAGTATTGCCGCGCCATGCGGTATGGACAATATGCAGGTACTCAACGTGAAAGCCATGGGTCAAGTGAGTTCGGTGGGCTGATCAATCTCGGACCCAACATCTGATCATTACAGGTTTTGGACTTTTGGAACTTGATGGTAAGTTTGGAACAATCAAGTTACGCGATGCTGATGGAGCACCACTTTGATAGGCTTACGATGTGAGATCGGTTTAATCAGCCGAATCTCCTCTGCTGACCTGAGGATACAGTTTGCGGGTTCCTGGGACAGCGTAGCAGGACACCAAGCTGCCTTGTTCAGCGCTTATCCCGGAGCACCCTCCATCGATGCTGCCGTGAGATTCTACACCAGTCAAGGTGTTCATCCTAGCCGGCTCGTCATAGGCAAGTCACCGCGCGCTCCAGAGGGCTGACTACCACAGGCATGCCCTTGTACGGTCGAGCCTTCGCGAACACCGATGGAATTGGGGCATCATACTCGGGTCAGTATTCAGAACAGACGCGGGACATGGCTGACGCTCTTCAGGCACCGGCGAAGGCTCCTGGGAAGCTGGCATGTGGGACTACAAAGCCTTGCCCCTTCCTGGATCCGAGGAGGTCAACGATCATCGGCTTGGTGCTTCCTACTCGTATGACCGGTGAGTAGCAGAGGGGAGAAGTGGGGCCTCAGAGTTGACATCTGCCACGTAGGGGCAAGCGGCTTCTGATCAGCTACGATACACCGGCTATTGCCATCCAGAAAGCCCATTTCATAAATCAGAATGGTCTCGGAGGAGCGATGTGGTGGGAATTAGACGCTGACAAGGCGGAAGACACCGGTCTGAATCTCGTTCGCACCGTCAAAGAGCAGTTTGGACAACTAGAATACCGGGAGAACGACTTGCACTATCCAGGAAGCAGTGAGTCGATTCAGTGCGTTTTACCTTGCTGATCAACCCTTTAGAATACGAAAACCTGAGAAACGGCATGTCAGGGTGAAAGTCTGCCAGGGAAGCTCCTGCCTGTCCATTCTAGATGCATTTCATTGCAACTTTTCACAGCTTTATGCTCCGCCAACAGAATTGGCCGCCAAATGCCCAGGCAGCGGTCCTGGACGGCTACCGTACGACCTAGTGACTGTGATTTGCATATTACGACAAGCCAATGGTGCAGACAAGGCTGTCGTCCAGAAGCCTCGTGTGTTCGGCAAAGAAAGAGCACACTGGCAGCGACTTGCAGCACAGCCGGCCTGACTGTAAGAGTTCCATGCTCAGGACCTGTCTGCCAAGTCTCAAATGAATCTGAATTTTCCGACGCGTCAAAAATCAACGACTGCAGACGATCATCGTCCGGACATCAATGTCTTCTTATAGCTGAGCTGTATGAGTCTCTCGGGGCCAATGACCGTCCATTACGATGTCTTCTTACCTCCTATGTCGCTGACACCTTTCAGTGAGACGCATGATTGGCCCTCAATCCGCTTGCAAGCCCTACGATCGTCTCCGGAGTCTGCTTCTCAAGCCTCGTCGTTGAGACTTCGTTTGCCCGTCATCTTACAAGAGCGATCGAATTATGAGCAGGTTGTCGCCTCGACCTGCGCCAGAAAACGTACTGCTAGCGATGTGCTCAGTGAAGGCTCTCACGACCGGGATCGACCCTCGAGGCTCAAGCTGTCCTCTCGTCTGTCTGTCGACGGTGAGTACACCCCCAAGACTATCTCAGATCGGCTGAGTCCTGTCAGATCCGACCGCTCCTGCACCAACGATGCCATTTGGTGGCGTCGAGATATCCGACTCGTTCATTTCTCTCAACACGACCACCTCGAATCCATCACAATTTCCCCCGACGGCCGACGATCGAGCCAATACATCCGTTTCGAATCTGCCCCGATGGCATATCCCTCTCTCAAAGCTATCTACTCTTCAGTCGCTCCTCCGTACACGACCTCCACGGCGCAGGGGCCGACCATCCGAGGGATTACAGGACCAACTCGTCAACGTCTTGTTATGCGTGACCTCTGTTGAGGCCCCGGTGCTCCGGCAGAGGAAAGAGGAGAAAGCAGCTGGAAAACAGGGTACACTTTGGATCGCTAAATGGTCAGTCATTGCCCAGCCGGAGAATGAAAGAGACGTGGGACATTCAACCTCATTAGGAGACGAGGTAGCTTGCGATATCAAGCTTTGGGATGATTGCGCGCGAGAATTGGGAGAAGGCAAAGTCAGACGAGGTGATGTGATCCTCATCCAAGGTCAGCTGTCCCTTGATCTCTTACACTCGAGCTTACATATCTCTCAAAGGGGTCCAATTCAAGCCTTCAACAGCGAAGGAGAAAGCTCATCTGGTCCTCTCATCCACACGAGCTCATTCGCCGAGCGTGACCGTGGTGTATCGAACTCTACCGCGATATCGAGACGCACTCGGAGCGTACAAAGCTCAGCCAGTGCGCCGGCAACCAGCTGCAGTTTTGACTCGGGCGGCGACTATGGATCCACACGACAGATTGCTCAGACCAGATCTGCGCCTCGGACGAAGCGACGCCGGCATACGTAAAGTAGCAGAGATTGCACGATGGTTCGCAGAATGGGTCGGCGGAGACGCGCCACCCGGATGAACAAACATGTCTAATAAAGCTGGTCAAACGCTATCTACCACAAAGTCAGAGCGGATACGCATCATTCTAGTAGTCAGGTGGAGGATCGTCGACCTAATGTCATGAGCGCAAGCCTTCTCCGGAATCTCACTTCGGCCTAGTATTTCTGCACCTGGTGACCGGCATTGCCGTGTTGGACTCCATCGCTATACCCAGCCGCAAATCCATGGTGGAAGTCTTGCTCCTCCACAGGCGAGCCGTGAGGGTCCGCCACCGGGTTCCCATCGGGTCCAAGAGGAATTGACACGGCGGTTCTCTCTTTATCATTCTTGTGCTCTTCGGCCGCTTTCGTAGCGGCCTTCTTGGCCTTGGTCTCCTTGTGCTTCTTGTACGCGTAATAAGCAAGCATGATGAATGATGATCTGAGAGGAGTTCAGATCATCGTTGGAATCAGACACTCACTGTGCAGAGCTCGAAGCCTGGAGAAGCTGGGTTAACCAGATTTGATCAGGTTGACGATGCAGCGGGATAACGGACGATAGCGATCTAGTGCTGCACTCGTCCTTATATGGACTGAAATCCACTTCTGCGACCGAGATTGCCGCTGACTCCGGACGATAGGCTCTGCTATCAGCCTCGGCCTCATTCGCCACACAGTCTTCGGATCCCGTCGCTAGCGATCGGTACCGAGAGTTCCCCGGTGACTTTGTATCTAGACTGAGAATTGCATTATTCTTATCGGCTTCGTCGCAGCACACTAGACCATTGGAGATTATGCAAGGCGGTTGTATGCGGTCAATGATGCGCCAGCCCTCCTCTCACTGCACAGTTACTAAATTGCATCGTGCTTGGCCAATTGTATATCCCTCGTGGGTTGTGGCGCGTGAGCGGCGCCACATTAGGCACCACCTCCCCTCTAAACGCTGACAGCCTTCAATCGATCATCTGTCCAGTCTAGGTATTCCCCCGTGAGGCCCATCGGCCCACCGGTGACGGCTACTTGGGCGATGACTGCGCCGGGCCTGTTGATAGTCAAGCTTGGCATGGACGTGCCCGTAGAGAATCCTAAGACTTACTTTTCCGTAGGTAATAATTCTCCCCTTTCAAAGGCGCCGATGAACTTTGTCAGGTCTTCGGGATTCATTGCTCCAGAGCCAGACTCCCTGAGGTACTCTTGCATCTGTGAAAGGTCAGTTTGTAGTTCGAATCGAGGTCGAAAAAGTATCGAAGCTCACGCCAGTCTGGTTTAACATCAGCTTCGGTTATTGTCGCATTGTCGGAGGCAACGGCGCTCACATCTACCATGCCGGGTCTGATGGACCAGACTCCAACCCCGTTCTCCTTTTCCTCCGCCCCTAAAGTTCTAGCCAAGCTGTTCATGCCCGCCTTGACCATAGAGTACATACCCCAGGCTGCATAGCCTTTCGTAGATGCACCTGATGAGACAAGGACGATGTTGCCCTTGGCTTTCCGAAGATATGGAAGTGCCGGTTTCACGAGATATGGAATGGACAACAGATTGATAGCTGTATAATTTGATAGATCCTCCAAGGTGAGGTCTGCGATACGCTCTGCGGGAAGTCGTAAGCATTTTTCCTGTTCTCTTAGGGAATACAATACTTGCCTAAGGACATAATTCCTGCACAGATGATCACTCCATCCAACTGACCCCACTTATCTACAGCAGTCTTGACCAAAGCTGCGTTATCATCCATCTTTCCCACGTCCCCTTTGACATGTATACATCTGTCCCGATTGGCATTTAACAGAGCTTGGAATTCTGGAGGTGTGGACCGAGAGATGGTAGCGACACGAGCATTGTGCCTGTCAAGTAAGATCTTGAGAACTGCTAGTCCCAGACCTCTAGAGGCTCCAGTGAGAAGGACGACGGGTGAAGCGGTCATGCTTGCAAGGGCGTCGGTAGCAGCAATCGTCACTGTATATGTGCCAGTGCCGGATCTGCTGGCCCGAACACGGCTTGCCCTGCGGAAGCAAATTTGTCTACCAGCTGAAATGCCTCAAAGGATTGAGCTGCTATGGTTTGGTACTACGTCGCACCTGCCTGTAGTCCGGCAGACCATGTCTATCATACGGCCATTCGAGCTCCAAGATGTTCTCAAATTCAATAGTATCAACGTAGACGCTTGGACGGCAACGGTGAGCTAGGTCTTAATGGCCTCATAGCAGCAGTTCAGCTCACTCATCTCGCAGTATCACACTGGATATTATGCCTCATATCTGGCGCAATGGCCAGACTTTTGCGTTGCCGTCCAAGGATCGTTTGACGACACTTTAGCTGCTTACTGTGCGCTAGTCTTTCCTCCGCTTTTCGAGTTCTTCGTTTGCTGATCCAACTTGATCCGTCAGTGATATCAAAGCATGAACCCCCTCCGCCCGACAACCTACATCACGGACATGTCACTGCATTGACGATAAAGCCAGAATACCGAGGACTTGGCCTGGCTCATATCCTGATAGACATGCTGGAGCGCTTGTCTTCCTCAGGGACAGATTGCGTCGACGCGTGGTTTGTCGATCTGTTCGTGAGGTAGGTTTCTGGTGGGCTCCTCCGCGAACGTGTGGCTTACACTTCCCTTACTAGATGCAACAACACGAGAGCGATAGAGATGTACGAGAAAATGGGATACTCTGTCTTTAGGAGAGTCGTCGAGTGGGTCAAATGAGGATATGACAATGGCTAGCTGATCGCTTCGCAGCTATTATACAGGTATGGAAGGTGTAGGGTCTACAAAAGACGAGTTGGATGGCTTCGGTGCGTCTGTTTAAAAAGCGCCCTGATTGCTGCTGACATGCCGTGGTAGATATGCGCAAGTCGATGCCGAAAGATACCACAAAGCGGCACGTTCGATCGAACGGAAGGGATATACTCGTTTCAGCGGATCAAGTCTGGGCTTGAGATCTGGCCGTAAAACACAAATATAATCAAAGTCGTTGTATCTGTATTGTCATGTAATCCGTATCCCATGCGTTCACACATTGCATGCCTCGCCATGCGGGTAGATGATGTCTTTATTATTTCAAACGATTAGATATGTGCGAAATGAATGTCCCTTCTCTCCTCCTGTTTCAAAATTGTCCTCTATCGAGTCTCTTGCATGTCCACTTTGAGTGTTAAAGGAAGATCCCTCGAGCTGTGTCCGGCGTAGAGCTTGAATTTACCCTTCGGGACGACCCACATCTGGTGCTTGACATCCCAGACAGAGAGATCCTTCTTTCGCTGCGGGTCGGAACATGAGCACTAGTTTCAGATCGGTATCAAGGACTCACGAGGTGGAAGTGGACAACCTCTGATTGACCTGGCTTAAGGTAAGGCTTGCTGAAGCCCTTCAAGTGTCTCGGGGGCTGCTCTCGCTCAGATTCGGGGAATGAGACGTACTGTGGCCTCATGAGCGAAAGCTTAGCGGCTTATTGCTGTACGTACGAGTTGGGCTACTTCGGCTCCAGCGACTTCACCTGTATTGGTGACGTTGACGGAAGCGGTCCACTGATGGTACGGTGAGCAACCTATCAAGATTGATGGTAGATATTCGCTCACCAGAACATTGTAGAGATCCGCCTTGCCAGCGAACTTTTCGTTGGTCTGTTGAACAGTGTCATTCAATTGGATATGGGTCTCCTTGAAGGACAAATGAGACAGCTCGAACGATGTGTAGCTGCGGTATCCTCAGCTCATGCCGCGACGATTTGACGCACCTGAGACCGAAGCCAAACTCGAAGCGGGGAGGAATGTTGTATTTGTCAAACCATTTGTAGTCGATAGCGAGACCTTCTGTGAAGAAGGATCGAGGGTAGGTCTCGTCTTCCTGGATGAGTTGTCAGATACCTACAAGGGCGACGCTGAAAGATCTCTTACCTCCTCGCGGATGATGCTTGGGGGCCATTCAGATTCCGTTCGTCCCATGGTGAAGGGCAACTACCTTGAGTCAATACGAATACCATTTCAACGGACGCTTCCGCGGACTGACCTTGCCGGAGGGGTTAACATCTCCCCAGAGGATGTCGACAAGAGCATTTCCACTCTCTTGACCGGGGTAACCGGCCCAAATGACTCCCGCAATCTTGGGTAGGTCAATCTAGATTTGGTCAGCACCAGCCTTGGAAAACATCACAGGGCTTTCTCTCACCCAGTCTTCCATGATGGTCTGACCTCCGGTGTGCATAACGACCACGACCTTGCCAGCACAGCTCTTCTCAACTGCCTTGATCAACTTTTCTCCCTCGTGGTCCAATCGCAAGTTATCTCTGTCCCATCCTTCAACAAGGTAGACCTTGACGAAGACCATGCAGACTTCTGAAGCGGCTGCGACGGTCTGGATGGATTCAAAGTGCGTGGCGTCGTCTTGCAAGTACTGATCGATTCGGATCTTTTCGCTTCTTGCTCGAAGAGAGATGGCCTCGAGAGGGGTCGACTGTGGATCAGGTGATGAGCTCAAGCTGAGATCGGTGATGGCATTCTTCTCTCACGATGTAGTCGGGGTAGGCAGCACCCGATCCACCACCGATGGTGACAGTACCGTTCCAGTATCTTCGTTCAGAGTTGACAATGCAGAACAGATCTGGTCCACATCCACTGACAGTGGGAGGCGCTCCCGCATCTGATCCGAAGATCCCGATTCGACGAATGCCCTTCAAGGGGAGGACTCCGTCGTTCTTGAGCAATCTATACGACTCGTCAGGTCATGTCCTCAGTATTTTGAAGCTACTCACACCGTTGAGTCAGCGGCAACCTTTCGAGCAAGGATATGCCCATCGCCTCGGTTGTCAACGTGCTCGTTCTTGAAGACCATGCCGTCTTGCTCAAATTCGTCGGAAAGATCGTATTTTTGGAAATTGGGAGCGGGATAGTCCTCGTGTTGCCTAGAAGCATACCAAGGGAGGAGGATTCTGCGAAAGCTCAATCAGCGCCACACAAGTATCAAGCTGGAGCGCCTTACCTGCGGGCCATGTCGTCCAGCCTAGACTCGGGTACGTCACCTGCTTTGACTGCCTTGATAAGGTTGTCACCGACTGGTACATTGTCAGTTTGAACAAGACTTCCACGTGAGAGCACTGACAGTACTGAGCCTCGGGCAGCTCCATGTCCATACCGTTCCTAGCGGAAGGTACAGTCGAATGAGTCGCACCATAGTCACTCTGAATTTCGATCAGTTACAGCATTTCAGCCAGTTTCGTCTTAACACACCAAGATGCTGGCCGTGAGTCAGCTGCGTTCAAGAATGGTAACGGTCTAGTCTGAGCTCACAAGCCTTGAAAGTTTAGCTCATCCTTCATTATCTTGTTCATGGCGACACTGTTCTCGCAGGTTTGAGTACCGTTGATTTTGTTGTAGGAGCTTGAGGGGCAGTGAGTTGCGGCCATGTAGAGAAAGTGAGCTAGCTTACCACATGATGGATCCAGTTCCTGCTCGGACACTTTCCGCAAAGCTGGGAAGGTAGAGCTCCTTGAATGTCTTGTCTGTGACGGGTGTCAGGTACCCGGCTCTGCAGGCTCAATCCTCACCATCAATCTCGACGGATGGGAATTGGCAGTCGGTCCGCTGTCCGTTGACAACCGGACCTTTGCAGACTTCGACCTGCTCGAATAAGATGTAGTGCTTGGAGCAGGTAATCAAGCCAGAATCTTGCATGGCGCGGACGGTGAGACCAGATAGTTGGGTGGTGAGATAGGGGTCGGGCGAGAATCCTGAAAGGGGGTCAGCGAGCTATAATGAGCGGATGATGTTGCATACCTTCCCAGTTTCGGCCGGCGTATGGTCTTTATCCCTGTTAGCCATAGAACATCGACACGATCATATTACTTACGACCTGCCCAACGGTCCACCAGTGATCTAAGACTTGTCAGTGAAATACCAGGTTACGAGGATGCATCAGCTTACGGGCGACAAAGCGACATTGATACCCTTGCCTCTAAACTCCTTTCCGATGTGGAGACCCTTCTTGTACAGAAGATCCCTGTCGAAAGAAGCAGCCGCGAAAAATGGGGAAGGGAATTGGGTGACAAAATCGGTGTAACGAGGGCCGGATGCTGAAGTCAAGTCAGCTAAGGGTTCCCTTGGACAGACATTTGACCCACGTCCGTCATCGAAGCACAGTCCTGGGATCCCGAGCCGAGGTACACCTCCAGAGTTTGAAGAGCAAGGTCCGAAGACAGCGGAGGTGAGGTTGACCTGGGGGAAATTAGCGACTTTCGGACCGAAGGATTGCTCTAATTACCTTCTCTTCAACGGTCATCTTGCTGACCGCATCAGCAGCCATGTCAAAGGCTGTCGCCCAAGCTCCCCCATGTGAGACCGGAGCTTCATGTTCGACGACGAATGGAGCCGATTCCTTGATCTGGTGAAGGGGTGATTGGTGAACAGCTACGGGAAGGAGCGGTGACAACAAGGTCAGTGAGTCTCGAAGAACGGACCACATGGTGAGAGTCAATTGTCGTTGGTGTCGATCCTATATCACTGACTGAGGGAACCGCCGAATCACCTATGCGTCAGTTCGGTCCACAGTGGGTATCGATAGGCGGACGCAGGAGCAGCAACAACAACAACAACATTTGGGATATTTTCCTTCCACTCGTTGGGACTGTTGGATCCGGTGGATTCGCCGTGTTTGCCGCAAAAGGCAACATCGAAATCTAATCTCCCGCCTTTTCACCGATCCATCGGATCTACGCCCCCCACTCTGATCTGGGCTTCGCACTGAGAGTCCATCCCAATAGCGCTCAGCAGTGAACACTGCTATCCTTTCAAGATGCAGATTTTCACGGAAAATCAAGACAAAGGACAATGCCAATCCAATCCTTACCTAAGGGAGCAGCGTAATCTCTGAATAACTGACGATGGGTGGCTGCCTGCTTACTGACTGGCGACACTGATCTTCTCTCTACGGCTCCACTTCATGAGCGCATGATATATCGCTTGTGCTACACTGATAGTCGTATGTCATGTCGCTGCAAGCAAGAGCGATCTTGCCCGTAGTTCCACAATATCATCCGCAAGCTTCTGCCGACTTTGAAACCGATCAAGTGGGTCACACGCACATTCAGAGCTCTCTTCAGTCCAAGCACTGGTGAGTATGCCCGAGTCCTCACAGGGTCTTGACGAGAGCCCAGGCTCTACGAGCATCAAATACCTGCACACGCCTACCCTTCCTTGCCTAAAGTGGGCCCCTTTCGCCTGGACGAGATCCCGCATCTATCGACAGAGGTGGAGTGAGTTGACTAGCGAGAAGTGGAAGGCTGACAACATTTATCAAGTGACCAGCAGAATGATAGCCTGAAGAACGAACGGTTTGTAGATGAAGTATCCTCACCCTCTGCACCGCTCCTTCCGCTTCATCATGACCCTGCTGGCAGTTCATCGCCGTCGCGTCTCGCCGCGTTTGTAGTGGACAAGTCATGTCCCCACGCCGAAGAGTTGGACTATGTGCCTATACCGACAGGCACCTCTTTCCTGAGGTGAGCTCTCCTCAGCAACTGAATGTTTCATCTCTCACAATGGCAGCTCCCGTGGTCTCCAAGCGCCTAGAAGCCGACCAGATGGTCTCAAAGCACGGAAAGAATCGAGTACGCTGGGAGTTACGGTCGAATCGGCTGCATCACCGACTGATGCAGACGAGCCAGTGGAGCAGGACCTCGGGGATGTCATACAGACTGCAAAGCACGGCTCGCCATCCAAAGCTCGAATGGTCAGACTTTCTCCTCTGACACCAACCACTCGAGTCAATGCAGATCTGTTAGGCAGTCCAACAACTCCAACCGGCAAATCGAAACTAGTCACTCCACTCTTGCCCCAGATCAAGGTCAGTTGACGAGCGTTGAGCTGGGCATGATACTGAAATCCAAATAAAGGTCCATCTAGAGGAACAGACGGGACACCGGGAATCTGCGTCTCCTTTCGAAGTGTATTCACCTCTAATAGCAAATCTACCCCGAGATGCCGAGCTCCACGATCGACATGACGAGCAGACATCCCATCGCAGGACAAGCGCGACCGCCGAATCGCAGCATAGTAGAGTTGGACCAGGAATGACACCGAGTCTAGCGGAAGTCATGGATCGAGTTGGAGTCAGTGCCAAACGAAATCGCTTGGATATTGATGACTGAGGATTCGAGATCCAGGTACCGACCAATGTAGCCTATGCATCAGGTAGCGTCTGTCTCAGGTTCCTCTTTTCGCATCTTGACTACCCGTCCACCTTCGATGATCTCCTGCCACTCGTCTCCCCGCGACTGTCCTACTGTACCGCCACTGGCACCCTCTCCTGCCATTGTGTCAAGAAACGCTTCATGTTCTACTCCGTCTCCCGGCCTCTGCATGTCCTCGAGTTTACGCTTATTTGAAGGAGTCGACGAGGCCGCCGCCATCTTGGCGGCCCTGATGTCCCTATGAGCATGTTTCTGCTGGCTCCTTGACGGGCCCGATTTCGTTGCCTCTGCATTTATTGGCGCCGCCTCGGAGGAGGCAAGCTCAGCTTGAGCTCGAGATCCCGCGAGGGCATATGCGTTGTACTGTGGGTGGTCAGCAAGGCAAATTAAAACAGGGCATACCTTCTTGAACCTTTCGTAATCCTTCACGACTGATAAACCTAATCGATTCTACGTTTCTTTCAGCACAATACGAGGGAGATCTCTGTAGATCAACAAGCTCACCTTGTTCGTCTCCACTAGAATCGTCCTGTCAGGGTTCTTGAGATCGACCGTGTGGGATGGATCAAGTGTCGATACGTGCTCCGCGATGGACTTGATGACATCCATGCGATCCAATCGCTGAGAGTTACGGCTGTTGTAGAGGATACCAAACTACAGGCAGAATGTCAACGAACGGCGAATGCTGTACGGTGTTATGCTCACCGTGACCGGACCCGCCGTATCGGACTGAAATCCCTCTTTTAAGACCTCTGGACACATCGCTGACAGCTGTGGAAGGGTGGCACCACAGGTACCAAGAACAGGGACAACTCGCTGGACATATCTAGAGAGCTATTCAGCCCCAGTCATAAGCCATGAAGTCAACTCGCACCTGAAAGGACATCTGGCGTTCTTCTCGATTTGTTCCATCATATGCACAACCAGGCGTGCTGGATCCAGAGGAGGCAGAACCTCAACATATATGACTGAGAAAGGTATAAGCTCAAAGCTAGGTCTCTCGAACGCAGCTTACCACATGGTGTTTCGTGCTTGCACAGACCTGTTTCGATGTTAGCTTAGAGCGAATGGACACCCTGCTGGATGGATTCACGGAATCTGGACGACTTCTTCTCCACCGACATATCTGCTAGCTCCTGCTTGAGCATCTCTTCGAAATCTTCTTCCTCGCCGATTCTCGATTCAGCCTTCACTATGACCTCGTGCGCATCGGGATACAGCTCGTCCGCGATCTAGCATGAGGATTAGCATACCTCAACTGAACCACAGCTCACCCTCTCGAGATATTCAACCAACTCCCTCTCGGCTGACCTCTCCTTGTCACGTACAGTAGTCACGCAGATCCCAGGAGCCATCATGATCTCGCTCTAAGGCATGTCAGCGAGATGATCTCTCGGATGGCTCTACCATCACTCGGACATACCACGGGATCATCACGATAACGACCAAGATGATTAGGCCGATCACTGCTCTCCCATTTTGGTCCGGGGGCTGCATCCGACCTTGATCCACCCCCGGCATCTCCATGGGCTCCATGAGATCCTCCCCTACCTCCACCACCTCCGCGTCCTCTTCCACCTCTTCCGCCCCTGCCTTGTCCTCGACCTCCTCGACCTTGCCCCTCAGCCTGTGCGGCAACTTTGTATTTCCAGCTCTTGTTCTTCTGACCGGAAGAGCTACCACCTCTTCCTTGATGTCCGCCTCCACTTTGCTGTTGAGATGGTCCAGCGTCCGACATCGTGTACTCGATAGATGTCGACCAAGTCTGGAGATCGATGAGATCGTTCAAAATTCGATGAAACACCATCGTTGAAACACGTGGCATGGCTGGGGCTCCGCTTGTCTCTGCCTTGGCTTTCGGGTTCATGAACTCTCCCAACGCGACCTATGTCTGATATGACTGACTTGTCGGGTGCTACGAAGCCCGTCGACTGCTCAAAAAGGATGCTCTGAGAACTTCCAGAATGGCCCAGCAACGATCGTCTCTAGGTGTTCGGGCCTCTGATGGCCTCGATAGCTCCTCCGGTCGAGCTGGACTTGCTCAGTCGCTCCCTGCTCAAAGTCATATGCCTGCCCGACCTGGAGATAGTTGGTCAACGCCTAGAGCAGGATCCTCCAGGCATGTACAGACTCGGTCAGTCACAACAAAAGCCTTACGTGCGTTGGGATCTGGCGACCGGGACTCCTTCGACAATTGGCACGCCTTGAGGGACATGGACGACGACGATAACGACAAGGAAGAGGCATCGGACCCATTGCGGAGCAGTGGATTTACTCGGAGACTCAGTGTAGCTACCGCCATCTTCATACCGAACCAGAGCACTGGATTTGGCGAACAGAGAGCCAATGTGTGGTCTTCGAGCCCTTCAATAGCTAAAAACTTCTCATCGTCACCGCCAAGGATATCGAACGGATTTGATGAGCTTATTAGTGGGCGAATGGAGGAGGGTTCAGACTCGGTCCCACGCAGCGAAAGAAGAAGCGGACATGGTGATCGTCTTGATGGGACTTCTGTGCCTATCAAAGCCCCGGGCGCGCGACAAACAGTCCGTGAGTGGGGGGTTGAGACGACAACTTCTGACAGAGCACGAAGCCTGGCAGGAGAAGGTCAAATCGTTGTCACCAGTCTTTGTAGCCATCTTCAAGTGCTCGTTAGCTTACACCCTCGCCTCTTTATTCACCTTTGTACCTCGCCTGTCAAGGGTGCTATCTACGACTAGCGAGACCGATGCCCACGGCCGCATCACACCTGTGCCAAACTATTCGGCCCACATGGTTGCCACGGTTGTGGTTTATGTGGGTACCTCCTACAGCGGAGACTGATCCCGAGCAGTACAATCCAGCCAAAAGTATTGGTGGAATGCTCTTGGCAACACGATTCTGCATCATCCTCGCCTCCTTTGCTACATTAGTATCCTTGGGAGCCATGGGTACGTTATGGCTGTTTGATCAGTTCAGCCCTTCACACGGAGACAAGTGGGACTGGGTCAGCGAGATAGGCGATTGGATCGTCTGTGTAGTGTGGGTAGGAGGAAGTATGGGAACTTTGGCCTTTGCTAGAGTATGGGTAGGCAACCCAAATTTCAACACCGGTAGGCTGCTATCCAAACGACGGCCAAGATATTGAATAGCGAAAGGTTGCTCAATGGCTGCCATCACAATTTACACTGTCGTCATCAAGGAAGGTCTGATACCGAAGCTCTTAGAGGTGTTGCTCATTGTTCTGATGGCAGGTAAGATCAGTCAGGATGGACAGACGAACTCATGAGCTTCACAGCCTGTGTCACGAACCTCGTCTGCTTTGTCGTCTTCCCCGTTTCAGCCACTACGAGACTTCAATTATCTATCTCCAAATCTCTGACATCTTTTTCGACTCTTCTGGACAGGCTATGCGCAACGTTTCTTCTGGAAAAGACAGTCGTCAAAGGCTCTCACACGACACTCCGTGATGCTGTGACTTCGCACGCAGCAGCATTCAAAAACCTCAAGGCCGATCTCGCGGAAGCCAAACATGAGCGAGTCGTCGATACGAGGATTCGCGGGAGGCATATGGAGCTCTACGATGCGGCGATTGAAAGTCTTGCTCGATTGGCTCAGCATCTTGCGGGATTGAGAGGCAGTACGAAATTGCAAGAAGGGCTCTTAAGAGCTGCGCGGGAGGGAAGAATCCGCTTAGACCATACACAACTACCGAGCATATCCCCCACGATGCTCAAGAGCATAAGCTCAGACTTTCACTGGGGAGGAATCGAGGACGGGGACCTGCAAACCAGCATAAAGCTTTTAATGCAATTCCAGGAGATTGCGGGGTCGCAGATGAGGCAGCTCGTGGTACGTACTCATTGTGGAATCGCACTGGCATCCAGAGCTAATGCTGGAATCAGTCACGATGCGATGATGCATTGGAGGCTGTCCAAGCAGTCACTCACAGGTCCACAAAGACTGTTCCATCGTTGTCTGAGGTCAGGTCAGATCTCGCCTCTTCCCTCACAGACTTCAATCGATACTCCAGCCGGGCCATCAAACGACTCTACGCGGGCCCAAGGCGGCAGAAAGAGTACATGACGCAAGACCTTGATGACAACGACGATGACTCTCTCTTCGATCCCGACGATATGCTTCAAGGACCCAACGAGACGGTATTTCTCATATACTTGTACGTTGTGAACCTCGGTCCTCGCTGACTTTGCAGTTTCCTCTTCACCCTCGAGGAGTTCGCCCGCGAGCTCATCTTCCTCATCGACACAGTTTCCGAGGTAGGAAGTGTCGCTTTGTCTTGTTCAGCAGTGCCTGATACGTTCCTCAGATCTTAGAGGAGCAGCCCATGTCCGCTTTGGACTACTTGTGGTCCGTCCTGCCCTCACGTCGTGGCAGAACGGAGAAGCGAGGGGCGTACCTCTATAAGCAACTCCGCAAAATTGTTCCAGTAGATCCTTCCAAGCTCCAGCCGCCCCTGTTCCCGCGATCCCAGGCGGATGGTGAGGAAAATTACTCCATCACCTTCACATTATGGGAACGGTTTCGCAAGCGACTTTGGACCATGGGCGAGTTTCTCCGTCGGCCGAATATCCGCTATGCTCTCAAAGCTGGCATAGGCGGGGCCATACTGGCAGCTCCAGCATATACCGAAGCCGGTCGCCCCATATTTTTGCGTTACAGAGGCGAATGGGCTCTGATCGCGTATATCTCCGCTATCAACCCCACGGTCGGAGCGACCAATTTAATCTCGGTGTTTCGAGTCATCGGCACAATTATCGGCGCCTCTGTAGCTGTAGGCGTCTACACTCTGTTCCCTGAGAATGCGGTCGTCCTGCCCATTCTCGGCTGTATCTTGTCGATTCCAGCGTTCTACGTCATCACGCAGATGCCTGGATACGCTCAAGCGGGGCGGTTCACCCTGCTGGCTTACAACCTGACTTGCCTTTACGCATTTAACTCGAGAGAAAGAGAAATCAGTCCGCTGTCTATTGCCATTCGTCGATCTACGAGCGTCGTGGCTGGGGTCGTCTGGGCGGCAATCGTCTCTAGATACTGGTGGCCTTATACGGCCAGGCGAGAGCTGCGGATAGGTCTATCAGAGTGAGTTGGTCGTTATGCCCGCCGGATCATCGCTGATTTTTCTCAGCTTCTTCCTCGATCTCAGCTATCTATATTCCAAGCTCGTCACAACTTACTCTCACGGCAACCAAACCGAGGACAACACTGTGAAGAGACAAAGCTCTGAGACCGAACCTTTGCTACCAACGGTCGCCTTTGAACACTCTCACCTTGGACCCGGTATCAGGCAATTTATGTCGATGTGAGGTCGTACATGTCACACGGAGCTCATTTTCCAGGGAGCTGCATCTGCAAGGCCAGCTGCAAAGTCTCAGAGCCCGGCTCGCCGAGACGAAGAACGAGCCGCGCCTCAAGGGGCCCTTCGCCTACGACTTTTACAAAGAAGCGCTGTTGAGTTGTGAAAGGATGCTGGACAGGCTTCATTCAATGCGCTGTGTCACGACAAGAGAAGAATGGTGAGCGGATTGTAGAGCGCAACTAGAAAATAGCTGATGCCGGATGGCAGGGACAACGTACGCGGCAGAGAATCTGCTAGCCACTGATCATTCAGGGCATACGAGAAGCCTTTGTGCTTCCTGTCAATCCACAACGACGAGAGATGGTAGGAAATGTCATATTATATGTTCGTGTGCGGTCGAGTGCGTCAATTGATACCATTCAGTTTTACACCCTTTCCGCTGGTTTTCAACTTCGAACTCCGATGCCACCGTATCTTCCTCCGGCGGAAGACGCTCGGAGACGCCTCGTAGAAGCTATACGAGGGCTCGACGTGGTACGAAAGCGGTCCGTCAGGGGAGGCGGTAGGCACCTGTTGTACTTTGCGTACGCCTCAGCCATGCAGGTGAGTTGGCCTGAAACTCGTGGCAGCTGGCCCCAGAAATGACGTTCATCAGGAGGTCATTGTTGAGCTGGAATATTTGGGCAAGATGATGCAGGACTCCTTTGGTGTCATATCGCAGAGCACGGTCGAGGACTTTGAGGCGTTGTTCAATAGTGGTCCAGGATCTGATCGGACTGACCCGCAGTGTCTCTAAGGGATTTGAAGACTTGTATGTATCTCATTTCATGGATCATCGGCAACTTATGATAGCCGAGGGATCATTTTTTCCTTGTTTTCAGCGTGAAAATGAGCGTGGTCTTTCGAGATCCAATCTGACTTTTTTGTTATCCTCTTTGAGACCAAGCAGAATGGCAGATTCGATGCCTTACAGCAGCACCAGTGCCTATGATTTCGTAGCCGTTGGACCTGTCACTGCGAGTGAAGGTGCAAGGGCTTCACAGCCCTCAGCTGACTCGTACCAAAGTCAATCCATATGGTGTCCCAAAGGTGCTCGAGGGGCTTACGGCGGTCAAGTCATTGGCCAAGGTCTTCACTCCGCTATCCAGACAATCTCCGATAACAAAGGTCTTCACTCGATGCACATACACTTTTTGCTTCCTGCCAATCCCTCCATCCCGATAATCTACAATGTGGACCGGATACGAGATGGGAAGAGTTATGCGACACGGTCCATTCGAGCGATGCAAGGTGATAAAGTCGTAGCTGTCATCATGGCTAGCTATTCGACCACTTCGACGAGCACAAGAACGGTTGATGGCGTTAGACAGCCATCTTTGAAATCCCAAACGACGGGTTTGATCGTCCCCAGTGAAGAGCCCTCGGTCTCTCATTCACTTAGATTCGTCATTGAGAGTTCTAGCAAATCCTCAGATAGAAACGAACGGACGACAAAAGCCAGTGGCACGCATCGGTACGGACAAGGTGGTGATATTCCTCCATTTCAACCTCGTTACGCGCAGCCTTATCCTGATGGGATACTGCCAATGAAGCAATGCGAATTGGAACCGGATAGATGGACCAAGTTTTTGAGCAGAGCCGAATCCAGTATCTCGCCTCGAAGACGAAGAGCCGTCGAGGAGTATATCCAAGTGAGCGAGAACGCCATGTTTTTTTCTTGGACGATAGCAACCTGACAGATGTTCACAGGAGAGAAGGGATTCACCATGGGAAGTGGCAATAGCTAAGAGCTCGACCCATTTTACACCTCTCGAAAACGGTACGAGGCGGATGGTCTGGCTGAAACCCAAGATTCCCAGTGGGACAAAAGTCTCGTTGGAAGAACACAAAGTGGGTGTCTATACATTGAATTGACACATGGGGTGGACACTTACGGTGTCCTGCTCCAGTGCATCATCGCCTGCATTTCCGACTTCCAATTCATAGGCGCAGCAGCTCGCCGAATAGGTCTCACGGCAATCAGCAAACCTCCTCTTGGAATGCTCACGTCCTTAGACCATACCATCTACTTCTACCCCTTCCCCAAAAATCTCGACCCCTCTGCCCCGTTGTTGCACGTCATTGAGGCGATTATCGTGGATGTGCAACCTGGACGAGGGGTTGTCCAAGGAAGAATATACACAGAGACCGGGGAATTGATCGCAGTGACGATACAAGAGGGCGTGGTCAGAGCCGGTCAAATCAGTGCAGGAGAAGGGAATAGAGCGCAGCAGGCGCGGGAGAAAGCAAAGCTGTGATAGACATTTATAGAATACATGGACAAATGCTATGTCACCAAGCTTTGAGGCGAAACAATTCAAGGTGGCGTAAAGCGCCAATCAGTCCGATGGCAGCTTGTACATGGTGTATTGTACAGTATTGCATAAAGGGCCATCGCTCTCGTGATTATTGTGCTGGCCAAAGCCATATCTGACGACTGTCAGAGTATCTTTATCTATGTTTATGTATGTACAATCCCTTCCATTCAGTATCAAATCCTGTACGATATCGGAATCTTCGCTTGGCATTACCAACCACTTTCGATCTGTCATTTTCTATCCTTTTCTTTCATGGCGTATCCGTCTCCTTTCAAAGCGTTCACGTGAGCATCATTTGATGTCATCACCCTTCGAATCCGTCCTTCCTGGCAGCTCAGGCTTTGTTCGAGGCATCCGGATCCTCCTCAACTCCATTGCCGGCACTCCTGTCGCACACCTGAGAGCTTTTTTTGAAGCTGTCGAGAGACCAGCCAACCGGCACCTCAGGGTCAGATGACGCTATCCAAAGTGCGTGACTCATTCTAACACTCACACCTCTGCATGAGCCGCTTGGCGAGATTGACGGTGCTCTTCGGTCCCATTGAACATTCAGGATGAGGTCGATGTACATTCATGGGTCGACCTTGACCAAGAGGCGGGATCCATGTCACGATTGAGCCAGTTCGCAGCTCAACTCTGATGAGCGCGATCAGATACAGTTGTAGGAGATACGATAGCCCTCAGATACGTACCGAAAGCCAAGACGCTTCATAAGCTACAGAAGCGCTCAAGTCAATGCTGGTAGAGGCATGCTAAGACTCACCTTGTCAAGATCGAACCATCGCACCGAACCGACTCGTCCATCGTCGCCGTCAAAGATTCTGTGAATGAGCTTCATCTGCTTGCCATTGACGATATAGGTGGGTGCATTGCCTTTCGCCTCATCCCTAGGCACCCTCGCATCCGTTCCTCGCAGCCCAGACGTTCGTTGTATCTCCTCGCTGGATGTGGCACTTGCTTTGGTCTTGGAAATGGGTATTGATGATCCAGATGTCTGCCGATATCGATGACCGGAGATCGTGTGGGGCTCAGAGCTGAGTGATTGAGCGGCGACTCCACTGAGTTCCTCTTGTCGTTGGGCCGAATGAACCTTCGTGCTGTTTGGCAAATTCAAACTGGTCTCGGATGACGGCTTTGACCGCTCGTCGCCGAACTCGAATGTGGCCATCATCTGATCCCATGGCATATCAAAGGTGATCTGCATGATGGCCTCAAACCCTTCGAAGAAATCCTTGGAAGTCTCTACACGGACCTGGAGAGGATCGCGAAACAATCTCCGAATGGGAAACACTCGCTTGAGTCCCCCACCTGGTAATGCACGTAATACGTCGTGTTGCTTGCCACATTGGACTGCCAAAGTGAGACAAGCCCTGGTGATGTTCTTCATTGCATTTTTTAGCTCGTCACTGATCTGTAGATTGTCCACATTAAGCATGCTCTGAAGCTCTCTGTGCTCGTCTTGAGGAGCATATACGGATGCAACGGAGCTATAGAGATCGTTTGAGGCGTTCTGCTCGCCTGAGGAAAGGTATGAGAATGAGAGTCCATCATGGTGCGGATGGCACAGTACTCACTGAGGAGGCGCTGGAAAAATGGGTCCAGCATTGCGAATTGGTCCATGTCGGCCAATTTCGCTTGCTCAACTTCGAGTTCTGGCCATGGTTAGCGGACAAACTCCACCGAGGGGCATCGAATACCTCCGTAAAGCTTGTTAAGCTCAATTTGCTTCGTGTCAGGCACGTAACGGAAATCAGAGGGGTATAGACTGTATCTTGCGAGGGCAGGATGGAACCAATCCTCGCCGTCCTCTTCTGCGAGGCAAGAATCGTAACGTAGATCGATATTGGAGTTCGAAAATCCAGACAAAAAAGGTTGAACCCACTTGTAGAAAGACCGTAAGTTAAGTAATTATGTCATGACACGGCAGCAAGAAGACTTACTCCTCCAGTGGCCCCCATCATCAGGTCAAACGACGCTCTCATATCGGGTGGCAATTTGTCAAATACGCCGGGGTCAAGCAAGGTGATAGGATACTCGAGGGAACGTCACCATTGAAGGGACAATCGACATGAACTCTCTGACTCACAAGATTCTTCTTTACTTTACCGCGACCTGGACCACCAGCAAAAGCGGTACGCAATTGCGAGGCGGTACATTGCTTGATCATGAAGGCAGCTGTTCGGAGCTGGTGCCAAGTGTTTCGGATTTTACCGGGTTGCGAAATTTGTTGTCTGGCCTTGATGCCCGTATCTGGCTTGCCTAGCTCTCGGAGCTTCAGCACGCATCGACGGATCTCTGCGTATCGAGCAAGCTGCATAAACGCGGTAAAGACCAATTGCTCCACGGCCAGGTCCAGATAGATATCGGTCGGCGTCTCGTGTGGCATAGGACTGCCAATTCGGTGTTCTGGGGGAAGCTCCAAAATGCCACATTGGCGCCAGCTGGTGGAACCATCAGCTAGACTTCGTTGAAAGATGGTTGTGGGGCTCACTCATGTTTCTCTATGGCAGTGATGTGCTCAATGAAGTCTTCTGGACACGATCGCCAATTGGAAATCTTGTTTGACCAGTAGTCTAGACCTGTTTCTGCCAGAGCCTCAATTTCTGAAAGGGAAAAGGCCGGAGGTTGAACGCCGGCCAGGAAAGCAGCTTGATAGCAGATCAGCTGAAGCCTCAATCTACTTAATCAAGCTTTACCTTGACAATGAGCCACCCACGAAAAGCCAAAGGTCTCTTGGCCTCGGACGGGTCGAGGCAGATTTTCCGCTCCATGGGTGATTTCGGCATTGGCATGCTAACACGAAACGGTAGCAACAGATCACGTTTTGTCACGGAGAAGACTCACGATAGTGTTTCTCAGACCCACCAGCTGCTCGTAAGGTGTCGGATCCTTTTTCGGAATCTTCATGCGCTCCTTCAAGCCTTTGGGAAGAGAATTGATGGTCTCTTGCCACTTGGGATCTGACTGAGACATCCTAACCTCGTTGAGAAGCTGGTCCTGTAAACAAAGAAGCTGGTCCTGTAAACATGTCAGTATGAATAGGGTAGCTTCCAAGAGCAATGTTGCAGCTCACTTCGAAGTCTCTGACGAATCGAAGTGATTCTAGGGGCATGATGTACTTGGTGTAATTGACAGACTCATCTCGCTTAGACTGGGATGGGGAGGGAGATCCGCCACCCATCTTCGCGTCTGGCATGTCGAGTTATTTCACTTTGACCGCGAGAACGCAGCATTGGGAATACTGCACCTAGTCAGATGTACCAATCTTCATACAGGCAGTTCCAGAAGGTCTAAGTCAGAGAATGGTCGAGCGTATAGTTCCAAAAAAGTCCACATACCGCAACGACTTGGTTACGTTACGTAATTGGTTACAGCTCCCGACGTCGCAATCCTCCCAGCTAGCTAGTCACTGCCGAGCTTTCTGCTTGCTGTCAATACAAGCATTGCACTCGGTCCTAAGGTCTTCAGTGACCTATATCGCAGGCTAGGGATGGGCAAGGAGCCAACAGCACGTACAGACCCAGAAGGATACCTCGCGAACCGGAATTTCTCACGACGTTTGGCCAAATGTCCGCGGACAGGCTTACCAGTCTCGTACGCCGACTTCGGTGATCCGGATGGTGTACATGTCCTGTATCTACTACCCAGTGGATGCTCCAGATGGCTGGCAACTATCCAAGGTCAGTGTATGGAATAGTACCGCGCGTCTGTCCTTGGCCTGAGATAGCCGCAGATCCACTCGCTAAGCGATATGGGATCCGATTGATTGCTATAGACCGGCCGGGGGTAGGCGCCATACCCATGGTCCCGCTCAAGGATCGGATACGGTCGAGTTGCGGTAAGACACTATCATCCTCATATATGGTCGCAATCGGGCTCATCTGTGCCTTCAGAGATGATGGTCTCGGTAATAGAGGATCTCGGGATCAAGCTCGCCCATATGATAGCGACATCGGGCGGAGTGTAGTGAGCCACAAAGTCACGACGCCTGGGGCTAGCTTAACGCTGACTGTCAGCACTGTAGCTATGCTCTCTATCTGCTTCTCCATCATCCCGAGGCATTTATCTCCTCCCTCAACCCTCCACCATTCTTGTACCTCGTTGCACCGTGGTCACCCCTGCTCCCTGCTTCTCATCCCGATTACTACTCCTCGGCATTCACTTGGCTTCCTGACAAGCTGATCGAGACCTCGCACTTGACTGTGCGTATTCTCCTTCATATGATCTTGGTCTCATATCCTTGACAGGTGCCTCACGTCATGAAAGTTGCCAATACCGCCTACTCTGCTTGGGTATCATCGAGCGAAGCTGTGGGTTCGACCTGGAGCTATGCCAAATCACTGTGGTCAGGTCAAGTGCCGACACCGCAGAGGGAGCGACAAGCCAACAGTATACCGGCACCCTTACCAGATACTCCATCACTGTCGGCTGGTCAGGCCGGGAATGAAAATGTAGAACAAGAAAGCGACGTCGAGTCATACGGCGAGGCGTCTTTTCAATACTTTTCTCGGTTGTGGAAATCGTATCCTGCAGTGTTCACAGATGTGAGTGGAATACTACAGCGCATCACTGACAGTCACAGGTCATACAAGCATACTTCATGGCTGAGAACAATGGTGGTGTAGGTCAAGGTAAATTACATCTCACTTCAGGGGATCGCTCACCGCATCACAGAGCATCTGCTTTGCCTGAATCGAGGACCTGAGAATACGGGGCACGAATGGTTAGAGAACAGCGTAGCAGATCTGGCGAGAGTATTGGCGGATGCTCAGTCAACAGGGCGGCGCAGGAACGAAGACGACGGTCTACCGATACCGCGACCTCTGAACGTTCATATTTGGTGGGGATGGGAAGACGGCATGGTACCGCGCCAGGGCCAACGTGAGTTGCCTAGGCCCCAGAATCGAATATCCACGTCTGACGCGCGCTCAGTATGGTTCAACAAAGTCATCCAATCACACCCCAAAAAGCTCAGAGTTGAGGTACATAATGTGCCTGACGGTGATCACGGTGATCTGTGAGTGAACAGTATGGATTGGAGAATCAGGGAGCTGACGGGAGATGTCAGGATGATGCGACCCGAGGGTGTACACGTTTTATATTCTCTCATAAGGCATCAAGGACAGAGCACAATTAAGAAGGAGAAAGAGGCAGACTTGTAAATATGGCGATATGTAGCACGTCTGGGGATTCATAATAAGCTTCATGAGAGGAATTGCTTGAGTCCAGACTTTACGCTGTCATTCCCTAGCCAGTCGTTGGAGCTGGAGGATCCCATTAGTGACACACAATATCTACATGGGCAGCTCACGAATCATTGAGGTGGTCGTCAAAATCGACAAGGTTCCTGTGAATCTTTTCATCCCTGATCGCCTGGAGTGTCCTCGCCGGGAGGTTTGGTGTGGAGTCCAAGGTGAATGGTGAAGGAAAGGAGGAGGAAGACTTTGAAGGGAGCGCTTGAGGAGAAGTAGAGGATTGGGAGATGGTGTAAATGGTATACGGGACTGATCCTTCTCCAAGCTTTTCGTTGTCGACCTGGAAAGAGAAGATGAATGCCGTGTGATCAGCTCGGTCTCCAATCCATTCAAAAATGGTGCGCTTGGCTCGACTCACAAGCCACGCAAATGAGGCATCAAATTTCCCCTTCATCTCGCCTAGTATTCTCTCGCCTACACGTCCGAGTCCAGAGTTCTTGTCATCCTTCGGGACGACGTATAATCCGACGACTTCCATTCCGCGTTCGGATGCCGCAGCTGCCCCGAGTTCTAGGGCAACTTCCATCATGGGACTCAGGGATGTATAGTGATGTATCAGTGGGAGAGCATCTTCCACAGAGACTCTTTTGGAGCCTGTTGAGGGGCATATGCAGTCAGCGAGCACGGAGAAGCATTGGACCCCCGGTCTGGCAATACCGACACACCTCTGTCAATCTTTCCAAGGAGAATACCGATGACTGTGTGGGACAAATACCTCGCAGCGTGGAGCAAGGGCAAGGCGTAAGCTGCCGATGAGACTGTATAGGTGTATGTCGGCTGAGACGACATGATGATCGAAATGATGAGTGCTGACTGCAAGGTCGAGGTGCGGCGAATGGCTAGATGCAACCCAAAGAGCGAAGGGTCGGAGTTGGGCGACCACGTGGCCCATCGGCTACTTCATCTGACACCAATAGTAAGCCCAAGACTGCCGCATAATTGAGCAGAAAAGGATGAGCTGTGCGACTGAGATCCTCTCGGACTAAGCATATTGCATGACAGTAAAATGGTACAAGAGTTTCTGGTATTGCTGATCTCTACGGCTGTGTCTCGGTTCCCTTCCCCTATCATCTCCCGTTTGAATAAGGCACTTCGTGGAACAGATAGGACTGGACCTTGTGGTGAGCCATTCATCCATCGCAATAGGGCATTTCTTGACTCACCACTGACTCTCCAAAATGACTTCTCCGGATAGTCTCTGCCAACACATGACTGACGTCAATCTGTTCAATCTTGCTACATTCGGCTGCGCGATCCGCGAGAGGGATAGTATTCGTCACGACCAATTTCTCCATCCCACTT
Source organism: Kockovaella imperatae (assembly GCF_002102565.1). Classification (NCBI taxonomy): domain Eukaryota; kingdom Fungi; phylum Basidiomycota; class Tremellomycetes; order Tremellales; family Cuniculitremaceae; genus Kockovaella; species Kockovaella imperatae. The sequence continues at coordinate 624,696 of NW_019028944.1, forward strand.
TCATTGATGACTTTTATAGCTGGTCCAGAGAGAATACCATGGGTGGCGAATGAGTAGACCTTCTTGGCTCCCGATTCGATTAGATTCCTAGCTGCTAATCCCATTGTCCCGCACGTGTCGGCCATGTCATCGACAAGGATCGCAACCTTATCTTTGACGGACCCGACGAGGACCATCCGAGATACTTCATTGGCTCTTTTACGCTCCTTATGAAACAGGGCAAAATCGACGTTGAGCTTGTCGGCAATGTTCGTGGCGCTGAGGATTCTCGTCAGTGAATGGTTACACCAATGCCTGAGCTACTATGCGCGCTCACCGCTTGGCACCGCCCGCATCCGGTGATACAATGACCACATCCCGAACATCGTCAAAGTGATTCCGAATGTAGTCGACCATCAGGGGTTCAGCGTAAAGCTTAGCAAAAAGTCAGTATGCTCTAACCGCTTGCGCGCTCGCTCACGTTGTCTACCGGGACGTCGAAGAATCCCTGAATCTGAGAAGCGTGCAGGTCCATGGTCTATTGTGGCGACTATCAGCATGATGATGCTCCATGCACGATCAGATCTGCCTCACGATGACATGATCACAGCCTGCTTCTCTCAGCATGTTTGCAACTAATTTCGCAGTGATTGGTGCTCTTGATTTGTCTTTCTTGTCCTGTCGAGCGTAGAAGAAATGAGGTATAATGGCGGTTATTCGTCGAGCAGACGCAATCTGGCATGAAGAAATGTCAGCATAATCATGTCATCCTCCTAGGTCTCAGAGCTCACCTTGCACGCATGAATCATGATGCACAGTTCCATCAATGATGTGTTGACTTCACCGGCACACTGGCATTCGTCAGCATATCTATGCAGAGGAAGAGCAAGCACTCTTTTTCGCACTCACCGTATTCAGAATGTAGACATCAAAGTCTCTTACACTCTCCGTAATGGTGACTTTGGTCTCTCCTGATCCAGGTTGCACGACGGTCGCACGAGCAAGTGGGATGTGCAGTCTATCCTTGATGTCAGCTGCAGATTCATACAGCCACAGTATCTACGACTCGCCTCTTGGCAATGAGTGCTGCGAGCTCAGGATGAGAGTTGCCTAAAGAGCGGCTGTCAGTCAATTGACTCAGATGTCTGAGTGGGGATCCTTGACAACTCACCAGAGAAGAGTTTGATGTTGGCATAAGCGGCGGAAGCCATGTCGGGCGAAACGTTAAGAGGGGGGGCCGAGGAGGGAGAATATGATGCTCAGTCACTGGTTGCAAGCTATGCCCAGACTGATGCCCCAGACTGTTGACAGCTGGAAGCTCAGAATGTGCGTCGGTCCCTCGTCTTCAAAGGTATCACAGAATCTTCCGACGTCGGTCTCGGGAAGACGTCTGCAACCTCTCTCAATTGATGCGTGATTGGTCGACGAGGCTTGTCCCGGGGTGAACCTTGTGATTGGACGACGCCCCAAGTCTTCAGAGTCCACTTTGGATGCCTCTGGAGACGCCTTGTGAGGCTTACTTTGGGTGTGTACAGCGTTGTGAGCCTGTTGACCAAGGGGGGTTGCTTGCCTCTCACTCTGAATTTTTCAATGGGCAAACCTCCAGACAAATTGGCCCAAACCCGATAAGCGAGCGGGATTAGCAGCAAAGGGGGGGGGCGATTAGCCTGTGTCAATCTAATGATCCTAATATCTGATTAGAAATTTGGTGATTAAGCCCCACCCTCTCACCCATTTTTTTGATTCCGTCCACCATCGCCGCTGCTCCGCTCGGACCCTTTGGTGGTGGGTGGTCAAGCAGTGCTTTCCAAAGAGACTTGAGAGATTCAAAAAGCTTCTGAAGCATCCATCCCATTCATCCCATCCAGCGACAGAGGGGACCATCCATCCATTTGATCAGTGTCGATTGGTAGTCTGTCTACTCACGGCTTCCTATCATCGATAAACTCCTTGTTTCGAAGGCTCTGTGGCGATAATCTCAGGAGTCTTTCAATCGGGCCCTTCTTCATACACACTTTCTCCGCGCCGCTCTTTGTAAATCGTTCCGCTCCGTCGCTGAATGCCAACGTCGTCAGTAGACTCGATCCAACCCATACCACCATGTCACGCGTCCCTACATATCCTCATTCAACGGGGCCCATGTACTACCATCATCCACACGCTCCACCTCCCATGATCCAGCAGCCACCTCCCGGGCAAGCATCAGGACCCGCCTATGCTTCAGCACCACCACCACCACCACCATCAGCAGCAGCAGCGGCATCAGAAGCAATGTATTCTTACGCTAGAGAAGTACCGATGCCTCCCTCGAGTGCTCCTGGAAGTACAGCTGTCTCGTGGAACGGTCATCCCGGACCTCCTGGGTCAAGAGAAGACGTCGGATACGCAAATGCGATTGCCGGTCCATCGCGTGGAGCGGATCCCGCCTATGGGTACAGACAATCTCCGACTGGACCTCCCACTTCTGCTTCTCGTCAAACGGCTGGTATGCCACCTCAGCCAGCATATCAGAACGGTGCGGTGCCAGGTTGGTCATCGGTTCATCCGGGATCTGGCGCCCTGGGTCACGGCGTTCCACCGGGGATGGAGACTGGACGGAGGGGATCTGTCAAGCTGGAAGACCTAGTCTCACATGATAGGTCTCGGAATGTGTCTGGTGCATCTTCAAATCACAGTCGACCATCTTCGAATCATGGAGGGGCTCTTGGAGGTCTACAGGGACTCACATCCATACCTCTGACCAAGACCGAAAGTACGGATGGGCCAAAAACATCTACAAACAGCGGTCGAAGAGCATCGGCGACGGATGCAGGCGGAGCTGGTGGAGGAGGCGGGCAGTCTGGCCCCAGTGAATTCATCAAAAAGCTGTACAGGATGCTGGAGGATGAAAACACCATTTATGGCAAGGGACGAGCGGCTGGAAAGCAAAAGCACGGATCGGTGGGATGGGGAAAAGGCGGAACAAGTTTTGTCGTGTGGGACATGAACGACTTTACGACAAAGGTTCTGTGAGTGTTGAGTTTCGTCACTCTCTGGAGCGGCATTGACTTGCATCAGGCCCCAGACATTTCGTCATTCCAACTTCTCTAGTTTTGTTCGACAGCTGAACAAGTATGGATTTTCAAAGGTGAGCTTGATGCTACTGTGGCTTCTGAGCTCACTCCAATATATAGATCAAACACGTCGACGAAGAATCCGGGCAGATCAAGGAAAACGTGAGTGAAGCACTAAGGCTTCGTCGCTCATGCGCCAGGTCTGGGAATTTCAACATCCCAACTTCCAGACAGGAGGTAAAGCCGATTTGGACAGTATCAAGGTGATTTACGCCACGAAACAACATTTGCCTCAGCTGACGCCGCCCACTTTACCAGCGCAAAGCCGTGGCTCCGAAGAAGAATGCAGGCGAACCTGAGACCGAAACCTCCCCGTCCAAAGCCGCAGGTATTAGTGCGGAAGACGCTGGGCGTCTTTCAGAGATGGAACAGAGGGTACACGTACTGGAGGATCAGCTGTCGAAAGCGCTAGATGATATCCACGAGTCGAGATCGAGGGAGATGGGCACCATGAACTTGATCCGAGAAATGATTGCTCACATGGCGAGCATGGAAAAGGGTGAGCTATTGTTCTGACGAAGAGCGCTCATATCCCTCCAGCCACCTCTCGATCCCCTGCCCTCGATTCTGCCAATCCTTCATCTCAAATTGTCCATCTCTTCCGAATGTTCGACCAGATTACCTCTGGATCTCAAGGCTATCCCGTTGCCCCAGGATTGCCGAGATACCCCTCCGGTCACTTTTCACATATGCCAATGTCCGCCCATAATCACGCTTCACCCATGACGGACGGAGGTAGTCGAGCAAGCGATGGACCCAGTCCGGCGCCTTCTCGAGCCAGCTTTTCCGGTATACGTCCTGGTTCCAGGGGCAGAGGAGGAGCAGCTGATCAATCGATGGAAGATGTGATGCAGGAGGGTCAAGCCGTGACGCAAGCTCAAGCGACCTCTTTGGCTCAACAGGCTGCTGTGAATCAGGCACATGCGCAGGCTCAAGCAGCTCAAGCCCAAGCTGTACAAGCGCCAGCTCATGCTCAAGCTGCAGTCGCCCAGGCCCAGGTGGCTGCTCAGGTTCAGGCCCAAGTTCAAGCTCAGGTCCAGGCCCGAGTCGACGCCGAGGCCCATGCACAGGCTCAAGCACAAGCACAAGCACAGACTGCTCCCCCGGCTCAGGCTCTCAATGCCGATGCCACGCTGTACAACGGCGAGCCTATGGGCATGACTCCTGTATTTGCAGAGACTCCCGCTTGGTTGACCGAGAATACTCCACTCCCGCCGTATCGCAAATCCTCCGATGCAACAACGCTTCGACTAATGGTCGAGGCTCTCTCGTCCCAAAATACTGGCGAAGGACGATTCGACGAACTCCCGTCGGAGCCTTTGACCCAACAAGTCACGAATATCGACCCTTCACTCTCTGCACCAGATACCAATACAGTACTGAATGGGATAATCCCGGTTGCACCTGCCGTGATGCCTCCTGCAGACGTAGAACCTCCCACAAATCAAGGTACAGTCGATCCCGCTGCTTTCGGAGGCATTTTCCCAATGCCTTCAAAGCAGGAAAAGACATCTGGATCGCCAGAAAATACCAAAGAGTCCAAAGTCGTCAGTCGGAAATCGAAAATTCAGCCGCATTGGACGACGAGCCCAAGGATCTTGGTTGTGGAGGACGATGTGGTGTATCGGCAACTGTCATCGAAATTCTTGGAAAAGTTTGGGTGTGTCACGGAGACTGTGGAGGATGCTCAGGGTGCCGTGTCCAAGATGAATCACCAAAAGTACGATTTGGTACTGATGGACATTTTTTTCGGGCCAAGCATGGACGGGTGAGTGTGAAGCGAGTATCTCTTGCTCATTTCCTCGCAGTCGCAAAGCTACGAGTCTGATTCGTCAATTTGACATGTACACACCGATCATTTCCATGACCTCCAACGTGCAGACCCGTGAGTAGCTAGCTAGCTTCTCAAGCGAGGTACTTGCAAGATCTGACGATTGCTCACAGAGGACGTCAACTCGTACCTGCAATCGGGTATGAACGATGTGCTAGCCAAACCATTCACGAAACATGGTCTTTTTGGTATCCTCGACAAGCACTTGATTCATCTGAAAGCCATTCAACTCTCTGCTGAGGTACCACGGTCGCTTGGTCTACCTCCGCTCTCGGATGAAGGCGTACAAGATGCCTTGCAGACGGGAGCGTCACAATGGGTGGCAACGGCGAATGACGCTTCGGCTCTGAGAAATCCTTTGGCAGCCATGGGATGGAGCGATGATACGTATCAGCTGGTCCTCCAGGTGAGCGGGGAGCAGCTGTTCAGGATCGCAGAACCTTTTGACTGACTATCACACAGCAATTCATGGCTACCGGCTCGATGCCCGAAGTGAGTACGATCACCAATGGCACGATCGGGACCAGCGTCGTTTTTGGAAATGCCGCCAATTTCCGTAAACGCTCCATCGAGACCCTGGAAGACGATTGGACACCTACAGGCGGGTCTGCTGCTGCTGCCGCTGCAGGAAGCGGATCGAATATCGTTGATTCGACGGTTCGAGGCACTGTCTCTGGACTCGTTGCTGTCCCGTCGAGTCTCAACGGGACGACCGCACAGCAAATTATTCCCATCGGGGAGTTACCGCCGGCATCGATGACCATGGCTCCGACAACTATCAATCCTGGTATGGTAGCGCCTGGTAGTGTTCCGGTAGTCAACGGAGGATCCTCGACCGGTCGAGCGGGCAAGAAGGTGAAGAAGGCATAGTGTATTTGGGTTTTCTCTGGGATCTGTCGTCTTCCTTCGCTGCTACTGTCTGGAACGGTATGCTTCAACGTGTAGCTCATATATCTTGTCTCTTTTTATGACTTAAGGGGGCAGGTTTGAATTCAAAAAGACCTTGCACGATGAATCCTGGTGATACGTTATATCGATACATCTCTGACACTGCTCGTCATCTCGACCTAATCCTTCACTGCACGGCTCTAAACCAAGTACCGGTCTTTCACTCAGATCTTATCACACTGTCCACCCGCATTTTTCACTTCTTGTTGGCCTCCGTCTTGTCCTTTCCATCCGCAAGCTCATTCTCCCCCGTCCTATTTTTGGCCTCACTCTTCATACTTCCAGGTGCTTTCTCCTGTTGATGTTGATCTCTTTCGTCTTGAAACTTTTGATTCTCCTCCTTCTTCGTCTTCTTTTCTTCCTCCTTCTTTTGTCTTTCCTCTTCTTCTTCTCTCTCTCGCTCCTCTTCTTCCTCCTTTTCCTTCTTGAAGTTTCTCAACTTTAAGAAATGATCCCCGTCCTCCTCTTCTTCAAGTGCAATAGGTCCCTTGACTGTCCCCGTCGCTCGACCAGTCAACGTCTCACCATGCTTTGGGTGTTTAGCCTCTTCTATCCTCGACATCTTCTTCAAGGGTGATACTCTCTCCGTAGTGTGCAAAGTTCGCTTGTCTTTCGAGGTCACGGTCGCTCCGGCTCCGGCACCATAGTATCCAGTCCCTGCAAATGTGGCAATGATGGAGAACCCGACAATCAAAGAAAGGTAGAATCGGTAAGTAGCGTACCAAGGAGGTGCTGGGTTGTTCTTGTGTCAGCGCAGCCTTAAAAAAGCAGAATGTGTCGTTCGACTCACTCCAGCCATTGGAACTTGCTCGTTGATCAAGGAACCACGTTCCGGTGAAACCCAACCATTGCGCTACCAAAGCTAAACCATGAGGCAAGAACGTCGTGGGCCAAGCAATCAAGACCGGTGCTACACCAAGTGCAAGCCGATTGTACCCTTGATACCCTCCATACTTTGAGAACTCCATTCCCCAGTGAATGGCTCCGAGGAAAGAGAGGATGATGGCTCCATAAGTGATTTGAATATGTTCGAGCGTATGAAGGTTGCCGAGAATAGAGTCGAGACTGCCTCCAGTGATAGTGCTCAAACCTGGGACGACAAGTCAGTCATGCCTTCCTCTGGTTCTTCCCTTCCCCCCACCTTGACTCTCGCGCGCCGCCTCTCGTGCCAGGAAAATGGTTCCAAAGGCTGTCCCGAGGTAAGGCAATGTACCAGCCAGACCGACGACCAGAGCTGGCTGAGGGACCCATTGGAAAATGTTCTTCGTGATACCGATCTGCCCCAGCAAGTCAGGCGAGGTGATTTTCATCAACAGCGAGTCGAGACACTCACGAAGTCATCCCTCACACTTCCCGAATGAGAGTGCGAGCTGATCTCCTGAGCTCCATGGGGTCCAGCTCCACTGTCAGTCTTCTCCTGCCGAGATGAATGATGACCACCTCCAGAAATGATCTCCGCAACGCCCGAAGCGACGCTTTTGAGCTATGATTCCACTGATCAGCCAGACTTGCCCCTGACTGACTTGGGGTCATCTCGCTCACCTCTCGAGTGGCTCCTTGGACAATACCCTCGTTACTCGCCGTCGAACCAGACTCATCGGTAGGTCTGCTAGTGTTTGCCAATTGCTTCGCTGCGGCCTCTTTCTCTGAAGAATAATCAACCGTACGTCAGCTAGGCCAAATGAAAATGACAGTACAATGTACCGGAACTAGAGCTGGCCCATCGGCGTTGAGCCAATTGAACGTGAGTGGGACTGGCAGTCCCGTTCAACTGAATAGGAAGTATCACAATAGCTCGAATCGGGCTCTTGCTTGCCAGTTGGATGGCCGTTTGAGAGGTCGGACGAGCTAATGTCGAAGCTGCGCGAAGACTCGGAACAACTGGAGTTTTGAGCTGTGAAGCAGGGAAGCGAGGCATGACTCGCAGAGAGCGGATCATACTGGGCAGTGCTCTAGAGCTGATCGACCTCTAGAGCAAGACAAGAGAGATCGAGAATGAGTAAAGGGGGACAGAATGTGAAGGAATGAGAGGGACCACTGTGGTAGTTACGACATACGTTTACGGTACTTTTGACTCGATGACGTCAAATTATCGAATGAATTTTCCCTGAACCGAAATTTGCGCTGGTCGTCTTCCATCCAAGAACACATTCCATACCTACAACAAGATCAGGCGTGTGATGGGTCATCAAGAGTACGTATAGATATCCTCAAGCCAGTGATCTATGCCACCTTGCCCAGCTTGACTCTCCCGAGCTTGAGGTTGAAATCGTCGCTGAATGGATGTCAATGACAGAGCCCATTTAAGCACTGAGGCGCGACTCACGCCGCTTTCTGTGACGCCTTTAGTTGAGCGTCCAAATCCAATCGCGACCGATGCTGCGTTTCGAGATCCTCTTTACGTCTCGTTAATTGAGCCATCTCCAAATCTAGCGAAGCAGTAAAGACTTTCGGCCAACTGTGAACCGACGTCAGCTGGTCCCCTCCCCGAGCATGGCATCGCCCGACTCACCCCTGATGACGATCGCACCTCCGTTTAGGTAACATGCAGACCCTTGTGTTATCTTCACGATTCTGGCTAAGCTCATCCATAATCAAAGATGCCATTTCATCATCAGACAGGGTCAGACGCCTATCCCATCCACAGGGTTTGTCTTCGCCACCTCCAGGGCGCTTTTTCGACTTTTTATCGGCCATCTCCACGTCGTTTCCTGCAGAAGGCGATACTAACGTGTCGCACTGCGCGATGACTTGTCGTAGGACCTCTTGTCGTTTGGACAAAGTCGCAATAGCCTGGTCGACTACGGCCATCTGACGGGTAAGTGCTGCCATCTCGTTGTCTTGATGCGCCGGCTTCGAAGGCATGGCTCCAAGATGGTGGATCACGGAGACATTAGGTTTTGGCGCGGGAAGACCGACAAAGAATGCCGACATTTGCTTCAGCAACTTGGTGTTAGACGTCGGAGGGACTTGTGCAGCCATATGCCGGAATGCACAGGCGGACGAGCAGTACCTGAGGCAATAGATCAGAAAGAAGTAGGGTTGCACAAGACTGCAGACTGACTTTTGCTTTGCGTCGGTCAATGACTTGTCACAATGCTCTCTTCTACAGACCCGTTTGTATGACGTTCTCAGAGGCGTTTCTGTTGAGAACTCAGCATTCGGTGTCTAATTTGAACAGGCGTTAACTCACTCGGCTCGCACTGCGCGCAGATGTAAATATCCAGCAAGTCCAACTTTTTCTCGTCGATCCCAACGCATGCAGGATGGAACCAATCATCACAGCTGCGATCAGCAGCATGAGCATGTTACGCCTTGCGAAGCCAATACAGCAACTCACTTGTCGCATGCGACCATGATCACATCCTCATCCTCGTCCCGATAAGGTTTCCGACAGATACAATAAACGGCATCATCATCTGAAGCTACGGATTCAGTCTGATGAATCGGCGTTGCGGCTTCAGAAGTGTCGACAGGATCGGACGGCGCGATACCACTCTATGGACGACCGAGTCAGGATGAATCTGTGACGCCTTTACCAGACTTACCGAGACGCTTCCTGCGCGACCTCTTGCAGACTCTTTGATGCTGTCAACCTGTACAATCCTTCTCAGCCTGGTCCACGTGAGGAAACAGACTGCGAATGCTGACCTTGAATTTCTCCTTCTTTGAGCTTGGTCCGGTCTTCTTCGGCGCTGACTTGGATGCGGGTTTTACCTTTTTCGACACTTTAGGAACCTTCATGGTGGTATTTTTCGATTCTTTCGATTTGCCCTGAAGTTTGGTGTTGCCTTTCTGAGGTGATTCTGGACGACTGGGAATGACCGATAATCCAAACTCGGAGGGCGGTACCAGATCGACCACCATATCCCCTCCATCAATCTCCTCTTCTCCTTCCATAGTTCCTGGCTCTCCAGACAGATTCGAATGAACAGCGATTGGTTCTGCGTATACATCTACAGGAGGTGACTTTGCGCTTTGATCATCCTGTCGGAAGACCTCTGCAGTCGACGGCGGTGTCATAAGCTGCTGGATCACTTCATTCGCTTTCCCCTCCTGCTTTCGATCACGTTCTCTCCTGTACTCGTCCGCAATTTGGGCTTGAACAGGGTCAATGATATCGGAATCGTCGAGTGTGGAAGCCGCCAGAGCGTCATTATCCATGGAAGCGTCGTATGTGATCTCCCGTGTCTGATCGATCGCATGTCTCGCGGCCTTCTTGACCGGACTTGTGGAACGGCTCTTTGACGAGCTCACCCTTGGCTTCTTCTTGACAGGCGATTCGGACCGTTTGCTCGGCGACAGACTGGATCGCTTCGAGGTCCCCAGAAAGTGTCCAGGAGCTTCATTTTGAGTATCGGTACCACTTCTCTGCTCCGATGAGTCTCCATGATTCACTCCTCCACGCTCCTCCATACTCTCCATCGTATTGCCCCAACCAAGATCTGAATGATGATATACGGTGATTCCAGCTGTTCTTGACGCGAACTGGGTGTGTGGAATCTACTGCGGAGTTTAGTTCTAATCTCCGCAGCTTTTCTTTTTGGTGATTTCGAGGGGAGCATTTGGCTCTAGGCCATTGTCAGCCAGCAGCGACCACAGGCTCTGGCTCGTGTGCCGCGTTCATTCCAGCTATCTGGGAGGGAAGGAACAGACCTTGGGATAGTGCAGAGTGGGAAGAAGGGGTTTCCAAACACCACAGGCGGTCAAAGCAGCGATACGAACATATCCGCCCCGTACCCCAACCTCCCCCTTCCTTCCTACTGGTTTCGGGACGATATTTGTGACTTTGACCGACCCTTTTCCGAGCCTCTGCTCTAAATCTCTTGCATATCAAACTTGGGCATACAGCTCGATCGACCTGAGAAAGCTCTGTCTCACCTCACGACAAGGTCCAAAGAGGGAGGGATCTTATCGCATTGCACCTCAGCCAAAATGTTGTGGAGATTCGGCTATGCGTCGACGTCGTCGATAGACTCTCTGCTCAATCGAGAGCCTCCGCCGTCCATGGAGGAATTGATGAACGATCAGGATATCTTGTCCGAGTGCAAGGCCATGAATCAAAAGTGGGTCGTGACCCTGCCTCTCGTCAAGGTCTCACTGACTCTGAGCTGTAGACTCATGCACTACCTCGGATCCAAAGACGCCGTCAAGAGCCTCTTACATTGGGTCATTGTAGGATTGGACGACCTCGATTCAGAAGCTGCTCTGGCAGATTCTCAGCTCCTTGACCACGCCATGAACAGTTCGGACGTATTTCCGGCTTATCGACCTGCGAGCGGGACAGATATACTCGGTACGAGTCCAGATTCACCACCGCTGGAGCCTGCCAAGATGGCAGATGAATCTATTGATGCCATCTCATCCATGTCTACGCCCGAAAACGATTCTGAGTCGAGTCAGCTTGGGACAGCATCGATTATAGGTCTTGGACGCGGCTTGGAACGTCAGCAAAGCAGCGATGAGTTATATAGAGCTAGGTGAGTCTCTAATGACCGACCAACCAAAGACTGATACTGTGTTCCAGATTCCCCTTGATAGCGACGGAGATCCTGACATCGGAGATGTGGACGATCGGAGACTGCATCATGTCGAATGCAGAGGAGATCCTGAAACCTTTCTGGGATGCTGTCTTGCCCAATGCGGAGCCCTCGACTCCCAGTACAGAGTCCTCTGTATCTCGGCAGGAGATAACGGAAAGAGAGCGGATATCCTATCAATTCAGAACGGATGTCGACGAGGAAAGGGATAGAAAGAGGGAAATGTTGAGGTGTCGATGGGCTAGAGTCAATGGACATCTACTGGCGAAGAGACCGTCAAAGGTGAGCACTGATGGAAAACCTCGTCATTGACACCTTTAGATGATCCAATTCATTCAATCTTTGCCCAACATTGTCGAGCGTTTGGTGCTACGTCTCTCAAGTACAGCGACCCAGGACCTCCTCATACGGATCATCGCGAGCGAAGAAGACGGAGTGGAAGGCACCCCTGGGGTCATAGACTGGCTAGCAGACGAAGGTTTGATGCCGAAATTGGTTTCGCTTCTTGGGCCCGAGCATCCACCATCACTACACATTGTCGCTGCGGACATTCTTACCTCCATCATTACTCTCTGCACCCCACCAGCGTTCAACCCAGCCGGGGGGAACGCTCCGGAACAGCCTCCCACTGCGGATGGTCAACAAGCCCAAACGCCCAAGGCAAGAGATAACCGCTTGATCCGCGAGCTGGTCTCTGAGCCAAATGTCTCGACCATGGTTGGCTTCATGCTTGACTCTGTACAACTTTCAGACGCAGATTGGAAAGGCTTAGAGGATAGCAAATCACCGCCTCATCCCGCAGACCCCTTCATCGTCCATCCGTTACCTTCTCTTGCTTCGTCCACCTCCTCCGTCTCGGCCATATGCGCCATTGTCGTTGAGTTGATTCGACGCAACAATTCCGACTTTTCCGAATCCCACCTGTTCCATACGCTGCGCAACCGACTCATGTGGATACGTATGAAGACACCTGAAATTGCGGAAGCCGAGGAGGATTTGGCAAGGGCGGAGATGGAGAAGGAGTTGGCTCAATGTGTTGCCAAGCACGGTATAGTCCATCTTGGGCACATTCTGTCGACATTTTCCAAGCGATTTGGCGAGTTGCACCGGCTGCTCATGTCTCCTCGGACCCAGGCCAGACTGGCATCCTCTGAGAACAGTGCACCGCTCACCCTCGAAAGGTTCCGAGTTGTCGAATTATACGCCGAGCTCTTGCACAGTTCCAACATGTCTATCCTGAATCGACCTATCGAATCAGGACCAGTGTACTCATCGTCTGGCATACTCTCCGGGGGGCTTGAAGGTCTCGAAGCGCTTGGAGAAGCCATCGAAGCGGATCGCATGGGCGACGCGGACGATGCGAATCCTGAAGAATTGGTCAAGCCGGCTCGCGAACTGCCTGTCAGCAGTAGCTCAGCAGGATCAGTCAGCGGCTCGGACGTGGCTTCCGATGAGGAGGATCTAGGTGCCTCAGACGACGACGATACGCCGTCGCCTTCTCCAGCGGCATCTATGACGTTGCCGATGCCAGGCCCATCCTCTACTCCGCGAGCGAGACATGTAGAGCCTCCGATAGCATCACCCACAGACGTTATTTCACCCCTTGCTTCGCCGGCCACAGAGGAGCCAATCCCGCCGCCGCCATCCAAAGCGGACGCAGCGGTGTTGCGGAATGTTATGGAGGAGGAGGATTTCAGCGCGGTCGCAGAAGACGACACGCCGACACCTCGTAATTCCATGGAGACAGCGTCGAACTTAGACACTGCATCAAACGTCGCTGTAGCAGCCACCACAGTGGCTCCGTCCGTCGTCAGCGAAGCCCGCACCATGGGCGAGGAGTCGCGCCATTCAAATGGAGACTCCCAGTTGGCCCCAGGTGATCGATTAAAACAGATTTACATAACACATCGAGTTCTGCCTACCGTTATCGATCTCTTCTTCGAATATCCGAATAACAATTTCCTACACCATGTCGTTTACGACATGCTACAACAGATTTTAAATGGTCGTCTGGGTCCTGGTTGGAACAGAGAGTTGGTCATTGACCTGATCAAAGAGGCCAAATTGATCGAGAGAATTATGGCCGCTCAAAAGTATAATGATAACATTGTGTAAGTTGGCATCAAAACGAGACATCCTAATCCTTTGTCCAGGCGGCAGCGAGGCGTCGCTCGGATGGCTTGCATGGGTCACGTCGTGCTGATCGCTGAGGAACTCGTCAAGTTCTTCGCCAGGTGCCCGCAGGACCTGATGGATATTGTACAAGCCTACTTTGATCCAGAAACGTGGGAAAACTTTGTTGAGGGCTCATTGAGGGAGACGAAGGACAAGGATACGAGGTGGGTTTGAGCTATGACTCCGGGTTTTGACAGCTGTAGACCGCTGGCTGGAGGAAAGCCGTCCGTCGCCACGGGCACGCCTTATGGTCACGTCGAGGAAGACTCGAGCGACGAGGAGGAAGAGCCCGCGAGCAATGCCAAGTTTGGAGAACCTTTGACCCGGACGAAAGCGCAAGATGGGTTTGCAGAGAGACACGAGGACTCGTTCGCGCATGGGGAGGCAGAGGACGACGAAAAGGTGGGTGAGGGGCGTAAAAAGAACGCTTATACGTCCAGTATTGGGGATCTACCGGACGTCGTGTTGCAGACTCTTCCGACGAGGACGAGGATGACGCTGGATGGTTACGTCCAAGTGTGAGAAACTTTGAGTCCACCAACAGTGACGAGGAGGATTTTGGAGTGAGTTCAATGCCAATATACAGATGCTTACTAGCGCAGGCATTCCAAACCAACGCTCCGCAAGCTAAACATGATGACTTTGATGATGTAGGTGGAGCGTCACAGCAGATTGAGACCCGCATTGACGTCTCCAAGGACGACGCGTGGGGCAATTTCGCCTCTTCATCTTCCCCGAGCGACGCGGACAACCCATTTGCAGATGACAACTTTGCCACGTTCACACCTTCGGTACCACCTGCTCCACCAGCTTCCAAGCGTGATCACTTGAGCTTGCAGCACGACCCGCTCACCCCGCACGACTGGGCGTCCCAGTTTGATCGAGAATTTACAGACGATCTGGACCCTGTCCCGCTGGATGAGGCCAAACAGTCTCCCGAAGTCGTGCCTGAAGACGCCGGGACAAACAAACATGTCGTGGTGCCCGATATGGACGATTCTCCAATGAACGAGAAGAACTCTCCGTGGACAGCTATCAACGACCAAGGATCTCCGAGCCACAAAGCTGCTGGTCCCAGTGAGTGGACATTGGCAGGTGGAGCAGAAGACGAGGGCGAAGACCTTCCGCCAACCAACAAGCTTTCTGGGTTGAGCCTTACCGCTCCGCCCGATGTCAAAGAGGCCAAGCGGGGAGCACAGCTCAACGCGGGTCAAAGTATCGCCAGAGCGCCGTCGCCTTTGCCCATCTCGGTGCCTCCATTAACGTCTTCATCCCCAACGCTCTCTGCTGGGATACTCTCGCCGAGACGCGGATCCAGAGCGCCCACATCGCCCATTACCATTCCCCAGCGATCGCCTCTGACTCCCGCCGATGTATCCAGTCTAGGGCCTATGAGTCCGTTACCAATCTCCTCTTCGCCCGTCACGGGTGGCGGATTGTCTTCCTCTCCCATCCGACCTGGCACATCCCCTAGTGCCATTCGTCCGAGTCTCGGCGCCTCACCATCTGGTTCATCACATCAGCGATCTTCCTCGTTCAACTCTGCTACGTCTTCGCCCAGTCGCAGGGTCAGACGATTGAGTATGGGCTCACCGGCGGATAAATCCCTCGCGGCAGTAGCTACGAAGGAGATGCCTCTAGGACCAGGCGTAAGCCCCGATACGCAAATGACACCCGAAGGTTTGCTTCAGAAGACCATTGATGGGAGGAGTGTGGTAGTCCCAGCCGATGAGATTGTCAGAGGGGTGGAAGAGGCCCAAGCGGAGAGATTTGACGACGAAGCGGTGGAGTGAATATACAGTAGTTTCCATACATTTTTAGCATGAGCACGAGCGCATTTGACACATGAGGCTTCTAGTAAGTATGTAATATTGCATCGGTCTTGGGTGGAGGTCAGGGGGGAGCAGAACACTACCCAACAGATCAAATTCATGGGCAGATTTCTTCCCTCTTTAAAGGATCTCGGTGTGACCCGTCATTCGTGGGCTTGCACATCAGACTGAATTACATCCATCCGCACCAGATTCGCCCTTGCACCCTTGACTGCTCAAGCATACATGTATCAAGACGACGTCGCTACAAATCGCTATGGACACATACCCGATTGAACATCTGTGGGCCACTTTGGCGCCACCTTAGGTGAACGAGTTGGTTCCCGGTGCAGGTCCGAAGTAACCCTGTTCCGGGAGTTCCAGGTAAGGACATCCGCCGCCTTCGCAGCCAGATCCAACGACGGCATTGCCCCACCAATCGATGGCCAAGCCGCCGTTAGGAATCTCAAGGGCGAAGAAGATGACGACGGCGGAGATGGCGATTCCGGCAGGGAAAGCAGCCGCAAGGACGAAGTTGTATTTTCGCCAGAATCCATTATAGTGCTTTCGGAGGAATTGCCAAGAGAACCAGACGACAGGGACGTTTGGCCAGAAGTACGAAAGGTTGTAGGGTGGTCCCCCTTTGAGCACCGTCAGCAAATGAAGAATATATATCCCTGGTGGAGAAGAAGTTCCGCTCACAGATAGCAGGTCCCGCCATGAGCATGACTGGGTGGACTTGTCTAAGGAACTCGGATTTGGGGTACTTCTTTCTGAGGTAGAAATGGATCACAGGCAGTACAGCACCGATAGGGAATCCAAGGAGCATCAAATTATACCTTTTGCCAGCACCAAATAACCTCTTTGGCGAGAGCGTTCCCCAAAAGACTGCGCTGGTGAAGAAGGTATTCTGTCCAGGGCAAGTGAAGCTGAATTGCGCATCGGCTGTGCAAATGCCCTTGAATGACATTTGAAAGTTGAGCAAGGCGGTAGAGATGAAGCAATTGATCAGTGTCGCTACCATCTGGCACGCAAAGGTATGTCTGGGTGGAATCTTGAGGTAATGAGCCAGTTTCAAGTCGTTACTGAACAACAACGCTTGGTACGTGCTGATATACCCATATGTCTTGAAGTACATGAGTCCCACAGCGTTTCCTTGGACGAAGGAGCCTCCAATGAACTCGGCCAATACGTTCAGACCGACCTGAATGCCCGTCACTGCTTGTACAAGACCAATAGGAACCATTGCGATCCTGCGAGAAAGATCTCATAAGCTGAAAGGTCTCCTTCACACAATTGCCGAAGACCCCCTCCAGAAGCATCATACGATACAAGTGTAGGCTGCTTCTGAGATTATAGCAGGGGATCAAACTCACAGAGGCATCAAGATTCCAAATACGACGACCACTGGGGATGTGTTGGTGGGATAAACACCAACCCCAATCATTCCGATTGCGGCCGCCACACAGAGGACGATGAAGTAGTGCCATTCTGGAACTTCCTTGTATCGCTTCATCAATCGTTGATGGATATCTTGCGAGAGATCATCCTCGTCCTCTTCGACTCGTTCACGTTTGATCGCTCGTCTCGCACTGTGCCACATATTCTTGGCTCCAATCATAATGTCGTGACGATGGTACAGAGCCACATACGAGACAGTGGCGGAATACATGGCAAAGTAGAACAGGAAGGAAATGACATATCCGGCCGACATCCAAGGTTGAGAGTATTCCTGGTACTTGGAATCGACAAATCGTCCCTCTTCATCGAGAATCTTGGCGACGGCATATCGGCCTGCTTTGTTGTTAAACGTGTGGTTACTGTTGATGGGCAGGTATCCAGTGTTCCACTTATTGGTCATCCAAACACCGAGAACGACAAAGAAGGAGACGATCATGCCCGCGAACTGGTTCATAACGGAGAATGTGGGGATAGTAAGAGGTGTGAACCAGATGTTGAATAGATTCCAATCAAACGTGGGCACCTGATCAAATGTCAGCGTACATTTTGGTGACCTAAACCCTTTGCCATCAACTCACGGGGTTCAATCCTAGTCCCGCAATGGATCCCGTCACCGCGGTCAACATGACGTTCTCAGGTGCTATCCACGTGAGCCAGTCGAAGTATGACAGCCCCTGCCAAATGAACGCCGGGAAGAAGAAGTAGAAGAACATGGCAGTGAAAGCGATCAGGAAGAACTTCTCCCGAGACATGCGCCAAGTCCTGCCCAAAGGTCCCGGGACAGGCTCATTGACTTCGGTGTGGAAAGCCTTGTTCAAAGCGATGGTGACGAGGGATGATGGCCAAACGGCAGCAGCGGGGTAGACTAAGAATCGTCGAGTCAACCCGGCGAGACCATACCCCACAAAGTTGGTACCGATCGTATTGAGGATCTGGTAACCAAAACTGTAGGCGTAGTGCTGGCCGAAGAAGATGTCGAGGGCTTGGACCGGTACGATATAGTTGGTGTACGGGGCGGAGAAGGAGACGGACTACATAGCATAATGAGTCAGTTTCATCCGCCACATCGCCACACTCGTCTCAACTCACCGCCATGATGGTGATGAGCATATGCTCCTTCTTGCTGAATTTGCCAGGGTTCAAGCTGCATTCACGGCCGAAGAAGTTAAACTTCTTGGTGGGTAAGGATTGTGCCATGAATTTACCGATGGGGTCTGGTGAACCGTCAGCGACTGGCACGCCCGGTCTGAGAGCGGCTCACATGCCAATAATTGGGCGATGTTTGCTCCGACGATGACAGGAGGCTGTCGTACGTTGAAGAACGTATCGATGAATGATCCGGCACCGGCAAAGATGATACCCATGACCCAAACTCGGAAAGTCAAAGATGGCATATCAGGATCATCGGTAGGGTCAACATTGGCTCGAACCTCAGTATAAGGCGAGTTTTCGGTCGACAAGATGGCTTCGATTTTCATTTCTCGAATGAGATCGCTGTGTTTACCTCCGTCCAGAGCTGTAGGATCGTCGAGGAACTGATTGATCTTCTCAAGAGCGGCTCCAGGAAAGTTCTGATCATACTTGTGGATCTCTCGAACCTGTCGAATGATCTGAAATTGGGTCGTCAGCCACACGAGTGCCACAAAAGGAGGATCTTCGGTGACTTACTTTGATGGTCCTTTCCAAGGTCATCGAGTTGAGCTTCTCTTCGAGATCCTCAATCTCTTCGGAGGACAGCTGGAGATCACTGTGACCGTCATTACAAATCTTGGCAGGCAAGCCATATCACTCACTCCATGACAGCGACCTCTTCGGTCCCGTCCAGATGAGAGTAATCATTGTCAGCGGCCTTGATCTCGACCTCATTGTCGATTCCCAAGGCGCCTAGAGTCTTTTCATCCTTTTCGTCGCCGCTGTAGGCTAGATTCTGCCCAGCAGCAGAAGAGATTTCGTTGCTCATGATGTCCGACAACAAGACCTGGTGGCAACGGAAGAGTGCTACGTGGGGCAAATGGCAAGACCTGGTCCTACTATATACTCATAACGGCTCTTCTCCTCTTGTACTTTGCCCGCCGATAGGTTCAGCCGATCTCTAAACCCAGCCCTCCCTTCCTTTGCTTATCGCCCTTCCAACCGCCCTTGGATCCCCCCTCACTCCACTTTAGCTGACCTCCACCCATTGGGTCTCCGGTTAATACCCAGAGGGCCCGTTATTGGAAAAACCAACGAGCGTCTACATGTGGTACTTCAAAAGTCCCATTGTCTTGGCAAGAGCGCGCGACGTGGTGGTGACTTGCAAAATATGACACCATGTGGAGCGGTACATTTGGCCGTTCTCTGTGATTCTACCTGGCGGCTACAATGACATGGTCCATAGGGTCTTGATCCAGAGCATGGGAAAGTAAGTCGTGTGAGGGTGTTTGCCCGGTATTCACGGGTCAGCCCCTCTGAGGTGGCCCCCCCAGCGGTCGTCGGCCTTTTTTTTTCGCCGTGGCGAAATCTCGAATGGTTGTCAGTGGCTACATGTGGTGACCCGAAGTCGCTTGTCAGCGGACCTTGGTGTATAGGGTTGTACAGAAGGGAGGAAGAAGGAAAGAAGGCAGCAGCGACAGCCAAAATTCTTTTCGCCCGAAAAACAGACGGGTACATACCAAGCCGCTCGCTGCCCGAAGTGACGAATGTGCTATTTCTGAACTCACTTACATTCTCTTGGCATATTTGAGGTCCGGCATATTGGCTGGGATGGGATGGGATAGGTTCGTCTGTGAACTGGTGCCAGATCATTCATCACTTGTTTTAATGCTCCCAACGGGATGTATAGCGTAGATAACGCTGGGACAAGGTCCGGTTGTCATCGGCGCGGGGCACATCAAAAGGTATCTATCCACAGATCGATACTGTTCTCGCCACCACAGCCACGTGGATTCCAAGATCTCTTTCAAAATCTTGACCTCCACCTCGCGGACGAATTTCAGGGCCGTACATGGACATGTCCTCGCTCTCCGTGTCGCGCATCAGATCTCCTTAGATCTCCTCCACCGCGATGTCCAGGGCATAGGTGGCTGTTTTCTGTTTGTGTGAGCATGGCCATTCGCCGCGCCCAATAGTCTCACAGAATGAGGAGAAGATATGATGTATGCCATGGATCGAAGCAGCCAAAGAACGCTCGAGAGCCCAGATTATAAAAAGATGACAGACCGCGAGCATTCCTCATCCACCATCTGCTCACCTCGACTCAACAGTTCGTCTTACTCTCATCCCGTTATACCCAACATGGTCGTCACAATCGGACTGTACAATCACAATGGGATGATTGGGTCTCAGATCTTGAAGCATCTCCTAACTCGAGCTCAGCAAGGGTCCATTAGGCTCGTTGTCCTGCATCGTCGGACATCAAACACCAACTCGATCCCGGAGCACGCCAATATCGAAAAGCGGGTGGTCGATCTGGAAACACCGGACAAGAAGCTGAATGAAAAGAGTGTAAAGGGCATTCATGTTCTGATGTGGGTCATTTCGCTCATCCAAACTCGTCTGACCTTGTCTAGTTCCGCTGCCAGTAACAAGGACAGGATTGGTAGAGCGGAGCTGGTAGAGACGCTCGCTTCGAGTGATGATCTGATCACCTTCGTTCCTACCGATTATGGTCTCGTATGGACAAACTACCTGCCCAAATGGCTGAACTTAGGCTTTGTCAAGGGCAAGGCGATGTTGGATGAACGCGCCAAGAGCCTAGGAATCAACCTCACGAATTTCCGGTCCGGCTGTCAGACGCCTTGGATGTTCACAAGGGATCACGGGTGGGCAGGCATAGTTTTTGCCCTTGTTGCAGACGAGATTGACTTTTCCTGACCGTAGCGACTTTGGCATCAACGTGAAAGGGAACTATCTGATCAGATACGGTGACACCATGCAGAAACGATTACCGATAACGTGAGTCAAGTCTCAGCACGATTGTCCTAAAACGCCAGTTCGCCCGCCTGGCTCGGAGAGAAAGTCGCAGAGATCGTCAGCTCCCATGATCCACACCAGCTTGCCGACAGGTCGTTCTCCCTAGTTGAGACATGGGCGACAGGGAACGAAATCAAGGAGGCATTCACGAGGATACATGGCAAAGAACCAGCCGTGCAAGAGATCGACGAACAGCACTTTCAGGAAAAGATGGACAAGGGGATCTCGGAATCCATGGGAGCCGGGATATGGCTAAAGTGGCGTGACAACAACTGGGAGTTTGATGGAGAGATGATCAATGGTACCAGGAGTGTAGAGGAGCTTGCTAGGGAGCAGCTGTGACGTGAAGGCGCACGATGTCTTTCGCACTATGCATGGACAGCAGCAGGGTTAAGCTGCAGCTGCTTTTCATGGCCGGACAGCGCTGGCGGTGGTCGCCGCTTTCGTGCGTCAGCCAACTGAATTATTCGAACCAATTTTTTGAAACCTCGGTCTCTGTGATCACACAGCGCCAATAATCACCATGTCGTCCAAGACAGAGGTCAAACTGTTGACCCTGCTGAACGTTTCAGCGATCAAGAAGCCTAGAGCTCTGGACAAGCCTGGAGGCTACCGTGGAAGTCCGCTCCGATCTACCCTGCCGCTGAGCTCGATCGAGGGTACGAATGGAGACGTCCAATCGCCAGCCAGCGTCAAGCGTGCTCGGAAGTCAGTGTCTGCAGCTTCACAGGCAGATGTCAGTGCGAGTGAGGACGCACAGCCGGTGAAGCGACGGAAGAGTGTCGTATTTGCTGGAGAGATTGGTCCGTCCGGAAGCACATATGCGAGTCCAATCAAATCCTCGGGCAATGTCAAAGGCAAGGGCAAGGCGAAGGAAGTCACATCCATCAGCGGGTCATCAATCAGTAGCAAGGCGGCCGATGGTGTCTCAAAACGTGTTGTTGATCTAGTAGACGATGAAGACGACGAAGAGGTCAGCCCGATGGGTAAGCTTTGTATGCGGTCCGTAGAACCAGCTCATCAAAAAGCAGCGGATGCGGAGGACATGTTCAATGTTCACTTCGGTAGTGAAACTGTTTATCTTACCGCAGAATCGATTGCCAAGGTAAACGAAGATGACTGGACTTCTGGACCAGTTGCGCTCGCTGGTTTTGGCAAAGCTGTATCGTATCTGCCCGGAGCGGGTTCACCCCCTTCACCGGACGTTCAAAATCGAGTGAGCCTCGCACTTGGTCTCTACTCTGCGCAGAATTGACAAACCATCAGATCATTCCCTCCCTACTCTCCTCTGTTCGAGAATCGGATGATTCTATGCTCGTCTCGCAGGCGACCTCTCACCTTGGCACGTACAAGGATATTTACTTGCACTCTCTGGATGACGAGGCAGATGGCTCGGAAAAGATCTTGTATGGTCCCCAGAAAGGAGCCATAAGGCAGGCTATCATGGTGCATGCTTTGAATCACGTACTAAAGTGAGGCATCGAAAAAGCTTCATAGTCGACCCAATACTGATAAACTTCCCGCCAGGACTCGTCGCCGGATCATCAGAAACAATGAAAAGCTCGCACATGCCGCGGAAGGACAGGAACCACTCGAACCGCCTCGCGATCAATCCTTCACACGACCAAAAGTCTTGCTTCTCCTACCTCTACGTTCGTTGGCTTTGCACTACCTCAAAAACCATCTGTTTCCTCTCGCACCTGCCGGTACTCAGATTGAGAATCAACGCCCTTTCATCTCTTCCTTTTCTCTATCTTCCGATCTCACAGACCCCCTAGCTGCTCCGTCTGCGCTTAGCTCTTATCCCGCCGATCACATTGTCAATTTCCAAGGCAACAGTGACGATAATTTCAGGTTTGGGATCAAGATCACTCGTAAAGCGTGGCGAATAGTCATGATGCCTGCGGACGAGAAGAAACTCCTCGATTGCGATTTCATAATTGCCAGTCCCTTGGGCATGAAGATGGCTGCTGAGAGGGAAAAGAGCACGGATATGCTCAGCAGTATAGAAGTGTGCGTGGTGGATGGGATGGATATCATGCAGATGCAGAATTGGGATCATGTGCAGGTGAGTGGGCTGAGGAGTCATCGAGAATTTCTGGCTTATAAACCTTTCCAGTTTATTTTCGACAACCTGAATAAGATTCCTGAAGACCCGCATGGGTGTGATTTCTCTAGACTGAAGCCTTGGTATCTTGATCAGCAGTGAGCCACCGTGTGCAAGAAGGAAGGATTTCAAGCTGATCCGACTCAAGGGCGAAATATCTCCGTCAAACTATTCTTCTATCTCGATACGACAGTCCCGAGGGCAGAGCTCTTTTCCACCGTAAATGCTCAAACTTGGCTGGCAAAATTCGCACGGACGATGTCAATTGTACTGGTGTCTTGGACAGAGTCAAGTTTGGCGTACGGCAGACGTTCGAGCGGATAGATCTGGAAGGCGCGCAAGCGATGGACGGCGAAGAGGCTGTCTCTGAGATCGAATTGAGGTTGGATTGGTTCACTAAAAAGGTCAACTTTCCCTAGTCTGCCTCATCTGCCTTGGAGCTGACAGATTGTTGCAGACCGTCCCGTCTCTTGTCAAGTCAGCAATGACGAGGCAAAACACATTGATCGTGGTTCCTTCATACTTTGACTTTGTCCGACTTACGAATTATTTGCGCAAGAATGAAACAATCTCCTTCGCGGCAATCTCAGAGTGAGAGCATTCACACCTGTCGCCGGCTTGCACGCTGACCCGCTATAGATACTCGTCCAATACTGAGATTAGCCGAGCTCGAACCGAATTCTTCAAAGGCAAGAAACCATTTTTGATCTTGACGGAACGGTTCCACTTTTACCGCCGGTACAAGATCCGAGGGGCAAAGACACTGGTGTTTTACTCTCTACCGGATCACGCCCAGTTCTACTCAGAATTCCTCCAAACCCCATTCTTGCCTTCTCAGAAGAAACAAAAGGCTTTGAAAGCCAAAGAGAAGCGAAAGCGAAAGCGGAAAAGCGAGGGTGGTGAGGAGTCCGAAGACGAGCAACAAGATGAGGCCGACGACGACGACGAAGACGACGAAGTGGATCCTGATGCAGTTTCATGTCGGGTCTTGTTCTCTCGATTCGATTATCTCAAATTGGAGAGGGTTGTCGGGACGGTGAACGCCAGATTGATGTTGACAAAGGGGGAGGCAAAGTTCCAGTTCATTTAGCCGTTGCTGTGCGGTCAGGTGTGTGATGTATGCATGCATGCATGCGCGGGTATCCACAGACGTACGGAGGCTTTAAGCAAACAGGTCTAAAACGAATCTACAGTTTGACAACGTAATCACTGTATAAGCATATCCCGTGGGTTCGTCTCGAGGCTACAGCTCCTCCCAACCTGTCATAGACTCTCGTTTCCGCCGAAAGGCATTCATCATATCTCCCAATCGATCCACCTCGTCCCGCTTCATCTCCCCTACCTTGTAATCATTCTGTACGCCTCGCCACATATCCCCGAGCATCCCATCGAGCAAATCGAATCGATTCTTGCCCGATGGATTCCTCGCGACCCCAGTCCGATGTGTGACCACAGCCGGTGCATCATCGTACCTTGCAGCTAGACGTCGACGGGAGATATTGGGATCAGTGAAGTCTAGACCTTCACCAAAGAAGTTTGTCAACTTCTCGGAGCGTTTCCTGTTGATGCGCACGGCATCCTCTTCTGACGATTCCGGAGGCGGGAGGGTTGGCGAATGGATGATTGGCGAAGGGGGAGATGGAGAACCGCGATCCGGTCGAGGGGGTCTTTTTGGCGCCCAGGGGTCTCTCGGGGATGGAACAGATGGCAAGTCATGGTCCAGGGAGTCTACCATTCTCGCGAGGCGAGATGGGTTGTTCTCCGCAAGAAACAGTAAACCTTGAAGGGACTGCTTGTATTGATTGAACGTCCCAGCAACGATGGAAGGGCTCAATGACGAAGGTTCCGGAGTCTGGAGCATCGGTGCACTGATTTTGGGTCGAATGGAAGTTTCTTCCGCCCGAGACCGCTGTGGAACCGGTGAGTTGACGTTCAGGGGGTTGAGCTTGCCCCAAGTGACACCAGCCTTGTGACCGAAATTGACAAATGATTCGTCGTCACCATGGACAGCCTTGCCCTTCGGCTTGCTAGAGCTCATACTGATTGATTGCTTGAACCTGGTAGCCCAAGGACCCTTGAGCAGAGTGCCACTACCTGGTCCGTCTTTGAGAGGTGTGGTACCGTCCTGGATTATAGGATGAGACAGATCGTCCGCTGACATGTCGATGAACGAGGTCTTATCGGACATGGGCGAGTCGACCCGCCGGATCGTCTGTCGGGATAGGCTCTGCCTCACTGGCGTTTCGGGGGGAGTTTCGGTGGAGGATTGACCGGGAGGGAGGTAGGCGGGAGTCACGATTTCCCCTAGAAGCTTTTGCAGCTTGATACAAGGTCAGCAAGAATCTGAATATATGGCTGTGGCTTACCTTGACGAGTTGTCGGCGCCTGTTCCTGGCAATGATGTCGTCCTCCTGGGCGCAATCGTGATCTGTCACGAGCTCGACCCGAGATGTATTCGTGACTTCAGATTGCTTTGATCGCCGAGGTGTCAAAGGGAGAGCCCCATGATTAAATGGACTACCGTTGTGTCGACGATCTACATCGTTCGACCCAGCACCTGGCGGCAGACTTGATGAGCTCCTCTTGGGATCGCCGGGCCGTGGCTGGATCATGAGACCACCGCGTCCATCATCCAACAACGTTTCGCCGAGCCGTTTCTCCAGCGCTCTGATACGTCGTTGAAGCTGCACTTCTCTGTCATCTAGCGAAAGCTCCCCGAGGAAGCTTGGCGATGCACCGTCTTTAGAGTGTGCAATAGGTAAGACCAGCAGAGCTCCCATATTCGCTCGTTGGACCGTCGGAGAAAGGGGATGGTTGGACGGGATTAGCTGTGTCACTGAATCTGCTAGGGAAGGATGAAGTGATGGGATAGACTCGTGAGATCCAGATCGTTCTCGGAAGTGGTAGTCTAGTGGCTCAGACGTGTGATATCCATGACGGGGTGTGTGACCGCCGGCGAAGGCACCTCTAGGGGATACTGGAGCATTTGGACTGGAGTGACTTTGTCGATGCTGATTTCGGTACGGTGGAACAGGACCAGCAGGTCTGTGA
This sequence comes from Kockovaella imperatae, assembly GCF_002102565.1. Taxonomy (NCBI): domain Eukaryota; kingdom Fungi; phylum Basidiomycota; class Tremellomycetes; order Tremellales; family Cuniculitremaceae; genus Kockovaella; species Kockovaella imperatae. The sequence goes on from NW_019028944.1 coordinate 650,663, forward strand.
ACAAGTCAGCATGTTAGGATGTGTGCCCCACTCACGACTTGGGCATCATTTGTATCGCATCCTTCCATGCCTGTCTCTCGAACGCCATCTGATTCTCGGCAGCCAAAGCACCGTCCCCCAGCATTTGTTCAATCTTGCTTCGGGTCCTGGCTGGATCTCGCTTCGATACGCGATATTCAATGCTCTCATCCTCACTCGTTGCCACACCGGTGACATCCTCATCGACCAGTCCGCTCTTCAATGGCGTTCCTGAGCTCGGACGCCGTTCTGAGGAGGTGAGCCGTGATAGCTGCGTCTGATTCGGGTTTCCGGTGAGTCTTCTTTGGTTGCGTAGGTGATGGGAACAAGCCCTTGCTGTTATGGATGGCAATGGCGTCCGCAGACATCGGTCCAGACGGGCCGCCAGAAGCAGAGGAAGAAGATGCAGACTGGTGACGTCTCCGACGTCTACGTTGACTGGAAGTCATCGACTCGTCATCGTGATCCCCCGGACCCAGCTCGTCATCGCTGAGAAACGTCTCGCTTGCTTCTTTGGCACCTCGAAACGTGCCAGAGACTTCCCTATCGACAAGAGATCCAGTTGAAACGCTCCATCGTCGGGCTCGACCGAATGTCCCGGCGCTGGATCGTCTAGATGAGAGTTCCATCTCTTCCTCGACGGTTGACCCCGTCGATGTGATGTGGCTGGATGGTGTAAATTCGGACATGGATGCTGTCGTCATGGACAGTCGAAGGAATGACTTGTCGTTTAGGGGTGTAGTGCGACGGGTAGAGGATCGGCCTCGGCTCGAACCCCTAGATGGGGCGGAACCAATAGAAGAACGATGCGAAGGGTGAGCATGAATGATAGACGCTGAAGTGGTCGTCTCTGTGGGTCTGATGTGCTTTGCCGATCCATGCTGATCTCTCACCTCGTGACCAGGGAAAGCTGAATCGACAGGGGTAGAAGATGGTGCCCGAGACGAAAGGGGATGATCTGTACCTTGTCTCGGTTGAAGGTTTGACCGATTTTCTATGCCGTTTGTCACAGAATGATGATCTCCCATCGTATCGTCACTTTCCGTTCCAAACGACGGTGGCGACGACCCTTCGATATCTAGGATCTGGATCAAATTCGCTCCGGATCTCGAAGCCACATAGGCAGTCTTGATGAAATCTCGATCGACCTTGGAGGGACTTCCCAAGTCTGTGGGTGACGATGACAGGAGACTCCAAGTCGATGAACGTTTAAGCGAGCAAGGCCTAGGACTGGGACTTGGGGAAAGCCTAGGAGAGCTATACGTGTTATTGCTGAAGGGGTCGAGGAAAGGTGACGATTGTGGAAGAGGGAGAGACGGCGTTCGAGGAGTATGAGGGGTTTGAAGATCGTGAAGAGTTTTGAACGTGGGAGTCGGTGGGAAGAATGGAGCTGAGAGAGACATCATTGAGAAGAGGGCTGGGGAGGTCAAGTTCGGTTCTATAAAGTAGGCTTCGCTTGACGAAGCGGACTTCTCAGGTCAAGAACGGACAAACTGATCCGCAGAGGTGACGAAAGTCGAGTCTGGGGTCAGTGGTGATGGAAGTATGGATGATAGTGACTTGAATGGTGAGTCGAGCGTGGTCAAGACAGCAGTGGGATGGCCGGCGTGGTTCTGAATGACAGGTCCCAAGCCTTAGTCGTCAGATTTGACCCCAGAATGTATTTGCATGTCATGACCTCGTCGAGTTGTCGTAAAGGTAGGTCCTCGATGTGTCGGCGAGGAAGGGGATTGTGTGGGTATGATGACGGAGGATGTGTGTAGCTAGATCATTGCAGCACTTGACGTGTACGATAGTGACCTATACAACCTGGTATAGCTTACACGCTAGCTTCTTCATGCCAATACCCAAATTGAAGCGACGGGAAAGGCAGGCCAAATGATGTGAACCTTTGAAACACCGTTCTTCATCCCTTGATGACCTGAAGAAATGTAGCATCAATCGCTTTCGGTGAAGTTCACTCACTGGAATGCCATGGAAAAGTCTACATCCAATCTTTGTAGCAAGCTTTGAGCTCAGTGGGGCTGGGCTTGATGTGGGATATACCTCATGATGTGATTCCTGCTGGAATGCTGTCTCTGGTTAGCAGGCTTCCGGACAGCCCCGGAGATTCCGCCAGCGACGTCGTGGAGACTGGCGTGGGGCTAGAAGCTTATCAATACAGGAAAGCCACTGGCATAGGAGAGCGCTTTGCGTCGTATGGAGTCTTTCGAGCCCTCATCGATTGTGAGGGTATGAGAGAACATTAGGTAGAGAGCTCTACTGCCGGTGAAGCCACAAGAGCAGCTTCTCTTGCCAATACTGGCATGCAGAATCATTCAGCGTCCTACTTTGGGATCAGAATGGCCAGTATCGAGTCCGATGTTGGTCGCAAAGCCTCCCACGGCCTGCTGTTCAGACAAGAACATGAGGCGTGATTATCTACTAACCGCATCGGAAAGGTCCAGAGTTGATGAAACATCCCGAAATTCCAGGTCCAGTGCTTGCTTGCATTTTGACCTATCACTGGATCAATCTCGAGGAATAGCACTACGCCGAGTCGCCTCCATGACGATGACTCTCCGATCCCACCTGATGATCTGGCAATGTATTCAGCCAGTAGCAGGACCCTCCCGCACCAATCTTTACGCATCTAGGACCTTGCTTCCCATTCGAACTTTTGTATCAACTCCTGTACCCAACTCGGGGCACAACAAATGGTCTAAGATCAAGCACAAGAAGGGAGCTGCGGACGCTGCGAAGTCTGTGTTATACGGACGTATCATCAGAGTGAGTCACGCAATTCAGAAGAGATCAATACGGGACCTAGACTGACACCCTGCCGCCTCAGGATCTCCAAAACTCGCTACGACCGCCTAATTCACTGGATCCGACCATCAACTCCAGACTGGCAGATATAATGGGGAAGGCTAAAGAAGTCGGCATGCCGAAGTCCGTTGTAGAGAGGGCGATCAGTAGGGTACGTCAAGATTGCCATAGCGCGACCGCTCCTCTCACTGACTTTTTCTCTCTCTCTCTCCCTCTCTCTAACAGGCCCAGTCAGTGCTCGATGGGACTGGTCAAAGTCAAACGTTTGAAATGATGGGACCTACCAGCCGAGACGCCTACATCGTGTCAGTTTCCTTATATCGTCGAGACTCGTACGCTGACGCTCTTTCGCAGAGAGTGCTTAACGGACAATCCCAATCGAACGATCCAGAGTCTCCGAGGAATAGCGAAAGCTAGGCAGTTAGTGGCCCACCATGGCGAAAGTCTAGGTCCGCTAAAGGCTTTTGCAGGGCACGTATAACTCCAGTGGGCTTCATGTTTGAGCGTAAAGGATCGATCATCGTTCAGCCTGCTACACCGCAATCCGACTTTGACGCTTTATTTGAGCTTGTCTTGGAGGAAGGCGCGGACGACGTGAAAGAGGTCGAAGGAGAGGAAAGTTTGGAGTGGGAGGCGAGTCCATAGTCGGCCAATAAGATCAAAAGCTGATAGTCTCCAGGTCGTCACTCCGCTCGAATTGTTGTCGAAGATTACCACGTCTATAACTTCGGATCCCGAGAAGCGCTTCTCTGTCCGATCCTCGGATCCAGCTTATATCCCTCTGGAGTACATTGAGGCCCCTGATGAAGATGCGGAGCCCAGTGATTCGGACTTCGATATAGAGAAGGCTTCACTATTCTGTAGCATGCTGGAGGAGGATCAAGATGTTGTCAGGGTGTGGACGAACATCAGAGGTCTGTGAGCCGCGAGCTATCACATCCAGGGAGCGTAGATCTAGACATATTTGCATGGCATAGGCTTGGTATCTCTACAACATAGCCATCAGACCCATGATCCATTGATCTGAGGGATCGTCACTGTCCGCGAACGGAGCCATCGAGCTTTCAGACGGTATTACACCGTTTAGTATAGCTGAAGTCAATGTCGTGGTTGACTCGCTGACGAGATCCAAATTTTGCACACCCGCCATCATGCTGTCTACTTGCTGACCTTCAGATGATAGGTCAGGCACGAGATGCAACGCCTCGAGCGTATCCTCCATTTGTTCCTTTCGACCCTTCCTCCAGCCTGAAATCTTGTTGACCGGGGTCGGCCAAGATTGAAAGCTCGCGCTTGCTCCTCGTGGTGACGTGTCGACTGTATCTTCAGGCGATGATTGCCCACCTGCCACTGCTGCCTTGACTTGCGTTGTGTCTTTGTCCCTTTTCTCAGACATCAGAGCCGATGTAGTCAACGCGGATGTGATGATTTTCGGAGCTGGTCGTTCTGGTGGAGTCAGATGACCGGGTTGAAGGTCCGGAGGAGACAAGTGGTTCAGCATCGGAGGCCTATCAGGAGGTGTGAGATGGATGACAGATACTGGCATATTGGGTTGTCTGAGTGATGGGCTAGGTTGTATAAACCGAGGCATGGCAGGAGAGGCGTTGATTTTGTCTAGCTCATTACCTTCGGCTGCTATGATGTTGGTGATGGGCCGTTGAGTAGGTTTGGCAGGTTGCAAGACTTTTGACGGCGTATGCGGTCGGTCGGGAGCTTCAACAGGAGGAGCCAGCTGTCGAGGTAATTGTGGCATGTCCATCGAAGCCATTTTGATACCTGCCGCTGAAGCTGCAATAACACTTGCGCCAGACGCTGAGGGCTTTGCGGAAGGTAGAATAGGCATCTCAGGGCATTGAAAGCGAGTCGGGAGAGAAGATGGCGTGACTCGAGACGTCTCATCTGCCGTTTCGACCAGGTTGATGGCTGAAAAGTCTCCTAGCTTGACCCCTATAGATGCGGATGTCGATCCGCGCAGGACGCCGACACCTGGAGCCAATGTCCAAAGAGGGATCCGGTCGACAGGAGCAGGTACCGACGCAATGTTGGAGAGAACATTGGATGGAGACCCGGACATGGATACCGTGGGTTGGTCATCGTCTTGACCTGAAATGACGGTCAAAGTCGCCACGGGATCATGTCGATTCTTTTGGGTGATAGACGACCCCGACGATGTTCGACCAAGAAGAGGACTAGTGGGTGCTCGAGTGAGCTCTGAGGATGCCCTTCGGGACGGTTCTGGAGACAACTCCTCTTGATTGTCAAAGAATGACTCGCGTCTCCCGCTAGCCGCCCCATCATTGAATGAAAGGCCGAAACCTGAAAAACTAGTCTGTTGGGGCGAGGTCAGAGGCGAAGTAGACTTCTCACGTTGAGTACCGACAGATTGAACTCCGGAATATGGGGATGGGAGGCTCGCCAATGAGGTGGAAAAGGACAGCGGCAGACAGGCGGAAGAAACGTCATCAGTTGGCCAGGCGTACATTGACATTGGAATGGCATGGTGCAATGCGCGATGAAGAGGTTGTCGTTCGCGAAGTCGCGTTTCGAGCGGCGAGAAGACATAACATGGTGGAGAGGACGTGAGGGCCCATTGGGAGATGGCCGCGATATGGTTTCTGCGCGAGTGATGCTCAGCCGGGGAGCACCAAGCAAATCAGGTCTAGCTCACTCTGTGACTCTCGAAGAGACGTAGGAAATGACGATGATTCTTGGAGGAGGCTGGCAGTATGTGGCAATGTGGCTAAAGACAGCTTGGGCAGGAAGGGGACTGAAAACACCGTCGGAGCCTGAAGTCCAAATGACGGATCAGAACAGGAAATGCTAAGACGTTCTTTTCTTTTTACTCACGATAATCAACTTTGATGACTGGATCATGAAGCGTCGAGAATGGTTGAGGTACTGGATTTCGCAATCGACCGTTGGAGTCGCGGTAATTGAGTGGCAGGACATAGTCTCCTGTAGCGTAGGGTGATCGAAAGTCACGCTGTTCACCTTGGAATCGATACTTCAGATGCAAGAGGTGAACGTTTGAGTATGGCATCGTCCGAAGTGACTAGATGGAACGACACGCCATTGTCAAGCCTGGATTAGACGGAGGCTAGAGACACTCACCCTAGCATAGTCTAACAGCCTGATGGTATCTTTGAAATCTTCATTACTCTCTATCCCTTCGCCTCCTTGACAAGGGCTCTGCATATAACTTGCAAAGTTGACAAAGAGATAAAGGGCATCCTTGGTCGGTAGATCTGGAGACAAGGCCCTTTCCAGTGGGTGTCGGACGGATGGCGAGACAGAGCCACCATTGGCCTGGCTGGGGGATGCGCGGGGGGACTTGATGGGGCTGACGTCTGTGGGAGAAGCAGAAGATGGCGGGAGGGGGCCAGGGGTGGGACTGGAAGGTGCTGGACTGGTCGCTGCTCTGGTAATGTAGGGACCTTGCTTCGTGAGGCCATCATCTTGCGGTCCGAGGCGAGCCCGGAGCGTGAAATCATCGAGCGCCATAATCAACGAAGAAGACCAACGATCCAGGGTACGACAGAACGGAGGATTCTCGATATCGGGACAAACAGGATGAGTGCGAAAGATGTCACGCAGCGTTTTCACCCTCTAGACCCAGAATGTTTGCCGCCGCGCTGATCGACCTGCTCCGTGCCGACTGATTTCTGTGTCTGGGTGACCTCACCTGAGAACTGAGGCGTGTCTCCGCTCTGATAATTACCAGAGGGGAGATGCTGGGCTTCTTGTGGAGCTCGACGATCAATGTCGGGGAACAAAGAGAGGGATTGAAGACCACGCTGATCGGCCGCCTTGCTGAGAATATGCTGGAATGACAGCGCAAAGACCGCGCCAACCCGAGGTAGCTCAGTATTCACGGCCGTTTCGAGGAGACAGTCACCCGTCAGAAGGTCACCAAACAAGCTGATATCAGCAATGATAGGACATGGATGCCTTTCGATGATTGCTCTCTTTCTCTCTCCAGTCTTGCATCCGAGGCCATTCTTTGTCCGAGGGAAAATGACCTTTGGAGAAAGGAAGGGTGGGGGAAGAATTATCAGTGTCGTCAGCACAGTGTCTCTAGCGCTCTCGGAGACAGTGTAAAGGATCAATGGGCTCCATGTCAATGAATCGTTGGCAGCACATCGAACGCAGCTCCCACTTGTCAAGGTGTCTAAACATGTGAATGATAGTGAGCGGGGCTCAGCAGAACTTTTCGATTCGTATGAACGCATACGAGAAACTACTGCCCTTGCACGAAGCCTCAAGTCAAGCATGCGGTGATTTCTGACCGTATCCCTGCAGCGACAAAGACCCGTCTGAGCCATGACGATCTCGCTGCTGTAGATTTTATACCGGTTACTGATGACCTTCTCATCGTTACGTAGAGTCAACTTCCGATTTGATGAGGTAAGCTGTCTGACACACCCTCAATGTATATCACGTGATCAGAGACCTCGCTTAAGTTCGCTTTCGCGATCGCTTCGCTTCGGGTAAGTCGGTTGCGGGAATTTATTATCAGCGAGTGCTGGCCTCAATGGATTAGATCCAGCATTTGGAACCCACTGTCCTTGACACGGCCCAGCTTTGGGCGGAGCTGATCATCTTTTGTCACTCGGTCAAGATGATCCCCATCACGCGCAAAATTGGCTCTTTGCTGGACCCGACCTCTCCATCCTCGCCTTCGTCATCCTCCAATCCGTCACCTCCCAAGACATCCAAAATGCACCAACCTTCACCGCTCGGTCATCCGGTGGCTACTTCAGATCACGACGAGGGCTCATCTGCAACATCCGATGAAGAGTCCCCAAAGCTGTCCAAGGTCAAATCGAACAGCTCAAAGACGCCCGCATTCCTTAGCAAAATGCTGGGTCCGCTGAGTCATTTACAATTCAGCAAATCGACACATTCCAAAACCGCTTCCTCCGGAGATGTCTTTGGATTACTCAAAGCCTTGGCAGCTGATCAAGCTGACTCGGACACTTCTGCTGATCTGGCCGGTCTCTCTTCTCCGAGCAGTCTGACTGCTTCCGATGCTCTGGAAACACCAAGCGATATCGCCGCCGACCACCAAATCGGAGGTGCAGATAAAGGAGGTAGGAAGGATGTACCGGGTGGAGACCGAGACTCGGTACAAACTCAGCAACAGCATGACTTGTTAGCAGCAGAGCTTGCAGGTATGTTTGAACGTCTGCACTACAAGCTTTTGCCCAATACTGACGATGACTCTAAGCGCTCTCTGTCAGCAACATGTCACCGCTCGCATTCAGCGACCACCATGAGAAGGATCTCCGGGATACCGAAGGGGAGACGTCTCAAGCGGCCAGTAATCGTCTGGAACGAACCAAACTGCGTGATCCGTTCCTTGAAGATATTCAACAACCTTCCGATGAGGAGAAGCTCAAGGCCATCAACGAGGAGTTTGGAGATATAGCCGGCCTGATGACAGGTCCAGAAGGGGCCGAGGAACAAGAGAAGATCCTGGCTGACGCGAAAGGGAGTCTCTTCAGGTGAGTCCATGATCTGTGTCTAGGTCATCGAGGATGAAGGTTGACATCGCTGCGTAGAGAAGTTATGCTGATTGTAGGTTCACCCCTTACCTCACCCATACTGATCCTTGGCAGGGCCACATTCACCTCACAACCCATCGACTGTTCTTCCATGCCCTCCTGCCACCTGTTCCGCCAGATAGTATTGATGACACCGGTGCTGCAAATTCTGCACCGGGCACAACCCGTTCAGTTCTCCTGATGAGCGGACCAGTGACATATCATCACTCTAGCCCATTGAAGCCAGCCCGCAGAGTCTGGATGGAGATCGGCCCGGAGATGATCTCGACATATCCCGCAGGTGACGAATCGGGCCGAGTCAGGCCGTTACGAGTCATTCTTCGTGAGATCAGCTGAGATATATCCCCGTACTGAGCACCCTCGCAGTCAACTCTGTCCGCAAATTTGAGCCGTTGCATCCCGGAGAGCCTTGCGATCTCTATCTCACCTACACTAGTCCTCATGGAGAAAGTGTCGCGCACTTCACCGTCGATACAGAGGTGAGCCATGGCTTAAGGGCCCATGCTGATGGTGTCTCAGCAATCCGCTTTGCAGTGGCGGCGAGCTCTAGAAGGGGCTTTGTTCCACAATGCCAAGAGGGCATTCTTTGACTCTTCCAAAGATCAACGAGATAAGGATACTTGGATGATGATGCGCTGCTGTGTCCCATTGGACCGAATCAACATCCAAAATATCTCCGATTACCACTCCTTTGCCACCTTGATCGAAATGTTCATCGACTGGGATGATCATTATCGAAGCCGATTCATATCAGAACAATTGACGATGGGCGATCCGTTCAGGCAGGACAGTGTTACACCCGTCAGCAAGAATAACTCACCTCGAAGGTCATTTTCTGATACAGGAGCACCACCGAATCGGTCTCAAACTGTACCGCTCTCAGCTACAAAGTCCGCCGATCACGAAAAGCCCGTCCGTTCCTCGACCACACTATTGTCCTCCGTCCTTGGACGATCAGCGAGCAACTCCCGGAGTCAATCGCCTCAGCGCTCTCCAACGCCTACGTCCAATATCTCACGCTCCGACGACGGTCCACAGTGGATGAACACCACGATCCCGACTGTCATCTCGCGGTTCAATCAGAGGACCCAGGGAGAATCGAGTGCTGGCCCTGTGGAAATTGGACCTCAATCTCACGAATTCAGATTGGCGCTCCTCAATGAGAACGCTTGGTTCGCGGACCTGTTCATCCAAGCCGTCCGTGCTGCTCATAAGAGACAATACAAACCCGATGTTTCTCCTGCGAAGATGAGGATTGAGGTAGGCGGACACGATTGTCTAGCTACAGATGAGGATATCGAAGCTGCCATGGGTCATCACGAAAAGGTTTCGGAAGACTCGTGGGACATTGACGATCTGCAACCGGGCTCAGTCAACAAGGTTCGAAAGGCAGAGGTCATCGCCATGGCAGCGAAGGTGTTCGGCTTTCATTCGGACACGCCAGTGTGGAGTGAGCAGGTTCTTGTACGAGACGCCACAATTGGCTGATTGATGTCTCAGTCAAGCGATGCTATCTTGCTGGTGTCATGCCAGCTCGAGGTCATCTGCTTATCACTAAAGACTTTGTGTGCTTCTGGCGTCGCGCTACCCTTGGGGAAGACATCAAGGTGGGCTGGTATGCCTCTTGCAAGTAGCTGACTGTCGCAGTTCCGATTCGCCGTGGCTGATGTCAAAGGAGCCAAGATTCACGAAGACAAGGGCTCGGCTTTCCACATCCTGTCGCTAGAAGTCGAAGGTCGTCCAGATGTCCACTTTGAGTTTTGGCGCAAAAAGTCCCGCGACGAGGTGAGATAACAGTCGTGTGGCGGGCCGGCCTGACTGACATATATCTAGGCCATTGACCATATTCAAAAGGTCACAGCAAAGGCAGCATCCAATGATCTCGGAATAGAAAAGACAATCTCTCCCGCGGACGAGACCCCTTCATCCCCTGAGGATCTGTTCCCGATGGGAGACAAGCCGACGAAAGAGTTCCCTAGCAAGCAGGATATCAAGCATCCAGCGGATATCCTTGCGCTGCCGAAAGCATCCACTACAGTCTCCAGAGAGTTTCCCGACAACGCCCTGCCATATCTGCCCTTCATTGCCAACTTTCCGCGGAATCATCGTTATAAATTGGCGGCGAGACACTTTGTGTTGCTCACTATCGGGTCTCGAGGGGACGTGCAGCCGTATATCGCCCTTGGTCTGCGTCTAAAGCAAGACGGTCACAGAGTGACTATCGTGACCCATGGTGAGTGTCGAAAGGCAAATTCTTTGACTGACTCGTCCAGATGAGTTCAAGAAGTGGATCGAGGGATATGGGATTGACCACCGACAAGCCGGAGGCGATCCTACGGCCCTGATGAAGCTCAGTGCGGAGCACAAGGTGGGGGCAACTTGGTTCATTTTGTGGCTGAAACTCTAGATGTTTTCACCTGGATTCTTCAAGGAGTCCCTTGGTTCTTTCCGACAGTGGCTGGATGATTGCGAGTCTGCTCCTTGATGACCAGACAACATTCATGCTGACGCCACGCACGCAGTGCTTATCGACTCTTGGGGTGCATGTCACGATGCCGATGTGCTCATTGAGAGTCCGTCAACCATGTCAGGCATCCACATCGCCGAAGCATTGGGAATCCCATACTTTAGAGCATTCACGATGCCTTGGACCAGGACCAATGCGTATCCGCAAGCATTCATGGTTCCAGCATTCGAGATGGGTCCAAGCTTCAACTACTCAACCTATGTTCTCTTTGATAATATCATGTGGCGCGCGTCGGCCGGTCAAATCAACCGATGGCGAAAGAATCACCTGCGACTGAAAGCGACGGACATGAGCATGCTGTCAACGTCTCAAGTACCTTTCCTGTACAACTTTAGCCCGGCTGTAGTTCCGAAGCCTTTGGACTGGCACGATAATATCAGCATCACGGGATACTGGTTCCTCGAGGACAGTGATACCGATTGGTCACCTCCGGCTGCTTTAGAAGCGTTTATCGCCAAAGCCAAGGAGGACAAAAAGGCATTGGTGTATATTGTGAGTGGCTCCGGGCGAGAGAGGTGCTGAGTATATATATAGGGCTTTGGGTCCATCGTCGTACCTGATCCTGATCGCATCACCAAGAGCATTATCAAGGCTGTCGAGAAGGGTGTGTGAACGCTTCGAGTCGCTTTCAGTACTGACAGGGGGCGCTTCGCAGCGGATGTTCGGGCCATCATCGCTAAGGGGTGGTCCTCTCGTGGTGCATCACCTTCAGAGGAGGGCAAAGATATTCAATTCCCAGCTAGCTGTTATGGCCTCGACAAGGTTCCTCACGGATGGCTCTTTCCTAAAGGTGAGTAGGCTGTATCCACGTTCTTTTGAGATTGGTTCTGATCTTGATCCAGTCAACGCTGCACTGCATCACGGAGGAGCAGGAACCGTCGGTGCGAGTCTCAGAGCTGGTTTACCAACAATCATCAAGCCATGGTTTGGAGATCAATTCTTCTGGCAAGTCGTGACATGTAACTTGATAAGGGGTTTAAGACGCGCTGACAATCACTTACAGGGCTCTCCGGGTGACAAAACTTGGAGCAGGTCTCAAACTTGGATCACTCCGCTCTGATGATATCGCCGCCGCATTGACCGAGGCGACGACAAACCAAGTGATGATTGAAAAAGCTGCTCGCGTCGGACAACGTATTCGATCAGAAGATGGAGTTGAAAATGCCCTCGAGGCAATCTCGTTCAACATTAGTCGAGCGGCAGAGGATAGACGCCAAATGCACTGGCAGAAGTGAACGGCAATTTTGTGCGTGCCTATAAATTGGGTTGAAATGATAGATCCAGAGAGTAGATCAGACGGTCGCGTGTTTGTTGTGAATAATAATTTGGTCCGTCTTGGCTGCCATCTCGATGCTTTACCCCTCTCTTGTTACGTCTCAATGTGTGTGCCATCGTATCATGTACATATCCCGGAGACTCCCATCTACGTACGGCATGTATCGTATGGTGACGTGACCGAAGAAGCCAAGGCACAAATGCTGTCAGGGGCGACCCCGCGCCATACATACGTCGCCTTGTCCTGCTCGCGAACCTCTTGACCTGCATCTCTTCGCCTTCTTCCCCTTCTGCTAAGCGAGGCACATCAATCATATAGGCGCAATGATGGAAGAAGATTTCGCGTCGGATATCTATAAGCAAAACATCATCAGCGTCGAATTCGAACTTTGGAAAGTAAACCTCACTGTCCGCAAGACGTAGTCGTCTCCGTTCTATTCGTGTTTCATGAGCATCGAATGATCCGTCGTAAGAGCATCTCGTGAAACCCCTCACCTGAGTGATATACCTGACCCAGGGAAGAGCCTGATACCCTGATTTCTCGACAATCTTCAAGTACCTCACTTGAATACCCGATACTGTAAAGTATGGAATCTCAAATTTGACAGATATCGGGGCTCGTTTGTCCAATTCCTCTGCGAGACAATCAGGGCCTGCGGACCGACACCACACCTCATGAGTCACAAGTCTTACCATTGCGCACGCTTGGGAGACCGAAATGAGCTCTCATAAGGTAATCCCTTCCTCCGCCCAATTGCTTGATCTTCCATACGAATGCTGATTTCTCAGGCGCGTACACGACTGATCCCGCGGCGGCCTAGGTGAGAAGGAACTCCGTTAGCGTAAAATCCTCCCAAGGCTATGGCCGTGGGGAATAAATGTGCAAGCTTCGAGAGAGAGAGAGAGAGGACGGCCGACTTACCCTGAACTTTGGACTATCCGCATCATCCGGTACCGGAACGTAAATCTCCACATTGTTCGCCGTACTTCTCCTTTTGAATTGTCCCCTGACCTTGACCATGTATTCAACTCTTGATCCTCTATGACTTTCCACACTCGCTTCGACCCATACCAAAGGCTTTACAGGCGTCGATAAGCGATACGACATGAGTTCGAATTCGCCATCTGGAGGGATGAACGAGATCGTACGGTCGTTTTCGAATCGAGCCAATCGAACACATTGATGGAATTTGACATCTTCCATCTCGATGGATTTCCCTCGAGCCGCTGGATTCTCCCGCGTCAGACATCGAAAAGGCTTTGACGGGATACTCACCCCTCCCTGTAGATTCGAACATGACCTTGTCGTTTAGGCCTAATCTCAATTCTGGCATGCCAGAAAGATAACACTTCATCTTGACCGCGCCTAAAATCTCGGACCGAATGACATTGCCAGATGCGTTGACCTGGAGACAGCAAGGATAAGACCTTGCGATCGGGGAGTATATCATCGAATATCCCTCACCAAGAGGTTGACGCTCTCCACGACGTCCAAGAAAACTTCATTCTTCCTATATCTGATTCCTTCTGATCTCCATGAAACAGCGTTTGTGACTGCCATCGGTGGTCGAGCTTGAAGTTCGAGCTTGTGACTTTCTTGCGTGATATATCTGAATTTGATGTCAGACGAATGAGTCACATTGGCGCACATGGCTCACTCTTGCAATATCTTGCTCTCTGTCGTTTGAGGGTATCCGAAATCCATCATCTCATCCAAGAGCTCGTAGATGATGACAAAGTTGTCCCTGATAGACTCCTCCTCCAACTCTTTGAAATACTCTGTGAGCACCTGGCGAGGTACGTTAATCACCATGCAGAAGGCTATGACACTCACCGAGCACAGACGATGTAAGAAGAATATGATCTCTGCGGCATTGCTATTCCTCTTTGACAACGCCAATAGGTATAGGTTGTTATGTCGTATGTGCATGTAATTGATTCCATCATCTGAAAAGCATGGAGTCACTTGGACATTTTCTTCCTCCATATCCAGTACGAGGGGTAAGAATCGTTCGATACATGATGGCGGGACGTCGTCTTTGTACGAACGTTGTATCAGGGACTACCGAAAGGGGGGTTGGGCAAAGCATCAGCTTGAGAGAACGATGCAATTTATTCGTGGAATCCAGCTCACTTTCCCCTTGACGTCTAATATTGCGACTATGGACGGAGCATGATCAGCAAGTGACACCCTTTTCATATGCCTCGCACTCACCCAGACTGGCCATATTGCCCACCCTACACTCTGCTTGGACGTGCAACGTTGAACTACCAGATCACATAGAGAAATGTGAGCCTCAAGTCGCGAGCTGGTGATTCTATCTCACGTGGTGATACTGCATGACGTGGTGTTCTTGAAACTCGGTATCAATCATGCCGTAAAGTCAACGCCCCCCTTGAGACCTGTGACCCGCGTTTGAGCACGGTTGAAAGGCCACGACAAGATCCACTGCGCGACAGATTGAAGCAGGCAGCAGTCCATAGCAGATTCACTGTATACCTTGTCCGACGTACACAAATCCCTTCCATTGACTGATAATGTCCCAAGCGCAAGATGTGAGTTACAGGTCCATATCACACCGAGATATGACTCCCAATGCACTGACGCTCGAGTGTCTGCGCAGAACGTGGACGACGAGTTTGCTCCGACTCAGACTCAGGGCTACAAGGTACGTTCCGGCGACTGTTGGTTGCTCCAGGACTCACAAGACCTCATAGGTTGGAGAGAGCAAGACCGTAGCGGAGCTCGCAGCTTTGGATCAAGTGGGTGACGTCCGTTTCACTGTAGTGGGACTCGTCTCTGACATTTCGGCCGGGCAACCAGGAAGATGAATCTCTCCAACGATGGAAACAGTCTCTGGGAATCGCAACTGGTCCAGGAGGCTCTAATGGACCCAAGCAGGTAGGTCCGAGCCCGGAGCCGTCACTCTCGTCATTCTCAAGCTTAGAGCATGGTCCCTGTTCAGATCATCCCGAAGACACTGTTCCTCAGCTCTCCGACGCTTTCTAAACCTGTCTCGATTGAATTCGACAAATCCAAGGACGCAAAATCGCATCCGGGTGAGTGAAGCGCACAGCATATTGCAGTGGACTGACGATACTGCCAGTGACTATTAAGGAAGGCGTGGAGTACTCTGTCGGAATCACGTTTCTGTACGTTGGAGTGGTCTCGGCCGTTTTACCTAGCGAACATTGACATCCACCCAGTGTTCAGAATGAAATCGTCTCTGGCCTAAAATACATTCAAGTCGTCAAGCGAGCCGGTATCACAGGTGGGTGGTTTGATCACGCTCCTCTTTCTTGTCTCGCTGGTCTGGGTTGACATCGGTATGCCCAGTCGACAAGACAGAAGCGATGCTTGGCAGTTACGGTCCACAGACCGAGGCATACTCCAAGACGGTAAGCGGGCTGGCTAAACTTGGCAATTTCCCTACTGGACAGATCGCTTACCCTTCGCCAGTTCGCATCGGATGAATCACCTTCCGGCATGTTAGCCAGATCAGGAACGTACAATGTCAGATCACGAGTGGTTGATGATGACAACACCATCTGGCTAGACTTCGAGTGGGGTAGGTCGTCACGCATGTCCATCGCAGAAAAGGGACCGTGAGCTGACAGGGTTGGATGACCAGCGTTCAAACTCGCCAAGGAATGGTGAAGGCGATGTGTCCGTCAGGACTTGCTTGACATGACCTTTTTTTTTCTCTTTTTACGATACGATATGAGATTGATGTCGGTCAGAGGATCAGCGTGATGATGCATGGGGAGCAGCTCCTTTCATAACGTGTCAGATAGAATCTTAACATACCTAAGAGATTGATATACCGCGCGCCACGCCGCCCTTCGGACATTTGAAAGATTGCCTCCGTTACCGGCCCGGAGTATATCATCATCATCAAGATGACTATAATCGATCCTACCTCTAAGCGAGACAACGGTCCGAGGGAGCCTGAGGTCATCGTCGCCGTTTCTCCCCACCGCAAAACCCACAATCTTTCATTGGTCATCGATCACTGGGATATCCACTGTTGACGAGTACCGACCTGAGGCTCAGCTCACTTGCATAGTCTTACCACCTTCTCCTTTCAATCACCATCGGTCAACTGGGTCAGAGACTCATTCGTACAAACTCACCCCTCCACCTTTCCTCGACTAACCCCCTTCGCTCCCCTCCACCATGTCGAAAGACCGCAAGAGTGGATCCATCCCTTCGATGGAGGCGTCCGGAGACAGTTTGACTGAGGAGACTGTCGTTGTTGTCCTAGGTGCAAGTGGAGATTTGGCTCAGAAAAAGACGTTCCCAGCTTTGTTTGCGCTATACGCTCAAGGTCACCTGCCAAAAGATGTCCACATTGTAGGATACGCCAGAACCAGTGAGTTGTCCAGCGGAGTGACACGAGTCATGTCATTATCCATCTAATACTCGCTTGCTTCAACAGAAATGGACGAGGCAGAGTTTCACAAACGTCAAACTGGACACCTCAAACCACCCAAGGATGACGAAAAGCTCGCTAAATCCTTTGACGAGGATGTCAAAGGCTTCACCAGTATCTCTTCCTACATTGCCGGACCTTATGACGAGGATAAAGGGTTTCAAGAGCTGAACAAGCGACTCGAGGAAATTGAGGATCAACGGAAGAGTTCAGGCAAGACAGCGAGGAACAGAGTGTTTTACATGGCTCTTCCACCTTCCGTTTTCACCGTGGTGGCTAAAGGGTTGAAGAAGAACTGTTACACGAACGATGGAGATAACAGGATCATCATTGAGAAACCATTCGGTAAAGACTTTGAATCCTGTCGAGAAATGATGTCAGCTCTCAAAGCTGAATGGACGGAGAATGAGACGTATCGAATTGATCATTATCTAGGAAAGGAAATGATCAAAAACCTCTTGGTCCTCAGATTCGGCAATGTCTTCCTTGATGCCGCTCTTAACAAGAACTACGTTAGCAATGTCCAAATCACCTTCAAGGAGCCTTTCGGAACAGAGGGACGAGGTGGATACTTTGACGAATTTGGAATCATCAGAGACGTCTGCCAGAACCGTGAGTTCAGTGGGCTGAGGCACATTGCTGAACGAGTTCAGACCTCATGCAGACCTTGTCTGTGCTTGCCATGGAGCGACCCGTCTCCTTTTCTGCAGAAGACGTCCGAGATGAGAAGGTGTGTTCCATGGCGCCATGTGTGTGTACTCACCTTCCCCAGGTCAAAGTCCTACGCTGCATTCCTCCCATCGAGCGCAAGGACTTGTTGCTCGGCCAATACGCCGCTTCAGGCGACAAACCAGGATACCATGATGACGACACTGTCCCCAAGGACTCTGTCAGCCCGACATTTGCTGCCATGGTTCTATGGATTAACAATCCACGTTGGGAGGGTGTCCCCTTCATCATGAAGGCAGGAAAGGGTGAGGCCCCAGTCTCAGGTAGCGAGCAATGTCCAGTCTGACGCTATACCTTAGCACTGAACGAGTCCAAAGTGGAGATCCGTATTCAGTACAAAGACGTAACTCAGGGAATCTTTACCGACATTTCTCGAAACGAATTGGTTCTTCGAATCCAACCCTCTGAAGCCGTCTACCTGAAAATGAATTCTAAACTTCCTGGATTCTCCACCCGCGCTGTCCCTGTCGAACTCGATCTCTCCTACACGAAACGGTTTACCGAGGCCAAGATTCCTCAAGCTTATGAAGCGCTCATTCTCGACGCTTTCAAAGGAGATCACTCCAACTTCGTCAGAGATGACGAATTGGATGTCTCCTGGAAAATCTTCACTCCCATTTTGCATTGGATCGATGGGAAAGATGGCGAAAAACCAAAGGTTGAATCTTACCCGTACGGATCTAGAGGACCAGAAGGGATCGATGAGTTTACTGCAAAGTACGGATACAAGAGGATCGGCAATGAGGATTAGTGAGTCGATGTGTGGTTCCCCCCGTATCTCGCGCTGATCATCCCGCCTCATCGCGCCTCTCCAGTCAATGGCCTCAGACCAATGTCGCTGCCAGTCTCTAAAGGGGACAGTGTCTTGGTGTGCCCGAGAGAATGAACACCAAAAAAAAAGAGGAAATGATCGCTCGCTTCTCCAGCCCCTCTTAGACACTTCCACATGACGAGCAGCCTCCCAGATGTATATATGTATACATGCATATAAAGAGGAATGTGCATCCGATATCTCTGACTTGAGCCATCACGTGCGACGCGGGATCAAAAAGCCCTATAGTACCCATCCCGGACTGGGTGAAACCGCGCCACGTGCCTGAGAGCGGGAACGCCACAAAGAAAAAAAAAAGTTGTGAACCACACGGGTAGATTTTCTGCAACTTTCCCCCCCAAATCTCTTCCATTCATACATATATATATATCTATCTGTCTGTCTCTGTCTCTTCATCTTTCATCTTTCATACCTCTTCCCTCACATTCCAACCCTTCTGACATCAGATCATCTGACTATCACCATGGCCAGCCAAAAGGTAAGTCTCTTCCCCTCCCTACACAACACACACTCTCTGCAGTGTCCCGCGCGCGCTCTCTCTCTCCCCCTGTCATCCCTGTCTCGCCCTTGCCTACCTGCTCGGCGTCCACATGCTGATTACTCCCTCCCTCCTCACTCAGGATGAGAACATTCAGGTCGTCGGACACGAGAGATTCGGATTCGACTCTCGAGCAGAGACTAAGACTCTCCGAAGCTTGTACTTGGTGAGTTATCTCGTGTCTATTCGCGGCTCCGGACTATTTCGCTGACCTGTTGACTCGTTTGCCAGAGCCCCAGCGCCAACAAGGACCTTGATGCCAACTCCCAGAACCAGGAGTACGGATCTCAATCGACCTACGACAAGGCCAGCAACACTGTCAAGTACACCACCTTGGCAAACTTCCCCCCTGTCAGGCTCTTGCCCAACTCTGAGCGAAAGCGAATCCTTGGTGAGTCGAAAGGAAGGGGCGGAAACGGGGAAATTTAGCAAAACTGACAATGACGTTCCTTTCTTCAGTCACTGGAGGTGCCGGTTTCGTCGGATCTCACTTGGTCGACCGACTCATGCTCCTCGGACATGAAGTCACCGTCCTCGACAACTTCTTCACCGGTTCACGAACCACTGTTTCTCACTGGGTCGGTCACCCCAACTTTGAACTCGTCCGACACGATGTCGTGGAGCCCTTCCTGATCGAAGTTGATCGTGAGTGTCAAAGCTATCTCCCTTTTGGGTACCACGCCTTCCTTTCACTGACGCGTGTCTCACCCTGTCAGAAATCTACCACCTTGCCTGCCCTGCTTCTCCCCCTCACTACCAATACAACGCCGTCAAGACCTTGAAGACTTCCTTCCAAGGAACTTTGAACATGCTCGGTCTCGCCAAGCGAACCAAGGCTCGATTCCTCATCTCCTCCACCTCTGAGGTCTACGGTGACCCCGAGGAACACCCCCAGCGAGAAGACTACTGGGGTCACGTCAACTGTATCGGACCTCGTGCATGCTACGATGAAGGCAAGCGAGTCGCCGAGTCCTTGACCTACGGCTACAGCAGACAGGACGGTGTCGAAGTCCGTGTCGCGCGAATCTTCAACACCTTTGGACCTCGAATGAACCCCTACGATGGACGAGTCGTCTCCAACTTCATCATCCAAGCTCTCAAGGGAGAAGACATGACTGTCTACGGAGATGGAAGTCAGACCCGATCTTTCCAATACGTTCACGACCTTGTCGACGGTCTCATCCTCCTCATGAACAGTGACGAGGAGCGACCCGTCAACTTGGGTAACCAGGATGAATTCACCATCCTCGAATTCGCCGAGGCCGTCAGGGTGAGTCTGACAAAGCTTGATTCTCGTTCCATGTGCGAATCCGCTGACCTTTCCCCTCGTAGGACATTGTCGAGAAAGTCCAGAAGGAGAAGGGCAACCCTCTCGCCAAGCGAGTCAACATCATCCACAAGGAGATTCCTCAGGATGACCCCCAGAGACGACGACCCGACACCACCCGAGCCAAGGAGACACTCCAATGGCAACCCCAGTGGTCCGTCAGACAAGGTGTGGAGGAGATGGTCCGATACTACTACACCCAGATCGAGGAGAAGAAGCTCTAAGCGGATAAACAGAGTTGGATGACCTCCGTGCTTGCTTGCTCTCTTTCTCTTTCATTTTTCAACACAGTTTACGACATCATACCTGATTCATTCCTGATTACCTTGCATCTCAGCCTGGTAAGACATTCCTTTCCGGACACATAGAGGGGCTGCCCACATGCATTTTTCAACAAGACTTTTGCTCGAGCGAGCATGCCGCAGTGAACGAAACGCGTGGGATGGGCCTTGTTCAGCTGGTCGCGTGCTGCGAATCATGCTGAGAGTCCAATTTAACGTGGTTTTTGTATTCCAGCCGAGCCGAGACGCTCACGATTTCGGAACTGCCTCTCGTTGTTAACCCTACATCCACCCAACTAACATGAGCGCTCCAGATACAGACTCTGAAGAGGTGCAAGCTGGTCCGTCCACGCCTTCTCGCCGCACACCATCACCTACCTCATCGCTCTCTAAGATTGACGCAACAACACCTCACGATGCTGGAAAGACCTCCACACCCGCGGGCGTGACGCAATATCAAGATGCTCGAGCTCAACACCAGCACCTCGTGACGCCCGCCGTCCAAGAATACCCAGATACACCTCTAGCTCCAGCTCCTAATCCAGCCGCCAAGGATCTTCCATTAGAGACGCCAATATCGTCCAAAACCCCTACCTCTGGTCCAAAGGCCAACAACAACAACATCCATACAGACGTCGACGTTTCTCAATTCGACCCGTTCGCGACCCAATCCCAATCTACAACACCTCGACAACCGTCAGCTAGTACATCCTCACGTATTCCCGCTCCGGCTACCCCCAGTACTCCGCCTCCTAGAGGCTCTGCTACACTCTTCGGAGGCTCTGGGTCGGTGCCCGTGACACCCGCTACACCTGGCTCTACCCAATCTACTTCAGAACCGAGTTTCAACTTTTCTGGATTCCTAAAGGATCTACGAACCAAACCCGCGGAGCCAGTCGCTCGATACCTCAAGAGGTGAGCCTGAGGATTGGCAACTCAGACTACCGAGCGCTAACACAGACGACCCCCCCAAAGCTTCTTGTCCAATTTTGCCAAGAAGACGTTTACTGTCAATGAACAGGTTAAATTGATACATGACTTCTTGAGCGTGAGTCGGGAAGACCTGTTTTCCCTGTGACCACAGGTCGCTCACTTCCGCCGTGTCCCAGTTCATCTCTGACAAGATGGGCCGATGTGAGCCTTGGCAATCGCAATCCACCGCCCATTTCGAAAATGCCATCGAGGCAATGGAGAAACTCGTCATGAACAGGCTGTATACCTAGTGAGTGGTCATTCGATCTCGCGAGCACATCAAAAGTGAAGTATTCGCTTATATGCTATCGCTCCCCGCAGCACATTTACGCCTCAACTGTCTACGGCTGGACCCATCACGACCGACGATCTGGAACGGGACGAGGTGTTTGCTCAGCGTGTCAGACTATTCAGTTGGGTCAGGGAGAAACATCTCGATGTACCGGATGGCGAGGCCAGTGTAGGATTTCTAGGCTTCGCAGAGCAGGGTGAGTGGATTTTGATTCAATACGCAAAGAGAGTGATGTCATGTTGATGACTGGTTCAGAGCTACTCAAAATCAATCACTACAAAGCCCCAAGAGATAAGATGATCTGTATCTTGAATTGCTGTAAAGTCATCTTCGGTACGTGAAAAAGGAAGTCGGCACGTCGCTGACGGCCCTGCTCAGGACTCATACGACATACCAACGGAGCCGAATCCACCTCTGCGGACGCTTTCATTCCCATCTTGATCTTTGTGGTTCTTCGGGCAAACCCGGAGCATGTGTGGTCCAACATAGAGTATGCGATCACGTTGATCAGAACGCTGACAGCTCCCAAGGTACATCAATCGATTCCGGAGACCCGAAAAACTACAGGGGGAAGGAGGCTATTATCTGTCGAGTCTTGTGCGTAGACAGAGTGCAGCCGCGCGTCCAGGACTTTGGGACTGAGATCAATGCGTAGACCGGCGCCATTCAATTCATCGAGTCAATGGATGCTTCGAGTCTAAGCAATATCACTCAAGAAGAATTCGAGGCCAACGTCGAGAACGCTATCCAAGATTTCGTACCCTCTCCCACATCCGAACGAGCAAGACGTCCAACACCAAGTGAAATGTCCCCCTTTGCACCCTCAACGCCTGGCGAAGAAGCAGCTCGACCATTGGCTCTACCGTCCGTCGACAACGCCAGACGATTCTTCCAACGAACAGGATCACAAGTCCAGGAGGCCGTCAGCAGACCGCTGAATGCCATTGGGAAGATCTTCGACCCCACGCAACAGGAAGACGATGGAGAAGGACCGTACGCTTCGTCCTCCAACAACACACTTCAGACCCCTCGAAGGGATGCAAGGGAAAGGAGACCAGGTACTCCGGATTCTCCCTGGGCTAGATTCGCAGCTATGGGTTTGACAGATTCTCAGCCTGCGTCAGGCGCGTAAGTGGTCGAGGGTTACCACTTTATCGACGCCAAGCGAACTGATGTTTGTCGTAGAGATACACCCACTCGAGACGTACCCATTCCAGACTTCTCATCCGATCAACTTCAATCCACCCTGGACATGTCACAAGAAGTGTACGAACAGACTCGACATGCTAATATTCAGACCCTGCGTCAAATGTTTCCCGCTCTCGACGAAGACGTCGTCGAGGCTATCCTCGATGCCTGTAGTGATGATCTTGGAGCGGCCATTGACCGTATGTTGGAGATGTAAAACTGAATCATAGAGAGACATGATAGCCTAACGACGTAATGTGGGAAGTGATGCATCGTGATGTTATGGTGTCCCTCGCTAGGCCATACCTGAAGACGCAGACAGAAAGAAAGGAGGTCTATGTGCATGAGGGGAGAAGATCGATGAGCTTATAGCAAGACTTGGTTGGCAGAGCTTCGTGAGAGGGATTTCTGAGGCGATTGATCAGATGATTGCCTTAGATTGAAGCTACACCCACGTTCGGCAGGACGATGCAGCTTCGGACATGGGTCTCGGGAGCAAGAGTCACTTCGGAGGCTATTGGGCGAGGTTTCAGCATGGAAAGATATAGCTCGACCCGAAACGGTTTTTTGTTTTCTCACCTAACACAGTGACGCTGATTTGCCCCTTTGTATCCTTTTCGGGCTCTGGTTCACCATCCACTCTAGCCCAAGGTCCAATCTGGCAATTTGCACCGACGATAGAATGGACCACACAAGCATGTTGCTCGAGGGTTGATCCTTCGAAAATGATGGCGTCTTTGACTCTGACGCCCGCGCCGATGGTCACGTTTGGCCCAATAGCAACGTTGGGTCCGATCTTCGCGCTTGGATCTATTGTAGCTGTTGGGTCGACGTAGCTAGGGGCGATAATGGATGAAGATGGTTTAGCGAGAAGATCTGGACGATTCTTGAGGAATCGAGAGAGGTACAGGGACGAAGCGGTCACGGCGGAACTGAGGAATCCGGGTCAGCATATGTCCGAGTTCCACTGCATGTGAAAAAGGGAGATTACACTCACGCTGCAGTCTTCATTTGTCTCCAGAAATCGTTGGTCTGATAGACGTACATCTTTCGACTGGCCGCTAGGGGAACGATGACATCTTGTTCCAAACGGAGGATCTCATCCGATTGGATGAGAGGATCTTCAGCCGCTCGAGCGGTCTTATCGTCCATAGCGACTTTGATCTCGTCAAACAGGCTCTTGTCGAACACTGGATTGGGTGAAAAAATGAGTAAAGTGATGAGGAGCCCAGCGGTTGTCTACTCTACTCACAGTAGACACCTCCGTTGACCATGTTTGAGATCCAGCTTTCGGGCTTTTCGACATAATGCAATACTTGAGATGTTTCCGGATCATGGACAATACAACCATATTGAGTCGCCGTCTCCCGCTTGACGTTGACTCCTAGGATGGTGCCCACGCCTCGGTGTTTGGAATGAACGTCCATCATTTCGGCGAGCGGGAAAGAACAGCAAACATCAATGTTGCAAATGAAGATGTTTTGAGGAACCGGTGCTCGAAGAATAGAGTCTCGGACTGGAGGAAGCGAGAAGAGAAGCGCGTGAGAACAATTCCACCACGACCGTGGGGGGTGTATGTAGGGCACATGATGACTCACAATGATACAGTCCTCCTGCGGTACCCAGCGGTCTGTATTCTCTCAAATAGCTGATGGCGAGATTTGGATACTCCCTCTTTGCATCCTTGATGAATCCACTCATGACTGCATCTTCATAGAATCCAATGATGATGACTTCCGTCAATTCAGGGACTTTGGCAAGTGCTGACAGAGGATGCCAGACCATAGGCTTGCCAGCCACTGGAAGAAGAGGTTTAGGGCCTGGGGTGAGTGGGGAAGGGGGACGAGTGTCAGTCGAATTCAATCAGGCATTCTACCATGCTCAGGGGGGGAGAGAGAAAGGCCCACGAGGAATGGAGCCGAGCGTTCACTTCACTCACAGTCCAAAGATAATGGCCTCATCCTTGTCCCCTTGGAGGGACCTCCCACGAGAATCACACCCTTCGTCACTGCCATGGTCGATACGAGGGATCCTGTCGCTGAGGCTCGAAAGGGAAGCTTGCAGACCAATGAGTTCAAATACGATAATAATAATTCCACGGTATCTTGTCGCCCAAAAAAAAGAGAAGTATCGTTCCCGAGACGCGGCAAGGCACGGGATGGGGGTGGAACGCACGTGGAGAACTTTTGGCGGGTGAGTTCTATTCAAGAAAGTTGTCGAGACCACACTCATAGGAGGCAAGTACCAAGCCTGGCTTGGGGGCGTTAAACTCTTCTGCACAGAGCCTGGCAATCCTTTCATGTAAGCCGTTTCGCTAGAGTTGAATTTTGGCCGTGCAACAGTTGCGTCCTGATCCAGGGACGATCTTTCAAAGATACATCAAGGCCAAAATCGCCGCGAAGACTGACATACCCTCCAGTACAGGGTGCTGCACTTGGTCCCTCCGAGTCCACAGTCATTCGCACACCCTCGATGGAGCTCTGTGGATATGTGTCTCGCTGGAAGTGTATCCACTCGTCGCAGCATGGCTCGCCTGCCACATTCAGATCTGTACTCTCTCCGAGGCTCATACAAACCTTGATAGCTTTCGAACACTCGGCCATCAAGGCAAGACCGAAAAATATGCGTCTCGTCTGCTAATCGATCAGTTTTGCATCTCCTTCCTCATGCATCATGCATCCCTTCCCCTCCGACACTGATCGTAGTGTGCCATTTTCCTCCTTGCAACATCATCTTGCCCCTCTGCCACAGATTACACCGCCACACTCGCCGTTCTATCTCCGTAACGCCGTAATGCCGTGGAGGGAAGGAGGGGGCTCAGCGCGTTGTGGAGAGGGAGAGTATCAGTCACATTAGAAAGAGGTTATTAGAAAAATTCCATTAGGAATGAGGTCACTGCCTCATTAGACTTTCTCCCTCCCTTCGCCCCCCCCCTTGTTTCCGCCACCGCTGGCCCCCCCCCTTTCTGCCTTTGCCTCTGTCCCAGCGTTTGACTCCTCCTCAATCCTTCCTTCATCACCTTTCCAATTAGATTTCAATAACCCTCAAACCAACCAACCTCTCGTCCGTGACTTGAGAGGTCTGTTCATCACAACAACAAGAAGGCCCATCGAGGACATCTCGTACTAGATCATCCCCATCATGTCTGGAGAAATCAGGCGGAAGTTGGTCATTGTCGGTGAGTGAGAAGCCTCGCTGCTACGATGTCGGTCGACACAAAACCTCTCTCTTTGCTTCCCAAAAAAATGGATAATCCTGCGCCAATTCAGAACTTGCTCCAACGAGTCCGAACCCATGTAGTGAACATTTGAGCTGACTTTTTTGGCAGGTGACGGTGCTTGTGGAAAGACATGTCTGTAAGTCACCAACAAGGAAGTAAACGCTGGATCCGATCGCTCATTCACGTCGGATTTTCCTCGCCACAGCCTCATCGTGTTTAGCAAGGGCATGTTCCCCGAGGTGCGTTCTGTCATGCCATTTTTATGGAGCTTCTGGTCTTTCAAACATGTTCTGATCACCCCTTTTCATCAGGTCTACGTGCCCACAGTCTTTGAAAACTATGTTGCCGATGTCGAAGTGGATGGCAAAAAAGTAGAATTGGCCCTTTGGGATACTGCCGGTCAGGAGGACTACGAGTGAGTCTCTCAGCTTTTGCTCCATAGAATATGCTCATTCATTCATCCTTCCATCCCTTCACAGTCGTCTTCGTCCATTGTCATATCCCGACTCTCACGTCATTCTCATCTGCTTCGCCATCGATTCGCCTGATTCCCTCGACAACGTACAAGAAAAGGTCAGTGCGGGAATCATCATAATAAAAATCCAGAATCCCATGACCCACAAGGGGCTCGCCACAATCTCTTCCTTTCCTCAAGACAATCGCATCACACTCTCCCTAGCGATACGTGCTGACACGTTCCGCTCGCAGTGGATCTCGGAAGTGCTTCACTTCTGCCAGGGTCTCCCTATCATTCTTGTCGCTTGCAAGAAGGACCTGAGAGATGACCCTAAAACCATGCAAGATTTGGCTAGAATGAACCAACGACCCGTTTCTCGACCTGAAGGTCTTGCCGTCGCTCAAAAGATTGGTGCTCAGGGCTACGTTGAATGCTCCGCCAAGACTGGGGAAGGTGTCCGGGAAGTCTTCCAAACCGCTACCAGGCATGCTTTGATGGTGAGTCCAATATCCACTGCCCAGAAGCAATCTTCATCTGAATGTTACTGATGCTTGCCCCGCCCCTCCTTCCAGAGCAAGAAATCTGGCCGATCCAAAGGAAAGAAGGGATGTGTCGTGCTCTAGGTTGATACGGTTGTACTATCTTGTCTCTTATACCCTCTACCCAAACCCGGCTCTCGATCTCAACCCGATTCAAGTCTTCATCCGACGAACCGGGTTCCATACTAGTTCTTTTCGCCTTTGCACGACGCTCTCTTTTCGATATCGATTACGCTTCTCAAGCCCTCCAACTCTTTTTTTTCTCCTACCCTAAACCCTCTATCGGTCACCATTTCACGCCCTTCCACATACTTCCCCGCCGCTGCCATTAATGCGTGATGAATGACGAAGTGAAGAGTTGTTCAACATGCTCTCAAGATCAATGACGGGGTCGTGGCGTATCCCTTTGCTTTGGAAATCCCACTCGTTCCCATGACATGCATTAGATGACCCGCGTCGATGACATACAAGGACAAGTTGCTGCTCCTCTTTAACTCAACTCAAAAATTGTAACCCTCGACTTGCATCTCCGTAGCGTAGTCGACATATCCTTTCATGATCTCGAAGATACCCGGCGGGAGGTTCTGCATGGGTCAGAGGTCGTTGAGCAAGTCACTCACCATGCTCAACAAGGTGTATTGAACCTTTGCCAGACCGTGAATCTGACCCAGTTGATAGAGGTAATGAGCCACAGCAGATGGATATGCCGCCTCATTGTACCACCTATTTATTTCTAAAGGTGAGCCATGCACAGCTTGAGCCGTTAGATCGTACTCGCCGATGGTGATATGTTGTCAGACGGATAGCGACGTTCAATGTCCTCTGCAAGTCGCCCTCTCTGGCGTACATCTCCAAGAGCTTGATCAAAGCCTTTGCACTGAATTTCGTCTCCAGGCATCGTTGGAAAGCCTCTTTCGCCTCTTCTTTATGATGCAGCCGAAGAGCTAACTCGCCGAGGATCTCCCACTAGGTCGATGAGCGAGCTTTTCGACATTTGTTGCTGGTGCCGACACTCACCTCCGTGCCAGTCTTTCTGTACGATCTATGTTGGGTTTTGAAATGAGATATCTCTGCTCGCCAGATGGTGTAAACCCTCAGGTCTTCATACAGTACTCTGAGACGTCAATTTCCGGCGTGAGACCCCCAAACCTCACAAGAACAAATTATCTGAGCGTTGGACATCAGTTATGCTCCATCTCGCGAGATCCTGAAACTCACCCAGCCACCGTTCACATAATCGCTTGTTGGAGAATGCCGATACCGGTGACTCAGCCGCCTCATCTTTGGTTTGAGTGAGAGCTGTCGCAGGTGTCCGAGCCGATTCCGTCGATATACGAATCGTTGGGATTTCAGAATCAGAATTAGATGATGTCCGAATACCCGTGATCGAAGCGTCGTCCTCTGCTGCGCCATTAAGATCCACCGACGTTCCAGACTTGTGCATTCTGTACTCTTCCTCCATCACGAAGACTGTCGAGCGGATCTTCAATAGCTCGTCCCAGCCAATCTTGGATACGAGTTCAGTCAACAGAGCGTAGGCTCGAGCAAAGGTACCGCGTAGACCTGGCGCCGGTAAACGCAGTAAGGTGACATCGGCCTAGCATGATCGATCAGCACTCAGTGACTGGCTCAGCGTCAGCCCGACACACCTCGTTATCCCTCGCTGACTCTTCATCCAGTATATTGGAGTCCGCTAAGAATTTTTTGATCGGTAAATGCGTTTTTGCAGGCGCAGGCATGCGATGCAGATCTCGCTCGTTGAATGTGAACATTGGACAAGAGTTGAGTGTCAAGAGGGCCGAGTCGTATTTGCCAAGTTGGATAAATGTTTCAGTGAGCTTTGCCCAAGTGACGAATTCGCTTGGGGCAGCAGTGACGGCTTGTTGGGCGACTGCTTGAGCCCACTGAGGCTTGTTCTTGGAGAGCAGAAAATCGCATTGGGCGTGAAGAATGGGATAGGACTGAGGGCATGTCTCCAAGGCTGAATTGAGGATTTTGACGGCTTTGATTTCTTCATCTGCGGGTGAACGAGTCAGCAGTCATCTCAGAGTCTCGAACGATGAACCTCACTCATGCCGACATAACATTGTGCCAGTAGCGCAGCAATCTCTGGCTCCTTCACTGCCATCTTTTCAAACAGGTTGACAGCCTGATGTAACCTATACGAATCGGAGAAATACTTGATGATGGCGGCGGTGAGGTGATTCGTTATGATTGTAGCGACTTGAATTTCTGGATCAGATCCAAGTTGCCAACCTGAGCGGTGTGAGCTTGTCCCTCCACCGGATGAAAGTTTACAGCTCACCCTTCAAGAACAGAGCCTCGGCAGTTTGCAAAAATCTCATCTCAGCTTCGGGTGTGCTGATGGGGTCCAGCTTTCTGTACCCCGCCAAGCGATAAGACGCGTCGTCCGAATACCGTATGGCACGTAACATGGCGGACAAGTAAGTCTCCTGCCACAAGTCTGCGGTCGCCTCGTGCCTGCAAGGAGTTGAGCATCTTGACTAGAATATCACCCCTACCTGTCCCCCCTCAGGTCCACGACATAAGCATTGACACCTCCTGGTATGGTCGCCTCGACTCGCATGTCGACTCGTGAGAAAGCATTGAAGCAACAGTATGTTCCACTCCTGACCTTCCATCCTGAGCCTTTGCCAAACCATGCTGGAGATTCCTCGATTGAGAATTGGAGAGAGTTGATGTAGGCTGCAAGGGAGGCAGAAGAAGAAGCCTCGACACCAGAGCTGCAGTCGTCAGCTGAAATGCTCTGACCGCCTAGGGGATTAGGTTATACGAACCAGTAATGATAAGAACCGATCTAGAAGACCGTCAGTCACGTATGGCCATCTGATGAGACCCCGACACGACACACACCTCTTTCAGAGCTGATTTCGAGCCTGAAGACTTGACGACATGGCACAGATCCGGCGGACCAAGCTCTCGGAATGCACCTGAGTGAGAGCGCATATCAGCTCCTCACGTCATTCTCCTAACCCAGAAGAAGGCTAGACCCACCCAGAGTTTCTGTCCTTGCAGCTAGAGATTCACCGATATTGACCTGAGAATGACTCATTTCAGCTCTAGCGCGACCAATTGCGATGTAGCCGCCTACCTCGACAAACTCCGGGACATCCTTGAAGAGCTCCGACATGGCTCACAGCCGGTCCAAGATCAGCCAGACTGCGCTAGCGTCCAACCCCCCGCGCGCGGTCAGGTGAGCAAGGGACCCGGTAAGGAATGACAAGAGTTGAGGATAACTGTCGACACGTTGAAGACAATGAAAAATCGCAAATTCGAGCCGGAAAAATCACGTCTCGCGGTCAAGTCCATCGATGTTGTTATCTGGCTTCGCTCCACCTTTTACATACTTTGCCTGCCATTCATTGGAAGACGCTTGACAGGACATGGCATTAGAGCAGGCCAAGAGCATACCTAATGGTGTTCATGATTTGGACGGTCCCGAAGCGGGCCCCTCCAGACCAAAGGCTCTCTCGCCCTCGGTGCTCGCGGGGAATGACGCTGGAGATGACCTCGAGGAGTCTGAAAACTTGGAAAGGCTACAACGTGAGCTGCTCAGTCTCTGCTCTTTTGCCGGAAGCTGACTTACCATCAAGTTCTCAAATGTCAGGACGAGTACTTAGAGCTACGGCGCTCCGTGCAGGTCAGTCTGTACTCTGATCTGCTCAAGTCAAAGCTCATGCCGCCCACCTTTTCCAGGCCAGTACCGAACTCTTATCTGGATTGTCGTCCTATCTGTCGACATTTCAGAACGATTTGTCAGCAGTCTCTGGACAAGTCTCAGAGCTGCAAGATCGGAGTTCGGCCATTGACGCAAAGCTGCAGGGCCGTAAGGTGTGTCTGGTCGCTGTTCCAAAGTCTCGACTGACCACTTCCAGGCTGTCTTACCTTCGTTGTCCGCCTTGGTCGATGAGATCCTGTTACCACCTTCATTGACGGAAACGATCCGCGATACGAAGCCTAGTTCAGATCCGGAAACGTGGCTCGTGGCTATTGCGGAATTGGAAAGACGTCTCTCAGCTGTCAAAGCACGTCGGAAAGTCAAAGCGACTCAACAGGTCATTGCAATCTTGGAAGGACTTCGAGCCAAAGCTTTGGAACAGCTTCCCCCTTTCTTGCTGAGTCTCATTCGTCCGTTGAAATCGGCGTCAACAGGTCTTTCTACCAATCTGGCGGTCCTCCAAACGTCTGTCCTGCTCAAATACCAACCCTTCTTCTCCTTTCTCCGGAGGGAATCTCCACCACTCGCCAAGCAGGTCGAGAGGGGATACGTCAACGCTGCTAGAGCGTACTTTGAGACTGGCATGCGTAGATACACGCGTGCACTGGGTCAAATCAAGGTTAGAACAGTGGAGAAACCGGAGACCTTCGGTTCGAGTGATGTAGGAGCAGCAAATGGCAAAAGTTCATCAAGATATGATAGGCTACGATATGCCAATCTCGATGTAGAGGGAGAGGAAGGATCAGTCGTCCTAGCCTACATGGCAGATGACAAGGATTTCGTAAGCTCTTCGAAACTCAGTGCATGGCTGATTGGGCCAGCGTGTCCCGTTGGAAGCCCTGTTCCGCTCGCTATCCCTGGTTTTGCTCGATAATGCCTCTGCAGAATTCACGTTCATCGTCCGGTTCTTTTCCCGCTCTGCATCGACTTTAGAGCGGCCGACTCCCTCTCGACAAGCATCTCGAGGTGACGAAGTGTCAGAATCAGGCAGTCGTATCAGTCGATTACCTCGACAGCAAGCTGAGCTAAACGATGACTTCAAAGACGCGGAGCGCATATGGCACGAGGTCTTTGATTCGGCCATGGAATACGTTTCGACATTTTTCGATACTTACATTGTCGCCTCCCCACCACCGCCTGCTGTACAACTTCTGACAATGATAAGGTTGAATGATCGATTATTGGAGATCTGCGAAGCGAGAGGGACCCTACCGCTCGAATCTTATCTCCAACGTCAAAAGTTGAGCATGTGGCCAATCTTTCGGAAAGAGTTGGACGGTCATATTGATACCTTGAAGAAGCTCGCCGATGGCGCAGAGGGCAAGGGAGCCCTGTTCGGCAGTAAAGGAGTCAAAGATGCGACCATCCGTCAAGCCGCCATGAAATACGCGTCATTATTCTCGTCCGTCACTGCGTTGAGCGAAGAGGCCGATGAGGCGATGATCTACTCGAGGTGAGCTAGATGTTCATAGGTTCACTCGGTGTACGACCCGCTGACGGACGCTTCAGCATGTCCCGGATGAGGACCGAGCTCGTCCGATTAACTCAAACCCAGGCTAGCAAGATCAAGAATCCATCTGAACGTCATTCATTCACCTCATCAATCTACGAAGTTATCATGCACGAATTGGTCGCCGGGCCGGGAACGGTCAATCATCCGAGGATACAAAGTGAGTTGTCCTTCTTTAGGACAAGGGAAGAAGAAGCGAGGCGGAGGATGAACACGTAGAATCACAAACCACGACGACATAGACAACTCTGTTTTTGCATGCAACTGTTTCGTGGAGAGCATCCATCCTCGACACATACAAAGTAGGGCCTCCGTTCTCTTTTCTCATGGGCATACAAATTTTTCGATTGAGGATCGATAGGAAATCATCCTGAAAACCTTGTCAGGATCACCAGATCATGATACGATTAGTCGTCTTTCTCATCCTCATCGTCTTCCTCCTCGTCCTCATCATCCTCCCCGTCCTCTTGGTAATCTCCACCCTCTTCTGCGCCGGATCCGTCAGCAGCAATAAGCCTTCACCTCGGGATGGAGTCGGCGCATGCAAAGAACTTACCCTCATCATCATCTTCAGGAGCCTCGAATTCTCCCTCATCATCATCGTCATCCTCCTCCCCCTCACCAGGTTTGAGTCCAGCCTTCTTCTGAGCTTCAGGCTAAGGGGTTTAGAAAGATGACATGTCAGCATGATCGTCCATCGTCGTCTCCAAGGACCTCTCACATCGGCATAGTTGACCTTGTTCCTCCTTCGTTTCCCACTGATAATGAGGTTATCAGGATCTTCGTCGTCATCATCGTTTCCCTCCTCGGCGCCTCCCTCTTGCTCTGGTTCAGCAGGTGCAGGCTCAGATTTGCCTTTGCCTTTGCCTTTGTCCGCAGCGACCTCTTCGTCAACCTTGGCCCTAGAGGGAGCGAGTAAGTCAGCGCACGAGCTAGTCTATCGATTCGAGTGTGCCCACTTCTTGTCATCATCCTCCTTCTCCACCTCGTCCTCCGCCTTTCTCTTCTCTCCAACAGCTACATCAGTAGCCTCGGGAGCATCTCCATTTTCCTCAGGCTTGTACTCTGCATTGTCTTCCTGAGTCGCAGCCGATGTAGCTCCAGGAGGTGGTGCTTGGACTTGTGCGTCAGACATGATGAGAAGCGTGAGGCGGGCTCTGTCTGGGTCTTGTCAAGTAGGTGAAGGAGTGATAGACGTGAGGGAGTTCAGAGATCGGTGGAGCGCCGGATTCCAATAATGTTGAGGACGCGTCCTTTTTACCTCCGCTCCACGCGTCTGATCACGTGATACACAGCTAGCTAACGGGCTCGTTCGTCTCATGCATACTTTCTCGTTTACAGTGCTCGTCTCGGAGGTCGAGGTCGTAATACAATGTGCTATCATTAGTCAGGGAAGGAGCACAAGAAGTTCAATAATAAGTCTAGAATATGTCTTGCTCATCTAAATCGAGAAGGTATGGGCGGAACAGGTGGAACGCCCATTTGAGGCATCTGATATTGATTCTGAGGAATCGGCGCCGGAGGCGGCATCATCGGCCGCATGTTGCGGCTGACGGCGAGTTGCTGAGGAAACGTGAGTCGGTCTTTGATCGAAAAGGCATCATGGGCTCACCTCATAGTATGCAAAGTCTTGCAATAGACTTGTCTTTGCCTTTGTCTGGTGATCCAAAAAGATCTCGAGCACCTCGCAACCAGCTTCGTAATGGAGCTCTTGGGTGTCTCGGGAGTTTGTGATGGGCTTCTGTTCTGGAGTATTTACGAGTCGGATGTGACGGAGAGCGCTGCGATATTGTGAGTTTGGCTGGTCGTCGTTGCACTCACGCAGTGGGCACGTCTCGCACAAATATCCATTTGACCTTGAAAATACCTTTCCACTTATCTTGAGCCCAGACATTGGAGCTTTGAGATTCGTCAACGCTTCAAGCTGTCAGCTGTCAAGTTCTGCGGATACAATAGCAAGACTCACGGAGTGAGCATTTGAGCCACACCGCAGAAATGTCTCGATCCATTCACCGAGAAGAAGAGATAGATGGGCATCTTGTCTGCGGATTCGCGAAAGGCAACATCCAGACGCTTATTGCCAAGAACTGTTGATGACCAAATCCCATGTTTGAGAGACTTTTGCACATCATCTTCCGTATATGATTTGATGACGAAGAATCTCGCCTGAGTGGGGTGACAGTCGAAAGTCGAAGGGTTGAGACCTCGGCTTCTTGCCAGTTCCATCACGTCGGCCATTTGATCAGCGGTGTTCGGAGGCGAAGGGTACATGTTGGACACGGAAGGAGGCGGCATGTATCCATATGGGTGCTGTTGATAAGGCTGTTTGAGGCTCGGTTGGCCAGGGTATCCGACCTGCGGAGGGGGTGTCAGGTACGGCATCTGATTCGGTCCCCATTGTCTCGGATCGCGCTCTGCCCAATGAGGTGAACGAGAAGGCGCAGGTGATCGCCTGTCTGGCTGACCGACTAGATTGGCCACCCAGGCTGGCTCCTCTTGACTTGGTAGGGGCATGCGAGTGTCCATTCCAGCTTGTCCGGAGACATCCATCATCCTTTTACCCAACTGCATCGCCTCAAAGGCATCCTGCAGCTGCTGGGTAGATCTTTCCCATCCGTCGTCGCCACCGTTCGAGGGAGACCAGACACTACGGCCAATAGGACTCGTCGGAGGAACAACTCGATCCGAGAGTGACTGCGATGATTCGGCCAAATCCTGCGCCGGCTCCATACCAAATCCAGCGTTTCGAATATCACGACTTCTCCCATTGACGCGATAGCCATGGGTGAATGACTGATGACGTCGAATGTCGGCGCCGATAGGCATATCGCTCCCAAGAGTGTACGGAGGAAGAGCGGCTGTAGAGGATACAGGCGGGGGAGTAGGCGGTGTGAAAGGATTTCGCGGCGTTGAAGGTTGAGTGGGGGGTGACAAAACGCTGCCGATAGATTGATCAAGGCGAGCCCGTTCCGCTGCTGTTCGCATACTGGCACTACGACCTAGTGTAGAGATGTCGTGGTGCCTAGCTTGATCTCTCAGACTTTGGGTCCTCGAGACACTCGGGACATTTGAGAAGGGACTGAGGGAGGAATTGAGATCTTGTGAGATTGCCGTACCACGAGGAGGTTGGAGCATAGCCAAGGAAGACAGAGAATGCGAAGCAGTATGTGCAGAAGCCAACGGATTGGACATGCTTGCGCCAGATGGGTCTGCCATGGTTCTCCTGGGAGGTCGGGGCGGAGGTTGTGATCCACCGGGAGAGGCTGTGATAGTTGCATTGAAGCCTGGGAGGCAGAGCATCAGTCATGCTCTCAGGAGCCATGAGCCCACCTTTACGTGACGGCAGGGAACTCTGTCTGGTCAGGCCTTTTCCGAAACCAAGGTTTAAATCTGGTGAACCCTCTTCCCCACTCTCAATGACTGCTTCTTGAGGCTGCACAGCTGCTCTTCCACTTCCTTTCCTGACCAGCCCATTAGTCTCCTCTGTTGAGCTAGAACCAGATAGCGATCCGCTCCTGAATCTCATACCAGAATTACTGTTGAATCGTCTGACCCCGTGAAAGGCAGATGACCCCGCTGCAGATGACGAAATGGAGGCCGAAACGCCATGACGAGGGTTGGAGACTGTGTTGGATCGTCTGAGCGAGTCCGTATCACCTGCAGGGGGTCCAGGAGTAGGCGAAGGGGATCCAAATGCATTATTCGATGGTCCTCTGGGTTGACGAATGGGCGTCGCCACGGGCGTCGTGACGGACATCATGGATGCTTAAGCGTGAACACCAGAACGGCGAGTCGTGGGAGAGACTTCGCCGTCCGTCCTTCGTGCTGAGTGCAGGATGGAACAAGTCGTTATGTCCTTTGTGATGATGCGGTGGGGTTTGACGAGCAGAGCAAGGCGGGACGTAAAGCTACAGGTGTTGAGATTTGGAGTCCAAAGCAGCAGAAGGGGTGGAAAATACACGCTAAATGAGGTGAAGGAGCGGGATCTGGAACCGATCTGTCTATAAGTTTATTATCGTGCGGGGGGTGTGAGATCCCAATAGAGTTTTGTCGTCGATGTGACAGAGATCCAGACCAAGACACGTCACCAAAGATGGACGTGGTGATGCTTGAGGAAAGAAGGATACAAAGATGAAGTCTCCCAAAAGTGAGTTGCTGACGAAATGAGAAGAACAATTGAGAACACAAAGCTGAGCCAAGTCCGACTAGTAGCAGAAGGGTCCGGGCTCTCGAGTGTGGCGTTTTGTATCCGCATGGCAAACGGGTCAGTGGCGGTGCGAATGAGTTAATAAAAGGTAGCTGTTCCATGCTGGTCGTGTGCGAGAGGTGAGCATAGGCAGATGCATACAGATAGATGAGCTAGCCTTGTAATGATACAGGACGGAGACTTGTGAGATACGGAGCGGTGATCACATTATACAGATGTCTAACTGGCGTTGCTCCTGGAGCTTCGCAAACTTCGGTCAAGATGTGTGGTGTCGACTTCAGCCTCTTCGACATCGTAGGGTCTCTCGGCAGAAAGAGGCGAGGCGGAGTGATGAGTGACCAAGTGTCCATCTTTGAGACTAATCTCAACGATCTCTTCGTCTCTGATCCGAACGTTAGTCCTGACTTAAGAGCGTATGCTATCCGGACTCACTTGATCGTACCATCCAGAAGCTGGTTCGCAATCGGCTTGACGACTTTATCCTTGATCATTCTTGCTACAGCTCTCGCTCCGAAAGCTTCTGAGTAACCCTCTTCGGCGAGCCACTGTCGGGCAGCATCATCGACCTCAAGCTTGATACGTCGCGAATCGAGTCGTTTTTGAACTTCGGACAGGCGAAGGTCCACAATGTCAAGCATGACTTTTGGCGGAAGCTTGTTGAAGACCAGGCGATCGTCCAGTCGGTTCAGAAGTTCAGGTCGGAAGAATTGCGCAGTGGCGGCCATCACTTTGGCACGAGCCGATTCAGAGATTGTACCATCGGGGTTGTTTGCGCCAGGTTCGTATAGAGCTCTGCGGAAGGTAAGTCGAATTCTAAGCCAAGACCATGCTACTCACTCTGAGCCGAGATTCGACGTGAGACAGATGATAGTATTCTTGAAGTTGATCTGTTTTCCTTGGCCGTCTGTCAGAGTTCCTTCCTCCAGGATCTGGAGGAGAATGTTGGCTACCTCCTACGATTCGTCAGCAGCTATCCTACTTCGGCGAGGACAGACTCACGGGATGCGCCTTTTCAATCTCGTCGAAGACTACTACTGAGTATGGGCGCCTTCTGACTGCCTCAGTGAGTTGACCGCCGCTGATATCTCCATGAGCAATCGATTCGAAGACTATAAACCAAACTCACTCTTCGTAGCCAATGTACCCCGCAGACGACCCAATGAGTCGAGACAGGGTATGTTTGTCATGGAACTCGGACATGTTCAATTGAATGCTGGGGAGATGTTAGCCGCTATTCATATCCGGTCCTTAGGGACGCTCACAGAGAACGCTTTGCATCCGCGAACAGGAACTCTGCCAATGCCTTCGTGAGCTCGGACTTGCCTGTTCCCGTGGGACCAAGAAATAGGTAACTAGCGAGTGGTCGAGAAGGAGATTGTAGTCCAGCTCGTGAGAGTCGAATGGCATTGCTAACGGCTTCGAGCACTTCGTCTTGACCAACGACTCGCTGTCTGAGGGCTTCTTCCATCTGCTCAACGCGTCAGATACCATAGTCCACGGCATCCATGGGCACTCACATGGATCAATTTTTCCCTCTCGCCCTTCAGGAGATTTGCAACTGGAATACCGGTTGTCGTCGCCACTCTATATTGACAGGTCAGTTTTGTGCTGTAATGTCCGGAAGCTTGTAGCTCACACAACCGCGATATCCTCACTAGTCACACGATCTCTCACAACCATGCTGCCTTCACCGTCGACGGCCGTAGCGGTATCCGGAAGCTGCTGTGGAAGCTTGGACTGAAGTTCTGGGATCTGTCCGTATCGGATCTTGGAAGCCTTTTCAAAATCTCCAGCACGCTGAGCAGCCTCAAGCTCTGTGTGCGCTCGATCGATCCTCTGACACAGACGTCAGCTCATTGCCGACGATCCTCTGTGATTGCTCACCTCCTTGAGACTCTTGATCTCTGCAAATTTCGCTCGTTCCTTGGCCCAAATCTCCGCCAGACGCGCTTGTTCCGCTTTCTTCTCGTGCAGTTCCATTTCGACCTGATCGCGTCGACTGATTGAGAAATCATCTTCTTCCTTTTTCAGCGACTCTCGCTCTATCTCAAGGTTGGCAATTGACCTGGACAGCGTGTCAGAAGAGTCATGTGTGAGCCGATCAGCTCACCGGTCGAGCTGTTCCAGAATCGCAGGTCTGGATTCTTGCGCCAGCTTGAGAGCTGATGATGCTTCATCCACCAAGTCGATAGCTTTGTCCGGCAAGAACCGATCCTGAATATATCTATCCGAGTAGACCGCAGCAGTGACGAGTGCTGTAATCACCTATCAGCACAAGTATCATACAGTCCGTCTGCAACCTACCTGAGTCTCCTATCGAAATACCGTGATGAGCCTCGAACCTAGCTTTGAGACCTCGGAGGATGGACACCGTCGATTCGACCGTAGGCTCTTCGACCATTACCGGTTGGAATCGTCTCTGGAGCGCCGCATCCTTCTCAATGCTTTTGCGGTACTCGTCCAGAGTAGTCGCTCCGACGAGCTGCAGACCTCTAGCCAGGGCGGGCTTGATGATCTCCGAACCGCTGACCGAGCCTTCTGCTTTACCGAGATTCTAGGTGGTGCTGGTCAGCACGTAGTCCATGTGAGATAATTTCTACTCACCAGCAGCGTGTGCAGCTCATCGATGAAACAAATGACATTCCCTTCTTCCGCCTCGATATCCTTCAATAGTCCCTTGAATCGCTTTTCGAATTCTCCTCGTACACCTGTACCAGCCATCAGAGCGGCAAGATCCAGAGACAGGAGCCGTTTGTGCTGTAATGACTGTCCCGAGATTCAGCTAGTCATCCTATACCACCTTGCGCGGAGAACAGACACACCTCTGGAACCTCTTTGTTGACTATCCGCGTTGCTAGACCTTCTAGAATGGCTGTTTTACCTACACCAGGCAGTCCCAGGAGCACAGGGTTGCTCTTTGTCCTCCTAGATAAAATCTGAATGGTCCGCTTGATCTCTGCATCTCGGCCGATGACAGGGTCCAGCTTGCCTAGATGAAGCACAAGTCTAAGCCCAAGAATCACCCAACACGAGAGACGCTGCGTCACTCACCGTTCCTCGCGAACTCGGTCAAATCCACACTGAATTGGGCCAAGCTCTCCCCCTTGGCAGGTTCTTGCTCGCCCATCATCCCTCCAGGCAGTCTCATTCCAGGGAAACCCATCCCTCCCATCCCCCCGAATCCACCTCCAGGTGGCTTATTGCTCACATCATTTCCGTCGTTCCCGTTGTTTCCTCTTTGTCGAGGTCGATCTTGGTTGTTCCCGGCGGAGTTGAATGAGCGAAGCGCGATAGGTCTCGCAGCTACATTCCATCGGTTATGTGTGAGGACCAGTTGATGCGTCTTGGCTAATCTGACAAGCTGCTTGCGTGGTATCATTTTTGGCTGTCTTATCTAGGTAACAGTCAAATTGGTGGCGATCTCGGCTGATGTACAGGATACTCAGACCTTCAGGTGAAGAGATGTCGCTTATGTGTCATGTCTTGAGGAGAGCTTAGGACCTGGTCGTCAGACAGTATAATAAGGTATGGACAATTGATGTTTCATCGTTGCCAGAGATATCTCGAACTTTCTCGATCGTTGCCACTGGAGCCCCGCAAAATAACGTAAAATGCTTTATCGTTCACAGTTGCCCTTTGCCCACTCAAACGCAATGTTTAGGATGCAGACATGACAGACAGGATACAATCAACCGCTCCACTACGTAGCCCTATGGATCATATACATGTATGACACGTACGTGAACATGTGTTCCCCAGACACCCTCCTGAATAGACATTTCAAGCTTCTCTGTGTTCTCATGGCTGAGTTCCATCCCCTGGCCTTCCACGCGGTCTGGTCCTAGCTGAGGGATCTGAGGGAGGGGCAGCTCTCAGAGCGGTGGGAGGTCGGACATAGCTCTCAGTTCCTCTAGCTGTCCCTGGCGCCGGCGGTGGTTGAGCCGGTCTGAGTGGTATTGGCATTGGCACTCTCGCATCTCGTGCTTGAGGTTGAGTTGGTGGTCTTCTCAATGGAGCAGGTACACCCTGACCCATTGGCGCTGTCCTCGTACCGAGAGCTTCCTGTAGTAGATTTTGTTGAAAGTCGATGGGTAACTCAACAGCCGTAACATTCGGATCGATGGTTCCGCCTCCGATCCGTCCGCCTCCACCCACTGCTCCTCCCGGGCCACGTCGATCACCTTCACGAGCTGCCCGGACCCGAGCGACGAGGTGACCAGGTAGATCGGCGTGGGCAAATTCAGCATCCAGATCATCATCGTCAGGTTCTGCACCATGCGTATTCGGATTAATGTGATCTTGTCCCGTCTGTCCTTGTCCAGTAGCCGCTGCGACCCCAGGTGGAGGCTCGTCACTCCGCGTGTTACACCAGAACCGGTGTCCTTCCGACCAAGCTTTACTTTGACACTCTTTGCTGCAGTACTTGGCCTTACGACACCGTCTACATTTGGCGAATTCTCTGGCGTATTCTTCCCACTTGCCACACGGCATGTGCGCGCATTGTCGAATACCGTTTCTCGCTTCATCCTTGCGACATGCGTTTCGCATGATGACACCGGCCCAGTATTGAATCTCGTCGGGGATCACATAAAGCAAGGGATCAGAAGGGGTCGGTCGGAAAGTGAATCGCTCGACCAAGGAGAACATGTTGGGAGTGAGGGATGTCGCCGGACGTTGAGGTAGCGGTTGAGAGTTTGGAGCTGGTGAAAGGTCGAAGGTCGGGTGCATGGGTCGACGAGGATGGTGGAAAGCGGATCGAACGTGTGGGTATTTCGACAGGTATGCAAGCAGTTGCAGTGCGAGCAGGATACTGTCATCAGAGTATCGATCGCCGTCGGGATTGAGCAAAGAGGAGATCCCCACATAACTGCCGAGATCGTGGAAACCTCTAGGTGCGCCGTTTGCAATGATGATTTGACCCGGGGGCACAGCAGCATCAGGTGCTTGCTGAGGTGCGGCATTCTCGGCTGGCGGGACACGAGGCGTCTGCGCTGCTCCAGGCTGGCCAGGAGGTGCACCAGCTTCCATGTCGAGTCTAGCTTGTTCAGCCTCCACCATTTCAGGATCGGGATCTTCGGGCACAGCACTGGCCAGATTCTCCACGATTTCAACATTGGGAGGTGGTCCAGGCTCGTCCGGAACGACCGTACCACCACTCTCCATGGCTTGAGCGTTTGCGGCCGCTATACCAGCAGCGATGGTAGCTGTCGGGAGATCGACATCTTCTCCCACATCAGACGTCCCACTGCCCCCATCACCAGCTTCTCGCCGTCTCTCGTTCCTCGGTGCGAGGGTGACGTTGACAGGTCGGCCGACGATCGTGCCTCTTCTACCAGGCGCACGCAAGATCTCTCCGTCATCTTGTCGTATTGGCGTTCCCATCGGGCTCGACTGATTACTGATGGAATCTTGCCCCAGTGCTGGCAATCTCGTGCCGCCAAGATTGAGATGAGGCGGTCGAGCGGTCGATCCCGAAGCTACGGCGGCTCCAAGATTGTTCTCAGAAGTGGCACGGGGAATACGACCAGAAAGCTCGTCACCAGAAACCGAGTTGGTGATACTCGAAGCTTGGCTTTCGACATGTCGATCTCGCGAGGTGGATCGTGACGATGTGCCATAAGACGGAGCAAGGGAGACGGGCGGGCGCGGCGTCATAGAAGGTCCAGCTCGAGCTTCCGGCGTTTCCTCCTCTCTTGACCCATCATCAATCTCCATACTGTCATCTCCCGGGTCCACGGACGCGATGTCCGTACCTTCGTCGGCCTCACCATCCGCCATGTCTACATCCGTGTCGTTCGTTCGCGCCGGTTCGACGCTGGCTGCGCGATACTCAGGTGTCGGGTCGGGCGCAGCTGACTCTCGAGGGTTGTTACGACCAGTGAGCGATCCGACAAAGCTTGAGATGGAGGAAGTGGATCTTGCAGCGGTAGTAGAGACAGCTTGAGCGAAACGAGAGTTCGAGAATCGTGTCATTCGACGCTGGCCTTCAGTTCCAGGCACAGGAATACCAGCTTTAAGCGCTGTGATTGCCATTTGACTCCCTGTAGGTCCTGCAAAAGTGCCTATGCCATGATAGACCAGCCAGCTTTCGAGGATTTGAGCGACTAGATCCAAAGCGCCAGCTTGAACTACACGGGTACGAATAGCTTCGCTCCCTCTGACTCCGATGTTGACTACGCATTGGAAGGCCAAACTATGGCGGAGAAAGACCTGT
The DNA here is from genome assembly GCF_002102565.1 of Kockovaella imperatae. Lineage (NCBI taxonomy): Eukaryota > Fungi > Basidiomycota > Tremellomycetes > Tremellales > Cuniculitremaceae > Kockovaella > Kockovaella imperatae. Next base: position 693,333 of record NW_019028944.1, read on the forward strand.
CGATCCACACTGATCACGCGGGATGTCGGTGGACCATTGAGACCCCAGAGATCTTGGCCACGTTGAGCTTCTCGCGGAAGACAGGAATTACGCAAGATATCCAGAAGACGCTCGAGGCCGCCATCGAGCGTGAGGATATCACGGATGCGAGGAGAAGTCGATGTGAGGTATGTGAGAGAAGTGAGATTATTGAGAATGGCAAGAGGACTGTTCGTGTCGAGAGCTATCGGAATCGGCGCATCAGCAGGTGGAGATACTCGCGCTACAGGCTTGACTGACCTCTTCTATCGTACAACAGATGGGTGATGGACAGCACAGCCCGATTATGAGGCGGGAACGAGTAGTTTGACTCCCTCATGTTGAAATATAGGGAGGTGACGGATAGGTCCCAATGATCAGACTTGGCTGAGCCCTGTTTGTCAGCTTGTATAGGGACGTGATTAAGGCCGCGAGGGCAACTCCAACTGCCGCCAAGCGCCTGTATTGGACAATAGAGACTCACCTTAACCCACAGCTCAGAGCTTTGAGACGCTCACGGCCGTTGTTTGATCGTGTGATGAGACCGGCGGCGGATGAATTGACGCCCCCTTTGATTTCCCTATGTTCCTCGTTTATGACCACTACCACGGTGTCGAGGAGGTCTCAAGCTGACAAATCGTTGCCACTGGAGAGCCGACTTGTATGCTCTTTCCGCGCGCCTTTTACACTGTCCCAGACCCGTGCCGTGTGATCATGAAGCGTAGAGACAGAGAGAGAGGCTTACAGACTTTACAGGAATGCTTCGAAGTCACGAGCGAGTAGCGACGTAAGTAGCGTGTGTCTGTCCGTGTTAGTGAGCGGATGGTGCCGTTATAACCCCGGACGGACGATCATATGGAGATTAGGAAAATCCCAACAGAATTTTCTAATCCGGCCGACAAGCATTACTAATCCTCGAGGATGGGCTTCTTCTCACTTCTGGTTGGAAGGTACTTCGATCGGGTGAAAGACAAAGCGATGAGAAACGATAGCAACAGCTACATATCCTCTGCATCGTCTTATTACAGCAAAACACTCATGTCCAGAGTTTGATCAATCCGTCCCAAGACGCCGTGATGACTTTTGACTGGAGTCGCCCATCAGCTGATGATCGATCGATCGCCTCTGATGCTCGACTCGTTGCACTCACATGCTCGTTTGGTAACCACACATGATCAATGACCACTTGATTATGGGCATGTATCCTCTTCATGATTCGGCCAGTCTTCCAATCCCAGAATACCACGTCTCCTGATCCTGTACCGGATGAGATATACTTTCCATCGGGTGAGAACCCGACGGCACAAGCGTATCCAGCGACAGTGTGTCCGGCATATCTCTTCTTCTTGTTCTGTTTGAAGCTCCCATCGGCGGAGTAGACTAAAATTTGGTTGTCGAGCGATTGACACGCAAAGTATTTTCCTGATAGACCGCAAATCAGCATGATCTCGCATGACTGCCTGATCGACCACTCACGACTCGGATGCAGAGTCACCGCTGGCATCGAGTGCATGTATGGTTCGGCGATGTATTTGATCACCACGGGGATGTCGTAATCCCATCCACGGAGAGTCTTGTCATCAGACGTGGTGACGAACCGTCTATTGTTGTCCACAAAGGTGATGGTATTGACAGGTCCCAAATGTTGATCATACGTCTGGACTATCTCATGCGCTCGCGTGTCATACTGAATGCCAGCGTCAGCCTTGTTTCATGAGATCCGGACCGATTTTCGTCCGCACCTGGATGATCTTCTTGTCCTGCATACCTGCCATAAAGATATTCTGCTTGTCTGGATCGGGATGAAATTTGACGACATTTGGTATTTTGCCGTTGGAGAATGCTTGGAGACATTGCCCAGTCTCCGTGTCCCAGATCTTGATCTGTCGATCGTAACCTGCAGAGATGAACTTGGTCCCTTTGTTGTTGAAGGCGACGTCTTTGACAGCTTGTGAATGGCCCAAAAACGTCCGTAAGCAGTTCCCTTCGTGGTAAACGTCCCAGAGCTTGAGTGTTATCGCGGCCCCTCCGAATGACAGACTCACCTTGACTTTGGTATCCATACTTCCACTGAGCAACAAATGCCCAGATTTGGGAAACAGGCGTATGGCAGACACGCCCTTGTTGTGTCCAGTCTGTTCAGTGTTGTCAGAGTTGACTGAACGATTCACACACCGCACTCACCCAGGTATGTATACACCTCTCTGGCAGGTATGCGTTGGGCGGATTTGAATCGTCTGATGGGTTGAGTTTGACATCGGTGTCGGTCGGTATATGCATATACGTCCTTCCAGCATAATCTGTGAGCTCCTTGCCTGCATACAAGAGTCAGCAAGATTGCGTCCTACATCATTACCGCCGAACTCACCATGGAAAATACTCTTCTCTTCTCTAGCCTGCTTGAGTTTCGCCTTTGCCGCCTCGGACGCCTCTTCTCTCCTTCTCTTTTCCTCTCTCCATTCCTCTGCCTCTTCTTCTATCACAGGATCGACCTCTTTCTCTCCTTCCCAGTCTGCCCATGGTCCGACATACGCCCCATCGCCATCTACCACCCCAGCATCTCCCTTTCCATGTCGTTTCCGTTTCGCTTCTCGTTTTTCCGCCTTGGTCATTTTGATCCCATCTATTCCCGCGTATCCATTCTCATGAGCGACACTCATTGACCCGACGTAAGCACCGCTAGCTCCCGAGGCCACTGAAGGGTTCAGAGCATATCCGTGCACGTCGAATGTCCTCTGTTGAACCATAAACGTATAGTCGTCCATCGATTGCTCCTCGACGTGTCCTGACAAACTGTTCATCCCTTTATTTCTCTGTTGATTGAACGGATCTTGAGGTCCAGCGACAGGTCTAGACATGTCATCATACGAAATATTGACGTTGATGACCTTGTCAGTGGGTCGAGCGATAATCGCGGATCCAGCTCCGTTTGGATCCTGTACTTCGTGTGAGTGTCTGGATTAGAGCCTGCGATCGCCTGACTCACCTCTCTCAGTACATCAGGAGCGGCTGCTACTTCTGTCTTCTTCTCTACACCATTCGACCTGGATGGTGCCTGAGAAGCTAGTCCGAACGCATCCTTTTTCGCATCTTCCTCCAGGATCGCCTCATCCTCGTCATCATCCTCCTGGGCGGCACCGTTCACGCCGGTTGCCGGGAGTCCATTACCTAATCGAGGAAGACTCGACGTCGAAGCCTTTGGCTCCTCGTCGTCCGACGAGTCATATCCTGCGACCAGAGCTGACATGGTGAGCAGTGTCCATAGATTGAACAGTGATTCCTGGAAAAGTCTGAGGTTTGGAGAGAGGCGGACGAGGTGTTCCCTGACGTAAGCATCTATCGCGTGCATTATTAGCTTTTCAGATTCAAAAGTCAAATAGAATCAAAATTTTGCTAATGGGGGATTTGTGGCCACCATTTGGCCACTCTGAATCGAGGAGGACAGACAGAGTGAGTGAACATGCACAGTGAGAGCCTTCGCATACCATGAAGAGTAGGGGGCTGCTACACAGTGATACTCTGAAATCAAGCACTGTCATTGCAATGAAGCCCGATTGTTCATACATGACCAGTCAGGAATAGTCTCTTCCCGCCTCACCGCCCGGTCCCCGTCGGCCGACAGCCGTCGGAGATCCTTCGTTCGGAGGCAAAATGTGTTTTGCAAAGATTGACAGATCTCAGATCAAGCCGGTCCCTTCCCTCTGCCTCCCGTATGTATGTATGCCTTCGACCGTCGGGACTTGCGTTCGTCGGGTCAAGTGCCGAAGAAGAGGGGCGGCGTCGAGCGCCAACGAAGGATCACCATGCGGCTCCACCGTGAACAAGGCGTAAGAGCTGTGGTTGTTCGTGAGGGTCTGAGGTGCATGCCGAGGGCATTTTTACACTCTAAATAGTCGTTTACCATTCTGGAATGTTTGCCACGGCAACCTTTCAGTCTCTTTCCACCTCGCCCGACCCCACAAATATTCGATCGCCCGGCGAGATGGCGAGAAAGTATCGTAGTAGTAGATCTCTTCATTCTCTTTTTTACGCGAAAGTCCCCGGAATCCCGGATTGAACGGAAAGGTATATAATGGGTCTGGATTATCGATGGCGAAGGGAAGAAGCCCTCTGCGATCTATACGGCGATACCTGTACACTCTCCACCTCGCCTCCTAACTCATTCGCTCACTCGCCATGAAGATCGACGCTGAAATACTGATCGAAGCTCCTCCTCGTGTGGTTCGAGAAGTCGTGAGTCGACGAACCCGTAAGCTAACCCGAGGTTGACGTGGCATCCCTCCTCTCTCCTCAGTGGCTCGACTTCCCCCATCTCTCCGACTGGCATGATGGCTCGTTCTGGAAGAACATTGAGCTCACAGCTCCTGAGAAGTCGAATGGTCTCGATGCGGTGCCTGGAGACGAGGTCAAGTGCACCATGCCCAGTATGACCTTCAAGTGCAACGTTGCAGTGAGTGGAATCTGTGCTGCGACGCTGTCGGAGGCTGCGACGACGGTGATGAAGAGAGGAGAGCTGACATGTGTCATTCTGTGTTCTTCTATATCTTCTTCCCGGCACGATCACTCTTCCCGCACACTCTCACCTGCACCTGCCAACGTGCTCTATTGCCACACCTCTCCTCTCCTTCCCCATCTATCCAGGTCAACCAGCCCGATCACTTTCGATGGGCCAACTCTGTCCCCTTGATGGGATCCGCCGGACACGACTACTACTTCATGTCTGTCCCTGGAGAGGCCAACAGGACTCGCTTCGTTCAGCACGAGGACATCACAGGCGCCATGGGACTTATTATGGGCATGATGGGTACCAAAGAGTCCTCCAACAAGGGATGGAAAAAGATCAACGAGGACCTCAAAGCTGCTTCTGAAAAGCGTTGGGCGGCTGAGAGTGGACACTAGGTAGTACAAGGTGATGTATTTTGATTATAACCTCTGATGTATAGAGCTCGAGTTGTGGATGCATCCCGTGTGCGATACAGAGGAAAGGTATCAAAAATAGCTTTGGGATCGATGGCTCATCTGGACGCCCTCAGTTCTCCGTCGAGTCCCTCTGATCACGATGATCGTCTCTCATCTCCCCTTGACTGGATGACGCGCCACAGATGTCATCTTGGAGCTCATTCCGAATAACAACCCCCACACACACATACCTCGCTTCGCTGGTCACACCATCAAAGGAGGACTGCCAAGCGAGGTGGAGCCCAGCTTGGAACCATGGCTCTGGTGTACAATCAGAAGTATGGCTAGCCGACATCGACAACTACACTACAATGCAGACGGTGTGGACTAGACCCATCCAGGGATGCTGAAATGACCTTCCCTTGTCGATTGGAAGTAGTGGTAAGTTTGAGTAGATCTGTCTCCGGCAAGGACCCCTTCCCTCCCTCTTACCACGGCTGAGGCTCCCTCTAAACTTCGAATGTCCATCCTTTGGAGTGGCATCGTACCATAATCACGGGAGATCAAAGGCGGGGTCTTAAGACCTTTTAGCGAGCTGATATTGTCACTGTGTGTGTGGCTGGAGCTCAGACTGACACTGGGGCTTTAATGACGTCTGAGTCCAGCATTGCAGCACACTTCTTGAGCTGGCATCGCAATGGGAATCCTTGGCTCAGCTGACCATGCCATTTGTTGCCCCTTTGATAGGGGCTCTGGACTTGGACTGGACCCTGCATGGACCCGATATCCTCTCAGCCGACTGGCTGTTCGGGCCTCCTTACACATTCACACCTCAATCAAGTGACGACACTAGCATGTCTACCGGACACTGTCAAAGCGCCTAGGCAAGTGGAGCTGATGGGAGTGATGGGAATTGTGTGTGGTCGATCGATAGACAGGCGCAAAGGCATGTTTCGACCTCACAGCCATCCCAAGGCAGAACGGGGCGTGGAGCTAGGTGTACATTTGCTGACCACGACTGCGGGTCATCATTGACCTCTAGTCTGGCTTCATTGGAGCAGATTGTCTGATCGGAATAGCAGGGAGTCATGTATTCGGCTCAGCTTTAGCGTCATCTCTGGACAGACATCAAGAACCCCAAAACGTAGTAGCTCGAACAATGAAGCCATCAAACCCCTTCACAAAGATATATAAACCTGACCTCTTGGTCGACTTCTTTCCCATCTTCCAACTCTTCGGCCTCAACTTCAATAACTTGACTATTCAATCCACAGACTAGCTCTCACTACAACTACAACTTCATCAGCATCATGCTTTTCGCTCTTCCCGTCCTCGCTACCCTCCTCTCTGTCAGCGCTGCTCCTTGGAGCTCGCCCTCCACTTCGTGCCTCATCAACGGCATCAGCATTCTCGACTGCACCAGTCTCGACATTCTGTCCTTTGTCGGACCCGATGGCAAGACTCAATGCTCTGTCAACGGAGTCACCGTTGGCGACTGCTCGACCATCGATATCGGATCGATCCACCTCAAGCGGCACGAAGAGGAACCTCGATCTGGATCCACCGGAGGAGGTGCTTCGACTTCTTGCCTCATCAACGGTATCAGCATCCTTGACTGCACTTCGCTCAACATCCTCACCAAGGTCCTCGGAAACGGCAAGACCGAATGCATCGTCAACGGTGTAGATGTCGGTGATTGCTCTACCATCAACGTCGGAAGCATCATCAAGCACCTTCCTCTCAAGCGAACCAACTCGCCTTCTACCCAATGCGTCATCAACGGTGTCTCCATTCTCGACTGCTCCACCATCAACATTCTCTCCAAGCAGATCGGCAGTGGCAAGACCGAATGCATCATCAACGGTGTCGATGTCGGAAGCTGCACCTCGGTCAATGTCCTCTCCGGAGTCAAGAACCAATCCAAGGCAAAGTGCATCGTCAACGGAGTCAGCGTTGGATCCTGCTCGCTCATCAACCTCTTGAGCTTGCTCCATCTCGTTTAGAGTGCAGAGGTGAGTGCGACTTGGGGACAATCAATTTGCTAACATCACAGATCGCTCTCGCTCCCAGCGACTCGGTGTCAACGCACACTACGACAAGGTTCTTCTTTTTGCTTTTCACGACTCTGAGACTCTATCTACCTTGAATCGAAAACCGAACGACTCTTTGAACAACGCCAGGAAAACAGGAAAACAACGAAAAAAAGGGGATGGAGAATGGGCTTGATATCACTGTAGCGCTTTTCTATGCAAAGTGTGAATTCTTCAGCTCCTCTGCCACCCCAATTTGGCTGGCCCAGCCTTTGTCCGCAGTGCTACTCCTGCTCGCGAGCTGCTGCATCACACTCCAGAATCTCAGCAAACCTAAAGCTCCTCAAGGATCAGCGCCACAGTGCCACATTCGAGAATTGGTACATAAATCTTTGAGCGAGATCTTTCGTGATCCTGTCGAGACTTGTTTGATCCTGACCGCGGCAGACTCTCATGGACCGTCTGGCGACCGTCAAAGTTGGGCGAGTCACATCCTCATCATCAACTGGCAGGGCTCATAGACGGATCTACATCGCCCCTTCGGCTCTCAAATCCCTGAAGCTCCATGCAGGAGATTGGGTCGAGCTAAAGTCGCTGGCTGGAACCGGGGTGATTGGTCAATTGTGGCCGGGAGCAGACATCGATGATGACGAGAGTGAGCCAAAAGAGCCGAGAGAAGGCGTGCCAGATGTGCTGATATGCTGTAGCCGTGCTCGTGTCAGAAGGTCAGAGCTCGAATGTCGGATCAGACACCGCCGAGCTCTTCAAATTCGACCCTCCATCGTCTGTGCCCATTCTCAGATCCATCACCTTACAAGCTGAAGCTCAACAATCTCCCTCTGGGACAAGAGAGACCAAGTGGATGACAGCTGCAATGACCGAAGAGCTGGTCGCGACGAGATACGTTCGACCGGGGCTGAAGATCATTGTTGGATCCCAACGCTGGATAGTTTCATCCGTAGAAGTTGACGCAGGGTCAGCAAAGCACACCGACCTGCCCATCGATCTTGAACGCTTGTCCCTAAACTCGGCAGCTTATCAAGTCGACTGGCGCACTCGAATCATCATAAGTGATACATTGCAGTCCAAATCGAAACACGACATCAAATCCACGGCCTCTTACATAAATATCTACACGCCTTCCGTAGGTGGTCAAGCGGCTTATCGCTCCCTTGGAGGTCTTTCATCTCAGATCAGGCAGATCCAAGCCCTTCTCGACGGTCCATTCAACCATCCAGAGATTCACAGACGATTCGGCATTGCCCCACCCCGTGGCATACTCCTTCATGGTCCACCTGGAACCGGCAAGACGGCTCTTGCCAGAGCTTTCGCGTCATCCCGTACAGATTGTACCTGTATAGTTGTCAATGGTCCCGAATTGAGCTCAGCATACCATGGAGAGACTGAAGAGCGATTAAGAGGTGTATTTGAAGAAGCACAATCAAGACGCCCCTGTATCGTCGTACTGGATGAGATTGATGCCTTGTGTCCTAGACGAGATGGAGATGGAGGAGAGGTGGAAAAGCGGGTGGTGGCCACTCTACTCACGCTCCTAGATGGAATAGACGCGAATACCGGGGTATTTGTCATCGGCGCCACGAATCGACCAAATGCCATTGATCCGGCACTACGAAGACCAGGTCGATTCGATCGCGAGATCGAACTCGGTGTTCCAGATACAGAAGCTCGTCGAGAAATTTTGTCTCTGCTCATCGACAAGATGCCAAACACCCTGTCTCCGGAGAATATCACGTCACTCGCCAATCGGACGCATGGATACGTCGGAGCCGATCTCTCCTCACTCGTCCGCGAATCAGCCTCGGCGGCCATTGCAAAGTCCGACGGGAGTCCTGATACCACTCTTTCCTTGAACGATCTAGACATGATCCTCAAGACGATGCGCCCATCGACAATGCGAGAAGTCTTTGTCGAAACTCGAGATGTGAAATGGTCAGATATAGGGGGTCAAACTGAAGTGAAACAGAAACTTCGGGAATGCGTGGAATGGCCTCTGACCCACCAATCTACATTCAAAAGACTCGGGGTGGACGCGCCGAAGGGCGTACTCTTATATGGTCCACCGGGATGTAGCAAGACAATGACCGCCAAAGCCCTTGCTACGGAAAGTGGGCTTAATTTTATCGCCGTCAAGGGACCAGAGGTGAGTAAATCCACTCATTGCCTAATCCTAGACTAACGCAGGGTCAAGTTGCTCAACAAATACGTTGGAGAATCTGAGCGGGCAGTGAGAGAGACGTTCCGTAAAGCCAGGACAGCGGCGCCTACCATTATCTTTTTCGTAAGTCCCCCTGGCTGTTCGCCGCTGAACCCTTAAGGACGAGATCGATGCGCTAGGCTCATCTCGATCAGACGATACGGCTCACTCTGGCGTCCTGACGTCGCTCTTAAACGAAATGGACGGTATAGAGGAATTGTTAGGGGTCATTGTGGTGGCGGCTACGAACCGACCTGAAGTACTCGTGAGTCTATCATGGGAGCATCGAGTGAACAATGCATCAGGACTCGGCATTGCTTCGTCCTGGACGACTTGATCGGATCTTGTATGTCGGCGCTCCGGATCTACAGACGAGGAGGGACATTTTTAGGATACGATTAGCAAAGATGGCAGTCGAAACAGGTGTCGACGTGGACGAGCTCGCTCGACTGGTATGTCAACGAAGACTCCATTACGACTTGCTGCTAATCTGGACGATAACAGACCGAAGGCTGCTCCGGTGCTGAAATCGCCTCGATTTGTCAAGATGCCGCGCTGTCGACTATGAATGAGAACGTCGATGCGCCCTGTGTGAGTGATATGGGCACTGTCTGGCGCAATTCTCTTACTCTATCTAGGTCACCACCGCAAACCTTGTTCACTCAGCGCGAACGGTCAGACGACGCATCACACCGTCTATGATCCGACACTTTGAACAGTGGCGCGATCAATCAGGCGTGAGAAGTGCGTAGCATACATGCATGCATCTGGCGACACTCCGTGCGGATATTGCAATGCGACATTCTCTGCGCCATGGATCTATACCCTCGCATGACCCAAATCGACTTTACTGACCCTCTCGATCCCCTTCTCACGACGCATGACCGCGGCTCCCTTGATGACGAGAATAATGACGACCCAGCAAAAGACAAAGCAAGTCAGAGCCACTGTGATGTTCAAAAACGCCATCATGTCGTCGTATCCTGCTCGCATGGCAGCCCACGAGACTTCTTCAACTGACAACATGAAGACGATACCACCTGCCGCCCAGCCGAAGGAAGTGAGGATCTCAGTAGGCGGTCGGGACGGCAGAGTCGACTCAACGGGTGGTCGAATCCAGAGGAAAAAGTAGGTCAGAAATCGACAAAGCGATCCACCGGCTAGGAGTAGACCCCACAAAGAGTGGATTTGGACCTGGAAGACGTAGCGCTGATGATGGGCTGCCATGGCGAGACCGGTCTGCAAAGACGGTCAGAAGGTTTCGAATCGGATGCTGATCCTACTTACGACCGCAATGACCAAAGCAGGAAGCGGATTGAAGCTGAATGCGTATGACGGAGGCTCGTGCATATCCCGAGGACGGCCCAGCATGCTTCCTAGCACTCGTCTGACGCTCTTCGACTCGAGCAGGATCCCGATCAGGCCGGCGAACCAGAACCTGTTGGAAAACCGTCAATGTGGATCTCCACCGGCGATTGGCATACTTACATGATGGCAATGGAGATGTGCTGGACTTGTCTGACGGTATACGGATCACCAGCGTGGGATCCCAATCGCTCGAGCCAGGTGTTTGTGATGCCGTACACGAAGATGACAGAACATTCCACCATCTCGGCAGAAGTCCCGCTCGCCTTTCCGGGTTTGCGATTCCATGCCCAACCTAGATCCGAATACGCTCCCAGGTATCGGGCAAATGTCAAAACTCCGTATCTGATTTCAGAGATGAGCGAGGAAACCAAAAGCTAAGGCATAGATCTCGACTCACCCGAAAAAGATACTGCCTTTGATGAAATGTGCAGCGCAAGCATTCACAAAGCTCCCACGGCACATCCCCTGTTGTCAGATCAGTCGCGAGACTTCAGGCGCTCATGAAAATCACTCACTACATATACTGTCATTCCTAGAAGCGTCACTACATAGGCAAAGACGACCTGGAATCGTCTCAACCAAGTCAAGATTATCTCGCCCAATCGTCGCCAGCTCAATCGGCGGCTAGACGACGTGGGCTCATCGGAGTCGACGGCTGGATCTCGTGCAGCCTGATCAAAATCAAATGCCCCTAATCGAGAAGGACGTTTACCCTCGCCGAGCGACGATGGTGAGCCAGGTTCGTGCAATGTTCCATCTGATCCAGCAGAGTCTCTATGAATCGGAGTGAGCTCCGACTCGCGTCGAAGCGTTCGTCGAGATTGATGATGAAAGGGCTCGTCCACCTCGTCATCTTCCCCTCCGATGGCAAAGACAGGATCAGCCTGTCTCTGTTGGACCTCTTCACTCTGTCTGTCCATCAAGCCGACCATTTCGAATCGATGATTTGGGCCGTCGAGCCATCGAGCCGTCTTTCCGCCAAACACCTGGGAACAGAAAGCGGACCATGATCGATCATCTGATTTGACAAACGCGATAGTCCGGCTGATGAGACCTAGCGAGTCGAGTGCGGCCAACGCAATAGATGTGAGGAGGAGGACAGTGCCGAGACTGCCATGCTTGTTACCTATGTATCTGAAACGGTAAGTCAGCGAAACAGACACCGGTTCCTCACCTATCTGGAGTCGCAGCAGAGTAAGCGACACCTGATAGCCATCCTACCCCGGCGATCGCCAGGAACCCGAGATTGACGAGGTAGTGAGCTGGTGAGTTCGCCGCACGAAGAGCCAGAACTGGTGAAAGAGAGCTCGACAGTCAGCAAAGTCGAGTGTTTTACCCCTTGAGCCACTTACCTATGGGCAAGGCCACAAAATATGCTCCGATCATCGCCAAGACATGTAGCATCATGAGTCCCCTGTGCCCATTCGCCTCGTCTGGATCCCATTCAGCATCGAATTCTTCCCCAAAGATGGCAGTATCATTATTCAACCTAAAGTCGGCAGCGAGATAAGTTGGCGGGAAGCTGTGCCAAGCATTATGGATTTCCGATTCGTCCAACTCGTCTCCCGCCACTTGATGTTCTCCATGATCGTGCATGGACGAACCCATCGCTACGACGACAGAGGAGCCACTCGTATCGTCCTTTTGATCCGACATGGCGTTAGCGGCAATGGATTTACCGGCATCCGCGTCACCGTGATCGATATCTTCATGGTGTTGTCTGTGCGCTAGTGCATCGAGAGCCCGTGCTGAGACACCGCTGCTCAATGCAAATACGCTCGTGCTATACAGCAGGAGGACCGCCAGGATGGTTCCATGTCGTCTGTTCGTCATGATTCGACCGTGTCACCCAATGTTGAATAAGCGTGCCGAACAACAACCACCCAAATAATAAAAATGAAACTTCGGGTGACGTTATATTGCAATCGAGTAATCAAATAGCGGGTGGCGAAGAGGGGATAGGCCTAGAGAAATATGAGTGCTGAACGAGAACGAGTGCCAGGATGAAGATCTGCAGGTCGAGGAGAGTGAGAAGACAACAAAGGAAAGGGACTGAAAGGGGGGAGGGGCAAGGCCGAAAGCGTGGGAGAAGTACTTTCAAGTTCGAGGAGACGCGCATACAATGCCGAACAGTCATCCCCGGCGGCAAGCATGCTAAGAACTACGAAGTCTCTCCCGTATGACAAATCTGACTGTTTGTACATCTTCTTCTTCTTCTTCTTCTGCTCTAGCGCCTTGCGCCGAGAATCACGCATGCTCTCTCTTGACATCTTGGCTCAGGGGTGAAGATATGACATGATTGGACATGACATGCACTATTACCTCAGTAATGGGTCGCACTGTACCCTCATATCCATATGGCTCGGCTCACGTTCACCATAACCTATTCTGCAATGCTTCTTTCACAGCTTACAGCATCTGCAGCAAGGAGGCAGCCATGGCATTACATTCAGTCAACGCGTGGGTTCATTTGACCTACTCTATCAACGATCCAATGCCCCTGTCCTCGGCATCCCCATCGGTGCCTAATTTCTAAAGGGACTGATCCCGAAGCCCGGATCCGTGAACGGAAAGGAAATTTACTTTGTCACCATAAATAAGACGACACTCTCCGCTCATGGATACACAGAACGCCTCGGGAGGCCCATCGAGGCTCAGAGACGACAGAATCAAACAGGTGACCCACATTTCAGAGCCTGCAGAAACCCCTGATCAGCGCGAAATCGACAGCGACGACGGCGACGACCTTTATGGACTTGACAATCTTATACCGGTGAGAAGGGGGGCCGCGATTTGCTCACTGTCTACGGAAGGCTGACCTTGGTCCTTTGTCCGATCCTCATCCTTAGGCACCTGAATCCCCTCTACCTCCGCCTTACTCCTTTGCCACATACACTGTTCCAGCGGACAGGACCTTGAGCCCATTACAGGGTGGAAATCAGATTATCACCCGATTAGTCGGATCTCACCCATTATGGGGTCATCACCTGTATGTCAAGCTGATTTGGACGTACGGTCACAGCTGAGATGTACGACGGTAGATGGAACACTGCTCGAGTCTTGACCGATTATCTTCTAGAGCACTCCTCATTGGTCAAAGGCAAGAAAATTCTTGAACTCGGCGCCGGAGCAGCTTTGCCAAGTCTTGTGGCTGCCTTGAAAGGAGCCAACCAAGTCACCATCACCGACTACCCCGATCAAGAGCTCTTGGACAATATGCAATGGAATGTGGATACGAATGTGCCTCTGGACATAAGGCCTCAGACACATGTCAAGGGCTTTTTATGGGGAGCCGATCCTACACCCCTCATGAATGGCCCAGAGGATCGATACGATCTCCTAATTCTCAGTGATCTCGTATTCAATCATTCTCAACACAAGGCTCTGATATCATCTGTCAACTCGCTCTTATCTCTGGATCTGCCATCCAATGGCGAAATGACACCTTGTGTCTTGATATTCATCACGCACCATCGACCTCATCTCGCAGATGCTGACATGGCATTCTTACCTGCCCTCGCGGAGTCAGGCGATGGATGGGGTTATGAGCAGGTGGTCACTGAATGGACAGGAGTCATGTTTGACGAAGATCCAGGGGACGAAAAACTCAGAGGGACGGTCAAGGGCTTTAGGGCGTGGCGAAGGCGCAAGGAGGCATGAAAAGACTTTTCCAAGGCTGAGCAAGTATGCTTCGCGATCCATGCATGCGCTGCGCAATGTCTTGCTACCCTGATCCATGTATGCGTCTCCGCGTCGATACAGGAGGTGACGATGACTCAAATACGGGTAAAGATGTGCTGTGTGCCACGTGGACCCGTCCATTCCTGTTGACCGCCACTTGATCTGGTCAATGATAGGCCTTCTTGCGATCACTCCTTGATCGTTGTGCGCCGGCTTTGCTCACTTCAGGGAGATCATCTGAATGACTAGACCTTAGAGCGTCCTAGATCATGCCCCTGCCCATTCTTGGACGGGTGGGAAACCGCATCTCCCATGCCTTGCACCAGCTCGTCTTCTCTTTCCCTTCACCCAATTCCACCGAACAGGCATTCAGCGAAGCGCACGAAACCAGCTCGGGAACGGCAGGCAAGAGCGATCATGCTACCGCTGCTCAGATGATGAATTCTATAGTCGATGAGCCTGGCGAGACTAGAGCGTTGGCAGGTGGGATCGGTCCGCTCAGCTTCGCCGGTAGTGGTTATGGAGTAACCCTCGTCTTGATGGTGAGTGACATGCTCGTGTCCCCGAGATAGCAGCGCTGAACGGCCTCACTCAGGCTATACTACTGAACCGTATTCATCACATTGTCAGACGGCCTCGGCTTCCTCCTCAACCTCTGCCTCATCCACCCGTGCGCTCCCTGTATCACAGACTCACAACGAAAAGTAGGTCACCTCTAGCGAACTCGGACCTCATCGCACCGATGCTGATGAAACTCTGCAGTCTCCCGCGCTCTCACATCTCCCTCTGCACCCAAATACTTACGCATACCTGGCATTTTCTGCCTGGTGAGAGCTTGGATCTTATTCTCCATCCTCTTGCTACAAGTCGCGAATCTGTGGCCGGTGGATTCGACCGTCCTTCATTCAGTGGCTGTGGGTCGACTACTGGCAAAACTTGGCCAATGGGCGGGCAGTATGTCCATGGAGAAAGTCTGTTGGCAGGTCTTCCTCAGTGTCTGTGTCGGCTTGGTCTGTTCTGGATTTGCCAATGGTCTGGATCGAACCAGACGGAGAGATACAGGTGCCTCGTTCAACCTCTTTGGCTACAGCTTTCTTCTGCATTTGTACTCCTCACCGCTCACCCATCATCGACCAAACCACATGTCGACCTATGGCAGACCCGATGTGCATGCATTGTTTCAGCTATGGTTGAGCCTGACTGAGGTGAGTTTCCGAGCCAAGAAGCGAGGCGTGTCGCTAAGACCCTTTCCAGCTCACCTGGCTTCAAGCCATCGAGTTGACACCAGGCGGAAGGCGGAACCAGCTTGTTCCGACAGCTGTCTGTGGTGGTCTAGGATTAGGTCACTTTGTGTTTGCCCTTTGGACATCTCCTCTCAAGTTTCCTAGCTTTACATTTCTGACACATCTGGTGAGTGCCGCGTGCAATCGGGCTTATTCACAACGACCAGATGGCATTGTTCCTGTCGATCATCATCATCTCTTCAGTTATCGTCAAGGCGATCACTCACCTTTTCACTCTCGGCTACTTGCCCTCACCCATCTTTGCCAATCTCTTGCCGCATGAAGGAGTCATGCCGTCTCTGGAAGATGATTTCGGCATCGTCTTGTTGAAATTAGGCACAGCCTGCCTGGAAGCATCCCAGTTCTCAGGTTTGAGAAACGAGCTCATCGCTGTGCAGGAACGTCAAGGACCATGGGTCGAGCTTTCAACAGCCCGGAGCGATGTAGTCAAGCCATTGCGCAATTCTGACGGTGGATTCGGCACCGAGATCAATGACATTGCCGTGGCGCAAATCGAAGACCCAGCGATGGAAAGCCGATACTGGAGAGCGTCGCGAGCCTTTTGGAAAGTCCTCGGATCGCGATTGATCGTTTTCGCCTGCGCGACTCTGATGTCTACACCAGTCGGACGGAAGCTTTACGATTGGAGTGTGATTGCTTGGGACAGTCGATGGTGGTACGGTCCTCGTCAATGGCAGTTTTGGAGACGCCAAGCATGGCGGGAACCAGCTAGGTTCTCCAGAAGGCGAGCGCTACGTATACTGCAGGCGTACAACGACAGAAACAGACAGCTTCGGGCAGCTGCTCGAGCTGCTGAGGATGCCGCGTCATCCACAGCTGTGACAACGGCATTGGAGGGAGCCCTAGACGACGAAACCCCTCCTCCTCTCCCATGGCGACAATACTTGATGGGTCAGGAGATCATCGAAGATGACGATGAAGATGATTGGCAGGACGATGCCAGCTCAACATCCTCATCTTCCGAAGCGATGACCGAAGCGGGGCTGGAAGTTGACATGCTTCGCGATCTCGTTTCTCCCCCGGATGAAGACCAGTCTGAGGATACTCAAGCAGTCCTTCTGGCTCACCTGACAAACTCTTCAACTCCACTCACTCGAAGGCGATTCGCAGCTATTATGGCTTCACCGACTCGTTCGCCTACGCCTTCGCGTCTTAATGACATCATCGCCGATAGACGTCACGCGACTGTCGCCAGAAACGACGACGACAATGACGGATGGGACGATGACAGGCGGAGGAGTTGTGTCGTGTGTACCATGGAGCCACGGAATACCATTCTCTGGCCTTGTCGGTGCTTGGCGTTGTGCAATGATTGTAGAGAGAGTCTCGCGGCGAGATTACCAGCGAGGGATCACCTGTGTCCGTGAGTTGCTCCGACTTGAAGAGATTGCATTCCGTCAGCTAACCACTATTGTGCATCTCTCAGCTGCTGTAGAAAAAAGTGAGCTTAGCTTTTGCCGTCGTCCATGTCCGCGGACAATACTGACTTGATTTGCCTTAGGGTCGAAGGCTATAGCCGTATCTTCATCCCTTGACGGCTTCACAGACGCCGCTCACTCTTTGTACAAGTCAGTCATATGCATTTTAGTAATGATTATATAGTTCAGGTCCACGCCACACATCAAGGTCAACAATATCCAAAATTGAGCAGAAGCGCGTGACGTCTTTCGTTTTCCAAATTTCTGTTATTGAACCTCGTCCACCTCTCCCAGTATCATGGCGTGAGTCTGGCCTAGATATCGGATCTTGAGGGCATCTGTAGCTTGCGTTTGCTAATGCGACCGCGCCCAGGTCCACATGGGAAGTCATCTCTTCCGCGTTCACACTCCTGGCCTTTTTGGGCATCGTCTGTGAGTGGAGCATACACTTTCCGTCATTCGCCTCCACAGGGAGTGAGCTCTCACACAAGGATGCCTCTATCCTCTTTGCAGATCTCGGCCTGAAAGTCAAATCTGCCCTGACCTCGACCACTGAAAGTACCAAGAAAGACCTCTCTTCCAAAGGCGTGACTTACTCCAATGGTCGATTATCCGTTCGAACGGATAGAGCTGCCCCGTCAAGAGAAGAATATTTGGCCAATACTCGTGCGGCATTCGAAGCTGGAGCAAAGACTATGAGCCTGCACCCTGAAGCTTTCAAAACTGGAGCAAGCCGGACATCTAGCTCAGAGAACAATGAATCTGCAGCGAGCTCGACGGCCGTGTCACCTGATTCTAGGTGAGTCGACACGAACCGGTGATCTGTGTATCTTCCACTTGGCAATGATCACGATTGCCATCAAGGACTTCCGTCAATGAGACCCAGTCGTGAAATCATGCTGACCGCACCTCGTAGCGAGAAGAAGGGATTCAGGCGAACCAAGAAGCTGGCATGATCACCTGTTCGCCAAGGGATTCTGCCGAATCAACTGCGAGAGGCCTCATGAACGGAGAACATCATACAACACATATGTATCCAGTGTACCAAATAAAGAAGCAACGAGGAAACATACAGACTCATTTCCTGCTGCTCCACCCCTTGCCCCGTTTATGCTTGTGCTTCTGCCCTCCACCACCGCCAGGATCGACGTCGGTCTTTGGCTTGCAAATATTGCACCACCATTTGCCAGTGGGTGGTTGGGTGAGACCGATGCATCCAAGATGGAACCACTCGAGGGGGCATTCGTCGTTCTGCATCGGCAAGGATCAGCACATTGTTTATTGACTCATGATCCGAGTCGTGACCTACTTCACATCCAACCATCTGCCAATGAACAAATTAGTATAAGTCCAAGCCAAGCATGTGTCTCGAACCCACCTGCCCATATGACACATTGTTGCAGTAGCAATATCTTGGCTCGTTCCTGGAAATCTCTGATCAATGGCCGACCATGGCTCATTACCACATCACTCACGGATCCACCTCGAGATCGAACAATGGACCAGGCAGCTCCGTCGTGGCATCTGGCAGATCTGAGGCGCCATTGGTCGCCTGATTCTTCTTGCCCTTCTTCTTCCTCGCGGTTCCTCCTCCCATACCTATTGTGACTTGCTCCCGATCCTCGCCTGGGTTCTTGCCGATGCCATCTAGCAACACCATCCCTGGCTCCACAGCCGCCGAGGGATTGGTATCAGGCCTCAAGCCGAGAAGGATCGACGCCTCATGTGCTGAGAGTGCCGAGTCGAGTGCTCTGATGTGCCGGTCAATCTGAAGTGCGATCAGTGTTCATGGTTCGATTGAGCATTGTTTCGACTGCAACTCACGGCATTGTAGGCTCCCACTGCCAATGCCACCTTTTCCTCTCCATTTCGAACCATCTCCCTCGCGAGTCGCCCAATATCAGGTAGGAGCTCACTGGCTCTAGTATCGGTTTTCCCCTCCTCCTCATCTTTCCCTTGATCGGCCGACGGGTCTTTCGCCTGTCCGACTGCGTCGCATTCCATTTCCACATCACCTTCTTGCCCTTTGCCTTCTTCAGGAAACGCCCTCCGAGACTCGACTTCGAGAGCCTCCTCTGTGCCCTCCTCTGCGCCATCTGGTGGGGCCAGCAAGCCACCTTGTCCGTCAGGTATAGGTGCTGCCGATTCGATCACGGGAACATTTGTCTCCAGCTCAATCCTCTCGGCAGCCTGAATACCCATCCGTTTGGCAATATATCTACGGATCACCGTCTCCAGGTCGTTTGTTTGAGCTACACCCCACGGTAAGCGTATCCATACCAAGGAATGTCCAAGGCGGTAACTCACCAACACATGTCTCATCTAGCTCTCGAAGCAATCGGAACGTCCGATGCAGCTCGAGAGGGAGTTGCTCGATCATTTCATAGTGATCAGCTGCAAAGTCCTGCCATGCTTCTAGTTCCTTCTCCGGTCCAAGGGATATCTTTCCGTTTGCGTCGGGCTTTGCGTCTTCAGATTCAACTTCCCGTACTGAAGCTGAATTCTCCTCGCCCTCCTCATCACTCGCATGTTCCTGTCCTCGCCTCCGTCTCTTTGGACGGGTCGGAGTCGGCGATGCTTGACGCGTCGAGCGTTTCACGGATGTATTGGCTCGTTGAGGGGCTGGACCTCTCTGCGGTGTCGATGCTGCAGCAGGGAGAGATTTGCGAGGCATCGCACCGTGGAGACAGGCCGTCTCGCCCCCAGCTTGGATGGGAGACCTCTAGGTATGAGCATATTGTCTGACAGGCTGAAGCCATAACAAAGGAGGGCTGAGATAGGCGCCTGGGCGATCGTGCCTAATTTTAAAGGTGAAACGAGGTCTGATCTCTAATGAAAATGTGAAACGAGGTAAACAAAGCAGACGAGGTGGAGTGGAGCGTCAGAGAAGCGAATCGTTGGCGAGATGATCGTGGAGGGATTGGACAGGACTCATGGTGCAGATCAGACATATACATACGATGCAGGATGTAGTATATTGACAGCTCCTCACTCGATAACATGGTGATTGGCTTGGCTCACAGTGAGCAGTATGAGGTTGGAGTGCTTGCGGCAAAAGGGAAGATGGCGCTAAAAAAAAAGGGATTGAAACCAATTATGATATGGGACAGCACATCGTTTTTTAGCGTCAGCAGGAGCAACAACTTTCAACTCACACCTACTACCATCTCCCATCAATCTCTCTTCATATCCCCCCCTTTCCAAGACCATCCATCAACGGCCATCGAAGCTCAACATCACGCATTTCGACTCAGCTGGAAGTCATTTCACGCCGTCAGCCTCACTTTCACATTCTCTTGACAGTCCCACAGATCATTTCCGCATCTCCCGCTGTTTGAACGCTCGGATACATTTTTGCTTTCTCCTTTGCCCTTGGCTCAACGACTGTATCTCTCTCTATCATCGCCACCCCCCATAGAGGACATTCCCCATCGAGGCCAGTCCACCTCGACGGATGCTTGGAATCCTGTAGCAAAGTCGCACCATAGATCAGTCGTCAAGGTACTCGCCAAACAAACACAGCTGGCTGGGGGTTCCTTAGAGCTGTCTAAGCTCAGCACTCCTCCAGACTCGTCGATCCCAATATCCCAACTGCTTCTCATCATGAAGCTCTCAGGGGTTCTCCTCACGATTGCCCTTCTGCCTACCGCTCTGTCGAGCAATCACCTCCCACAATCCAGACAACAACATTCACCTGGTCATCACCAACCCCTGTCCAAACGGCTCGATCTCAGCAATCCGAGAGTATTGGAGCTTCTCAGAGCACTTGGAAAGGCCAAACGCGCGCCGCAGTCAGGCTTGGATGATGGAGACGGATTCTTGAATGGGTTGTTGGGCGGGGGAACCAGCTCGGTGGGTATCTGAGTAGGGAACATGGCGTGGCCTCCTTTTGCTGACCATCGTAGCAAACGAGCTCGCTCTCGACTGCGTCGTCTGCCCTCAGCACAGGCAAATCAATCAGCAGTGCCACCTCTGCTGTATCCACTACGGACAGCGATACCATCTCATCTATCGTCAAATCACTCTCCAGCTCTGCCGCCGCTGCAGCATCTTCGTCCTCGACATTGAGCAGGAATAATGCTAGTGCGTCTCGCTGAAGCAAGACATTCGATGGTCGCTGATGATCAAGCTCTAGCTTTGCCAACGTCGAGTGCCGTCAACTCGACTACCTCGTCTGTGATTCGCCCTACCAGCAGCGCAGCAATCCCCTCGTCTTCTACGACGTGAGTTTGACCCTGTCAAGTCATCGGCTGGTCCATTGACGAATAGCTTAGGATGACGACCATCAGTACTGATGAAGCTGGTTCCACCAAGATCATCACTCAGGTCGTGACTTCCATTCCCTCCAGCACCCCATCTACCGATTCCGATGCGGCGAGCAATACCTATACCTCAAGCAACAACGAAGACAGCAGCTCGTTATCGACTCCCGCTATCATTGGTATTTCGGTCGGAGCTGGAGTCCTTGTTCTGTCTCTCATCGCGTGTGCTGTCTGGCGTATGAAGCGAAGGCATGGTGATGAGGATGAGGCTATCAGATGGTGAAGCAGTCCCCCGTACACTGAATCTGCCCACTGACACCTGTTCAGGCCCGAGTTGAATCGTCATGGAGATGCTGACACCCACCATGCATTGCCCGCAAGAGTCACTGGGCAACACGGTATTGAGACCAATCCATTGGTGAGTCTCAGCTTTAAGTCGAGTCGAGCAGGCCGACTGATACCATTCACAGCAACGCTCCTTGTCCAATTCTTCGTCCATCTTCGCTCCATCCTCCATCGCTCCCCCTCACTCTGCCCCGCCCATGGCTCTCAACGGCTCTGGCTTCGGTGCCGCATCGTCTTTGGAAGATTATGATTATGATTACCGGGACAAGCATGAGATCCCACCTGTTCCCGCCATGCCAACTTCATCGATGTCACCGTCCCATTACTACAGCGGAGGTTCACCCAGAATGGACTACGATGATGATTACGCCAGCCTTCCGCCTGCCGTTGGCATGGCTCAGGGACCTCCAGGATTGGCGTACGATTCAGAATCGGAGGGCCATGGTCCGCAGATGAGCATGACGCCGGGGCATCAAGGAGTGACGAGATACCAAGGGATTTGATCGATGTTTAGTCGAGTATATACCAAGCACTGCATCGTAGATCGATGTTCGGGCGGACTCATAGAGTCCTAATAGTGCCAGGGAGTCCTCTCCGCCCTAATTGCATTCCATCAGCTGCGCTTTCAAGAGAAAGCCTTGCATGCATTGTCGAAATGTTCAATGTCGTGCTGCTTTCGCTGGCGCGTTGACCTCCACTTTTATGCGCTCCTTTTTTCTTCGCGGCGCGTCATGTTCATTCGTCCTTCTGTCAATGTCCACCATGGCTTCCTCATCCAAGGGCAAGATGCCTGCCGCTCCGACGGTCAAGCATGCCGATGCAGAGGGGTATGAGATGCCTTGGTACGTACATGTCAGGTGGTCGACTTGCAATCGGTCATCTAGCGGGTTGGAGTTCGTTGTCATTCGCTGACCGGCCGTCGTCTTAGGGTCGAGAAATACAGACCGATACTTTTATCTGACATTGTGGGCAACAGTGAGACGGTGGAGCGTCTCAAAGTCATTGCGGAGGATGGTAACGTGCCGCATATCATCTTGTCGGTGAGCCGCTCCATGTCCCTAGCTGTCCAAAAAATTCATACTGAAATCATTCGGTAGGGCATGCCGGGAATAGGGAAGACGACATCGATTCATTGTCTGGCTCATGCTCTGCTAGGCGATGCTTACAAAGAGGGCGTCCTTGAGCTCAATGCTTCAGACGAAAGGTCAGTGGAGTTGCAGATGGTGGCATGACGTGGTATGCTCATCTCTCCTTTCATTCCAGAGGTATCGACGTTGTTCGAAACAAGATTAAAAGTTTTGCTCAACGTAAAGTGACTTTACCGGCTGGAAGACACAAGATCATCATATTGGACGAAGCAGATTCGTGAGCTCGATAGACTGCTCTCGAATTGATTTACTCGGTTCCTGACGGAGGAGGCAGGATGACCTCGGGCGCTCAACAGGCATTACGACGGACTATGGAGATTTATTCCAATACAACCCGTTTCGCACTCGCTTGCAACATGTCGAACAAGATCATCGAACCCATTCAATCAAGATGCGCTATCCTGAGGTATACCAAGCTCAAGGACGCCGAGGTATTGAAGAGGCTAAAGGAGATCTGTGAGATGGAAGGTGTGAGTGGATCGGCAAAAGGGATTTGTGCAAAGAGATCTTTGGGGCTGATCTTCCCGCGTCATAAGGTCAAATCTTCTGATGAAGGACTCGCCGCCCTCATCTTTACGGCCGAAGGTGATATGCGTCAGGCTATCAACAACCTGCAATCTACCTGGTCAGGATTTGGCTTCGTTTCGCCTGAAAATGTCTTCAAAATTTGCGATCAACCTCATCCGCTCGTCGTTCAAACAATGATCAAACACTGCCAAAAGGGCGAAATTGACCAAGCGCTCGCTCGAATCGATGCGCTGTGGGATCAAGGATACAGCGCGGTGGATATCGTCGTGACTGTTTTCAGAGTCGTCAAGGGGATGGAGGAGCTGCCAGAGTACACCAAGTTGGAGTTTATCAGGGTGAGTCCGGGTATTCACTGTACTGGACAACACGCTAAACTGCTGCCCCAGGAGATTGGCTGGACGCACATGCGGATTCTGGAAGGCGTGGGCACTCTGGTCCAACTCGGAGCCATGATCGCTCGTCTGTGCCGCATGTCCATTCCTCCTGAGATGCTCAAGCTCTGATGGAACACCACGCCCTGAACGATGCATCGCGTACCCATTCTCAGCCTACAACCTCGTTCACGGATTGTCCCCGATCTGACCCAAGCTCTCTCCCACCTTCACCTTTTGTCCATTCTTGACGGTGAACTTCCACTCCCTCGGAGCTTCAAAGACCAAAACGATTGTGCTTCCTAATCTGAATCCTCCCATCTCTTCCCCAGGTAATAGCGGTTGACCACGCAGCAGAGACGCCGAGGCGTATACAGCCTCGGTGAACGTGTGCGCTGGATGAGACATGTGTCGAGTGTTCGTCCGCAGTGATTCGTCAAAATTGATCCTGATCGATCCGACATTCGTAGCTCCCACTGGTACCATCGAGAAGAATCCATACTTCCATCTGCCCAAGAGGGCTACTCGTTCATTCAAAACGAACAGGTCCTTCAGCCTATTAACGATATACGGTGAGACTGAGAAGAGGTCGCCGGTGAAATGCCGTCTCCGCTCGACGACCCAAGCACATGGACTGTGGAATCGATGATAGTCTCCGGGTGCTAGATAGATGACGCAGAAGAAGAGCTTGTCTCTGTCAGGATGTAACAACTGCAAGTCTTGGCCTTCTTCAGTAACCTGACTCGCGACGTGAGATCCTAATCGCATCGCGACCGAGGCATCGTGTGTAAAGTCTCCACCCTCTTTACGGGACGCATCGTGCTCTTCTTGCGGGCTTTTGGGCGGAAGATCCTTATCGGGCACGGGCTTGGCTGGTGACGTACCCATGAGCTTGCCGAGAGAGTAAGGAATATTATTGATCTCTGCAAAGTTCTTGTCATCGACCACTTTGATACGGGATCCAGGTGTGGATGATCCAGAGGGGGACGGAACGGCGTTAGGCGTGATTTCTGTTCGTTCTCCAAAAGCTCCTTCTTCGGTACCCAGGAGTGCCTGAAGGGAGTAGGTGATTCCCTTGACCTGTTCTACACGTTGATCGGCTATCTCGCCAAAGTGCAAGACTCGACCGTCTGCTGGAGAAACCTGCCCCTCACAGTTTAGAATCCCGCTGATCCAGACCTGCGCTCCGCACTCACCATGGGCGAATCAGCAATGGGCCGAGCGGCCGGATCAATCTCTCGATAAAAGAAGTCTCCCAAACTCTCATAGTTCTTGAGATCCTCTGGCACCTCGTCGAGATTACAACCAAAGATCGTAGCGTAGAGTTTGAAACCAAACGGTCTGAACCAAACGGGAAGGACGAGAGAATTCAGATATCCCCAGAGCTGAGATAGAGATCGTAATGGCAGCGCTCCCAGTACTTGGACCTGAATGTCTGTCAGAGCACAATCGCCTGAAGAGGATCTTCATGGCCCACCTGCCATGGTCCATCAACCTTCCTACCGGCATTGACCACCGCCCCTCCCTCGTCTTGCTTCGTCACCTCTGGAGCATCTCGAGCCTGTTTTCTATACTGAACCGCGAGCAGTACCAGAGCTCCAAGAGCCACCGGTATGGGATACCACTTAGTCGGGGTCGACCAGACCTTGGATATACGATCTGGGACATCATCAGCCGCCGCCGGGCTTCCGGCAGACACAGCAGCGACTCACCTCGTAAAGATCCACGAGGCGAAGGCGAAGGAGTAGAGTCTATCTTCTTTGAGTCTGTATTCAAAATCGGTGGACGACGTGAAGAGGTAGAGTTGGGTCGACGCCATACAGCCCGAGTCGACGCTGCCGCTGCTGCAAATCTAGGATGAATGCCCTGTATGGTATCACGCCGTAAACCCCGAGCGCCGATCAGAATCACCGATTGAGCTTGGGGTCGACTGAGCAGCGGATGAGAGAACATCCTGCTTGCTTATGACTCGACCCTCAGGTCACCTGAATGTACCAATACTGCAGTCTACAGAGACAAAAGGACAAAGCTCAAAATGCAATCAACCACTATTCCAGCTACTGAGTAATAAAACGTCATTTTTGATTTTATAGCTCTACTTTATTTGCACTGTTCATCCATCATGGCCTTGGACACGGCGTATCGGACGCGTCGACAGCCATCAAGATGACCATGATGGATGTTCAGAGCCTTGTAAATGCTCTGCGCCGCAGATACGCGGCTCCACGGGTCGATCCAGTGAGTTTCTAGGAGCTGAATAGCATCTCACCTTTCAGGAATGGGTTCGACAATGCGCCCAGGCACTGATCGAAGATGGTCAGCAGGCGACGCTGGAGGCAGTCGTGAGATAAACCCCCCCCCCCCCCCCCCCCCCCCCTACCCCAAATATCCTACACGCAGATGGTTCGCTCATTGTGGCCGGATAGCATGATCAATTTCTTTGGTCCAATTTGGCTCATTCGACGCTGCCCAGCAATGCCACGCCTGCTGATCCCTCATCTTCTCAAAGCGCATTGCTATTCGTGGAACCCACGCTCCTACAGATTGAGAGTATCACAGAGATTGGGTCATCGGCATTCCAACTGCAGAACACCGTCAACATGCGTCGGGTCGTCATCGAGGGACGGACCAGGATACGAAGGATAGACGATCCTGCGGACGGGGAAGAAGTCGATGATGCGAATATGCCAGTCTATCCTAGGGGCATGCTCCGTTTCGAGCTCAGCGACGGGCGATCCAAGGTCCGAGCGATCGAATACAAGCGGTTGAATGGATTGAAGCTCGGGGAGACACCCTTAGGATGTAAGGTCAGTCCAGTACTTGCAACACCTTTGGACAATGGCAAACTAAACGACCCCGTCCACAGCTTCTCGTACATCGCGTGCGATCTGTCCGTGGCATTCGTAAGTGCAAAAAGAGGAGTGACTGTGACTGACGGCTCATCGATGGCAGTTCTTCTCCAACCCGAGAACACAGACATCATTGGAGGCATGATCGAGGATCTCGAAGCAAAGCAAGCAGAATGCTTCATCTCATCACTCAAAGCTCGGATGGACGCCGCTGCGAGACGTGAAGCTCAGCCCACAGTACCAGTTAGACGGACTCGAGCGGCTCCACGTGCTACCACACGCCCTCCACCACCTCGTCCCGCCCGACAGGAGACTGCTACACAACGCATGGTCCCCGGGCCTTCGACGCCCAATACATCCAGCCGACCTCAACGGGCTGCGGGACAATTCGCGAGTGCCAGAATTGGACGCATGTACGATCAAATCGCCCATCCGGATCGAGACGCGGTCATAGGCGCGGCGGAGGGATCAGACGATGAGTTCGAGTCCTTTCACGTGGACGAAAGCTTCTTCCGGCGGGTGGATCAAGCTGAGCGACAAGCTGAGCGACAAGCTAGTCGGGGAAGAAATGACATTCACCAGGTTGAGAGTGACGAATTTGACGACATTGACGTGGACGACAGCTTTATTCGACAGATTGACGAGGTAGAAATGAGATCTTGGAACAGGAGGCAAGTTCAGAAACGGGGCCGCGGGGATTTAGACACAGAAGATCTCGAGGATTTCGACTCTGGCAAGGAGAACAAGCCGATCGTCATTGACAGCGACTGAGGGGCTCTGTTGAATCCTTGTTGTGCATACTATTACACTACCATTGCGTCCTAGAAAAAGCGACATTCGGAATCTGAGCCACGTCAATTTTCCAAGCTTCCTCCGAGTCCCTGAACTAGCCCAGCGATAAGGTGCCTCTTGATAGACAGGCCTTCACGGTATCTGCAGATGATCCATCCACCTCCGGATCCCCTCGTCGCCGCAGCCCGACAGACGAGTTCGGCGGCCATCCTTCCTGTGTTTATCCTATTCTCTCCATCTGCCTCTCCGCCAGGATCCAACTGCATCTTGAGAGCTTTCCAAGAATCTTCCAGCAACAAATGCTCGTTGTCAGATCCGTAAGCGGAATCGGGATGTGCACCATTGAATGCGCAGGGGAAGGATTGACAGAGTCGGGTCGCAAAGATGAGCAAACCTGGATCATTGACGACGTGCGAATCGCTCAAATGGCAGCAAGATTTCAATCGGGTCAAGAGGTCAGGTTGACCGGGCGAGCCGCCGGATCCAGGAGCAGATAAAGGTGGGGTAGGAGGCGAACGATGGTCTAAGCCAGTGTGATGAGCCGTTGGCGGGGGACGTTGATCGCTCGTATCGGTGGGACTGGCAAACATGCTGAACATGTTGTTGAAGGAGGAAGCAGAAGGTCCAGATGAACCTTTGAACAGGTTGGATTCCATGTGACTGGAGAAATCGGGGAAACTGGATTCTGGCGAGACGGGGATATTGAAAGGCAAGGAAGGAAGATTGTAGGCAAAGCTGGAAGACTGATCTGAGGGTCCACCAAAGAGGGATAGAGAATCGTTTCTCGGTAATGCCGATGAGCCACTGGCAGCTCTTGGACTGAGGGTGGCTGTATCTCTCCCTCGATCACTTTGTTCCGAAGATTCCGGTTCAGGTAGACCTTTTGCTCTACGCTCTCTTTCCCTAGCTTCCTTTCTCGCTCGCACGCGTTCACTCATGGGAACACCACCTTCTTTGAGAGATTTACCACGTCCAGTTGGACCTGAGCCAATCTTGCCGCGATCAGCTTCGGGCAGATTGAGTAAAGCTCGAAGTTGAGCATTCTCAGTCTCCAGTGAATTTATACGTTCTTCCAGCGAGGCCAAATGTTCAGCACGTCGAAGTCGGAATGCTCGTTGGACTTCTCTGGCGCGTGATGGTGGGAGATGATCATTGGGTTTACGACCTCGAGGTTCATGACGATCCTGAAGAATGAGCTCGGTCAGGATGTCTCTGGGGCGCGGCGCCCAAAAAACGTGATGACTCACCTTGGACCCAGTGGGCGGCGGGACTGAACCCGAAGCTGTATCGGCATCGGACATGATGAGGGCTTTCCGTCTATGAAACCGATGAGGTGATATGATGCCCCAAAAACTCCGACCTAGCTATGTGAAATCGATAACAGGATAATAATTTGGTCTCGATGTGAAAGGGTTTGAGAGATTTGCAAAGGGTAGGGGGCGCTGGGTCTTAAGAACAGCAGGGAGGAGGAGGAGGAGGAGGAAGCCGGAGACCGGGCGTGTGCAACGAAGCAGCCGCAGCAGGCCAGCGATGGGCGTTCCCCCCTTGGCCTAGTATGCTACAACTCCGCCCTCCACACACCACAATCCGGCGCCGTTGTTGTCTAATCGATAAGGACCAAAGAATTGAAATTTTGGTCGAGTAGAATGTGCAACACTCACGGAGCAGGGCGAGATTGCAAAATAATGTAATAAACGTCCCCCCCGGCCAGTTGGCATCTCCCTCGACGGAGACATCCGAAAGGGGTAATCAAGTGGGAAAATTCTGCTCGAATTGACGTGGCATTTTAACCTCTCGATACAGACCTAGAGCTGGCACGTCACACCCACTTGAAACCCTCGACCACCTACAGATCAAACGATAGATTGAGAGACCATGGCCGCCTCGAACCCTGCTCAAGCCAGCTCCCATGCCTCAGCTCCTCCCCCCTTGCCGAATGAGCCCATGCCCGAGGATGAGGATGGGAACGATGTCGTCGATGGTGGTGCAGGATCTTCACTTCCTGTGGATCAACCCATACGATCGTTGGGAGACGATGATGACGATGAAGAAAGTGAGGACGAAGGAAGCGATGAGGATGAGGAGGCTGGCAGTGAGGCAAGAAAAGTTGGAGATGCGACCGAGGAACAAGAAGATCCTGCGAGTGGCGTCTCCGCTAAATCATCGAAAAAGTCAAAAGGCAAAGGCAAGGCTCCCCCGGCAACCAACGCGTCTCAACCCTGGCAGGCTGTCTGGTCTGCAGAGCGCAATGGTGAGCTACAGTGAGGCTACGAGATATCCCTGCTGATTGATCGAGTCCAGCTTGGTACTTTTGGAACACAGTGACCAGCGAAGTGACCTGGACGAACCCTCTTCAACCAGAATCTTCGACCTCGTCTGCACCTGCTCAACCTCCATTACCTCCTGGTCCTCCACCGGAGAGTACCACTCAGCCGAGTGCATCGTTTGGTATGCCAGCAGACATTGATCCCGATTTGGCCTATCTTCTTCCGCCATCACAACGTGGAGGTTCAGGGGCTCAATCATCAGCTCAAACGGCTCTTTTCAACTCTAGAACAGGCCGATTCACACCTGCCGACTACAGCTACTCGGTGGATCATTTGGACGAGTACAATCGATCCAAGCGGATGAACAGTCATTATTTCGATGTCGATGCTTGGGAAAAACAGAGAGCTGCAGAAAATGCAAAGCGGAAGAGGGACGCTGAAGCTGGTGTCGAACCTGCCAAGGTCACAAGGAAGGATATGGTGAGTGGAAATGTGGTCCGAGTTCGGGGACACCGTCCTGACAAAGAGTGTCGTCCAGCAACGCTACAAGAAGAAAGCTCAGGAGAAAAAGATGAGACGAGAGGCCTGGCTGAGGGAGTAGATTCGATCACCCGCAGTTCCCTTCCTTCCATGACAGCGCACCTGCATGTCGAGAAAACCGCCTTCTAAGCTCTTGGTACAGCGTCCCTGTGCAACATTTGCAGATGTATCCATGTCTCGTGTTCTAAATAGCCAATGGTCCAAAGGATGAATTTGGGGCTCCAGGCATTTTGAAACTCCAGGGGTTTGTGTGTACAATTTCAAGCGATCCGAGCGTCCAAGCGCTCATGTTCTAGTTTTGTTGTACCCAAACCATTGTCCTGCAGAATGTCATTAGGGCTCTCATCTTGTTGTTCAGCATCTCTCTCGCCCCATCTTGACAGCCGACGACGTCCTGACACACACACACGCACAATCCCGCACGCAACACGTCCTCGGCACCTTGCTTGTCTCTTGGCAGCGACACTTTCCTCTCCTTCGCGGACATAAGACGGCATCATTGAGGGAGCTTGTGGACCTCTTTGGGGCCCTCCATCAGTGACCACCATTCAAGATGCTCGACCGTATTGAACCAAGTACCCTCACGCTGATGGACAGAATCAATCTTAACGACTTCGCGAGCCATATGCGCTACTCCAATACCCAACGACAGTTTCCCAATGGTCGCCGACATGACATGAACAATACCGAGGTGACTGATCTGGACAAGTATCAATTCCGGCCAAAAGCAATGGCCATGGGAAGTCTGATGGGAAGTGTCTTCCAGCAGGTGAGTTTGTTTCTCGCAAAAACAGGGACGACCATTGCTCTGACACTGATTTACCAGGTCATTGGTCTTGCAACCCACTGTGGTGAAGAGCCGAATAGCGGCTATCGTCGAGACGGCTTCAAAAGTACAAGAGGCGAGTCATACATTGCCTTTGACTTTAAGCGTGAACACATCGCTATCCGAGCCAAATTCAAAGCGGACGAATCTCAACTGCCGCCAGCTCTTCGACCCCTCGATGCCGAACTAGCCTTTGACGATATCGCCTCGGAGGGTATCCATATTCGAGACGTCCCGGTGTGGGGTCAGGTCAAACACGAAGTCACAGTGACTATCACCTGTCGGAGACCT
This sequence comes from Kockovaella imperatae, assembly GCF_002102565.1. NCBI lineage: Eukaryota > Fungi > Basidiomycota > Tremellomycetes > Tremellales > Cuniculitremaceae > Kockovaella > Kockovaella imperatae. Next base: position 724,485 of record NW_019028944.1, read on the forward strand.
CCCAAGTTCTTTGCGCCGTTTGAAGTGAATCAGGAAGATTTGGTGAAAATGTCGGAGCAGGAGCGTAGAAGACTCCCCAGGAGGCGCCGAGCGACGGCTTTGGACTTTGCCATCGCAGGCGTGGTGAGTATTCTATCTGACATAATTCACGGACTCTCCTGATTCGCTCCCAGTCTGAAAGGAATGCTGGTCCGCTGTCCACTATACCTGAAGGTCCTTGTGCCTATGTGAGGAATCGGCCCCCTCTTCTCCGTTAACGTGCAGCCGACTTTTTGGAACTCGTACCGTTGGATCTTCAGCCTTCCTCCTGAGCAGCTCGCGAAGCTCAAGGGCTGCACTCAAAAGTTCGAACGACTCGCCGAGATTGACCCAGACATGCACCTCATGTCCCCTCAGAAGAGGTCCCACGAGAGAACCGACAGATTGGATCCGACAACCTTTAATCAGAGCTATCATTGTCCAGACATGTCAAATATACGGTTCTCGACCCGGTGCCTCATTGAGGGTTTGATCGCCCATGGTATTCTCAAACCTGGCGATGTGCCCAGTCTTCGCGCGGCTCTCAAAACCCACGCCACCGTCCCAGCGTTTCAAGACCGCCTCTTGGAATGTCTCTACAACTTCGAGCGGATCAAAAATGTGGGGTTCATTGTCCAACGTAAGTCTGAGATGTTTGCCTCGTTGACGACGACGTTATATCAGGTCGAGCCCAATTTCTGCGGCGGACAAATCTAACAGTCCTCTCCCATTTGGTCATGATACGCACAGTACTCGTTACACCCACAAGTGTTCTGGTCGGTGCTCCACAACAAGAGCCTTCCAACAGTGTGACGAGACGGTACGCGGATCGACTCGACGGTATCATTCGCGTGCAATTTGCGGACGAGGAAGACAAGTTGCAAGTATGAGAGACACTGCTCTTATCGTTGGCTTGGGCTCATTGGCTCTCTCAGATCCAGGACTTTACCAAACAGTGCGACCAGCTTCGACCCGATATCGGTATCATGGCCAGAGTCAGGCGAGCGCTTCAGCACGGCTTGATCGTTGGTGGCAAGAGGTTCTTACCTGTCGCCTCATCGGCTTCTCAGCAAAAGTGAGGGAAGGGGCTGCGACCAAACTGGAGTAGTTGTTGATTCTTACGCAGGGATCACTCTTTGTGGTTCATCGATCCGACCGTCATCGATGGGTCAGAATTACGAACATGGATGGGTAGCGTCGACGAAACAATCGTTGCCAAACATGCAGCTCGTATGGGTTTGGTAGGTCTGCGGCGAATGTACAGACAGACCTTGTTGACGCCGGCGAAGCCATTTAGCACGAGCCGCATCGTTGATCTTAAGATCACCATAGGTCGAAACCTTGCAGATGTTGAGCGAGGCAAGTACTGCTTCACGGATGGTGTCGGCGTCGCTGGGCGAGCGCTCATGAAGGAAGCGGCCAAGGCGCTTGGGACAAAAACTGGGATCAATGCACAGCCTTCTGCCATACAGGTCCGCTTGGGGTGCGTTAGACCCATCGTGGAGTTGGCTCACGATCCACAGGGGCGCCAAAGGAGTTCTGGGCTGCTGGCCTAATCTTGCCGGGGATCACGAAGTACGACTCCGTCCATCCATGATCAAATTCCAGAGTATCTTGAAAGACCTCAACGTCGTCAGGGTGGGTAAATCTCACGAGCTTGGCCACTCGCCATCGCTGATATAGTCTCAGCTCGCCAAGTACCAAGTGGCATTCCTCAACCGCCAATTCATCCTCATCATGTGTGCCAATGGAGTGCCACACCAGGTGATCAGACAGATCTTTGAAGATGCAGTGAGCAGTATAAGAGGGATGCGCAGAAGAGTCGAGCAAGGCAGACATACTCGGGAAGATCTCAAGTTGATGTCGGTGTGCTCAGAGGTAAAGCAAATGTGATCAGCGCTAGAGGAATGACCAACCCCATCAGTTCCCCTTGACTGCTTTGGTGAAAGCTGGTTTCAACCAAGATCCTCTCATCCTCGATATCATCTCCATCATCGAGTGTCGGACTTTACAAGATCTAAAGTGGAGGGCTCGCGTCAGGCTAGACGGGGGCGTGTATCTCATAGGTTTGTTGATCTGCCCTAAGGCATTTGATGATTGGCTGATCATCGTTCAGGCATCGCGGATGAATCGGGTATGCTCAAGGAGGGTGAAGTGTTCTGCCAGTACCAAGATGAGGGACAGGCGAAACCTGTCATTGTGCAGAGCGAGGTTCTGGTCTGTCGAGCACCGGCTTGTGAGTTTCAAGACTCAGTCTCTATGAAATTGATTCGTTCAGTGCACCCTGGTGATATCAGGCGTGCAATGGCTGTGGATTGCCCGGCCTTGAGGCATCTCAAGAATGTGATTGTGTTCAGCATACATGGCGATCGAGATCTGCCGAACCAGTGAGTATATGAATGTAGGCCCATCTTGACGCCGGCTCAGGCTAGGAGGTGGAGACTTGGACGGAGACGGTGAGGCACCTCATAAAATTGGGGGCTGATCTCACACAGACTTCACCTTGATCTGGGACCAACGGTTCGTCCAACCACTCCGTGTACACCAGCCTATGGATTACACGGCACCGGAACCTATCAGAGTCGATCGAGTGTCACAAGAGCACTTGAACGAGGTATATAACGGCCCGGGGTCATCCGTACTGACATGCCAGAACTTTGTGCAATACATCATGAACGACGTTTTGGGTCAAGTTGACAACAATCATCTCGCCTTGAGCGACCTGTATGATCCCTTCCATCCCGATTGTCTGCACCTATCAGAGGTTCACAGTGTGAGTGCTGCTCGAAAGCCCTGAGGCGAGCTGACGTTTTGTAGACCGCGTGAGTTGATCGATACCATTCTTGCACCGACTTCTAACACGATCATGCAGCGTCGACTTTGCCAAGAGTGAGTGAAGAAACGCAGGCTCGGATCTGCGCCGTGCTCATCAATGTTCTAGCTGGTGTCGCAGCGGTGCTGGACCCTAGCCTTCGACCCAAGTCATGGCCTGATTTCATGGACAAGGTGGGTTAGACATACACATTGACCGAGCCTGCTTCTGGTTTTGACGATCATCCAGGACGCCACTAAACTAGTTTACGAGAGTCAGAAGATCCTGGGCCAGCTTTTCCGAATAGTTCGCTGTCTTTTTTCTCCCCTTATACCACCGACGCTTACGATATGCAGGTACAACCAGACCCGCATTTCCGTTCTGCCGATCTCCAAGCTATGCAATATCCTGTCGATTTGCGTATCACTCGTCATCCAGTCTATGCCAGTCTCATCGAGAGGCTCAAACCCATCAAGGCTCAATTCGAATCGTCGATGGCTTATGACATGAGACGGTGAGTGGGAGAGCATGGGCACGTCTTTTGCTGATTGCACGGCGTAGATACCGAGTGACTGAGCCGGAGATCCCGTCTGGTATCGCTGTAAAGAACAAACGACGCAAGCGAGCTCGTGATCAGAATCTGAATGTGAGCCGAGGCTTCCCGGAATTGTAATTGACTGTTTTATAGGAACCCCTTCAAGACGCTTACGAGTGTCATGTCGGTGTGGCCCGAGAATCCTCCCGCGAAATCTTCAAGCATGTCATTATCAAATCGAGATTGACTGAGATGGAAATGGTAGCTCGTCATGCATATGCGCTGACCTATGAGAAGCATTACGTGGAGGAGTGGATCGCCGAGGTGCGAGCTGGCAAGTGGGGAAGTATGGACCGAGGCGACGATGGAGATGATCAGCCCGAGTATCTGAGGTTCAAGTGAGTGTGAACAAGCGGCAGGGAGGTCCGTAACTGATGGAGATTTTCTACAGGCCGATGATGTGTTTCGCCTGGGTGTTTTGTCAAGAGTTGATGCAGCTCGCTGAGAAGGAGATAAAAGTAGAGCCATAATGTTATTTTGTAGATGAGGGACCTCGTTTTTGGTTATATATGTGTGTGTGTGTGTTCCTGACGATTATCCAGCGGAAAATGTAGAGCGAATCGTGTCGCCGTTGCCTCGCTGACATGTAGACGCGGGCCGAGAACCCGGCCTATGGGATTTTTCTTGGCAGCCGCGCACCTCGAACCGAGCAACGGGGGGCATTTGATTGATTAGCAAAGGAAAGGGGTGGACGCAGTCCACTGTACCTTGTCATGCCTCGTTGACAGTTGGCATAAGCCATCTTCTCTCGTATGGCTGTGAGCAGAAGAGAGGGAGACCCCATGTCTGAACTGGAAGTGAGCCTTGACAGCAGTAGTCACAGGTCGAGAATTATTCGAATGACTGGGCGAGAAACGCCACACAATATATTCGTTCTCCCCCCCTTTTCTTTTCTTTGTCTCTCTCCCCCTGTCGTTTCAAACCCCTTCTCCTCCCCCTTCCTTTTCGCTCGGATAAACTCAAAAAAACTCCCCCGTGTGATGAAAGGTCGATCAAATCCTCATCGAGAATCTGGGTCCTTTTTTGGAATGTGACTGCTCTGTTCACTGATTCTTTGGTTGTTTGGCAGGAGGGGGGGGGGGGGGGTCGAGTCCGAGACGCCATTACTCTAGGCACATAGTAGAGACAAAGAGGGAGAGTGCACTCAGCGTCATCTGATCGATGACGAGAAGGGAAGAGGCGGCCGTGCGCATGATTAATGACCTCGATTTCTTTCTGAACTGATAACCCAAGCTTCCCGCACCTTCCCGCTCCTCTATTCTCTTGCTCTGGCCATCCACGACACACTCACACTCACACACATACACTCTCTCTATCTCATCGTCATCGATGCTATCTCATCATGACTGACCTCTCTCACACAGACTGTGTCTGGTACCTGAGAGGAAGGAAGGAAGCGAAGGAAGGGGGGGGGGGGGGGGGGCAAGGGGATGATGGTCGAGCATGAGTATGGGAATGAAGACTCTACCTCATTGACACACACCCAAAGCAGCTCTGCTGACGGTCCCTCACTCTCCTCCCTTCCCTTTCGACCTTTTGACTTTTGAGGGTTGACCATCAAACAAGAAAAACCCGTTTACATTCCTTTGACTATCTGCCGCGTCGAGGCCACACACACCCCTGTTCCTCTCGCTTGCTCTCGCTCTCCTTTATACTGACCCCGAGGAAGGTGTCTCTTCTCTCGTTATCATCAACTTCTTTCATTCTTTCTCTTTCTCTCTCTTTCAGCTCATCTCTCACTCTCACTCTCACACCTTTCCAATCACCTATAGATTCACCTAGACGACTCTCGACTCCTAGATTCAGCCTCTCTCTCTCTCTTGATCAGCATTCGACCCCGCTGCTTTGAGCCATCAGAAAATCGCCTAGACGCCTCCTCCTCCTCCTCCTTTGGTCACTCGTTCAACGCGATAAGGACACTTCCAATGCGCGCCATCTCTCTGCTCTCCATCACCTCGGTACTCGGTCTCGTCCTCGCTCATGGACCAGGTGGACCTCCTCACGAGCCGGCTCCTCCACCACCACCCCCGCCTCCTCCACCTGCTGGAGGACCCCAATGTGGTTCAGTGACCTCGACCCATACAAAGACAAAGTAAGCGAGGTGATCAGTGTTCCCACCGGCCACAAACTCATGATACCCTTTCTCAGATACTCCCAGACTTGGGCACCCGCAGTGACCGAGACCGTCACCAAGCACGACCATTTCTGTTACGAGATTCAAACCATCACTTCCACTGCCAGTAAGTTTATGATCGGTTATCGGGCTGTACCACGAGCTAACCCCAACCCCTTAGCTGAGAAGACCAAAGAAGTCGTTAAGACGGTGAGTTGGCGCCCTGTAAGCGAGCTCGAAGCCAGAAGCTGAAAGAGTTCTCCCCCTCCTCCCGATAGACCATCACCACGACTCCCACCTCGACTGTCTTTGCCTTTGCTCCTCCTTATTCAGTCACTTACAAAACAACCATCACTACCTGCGCGCCACCTGCGCCCACGTATCACAAGAGGAGCTTGGGAGTCGATGACGATCTAGAGATCAGAGACATTGATTCACTCACCAATGCCGAGCGTCTTCGTCGAGGTCTTCCGATCGCTGGTCCCAAGTTCAAGCGTACCGGAGGACATGGCGGACCACCGGGACCTCCTGGTCCTCCTGGTCCTCCCGGTCCTCCCCGCCCGAGCTGCACGCCCAAGACCATCGACACCACTGTCACCAGCACTTGGGTCAAGACCGTAACTCCGACGTCGAAGACCTTCACCACTGAGTGTTACAAGACGAAGACCTTGGATGTCATCCGTGAGTGATTGTGTGATTAATGTGTCAGCCTCCATGCTCAACACGCCGTTTTCAGGTACCACCACGGTCACCAAGACCAATGACAAGACAAAGACAGTCACCCAAACAGCCCCGACGACCACTGTCACCGAGACATTGACTCCATCGTACAGTGAGTGCAACGCTGGCCTTCACGTCAAGAACTAAACCTTCCCCCTTTAGCCACAACAAAGACGGTGACCAAGACAAAGGGAACTTGCCCAACTGTGAGAAAAATCCATCTAATGATATGTGACAAGAAGCGCTGACGTCGATCGCAGACTGCTTAGTAGCTGGTCTCCTGAAGTGCTGCTCCTTGGCGGTCTCCACCGCACTTGTACATTCGACCTGTGATATAAATGGACGCTCCGCAGCGCGTTTCGACTTTGGACATCCATTTCATTCGTTCCCAGGAGCCGTATCCTCTTCAAAGCCGACCCTGGTTCCGTCCCGGCCACTATAGAGAGGTGTCGGGAGGGCCAGCAGAGGCCGGTTTCATTTCTGCCTATAATAATTTCCCTCATCCCAGGGGTGATAGGATGGACGTACTTCCTTCACTGTGCCGGTCCTTACGATCATGATTGATAGAGCAAAACTCATGGACACTATTACTATGATGACAGAGGACAAAGATTAGCTTGCTCGGCATTTGAGGCACTCATGGTTCTTCCTCTTTTTTTCTTTTTGCTGCCTTCCCGTTGTCTCGGAAATCGGGCGACAAAAAGAGAAAAAGAGTTTCTGCAGGGTGAGAGAGCAGTAATAAATTTGACCGGGATCTTCCCGTGGCATCCCGTCTTTCTATCGTACTCTCTCTTGTCTTGTGAGTCCTCCCATGGCAGTGACATGCTCTCTCAAACTCACGGTCAGCAAGGGTTTGGATCATCCCGCTCTTGCCCTCAGTTATATTAGTGCTTATTCTATGGTAACGGTCTCGGATAAAGGGTTGATCGGCGTGAAAACCTCCCCGAATCAAGGGATCGCCCTGCTCTTTCTGCTCATAGATCAGGCTGTCATCAGGGCAAACCCCGAAGCCTGATACCTTTTCAAGCATGAACGAGTGAGGGACCTGAGACCCGACAGAGCACGAAGTCAGAGGGAGTGAGTTCCCTCTCGCATTAGTTCTTCCGTCACACCCGCTGATGGATGAAGCGTGACACCCGAGAGAGCTCAAAAGCTGAAGAGACGCCGATCAGACTGGCATGTCTCCGATTGCCATCGCACGAGGGTTGCAATCACAAGGCAAGACGTCGTAATGCTGGATAGTGACAGAATATATGAACTTGCTAGGTTGCAGCAACCTTCGCGTCCCACTCACCTCATTCGTCACACACCTGACTCATCCTCTGGACAGAGGTCTGTTGACCATTGCAGCCCGCCGCCAAGTGCTTCAGATCTCTGCAATCTCAGCCCTCTGTCGATCCAACGACTTCTATCATGGACACTCTTTCCTCCCTTCCTTCGTCCTCAACGCTCAGCATGACATCTGACGTGTTCAAAACTCTGCCTCAGATCCCCATGGATGCTTCCATGGCCCAATCGACTCAAGAACGGTCTACCCCATCCTCATCCTCCGCCACACCATCGTACCGACAAGACGAGTTCTTTTCGATGCATGACTTGGAAATGAAGCTCAGAGAATCGCAAGGCAAGTCCGTCCATCGTTGAGTGCCAGAGTCATCGCTAACCCAGTCCTGCAGGCATTCGACTCAGCGTACAACGAGCCAGAAAAGCATTGCGACGGAAATCACCACCTCGATACGACTTCACGCCTGCTTCACCTTCAGATCACTCCTCCGTCGGCTCGCAACCTCAAACACCCGCTCTTGACCTATCGACCCATTTCGAATACCCCTCCCTGCCCTCAGAAACGGCATCCTACGTAGACTCGGACAGGGACTCGTGGTCGCTTTCACATCTGCCTCACGATCAGGGGCTTGGATACGCCGCTTCAAAGTCCCTGCCACATATCGACGACAACACTTTTGATACGCAGAGACCTACATGGTGCAGTGAAGTCAACTCCTTCGGCAGAATACCGAGCATGGAATCGGTCATGAGCGATCCAGCCTTTCTCTTACCCTGTCAATTCATGTGCGATCTCTCCTGTCCGGAAACCATGGAGCAATTGACAAAACTACGACAAGCGGCTGCAAACCTCGAGGCTTGTCTTCAGAGAGTCTCTGCATTGCCACTGGCCTCCGAGGCGGATGTCTCGATCTCGATGTCCGCTCCCACTCGCCCGGTTGTCAGGCGAATTCGACGAAAGGCCGTCCCAACTCCTTACGACGATTCCACTATCTCGCACAGTATCTCCATCACCCCTGCTCCGTTTGTTCCCACTACACCGACCCGCATCGCACCGGCTGTTCCCAAGCGGAGTCCTGTTCGACCCGCGCCTCGAAAAAGCAGCCTGATCAGCGCCTCATCCACCCAACCGGTCGCTAAACGCTCAGCATTGGCCTCTATGTATCAAAACTCGCGAGCGTCTCAGTCTGTGTCTGAATTGACATCCCGCGTGTCAGCCTGGTCACCTTTTGGATCCCGTTCTACCAACCGACCTGCCATTTCGAGTCCCATGCGAAGGACAAGTTGTGACACGCAGTCCACCCATTCGGACATTTTGGACTCGGGCTCGTCATCCTCCGGGACATCCTTTTCCGCTACATATGCCAAGACCTCTACCGAGTCGTTGGCTCTGGCTCGATATACAACTCCTACAAAGCCCTCCGTCTCTCCTCGAACATCCAGTATGACTCCTGGGTTGAGCCAATTTGCAGATGCCCAATTTGGCTATCATCAAGCGTCATCAGGATCTTCACTCTCGACACACATGCCAGCAGGTCAAGGCAACCAAAACCCTCATGGACCGTTGTCTGAAGCGGAATCTGGTCTCAAAAAGCTGGGAATGGGGCTCAGTCGGGGGATGAGCAGTGTACTCAACCTTGGGTCCCTTGATCGGGGATCGTCTCTATCGGCGATAGAAAACAAGGAACGACCTCTGCGGACGCACTTCAGACTCCGACGATCCGACCTCAGCTCGAGAGCTGCCAACGACCTCTCACGCAGCTCGCCAATGGGGGAGGAAGAAGCTCAGATCCAGCCATCAAAAGTCAAAAGACGAATCTTGAGTATGCCAAGAGTATTCAGTTCCCGATAAATAATCATTGTATCGTTGAGTGCGATGCATACTCTCGTCAGACATAGACTTGCTCAGAGTGCCAACCCAACCTCGGTGACCATGCTGATTATATCCTCTCGAGTGTCAAAGACTCGTGCTTCCCCCACTCCGATACTGACCATCGGACCAACGGAAACGATGCTCGCGGTGTGCAAGTCCTCGTCGCTTGCCTCGGACGCCAAGGACACACTGTCACGCTGCGTCTTACCGATAGGTGCTGACGCGGACCGTCTTCTCGCGAACGATGACTCGGAGAGAACATGGTCCAAGCCATCTAGGCCTAGACCAAAGCATGAAGAGGCAGAAGTCGGCTCCTCCTCCGCGGGACGCCAACTCTCTGTGCTCCGATACACGGCTTGTCTACTCGAGGAGGCTGAGTTCGAGCCGGCGGACTGCAGTGATGACAGCGAGCTGGCAGATAATGAGTCGTCGACGAAGATGCCAGAGCTAGGCGTGTTGGGTGCTGCTTTCGCCGTCTTGTAAAAAGCCACCCTATGGTTCACTTTGTAGTATGGCAGCTTGCTAGAACCATCTTGGAGATCCAGAGGGGGAAGTGGAGCTCGACGGCGATGTGCCAGTGGGGCGGTGATCGAAGGGGGTTCCGGAAAATCCAGTCCGAGGCCTAAACCGGGATTGAGCGGTTTTTTGTCGGTCTGCCTGGATGAGGATTCCGCAGTCATCCCCATGTCTAGAACATCCGAATCCAGTGAAGCCAGCATTGAACCCAACGCCGCCTCAACATCGGGGAATGACATCAGGGACGATGCGGAAGAGGACGATGATATGCCACTGGTCGATTGAGCCGTCGGCATTGACTCGTACGACGATCGTGCCGAACAAGAGGAGACAAGAGACGGAAGTGAAGGAAATGATTCCAAAGGTTGCACAGGCGTCTGGTTCTGAGGCGGGAGCGTAATCGTGACAGTGCTTTCACTCGATGGCAAAACGGCCAGCGGTGCAAATGGAGTGAATTGCAAGTCGACGTCAATCGTGGGCGACCCAGTCGCCTCGGCTGCGGCCTCAGAAGGATTACTGTGAAGGATCGGAGCTTGCTCCAGTCCCACCACGGCACCGCTGCAGGATCGGTCCTGTCCGTTGTCGAGCTGAATCGATTCGAATCCGTCTGATAGATCTTGAGGAGTGGCTGGGATAATATTCAACTGGGGCAGTGCCCCAGACTCGAGCGTTGCGTGCGATACATCGAGCGAGAGACCAAAGTTGTTCATTCTCATTCCAGACGCGAACAAAGACGAGTGCCTCACAGGTCTCGGTACGAGCTCCGGGGCATCGTTGATGATTCTCGCCGGCAGATCCTGGGACTGCCTTCCTCGATCAGCCGTTGGTCTGTAAGGGGAGGGCGGGGGCGGAGCACGCTGCTGCATGGTAGAAACATAGGCGCTTGGAGGGGTAGTGACATGGTTGGAGGGAAGCTGAGGGTTCGACAACGGAGAGATTTCTGTGGAAGATGTAGGGGGTGAGACCTGGAATGACCTGGATCCAAAGGAAGATGTTGTCGGCGAAGGAGGGCGAGAAGACCGCCTGCCGCCAGATTTGGCAGTAGGAGACGACAGGCTCACATCAAGCGGCCTCACAGCATCGCCACTACCGTCGTGATCAGAAACGACCAACATGGGCGGAGCCATTCGGCGTGGCAAGGGCTCCTGACGAGTTGGAGTCACAGATGGCGAAGCATGGGATAACGGTGTAGCCGGCTCTGAGGTGAAGCGGATGCGCGACGGGGACGTAGACCGAGTCGGATTAGCTGGGCTGCGCAGGATCGGAGGCGGAGCAGGAAGATTTGGAGGGTACGCTATGACCGGCGCCGATACCGGCGCGGACTTTTTCCTCCAAGAGAACATGATGGTCCCTGAGGTCTCTGATCGATGAGACAGCGCCGCGTAGAGTTCGGGTCGTAAATATACAGGATGCTCAGGCTGATAGTAGTTGTATACAATGTCGCGCTTGGTAGGTCCAGATTTGCCAGATCACGTTGTATGGTTACTAGAAGGAACGCCCGAGATAAGATGTAACGAATGTGTTGAATGAATGAATGTGGTAGCTGACGTTTGTCAAGCTGTTGGTCGGCAGGGAGAAGTGTTAATGCGCGAGGCTGGTCCACGAGGCCATATGACGGATGATGATTGATTGATTGATCGACAGACCAGCTAGCGCAAAGGTGGACTGATGATCTGAATCAAAAAGAAATCCGTCGCGACGAGGCAGGGGGGGAAAAGGGTAGTCACCTGGTCTGCGATTTTCCTCTTTCTTCTACCGTATTTAAACAGATCCCAAGATTCAAGTGCGCACCCCACAACCTCTTTAACGCCGTGCTCAACTTGCAAAGTAGCAAGGACAGACTGACAACAAGGCTCTCTCTCGCTCGCTGCCTTGCCAAGGGGTTCGTTCTCCTATGTGATGGGTGGCGTCGTAAAAAGAAAACGAAAAGAGTGAACGAACCTCTCTTTGAAAGACGTAATCAAAGAGGGGGGGGAGAGATCACCTTAGCTTCAGGCGCTGGCAGGGAGAGGTGTAGAAAGGAGTTTTGCGCCAGATTGCAGACGTGTGTCGCACAGCCATATGCAGGCATCGTTGACGAGCAGTTTGCTGATCCGGAGCTGTCCGGCTCTCCTCTCACCTGTCCCTTGAATCTAGGCGCCTTTGGTGAAAAAAGGCAAATAGACTGCGGCTCACAGCCCAAACAAGATCAAAGGCACAGAGGCGTCAATCACGGCACAGACGTCGGACGAAAGGGCAGAGAGAATGCCATCCACATAAACACTCGTGAGGGGTAATAAACTGCGAAGTGAAGGACACCGAGGAAGGAACGCAGAGACGTGTAAAATTCCAGGTATAAATTTTCCACCCTTTTTATGGAATCGCGGCAACAACATTCACGCGTGCCTTGTCCAGGCTCCACAGCCATAGGGCTTTCCGGGCCGCGCACGATTCTCAAGAGATCAAGAAATGACATGCAGACCTTCCAAGATCATCATATGCATGCCTGCCAAGATGAAGAACAACAGATGTACCAATGACAAAGACCTCTAGAGGGCCTGAGAGGGTCAACCCAAAAGCAAAACAAAGTCGCGCTATGCGTCGTGTTCCTTTCTTTTGCGGGGTTTCTGTCGGCCTTCGCGTTTTGCAACTTGTCGAGCAAGTCTCAGCCCACACCTGCGATACGTCATAAGACGTCGGCACTCCCCACCGTTCCGCTTGACTCACGCATTGCAGAGATCTTTGATGCCGCTCTCACTTCGCCGCCACTCAGGACTCTCGGTTGTCGCGCACAATCGACAGCATTGGACGTCTCCTGGGGGTCTGATCAGTGGTCGCGAGCTGCTTGACGCAGTCGTTGCAGACGTCGAACGCCTAGCCGATGACATCGAGGAAGATAGATCGAGTCTCGGTCCGTCACGATCACCCGAGGGAGCCGGATATGCTGCTGATTCTTGGAGGAAGGTTGGACTGAATAAAGGGTCCTCGATGTAGGGAGACTGCGACGGATGCGAGTACGAGAGACTCGATGGCGTCTGGGGAAAGGGCATGGTGTAGTTGCTTTGGTTCCATTCATTAGGCATTTCGTTGATCCGGGCCCAATCCTGCTGCGGTGGCACATAGCCATAGCCCAGCATGGCCTCTTGAGTGACTCCGTCCTGGCCAGATTGGGTTGGGCCGGCATGTGTGACGTGTTCGGGAAGCCGTTGCTGCAATTCCACCTGCTTTGTTGTTTGATAGCAGGAGAAGATCAGGTTTCCGTAGGGAATGAAAACACTCGTTATCTGACGGAAGAGACCTTCGGATGTCACCGTGTGTCTGGCGCCAAATCTGGTGGTGCAGTTGGTCCGCTGCTCGATAGGGGTCGCTGGCAGTTGATTCGGATCCATGTCTACGCCTCTCATGAGATTCGAGTATTCTTCAGCATCATACGACCCATCAAGTATAGAGTCGGAATCGCTGTGCCGTGGCGGAGGCCATGAGAATGTGAGCGTGTGCGGCTCAAGAGGGGACATGGAGGCTGTATGGATTTGAAACACCCTAGAAGGAGGGTAACGAGACTGAGGCATGAAAGGCAGGTAGTGAGATATGCTCTGTGACAGTGCGAGGATTTGCTGAGGGGGATCCAGGATGTCAGCTCGTCCTTGTTGTTTCGTGAATAGCCCTCACATCGTCGCCAATGCTGGCCGTTCCACAATAATTGGTCCATTCGTCATTTCTCCGGGCGGGGTCATTGTTGGCGACGGGATCCTTGTCTCGTATCGCGTGGAAAAAGGCCAACTGAAGACAATGAGCAAGATCCCTGTAGTATACGGATAAGACTGACCAGCAGACCATCAGCCACCTGGATGCGTCAGTCATCACCATGATCGTGTGAATGTCAATGTCGCTCACCCAGTTCAATACGAGGTCTAGTATGAGATATTCGTCATCTTCCACGAATGTCTGCGCGTCAAAAGGTTTCTCAATGTCATCCTCGCTCGCTCCGAGTAGGCGCCTTATCTGGCCGAGACGGGCGAAACGGACTCTAAAGCTGAGCGTCAGCCTGGAAAGCAGGCAAGACATCGCAGCGAAGATCAAATTTCACCTTGTCACACTTCCCTGCAGGTCATCTGCTGCGATTGCGCTGGCTAGATCGGATCTAGCCTCTGGGGACATGTCTCTTCAGCCGCTGCCCTGCTTAACACAGACCGACTCACGCTCGCGTTCTGCTGGATGAATGAAGCTGAGAAGGCTTCGTCCCAGAAAAGACATCTTTTGTGCTGCCATGTGCACCGAAAGCACCGGATCAGGATGCACGAAGAGCAGATCGAATCTTGAACCAGGATCCAAACAGCACAAAGCCCAATAGCATCTTATACCGCCGACCCGCTAAGAAGTCATCAGCTGTGTGTCCGTTTTGCATAGATCAAAGTGGATTCTCTTCGCCATTAACTCGATCAGAGAGGTACCTTGTTGCCGGTAGTAGGGGCAACAGACAGGAAATTCTGTGGAACAAAGTTTGGCTCACCGGCACCCCTCGAGAGCTAGACGACGCATTCGATGGCGTGGATCTGGCGCTCATCTACGCTCCAAGCGTTTCAGCTATGCCACGTGAGTATCTTGCTAGGGGGGGGGGGGGGGGGGGCTCTATGAGCTGATCGTGTCGGGATCTTGTCGCTGCCCTGTGGGGGACTGTGTGTGTCCGTTATCTAATCTCCCGCTAAGTGAATGATCTTTGACGCCTGTCCCCTCACCCGGTACCGGTGGTGTGTGATTAAATGTGATCGAACGAGTGATCGAAGAAGTGATCGACGGATGATGACGGCGGGGGGGAAAAAAGGACGGTAAAAAATCTTTTGGGGTTCTCTCTTTTCCCCTCTGGACTCCCCCGCGCGTGTTGGCAGCCGGCCGGCCCAGCTTATTATTATTTAGACTTATTTTTCATAACATTGTTACAGAGACCTCTGTCCTATTCGATACATTGAATGGGCTAACTGCTCGTTGATGGTTCTCTCATGCCAGATAGGATCTGGTCGACAAGACTGACGAGATTCAGTCGCGGTTGGGCGACGTCAAGTGTATCTATGACATGCTTCAACCTTTGTGATGAGATTTCCGACTCTTCTCCCTCGACCCTACCCTCGAGGTGAGCGAATGGCAATTCTGTGGTAGGGTGCAAAGTCAGGACGATGATTGGGCAAGAGTCCCTCAGAATGAGAGGCATGCTTAGACCCATTGACCTCTCGCCAAGCCGTACCGTTATAGGGACAGCGGCGGAGTCTGTCACCGTTTTCAGCCAGAAACATCTCTGCGGACCAACCTAGCGAAAGATCTTCATCGACGAAAGCCTCAGGTTCGGAAGACATTCGTTCCAGCGCGTCAGGCGCAAAGGCACTTATGAACCATGAATTCAGGATGATTTGCAGATGTAGTTGCTGGCACGAAGTCAGCCTGGAACGCCTTTTCTAGGGACCCACGTCAAGCTTGCCTGCAAGGTCCCGCTGTGAGCGTGAGACAGGGACTTGGCCAACAATCAGACCAATGGGTCCAGGCTCTGACATGCTGTATCGCTGCTGATATCCTTTTTGTTGACCTTCGGATGTCAGATGATGCACAAAGTCGGACGCGTAGGCAAAGGTGGAAGTGCGACCTGCTCGATCGCCTTCGAGGCGTGTCTTTCCCATGTCAGGCGAGCGAACACCTAGAGAGCTTACGAGCAATTGTTCCACCCGCATTGAACCATCCCAGCTGGAGATCTTGGCATTTCCGGCATCATTCTGTAGCCATAATCTCCTGACCACCACTCCTTCTGCGATGGAACTGCTCCTTGCGACATACTGTAGAACCCAGTCTGCCGCCGTCCATGGATCAACCACAGCTTCTTGCTGAGGTGCGCGTGAAGTTGAGGGCTTCAGACAGAACTGCACAGGAAGACTGGCATTTCCCGCGAAGACGATCGTCGGAAACAAAGTGTCTGCGAGGTTGTATGATCTTGTCTCCAATCAGCAAAGACCGCGGAAACACTGCTTACCCGGAGGATTTTACCATCGATTCCAGCTCAGACACTACCCTCTCGAGTTCGGGAAACCATTGTTGCCTCTCATCTGCTTTCGCGAGCTTGTCCAGGATCTTGAGGTCACTGAATTCTTTTTCGAGAAGGATGATGCTGTCTTGCGTGGCAGTCAGATTCGCGATCTCGGAGCTACGTGACGACATATTCCACGCAGAAAGATACTGCTCAATCCGACTTTTAAGCACTTTGGCGATCCAATCACTTCTGCCGGTTGAGTCACCATGGACATGATTTGCCGTAAGTTTACTCAGTCTGATGCCGCCGCGGATTTGATCCTCTGGAGCGCTGGAAGATGGTCTCCCGTCCAGTGAAATGTCGTCATCTTCTTCGTTCCCGGGCATCGCATCCGTTTCAAGATCTATGTCGACGACGAATGCTTCTCCAGCAAGAGTCATGGATTGTTTGAAGAGTCCAAACTGCGAGTCCTCGACGTATGTCTGAATGTCGACTTTGGTCGCAATACGCTTGAGCAGTTCCGACGACGACAGCTCCGTCAAGGGTGAGACCAAAGAAGCACCGCTCGCAAAAGACGGAGCACTGGATGCCATGGCTTCTTCTAAGGCGAGAAGACCTGTTTCCTGCTCACAGCTACAGCGATGAGCATGGTGCGCTGAAAGATTCTGCGACTTACATCTCGCGCAGGGCCAAGCTTAGCTTGATGGCCGCTTCGTCGCCTTTGATTCCACCCAGAATCTTTCGAGCTGCGAGTAGGGCTTCCGCTACCTGCTGTAGTGAACTGATCTGAGAGCTGACGTTCGTCTCTCTCGCTTTGCCCTTTCCAGTGAGATTCGGGGGAGCATAGTCATGTTGGAACGGTATGTTCAAGCTCGGATGTCGAGTCAAGTGTGATATTAGTATAGAGTGCAGCTGAGAGGCCAGACTCGGACTTGACATGCTTTCGGGTGCTGTATGTCGGTGTCCTCAACAGACGAACAGGCTGCATGCAGTTGCTCGTGCCCCACCGGCCGCGGCAGGCCGCGCCGGGTCTCAGGCTTATCACGTGACAGATCATCAGATTTTTGAAGTTGTCCGAGACGCAATTGCATTGCATCCACTTCACATATCTTTCAGGAATTGAACAGGTCCACTTGACCCCAGCGCCGGACTGAGGGTAATTATCTGTCTGTCATGGCGATTCAGGGAGAAATCTTTCCGGACAAAGGCAAAGGTCGGTCGACGTCCGCTGCACAAGAGATCCTGCGCTTCTCGTCTCACCGATTCCTGCGCCAACGATTGGTTCTGTGCATACTTTCCGGTCGCTCGATTCGGGTAGACAACATACGACCTGACGACGTACATGTGGGACTGAGGGACTACGAGATCAACCTACTCAGGCTAGTCGAGAGAATTACAAATGGGTCCACGATCGATATCTCCGTCACAGGTGCATACCTCTGCTCACCAGAGCGTCAAAGAGCTCGCTGATTCATTATCCAGGCACATCGTTTGTATTACACCCTGGAATACTACCTGGAGGGAGGCACACCCATACCTGTCATCTGGGTCGCAGTATCGGCTACTACTTGGAGCTTCTCGTCCCGCTGGCACCTTTCTGCAAGAAGCCATTGACGGTAACACTACATGGAATCACAGGTTCAGTCAATACCGACCTCACCGTGAGCAAATCAGCTGTCCATCGCCCTGACTCTCAGGTCGATAGCATAAGGACTGTGACACTGCCTCATCTTCATATGTTTGGCATAGAGGATATGGAGCTAAAGGTACGACGCAAATCAGACCGTAGCTCACCCGCAGATAATAAAGCGGGGTTCAGCTCCCCTGGGTGGAGGTGAAATCACCTTCTCATCACCCATTGTCCGCCATCTCAAGACCATACAGGTCGTGGATCCTGGCAAAATTGGCAAGCTAAGGGGCATAGCGTAAGTCTAGAGAGACACAACCCGCCACTGAACAGCTCTCAGTTATTCCACACGGGTTTCCCCACAATTTGCGAATCGCATGGTGGAAGCTGCTCGGGGAATATTGAACACATTCGTGCCAGATACATACTTGTACACCGATGTCTTTAAAGGCGAAGAATCTGGAAAGTGAGCCTAGGTGTTTTGCAGCCGCTGAACTCAGATCTCCCGGATTCGGCATTACACTGGTCGCTCAAAGCAGCACTTATACCCTTCACTCTGCAGAAAGTTCCTCCGCGACGAGTCGGATACCAGAAGAAGTAGGGGTACGTGCAGCCAGGCTTCTTCTCAAAGAGGTCCAAAGTGGCGGATGCGTCGATTCTCGCCACCAATGGCTGGTCCTCTTGTTTATGGCCTTGGGCAAGGAAGATGTCGGCAAATGTCTTTTTGGCCAATTGACCAGCAACACGTGAGTCTAAGTCTATACTCAAAGCCTTACACCTCTCAGTGTCCAATTTATGCGCGACATGCAAGCATCATTGGGGGTACGATTCAGAATCACCGATGCCGGCTCAAATCTATTACTCCTGAGTTGTTTGGGTGTAGGCTACAGCAATGTCAACAAGAGGGTCGACTGATCGCTTGTTGTATGCGTCGTATGCACGTCGAGGACTCCTGTGCCCTTCATGCACAAAAGATCTACCTTGCGGTGTCCCGCAAATGCCATCACGAGTTTTTGCTTCCGTTTGCCTCGTGCCATTTCGCCTCTAAATAAAAGACCATCTAAGCGGTTACAAAGACGCCGTCACAGCTACTCTGCTTCTCGTGGGGACTTCGTCTGCCCATTAGACAACTGCGAAGCCATGTCTCAAGTCCGAGCAGTGCATACGTTCACGGCTGAGCATGGCGATGAGCTCGACTTTGCGGCTGGGGAATTGATCGATGTGATTGAGAGAGACGAGGGCTTTGGAGATGGCTGGTGGAGGGTGAGCTCAACTCTATCCGGCCTGGCATTGACGACAGGGTCGGAACGCGCGCGGCGAGGAGGGGCTCTTCCCTGCCACCTATATTGAGGAGCTCAGTCTTGAGAAAAAGGAGACGGAACCGAGTCCAAAAGCCTCCCCCATACCGACTCCGCTAGAGGAGACCAAACCCTTGAACGACAAAGCCGAACCTCGGGAGAAGACTCCAGAACCTGAATCCATGGATCAGACGATTGCTTCTGTTCAGACCGCCATTGAGACGATGGGTCAGCCTTCGCAAGAGGAAGAACTGGGCGTCGGTCAAGACATGCGGGCGCGTTTGGCAGCGCAGGCTAAACTCGCCAACGACAACAGGGAGAAACAGCGCGCTAGCGGTGGAGTGACGGGGTTGATATATTCAGACGAGAGTGACGATGAGGAAGAGCCAAAGCGCGAGGAGAATGGCTCTATCACCCGGTCGCATAGCTCCAGTGCTCCATCGAGCAGAGCAGTCGCCAATGAACTACAACCGCCGTTGTCCCTGCCTGGGACGCCTGTTAACCAGGGCAACCCCAAGTCATGGAGTGTCGAAGATGTCGTCAAGTGGGCCAAGTCAAAAGGTTTCGATGAGGGCATATGTGCCAAGCTAGAAGGTGAGCTCTTATCGCCAATGCTGCTTGCTGACGACGAAGAGCACGAAATTTCTGGCGATCTGCTACTGGAGCTGGATGCCAATCTGTTGAAAGAGTTGGATATCCCTCAGTTCGGCAAACGATTGAAGCTTGCGCAAGCAATCAATGAGCTGCGACAACCGGTTGCTTCTCCATTACAGAGAGGTATGAGCGCGCCACCGACTGCTCTCGTCGCACAGACACCCGCTGGATTATCACCGCGAATTTCAGAGTTCAGCGAGAACCAGGACGATGCTTGGAAAGACACACGAAGGACAACTTCCGGCTCTGGCAACATGGCACCGCCTGCCACAACGATGGGGACGATCCCCGAACGTACAATCAGCGTCCCATCCAGTCCCATGACGCCAGCATCGTCTGCCACTAAGCGTGAATCTACCGGATCCTCTAGTCACAAAAAGAAGAGCAGCATAGACGGCAAAGATCGCTTAAGCTTCTTCTCACGCAATCGAAAACCGGCTCCGTGAGTGACTTCAAAACGTTTCTTGAAGTTGACGCGTTGTCTTACCCCTGATTGCTTCCCATATAATGTGTGTCCTTTCGCATGACAGCACTGCATCGCCTGGTGACACTCGCGCTCGTCTCGGTGCGACTACTCTAACCCATCAAATCCAACCTGTAACTCCTACCTTCAACCGTGCAGCGTCTGGTGGTGCCAAGGCTCTGCAGCAAATCGGTACGCCAGACCACTCCGGCTATATGCGGAAGAAAGGCGAACGCTACGGAAGCTGGAAGATGAGATTCTTTGTCCTCAAGGGTTCTCATCTTTACTACATGAAGAGCGCCGACGAGGATCGTGTCAAGGGAAATATCGATTTGCGAGGCTACCGCGTGATAATGGATGAGAACGCCCATCCGGGTTCATACGCCTTCAAATTGGTCGGAAATGACAAACCACATGCCTTTTCCTCGTCTGAACAGTCTACGGTAAGGGAGTGGATGAAGGCTCTCATCAAGGCTACTATTGCTCGAGATTACACCGTGCCTGTGACTTCATCTTGCAACATTCCCACCATTCCCCTCGCGGAGGCGCAAGCGATGAGCCCGAGGCCACCTTCACCCGCCACCCGAGAAGCCACTCAGCGAGCGACAAGGCGGGAGAACACGAATCAGCTGACGGCGCATGATGCCAGCGTCTTGATGAGTCTTGACGCGGGTAAGAGGGTCAGCTTGCCCTCGCGACCCAGCCGTGAATTACGCAGCCCGTCAAATAACAACTTGGTGAGGCAGATCAAAGTCATTGATGCTGACTGCGCAGGACCCGGGACGCTCAGACGAATTGGTCAAGTTTGTGAATGATCATCTACCATCCCAGTATCCACGAGCTTCGACCATTCCCGACTCCTTCGTATCGGGCGAGGTCGTTTTCCTACTTGTTCGCCACCTGTCAGGGATTGAACCGAATCCTCCCGTACCTCCTAATGCGTTCGCACCTGAAGATGGACAGCCTAGCATTTCGGGCTTGTTCGCCATGATGGACATTTTGATCGATGCAGGAGTGGACACTGCTGGGGTAAGCATTAATGATGTGAGAAACGGGGATTCAGAAGCGATTGCGAGGCTGGTGGAGAGTGTCCGCGAGTGGTCTCGCACCAGGTCAGGTCCATAGTCTGTGTGATTCGTGGGACAATGGTCATCCTGGGGAATGAGCACAGGACGGAGACTATCTTTTTATCCATGGCTTTGTGAGATCCCGGGCGAGGTCGACATTAGAAAGTTTGGGAGATCATCTTTTTGCTAATTGGGGGATTACCTTTTTTTGTGTCTGGGAGAGAGAGAGAAAAACCTAATGAAAAATGAAACCTCGTGCCTGAACTCTTGTGTCGTCACCTCTCGTCGCTCCCCCGCCGCCGCTTTCCCGATAAAGGAAAGAATTGGGAAGCGCGGGAGAACTTGCTACTCTGGTATTTAACGTATCCGAAAACGAGGGGACTCACTGAACTGACCTTAGGCTTTGAGATTCCTCACAGGATTGACTGATTCCCTCGACTTGATCCCTCCTGCCTTTCTCTCAGAGCCTTGTGTCTCCCGTGTAGGCTCACACGCAGCCGGCGTACTGTCACATCATGGTCTCCACCAGACCCTCCCCAGCTCCTGCCAAGGGCAGAATGGCCTATCCCTCTGCCTCCAACTATACTCCAGGCGATGTTGACAATTCTCCCTCATTCCTCGGCTCAACGTCGCCTCCCACGGATGCAGACAGAGAGAGGGCTCAAGGCCTCAAGCTATGGTGGAAGGCTTTTCGCGATCAGGGCCCGGCCGAAGGGCCAAGAGTCTTTGGTGTACCGCTGTCAGAATCGATCAAATATGCGTCTGTCCAGATTTCAACGGCCGCGGAAGACGGTTCTTTATATGTCTGGGGGTGGGTCATAACGGGGTCGTCTGTGGAACTGACGAGTCAGCGTGATCCCGGTGGTCGTCGCCAAGTGCGGTCTCTACCTCAAAGAGAATGGCACAGAAGTAGAGGGTGCTTTCCGAATATCTGGTAGCACCAAGCGAATGAGGGATCTGCAGGCAGTCTTTGATTCTGGCCCGAAGGCATGTTATCTGTTGCCATTCAACGACTCTATTCAAACTGTCTGCTAATCTGTGGTACTACAGTATGGGAAGAACATCAACTGGAAGGTATTGCCATACACCACCCATGATGTCGCGACCATTTTCCGGCGGTAGGCTCTTACTCTGGAAGTCAGTAGCTCACACCATCAGGTTTCTGACTCAAATGCCTGAGCCCATCATCCCCTTTGAATTTTACGATCAAGTACGTTTCGTCGATCTGTGACAATGCTCATGGTTATCAGTTCCGAGAAGGGCTGGACGCGGAAGCTGTGCAGGAAACAATTGACCGCTACAAAGAACTGATCCGAGCCCTACCCCCCGTGAACCAATACCTCCTGCTCTATGTTCTCGATTTGCTACACGTATTCGCCAACAACTCGGAACAGAACCTTATGACTGCACCGAGTAGGTCATCTGGTAATCTGGCAACTGACAGCGTAGATCTGGCCCTGATTTTCCAACCCGGAGTGCTGTCGCACCCTGTCCATGTGATGCGCCCTCGAGATCATGTCCTATCCCAACAGGTATTGGAATTCCTGATCGAGAATCAAGATCACTTCCTCATTGGCATGCAATTGGCGAGTTTCTTCTCGCGCTACGTAAGAGTTAAGCTGACCTTCTGGACAGCCCAAGAGGGACACTAAATCCCCGTCTATCCTCTCTTCCCGCTCGTCTACCCCGCCACCATCCGTACGCATGGTCAAAGCCGACCCTGATTTCATGCTACCGTCCGATTCTGATGACGAAGCTCCCGCCGGGGGCTACTACGTTGTAGAGAGCTCTGGACGAAAGCCCGTCTCCGCGACTCAGCCAGAGTATTCGGCGCCGAAGATTGAGCCTAGCCTGATACCGAGTAAGCCGGCGCCAGTCGCATACACCTCGAACGACATCATGGATCCATCAGACTCGGACGATGATGCCCCTCCAGGCGGCTACGAAGTTCGCATCGGTGACCCTGCTCGTGCTCGAGCGGCATTCCTCACGAGGACTGCAGTAGCGGGCAAGAGCAGAGCGGCAGCTCCCTCTCCTACACCTAGTAGCATTGCTCGAAGGCGGACGCTGCCCGCAGGTCACTCTTCAGGCTGGAAGGCGAGGCGAAAGGATCAGGCCGTGAAAGAGGCCCCGGCCTGAGAAAGGGCTCGGGCTGACCTCCAGCCCCTCCCGTACTCCTCTTTATCTTGATGGACAATTGTAGAAAAGGGTCGTGAGATGCATGTATCCAAAGGTGAATCAAGCTGTGCCACTCTAATTCCAGGCGGCAATATGGAACATTTTTGATTCCGTTTTCGCGTTGAAGACTCCGCCACCATATTTCAGCCCCGACCAATTCAACCTTCGCCCCCTCATCTTACTCCTCATTCCAGGTGTTCTGTAGCATCCAGCCGTTCACAGAGCCTCGCATCATCTCTTTCTCAAAAGCGACGGATTATCATGGATATTGACAAGTCACTCGAAGAGGTCGGTCGGCGCCCCGTTAATTTTCCATCAGTTCAATCACTCACGCTTCCACGAAGATCATTGCGTCCAAGCCTCGTCGCGGGAGGAATGGACGAGGTGGAGCACGCAGAGGTGCATCAGCGCCTCAATCAGGAGCTCGAGCTCGATATGCTGGGCAGACGCCAAAATCTGCTGCGACCGCTCCCCCCGCTAAAGCCTTCGCCGCGGACGCTATGAAGATTATCATCAGCAACTTACCCAACGACGTGACTGAGGCCGCAGTTAGGGTGAGTCAGAAATGACCAGATCAGGACTGATTCTGTAGGATCTTATGCAGTCCACAGTCGGGCCCGTCAAGTCCGTTCAGATGACCTATACGGCTACTGGCAAGAGCACAGGACAGGCCACGATCCTCTTCAAGAACAAGGGAGACGCGAACAAAGCTCATGCTTCATGTGAGCCTAGATCATGGTCATACAGCTAAACGTCCAGATCACAACAGAATGATTGACAACCGTGAGGATTGAACCTAATCTGCTTCATTAAAAACACTCACTGAACATGGCTCTCATTTCAGAGCGCCCGATGAAAGTGGAGATCGCTCTTGATCCCAACCAAATGGTCTCCCTCGCTTCTCGTGTCGCCCCAGCGGCGCCTACCCGAGGCAAAGCTGTCAGCAGGGGCCGAGGCGCTGGTCGTGCTCGAAATCCTCGCCCTGCCAAAAAGTCGGCAGAGGAGCTTGACGCGGACATGGCGGTACGTCACTGACTGTCAAGGTTGCGTCTGCTAAAGCATTGCATGTTATCTACAGGCGTACAAATCGACTGACGCTTGAGAAAAATTATGAGTTATCAGGGTTCTTTGTATGCATCTGGTCATGCCCCTCTGGGGATCGATGACCACACTTGAGTGAACGACACTACAGACACGCCAGACACGCGTTTCGCTTCCTGGACTCGCACGATGAAGTTGATTAAGATCGCGAAGAACAAAGCCACGCAAATCGCGAGCGGGCCCCATACAATGTCTGCAGTGGTCAATGAGGGCCAGGGGGTGAGCACCCACCGAAGCTCCCCGCGTCACGAGCAGAGATCATGGTCAAACGTCTCTGAAAGATGATCCAGCCGTATATCAAGATACCAGCGGAGCTTCAGGACTTCAGCACGGCGCGAATTAGCCTGCACTCACATGATAGCATATGCAAGGGCGAACCAACGAGCCATGGAATCCTTAGCTCCAAGTAATAGTCCAGAGGCGATACTCGACAAGAGTAACCCAGTCGAGACGTAAGAAATGAAGGTTCTCTCGTTTGCGAACCAAACCTTGGCCTCTACCTTGACAGGTGTAGGGATTTTCTCTGTCGGCTGAGGTCAGGACCAAAAGGAAGGTCACAATCACGCACTTGGAACGCGTAGACGCATTGCAGGGTCATCGATAGAATGCAGGTCATTGACCAAAGGTCGGGCAGGGCTGTTCCGTTTGATCAAACATGATGCCTCAGTCTAAGACGTACTCATCAGGGATACGATCGGCTCGTTTGCTCTTGAAGCGCATTCCGGCGCCTTTTGGAGGCAAGAGCTTGGTAGCTCCAGCGGAGAATCTACAGATTGAACTATGAGCATCCCACTGTACATTCATCTTTGGCTCTCTCACGGTTGGAAGAATCGGTCGTATAGATTCTGATTGGAGCTGGAGGATGGCATGGCTGTGGAGTCCTATCGATCAAGGTGAGCAAGTTCGGAAGTCAGAAGGTAGCGTAACGCCTACCTGAGAGTTATCGTTGGCTCCCTGTACTTGCTGTTGGGATGGCATGGTGGTAGTGCATGCACAAGTAGCAGACTCCGTCAGGCGCAAATGGATGCGGTCCATAGCACGTGCGTGACGCCTCTAACGTTTTAAAGGAAAGATATGATCATAAAGTGCCACATAAAATATTCTGTCATATCGGCGTTATCTCCAACCCCCTTCCCATTCCCCCCCTTCCCCTCCCTCCACGCCCGCGTCCCACCTCGTACTCGCAACTGTCTTTGCCACGTTCTCCTCGTTCTTCCTCCTAGACCACAACGACCCGTCAGAGTAGTGCACACGCTCTCGACCCTTCCCTCTTCTCCTTAATCCATCGTTCGATCTCTGTAAGATGGGTCTCTCCGTCAGTCGACTGCTTCAAGGCCTTTTCGGCAAGAAGGAAATGCGTTAGTCAAACAATCCCCAATGCTCTTCACATCGAGGCTTAGGAGACGAGCCATCGCTGACTGGATCGACATTTAGGTATTCTGATGGTTGGTCTCGATGCCGCCGGTAAAACCACCATTTTGTACAAGTTGAAGTTGGGAGAAATCGTCACAACCATCCCCACAATTGGTGCGCGCATTGGTTTCAGCCAGGGCACGCGACTGACGATGTGTATTTTTTAGGATTCAATGTCGAGACTGTCGAGTACAAGAACATTTCCTTCACGGTCTGGGATGTCGGTGGTCAGGACAAGATCAGACCGCTATGGCGTCACTGTCAGTTCCGCAGCCCATCAGCTTGTCGCGCCCGGTCAACTACTGATAAGCCGTTCAGATTTCCAAAACACTCAGGGTATCATCTTTGTCGTCGATTCCAACGATCGGGAACGTATCACCGAGGCTCGCGAGGAACGTGAGTTCGCCTAGACTAGCACTGCTTGCTGACAATATGACAGTGCAACGCATGTTGAGTGAGGATGAGTTGCGAGAC
Source organism: Kockovaella imperatae (assembly GCF_002102565.1). Taxonomy (NCBI): domain Eukaryota; kingdom Fungi; phylum Basidiomycota; class Tremellomycetes; order Tremellales; family Cuniculitremaceae; genus Kockovaella; species Kockovaella imperatae. The sequence goes on from NW_019028944.1 coordinate 750,680, forward strand.
GCCCTCCTCTTGGTCTTTGCCAACAAACAGGTGAGTTTCCGTCACTTGGACTTTCAAGCTGATCGTGCAGGATCTTCCCAACGCCATGAATGCCGCCGAGATCACAGACAAGCTCGGACTCCACTCCTTGAGGCAAAGAGCTTGGTACATCCAGGCTGCATGTGCTACCTCTGGAGATGGTTTGTACGAGGGCCTTGAATGGGTGAGTGGCCATGATCCACCATCGCTGAAGCAATCATCCCAGCTCGCCACCAACCTGAAGAAACGGGGTCAGTAGAGGTACTAGGGGTGGCATGCACGAGTCTACGCATCAGTTCGTCACTGAAGCACATCTCCTATTCCAACCTCGATTTGTAAATTCTCTCTCACTTCGAAACTCTCATTTTGATTCATGGCTTCGACGACCCTTTTTTGACCAGCACCAAAAATGCATAGCTGCTGCATCGAATCAGTCCCCCTTCTCGTTCTGACAGGGCTTCCGGATGTCTTGCTGGAGCATGCATGCCAGCGACTGTCTATGCTATTACGTAATTAGTCTCGCGTGCGTGGACAGGTACGCGTTGCCCCCATCTCCGATCTGGTTTGAATATCTGAAGATCGACGACCCAGACAGATGCTTTGACTGGAAAAATTAATCTCACCTTTCTCTACTACTACTTTCTCACGAAGAGAGGCGGCGCGGGTGCGGACGGGCGGGAGAGTCAATTCACCATTCACCGTATAATAATCATCATTGGATCTCAACTTCTACGTCGTTCACCATCATCCACGAACTTCCATCCGTCAAGTATCTGGCCCCGTTCTGCTCTCAATCCTCGACAAACGACCATTCACCACACTCCAGGTCGCAGCGGCCGCCCTCGATTCCTTCAAAATCAATTGCCGGTCCAGAAAGTGTGATCGGCTAGAGAAAAGGAAAAGGAGGCACAGAAGAAGGAAAGTGTGCGTGACAAACCTCTTCTTGGTAGACACTTCTAGCTTGGAACTCAGACACATCGTCTGGAACGGTCACTGCTTCACACTGCGGAGTTGGATTCTCTGTGCCCTTCAACAACCAATCGGAACAGCAGTGACAGCAATTTGAAGAGTCCTCCCACTAACCAACACACATCACCTCGTGAATCTCGGACTGGCCTTCAGGCCGGTTCAAGTATTTATGCTCTGCTGGGCTTGAAACCGCCAAAACTAAGAGTCCAAGTCGAGCTAAGCTATCCGGCTCGGAATTCGAGGTGGGGAGGATGGCAACGGAAGATGTTCAGGGGACGTCAAAATCTGCAGGCGAAAGTCCTAACGCAGTCGGCTCCTCTGAGGCTCCCGCTCGACCCAGGAAGTCAAAGGGAGTTGAGCCGAACAGCAGTCGTGAGTAACATTCGCTTCTTCCAAGCGCCTGAAGCTTCTGAAGCTGATTCTTGTGAAGGCGAACAATACAACGCCCCCTTCCCGTCCCCGCTACATCCCTCTTCCTCATCAACCACATCGGACGAGTCCTCCTCGTTGTCACCATCAGACTCCACACGCAAAAAGAGTCTTCAGGGCAGCAGGGAGCGCCAGGGATCTTCCACACCCTCAACCTCGGTATTCTCTACCCCAGACGATCCCAAATCTTTGACCGACCCTTTTCAGAGGTTATCGGTCACAGATGCCGAGAACCCTGTCGGATCCCTGCCAGATGCCACACCGTCTGAACCAGTCTCCACCCCGTCCACATCAATGGGGGTCACCACGCCTTCGTCATCCGCACCAAGCGTCGTCTCCAGCTCAGAAGCGCACGACCTACTTGGGCCTTTGCCGCCGAGCCAATACGCGGTAGAGCGAGCCTCATCAAGCAGACAGGGGGGCATGACCTTATCGAGTCATGGTGGAGGCAGCGGACCCCGATTACCCTTGCCATCCCCTCCAGCGTCCTGGGGCATCAGCGAACTCATCTCAGGCTCTCCGTACCATACCGCCGTCACCGATTCTTATTTTGCACCGATGCAGCAATCGGATACATCTCAACCGAGTCGGACTGGGTCGTCTTCGCGGCGACCCCCTGCATACTCGCCGTTCCGGACGTACTACGGAGAAAACAGTAGACCGTCAAGCCATCAACGACCTCTGTCCGCTGAACAAAGTTTACTCTTCGATGGCACGCCCTCTCCTTCTTCAGTCTATGAAATTTATGAACATCCCACCCCCAAGCCCCCCTCCGATCCAGCTTCCTCTCCATCTCACGAGAGTCGCAGTAGTCGGAAAAGCCCTCGAGTCCGCAATGTCGGACCTGTCTTGGCTCCTCATGGCTCATTCACTTCGACTAAAAGTCGAAGGACTCCACCAGGAAGCACCCGAAGTTCCGCCAATTCCGCCGTATCAGATCCTCAGCAATATGCTGCGGCACATCGCAACACCGTTCCGGATGGGATGACTCCTGATGAGGCTGACGCGCTGAGACGTGCTGCAGCAAAGGGAGACCAATTAGCAATGTACAGACTGGGCTGGAGAGCAGACACACCCCTGGACAAACGATATGTCCTGGGATCAGTAGAAGACGTTTGGGGATCAGTATCTCCGTGAGTAGCACCGTCTCGAATGCGGCTTAACGTCTCAGATATGCCTCCAGTACCCGCAGATCCTCAAAATCATCACACAGCTCTGGTTACTTCGGCGCTGTCACTTACTCATCGGCAGAAGGCTCCGCCTCCCAACATCCACCAAATCGAGCATCGCATGCCTCGACGCCTCATCCGAATGACGGCTCTGGAGTACAGTGACAGCGCACAATCTCCCTCACTCTTTGGAGTCTACCTTACTCTTTGGATATCAAACATCTCGGAATACCGATGCCACCTAGCATACGGATGCTTGTTCTCCTGCCACCAGGCAGATATGTTATTGCTAATCACTGTGACGCTTATGCATTCAAATAAGTGCAGTCTCAAAGGCCTCTGCGGCTCTGTCCATTGCCTAGACATTCTGACGGCATAAGGCGACGAAAAGATGTCCATGGCACGGGACCTGCAAGACCGCTGACTCTTCCACTCAGTTAACTCAGATTGCGAAAACGTTAAGCAGGTCATCTTGCCTGGAAGGCAGATTTTCTGAGAGTCTCGCTGGAAATCTCGATCAAGAACAAGCATGAGCGAGGCTCTCACGTCAATACCTCCTTCCCGAGGCGTCCCATGCAAGGTTGCCAATGTTTGCCGGTCGAGTGGGTCCGGCGTTACGGCTTTAAGACCATGGCTCCGTCCCGTGCCACGGCTGACATCAGCTCATATCTGCCTCGTCTGCATGACCGTGACTCCATGGATGGATAGGTGCTTCACGCCCCTTCCAGAAATATTGGGACTTCACGGTCATTCAAGTGGAGACTTGCTCGATTACAGCCCAGCTAAATGCAAATAGTCCGGGTGTACCAGTCTCTGAGACCTGTAATCACATCATTCGCTCGTCGGGATTGAAAAGTTGTTGGGAGAGCACAATAACTCGCTGTGCTATTGGAGCCTCAGGAATTCACCCTTCTACTTATGAGAAGCTGGTGCCAGAGGTGGCTATGTATCAAAATTGAAATGAGGTGACCGGAAGATCTCGATGCATGCTCTGTGAAGCATCGGTCATGCGAGTGTTAAACCTGAACTCTATGACGAATGATAGTCTGATCCCCCGAGGTGAAGATCTGCGCACCAAATAAACGGTCATATGCAACAAGTACATGCTGGAGAGGGACTGACAAGGTTGCCGGACTGGGTGTAGTCATCACCTCAGGTCGCTTCAATGGAAGATTGACACAAGCTGGGCCTGCGGTTGTCGATATGAGCTTAGAGTCGTGCAGCCTCGCATAGTAGATCTAAATGTCTATGCAGGCGAGACAGCTAAGTCACAAGCTTGGGTGCTCTGGCTCGGAGTCGCTGCTTTCTTATTCCTTGCTAGCACTTCTCATTTGGACAAGAAAATCGAAGCTTTCGCGACACCTAGTGGTATGACCCCATCGGGCGCCTCGGACATCCTTTAGCCAGAGTGAACACCCGCCATTTGACAATAGCACGACATCTAACTACCCTTTAATGGAGCCACTGCATCGTTTTTGAGCTCTGATGAATCGCCTGATACAAACGTCTAGCTGCTAACTACACTTCCCGGAGCTCAAAAGCGTTGGTCGACTTGTTCTATGTATTCCACAGAATGCAAGCCGAGATCACGAGATGCTCTCCTGGTCAATATGTATATTTGTTGTCTATGAGCTATGTGGCTCGACATTCTACTTGGAAGATCGCTCAAGGTGAATTTTCGAGCGGGGTAGCTTTTAGTTCCTGGCTTTCTCAGCCTCGGAGAACTCGTCGTGGATTGAAAATCAACTCAACAGAGAACTCATCTTGAGAAAAGTTCGATCTGCCACTCCTCATGTCTCTCGAATGCTTGGATTCTTCCTAGGTGATGATGAGGTATGCATCAAAGTCAAGACATGCCGTATCACCCTCATCACCGACATGGGCGAGACCAGTTGGTCCTACCCTGAATGCACGACGCTGTTCAACTTTGACGTGGGCTGGTCGACAGATGCAGACTATCAATTCATCGGCAGGAGCTGGCAATGAGGCCAGACCCAGACAGTCCTCTATCATCCGATCACCGTCGAGGGCACGTCTGATGTCTGGGTTGCGGAGATAGGACGTCGTGCTGCACATATCACTCAGCTCATGTTCAAAGCGACCGACGACGATCATGCACACGTGATCACAGCGGACATGGACGATGGGGACGGCAACGGGGGGAAGTCGCTGGATGATCACCTTGTCAAGATGGCAAAAGCAGAGCTTGAGGCTCAGCGCAGGCGGCGGCAGGCCATGCTGGAGACTCGTCTGGCCAAGCAAATGCGAGCTTTGGTGGATGTGGAGGTGGACGAGGTGGAAAAAGAGGAGCCGTCCGACAAGTAGGAGGCTCAGGATTAGGACGCGGACGAGGACGAGGATGAGGATGAGGAGGAGATGGGCGACGGGGAGGTGGACCATGCGGTGGACAAGGAGATGGGCGACGGGGAGGACCACCCGGAGGACCAGGAGGACGCCGACGAGGACATGGTCATGGATTTGGTGTGAGTATGCTTCGATCCGGAGGCTTGCTGACGTCAACAGAGACATATAATGTCATGATGCTAATCATGAATACGGTACAAGACAGACGCTTCTTCAGGCTCCATACAACCTCCTGTGGTTTCTCAGCTCTTCAGCCTTCTCCCAACCTCCCATGATCCAACGCCTGAGGTCCCAATCATTGCCAGGCATGCTATACTGTGTCTGCCACCATTCAAATGAAAGATCATCTTCCATGGCAGCGGTAAAATTGGCAAAACTCCTGTCTCCAGCTTTGATCTTGTCCTTCGCTGACATCGCAGGTGCGGGTGCCGGTGCTGGTGCAGGTGCAGGTGCAGGTTGGACTGGAACCGGAGACGTCGATGGACTCATCAAGGGACATTTAGGCTTTGGAGGACCAGTCGGCTTTCGAGGACCAGTCTTCGGGACTGTCCGTCTCTTCTTTGCTGGACGATCCACAGCGGGAGTCGCAGCTGGACGAGTCGCAGCGGTCGCAGCGGGGCGGGTCGCAACTGGAGTCGCAGCTGGACGGGCCTCAGCTGGACGGGTCTTGACGGCTGGACGGGGCGGCTCCACCCGGTCTGAAGCGGAGCTGATCGTACTGATGGCATCTTGAGCGTATTGATCGACTCGGATCTCAGCGGAGCTGATAAAGTTGCAGGTCGTCCAAGCATGTTGATCGACCGAGTCTGCAGAGTTGCTGATCGAGCTCGTGGCTTCCTGAGCTTGTTGATCGACCGAGTCCGCAGCTTTGCTAATGGCATCTTGAGCTTGTTGATTGACTCGGATCTGAGCGGCGCTCATACAGTTGAGGGTCTTCTGAGCGTATTGATGGACCGAGTTTGAGGAGGAGCTGATGGAGCTGATTTCATCTTGAGCTCGTTGATCAATTTGGATCTGAGCGGAGATGATAAAGTTGCGGGTTGTCAGAGCTTTTTGATCGACCGAGTCGGCAGCTTTGGTGATCGAGCTCATGGCTTCCTGAGCTTGGTGACTGACTCGGTCTGAAGAGGTGCTGATCGAGTTTGTGGCTTCCTGAGCTTGTTGATCGACCGAGTCTGCAGCTTTGCTGATCGAGTCCATGGCTTCCTGAGCTTGTTGATTGACTCGGTCTTGCACAGCTCGCTCCTGCTCCTCCATTCTCTCCCTGCACGCTCGTTCGGTCTCCTGCATCTGCCTCAACCGCTCCTCCATCTGGATCGAACGGTCTTGCACAGCCTGCTCCATTTGGCTCATCCTGTCCATGCTTGCCCGCTCCATCTGCTTCATCTTGGCCACTCGCTCCGTCTCCATCCGCCTCAATTGCTCCGAGCGCTCCGTCTCCATCCGGGCCATCCTCTCCATGCTCGCCCGCTCCGTCCGCGTCAACCGCTCCACAGAGGCTCGCTCCATTTCCTCCATCTGCGTCACTCGCTCCCGCTCCATCTGCCTTGACCGCTCCGACCAGGCCCGCTCTGCATCCGCCAGTCTTCGCTTGCTCGCGTCTACATCCGTCTCCCAAGAATCATAACCCTCTCGAGCCTTCTCCATGATCTCATCCAAGACGTCCCCTGCATCCTGCCCCTTGGCCTTGACAGCCTCGACTCCAGCCCTGATCTCAATGGCCGCGTCCTCGACCCGGGCCTTGACCTCAATGGCTGCACCCTCGACATCTTTTGCGACATCTTTCGCCGCAGCCTCGACCCAGGCTTTGATCTCAACGGCCGCATCCTCAACTGCGGTCCTGATCTCCACAGTCGCAGCCTCGACTCCAGCCCTGACCTCCACAGTCGCAGCCTCGACCTGGGCCTCAACCTCAGCCTTGATGTCCGCAGTCGCAGCCTCGACCATAGGCCTGACTCCAGCTTTGATCTTCACGGCTGCATCCTTGACCCGGGCCTTGACCTCAACGGCTGCACCCTCGATATCTTTTGCCGCAGCCTCGACTCCAGCCTTCACAGCATGGACCTCCATTGCCGCATCCTCGATCACCTTCACCTTCTCCACGGCATCTTTTGCCACCGCCTCAATATCATTCAACGCGCCCATATACCACTCTTTCAGCCCGTCCATCTGCTCAGCATCATCCTGCATGGCTTGCAGGACGTGCTTGGCTTGATCTCGAGCCTTGAGTAGGGTGTTTGGACGACGGGGAGGTGATGGAGGGGTTGATGGACGGGGAGGTGATGGACGGGGTGATGGTGATCGGCAAGGGCAAGGAGGGGACGGAGGGGACGGAAGTGATGACAGAGGTAATGGCTTTAAGCGAGATCGGCAAGTTTGACGGATTGATGGTGATGGCGCCGACGAAGGGATGAGGATCTTTCATCAGAGCCGTTCTCTCATTTGCTCACCTCTGCACCCCGAGCCGCCACCCGGTCCATTATCCTCTTGGCCACCCCCAAACTTGACTGCACCTCCTGCACCTCCTCGCGGCGTACATGCAGCTGGGATGAGCTCATGTGTTGGCTAGCACTCACTGTCCGCCCGGCATTGTCGGCATTGTCAGCACCGTCCGAAGCGAGGTCCGCTACGAACCCCTGATCGTCAGTCATGCGAGCAATCTCTACCCACCTCCTGTTGTCTCAGAAGTCTTCTTTCTACCCCTCTCGTCGGTGTCACAAAGTTTGGGGACGATTCCATGACATTGGGATAGGAAGCTTGTCTGGTGACGGGTGCCATGGTGTATAGTTGAATGTTGAAGAATGAATGGTGAACAATAAAAATCAATCACGTCTTAAATATCCATAACCGCCTCATTCCTCATCATTCCTCGTTCTCATTTGACCATCATCATGAGCCAAAGCAACTATCCAATCGACTTTGTCCTGCACACATACCTCTTCAAGGGCCTCCGGTACGGGAGGGTCCGATGGGCTGATCACAGCATTTGACATGACGAGGTGGTCGCGCTCAACGGGGGCAAGGTGGGTTGTCATGGGACGTCGACGCTAAGGTCAAAAGGACAAAATACCACAGACAGTCGTCAACCACTTCAACTTGCCGCCCAAAGGCCAACGCATCACCTGGGGGAGCACATATGAGTGTGTGACCGATGCAGAGAGCTGCATGAAGCTCGGCAAATTGCTGGTAGAAGGGATGGGCTTGGTGCAGTGGTGGATGACGTTTGCAAAGTCAAAGGGATGGACGGATCAGCTTGCAGATGTCACGGAGGTCGTAGAGCAGATGAAGTCGGAGTGGACGGCGTTCAGAAAGCTATACAGGGACTATGTGAGTAGTGGGACGGGCTTGAGCTGAGCTGAGCTTGTCGAGAAACTCCCATGTCCATCCATTCAATCTATCCCCATTCCTCTTGCCGCATCGTCGTCCAATTGCACCATTGCGACCAATTGCACCATTGCGACCAATTGCACCATTGCGACCAATTGCACCATTGCGACCAATTGCACCATTGCGACCAATCCCTTTGAGCACAACTTGATCAGTCTCAACCTCATGTCCCAGAAGGTCAAGTTTGTGGCGTTCAAGAGTGAGGATCACGATGTGATGAGGCAGGGGTATCAGTTCTCTGGCTTTGTGCAGGATCTTCATGGGGGCGATTTCTAGAGCTTGATGAGAGCGGCGATCAGGACGTCTGCAGGGATATCGTCAAGATATTAGTGGATGGGACGGATGTGATGTGTGGACTGAACAGCGAGGATATCGGGCGATTGACGTGAGTGACGAGCTCTGTCCGAGCTCCTTCTTACCGAGCTCCATCTCACCCTGCTCCAGAACGTACAAGATGTCGCTCCACCACCACCTCCATCGAGCCAACAAAACCTCCTGGCTCTTCATTTGTGGAGACAGGATTGTGCGAGAGATCGTGAAGAAGCTCCCAGTCGAGCTCTTCCCACCACCTTCGACCTCTACCCTTCCCAAAGTCGACCACACCGTCCCTGCCGACGTGTCCTTTTACCTCGCCTCCCTCCCTGTTGACGGGCAAAAGAATGCAAGACTCAGGTCCGAGGTCTTGAGGAACCCCGAAGGTAATGCACCTCCACCACCCCCAAGGATCTATGCCGATCATGACCTCGATGTCATGCTGCCAGAGGTGCTGGAGGCTTTGGAGGATGTCATGGAGCCTTTCACAAAAGAGGGGTTCTCGCAGGTGCTGCCGAGGGTCAGGAGGATGATGGATAGGCTGAGGGACAGGGTAGAGACGGGCCCAAGGTCGAGGCAAGTGGCGAGAGAGAACGTTTGAGAAAGAAGCTGACTTCGACTTGCCTAGATACTCCACTCAGTTCTTCCTCGACACCATCCCCCTCATCTTTCGAGCCGTCGCGAGCGCTGAGAAACTTGCAGGAGCCATACATCCTCGCATGGCCACCTACATCGACCATCTGCTCACTATCTTGTCCATGTCAGTCTTGTCGACTCGACCAGGGGTCCTTTCGGTCGCTATGGCAGCACTGAGCTACGATATGGTCGACAAGTTGGCCATTCTCAGCTTCGACAACAATGAGGCTTACCACAGCCCCAATGTGGCTTATCACATTCATTATTGGCTGTTCATGACCGTCTCGGCATTAGCCAGTGCAGCGCTTGTGGCGAGCATCGTGGGGTACCACAAGCCACCTGCACCACTTGGACCAATCATGACAAAGAAGCAGAGGAGGCAAGCGTCGAAAGAGGCCATGTGGAGTGATTGCGGCGTGAGTAGTTAGAGCGTGTCCGATCTGACCTGCAGTATGTCTGTCACGTCAAGGGATGTGCACAGAAGCTGCAAGTGGAGCAGGATGACACGACGATCGATCCCATTTACGAAGCTCAAGCCAAGAACGGGACGGCGAACCGATGGTACAGAGCTGGGGACACCTTGTGAGAAAGTTGCCTGCATGATCATCGCTGATTATAAGCTCCAAATGGGTCACTAAGGACGAAAATACTGGCAACAAGCGGGTGGATTTCATGGCTTGTCCAGATGAACTGCACGACTTTGGGGAATCGACCAACCTGCGGACTGGAGCCATGCTGCTAAGGCAAATACTGCATTCAAAATGTCGAGGAGGTCAGGGCAAGCCTGGCGTCGGGGGCTTATAACAGAGTCGTAGGAGCCAGAACTCGGTGGATACACGACTGACTACACATTCCGGCAAGGCCAGCAGCGGGGGCTCATTGGACACTATGAGAAGGACATGTGATGACGACGCATGGACAGGTGATGCGAGATGATGATGCGATTATAATGCAGGTGATGGTGATGCGATTATACTACACTTTTAGACACGACCCAATGTCACCGAGTTGCATAGAGATACAACGGAATATAAGAAGGGATAGAGAGAAGAGAAGAGAGGTTATTTGCTAGACGCGCTCAGGTGAGATGATCAATTCCGACACTATGTACTCTCTATGTAGACACTGTAAGATCTGCGTGTCAGCTACACGCTCGGAAAAATTTATCTGGGATCTGCATGCAAGTTGCATGAACATGGAAAAAGACTGTGTGCGTGGATCTTTGTGTAATTCACGCGTGAAGCATGAGCTATAATGCGCCTGAGCGTATCGTAACAGTGAGACGCGTGACAGACAGCCAATCGGACCTCACACTTCTTGCCTGGACCTTGTCTGATCGCATTCCCGATGTGCAGATGTATGCACATCCGATCATCCGGAAATCATACAAGGCAGACGATTTCATCATGTTCTCCTTTTGTGTTCACCAATGAAACATATGGGCGCAATCTCCGAAAACATGCGCACTCTCAACAAGTCAAATATATATCTTGCCTCTAGTTTCTGCTCCAGTCAGGCTTGCACCTTTTGTCAGTCTGGATATTGACCGCAGTGTAAGGATTTTGGCTGAGACTCAAGTCCCAGCAGCGTCTTCGGTGACAATAACACCATCTTCCAGAGCAGAGGTGTTACGACACGCTCATACGTATCCTAACACCAACTCATCCTTAATGTGTGATACAGACAAAGATCCACACACACACAGCCTTTTCTATATTTGCTGTACTTGCCCAGCGTGCAACTTGCATGCCGATCCAGACGGTCCCCAATATCCCTGAAGTAGGAAAAGAAGATCTTTGTGCAATCTACACGCAGATCCCAGATAGATCATTCCCAGCATGCAACTTACGTGCAGATCTTGTAGTGTCTACACAGTGGGTCCATAGGACCTTCCAGAAACTATGGAGGTGGTCTGTAGTCTTCTTTTCTCCTCAGAGAACAATTCTCAGCAAACTCAGCTTTGTTACAATCCCCCGGACTTCTTCACCACTTCATCTCATCATATCTCAATCACTACCACTCAACTACTCTTGCAACTGGACTTTGCACCCAGCTGCAAGACCCAGCCGTCCGTACACCAAAGCTGCCCTTTCTAGTAGAAGGTGCGCTTATTACAAACGGAATTTACCCCTCTTCTATTGGGTAAGCCCCGCCCGTGACAAGAAGGCCATTTATAAAAATCCTCTTATGAATGATTACATTACACGTATATCCAGCGGCCCTGATCACAACTCAGAGCCATAGTCAAACACTTACGTGGGACACCTATACAGTTGCGTATCTATCCTCTTCGGACCTAAAGAAAGCAAAGTCATTGTAATCTTTTTTCCTCCTCAGACCAGGGATCTCAGTATCTGTACAGTATCGACCTTTACCACTTTCGGCTCGTTTTGCTGCCGTTGTCAAAGTCCACATCTTATGACATCGGAATGTCTTCGTGTCACTGCACCCCGCCGCAATGCTCATCCAGCCGCACACAAAATAGCATTCCCTTCTGACGAAGGGCGGATGTGTAATTGTATATCTCATCCTTGTTCTAGGCGCTGAGCTCCGCTCGTTGGCAGAACACAGGAGAGTCCGTCGTAAATTTGAATTTGCAAATTTTGCAAAACGGTGAGATTGCATAATTACCACACCGTCCGCGTAAAGCTACTGTAGGGTGGGCTGTGAGGTCTGTGCAAAGGCCTCTAGAACGGCATTATGTCATCTTTCCAGGACTTACATTGAGTTTTCTCTGCGTACAACTTGGTTGATATTGAGCATTCAGAGCCCAGACTTAACAGATACATGGTTCAGCCATGTGAAGATTTGTCGGAAATACGAGTATTCGCTTCCGCTTTCTCGCTCGCCATCAATTCATCTTTTCACTACTCTCATTTATTGTCCTTCTATCCTTCTACATGCATCTCGGTCATCTTTGAGTATCCAACGCTCAAACTCAACAAGTTTCAATTATTACCCCTCCAAAGGTATCTTCTACGCTACACGTTCCTCCGCGACTAGGAATTCATACTGTGCGATGCTGCTCTGAACACGCTAGACAAGATTCCCATGACTCCTTTCCCTGGCCGCTATGCCAGAAGCAGCTGTCGTAAGTGACGATTTTGCTTCTGCTGTTTGGGTAATCCTGACTCATGCCTTTACCCTATCAGGGGCGTGTCGAGTTTGAGCGGTGGATGCTCAATATTGACCGAGTTGCATAGAGGTAGAATGAAGTGTAAAAAAAGGGATAGAAGAGAAGAGAGGTTGTTTGCTAGTCGCGTTCAGGTCACGTGATCAATTCCGACAGGGCGGAGCGTCAAGAAGGATAAGTACCGTTTGTTGTAATCGCCACTTCTGTCAGAGAGGGTTATCTGAACGTACAGTTGGCTGGGCTTTGCGACTGGGTGCGAGTTGAGGCGGCAAGAGAAGTCAGGAATTGTAGTGGTGAACGATATGCAACAAAGTCGAGAATTCCTCTCTGAAGAGAAAAGAAAGAGAATAGACTACCAGCTTACAGGGATTTTAGGAATGTCATGTGTATGTATATGTCGGAAATTACGTAATCTAGACGCGTCTCAATTTATTTAGCCTAGCCTTCAACCTCTCTTCTCTATCCTACTTTATTCTCTGCATATTTGACCTATATGCAACTCAGTCAATATTGAGCATCCAGCGCTCAAATTCAACAGGTTATGAGCCTTGCATACGCCTAACAGCCTCCTCAAATCACAGCCCCCCATCCGGCCTGTGAACAGAGTTATCAAGCTCTGAAACTTCGCCCTTCAACCCAAATTTTTAGATCCATATATCTCGGCGACCACTGAGCATCCAACGCTCTAAGTGGTATCATTCACGAGCATTCGTTGGCCTTTTCAACCTCGTACCTCCAGCTACGCCCAACTCTCGGTGATCGTCAAGTTATTGCAATTACTATTTTCTTTTTGCAAAACTCGAATTACACCTTCACCTCTTCACAAGTGTATCTGGGGTATAACTCGGCCAATTCTCACTCGATCTAGACATTCCCTAGTTCACCAGGTCACTCACATTGCCCTCTACAACCTCGTATTTTCAAATCACTTTAACTCTCTTCTGGTGCACAACTCGGCCAAATCTCCATCAATTTGGACGTTCTTCACATCATTGGACTTCATTCCCTCTCCTCTACACTCCCATATCTTCACTCCCCCGCTACCATCGCTGTAGCTCTCGCAATCGCGACATTTGTTGCTCTCATTTTCCGCACTCAGCAAAGACACCAAAAGCCTGTCGCAAGGAGTAGTGCCCTTGCCTCAGGTACTGCTTTCAAGCAAGCCCAACCGACATTTCAACTGGCTAAGCGGTGGAAGAATCAGGTCCAACCCTGTGGCAGGTCACTGTAGTTCCCTTAGGAGCAGTAGACAAACCTGTCTCGCTTTCAGCTAAGTCAAAACTTGCGTTTTTCCCTCCCTTGTCATCGTGATTTGAGCTGTTTATCTGGTGCAGATAACCAAAGACATTGGCCACTTCATCATGTCCGACTCTGAGACGGATACCTCTCATTTCAAGACAGTTATTCTCAAAGGAAGTGACAATTTTTCGGATTGGCAGCTTTCTCTCACTGCTGCACTTCTTGGAAAAGGACTCATTGACTGTATTCAAGAGGATCGACCATCTGCACCTCCCACTAGTGGCTCAGCAGCCCAAAAGAAGGATTTTCATCGATGGGGCAAGGCATTTGCCATGATCATTCAATCTCTATCAATGGTGATTCGATCCTCGCTGTCTACAGAGGCCAGGAACGTCTTGGACCCAAATCCAAAACTCCTGTACACAGAATTGGTGTCTCAGTACTCTGCAATGTCTGAATCTCGAAAAGCGGCGCTTCTGCAGGATATGTGGACCATCAAAGTCAATGAGGGTGAAGATCCAAAACCCCAAATGGCCAAAATCCGCTCTAGTCATGCTCAGATCATTGCAGGAGGAATGGCACTCTCAGACGAAATGTTGGCCTATGCCATGACCATGGCACTTCCTGAGTCATTTGCAACACTCAGACAGACCCTATGGCTGCGATCTCCACTCTCTAGCGCAGAAACTGCGGCTGCGATCCATGCAGAATGGGCCCGAAGGCAAACAGACAGTGGAACTGGAAATGCACTTTTTTCCAACACCGGATTCTCTAAGAAGCAATTCCACAATACACAAAAGCGAAATAACAACAACAATGGAACAAAGTATCCCTATGATGCCAACCTCTACTGTGACTTCCACAAAGTCAATGGTCACTCTACAGCCAACTGCAAAACTCTGCAGCGACAGAAACAATCTGGAAGCGCAAATGTAGCAGTAGAATCAAACACTGCAATTGCTAATCTTGCAAATTTGCAAAATTTTGCAAAAGTCAATTTAGAGGATAACTCTGCAGATAGTGATGGGAGCGCTTTCATCTCTTCACACATCATCAACGGCCATACCGACTTGCTATTCTATGTGAATTCAGGAGCAACAGATCACATGGTGACACACAAATCTCTCATTCAAAATCAAATTTCATTTACACCTCCAAAGAAGATCAAATTTGGAAACGGCAATATCTTGACTTCCAGTGTCAAAGGAACATTGAAACTCGGTGACATGGTACTCCACGATGTCTTCTACATTCCTGGTCTTCCAAACAACCTCATTTCGGTCTCTGCAACTAGCAATGGCCATTGGAAGATCAACAAAAATCCCGCAACACTTTATGACAAGTTTGACAAACAAGTCATCACTGCTCAAATGCAAAGTGGTCTATATGTCATCAAGGTCAGCAATCTCGCCCATTCTCTCTCAGCCATCGCTGATACTCCATCATCTCCACTTGCAGACTGGCACCAACGATTGGGCCATTTGAATGTGAGGAGTTTGATGAGTTTGGCAAGAAGAGAGAAGATAGCTGGCCTATCTCAAGTTTCAGAGAAGGACATACACGATTTTGAATGCAAGGATTGCATACTAGGCAAGGGAACACGGTTACCATCACCTGCAAATGATATCAGAGCTCAAACACCATTGGCAGTCATCCACACAGACATTTGGGGTCCAGCACCAGTTTCCTCTATTGGCGGTTGCAAATACTTCCTTACGTGCTATGATGATTACACCCACAAAGTGCACATCACCTTCCTCAAGCAAAAGTCAGAAGCATTCACTGCAATTACAACTTACATTGCAAAAGTAGAACGTCAAATCAATCACAAGGTCAAAGTGATTAGATCAGACAATGGTGGTGAATTCACCTTCAACCGATGGTCAGCATTCATGTTGCAACATGGAATTGATCACATCAGAGTTCCACCTGCTGCACATGCACAAAATGGACGTGTAGAAAGAGTACATCTCACAATACTCGGCGGAGTGAGAACACTTCTCTCACAAACTGGTTTACCTCCATCTTTCTGGGCAGAAGCTGCAAACTACATTGTTTACAGCCGCAATAGATCACCCTCTAAAGATGGCAATATACCTGAAGAGCTCTGGAGGGGGAAATCAGCAAGTTACAATCATTTACAACCATTTGGCTGCAAAGCATACTTCAGAGATCACCGTACAACCAGTAAGCTGCAAACTCGCTATAAAGAAGGTCTACTGGTTGGATATGTTGAAGGTACAACCAATTACCGTGTATGGGACTTGGAGCAATCAAAAATCCACCATACACGCGATGTGGTGTTCACAAAGCATCAAAACACTCTTTTGCAAAATTTGCAAAATTTGCAAAATAGTCACAACTTGTCCAGTTTGCAAAATCGAGATGGTTTAGTGAAATTCTCAACAACTAGCAACAAAGTGGTTCAACCTGATGGTGCGCCCCGCACAGGGACACCATCATCTACCTCTGATACAAATATGGAGTCAATCGACCCACTGGATGACGACCAAATGTCTAATTTAGATTTGCAAAATTTGCAAAACAATGATCGCCCTAGGAGGAACATCATTCTAGACGCACCAATTACACAAGATGGTGATTCTGATGATGAAATACTATTGTATGGACATCTGGCCACCGCTACCAACTCTTTAAGTATCCCCAACTCATATCAACAAGCTAGGAATTCAAGCGAGGGGGAGCAATGGCAATCTGCCATCAATGATGAACTTGCAAAAATGGACAAGTACAATGTTTGGACTGTTGTGAACCGTCAACCAAACATGCGTGTGATTGGTGCACGCTGGGTGTTCACCCGCAAGATTGATGGTCAAACTGGTCTGCCATCAACTTACAAAGCCAGATGGGTAGCAAAAGGCTTCAGTCAAGTTGAAGGATTAGACTTCAACGAATTATACGCCTCAGTTGCACACAAGGCTTCAAACCGCATTTTCCTATCTGTTGTCAACCATTTGAACCTGGAATGCGACCAAGTGGATATCACTGCTGCTTTCCTCAATGGGGACTTGGAGGAAACCATTTACCTCAATCCACCAGAAGGTAGCAACATTGCCGCAAACAAGGTCCTTTTACTTAGGAAATCTCTCTATGGTTTGAAACAATCTCCAAGATGCTTCAACAAACGACTTGACAAATGGCTTCAATCTCAAGGTCTTGTACCAACAAGTGCAGACCCATGTGTCTATACAAGACGTCAGAATGGTCACTTCCTCATGCTCTCTGTACATGTGGATGATCAACTCATTGCTTGTGATCAACGCTCTGTTCTCAATGACTTCAAACTCCGCCTCAACTCAGAGTTTGAGTGCAAAGATTCTGGACCAGTCTCATACTTCCTTGGATCCAACATCTACCGTGACCGTGCCAACAAAGTACTTCAACTTGGTCAACAACATTACTTCACAGACATGTTGGATCGCTTTGGCATGATGGATTGCAATGCAGTATCTACTCCATTACCAGCAAACTTCAAACCGGTCAAAGCAACCGACGAGGAGTTTGCCCTTGCCAAACATCATCCATATGCTCAAGTGGTTGGCTCTGTTCTTTATGGCGCAACAGTATCACGTCCTGACCTTGCACATGCTGCAAGTGTCCTATCCGCCTATATCAGCAAATGGAATGAATCCCATTGGTCAGCAGCAAAACACTTACTGCGATACATCAAAGGAACGGTCGACCTATGTCTTACCTTCAATGATCAACCTCAGTCAATTGCCTTTGCAGATGCAGATTGGGGTGGAGACATGGAAACACGCCGTTCAACAACTGGCTATTTATTCAAAGTATTTGGCGGAGCAGTTGCCTGGAAATCACGCAGACAACCTACTGTTGCTCTTTTGACAACTGAAGCAGAGTACATGGCGTCATCCGATGCCTCAAGACAAGCCATCTGGATCCGAACCTTCCTTGATAATGTTGGTCTTGGGCTTGGCAACAAACCTCTACAAATTTACAATGACAATGCTGGAACAGTAGCACTTGCTAAAAATCCAGTACACCATGATCGGACCAAACACATTGCATTACGACACCACTTCATCAGGGAGAAAGTGGAAGATGGAACAGTATCTCTACAACATATACCAACTGAAAATAACTTGGCAGATTTACTCACCAAGTATTTACCAAGAGATACATTCGGACGACTCTGTAAGGGAATTGGACTTATCCCAAAGAGAGCTTGAGGGGGAGTGTCGGAAATTACGTAATCTAGACGCGTCTCAATTTATTTAGCCTAGCCTTCAACCTCTCTTCTCTATCCTACTTTATTCTCTGCATATTTGACCTATATGCAACTCAGTCAATATTGAGCATCCAGCGCTCAAATTCAACAAGGTGAAGGATCGGCGAAGGATATATATAGCAGCCGCAGATAGCCTTAGATAGACCAGCGATCCAAGATTGAAGTTCAATACTACTAGATCTTGCATCCCATTGCCGCCCTTTGCCTTCAGTCGCCTTAGCTCGCCTCCAGTTGCCTTTGATAGCCTTGAGTTCGCCAAACTACGCCTCGATTACCTTTCGCAGCCAACCTCTCTCTGGTCCTTTGACACTAGCCTTTGTCCTACCTTTTTTCGAGTCTTCTCGCCCAATATCAGCAACTCTAGCCTCGTCTCGCCTGCCTTCGTCAAGAATTATCCTATTCCTCATTCCTCAGCCAACGAAATCTGACATATATTAAATCCTGTCAAGTAACCGGAGCATTCTTGTCCAGCCACCCTTGGTCATTGACCCTCGGTCATGCCCGCCATCTCCGCTCGACCATGGATTGTGCAGTATCATGACAAGAAGTCAGACACAGGATTTCTTCACGACTCGAGCAGTTGTACGTTGCGTTTCTGCCCGACAAACTCTTGGTGAGGCCCTCACTAAGACAGCTCTCCTTTTGTAGCTCGGCCGCGGCCATACCCCTCTATAGTCCCTCAACTCTCGTCACGCTTGTCCTTCTCCTAAATTCAGGATTGACCTCTGAGCAACTTTCTTTTGAGTGTCATTGACGTCCCAGAGAGTGTCATCCGTAACAATTATCGGAACGCTTTTATGTGGTTAAGGCGCAATTTCGACATCGAGTATTGAAGTGCAAGCGGCAAGCATTGTGACCGTGAGCGGAAGGTGGCGCACGTCTGTGAGTCGAAAGTGAGAATAATGAAAATATCGTTCCCTGGGCTGGTCTACAAAGCCACGAATTGAGACCACTGTATTCGGGGAGATTCTTCACGAAGTGTCCGCTAATAATCCCTTACTTAGTGCGTTGTCGCTTCCTTGAGCACTGGAGTAATATCTCTAAATACGCCTTGTCGAGTGAAAGCTCCGCCAAGTATTGTGTTACGGGCGGGGCTTACCAAAGAGAAGAGGGGTAAGTGCCGTTTGTAATAAGCGCACCTTAATAGAAAGGGATAGCTTCGGTGTACGGATGGCTGGGTCTTGCAGCTGGGTGCAAAGTACGATTGCAAGAATATTTGGGAGTGATAGTGATTGAGATGCAATGAGGTTGATGAGGTGAAGTGGTGAAGAAGTTGAAAGGGATTGTTGTCAGATTTCGTTGGCTGAGGAATGCAGAATAGGATTAATCTTGACGGGTGTTGGCGAGATGAGGCAATAAAGGGCAAGGGTTGACAATGTTTGGCAAGGATACGCAAATAAAAGTAAGACTGAGGCTAGTGTTGAAGGACCAGAGAGAGGTTGGCTGCAAAACGTAGTTGAGGCGTAGTTTGGCGAACTCAAGGCTATCAAAGGCAACTGTAGGTGAGCTAAGGCGACTGGAGGCAAATGCGGCAATGGGATGCAAGATCTAGTAGTATTGAACTTCAATCTTGTATCGCTGGTCTATCTAAGGCCATCTGCGGCTGCTATATATATCCTTCGCCGATCCTTCACCTGTCAATCAATACTCATGCCAAGATCCTGTCTTTCGGTGATCCACTCTGCTTTTCTTGCCGAGCTTTTTGATTAGATAGGAAAGTGAAGGCAAACCCCGGCAAATATCTTGACAAGCCATTGAAGTTAAGGCGAGATATCGGTACTTCGGAGTTATGACCTTGTGGCGTTCTGACAATTGTAACAAAGCTGAGAGTCGTTTTCTGAGGAGAAAAGAAAGACTACAGACCACCTCCATAGTTCTTGAGGTCCTATGAACCCACTATGTAGACACTATAAGATCTGCGTGCAAGTTGAACGGTGGGAAAAGATCTATCTGGGATCTGCATGTAAGTTGCACACTGGGAAAAATCTATCTGGGATCTGCGTGTAAGTTGCACAAAGATCTTCTTTTCCTACTTCAGAAATATTGGGGAGCGTTTGGATCTGCGTGCAAGTGCGCGCTGGGCAAGCATAGCAAATATATAAAAGGCTGTGTGTGTGTGTGTGTGTGTGTGTGTGTGTGTGTGTGTGTGTGTGTGTGTGTGTGTGTGTGTGTGTGTGTGTGTGTGTGTGTGTGTGTGTGTATCTTTGTGTGTATCACACATCAAGGATGAGTGGGATACGTATGATGAGCGTATCGTAACATATTGGTCATGCCACATTCTGCGACTTGGTCATGGTTGAACAGGTCCACTATCTGATGTGCTGCTGTACATTTTCCTTCATCTACCCCTGGCGGTCCAATTCCCATTTCTTCACTGCAAGTGTCACGATCTTTAAGCACAGCCCTCGGGCAAACGAAATGTGGCTGAGAGTAGTCGATCCTGAAATAAAAGGCTCCAATGTATAACTTCATCACCATCAGGATTGCGCGACCGCGCAACTATTGCCTGACTGATCCTTCGGGGGCCGATGTGGGGTGAAATATGGTAATAACTCGCGTTTGGCAACGATTCAAAGAGGATGTCGAGTGCAAGGCAGGACCCCCGTTCCAGGTCAGGGTCGCGTCTCTGTTAAGGTCGTGTTTCTTTAGCCAGAACCGCCTACCCGGGCCTGGAAATCCGGCAAAAGGCGTATTTTTGACCCAGACGCTCGTTCATAGACTGCCACTTCGGAGGCAGATTCACGATCTTACTGTACAGTAAATACATGTCCGATCAATCCTGGCTGCCTGCGCAACGGCAGGGGGATTGGAAAATGTCATACGGACGTGAACATTGAGCCACACCCTATTCGGCATCAAAAAGCCTCCCTGATTACAGATTTCGATAAGGAGGATTTGGTGATCCGATTCCTGGAGAGCGCGGGATCCAACGTTATCCTAGGGGCGAGTGAGGCACGATTTGGCTGTACCGACCTCAGCCCGGTGCCGGTCCGCGTAAAGTATGCTCACCTTGGCAAGGTCGCGTTTGCTAGTCATCGTGACATCATGCTCAAGTGCGACCACAATCTCTTTGTCCGCTCCGTACTTGAAATCATCGGCCACCACTCTCGAGTCGTATTGCTTTGGGTAAGCGAGCGATGCGCCAGGGCGACCTACTTTTATCTGGTAGTCATCCGTACGTCCCTGTCTCACGCGACGGAAATTCCCTGGAGGCACATAAGTCTTCTGCCTACGTCCCACGAAATCGCCTCACATGTTATCACATAATTCCCGGTAGACGTGACAATTGTCTTCTCAGATTCGTTCAACCCAGTGTTGAACCTTTCTGTTATTCTAAGCTGGATGAGGTAACTTACCTAGCCGGTGTGAACGAAACAGCGTCCTTCATGTAAGCGGCATGCTCAGGCTTCAAGCCCAAGCGTTTCGGTACAGGCTTGCTGTCAGCAGGGAAGCTCCTGTCGAAACCAAGAGATCCCTTGTAACGACCATCACCGATCAAGAGGTCAATGAGCAACAGGTATGTTTTGCAGGTCGCCACGAGCCAACGACCGTCAGCAGTGACATCGACTCCGATTATTGGATCGCCGAGAGGAGGCAGCGCGGTCTGGCGATGAGCTATTGACTCCTGCATTGAACCGACCTTTGCGTTCTTCCCAATCTGATCGAAAAGCCTGATATCACCCTTGTTGCTGGCCACGACCAATTTACCGGAGTCTGTCGTTGCCGCCGTGGAGAAGTCGTTCTTCGTGGCATATTGCTTGAATTGGCTTTGTACCAATTTATTACCAGAGACTCTGGGGTCGATTCGGAAGATCCCATTGTGCGCTTTCGCATGGTCTCAGCGCCATCGGAAGTGCCCACTCACAGTGTCCGATAAAGGTTTGTTGCGGATCCATTTGAGCATATTTTGACCTGCAGATATCAGCTTCGACGCGGAGGAAGCCATCGCTTACTCCGGTATGATGTTCGACACGGGCACGTCATCGGACACTTTCCACTCATCAACGATTTTGCCGTACTCCAGATCCATTCTCATGACGGAATGTTGGTGGTCAGCATCCAGCAAGAGCATTTCCGTATCTTGATTGTGCAGCATGACCTGAGATCAGCGTCGTATGGCGGTGCCGCTTGCCTTTTTCGGTGTCAGAGTGTTGCCCTGCAGATCTCTAACGCGATCTATTGTAGTCTTGAATCGCATTCGATTGTCCTTCTGCGCGAAGACACCGATCATGTCGCCCCTTGTTACATACGATAAATCGTCTTTGTAGCCGACGGTCAAGTGCTGGTTTTTTGAACCCTGAGCGAGACCACGCAATGAAGGGTCATCGTCTTCACTGTCCGTCAAAGCGGCCACGGAAGTGTCCCCGTCAGATTGATCGTCTTCCTCTGCTTCTCCGTTGATGTCATCATCCGCTTCACCCATTTCCACATCCTCGTAGGCTTCCTGGATGTATCTCTGCTCGTCGGGTTTTATTTTCGAATACGTTGACCGGTTCTTAGCTTCCCACATGTAGATCGTGAACTGTTCTTTCCAAGTCGGGAAAGAGTCGAGGTCGAATCGAAGACACCACGTCATCGCCGGAAGATCCTCAGTCGCGCGGAAGGTGAACATGAAGGCTCGATTATCCTAGGCATCAGACGTTACAGGCCTTGCACAGGCTTACCATGTCGAATCGAGCATTCATATCGTCGTCGATTGGGAGTGTGATGAAGGGCGTCGAATTGTTACGGACGACAACCCAGGCTGTCCAATTGAGCGTATGTAACCAGGAGTGAACTCACTCTCGAATGGTCCATTCAGAGCGATCTCTATCACAACTTCCTTCTCCTGGATGACGAACATGTCACTGACAGTATCGAACATGTATAGCTCGGCAGAGGTTGTGGCGAGCACTGGGACGTCCTTGAATGTATCCTCGTTGACAGCAGGACTGTCTGTTGCAGCCAGATTTGCAGATTCCGATTGAAACTTCAGCGCAGCAAGGTCTTCTTCAGACGCATTCTCGTGTGACTGATTGTGCTTCTGTGCCGGATTGAGCCGCAGTAGTTCCGAAGGAGACCCACCCTCTCGTATATGCAATTCAGAAGTGTCATTTCAAACAAGCTGTTTGTTGGCTTCGGCACAGTCTTCTCGTCAGCAAGTCTCTATCCTTGAGCTCACCTGAGCGCTGACAAACTCCCACAAATCTCCCTCGTCACCGCTAAGATCGCTCCAGGAGCATGTGGAGTGTCCCTCCAGCGATCCGAAGCGGAATCCCAAGGATTCATCCAGGAGGAACACCCGCTCGTCATCCGCTGATGGTCGTCAGGCGCAAGAACTCAAAGGTCAATAAGCGCGAACCTACTCTCAGCATCCTCCTCTAGAAGCTGCTCCTCCCCTTCGTCATAGGCGCGGGTCACAACGAGCTGATATTGGAAGTCGACGCCGGTGCGTCTAATGGTAGCCACTGCATCTGGGAAGCTGTCGCATATCAGCCAGGTCCCTCAGACACCGGCTCACATGCACTCCCTGGACCCCTTGATACTATTTGGTCGCACCAGATAAAGCTGTCCCGCAGGTATTTGGATAAGTTCAGGATTCGCAGGGTTTCCTGCAACCAATGAGAGAAGTCGCGTATCAAGCGGAATGATTCGGCTCACCCCACATCTTTCCCAGGACTGAGCTGATCAGCTTCTCCCAAGCTTCACATGCCTTGAAACTCACGAGACTTGAGGACGAACATGGTGCAAGCTGTGTGGCATCCCAATGCTCGAGCTCAGAAGACGAGTATAATAGCAAAGATGAATTATATTTGGTGGCAACAACAAAAGATCGCTCGGCACACGTGAGTTGCTCTCCCACGGTCACCACACGCGCGTACTGCCAGTCATCTCGTTGATTCAATCGAGTTCGCCGTCATCCTAACCTTACTCACACACGGCAATATGGTATGTCTAGATAGCGGCCAATATGATTGACGTATGCTGACTATAAATCTTTGCGTAGGGTCAAGGGCCATCAAGCGGTGCTGGTCCAAGGCGTGGAGCTGGCGACAGGGAGAGCAAAGATAACAAGAAAGTGGGCATATCCTCTTTTTCTGCTTGCTAACATCCATCTCCAGCCTGATGCGCCCAAATGGGAGCCTCCTGTGCCCACCCGTGTAGGCAAGAAAAAGCGCCGAGGTCCAGACGCCTCCTCGAAACTCCCTCCCGTCTTTCCGACTACACGATGCAAATTGAAAATGCTCAAAATGGAGCGTATCAAAGACTATCTCCTAATGGAAGAGGAATTCGTGTCAAACCAGGCCTCGACTGCCGGTGAAGATCGAACTGCCGCCGACCGATCCAAAGTCGACGATCTCAAAGGCTCGCCAATGGGGGTAGGATCACTGGAGGAGATCATCGATGACGATCACGCAATCGTTTCCATCAGTAACGGATCGGAATACTATGTCGGAATCATGTCATTCGTGGACAAGGACATGCTGGAACCTGGTTGTTCAGTGCTGGTGCACCACAAGACCCACTCGATCGTCGGCGTACTGGCAGACGACACCGATCCTATGGTCTCGGTGATGAAGCTGGACAAAGCTCCAACAGAGAGCTATGCAGATATCGGTGGTTTGGAGACGCAAATACAAGAGATCAAGGAATCTGTCGAGCTACCTCTCACTCATCCGGAGCTCTATGAGGAAATGGGAATTCGACCACCCAAGGGCGTCATTCTATACGGAGTTCCAGGAACAGGCAAGACTCTCTTGGCGAAGGCTGTGGCCAATCAGACTTCGGCAACTTTTCTGCGTATTGTTGGGTCTGAGCTCATTCAAAAGTACCTCGGTGATGGTCCCAAGCTGGTACGAGAACTTTTCCGAGTGGCTGAGGAGAATGCACCCTCCATCGTCTTCATTGACGAAATTGACGCCGTCGGAACGAAAAGATACGACTCTTCTTCGAGCGGCCAGCGAGAAATCCAAAGAACCATGCTTGAGCTTCTCAACCAGTTGGATGGATTCGATACGAGAGGGGATGTAAAAGTCATCATGGCGACCAATCGTGTACGCTCCTTCGTCACAAGATCTACGACCTGCAGCGCTGACATCGTACAGATCGAATCACTTGACCCAGCTCTAATTCGACCCGGCCGGATCGACCGCAAAATCGGTGAGTCACACAGATGTTCCCGGCCTGCCATTAACACCTGTTAGAATTCCCTTTACCCGACACAAAGACGAAGAGGCATATCTTCAAACTGCACACGTCTCGAATGTCCCTGGCCGAGGACGTGGATCTCGAAGAGCTCGTTATGACGAAGGACGATCTTTCTGGTGCCGACATCAAAGCTGTCTGCAGTGAGTTCTGCGCCTATGTGAGCAATGACAATTGACTTGTCGAACGTAGCCGAGGCAGGCCTACTGGCATTGCGGGAACGCCGCATGCGCGTGACTAAACAGGTGAGCCCTTCTCGCACCGACGCCAGGCATGCGTTCGAACTTCTTCATCAGGATTTCAACTCGGCGAGGGAAAAAGTGTTGTACCGCAAAGACGAGAACACGGTAAGAGCATTTCTGGGTCTACCGGATAGAACTAATGATGTACTCTAGCCTGCTGGATTATACCTGTAGAGAGATTGTCTCCCAGTCGAGGCTAGGGTGGCTTGTAATGAATGGAGAGACTTCAGCATGCACAAATGACTTAATGAGCAAAATTCAGATAGCGTAATCAATTTCAGGACGTTTCCATTGTCTTATTCACGTAGAAGCAAGTGCTTCTCAATTCTTCGACTGGGTCCAAACCATGTTCGCATCAAATTCCAGGGCGGCTTCGTCGACAGCAACTAGACGGTATGGGCATGAAATAAACATGGTGCAGATTTGTCTGATGTGCCGCAGTCTGATGAAGGAATACCGCGATCTCACAGCAGACCCGTTGCAGGACTCGATTACAGCCGGTCCCATCTCTGAGGACAATATGCTCGAATGGGAGGCTCTCATTCAGGGACCTGAGGGCACACCATACGTGAGTCCTGGCCTTCGATTTCTGGACTCACTGGCAGGAAGGTGGTATCTTCGCCGCCAGACTCGTATTCGTGAGATCTTTTACAATCCGGGTCCTTGTATCATGGGTACTGATCATTCGGTGAAGCCTCCTGACTACCCGCTTAATCCCTTCAAGATGACTTTTGATCCACCTATATTGCATCCAAATGGTAAGCTGCACCATCCCGCCCCTTCTGACGGAAAAGTGTATAGAAACGGAGAGGTCTGCATCAGCATCCTGCATCCTCCTGGGGACGATCCTCTTCGCTACGAAAGCGCTTCTGAAAGGTGGTCACCGGTTCAGGGAGTCAGGAGTGTCCTTCTCAGTGTTTTGAGCATGCTGGCAGAGCCTAATGTCGAGAGCGGCGCAGATGTCGAGGTGAATAGCAGTCCTCAACGCGCCGACCATGCTCACCAAAGGAATAGTGCTGCAAACTGTTCCGCGACAATCGCCTTGAGTTCGATCGAAGGGTACGGGAACAGGTGCGGAATCTCCTTGGCATTTCGACATGACCCCATCACCAGTTGTACCAGAACTACAGACGTTTGCAATTATGTCACACTCAGATTCGATCTTAGTCTGCGTCCTGATGATAACCTGCCCTGCGCATTTCTCCCAGTCGTCTCCTTGCTGCCCCAAGCTCCTTCTCCAATTTCAAGATCTCCACCTGCTGTTCCATTTCCCGCACCTTGAACTCGTGTGAGGGCATTGATTTGTAGTCTACGTGATCATCATCCACTTGTTGCGAGGTGATGGTCTTGACCTGTTTGACCAAGGCTTTGCAAGCGTCAGTGACCGCTTTCGATGCGATTTCGAGCCTCTGCTGAGTGTTCGACATAAGAGAAGCTTTTACTCGCGATGCTGCCACCAGTTGCGCTGTCGCTGCAGACACCTCATTGGAGGCCACAATGAGCTGCTCCAGCGAATGAGTCCCAGAAATGACCCCGTCCGCGCTTTCGATGAGCAACCCGGTAGCGTAGGCGACGGCTTTTGCCGCGGAAATGAGGCCTTCCGTCCAACGGTTGTTGCGCTTGTAAAATTGCTGTGTCGTGCTCGAACCCTTGCCTTCGCGGACAATCTCCTCCTGACTCTCTGTCGCAGCCTGAATGAGCCGTCCAATAGCATTCGTGATGACCATTGTGGCCTCTAGTATGGCGTCGTGCACGTTGACTTCGAGAGCATTGTACTTCGGCCCCTTTGGTCTCGCCATCAGTGTCTGTAGTCTCTGAGTAGCAGCCTCGATAGCCCTAGCGGCATTCTGCATTTCCTGATTGACGAGATCCCCAATGTCCCCGTTGGCGGCCGTGAGATTGGATTTGGACTTGGGAACAAGACTTTCCACAACTTCGGCAAGCTTCGTCAGTGCGCCACGGGCTTCTGCATTTAAGCGCAAGGCGACGTCCTCCGTCTTGCCGCCGGCCAACAGTCGGAAGGACTGCAGGTTGAGGAAGAAGCGCTGACCAGTCTCCCCCGTTACTTTTGCGATTCGCACCAGCTTCTCCGAAGCGTCGTCGCTGTTGGCCAGACGGGTGATCCCCTTCGAGCTCAGCAAAGTTTCCGAGAGAGATTGGGCAAATTCGTTGGCGGCTTTGATGACATCTACGTGACCGCCGCCCTTTTTCCTTCCCAGGAAGAGGTTGAAGGTCGATGCAAACTCAGTAGCGTTGGTCATGGCTTTTTCAATCATCGAAAGGGTGTACTCAGGCGTGGCGGTCGTATTTCCTGTCTGCATAGGGGCCTCCAGCTCATACATCGCGTCGTCGACCTTCTGAACGCATGCTTGGAGTATGGAATCGATGATCGCGTTGAGCTCTTTGCGGTGATCGAGGATTAATGTGTCAACCTGGGCGTCGAATGCTTGACTTGTGTCGCCTTGACTCTGCAGGTCAGCAACAGCTTGAACAGGTACTGACAATCTTCAAGTCGCTGAGCTCTTTCAGCGTCGAATCCATGCCTTCCTGCATTATGAGTAACTCCTGTTCCTTTTCCTCTACCATTCTTGCCAGTTCGGCGTCTTTGGCATCGATCTTGGCGAGGAGATCGTCAATGTGAACTTGCTTGGACTACACGTCAAAATCAGTGGACGTCGAAGAGGTATTGCGGAAATCATCGTCGTGCTCACCCGCAGAGAGTCTTCAAGTTCAGTGAGCTGACGATTGTATTTAGACATGATACCGGATACCTCCGAGCTCTTGTTACGTGAAGCATCCTCAGCACGCTCATGAGCAAAGTTGAGGTCGCGCTTGATACGATCGATTTCTTCCTTGTGGCTCTGCGAGATGGGTCAGCCCGATATCACAGGCTAGTATGGCACTCACGGATTTCATGCGGTCGACATCGTATCTCGCCCTGTCTCTTTCCCGGATCATGTCCGCAAGCTCCAGATTCTTCGCCTTGACATCGCGTTCCATGCGCTCCATCTTGTCTATGGCCTCCTGGGCTGAGTTTGCCTTGAGCTGGAAGCCCTTACTGCGATTCAGCAGATCCAAGTGCTCGCCTCGAAGTTGGGAGTATAATTTGGCCAAGGCTTCATACTTGTTCTTCCAGACCTCGATTTGCTGCTGAAGCTGCTTGATAAGATCGTCCTTGGCTGACATCTGTGCTCCGACGTTGGCGCCTATTAGACCGAGCTCACTCTCCAAAGACTTGACACGTCGATCGTACTGTTCCAAAAGCATCTGATCCCTTTCATATTGGCCCCGCATGGCAAGCATGTCCTGCTGTAGTTGAGCCACCTCGCCATTCTGCTGTTGGTTCCACTGCTGATTCATTTGCTCCCTCAGCAGTTGCTCCTGTGCCTGCCGCTCCCTCTCCTGCTGTAATCTCTGCTGTTCAGCGTACTCGGCCTCCTGCCTTCGCTTCTCATCCTGCTGTCGTTGCTGCTCTTTCTCTCTTTGCGCAACGAGTGCTGCCTGCTTCCGCTCGTATTCCTCGAGCATACGACGCTGCTCCTCGATCTCGCCTTGGGTAGCGGCGGGAGATTCCGATCGGGGGATGTTTGGCTTGGCCTCGACCTGTGGTCGCTCGGGAATCTCCGGTGCTTCCCCGCTGTCAATCAAATTGGGTGGCTCCTGTCCAAGCTTCAGCTCCTTTCCGTGTCGCAGGGGACAAACGCTTACCTGTCCTAATTTCGGAACATTGATGAGACCAGTGAGATATTTGAGATTTGAGCACTCATAGTAAAACCTCCGAAGGTTGAAATGCTGGGCGTTATAGCGCTCCCGCAGGGGTGACATGGCATCCTCGGCATCAGTTCCTGGCTGATTAGTCAACGCACCGCATCATGAGACTCACGTCGATGCATCGCTCGCAACATGCTGGTGATAAACTTGTAGATGCCGAAACTCTCCTTCACCAGGGGGACAAGAGCTGAGATACGGCATTCGTTGTTTGCCGAGCCTCTGAAGGCAGCAAAGATGAGCTTTTGGAAAGAGTCAATCTGGTCTTGCAGAGTCATGAGGTCCGTAATGGTTTCGTAGCTGAGATATAGATTGTATTCAGCCCGGTGACTGATAACAACCACGCACCCTTCGTTCGGATCATCAATGTTTTTCAGACTGATATACTCTTCGTATTCGAAAAGTCCATTGAACTCTGGATGATGTCGGTGGAAGCGTAGCTTGGAAAGGATGAAGGATGTGTATGCTTTGATCAGGGAGCCGTATCCTTTCCCGGCATCGCCAACTGTTCGGCCGCATGTTTCTACCCATCCGGTCTGAGCGTGAGCCTCCTTGAGCGTCTAAAGTACGCTTTTAGCAAGAGTGCGGTCTCTGAACTTGAGGCTCACCACTGGATGTCCTTCCTGCAGCAACTTGTGGACGACGATCAAAGCCTTGAAGGTTTGCACCTCGTCCGCCAGGATCGGCTGCGTACGAAGACCATTCCAAACGGGGAGGGAGGAATGGTAATCCCATGTGTAGACAATGCATTCTGATCACTCATCAGCGATGTATTTCAGGTAGAGGATCACTCACTTCGTACGTGTTTCTGCTCTGGATTCAGGGAATCATTCGTCAGTACAGTATCATCGTGAATGGCCAGATCTCCCACTCGGTGCGGTCTCTTCTGCCGAGGTTGCCTTTTTGATGTTCTGGGTCAGCTCTGTTTCTGTCTTCTCCTTGTCAACCGGACGAGTGGGTGTGTGGTTGACGTTGGAGGTCCTAGATGTAGAGTAGTCCTCGTAATCTCCATTATGACGATGGCTGAACCTGTTATCTCAAATATGTCAGTGCCAGGAGCAAAGAGTAATAATCCCTGAGCGACTTACATTGTTCGGTCGTCAAGTCAAGATCCTCCTTGACCTGAAAGTTTTGGCGCGCCCGGCAAGAGTTGGGAAGCTCGTCCACTACGAATAGAGCAGTTGTCCAGTGATCTCGACGATGATGAAGTGAGATGCTGTTGAGAAAGAAAGAAGGGGGTCAATGGCGTGAAGGGGGGCGGGGAGAACAGACAAACCAATGACGTACGCCGTTGCGAGCCAAAGTTACGTAAGATTTCTGTACCTCACGTCTTCCGATCTACTACCACTGTCCATACCCTACCGATAAACCCTCTCCGCACATCAAATCGCATTCAAGGATCAGTCTCAAGCCCATAAGCGGATGACAAGGTCTTGCATAGTCTCTAGTAATCGTGACTCGGCTCCTAAGAGGGCCATCGTTCCATGTAATGGCGCCTTTCGACTTGGATGCCTGCATCGATAAAGTGCGCGACAAGCAACTTCTGGGAGAGGCTCTTATACGTGAAATATGCGAGAAGACGAAAGAGGTCCTAATGAGGGAGAGCAACGTCATTCACATTGCATCTCCTGTCACGGTAGTGGGAGATATTCATGGACAATTTCATGATCTGGTCGAGATCTTCAGAATTGGCGGCTCAGCTCCCAATACCAATTACCTATTCCTAGGCAGGTCTTGCTGCTACTGGTAGACACTTGTAAAAGGTAGCTGACGAGTGACATGCAGGAGACTATGTGGATCGAGGACTTCACTCTGTGGAGACGATATCGCTCCTAACCTGTCTAAAGCTGCGCTACCCTGAACGGATTCAGCTTATTCGAGGCAATCACGAGTCCAGAGCAGTCACTCAGGTGAGTGGGATGGTTGCTTTGTCCCCTCGGTAGAGGCAATATGATGCGAATATTCAAAAGAGGCTTGTGAGGCGGATCGCCGATGAGGCAATGACTGCATGGCTTCGCATTTGAGGTACCCTGCTAAGCGATGGAACCCTGTGCGAGCCGGCAGTCGAAGAGAACGGATGTCTGATGTCCTCGCTACACCTTTGAATGCGGACCTGAGGCTGATCACCTTGTTCAGACTTATGGCTTCTATCTTGAGTGCACCCGCAAATACGGATCGCCTGCAGTCTGGCAAGCGTTTACGGACATGTTCGACTATCTCACACTCAGCGTTGTTGTCGACGACGCAATCTTCTGTGTGCACGGCGGGCTGAGCCCATCAATACATCATATCGATCAAGTCAAGATCATCGATCGGTTCCGTGAAATTCCTCATGAAGGTCCGATGGCGGACCTCGTCTGGTCGGATCCCGATCCAGAGAAGGAGGATTTCGCTATCAGCCCAAGGTAAGCTGGCACATCTCCACCGTGCTGCTGATTGGCTAACTTTTGGTCAGAGGAGCCGGTTACACCTTTGGCGCTTCGATTGTTAAGAAGTTTTTAAATTTGAACGGCATGAACCACGTCCTGCGGGCTCATCAGCTGTGTATGGAAGGATACTCGATCCTGTACGACGACCAATTGAGCACTGTGTGGAGCGCGCCAAATTATTGCTACAGGTAAGAAAGATGCAACGTCGAGAAGACAACTGCCTCTGACTTGAGATAA
This sequence comes from Kockovaella imperatae, assembly GCF_002102565.1. Taxonomy (NCBI): domain Eukaryota; kingdom Fungi; phylum Basidiomycota; class Tremellomycetes; order Tremellales; family Cuniculitremaceae; genus Kockovaella; species Kockovaella imperatae. Next base: position 782,467 of record NW_019028944.1, read on the forward strand.
ACAGGTGCGGTAATATGGCTAGTATACTAGAAGTCTCCCCTGGGGGCAAGAGATACTTCAATGTGTTCGAGGCTGCTCCAGAGAACGAAGTGAGTCGTTCTAACTCGCTCCTGGAATGTTCATAGCTCACATCCCTGCCAGCGCGATGGACCGAATCAACAGCAGCCAGCTAAGGTGAGTTTACATTTGATATCGCATTGACCGGGGCATGGCTGACATATGGTTTGCAGGCTATAGAATACTTCTTGTAAAACACGGGACAATAATAATAGAATTTGCAATGTTGTACTAAAATGCTCATGTATCGTGGCCATCGGCGTTTAGCAAAATTCCTGGGTGCCACGGGATCGAAATGCCGGAAAACGCCGACATCAGAGCTCCGTCCGCTCAGCTTCTCGTTTTGAGGTTAATTGAATTCTAGGCGAGCAGAGTTGATTGAAGGTCTACACCCGACACTCTCTTGTACATCAAGGTGAGTCTATTGACCCTATCTACCGGCGATATCAAGGCTGATTGTGTTCAAAGATGGCTAGATCTAAGCCAATTTCTCCTCACGTTGGGAGACTCTCGCGATCCCAGGTCGCCGCGAAGCGAGGTCTTCACAAGGGTCAGTCAAACGTCCTTCGTGTGCGCCCACCTCGTGCTCATTGTTTTCATTCTAGGCAAGAAGACCGCTGCTGTCGCTGCCAAGACAGAGACTCCTGAATTCACTGAGAAGACGGTTGGAGGCAAGGGCAACGGACAGAAGCGATCGGTCCCAACCAGGAAAGCTTCAAAATACTACCCTGCGGAGGATGTCAAACAAGCCCGAGTTTCCCGAAAGGCTACCAGCAAGACTGCTCTCCGACCCAGTATTACTCCTGGAACTGTTCTCATTCTCCTTTCTGGTCGATTCAGTGGAAAGCGAGTGGTCTGCTTGAAGCAACTGGACAGCGGTCTTTTGCTTGTTACTGGTCCATTCAAGTATGTACCCGGCCTATAAAACCCAGGCAACATTCAGCTGACCCTCGGTCAGGCTCAACGGTGTTCCTCTTAGAAGGGTCAACCAGGCTTATGTCATTGCGACATCCACCAAAGTCGACATTTCATCCATCTCTATCCCCTCCTCCGTCAACGACTCTTACTTTGCCAAGGCCAAGGCAGCAAAGAACTCCAAAGAGGGCGAATTCTTTGGCGAGGGAGAGAAGTCGAGTAAGACTCTGCCTGAGGACAAGAAGTCAGAGCAAAAGGTCAGTGTCCCGGGCTATGAAGCAAGACGTCATGTTCTGACGAGTCGCAGACTGTTGACGGTCCCGTTCTGGAAGCTATCAAGAAGGTCGACAACCTGGGCCGATACCTGAAGTCGTCGTGGGGCCTTTCGAAGAGTGACCGATTCCACGAGCTCAAGTTCTGAGCACTTCATGCATGTAGACTATACGACGGATACACGTGTTTGAGCTTCACAGCCACGCCGCCCAACCCAAGTACATGACTCCCTGAAAGCGGATCGCATCAGTGCTCTGCATCAGATGGATGTACGGGTATCCGGAGAATAATACTCGCTGCTCACCAGATTTGAGGGGCTTGTGGCCTCCTTAATGAGCGCCTCGACTTGATTTGGAACAGACGTTTTGACTGCTCCGTCCATGATGCCCTGGAGCTTCGCTCGGATAGGCTTCAGGTTTTTCTCCGCAATGATCCCGACATCCTTGTCCGATTTTGAACGGCCCTGAAATCAGTTGATCTGGATGTCGTGATGACCTACGGACCGCGATGACCATTCAACAAGAGGATCGTGTGCGAATGCTTCGAGAACACTCATGAGAGCATCTGTGTTGTCGCGCAGGATGGCTAACGCTATCTCCGCAGCCTTCCTGAACACACCTGAAGGGAGATCAATAACGCGCGTCGAGCATTGCTCACCTTCAACGCCGGTCACTCCGAGAGCGTCCACCATATTCTGCGTGAGACGAAATGGCACTTTCTCGGGAATTTCAAAGGTTTTGCCCTGTCGAAGTGAGCGTCATGCAACGCGGCTGATTCACCTTATCAAATAAACAATTCAGATCCACATGTACCGTGTCCCCTGTCAAGCTATCGAACAGTATGTTTTCACCATGTCGATCACCAAGCCTTCGTGTGGATCTCAGTGTCCCAAATAAGGCACGTCTTCGTAACTCACCCGAGGACATAGCCGATCATTGACATGACGGCCAAGGTTCTGGAGTACGACAGGCGACTAGCCAACCATGCGGAGGGCTCCGGCCAGGTCGACAGGAACCATTCATAGAAGACCGTAGGATTGAAGCTGATGTCGCCACATCAGCCCATGAGAGAAGCATCGAGACTCACGATCGCAGGACTTCCTCCTTGAAGAATTTGATTTGCGCACTCTTCCCCTTCTTGCGGTTCCCTTCCAATTTCGTTCCCAACTCTGCGCTCTTTGGGGATGATCAGTACGGTCCGGGCGACAGCACGCACGTATATTCGCTTCCCCTGCCGTAGATAGCCTTGTTCCAAAATGCTTTTAAGTGCCTTGGTATTACTGACCCATTGTAGAAGCCCGCATTCCTCATTCAGTGGCATAACGGCATACGTCCGGATGTCTGAGTATCAGCACAGTCATCACTTGGGCCTTACAGAGACGACGGCGACGAGAGTCTGAGGCACTCTTGAGCAACTTATTTATCATGCCGTTCAGATCCATCAATCGCGCGTCTTTGCGCAGATCATCGTGCGGTTTGCAAAGAAAGGGATATCGTTTGCCGTCAGTGCCAATGAGGACGAGCTTCTTAGGCCTCTGCAGCGATGGCATGACCTCAATCTTGTCATCGATGTCTACCAATGGTCAGCCTCACGAGGGCAGGTGAAAGGGGCCACTCGCCTCGGATCTCCACGGGACTATCTGGGAATGGGTTATGGGACTTGACAGTTTCTGATGTGGAAGGCAGGGTACATGTGAGGGCTTCCTGCAGAGGCACCATCATCCTGGAGGGAACGGCCGATCTGACATAGGGAAATTGAGCTGCCAAAGATAGGGAGAGCTCTTTGCGTTTGTCGGTCCCCTCTTCGGTGAGCCGTAACAACGCGCTACCTAATCGAAGAGCTTCCTGAATCATGAGTGCGACTCCATGGTCACGATGCTGCGGGGTGAGATTCAGGAGAGGCGATCAAAGAGTCCGGTAGCTTACCTGAGCGCGAGTCAGGACGGCTTGGCATTTGGTCTTTCTTTCCGGCCGTATAGATTGCATAACTCCAATAGTTGGCCACAAAGCTTGTTGAGGGTAGTGCTCCAGCACCATGGACATGATTTTCACTAGGACCACAGACACCTCTTTGACAGGATGCCCGATCCGTGAGACGATTTGTGGATAGGCCGTGAAATACTTCGATACAAGTCAGCTCAATTCCTGAGATCAGAAGCTAACAGACCTGGTAGGACGCCAGTTCCCTTCGGGATCTGTCGATCATTGCGGTGATTTTCACCAGCGAAGTTGCTATTTCCGGATGTCTTTCAGGCCATCAATCCACATGGCCGGCCAGGGGTCAAAATTGCTCACTTCTTAAGGTCCTTGTGTTCGCCTAGGTCGAGCCATAATGTCAACATACGTGGCATGGTCTGAAAGATGTATTTCACGCCATGTTGTAGGGCCAGTATGTAATTGTGGCAAGTGTGAAGATTGTGGGACGCCCTGATCGCGTTGGTCTCGGGGGCTATGGTGGTCACTCACATGAGGATTGGGCTTTCCGAAGGCAGAGTGTCATAGTAATGGCCGAGGTGATAATAGGGAGACTCCAGGCTTCGCCGTTGTCAGCATCACCCGATAAATCAGCTGACTCACTTTGGTGCGAGCTTGATGGCCTCCTTGTAACGATCGACTATAAGATTGGCTTCGAAACGATCCGACTCTTGAGCCCAGCGAGCCTCCAGCAGGAGCACCTGTCCGATTCAGCATTGCAAGGAAGCATGAAAGCGGGACCGACTTTGGCTAGATTTCTATCTCTGTCATAGTCTTCACCAGCGGAGTCGTCCCCAGTAGCGGCTTCGAGGATCGGTTGGGCCATATTCTCCAGTTCGAATAACGCCTTCCAGGCACCACTTTGTGCCCTCAGAAGCTTGGCTTTCTCAGTAAAGGCGTAAGGCGCTTCCGCTTGCTGAGCCTGGAGAATCGCGCTGTATGCCGTCTGCTCGTAACCGGATTTCCGAGCGATCTTGGAGCTTTGTATCCAACTTGTGCCGAGCTCAGCCCGCAGCTCGGGAGCTTTGGTAAGGCCAAATGCCGCTCGTCGAATAGACAATACTTGCTCTCTGACCTGAAATGATGGGGCCAAAGTTTCGAACCTTTGACCGAGCTCACGAGTCAAAATTGACATGGCATCTCGTGCTTTGATGCGACGGTTCGCATCGGTGTTCGACATTGATAGGTTTGTATCGGCCTGCTTGATGATCTCGACCTCTCTCAACAGGTGCAAGTCCATTACTTGATCGTACATTCGAGGGTAAGAATTCGAGGTTATCGAAATGCCCACTTTCCGCCTAGCCTCGAGAAGAGGTGAGACCAGGTCGCGATTGTCATGCAGAGCCAGCAGAAGTCTGGCAATTGGCGGAGCATCCAAGTCCAGGCGACGGATGGTTTGCCATTCGCCGGTAATGCACGCCGCCTCTGCCTCAAATGTTGCTAACGATCTTGACCATTCGGGATGAAGACTGAGTATGCCCCGGATATGAGTGCGCAAAGTATCTAAAGGTTTAGTAGGTATCATTGCCAGCAGATATTCTCACCGTAGTGCCCCAGGTTTCGCAGACAATGCAGGAGTCCCTGATGTAAAGTGACATCGTTAGGCGACTGCTGGAGTCTGACCTCCCAGCAGCTTTGTGCTGAGGTCCAACGGCCTGTACTCTCGTGTTCACGGATTTGGTGTTCCAATGAGGGGGCGATGACGAAAGTCGACACTCCCTCCATGCCGTCTGGCTCGTTGAGATTTGCATATACGAGATGCAGCTTTTCAAAGTATGTTTGAAGATCCGTATTCGCTCTCCGAGTTCTGCGCAATTGTGTAATCCGCTGCTCGAAGCCTCGTAGTGCCCGCGCATATGCTTTACTCTGGAGTGCAGCATTGGCCATAAGCTCGACCTCGATAGTTGATAGGACTGCGTCAACGGCCCGATATGTGCTGTGCTTCTCGCTCCGGCCTTCACCTATACGCTGTAGCCGCTGCCACTTGCTGAGATGATCCATGAGATCGAAAACGACTTGTGCACTCCATGTCCTCTTGTCTGCCGACCCAGCCGAAGACTGACTGACTTGGTCTTGGAGGACGGCATTGATCTCCTGACTGATCTGTTCTCGAGCGTCTGCCCCACCAGACAATAGTACATTGAGAACCAGATGAGGCAGGATATGATGCGCTACTGCAGCGTCCTGATTCTTCAAGACACCTCGGAAGACGCCGAAAATCGTCTGGCTGTCTCGGGTGGCTCTGTTATCTAGGGGCAGCTGCATAACTTGACCGATGAGATCAAGCGTCCACCTCTGCAGCCACTCTCGGTACGTTGGAGCTGATCCGTAGATTGGATGAGAGAAGGTCGGCATGGTCCCATCAGTCAACGTGAATCTTGACTCCAGAAGGGGAGTCAACGTTTCATGCTGATCTTTGGGGAGATTCGTCCAACGGGTCCGCGTGCGCAACGAGATGCCCCCGCTGGATCCACTCTGCAGCAATTTCGGACTGAACCCGCAGAATTGCAGCAACTCCTGGATCGCGAACGCCAAGTGTCCTTGAAGTTTGGTGTCATTGGTCGCACGAAAAGCGTCCACCAATAGATCTCGGACGAGATGTATGGCAAAGTCGACGGACTCCTCGGGATCGTTGAAATTGGACATGATCGTCATCGTCCCGGAGTCGGAATTGGAAACGCACCTATCTGGATCCAGTGCGCCGACGATGCCCAGACATTCGTAAGCCATATCGCAGAAGCTCATAAACTCGGCATCGCGGCTGGAAGTTGATAGCAGAGTCTGCATCGTGGAAGCAACCAACGGATGAAACGCGTCTCCCTCAGCTAGGGCTGATCGATCTCGAGGGTGATCTAACAGAACATCTCGGAGTTCTCGGATGGATGTCGTGGCTACAGCTATATTCTTGCTCCTGACTCGCTCAAGGAGCTTGGCGAGCTGCTCGGCAAATCCCAAGCCCTTCCTGGATGCTGTGAGCTTGTCGCCAGCTGAACGGAGCTCGGGTATGTGGTCCAAGCCAACAATGTCATCCAGGTATGCTGAGAGGTGTTTTGCGTTATCCGCTATCTCCGATACGATATCCTTGGCTACACCTCGATCATTGGGGTCGAAAGATGCCCAGTTTGCGACCAGAGTGGCGGTAGTCCTGCCCACAAATGGGCCAATGTCTGAGTAGCGGAGCGTGCGAATGAAAGCCAGCCATGTTTGGAGGGTTACTTGTCGCAGCTCAGGCATTGCCAGAGTACTTTGCAGGCTTGCCATGATCTATGGAATGATCGGTCACGTCTCCTCTCGGGACGGAACTCACCTGAGGGGAATAAGATGCGATGGAGTCGCCAACCATCTCTATCAGAGTTTTGAGACTTCGAATGAGCTTCCTCTTGTAGGCTGCTGACTTTCGGCCCCGCACATCGTGCAGTGTCTCGTTCAGGTGCGTCATCACCCCGAGCATGTGAGGCTTGAGGAATGTGCCGAGATCGAGGGATGAGCTCCGATGAGTCACCTGGTATACGTCGCGGACTTTGCGTAAGCCCATGGCTGCGCTGTTTGATACTTCCGCTTCCTCGTCACCGAGCTCGATCACCAAAGCGACTAGCAGAGGCACAATGCAAGACGTTATCAAGCTTGGGGCATCGATGTGCGTCGTCGCCGTATCATGAACAAGCTGGCTGACCAAGTTGACGAGAAAAGCAAGGCATTGGTCTGTTCTGGATGGACACAGGAAGATCTTTGTCAATATCTGCGCCGTGTATTCAAGCAAGGTCACCCCAAGACCAGTCGGGAGTGTCGATGCCATCTGCTCGAGACACATGCGGTTCCGGGCGAGAATCATGGCCGGAATAGTGTAATGTAGTGTCGTCTCAATGAAGTTCTGTCTTGTTTGCCCTAAGAAAGAGGCAGCTTCGGTCAGGGTGTCGGGGGCCTCAGAGAGACTGGCGACCAACATGATGCTGACCTGCTCCAAATAAGGCGATATAAGTGCCATTGGCGACTTGCTGTGGTGCCGGCAAATGCTGAGGAGCTGCACAATCAGATTCCAGCCTCTCAGGTTCACCCACGTTCGTGTATGCCAGACTCCTCAGCGGTGAGGATGGAGATCCGAGTTGTCTCATCAAGAGCTCCAAGATCAATCCCAGCGCGTTCGGTCTCGCGTGACGACTTATGGACCCAAGCGTGGTAAGTATGATAGACTTATGACTCGATGTCCTCGTCAATTGCTCTCCCATGAATTTTAAGTATGGCAGCTGCAGATTCTCGGCAGTAACGAGATCAATTGTCTCATCGCTAGTAGCCTTAAAAATGAGTGCCACGGCTCGACTGTCGTGAGTGAACTTATTCACTGTATCTCTCACCTAGCTTCTGCTCTGATTGCCCGGCAGTTGCCCTGCACGGACGCAGTGAGTATCGAATCTTGAGTCGATTTTGACCCCAAAAGCCATGACACGACCTCCCCCGGCTCGGCGTCTTCAATCAGCAGACATAGTAATCGCCAGCCTGGTGAGAAGTCCGATAAGCGTGCGGCAAGTATGGTCCAAAGTTCCAAATGAGAGCTGTACGCAGGCCTGGCATCCTGTCGGCTTGCTTTATGATTTGCGATCATTCTCGGAAGAAGAGCGCAGATACGTGCCAAGACACCGGTATCGCTGGTTCTTGGAATCGTCAGTAAGTCGCATCGGTATGGGGGCGCACTTTTTCGCCAGCTTGTTGACCGCCTCAATAGGTCCGCTTTGGATGCTGCGCTCGCCGTCCTCGATTAACTCTGGTAGCTCATCAAGTAACCATTGCGATTCAGAGCCATCCCCGGAGGAAGGCCGTTTCCGCTTGCCAGAACCAACGTGGCGTTCGCCGGTAACGAGCGCCGAGAGATTATGATTGAGAATGGCGCGTGTACTATCAGGGAGATCACTAAGCCTTAGCTTGTCCTGCCAAACTTGGATTCTGGTAGAGCCCAAATACTCTCGGATCTCCAGAGGCTCTAGGAACCCTTCGATCGAGGTCGTCAACTGGATGATTGCGAACCACTCCGTCTTGTCCGCCTGCTGCGGATCCAGCAGTCGTCCCGATAGTGCCGACCATAAAGTGAACCGGACATCAGGTCGTGCCGTGTCCAAGCTCCTGATAAGGAGCTCTTGATTAGAAATCCACAATTCGTTATTTGAGGTCGGCCATATTAGAGGCATGATCCAAGGATCAATATCGCCGACATCGTTCAAGCCAGCCGAGCTGATCATTGACATATAGGAGCTCTGTGCTTGGATGTCGTTCTTGATCTGCTCGCCCAGGACGGAAATTGATTTGAATGCCAACTTGCGAAGTCTCTCTGAAAAGGGCCGCCTGTGTTGGACAACCATTTGCAGGAGGAAGATACAGGTGAGAGGCTGGCTCGGTAGCTTGTAGCCGAATAAAAGTTTAGCCCGACCTTCGATGACATCTGTGTACTGATTCAGCATGGCCAACGTCACCAGACTCACCGTCAACGAATCTGAATATGTGAATGAGGATCCAGAGAACCCTAAGTTGACTGTTGTCCGGGGTCTGCTCCGTATCAGGTCCATGGTAGCACGAGGTATCGATCACAGTGCCAATACAGCTGACAATCTCATGAGCTAGGTGCTGAGAAGTTCCCGATCTAGTCAAGTTGATGGCCGCGTGCACGAGTCGAGGGATCGTCCACTTGATGACGGATTCAACGGAGCCACTCGAGCTTTGAGCGTGAGACGTAGCGTGTTGTTCGATAACCGTGAGAGCGAGGCGAACGTCACGATCCCTGTTCTCATTTGACGCCGCTCCAGTCTGATGCCGCCCGCATGTCTCGATGAGCAAGTGGCAAAGCCTTCGATACTCAGACTCGCCGCCGTTTGCCGTCTGTGAGGCCTCCGCGAGGTCGATGTCGCCGGGCATTGTGCTGCGAGCTTCACTCTGTAATGATATGGTCAGGTGAGCAGCTGTTCGTGCTGCTGCATCTTCCAGGCATCTGCTCAGCTTGACTTGTTCGTGCACTGGTCGTCGAGTGAATGTCGTTGAACTCGAAGGATTTTATTTAATGTTGGAAGGTCACGGCGCATCCGGAAGATACGCGCGTGAATGTGGTCACGTGATTCTCCAGCGAAGCATCCTTGATTGCGTCTATAAGCCGTGTAGTCAGTGTTTTGGTCAAGGTCTAGTAACCAGCGACACCATGGCGTCTAAGAAATCGTGGGTCAGATCAACAGGCTCGATAGCATTACACTGACCTGAGCCTTATACCAGGAGGCTGGATCTCCTGCTTCGAGTCAGGTATCTGAATCCCATACCACAGCCACCGTTTCCACCCAAATTGTTCAACCTTTCTACAAATGTGAATCGACTCGGCGAGCCTAGCTACCTGGATGATTTGGTCTCGAGTACTCCTCTGCCAATGCTAGTTGACTCTGAGATGGGCATGCCGGTCGATCTCAACGTGTATGAGAGAGTCTGGAACGGGAACGACGAGGGTAGGTTTTTGCAAATGTGACACTGGGCCTGATCAACTCTTCAGAGCTTGGACTTGCTGAAACTCAAGACCTTGCAGCGGAGGATCTGGCTCTGATTGCTCCTTTCGAAGACGTCAAGCCTCAGATCAACGGATCTGGCTCTGCTGCCGGATCTACGGACGTGACCTGGATGCGAAACTCGGCGTTGTTCACCCGGAAGGCTGTCTCCGGTAGCAAGTCGTTGACCGCCATTGCCAAAGAGTGAGGTGAACCCGTGAAGATTCACATTGATGAATTTCTCTCAGCGAGGAAGTGGACGCTTCGACTGCAGCGCAAATCATGTCGATCGAGCAGACGTTCTCAGAGTTCGATAGCCAAGACGTCACTCAACTGAAACATCCTGATCCGAAAAGATCCAGACTGAGGGTCGTCGAGGTGAGTGACGAAGGCGTATCATACTGACACGGTAGCAATACGAGATACTGCCTGAAGACGAAGCTTGGTCCAACTCGTACATAATGATGAGATACCCTGAAAGGCCAACAGCGTCTACCTCTGCGGTGAGGGTCATCGCCTGAAACACAGCTGATGAGGACAGAATCCGCACGCTGAAGCGTCTTCATCTCGCTTGAATCGTGCGGTCCTACGGCCCGTCATGGAGGATGATCAGCAGATCATGCAGTTCTTGCTGCCGGAGGAAGACACTCTGCCGAGATTAGAGCATTCATTCGTTGACCCAATCGGCAATGAATCATACGAGCAGATGAAGGAGCTCACCATGAACGATCCCAATGACCCGCAAATTGATTCGGTCTTCCCTGCAAGTCTACGCCGAGTGTTCTGGCTTGGGTTACGTTGCTGACCGTGGGTCTTAGAGCGCTCTCTACGACCAAATTCGGACCTATGAGGTTGTTTCCCAAACTCGACCTCAGAAGGAGGTCTTGATCACGATTGTTGAGGCCGGGGACCCTGCGAAAGCCCAGGGGGCCTACTACAAAGAGATCGGAACGAGAGCGCAGCTCAGAAAGACTCGGGCAAAGGTGAGCGCCATTCCAAAGTCAACGTTGGCTGATTCTCCGTAGCGGCAAGGGGAAGGCGACGAGACACAGGAACCGTTATGGGACAAGAGTCGTGTCGGATTCAGACACCCTCATGAGGATTTGATATCGCAGCGTGCTACAGCACAAGCAATGGTATCAGATCCTGGTTGGATCGAGGCTCAACTTCGAGGCCTCGGAGATGGTGACAATGAGGCAGTGGGCCAAGGAGAAGCCATTAAGGAAGACGATTGAGATGTGGTCTATGCATTTAGGCATCGCCCAACTTTTCGCGTATCCGTTGAACTATGTCTATGTAGGATTGAGCCGCAGGACTGTCAGGGTAGTCATCGAGAAAGCTCTGTCCCTTATCGCAGGTTGAACCTATCCGTGGATCTACCGGTATGCGTCCCAAAAGCTCGAGGTCCAGCTCCCTGCCCAGTTGAGCGGCACCACCTGTAGTTGGGGCGAAGATCGCATTTGCCGTGTTGCATTTCGGACAGATAAACTCGGACATATTTTCGACCAGGCCTAGGATGGGTATGCCAACTTTTCGGCAGAAATCAATCTCTTTCCTCACGTCTTGCAGCGCCACTTCTTGAGGAGTTGTGACCAGCACAGCACCATCTATGCCAACTTCTTTCATGTATTGCACGATGCTGAGGTGCTCATCGCTGGTTCCCGGCGGCGTATCCACAACCATGTAATCCAGCTGTCCCCACTCGACATCTTTCAGAAATTGTTTGATTAGACCGTTCTTCTTCGGACCACGCCAAACAACTGCATCTTTAGCAGAAGGCAGTAAGAATCCAATAGACATGACCGCGAGATTGTCAAGAGCATAAGCCGGAGACCAGCCGGAGGATGACGTGTGGATGGTGGAATTGGAGAGTCCCATCAAGAGAGGGATGGAGGGGCCACAAATGTCAATATCCATGAGCCCTGTCTGTACTGTCAGATCCGATTCTGTGCTTTCAGTCTCACCTGAATGTCCTCGTCCGCCGACAGAGCCCACGACAGTCCAGCTGAGAATGTACTCTTGCCCACTCCGCCCTTGCCAGATAGTACCAGAATCTTCCTATCAACCTGCTCTAACCTCTGCTTGATGATCGGCAGATCCGGATCTGGCCCTTTTGGACCCTCTGCACATGTCGCCTGATTCGGGCAGCCTTCGCAAGCATCCGCCTTGCCTGCTTGGGTGGATTCTACTCCCTGCCAAGCTCAGTGAGTTGGATGCTTTGTCATGCCCATCAGTTCTGGACTCACCGGGCAATGCTCTGGCGCGTTTGAGGGTACAGTGGAAGGAAGAGCTGCGGATATTGGCTCAATAATTGTAGGCGAGGGTGCCGGGATTGGTGTCTGAACGGCCAGCATTGAATGGTTGATCAGTCGGAATTGGGACTACAACAAAATCGGATGATCACCGTCCAGCTCTTTGGACTTTGCCACCTGAAATTTCAATCCAGGCGGAGAAGACCGCTGTGCCAGGACAGCTAGCTATAACAATACGGTCTTCGGTGTCAGTCAAGACATTGGAGACCTGTGGGCAGGGCAAGGCCGAGTTCATGCATGTCCACTTCTAACACACCAGGTCCACCTTATGGTGAGTATTCCATACTGCATCCAGTCTGATATGCTTCAGACAGCCTACGTCCCCATGATGCAACGTTCCCAATGGGAGGATGTCGAACCAACGCCTCAGTTGGATGGACCCGACCCTCTGGTGCCAATCATGTACGCTGAGGACTGTGAGTGTGCAATTCAGGGGGTCACAGCAGCAGAAGCTGACCGACCCAATTAAGACCGCGATGCAATGGACTACTTTCGATCAATCTCTGCTACTGGAGAGCAGTCCGACCGAGTCCTCGAATTGACCGAAATCATAATCCGCAAGAATCCCGCCCACTACACAGTATGGTGAGATATAACCGCCGATAATGCCCGTCGTCACGTCGTCTGAAGCCGTCAGGGGCTATCGTTTTCAGACTCTGCTCGCCTTGCAGAAGGATCTCGAGGCCGAGCTCGAGCTCATGAACGAGTTTGCTCGCGTCAATCTCAAGACATACCAAGTCTGGTGAGATACCCAGCATGCCGGGCTTCGCTGACACACCATTAGGCATCATCGGTTGCTTCTCATGTCCCACATTTCTCCAAAGGATCCGCAAAGCGAGATCGACTACATACATCGAGCCCTATTGCCTGACCCTAAGAATTATCACACATGGGCCTATCTGCATTGGCTGTTTTCCCACTTTCAAGATCGTATCAGTTTCAAGCAATGGCAAGACGAACGAGAATGGTGCACAGAGGCTCTAAGAGTCGATGGAAGGAACAATAGTGCCTGGGGCTGGAGATGGTATCTCTATGTTGAATGTGCGCCAGAGAAAGCCAGCGAAGAGTACTGGCAGGATGAGATAAGGTGAGCCCCGGCACCAGCGCTCGAGCTGAACGTCTTCAGCTTCGCGGTAGATGCTGTGCATCGCATCCCCCACAATGTATCTGCTTGGAACTATCTGAGAGGGTGAGGGATCATACTGGGAAGCGAAGCACTGAACACAGATTACTTTTACGACTGAACCGTTCTAAAAGCACGGTGATTGATTCGCTCAATCGATACGCTAGTGGAGAGAGTCCTGTGACTTTTGCTCTGGAGTTCAAAGCAGAGCATCTCGCCGAGGTTGGCGATAGAGAAGCAGCTGTAGCATTGTATGACGAGTTGAGCCGAAAGGATCCCATGAGAGCGGCCTATTGGATGTGGAGGGCTTCGAGATGATGTAATAATTCCTCATGCAAGCTGGTATCTCTGTTCTGTTTGACCTGTTACGACTCGAACGTCAAATCATGCTGAAATATGTCTTTTTCTACGGCTGGGAAGTGACGAAGGACTGTCCAATCTCTCGTGCTTGTTTCTCGCAATGGTATGACGCTGCGTTCGAGGATCCAGAGAGACCGGGTACTGTCTTTAAGACTGCCGAGCATTGGTTCATGTTCCACAAGGCGAGACTCTTCGATCCCGACTTGTGCGACAAGATCATCGCTGCCGACACACCTGATGAGGCTAAAAAGCTGGGTCGACAAGTCAAGAATTTTGACCGGAAGGAGTGGGACAAGTACGCCGACCAAGTTGTGCAAAAGGGCAACGAGCTCAAATTCGCCCAGCATGCCGATCTTCGACGCTACTTATTCGACACTGGATCCCGAACACTGGTCGAAGCCGCTCCCACAGACCGTATTTGGGGGATAGGGTTCTCAGAGGACGAGGCCATGGATCATGTGAAGGAATGGGGCACGAATCGGTGAGTCGCCATGCCATGACTCGGGTTCTGGGTTGATCGGTCCCCAAGAATGGGTCTAGCATTGACAAGAGCTCGGGATGCCCTTCTGCGTGGGACGTAATCATGCATCATTGTACAACATTATAATGGTACAGGGGTCGTTAAACGAGGTGATGACGGACTCGAAGGGGAATTGGACTCGGGAGACAGGGGCAGAGAAGCTCCTGGTGTTGGAGAGATGCTGTCTCTCATCTTCTGCCTGCTCCTGAGCGGCTGCATATCCTCTTCCTCCGAGGCCGTCGTCGATATTCTTCGGCCGCTCTGCTGATATTTCCTCAGGATGGAGATCGACTCGTCCTCTGGTAGTGTCAGACGTATCTTCGACAAAAGAGTGAGGTCGGACTGATCTGCGGTGAGGAGAATGGGTTTGAGAGGAGCGCGTGATGGTAGAATGATGGTAGGTGCAGAGACGAGGCCGACAGCAGGGTCGGCAATGTCGATGGTCCCCTCTTGCATGTAGAGACCGCGTCGAGCACTGCGACGGATACGTGGCGAGGGCGGTGGAGGTTCAAGGCGATCTGCTATGGGGACTGAGGTGATGATGACTGGTGCTGGCCTAGACTGGACCGGCTTGTGACCTTTGGCAACAGCGCGCAGTCGGAGATGGAAAGAGACTGAAGCGGTGGGTGTTTGGAGTGATTCTCCCACGTCCCACCTCCCGCCTCTGCGGGGTAAGACGAGTTTGAGTGAGCGTCTGGAAGGTGGATTAGAAAGAGAGGTGGAAGCGAGGGTAGAGGTGAAGGGTTCGCGTCCCGCTAAGACGACTGTGCGTTCAAGGACGACTGTCACTTTGCGTATGGCACTGGTGCTTGATTCTGCATGATATGAGCATGGGATTGTGTCGCCAGGTCCGTAAGATCCGTGCGGGGGGCTGAGGGAGAGGGTGATATCGCCGATTGTCGCGTCGTCGGGTGGTGAGGGTGGAGCAAGAGGGGGCACGCGATGATCAAAGAGCTCGAGATAAAAAGATTTGGCTATGCGATTGCCGACATATGGAATGGGTTCGTGGTCGACGCCGACGTCAAACCTCCAGACCACCTTGTAATCCTTTTGATTCTGTGTACTCTTTGCGGCAGTAGCTGCCGAGGGTGGGATAGTGAGGGTGAATGGATGTGACCAGTCTCCCAGAATTTCGTCATCTCCTGAAAAGACTACCTTTGTCTTCTCCCAAAGGACGTGTTCCTCGGGACTGGATTCTATACATCTGACCCTGGCGAAGACTCGTCGGACAGGTAGGGGAGCAGCGAGGGGAGGAGAACGGGTGATGATCTGTCCAGCAATGACTACTGGAGTGACACCGAATTTGCCTTATGTCTGTCAGCAAGAAAAGCCAAAGGGTAGACCCTAGTATCAAGAAACTCACCCGAGGTCGAGAAGCACCGTGCACTATTGTGACCATTGGATGACTCGACGGCTAATTCCAGCATGCCAGGCAATGTTGAATTGCGGTTGGACAGTGAAGAAGTCAGGAATCGATAGGATGGGTCATGTATGATGGAGTGGGAGCGAGTTCATGATGACAAAGAAAGAGGCAAGGGGTGGTGGTCCAAGAGGCGGGTCAGGAGGAAAGGGGATGCGAGCTAGGTGGCACCGAAAAAGTTACCGACAGGATAGGACTTGGTGTGTAATATCCCCACTAGCGGTATGTAGACCAACAGCGTAGGAGGGAGGGGCGGGGCGGCCGGATGCTGCTGGGTGGTCGTGGTGGATCCTTCTGCTCGAGGAGAGAGTTACGGCTCGTTTTTTTGGCTTTAGCTGGTGGTCCCCTCTTCCCCCCTGGGACCGTTCTTCGAAAGAGGTATAAAGTAATTAGAATTGACGCGGGGCGGCGACAAGGGGGACAAGGCGTTGTCGCTGGCGGCGGCGGCGGCGGCGGCGGGTGGGACGGCGTGGACGATGCGTGAATCAAGGTATGCGATTGGAGCCTGTGGTTGAGAATGAAGTCTAGTGATCGTTCAGGGTAAGAGAGAGTTGAACGAGCTTAATATGATGGCAGCACGCGGGGACATGACCATGTCGTTTGCTGGCTTGCAGGCTGGCTGCAGCTGTTGATTGTATAGCGCTCCCCCTCGTCCGGCCCCCCTCCCTTTCTTCATGTCACTCTAATTTTTTTTTTTCAATCTATAAATAATCGAAACGGAGCTAATGAAAGAGGGGAAGGGGGAAGGGGCGAGGGGGTCAAGAGCGCAGGGGGGAGAATAACGAGAAAAAGACTAAAACCGCGCTAGCCTGTTTCTTACATACACCACATACCCTCACCCTCACTCTTACAAAAGCCACGCGACGGATCCGGGTTACTCGGCGTTTTAGGATATTTTTATTATTGAAATCAGATGAACAGTTTCCTTTGTGGCGGCGCCACCTTTACCCTTGCATATAGAAGAGTAGAGTACTTAGGAATGTATAGGCACGGATGGGTATCCGGATCATCATCATCATCATCATCATCATCATCATCGTCATCATCATCATTACCACCACTACTCCAGTCCACGTTCTTCCTCAATTCCGCCTACAACACCTACTCATCTGCCGAATGGCCCAGTACCATACGCACTAAGAGGGGAAAGGAGGCGGACAGAGATGTCAGCTCAAGGTCTGATACACCACCACGCCGCCATCTCTCTCTCCTCTTCTCGGTCTCTCACTCACTCCAACAAATCTGACGGCGCACAATCCAAACGTGGCCCAAAGAAGGTAACGAAAGTAGATATGTTGTCTCGCCTGTAATGAATCGCTTTGCGCGTACAGAGCATCATGGACACATTGAGCAGACACAGGCGTGTCCGTCTCGAGACACTTTTCGACCAATTTCGATGTCCGTTTCACACCAAATTGGATACAAGCTGCCAACCCGGCATTGCTCAAAAGCCACACACCGACGAGGCGTGTTCGAAAGGTACGATTTTGATCCTAAACGTGTGTGTGTGTGAGCCAAACTCTATGGAGGAATATATACGCGCGTCCAATCGGATCTAGCGAACCGCAAATAAAAATGTCGTACTCACATCCAAGCTAGGTCCACTGTCCTGTACATTCGGCGATGCCGATGGTGACACTGCTCGCTTGACGACGACAAAGAATGATTCATCGAGATCCTCTTGTGCCTGAGTGTGTCACGTAGTCAGTCTATCTTATGCAGCAACCTCCATAACGTGATGAAACATTTGGGCACACGAGCGCGCGTTCGGTGAACTCACCCGTTGCACATCTTCGCCTCCCGAGTGCACAGCGGGAAGTGCGTCGGCGCGGTCCGACCCTGCGCGTCACACGATCAGCATGTTGCTTTTTACGTAGGTTGGTGAAAGCTTACCCTTGGTGCCCCAGGATACGTCATGCAGGTTGCAGAACGCGTAGACGTTCAAGATATTGGTAAAAGAAGGCGCCAGCAACTGCACATGAGCCAATCGACGAATTCTGGCTCTCTCACCATGTATTGGGGGAACGAGCTGATCATATGCCATGGATCCATCTGCAGTCAGCTTGCGTGTGTGACCGAGAGACTCACATAGAGCAGAGAGGCGAGCGAGTAGAACCCTTGACCAGTTGAGCTGGGCTGCCAACCGGCGCAACTCACCAATCACGGACAAAACCGCTGCAACCAGGGTACCGTTGCTACTGTTGAACAAATCCCGAAGTTTATCAAGAATACTTCCAGGTACACCTAGGACAGCCTTTGTCGTCGGCATATTCCATCGCCCGTACTCACTTGGAACGCCTTGATGGAAAGAATGACGGAGCAAACGATCATGTAGCCTGCCAGTACAGCGTATACCCTATGATCTTAGCTCATACAGAGATTGGTCACTCTACCAAAAGGTGAGCAGATACAACCCCTTCTCTCCTTTCGGTCGATTGCCAAGCGCGAGGATGAACTGATCTCCATCAGCTGGGTGCCCAACGGAGACACTCGCCTGCAGGAGAAGGAACAAGAGATAAAGGGCTTTGAGACCAAAGTTCACCCAATGAGTCTGGCAAGTCAGCATGTAATAACACTTTGGGCTTTTCTCACCACGTCGTCCGTGACGAAGAGGTTGATGTGTGACATGTTGGGCACGAGATCAATGATGATCGAGAACGTGAGCCACAGGTTTGCCAAAGCGAACCAAGAGAATACCAGACTGAAGAGATTGTACTGATGATCAGAAGCGCGTTCGATACAATCATGCTCACGAGTGCCTGGATGTGTAAAGCAAACATCCTGAGCCGTCAGTCAACTAGTGCACGCTGCGACGTACCGGAACGGCCCGTGACCACTTCGATAGAGCCGGAAGAAGTGAATGAGGGCGTACTGACAGTAAATCGTCAGATATAGCGTCAGGAGCTCGATAAACACCCACAACAGATGCGGCGAATGATCCGTTCAACCACCGCCTCCTCTGACTGATGAGCTCGGCAGCTTGCTCCGGCACATCCGTCTCTGCCTTGCTTGGCTTGACATAGGACAACGTCCACCGGTCTCTAGCTTTGGCGACGAGTTCGAAACACAGGATCCTAAAACAGGTCAACGCTGGATTGCACGAATGATCCCACCTATCTTCGGCGAGAAACATGTTCTTGGTGAAAATGTTCATCCCTTCTATCCCTTTCCTACCTAGTCGAGCAGCCACTAATTTTCAGCGATGGCCATCTGGGTCAAAACTCACTGGTATGATCTCCGTGGAAATATTGTTCCAGAGGTCGACCTTGGATCGCTCGGAACCGATAGGCCGAGAATGCTCCGGGAAGAACGCTCACACTGAGTAGGTTGTCAATTCAAGAGGCTCTGCTCCTGTGGCTTGCTCACTATCCAAAACTACTTTCCAGCGGCTTGTCCAGAATGTTGGACATCTTGTACTCGAAATTCTGAGCAGCAACTTTTTGAGGGGTAAGCAGCGGCTCCGCGTTCTGACGCACCCAGCGGATTGAACAGTTTCTTTCCTTTGCTGATCATGGCGTGAATCTCTCCACAAGCGCCACCGAGGTTAGGATTATTCTGTAGCCCTGAGTCAGTCGCCGGGCAAGACCCAAACGGACTCACGTAGAACGCCTCCCATACTTGATCCTGTTAGCGTTATGTCAGGAAGTGAACTCACAGTGATAGATGGCCTTGTGGCCGGGTTTTGTTCCGGCGTCCAGTAAGACGCAGATTTCTGGGTTGATCTGCCTGCCGATGGCATTGAACAGCCATCGGTGAGAATTGATCTTTTTGCTGTTCTCCTGTTTGAGGACAAGGATGATTTGCACGGGGACCTTGAGAAGAGATCAGCATAGCCTTCGAAAGATACAGGAGACCTACCAAGTTGTTTGGATCCCCGGCATGCGGTTGCACCAGCTGAGGCGTCGCGTCTATCGACAGCTGGGTAGTGTACTGCGTTTTGGCTTCAGCATGGGCACCTCCCACTATTCGCCTTCACCTCAAAGATATGAGCCACGGTGGGCTTGTCATTGACAGCTTTCTTCAGCACGCCATCTTGGTAGACGCCTATGGTAGCCAAGACATCCAATACTGAAGTGTCCATCGGTCCCAGACCATCAGCAATCAATGTCACGACGATCCGTTTCCAGCCTGGCATTCCTTCTTCGGCTGTCCGACGCCAAAATTTGGATCTGATTCGATCAGTCTCACCAGGTTTGTGTTGGACTCACGCCTTGGTATTACAGATATCCCTGATATTCAGCATGACATGATGCAAGGTCCTGGCGTAGAGATGTTTATCCTCGTTGTCTATAAAAGTTCAGCTCCCAGTCCCTCGGGCTCGCAACCTACAGCTCGTGACTGCGATCAATAATTCCGTTTCCCGTCCATATTCGTTGACTCGCAGATTCCATCCGTTGGCTGCGGTGAAGTCATCTGGATCACAAGTGGCAGCAGTGTATCTCAGATGTCTTGAAAGTCAGCGATGAAGCCCTTTCCCCAAAACCGCACGTAAACTCCGTTGATTTGCCCCCTTTGATAGAAATCAGCCACGACCATGTGCCACTTTCACAAACCCAAGCCCACCTAGCCACTTTGATTCAATGGCACTGACAATGGGTCGAGGGACAGGGTACCTGATGTCAGCTCAGCAAGCACAAGACACTCACTCGTTGATCCAGTTGCCTTGACTCGTCAATGTCACTTTTTTAGTCGTCGCTCCTCGTCTCGGAACCGTCTGACGACGGATAAAGTCCACGCCGCCGACAAATGATGGGGACTCATGATACGGCCGATGCCCACTGATCGTTAGAAGGTCGAGTCTACTGCTGCCCACGCTCACCTCGTTAGAGGCTTGAGCTCTTCAAAGTCACCGAAGCGTTGCATCGCGAATGTTCGGATCAGGATCACCCAAATGTGCAGGAGATACGATACAATATACATGTGAAAAAGCAATGAAGATCAACTCTAGACCAGCCTCGCCAAAAATCGAATGAAACCGTGTGTCAAAAAACTGAAACATGTAAAGAACGAGAGAAAGAGTCCGTATTTATACACCTGCCTGCCAGTCATTACCGTTCAGCCACGAGCCTTGCTCTCCTCGCTCCAGGGTTCGCATAGATCGAAGGTACCATCCGTCGGTCTTTTGTCTCACACTGCGATAAATGGGAGGGCCGCGCCTTTCATCTCCAGTGACGTCCTTTCGTCCGACAAAGAGCCCTCTCTTGGCCGATTCCTTTTCGCCCGTTCCAGGTCGACGGACAGCTGACTCTTGCAAGGCAGCCTTTTCCTCGGCGATCGTGTCAATGTCAGAGAAACCAAGGCTATCGGGAGATGCGAGAGGTGCTGGTGTCGCTGGGCTCGTGCCGGTCCCGGGCCGACGGCCGAGTCGTGAGACACGAGGCAAGCTTGGGATATCTTGGATGGCCTTTTCCTCGGCGTCAATCTCCGCTGCGAGATCGGTAGGGATGAGAGGATACGACTTGATGAGTTCCGTATTGAGCGATTTGCAGATCTCGTTCCACTTCTTGCCTCGAATGATCATGTTCTGCGACTTGGCGAACAAAGTCCATGGCGTGTAAATGAAGGGAGGAGGAGGCTTGTCAGAGTCTGCGCGGCCAGAGGACAGTACAGGTGCCTGAATACCGGAAGCCCGAGATTGAATAGGGGTGAGGCGGGCCTCGGGAGCGGGCAATATGACCTCGAGAACGACCATTTGAGCGGGGGGATCATCATCAAAGTTGGACGAAGGCAATTCGAGAACCTCGGGGGAGAGTCGGGCCAGGTCTTGGATCGTTGGCCAAGACTTCAGTGCAGAAGTGAGGGACTCCATGGCGACCACGATGGCAGCCTGGAACTCGAGCAATTCTTCGTCCTCTCTCGATTGGATCGATCCTTGGTCTGACGAATCGGCCCTTGCGAGGGATTCATTGGCTCTCTCGAGGATCTCAGACATGGTTGCGTTGCTACATTCACGGATCCACGCGCGCATACTGGCCGTGAGGGGGTACTGTACGTCGGGCAGACGGTAAGCGGGGATCTGATGTCGGGCAAAGTTGTAGACGAGCACATCCAATGTGGAATCGGTGGGTCGGACACCAAAGAGACCGAGATAAGTTCCACCGGATTGAACGACGGGTTTAGAGCCACGTTTCGCATAAGTCTTGCAAGCCGAGAGGAAAACATCCATCTCTCCTTTACCGACACCCATGTGATCGGCGAGCGTCCTTGAGAAGAATCGGGTTTCGGTGAGACGGTAGCCTCGCTCGAGCCACCAGTCAACGGTGTCAAAGTTACCAGGAGTATCCTGATTCATCTTTGGGTAATCAACAGCCAAAGGAAGACCCTTGCCGATCTCGCGGACCAAGAATAAGAGAACACCCTCAGAAGCGTGGAGCTTGAGAGTGATACCATGAATCGAACTCGAGTCATCGGAGGTGGCAGCAGCGTCGGGCACTGGGATACGAGTGCCGGTAGTCATGACTCGGTCAAACAGCTCTCCCAAGGACTCGACCGATGTACCAAGTTGGCGAGCGAGGAGGACTGAGGCTTCGACGAATCGTTGACGGAATTCGGCAGATTCTCGAGACTGTTTTGACTTGGTTCGTCGTTCGGTCGATTCAAAGACTCGGGGAACGAACGGTCTGACGAGGGACCAGTTGAAGGTCAACTGGTAGAGCCACTGGAATGTGGATTGACGAGGATCAAGCTCGCTCATGACACCCTGTCATCAGCAGTGGAATGCAAGTATAGACTCACTCCAAGATCCGCCTCAGTCTCAATCATCTGCATGGGAATAGTTCCATCGTGTCGGACAAGAATCTTGCCGTCTTCAGCAAAGGCTGCACTGGCGACCACAATGTGTCGAGCCTTCTTTCGGATTTCGCGGCGTGCCAAAAGGTCGATCAAGGCGAATGTGATGGAGATGACAACAATCATGGCGCACATGACGGAGATGGCTGGGACGTTAGACAGTAGGACGTGGTAAGTTTGGCTCACCAATGATAAGACGGGTAGATTGACCACCCCCTCCTGCGAGTTGGTCCGGCATGACGCCTGGTTTGGTGAAGTATGAAGTGCCACCGAGACCGAGGTAGTGCATTCTGATGTTGATAAGCCCTGCTCTAGCACCAATAGACTCACCCGCAGACGGCGACAGCCAAGAAGATACTACAGAGACCTCGCTTCCACCATGAAACGGACCATTGGGAACGGAGTCTGAAGAAGAGGAACAGAGCAGCTGTGGCAGCGACACAAGCCAAGACAATGGCAAAGACTACCGTGACCACGCTGTATCCGACACGAAGGAAGGGCAATCGGAACGCGGCAGAGTAATGCATGAAGACGACTATCGTCAGCGAGAATGTTCTCGGAATGAAAGACTCACTGGTTAACCCGACAAAGACTCCAGAAACGACAATACGCCACCAAGGAATGTCGAGTTCATATCCGATGAACCAAAACGCCATGGCGGTGGAAATAAGGGGTACGAAGAGGGAGACGGCAGTCATTCCTCGCGAGAACTGGTGTAAGGAGTCAGCCACTAATTATGGTGGGGCTCACATACCTCGATGTACCACGTGAGGTCAGGACTGGCTCGACCACGAACGCCGACGTAGCTGACCTGAGGTTTGTGTGAGTGTATGGCTCTTTGAATCGGGTCGACTCACAAAGTGCATTCCCCACACTGCGACGGCAGCGAAGCAGACAGCAGCGAGACCGAGGAAAAGATGATTTCGCCAACCTCTCGACGAGGTTCGTCGACCGAGAACGAGTAGAGTGGCATAGGAACCGAGGACCGAGACGATGATGGAGAGGACCAAGATACCGGGAAGCGGATGCAGGGAGATGGCATGAGTTTCGTAGTACTCCACCAGTTGCATGGGATCTAAAGGGTGTGTCAGTGGGTACGCAAGAGACAGACAGACCGACTCACCATCCCAGATTTCCTCTGGTGGCCAGATCATGATGAAGGCGAGTAGTGGGGAATGTTTCTGCGATGAGATAGATGGAGGACGAAATGTGGATAGTGCCGAATGTCGAGGGTCCCTGTGCCAAGATGGAATAGAGACCGAGCGATCGATGACGAGTGGATTGGGTCCAAGCGTGTGTTATTGTCTGTGTGTCTGTGTGTAGATAAAAGAAGATATGGAGGATGAGAGGTGAGGGATGGTGTGTGCGTATGTAGCAAGTGGGGTCAAGTACTACAATGACTGTTCACGCACACCCCGCTTCTTCAGGTGCTTGCTTGATTTGTGTTTGGCTGGTCGGGTCAATGATGAGGCAGTTCTGGATATCAATACACGACGATTCTCAGATGGCGAGATGATGAGGTTGGGTGGTGGTGTCAGCTTGACACAGGACAAGAAAAGGGGTGGACACAAGAAGGAAGGAAGAACAAGTGATCATGGATGGTACCTCTCATTCCCATATATCACCTGTCTCGGGTCTAGAGAGAGTGAGAGCGAGAGTGAGAGAGACCAAAGGCATGGAAATTTTCCCTTCCTCAAAGGGGGGGAGGAGGTATTACATTTGGGAGTCTGTTCCGCACTTTTCCCAACCCCCCTCGCTAGTAGCCGCGGCCTGTAACCCAACCCGACTCCACCCCCCCCCCACCCCCCCCCCCCCCCCCTCTTCATCCCTCCCTCCGCCGCCGACGCCCTGGGGAAGTATATATGAGAGAGAGAGACAGAGTAGAACTTGCTCATGTCAATGTGACAGGCACTTGTCTCTGAAAAAGAAAAAACCTTCGTTCGGAATGAACCCCCTCAATATTCTGAAAACAGGCGCGGAATATAATCAGGGGGAAAATTATCTACATGGTAACTGGAATTTTTTGGTGTTACGCTGCTGCTGCTGCTGCTGCTGCCTTGATCGATGACTGGCGGCTTCACGCCACCTCGCCGCCTCCAACACCACCGATCCATCAACGTGCTTTCATTCCGTATCAGAGCCACCGCCAAAGATGTCATTCTCGACGTACTTGACGCTGATCGGCGTCCCATTCAGCGAGGTTGCCCAGCGTGTTGGATAGTGGCTCACTCACGCAGCAGACTTGTCCTTCTTGACCTTTTTGACCGGAGCAGCATGTGGTGACTGACCCCGCGCCTCCTCCCCCTTTCCCTCGTGAACCCTCTTCTTCCCCTTGGTCTCGATCTTCCCGTCCTCCGAGTCACTATCAATGAATCCATCTGGACCCACTTTGGTCGTCGTCCGTGAAGACTCGACGAGTTTCTACAGCAGCCGATGAATAAGCTTATCAGGCACTAGAATTTTTTTGGATTGGTGTGGGAAAAAAGGTTCGGTTTTCAATTTGGAGTCTGTCGCCTCTCTCTCTCTCACCTTCACTTCCGCAGCGCCACCATTCATCACTTCATTCGGACGCCAAATGGAAGAGCGGAGCTTGGTGGAATGATTGGAGTCGATCCCCGCCAGAGTATAAAGATCTGATTTGACAGCACTGGGCTCTATCCCGTGGCGAAGGAGAGCCTCGAGAATCTTGTGCAATTGTGGCGTGTAAGCTAATAAATTGCGAACAGAGAGGGGGGGGGCTGATGGGCGCGGCGCGTACCTTGCGAACGGAACCGAGGTGGTAGACGTCGTCAACGTAGACGCATATCACGTGGGTAGACTGAGAATGTAACGTGTCAGCTGCGGATAGCGTATGTAGCAGGAGAACCGTGATGTACATTTTGCTCGTCTCCGCTGCGACTTGGCGCCACTTTGGCCAACTTGACACCAGCGTCCCGCAAGGGGCCGTTTGCGACAGACGTGGCGATCACTCCCCAGGTCCTATCCACATCCGCGTGACGAGGGAATAACATCCTGAGTACGTCATTGTCTACATGATATCGCATCACGAGACTGGAGCGCCGCACCATTTACCAGCCGTCCAGCCAGAGTCGATTGATATCACTTTCAGGTCACTTTTGGCTGTATCGTGTGCCTGCATAGGGTGGTGGATTGTTCAGAAGCCAAAACATCTGGTAGATTTACCTCGTCCCGGACCTGCTTCTTGCTCATCGTACCTTTCTTGGCTCGAAGGGGGATCCCATCGTCATGGTCAATCTCCATGAGCCGCTTTTCTAACCATCCCACTGCGCCGGTCAGAGCTGACAACATGCAGAGAACTAACAGATCTTCTTGGCACGAAGCAGAGCGTCTGCGTGCTTGTCATCTCGCTCGGGATCTTCTTTGGCTCCGTCGACACCTCGCACCCAGATCCACTGACTACCGTCAACCGCGAACATAGACTATACTGTGTGCTCACCGGCGTCTCGTCCGTCGTGAACAGTGATGGTTTGTGCTGCGTAGATAGCTTGGCTTCAGCACGATCCCCATCTCATGATGCCCTGCGAGCAGGAGGGGGCAGACCTTTTGAAGGAAGGTGCCGATATCAATCGAATCACTTGGACTCCAGTAGAAATCCATGTCGCAGTATGAGCAGAGGGGAAGCAGAGTCAAACGGTCCAACAGATCAATGGACGAATTCTCAATGTGACGGTGGTCGTTTCAACTTTTTTACGTCACTTTGCATGACCTCCTTTGATCTTCACCAATTCTCTCGAGCATAGTCCGTCTATCTTCCTGTCCCTGTATAGAGAACAATTCATTTCCTCGTCGCGGAACATGTGCATGCATGCCACCCATCCAGCCTGCCATACCTGCCATATCGCCAGCTCGCCTCGACTCTCCGGGTTGTAGCTCTTGGTTGGCTTCGGCTCCGAAATCCAAGACCCTCGTGACGTAACTTTTGAGAGCTGCTGTCGAAACCGGTCGATCGCTGGAATCTTAGATAGCTGTTACTCTTGATCACGACACACCTCACGGACACCATGCCCAAGGGCACAAAGTCGTCTGCATCTTCAGGCACACGCAAGAAGCATGCCAAGAAGGCAGCCAAGGGCGATGCTGGTTCAGAGCAGCAGAACCAGCAGCAGCAAGGACAAAACAAAAAGTCGAAAAAGTTGACCAAGGCGGAGAAAAAGGCAAAGGTCAAGCAATACATTCCTCCTCCAAAGCCGCCAGCGCCTGCCATACCAGATCCGCTAGACTCTCAGGGATTGGCTCATACGCTTCCTCCGGAGCTAGTCGTTATTCTCCGCAGGATAGGCAAGAAGGACGCCGTGACGAAGCGAAAGGGATTGGACGAGCTCCGAGAGCAATGGCTGACTCCACCACCGTCGACGACATCAGAGCATGAAGAGGAAGATGAGATTGAGCGGGAGATCAAGGAAGCAGCTCTAGCCACCGCCATCCCTGTCTGGCTGCATAATCTTGCACAACTGCTCCAATCCCCCTCGCATCGCACTTCAGCACTTCAAATTCAGCAAGCTCTGTTGAATCGACCGTCTACCCGAAATCTCATCCTAGACTCTTTCAATCTCTCCCTTCTCCCGGGGAATCAAACGCGAGACACTTTAGGCTCCTGGCTGGTAGCAGCGGTGGAGGAACGGCGAAGGGCGGGAGGGGCAAGCTATACTTGCTGGATGGACAGTACATCATTCGGACCGCAAGATGATCGCCTGGATTTGACACCTCACCTGGACTCTCTAGCAGACTATCTAGAACTCTCGATCGCTGACCCAGCATCTTTGAACGACAGTATCTTCCCTTCTCCCATTGAGAAGGTTCCCATCGGATCAGAAGAGGAGGCCTGGTTTAGAGTCGGAGGATTGACCGGTCTCACCTGGCTTCTCACAACAGCTGAACCCTCCACTCGCCTTCTTGACCTCCTCAGAGGGGACATCTGGTCGACATTATCACCTGTTGAACCATCACTTGGTTCGGGCCAGCCGTCCGTCCGTAGAGCAGCGTATGCCCTCTTGGACACCGTGCCGGACGATTGCCTTCCTCAAGACCTGCTGTCGTTTTGCTGGAGAGAAGCCGAAGGGACTGTCTTCGACATAGCTGGCCCAGTCATTGCCAAATTGCTTCGTCGACATCCAGATTGGTGGGAACAAGACGAAGACGAGGACGACGAAGAAGAAGAAGATACGGGATCGCCATTTTCCGACTTTCTTCAATTCGTCGCGAGTGTTTGTCCCTCCGTCCCCCATGTCACATACCCCCTTCTCCTTGTCGCCGTCTCCACCATGTCATCGGACATCCTTCCGCTAGACCTGGACGACAATGCTCTTCCTTCCTTCTTCTCACATCTTTGGTCACCTGTCGACGCCCGGCTACTGTCCACACACTCTTTACCCAACCAAACGTCTGCGCTGCAGACATTCCTTCAGGCCGCTCTAGACTGCATCGCCCTGCTGCTCAAAAGAGCCATCAAAGAGGAGGACACTGATATTGCTGAATGGCTTGTAGAGACACAGCTCTGCGATCGAGCTTGGAGGCAGTGCGTGTTGGAATTCGGCGGCAAGTCTGCAAGAGCACGGACGCCTCCCGGCGAGAACGAAGCTGTAGCTTTCGCATCTGCTGCAACTCGAGTCAAAGCGATCTCCTCTGACCTCTACGCCACGTTGCTGGAGTCAATTACATCTACTTTGGTCTCAAAGTGCTTTGGTGAAGATCGAGATACTCGGCTGCTTCCGCGAGCAGTCATCCTTTTGGACACACTGGACACTGCCGGGTCGGAGGACAGTGTACGCATCGTTGATGTGGCATTGGAAAGACTCGTCCAAGCAAGTTTGGATGAAATGCGTAACACCGACACAGATCCCAAGACCGGTCTGGTCCTAGTCTCTGACATTGTTCGCGAACACAGTGATGCTTTGCAGGACGAGACGATAGATGTGAGTCAGGGAAGATACTATTGCTCATTCCTACAGCAAATCTATGAGCTCTGCGGAAAGGATGCCCTAGTACAGTCAGCTCCAAATCAGCTACTCGACCTGTTGCGAACTTTGGAGAATTCCTCCCCATCGGCCAAGTCTGACAAAGCCCGTCAGGTTGTGCAAAATATCGTGTCCTCGCCAACTCTGTCCACAGAGACGCGTTTCTCCTTCGTAGCGGCAGCTTTGCAGCTGCAATACCTTTCATTGTTCCCCGAGGACGCCATCGGAGATCTCGCAGAAGAGGGTGTACAACATGCGATACTGGGCGATCAACGCGCGGCTGTATTGGTGGCGCAGTGCATCCGAGACGGTGAGTGACATTAACGTCATTGCACTCACACCCAAAGGGACATTGCCTCAGTCGAACCTGGACACTGTGCTCTCCCTGTGCAGCACGGCCATCCAGGATGCAGCCAGAGACTTCTCTGCGGGAAACGCTGCATCAGCTTCTCTGCAACCCAGTGCGCTCATATTCTATTCCTATGCCAGAGATCACCTCCAGCCCATCATCGACAGCGACGTATTCTTGACTGCTCTCGTCGATCTCTACCTGCTCCATGGCCTGTCAGCCGTCGCCTTTGATCAGACGGTCTCGAGCATGCTGGACGAACAATTGCCTCTCGCACCGTCGAAGTTCCAGGCAACATTGAGGGAGGCAATGTCACAGCAATTGACTGATATTTCTAATTCTGTCAAGTGGGTCTACTTTTTGATGCCGCTGACTAGATAGCCCCGTCCGCTTGATCGAGCTGGCCGCTCGGACATCTGGACTTGAACCAATCAGTCTGCTTCCGACACCGGACGTCATTCGTGGTCTTCTTGACAGCCTCATCGCTCAGTCGGCCGACCCGACTCTGCCGATCATTGACCCCCTTGCTCCATACACCGGCGAGTCCATCTCACCGGATGGGCTATTCGATTCCACCGGTCTTTCTAAGTGCGCCCGAGTGCTTCAAAGTATTCTAGCATTATTCCGAGAGGACCGCAACCTTCCGAGCCGGGAGCCAATCCTGCTCTCAGCTTGCCTTCTGGGTCACATACTCGCCAGGGACGGCTTATCGGTCAATGGTGGCTCAAGAGGCCTTGCATCTTCGACAGATTCGCTCGAAACCTTCGTGAGAGAGGCTGAGACGATCCTCTCCTCCGTTTTCGCCACAATACAAGAGCCCACTTCAGCCTGGCATAAGCAGACGATAGTCCTGGTCAAGTCTGACGGGACGGGATCTCAAAGTGACTGGATCCAATCGACCTTGGCTGATCTGCTGCAATCATGGTCTCGAACAGGTAGCGATGTGAGCCTTCGTGCTGTTCACCTTGTCTTGACCCGCATTCTGGGCAATGAGAGAGCTACGGAAGCAGACAGTGCTGCCTGGTTGGACCTGGCGATGACATTGAGTACTAAGAGTGAGTGATAATCCGAAAGTGAACTCATCCTGTAGAGCCTGACTTGGCGTCTACTATCATCCTTGCCATCAAGGGAAATCTAGAAGATTCACAAGCTATCTCCACTGCTCGGAACAGGCTGGCAAATAGCATCACGGGCATCAAGGCGAAAGATATAGGAGTGACTGGCTTGCCCGCTTTACGGCTCCTGCTCGCCTCGGCACCGCTGCCCGATTCCACTTCAGACTTCATCCCTCAACAAAGAGCCATCTTCGTCCTTCGTCACGTCTCTGGTTGGCTCACTGACGACGATGCCGAAGACTTGCCCGAGGAGACGGAATTCAGACTGGCAGAATTGTTCAATGCTCTGGGACCCGTCGTACAGGATGTACCTGGCCAACACTGGGATGCCATCTTTGACCTTCTTGAGAACGGACTGGAGGTGAGATGCACAAGTCTACATCGCTGATGCCAGGGCTCTGCTTTGGATGACCAGTCATCTCTGTGCTACCTTTGTGGTTGTCTCGTTCTGCTGCGAACCGTCAGGGATCTGTGTGCGACGAACAAATCCTTACGAGCTGCATGGACCAACCGAGACGTGCTGTCAAAGCAGGTCCTAAAGTTATTCACCCAGTGTCGTAATGGTGAGCATTTAGCCTAACTGCAACTGATGTCACAGATTCATCTGAGCCAATGAAACGCATTCAGGCTCTTCTTCTGGATCTGGTCATGGGAATAGACGAGGCTCAAGACAGTGTCTCTAGCGGTCTCGTCTCCGAGTTGACGATTTCTCAATTAAGCCACCTGCTTCTCTTGTCTACCAATTGGGGGATCCAGACCATGGCATATCGCCTTCTGAGTCAAGTGATTCGCCGTGAAACGCTCGCTCTTGTTCTGAAAGTGGAGGCCACGATAGGAGATGAAGCGGCGGAGGAAACGCAGAGCATTCAACTTCCAGCCAGCCTGATCAAAATCCTGGAGGATGGTGCGAGTATCGACTGGCAGGATCCACAAATCCCTCAAGTGAGTGGTTTGAGTTTGACTCGCACTGAGCAAGTCAGGTCGTGACGCAGATCTTGGCTTGGATGGCTATCTTAGATCATTTCGACGATGCTGTGAGTGCGACTTACCGAAATCTTCTCTGACTGGTAATAGTCTCGAACGATCAGATCAGCGTATATGGATCAATTGAGATCTGGTAGTTTGATCGAGCGATCCCTCCTCAGTATGCTCTTCCAAATGATGGGAGTGTCGCAAGTTGGAGCTTGGAATTTCCCTGCCGGTCAGTTCGCAGTGGACGAATTCTATCCTGAGCGTGAGCCCCGCAGCATGAGACTGTCGGCTGATTCCTCCAGTCTTGGAGCCTGAGGAGCTCGCTGACTTGACCCCCTTCGCGTCCTACCTGTTCTACCGTACGCTGATCTCGGTGCCGTCCATCTTGAGAGAGATTCACGAAGGCATCAAGGATCGACAGCTATCCTTGTCCATGCTCAATTTTACTGCTCGATACTATTCGCCTGTCATTATTCAGAAGGAGTTTGCGGCCCTCAGGCAACCTGCCACGATCTCTCAACTCTCTGCGGAAGGTCTGACAGTTCGAGTCGCTCAAGGTGGGGGCTCTACGACTGCAGCTGGAACGGGATCCGCAGAAGCGATCGCGAGCTACGTCGTGGACGAGCAACCGATGGAGATTGGGATTCGATTACCTGCGGAATTCCCGCTGCGGGGCGTGGATGTGCGTGATCTGAGGCGTGTCGGCGTTCCAGAGAACAAATGGCGAGGCTGGTTGATGAGCGTCCAGCAGACCATTACCTCGAGGGTGAGTTACAATGGTCTGTGCACAGCTGACCCTCACTAGAACGGTCTCATACTCGAAGCGCTGACAGTGTTCAAACGCAACGTCAGCCTGCACTTCGAGGGTGTCGTAGAGTGTGCCATCTGCTATTCGTGTGTCTCATCATCTCTCCTCTCGAAAGAATGGAAGACTAATGAACTGTCCAGTATCATCTCCTTAACCGATCGTACTTTACCCACCAAACCCTGCCGAACGTGCAAGAACCGCTTCCACGCTTCGTGCCTGTTCAAATGGTTCAACTCGTCTCACTCTTCCAGTTGCCCGCTGTGTCGTACATTGTTCTAGACGAATAGAGTTGGCTTGTACACGTGGCGAAAATCATCTCATGAAATCGTGTATTCATTTCCGCCTCTTTCGCCCCTTTCTAACGACCTCGCCATCACCAATATCATCCTCCGGCCCACGTCTGGTACCCGTTTCGTCTGCTGAATCATCCGAATCACCTTGCTTCTGTCTATTTTGCAGGATTTGTGCCTGTCCTCGTCAACGTCTAAAGACCCTCTGAGAGCCTCCTCCTCACCTCTCTTAGCTTTGCCAAGTAAATCTTTAGCACTCCCTCGTAATTGTCGAATCCGAGACTCTTGGTTGATGTCAGGACGTCTTCCCCATTTATCGTCTTCCTCTTCTCGTTCAAGCATTTCTCAGCTGCTTCAGACGTCTATACGGCGTCAGATAGACGGTCTTGTGGGCAGTGAACGTACGATGAAGCTAATGAACTCTGATACGCATTCTTGGACGCATTCCTTTGCATCTTTGGAGATCTTGGCGGATGCAGGTAGAGATGTCTTCATGATCCGAGACACGTTGGCGATCTAGAGGCCATCCATCCTCGTCAGCGGCACCGTGATAAACATTGACCGGTACTCACGGGCAACCACCGGTCTTGCTCTTTGAAACCATCGACTTGAGCATCTGTAAAGGGGAGAGGATCCGCTCTCTGCTCGTACGGGATGTCTCCGCCACCAGATGGTGCGAGGTTCGGCAAATTGACTGAAGGACTCTCCAGCATCCTCGTCAAGTGCGTCAACTTTTATAATTGTTCATCGGAATCCGCAGTGATGATTAGACTATGTTATCAGGGGCTCGAGCGACCATCTCAAACGCCCGTCGGCCGATTCCTGGCTGATCGATACTCTTTACGTAAAGGATACCCCGCGCAGTAGGATTGTTGCCCCGAAGATCTTCACTTCCACGTCAAATGGCGGTTCTGTCTCCATCCTTTCTTCTTCACTGTATATTGTATCGTCGTATCGTACTGGCGAAGAGACCCTGCTCGAGATGGCGGACACAGGCAGCAGCTCCAGACCAAAAGTCAATTTGCGGTCAACAGCGGTCAAGCGGATCATGCAGGAAGCCAGTGAACTGTGCGACCCTCAAGATGATGATTTCATAGCGGCTCCGTTAGAGGTGCGAGTTGCTTGCTTGGCTGAGATGAGCAGAATGGGTTTGACGGATGACTTTTAGACGGATATCTTCGAGTGGCACTGCACGATGCGTGGAGTTGCAGGAAGCGAGTACGAGGGAGGTGAGTCGCTCAAACGGCCAGGAGTTGCTCGCCGGTAATGACTTTGTCCGTAGGGTTATACCATTTGAGAATCATTCTACCCCACAATTACCCAATGGCTGCTCCTGATATCATTCTTCTCACACCAAATGGACGATTCGAGCTGGGCAAGAAGGCAAGTCAAGAACATCTGACTCACTTCATTCTCGGCGTACTGACGACTCGTCAGATCTGTATCGATGGTCTTACTAGTTTCCACGCTGGTTCATGGCAGCCTGCTTGGGGTGTCCGGACGGGTGAGTTGGCAGATTTAATGGTTCAGTAATCAGCAATTGGCGGCTCACTTCATTTGTCCAGCTTTGACGGGACTGAGGAGTTTCTGGATGCAAGGTGGTGAAGCGCTGTCGGCGATAGGGGCTCTAGACTGTTCACGAGAGGAAAGGCGCCGTTTGGCCAAGCTGTGAGTCGAATGAATACGCTTGATCCCTTCAACTGATCCTGCATGCCAGATCGCAACAGTGGACTTGTCCAACATGCCAAGTCTCGAACAATCAGCTTCTACTGCCAACGAGAGAGGGACCGGTGCATGCGGAGAAATCACGCAAAGAAAAGACAGATGAGACGGAGATCGGTCGTCAGGAACGTGTCGAAATGCCCCTCACGCCGTCTCGCGAAGAGAGTGACCCGAAGGAACCTATCCTTCCACCGCAACAGCCTACCATATCTCCAGAGAGCCCTGCCACGGGCATTGTCCCTCAAGCAGACTCTCCGGTGCCCTCGATACGCCCCGTGCCGAAATGGATAGACATCCCGCTAGGCATCCTGTGCGCCATTTTGGGCATCTTAGTCGTGAGAAGAGTGTTGTAGTCTTATCCTTGTACAACTTTACCGGTGTCATCAAATGTTATGTAGCATATCCGAGATCAAGAAAGAGACCAGTTTTCTACAGGTGACAATCCTACACGGAGAAGAAGGGTTGATCGCTCCGTCCATTCTGTTGCTGCGACGACCCTTGCTGTTGCTGCGGCCTGCCAAAGGGATTATGGGTACCGAATCCTGGCATCGTCAGTCTTGGCAGCTCTGTGTGTCACTCACGAAGGTTTCCGACATTTCCGAATGTGTCCATGCCGTCTTCCCTTCCACGAGCAAGCAGATTGGCAAGGTGAGCATGCTGCCCGTCGTTCGCCGGTTTGGGAGGATTGAATGTCTTGGGAGGTGATTGTGGCTGGAGTTGAGCTTGCGGTTGTGGTGTTGGCGAAGGAGACTGGGTGACGGTCGGAACGGGCAAGAAAGATGAGCGGGGAGGGGAGAACGATTGACTTTGCTGTTGTGGTGAAGAGTGCTGCTGCACGCCGGGCGCGAAGGGGTTGTTGGAGCCGTATCCAGTAGGCTGGGCGAACAGTGATTGTTGTTGTTGTTGCATCATCTGCTGTCGCATGTATTCTTCCTGTTGCCTCTGCTGCTCCTGCATTGCCATTTGCTGTCGCATGAACTCTTCTTGCTGCATCTGTTGTTGCTGAGCCATCATTTGGGCATGGAATGGCTAAAGGTGTGCGTTAGAGGGAGATTTCGATATTCTGCATCGACTTACGTTAAACGACGTGTATTGAGGCTGAAGCTGCTGTTGCTGGCCATATCCGATATCCACCAACGGATAACCACCCATGGGTGCGAAGAGGTCTTGCTGCGGCTGCTGTGCATATTGGTTATTCGAATTGCTATCGACTTGTAAGTAGAACCCGATGGATCCCGGTTCAAATGTGCTCACAGGTTCAGATCATCATCAAACAGGGCTTTGGCGTTTGCCTCCTCCTGCTCCCGCTTTCTCTTCTCCTCTTCCTCTTTAGACAACCGCAATGCCCTTTGGAAATCATCCTCCTCCTTCGTGACCTGACTTCTCCTCGCAGCTTCCTCCTCCTGCATCCGCATACTCTCCGCAATGGCCTTTTGCAGATCATCGTCTTCATCTCCTGATCGACGCGGCCGCCTGATCGTATCGTGAGCCGGGTTTGGACTCGCCGCTCCGTTTCACTCACTCTCGTCTGGATGGCTCCGGTCTTGGCCCGCCGTAGTCCCCTTCACCTCTGAGACCACTCTCGGCAAGGTTGCCCAACATTCTGTCTCGCATGTCTCCCCTGGACCGACGCTCATTTCTCAAACGATCCTCATCTTGAAGTAGGTTGGTGATGTCCTTTGCCTTTTGCCTAACATTCGCGCCGACGTCTTTCCCAGCTTCGTCCACGTACACGAACTCTTTCAGAGTCCTGACGGTGGGTCAGCGTAAGTCTCAGAACATTGATCTTACTTTACGATGTAGATGTTGTCCTTGAAGTAAATGACAACGTTCTCCGATCCGGCGTGCAGACAATAATCGAGCAGGGTCAAAGCTTTGAACACGTGCCGCCAATTCTTGCCCTTGTCGTTCAACCTCTTGTCCATCGTCTCCATGACTTCGACGAAGTCATTTCTGAGTCATATCAGCGACCTGAAAGGCTCAAGCAATCCTCACTGGTTGTAGGTGAGCTGCGCAATCTCATTCATCTGGGTACCGGATGGACCCCAGGCGTCATTCGAGGTCGCTTCTCTGACCTTTGACTACGAAGATGGTCAGTGGACGGCCCTGAGCGCTCTGGTAGAGATCTCTACACACCTGAGTGTCAGTATACCCTTTGGTATAATTCTTGGCCGCTCTGAGAGCTGTCGGAAGTTTTGTCAGTATCGATGCTCCGACGTCATCGGTTGCAACTGCTCTCACCGCCTTTACCACTGGGTCGCCGTGGATCAGCCAATGTCTCCTCATACCGGGAATGACTCACAGATTCTGTAGAGAGCTCGCCATGATCCTTAGAGATGCTGTCGGTGCGCTGACCCTCGATGTGACGACTCGGATCTGTCACCAAGAGTCAGTCAGAAAGGGATAGCAACAGAAGTGGATTGGGTTAGGAGACAACGTAATAAGGAGGCGCTATACGCCGCAGTTGGTCCTTGATTACGAGTGCCACATTGAGAGATAATCCCGGTGTATGACGCGCCAAATTCCAAAACGCCGAGACTCGTCGTGGTCCAGCATTGTTCTGAATTTTCATTGTTCGTGTACAGTAGTAGGAAGCTTGGTCGAAGCATACCACTGAATTGCAAGAGGCTTGTTTCCGTCTAGGCAAGCTCGACCGCAGGCCTGAAGAAGACTTTGATCTTCGTGGATAGCTGGGAAAGGGCACTGAACAATCTTTGCTACCACACATCTGTACCTTCATCATGCCTCCCATCTACGTCAAACCCGACAATGCGCTCAAGGTCAGTGACACGGGAAACGGTTGAACATCGCATGCTGACATGTCTGTAGCGCTCAGAGGAGCTGCTGGCTCTCGGAACCTCCCAGTCTCAGAACCAAGCCTTCGAGAACTTGTGGGAGGTCTTCCAATCGTAAGTCTCACGAGCCATCTACGACAACAGGTATTGATGATTTTCAGACGGCGATTCAAGCACACCTCGGTCAATGTTCTAGAGCCTATCATGTTCAAGTTCATCGATCTTTGTGTCGCTCTGTCGCGCAAGTCTCACGCTCGTCTAGGTCTCTTGACTTTCAAGAATGCCACACAGACCACGGCCGTTGGATCAATCGAAAATGTCTTGAACCACTTTATCGAGGCTGCAGAAGCTCGACTAGCTTCAGCCGTCGAGCAGGCGAGAAAGGAGGTCGAGGCTCTGCCAGAGAACCCAGTCGTCGACGATGAACTCCCTCTTCAACCCAACGCCATGCTTTACGACTCGTTCATCGACCTCGCCGGAGACCGAGACAGGATTGAGAGACGTCTGATTGCCCCGGCGCAGCGTTTCTGCTGGGATGCATACGACATTTGCTTGGACATTGCAAAGGGAAACGACAGACTGGAAGTCATCTATCAGTCTATCGCCCACCGTGCCTTCAACTTTTGCAAGATCCACGAGCGTAAATCCGACTTCAGACGTCTGTGTGAGCAGAGACTGAGGAAAGACTTGGTCAACGCATCCAAGTACGGCCACCAACAGCACTCTGTCAACTTGCAGGATCCTGACACTCTCGCCCGTCACCTCGATACCCGTTTCCTCCAGCTCGAAACTGCAGTCGAACTCGAATTATGGCAGGAAGCCTTCAGGACGGTTGAAGATGTTCACACTCTGGTCGCCGGCAAGAAGACCGCAAAACCCGCCATGATGGCCAACTACTACGAGAAGCTCACTCAAATCTTCCGTGCTGAGGGTGGCAAGCAGACTGCCGTATTCCACGCCTCGGCTTGGGCCAGATACATCCAATTTGCCGAGAGGGCTGGTCAAGTTCCCGAGAAGGCTCCTGGATGCGTACTGCTCAGCGCTTTGGCTGTTCCGTTGGGTCAAGTGGAGACGAAGCAGAGGCTCATTGCTCTGTTGAACTTGCCCAAGATGCCAACCCGTGACGCTTTGGTGAAGGACGCTGCAGCCAAGCATCTCAAGCGAGTCCCTCAGCCGATCCGCCAACTCTATCTCATTCTCGAGGTCGACTTTCAACCCTTGAACGCTGCTCAGACTCTCGCCCCTATTGTCTCTGCCCTTCCTGCCGACTACCAACCCTACTTGCCCGCTCTTCGTGAAGTTGTACTTTCACGATTGGTTCAAGAACTCTCTCAAGTCTATGACACGATTTCGCTTTCCCATTTGTTTGACCTTGTCAAGCCTTTCAATGGTACTCCATGGGAGACGGACATGGCTGCTTTGGAGAAGTTCCTCATGAATGCTTGCCGACGGGGTGACATCAACGCCACGATTGATCACATTGCAAAGACCCTCACTTTCATCTCTGGACCTACCGATCTCGATCGCCTCTCCGCCCTCGCCGTCTGCCTCCATAACACTCTGCAATTCTTACAACCCAAAACTGTGGACACCAGAGCCGAGGTATTCGCCAAGGCCATCGCTCTGGCCGAGGAAGAGCGAAAGGCTATCGCGCATCGGCGGCAAATCGTTACCAAGCGACGTGAGCTCATGGTCGAGGCCAGCATTCGCCGCGAAAGAGAAGAGTCCACCGCCAAGGCCGAGCGAGCCAAAGTCCTCGCCGAGGAGAATGCTCGCAGGGAGAAGGAGCTCGCCAGACAGGCAGAAGTGGACCGACTTCAGCGACAAATGGAAGCTACCCGTAGAGAAGAGGCGCAAAAGCTGGCAGAGACTTTGGCTGCGAAAGGCGATCTCAAAGTGGACATTTCTCAGATCAAGGAGCTTGACTCAGCCAAACTCGTGGCCATGCAGGTGGAGCAGCTGGCCAAGGAGAAGCGAGAGATGGACGAGCGATTGAGAATTGTCGGCAAGCGTGTGGATTACCTAGAGCGAGCTATGCGAAAGGAGGAGCGACAGCTTATGCCCGAGGATTACGAACGTCAGAAGGCTCAAGACCGAGCGGATCACGACGAGGCCAATGCTCGTGCTCGTGAACAAGCCATCGCTCAGCAGAAAGCATCTATCGAGCTCAAGACTCGTCTGGGTAGAATGATGCCCGACTATCTCGTTGCCAGGGCTGCTGTGGCAAGTCAACAGGAACAGGAATTTCAGCGTGCAAGGACCGCGGCACAGAAGAAGATTGAATCAGAAAAGGCCAAGTTCAAGGCCAGCGTCTTGGCTCGCAGAAAGGAGGAGAAGGATGAGCGGGAGAGAAAGCGAGCGGAAGAGGAGAGAGCCGAGCGAGAAGAGCAAGGTGAGTTCAAATTAGCTACCTTGCGATTCGGTCTGACGTTATTCTTCCAGAACGTGCCGCTGAGGAGGCTCGTCTCGCTCAAGAACGTGAAGCTGAAGAGGCTAAGGCCCG
Organism: Kockovaella imperatae; assembly: GCF_002102565.1. NCBI lineage: Eukaryota > Fungi > Basidiomycota > Tremellomycetes > Tremellales > Cuniculitremaceae > Kockovaella > Kockovaella imperatae. The sequence goes on from NW_019028944.1 coordinate 821,247, forward strand.
TGCCGAGCAAGAGGCCGCCAAAGCAGAAGCAGCAGAAAAGGCAGCCAAAATCAGGGCAGAGCGAGAAGCTGAGAGAGCGAAAGCAGACGAGCAGGCTCGGAGACAAAGAGAGAGAGAAGCCGAGGCCGAGGCTCGTCGCGCAGCCAGGACAAGCGGAGGCGGAATCACCCGCCAACCACCATCTTCCACCTCGACGCCGACCGCGAATGGATCGCCGAGTCGACCTTCGTTCGTCGCTGGAGGCGGTGCTTGGAGAGCTCGTGAGGCTGCCAAAGTTGGAGGACAGATTCCCGAGGCTGCTGCTCGATCATCGCCCGCCACTGCCGACTCTGCCAGTGCGAATGGTCCTCAAACGCCTACTGAGCCAGCATCTGGTGCATGGAGGCCAAGTAGGGGGAGAGGAGGTGCAACACCGTCATCTACTCGTGGAGGTACACCAACTGGACGAGGAGGCGGAGGAGGTGGAGGTAGATGGTAGATTGTTTGTTCATGACCCCATAATCGTGTACATGATGCATACTACCCCGTTCGATCACGCGTCATTCGGTTTCATCATAATCTAATCTTTCTGATCTGGAATTTCAAAGATCCACCACCTTTTCATAGCATATCTCTTCGATGATCCTCCGCAGGCTGCTGCATGGCTCTCGGCCGCCATCCATACGGTCTAGCACTATCTTCTCCCCCAATGAGACCGTCTTGAAGGAGGTTTTGGACCATTTAGGGTCGAGAAACTCGACTATTCTCTTTCTCCTGTCTACCTCCTTGCCCACCTCCTCACTCGAGCCTTTCCTGCGTGTATTGAACTCGCATTGTCCTTCATCCATCGGATCATTCTCTATTGCTGCCCCTGGTCAAGCACCCAGCATCTCCATCGCCTCCTTCTCGAGCGGATCTTCGACGTTTCAAACCTCCCTGTCGGGCAGGAGCGATCCCGAAGTTGGGAGATGGCATCGGCCTCGGAAAGTCGAGCGTGAAGATCTCAAAGGCTTAGACGTCGGAGAGATCACGGCTATAGAGAGTCAGGACGGCTGGGCAGGTGTGTGGAATGCAGAAAAGGATGTCTCGACCATTCCAGAGCTGGAACATTCTCGGCAAGTCTGAACTGTGTCGTTCGCAAGGGGATTCCAGCTGATTCCTTTCTCAGTGCTAAATCGTTCTTGGTCTTGAGCGACAATCACCCCGATCCAGTCGTACAAGCCATAAATGGCGCTGTTCCATCTGCATCGGCTGTATGTCTGATGTGGTCGAAGCTTCCTGACGGACGCTACAGGTCGGACTTATGACGGCACAAACGCCTTTCATCACTGGTCGACCACATACCCTGTTCCATAACGGTCAGATCCTCTCATCTGGGTCGGTCGGTATCGCAATAGAGGAAAAACTATCCACAGATATAGATTATCGTCTTGAGCCATTGACCGAAGTCTTTCCCGTATCCCGGTGAGCTACATTGGATGTTCTGGAGCTAGATCAGTGAAGGGCCCAGGGCAATCTCCTCCTGAACATCGACGATGGTGGCGAGGGAAACCCGGCTAGGACTCTCATCAACGCTCTTCATCGACACAAGGGTCGGACAGGCATCACAAAGGAAGAAGAATGGTTCTTGTCGATCCACTCGGATGGCTCTGGCGAGCCAGATAATGTGGTGAAGATCCTGAGTGGAGATCCCAGCCGGGGCGTCTTGTCATTGGAGACTGAGATCTCACTCAGAAAAGGTCAAAGTGTTCAGGTGAGATGATGATATGGATCTCGATTGAGCTTTTACATAGTTCCTACATCGGACCCAAGCGATCGAGACCTCGGAACCAAGAGCTGGTGTGCTAGCCTTCGCGACGCTGCATCGAGATCACCACAGTGTCGCGAGCGAGGTCTCTGCAGGGGATGCTCGGGTAGTGGACGGGTTCGTCGGTCACGGCGAAGATGGGATCATCCATGGGCAGTCAATCTGCAAGGTACCGGGCGCCATAGTGTCGGCCAAATAGGTACCCAGATCATCATAGTCATACTGTCACCGATGCATTATTCTGCTTGTCAGACCAGTCCATCAAGCAGCAAGAAAGGTGTCCCCCGCGAGTCTGGGTGTGTACGCGGGCTGCTTGCCTCTGTCGAGGCTGATATTGATCAATGTAAGCTACAACGAGGACATATGATTTTGTCTGAGATTCTAACTACGAGATATAGAGCTTGGAGCAGTTTACTGACACAGCTCATCCAAGGAGTAAATGTGCTGAGTGGGGTCTTGAGGGATCCATCCACCAGCCAATCCGTCCTGGTACGACCAATCGGCGGCATCCTCTGCCTTCCATGGCCAGTAGATGTATCCTTGGCCGTTGTTCTCATAGACCTGAGTTTGAACTTCCCAGAACTTGCGCAAAAAGACTTTGTACTCGCTGATGACAGCCATTGAGCTTGACCCGTGAGAGGTGGTCGAAATACTCACTGTGTGAAGTCAGATCCGTTACCAGACTTTCCATTGCAGCTGCCGACGTAGCTTGAGCCAGGATATGTCCCGTCATAGCGTGCGCCGACACCTCGCCCGTTGATAGCGGGAGCGCAATCGGTTGAGGCAAGTGACCATTCTCCCACCACGTACCAGAGAGGAGAGCTCGTCATTGAACTGGCCTGGTTGCAGATTTGCTGAGAAATTGAATTAAGTCAGCTTCCACCGCTACGTGACTGCCAGTCTTCTCTCACCTGGAATCTCTGATTCGGGCTCTGCGCCACTTGATTGTTGTCAAAGATGGTATACGTGTGGTGATCCAGGATGACATCCTGCCACTGGGGACTCGGCATATAGTTGTCAAAGTAGCTTGGGGCCTGGAAAGCATCATGTAAGACGACGACTAGACCAGATTCATCCGAGTTTCCGAATGGATATCGAATGGCACCGTAAGCGTCGTACCCGAATTGGTGGTATGCATTGAGCAGATTTGAGTTGAGATATCCAGCGGGCTCATTCAAGGCCTCCAGCATGGTGACAACCTGGTAGTAGGACGGGTCAGAGTATTTGAGCGACAGTTGGCCGAGAATCGCCTTAGTCCGGGCAATGTTATTGGAGGCATCAGCCCTGATTACAGGGGCTTATCAGCTCTTCTTCCCCTTTACCGAACGGATCTCTCACCAATCGGCGTCCCCTCTGTGTCCAGAGTTGTCATATCCGTTCTGAGAGCCAGGTGCACCATGCAGGTCAATCTGAACTTTGAGATTGTTCTGCCTTGCCCATTGAATGGCGTTGTCCAGGTATGCGGCAGCGCCCTGGATGTACGGCTCTCCTCCTGAGATATCGTAGGCCCAGAAGCCGATCGGTATTCGAACGTGATTCAGACCGGCCGCTGTGGACATGAAGCATTAATGGCTGCACGAGCGAGAGGGTGGTGACGACTCACCGGCAATGGCTTGGAAGTCACTCTCGGTGTACCAAGTGTCCCAATGCTGCTTCAGCGCAGCCGAGGCAGTTTGGTACTTTTGCATGGAGCAGAACGTCCACTCGTCAACGATGGCGTCGTTGCCTGTGGCAGCAAAGAGACTTGGCTGATCACAGCGTCAGGTGAAGGGATCGACCCTTAGGAACAGGTTGCTCACTGTGATCCATGGCTCGAGGACCAGCCACTACGGACTGTCAGGATTCATCTTGCGACTACAAGTGCCACTTACACCACCAATATTGATGCCTCTGATCTTCTCCGATCCGTATGGCCATCCAACATTAACCCCTCGAGCGTGTAAGGCAGGTGCAGAGATGACCGAAGGGACGAGAGTCGTGAGAAGCGCAAAGATAGCCAGGGGCGACATCATCTTGATGCCTGAGTGTAGGGGACAAAAGAGTGTGGTGGGTAGTGTGGCAGTAAAGCCGGTAGAGCTGTGTGGTGGGATATAGGATGGAGGGAATCGGGGGAGACGAGCGAAGGTACAGTAAGAGGACGACCTTGTGTTGATCTCAGCTGAAACCAGGTAAAGAGGCTTGTCTGGGAGATGTTTGAGATGACGATGAGGGGGCGCAATAAAAAGGATACAGTAATGAACACGAAAGGACAGTGGGGTTTGGACGGACCGAGCTCGACTGAGCAGTGATGACTGCTTGTCCAAAGACTTGTCGAGTGAGGTCTGTCCAAGAGACGAAGAACAGGAAGTCAATATGAACCGTGGCAGGGACTGACTTTCCAATGTCAGAGTCCTATACGTGTTTGACACCTTTGAAATGTTGAGAGAAGGCGAGCCAGTCTATAATGTATAAGGACTTTAACCTTTTTCTTTTTCCAAACTTTCTTGGCTTCTGTCCTAAATTTCCGAGCTAGTCCCAGGTCGAAGAACGAATAAAGATGATATACCTTTTGTGTCTTCCTGCTGCGATGTAGTCTGTAGAGAGAAGGTGCGTAGGGTCTAGACATTCAGATGGGACTACAAAAGGTGGCTCGACTGTACAGATCGACACCTTGTCAGGATGGCGGGTGATACCAAGGGCAAGCCAAGAGGTCGATGCTTTGTTCTCGGCTGGGTAAGGGTGTATTCGCTCCTTGTCCGGTCAGACACCTTTCATTTCCGAGCAGACGCTTGGCTTGACCCATCACAGAGTACAAGGTCAAATGTATCAATCTATATACACTGCTACAGGGTAGGTTGGGGCGTTCGCAGATCGGGGCTGGTCACTGGGTAAATAACAATACCACTGTATCACATGGCCTGTACGAGAACAAAATCAGGCGCGTCGAGGGGCGAAAGATGCAGAAAAGGTACTGCTTTTGGGGGGAGTTACCTTTGGACACTATGCTGACCATAATGACTTTTGGACTGAGGGGAAGGGCGAGGGGCGGAGGGATCGTTTTGCCACGGTCTCTGGACTCACTCAATCTGACCTTTGAATGGGCATAGATGATGATTCTCGTGCGACCAACGAGGGACAATGCATCGCGCTAAGATGAGCCAAAATTGACTTGACTTCCTTGGTCACCTTGACGACCTCTTCGATCCGCTCTCGACCACCAAAGGAATCCTCAGCGGTCGTCAAGGTGATTTGCTCCATAGCGCAGCGATCTTGGTAGATGAAGATGGTGTCAATTGTCTTGGACTCGTAGCTGAGCTTACTCCGCAACTGACCCTCTTCCTCATCCTGATCTTCGATCCGCTCAGCTCAATGCCACTACTCCCAAGTATCTTTCGGGCTGCTCGAAGCGTCCAGACCACCTCTGAGGGCAACTCACCCACCGCTTCGCTGTATGAGCCAAGAGGGAGCCACACGCCCCAGAGATCAAAGACGCCAGAATGGGACAGCTCACCAGCCAAAGTGACAGACTATGTGTCAGCTACTCGACCGCTGCCTCCAACCCCAGAGACCGGCCCTGCAAAAGCCCAAGCCACGGCTCAAGGACTTGTCAGCCCTGAAAATAGTATGAAAACCCCTCCTCGACACCCTATCCGCTCTTCGCCTCATCCCTCTCCGACCAAGGTCGCTCTGGACAGACTGAATCGCCGAGCGGAGCCGTCGCCTTTGAACCCATCGCGCTCTTCTCCCTCCTCTTCTCCCGCAAGACACCAGCAATCTCCCATGAAAACGCCTCCGAGTGTGAGAAGGCGTCCAGCTGAGCTCAAATTACGAACGTCCAATCTCACACCACCTCCAGAGTCTCCGACCCCGTCGAAATCAAAAGTGGCCAAAGTCTTGTGGTTCATTCCTGAGGAATCCACCGCTTCAACTCCTACCAACGCTCCAGCCGAGTGTGTCACGTCGACTGGATCCAGTCCCTTTCACAGTGTGCCGCTGCCTTGGTCGACTGTGCCAGCTTGTACACTGCAATCCAGCTTCGGGGATGAAAACTTTGTTCAACTAGTGAAGTATACCCTGCAGAATCTCAGTGCGGAAAACATCCGACTCCTCCCACCTTCCATCTTATCCAATGCTGCTTCTGAGGATGCTCGGCTTAGGGAGGAGCTGGAGAGGTTGAAGAGTCGATATCAAGGGGTGATTCAACATCGTGATCGCGCCGTGGCGGATATCGAAAGGCTAGCCGGCGAAGAAGATCCCAGGAACCTTCTCAAGGCAGTGAGCGGACTGAGAAAACTCATTCAGAGATCCGATCGAATGTCAAGGCAGATCTTCATCTGCAACGACCAGATCCGACAGATTGAGATCCAGGGGGAGGAGCACATCATCGGAACTCTTCGATATACGCTAGGTCGGGGAGGAGTTCCAGTCTCAGGATGGGAGCGCCCTGAGAGTGAACCAGTTAGTGAGACGAAAGCAGATCTCGACCACATCCCCTCGCCTACCTGGTTGCAGACCGGCAAATCGGAATGCGAGCTCAGCAAATCCCTATCGACCTCGCGCAGAATTCATTTCGAGCCCTTATTCGAGCACTTGCGTAGCCCTACCATGAGTGAATCGCGTCCAGCATCAGTGTCGACTGTCCTCTCGTTCCAACTTGGTAATCTTGGCTTCCCACTGCCTCCCAGCAGGGCTCCGGCTGAACAGACAAGCCCTTCCACCTCTGCCGACAGCAGAGAGGCTCAACAGACACCTGACTTGACAGACCTCGCGGCTGATCTTCTGGACCCCGCGCCGAGAAGACCAAAAGGCCTCAACAAATCAGCATCGACCAACAGCATCCCTACCCTCCTCAAGCAAGAGGACTCATCCCAAGAGATTATCATATATCCTCCTGGCCACAGACGATCAGAATCAGCTCCTCTGCTTGGAGCTATAGATCTACCGCACACTCCATGGCTCTCTCAACCTCTGGCGCCATCTCTGCCCGCCACGCGGCCCCCTCCACTGCGTAGAGTTGATAACAATAGTGGACCAACCGAGCCTTTGAGGCTCAAAGTCTCTCGACCCAAGCCTGGAGAGGTCAGTCGGGCTAAGAGCATGATGATTCCGATATCAGGTGCGACACCGCCAAAGCGGAGTCGACGAGGGAGAGATACGCAGCTCGAGACTGTGAGTACAGACTCGACATGGTCGCCACTAGTCAGTACAGTACTGACAATTCCCCAAGCCCGAGTCAATCTTACTGAGCTTGGCGACAGCTGAATTCTGGACCCAAGGGTTCGACAGCGCCGTGTTGGAGAGACAGGATTGATACTTCGCCACGGCAGATTCACAAGGGCCAAATTGTATATGATGTCATACACATGTTATCACAGATGGCTCATAGCATGGTTACAACGGCAGGACTGACTCTGAACTTATACTTGCAGCCTTCAGTCTAAATCTTCGTCACTAAGTCTGGTATGAGTACGGAGAATCCTTCGTAATGGTGGTACTTACGGCAGCGACTCGCGAGCTTCTCTTTCCCTCCTCCGATGCCTTTCGGTATACTCTGCCGGAATATCAGTGCTGAGTCGTACCACCGGTTCCCCGGAGGCCGCTTGGGGGGCTGCGGAAGCTGGAGGCGGGGATTCTGATGGCACGCGACCAGAAGTCGTAACTGCGGTAGCCTCACCTGCCGCATCCGGGGGGTCTTCGGTAGTGGGAGAACTTGGATCGCTGTTCGTGCCAGTCTGACCCCATAGCCGTCTGAGAACGTTGCTGACGTATGATCCTTGTTGCGGATCACGAGTCTCAGTGTCCGGGGAGTCGGTATCCGTGCCTGTAGTCCGCGGTGGGCCATTGCTCTCGTCGGGTACAAGGGAGAAACGGCTGTCAGAGATCAGCATGACTACGCTTGGGATCAAGCTACGCACCAGACTGGACAGGAACCATTGACTTTGAGCCAAGGGTCTACACAATCCGGATGAAAAATGTGTCTGAAGATCTCGAGCGTAAGCATGTGTCCGGTCGACATCATGACTGTGCTCACTTGCAGGGTATCCGTTTGACTTCTTCCCCGACTGTAAACTCTTCTTTGCATACTGGACAGTCCTTGAACTGGCTTGTCTCTGCTTTGGTGAGAAGCCAGCTGATATGAGATACGCAGAGACTTACCCAGACTCTCTTCCGTCAACTTGAATTTTGGCAGACCGTTGATTACTATGTCCGACGCTGGGAGTGGTCCTTGAGGTCCAGCTGCTCTCATCAACTGCTCCAGTACCTGATCAAAGCCCTCTACAGGCGCAATATCAGCATGCGAATCCCGCTGCCAGTCTGACATACGCTGAGACAAGACGTAGTCGCCAAGATTCGCGCGGCCAGGGATACCGTGAATCTGCGGCATGTCTCCGTCAATTGTCAGAGCCGCGAGCATGGATCGAATCTGAACCGTGAGTATTTGCCTTCAAGGGAGAGAGTCAGCTTACCAACTCGTCTGGTGACATTGCATCGTTCTGGCCAAGAGGCTGAAAGTGACGGTTTCCACCCCGCTGTAGATGAGGCGGAGGTCCGAACCCAGGGAAAAATCTGATGAAGAGTAAGGCCGCGCTGGAACTGGGCGCTCACGATGCGAGATCTCCCCCAGATCCAGGCATGCCTAGTCCACCATCGTCTCCCGATCCAATCGCACCTATGCCAATACCATTCCCACCAAACGAGCCGAACATGACTTGGCCACGTCCGCCGCCCGGCAAGTTGAAATTAAGAGTCCGGCCCCTCCCGCCACTACTCCCGGATGATCGACCCGGACTGGTACCAAGAGCAGAGCTAGGGCTTCCTGGTCGTTGACTACCCGGCTGTTGACCACTACCACCTGGATCCCTCACGGCAGCTCCGAATATATTGCCAAATAGGGAGGACATGAAGTTGCCTTCGGCCAGGCCTGGATTGTGTTGAGATGGAGGCTCTTGCCCAGTGGGACGTATTGGTGGAGGGGGTGGGAGCTCAAAATATGGATCGGGATTGATGTTCGAGTCGAGCTTAGCAGTCGTCGGTCAGCAGCCGATCATCAGTATGGGATTGCCGCGGCAAAGCTGCGGAGACACTCACGATTTCGATGAACTCGCCATTACATGACGCACAATGAGATACGCCGTCTACCTGAGCACTTCGATGAGCATCTTTCCCAGGTTTACCAGAGGATTGCCCTCACCGTGAGCGGTCGCATCTGTGCACCGCACTGCATGTTCTCAGTCAAACCGGCCTTTCAATTCAAACTGCTTACCTCATGACATATCCAAAATGCCTGAGAGGCGTTGGTGGACATTCCAGCTAATCAAAACACTGCTGACACAGCTAGGGCCCTGTATCACCAGTCTGAGTTCAGGTTGCTCTCTGTTGACGATGTATGGATCAGGATGAGGGATGACTCAAGTATCCATCTGATAGCGCAACCGAAAGGGAGTCAATTGCCCGGTGTGACGTCAACCACGTGGTCATCTGGCCCGACTTTGTTTTGACCCCACCCGGTATCCCCACTCTGAATTCTTAGACCTCTCAGCCAGCACGGTGTTACCCCGAGTTCAGACTCTACAAATGCGGGTCTACGCGCTGATCTCGACATGCTTGACAGCTGCGATCGCGAAAGGTGCGGTGGTTCAGCACCCATTCTCGCCGGGGAAGGCGGATCTGGAAATAATCACTGTACCCACAATTGATTTCCAGTCTTCCGGCACCCGGTTATCTCTGGACAACATACACGAGGTCCATGTGAATGCCAGGTATTCGGACACGGTGGATTCCCATGGAGAGACCTTGATACCTCCGACGCTGTACGATTTCGCAGAGACTTTCAAGACGGACATCAAGCAGGTCCTGGGCAGATCCTGGCGAGTTGATGAAGCCGCTCATCCCAGTTTAAGCACCGTTTTCCTCACTATTGATGAGGACAAGACCCGCTACCTCGATGCTGCCGGTCGATGGACTTCAGAAGGATATAGTGTCTCCATCACTGAAACAGGCGTCATCATCGCTGGGGCTAGCCCTCTCGGAGTCTGGTGGGGAACTCGAACATTGCTTCAGTTAGCAGTTCTTCACCCCGATGGGATTCCGACCGGCCACGCCGTTGACAGTCCGGGATGGGGAATTCGAGGCGTCATGTTGGATGTGGGACGGAAGTTCTATCCCACTTCTTTCTTGGGCGAACTGTGCTCCTACCTCAGCTATTTCAAGCAGAATACCTTCCATCTCCATCTATCGGATAATGTTGGGGTGGTGAACCCTGATGACAAGGATTTCGTCAACTCGCTTTATTCGGGTTTCAGACTGAGAACAGAGGACTCTCGCGTGGCGGGATTGGCTAGTCCGGCGAACGAATCGTACTCTAGGGAAGAGTTTGACAGTCTCCAACGACAATGCGCCGCTAGAGGAGTCACCATCATTCCGGAAATCGAGGCCCCCGGACATGCCTTGCCGATCTTGAAGTGGAAACCTCAATTGGCTCTCATAGACGACTACACGATGCTCAACATTAGTCATCCAGAGACTTTGCCGGCTCTCAAAACTATTTGGTCGGTATTCTTGCCTTGGATGCACAGCAAGACTGTACATATTGGTGCCGATGAGTACAGCGCAGACTTCGTGAAAGACTATAACGATTGCGTCAACGTGCTTAACGCGCACATCTACGAAGTGTCTGGAAAGCGAACCAGAATATGGGGAACATTCCCGCCAAAAGATGCCTACTCCAACAACATCGCTACCAACATCTCGCTTCAGCATTGGGCATTCTTCGAAGATGACCCCCTACATGACTACGTCGAGAAAGGATACTCTGTGCTCAATTCTGATGTCGCTCACTATATCATTCCTGGCTATAGCCCCTACTTCCCGCCGGAGCTGAACAAGACGCGGATCTTTCATGGTTCACCCGATGGAAGTGGCTACATCCCTACAACGTTCGACATGAGCAACTCCTCAAACAATCCAGAAAGATGGCATCCCCTCGTGAATGGCCAAATCGCCGCCACCTGGAACGATCTTGGACCCAACGGATCGGTCGTATCTGATGCATACTATGCCTGGAGGAATCACCTCCCGGCTCTGGCGGACAAGCAATGGGGCGGATCAATAACGGAGCTGCAGTATGACTCGGTATTTGATCGTTTACACGAGTCCATACCGGCCCAGAATCTTGACATGACTATACTCTCGAAGTCGCGAACGATTTTCCATTACGACTACGCCGGAGGAGTCAGCGATGGGTCGGGCAACGGCTACGATGCGACAAATCATGGATGCAAACTGGATCACCGTCAAGTTCACTTTGATGGCAGATGCTACCTCTCAACGCCAATGCGACGCAAAGGGCGTGATTATACCTTGACTTTTTCCGTCAAGCCGCTGGCGTATGGAGGTGCATTGTTTCAACACGAAGAACTGGCCCTGTTGGCGGACTCGAAGTTGACGTTTCAAGCTGATGGGCAATACTTCCCCATTAATTACACTCTGCCTCTGGATGACTGGACAAAGGTCTCAATCATTGCCGAAGGTCGAAAGACTATTGCTGTGATAAACGATGACGAGCGCATAGAGTTCCAAACACTTCTTGGCCTTTCTGGAACCGGCCTGCGTTGGAATCCGATGGCCTTTCCGGCTCCGCTCAACATCATTGGCAAAGGCTTCCAGGGAAAGATGAGAAGTGTGCGCTTGGAGGAAGGTGCGCAATGGAAAGATTAGTGGACAAGAGGATACGTGTGGTGCATGTATCTCATATGAGCATGGGCAACACTGTCCGCTCAATGATCTCCACCTCCCACCACGGTGCTCAGAATGACAGGCAGCAACATACCCGATATGAGCAATGCCGTCCGAGTGTATTTGCCGATTGTGGGATCCCCATTGTCCCTTTGAGACTCTCCATGCCCATGACCATGATCATGCCCATGATCGTGAGGTTCTGACAGAGGTTGTATGACTGTAGCGACGTAGAGGAAAGATCCGCCAGAGAACAACAACGAGATACCTGTCCACCACCCTAGCCTATCTACGGAGCTGGACTTGCCGTGAGAGCTTTGATGACCGAAGAGGGACACGAGACCATATGTAATGAGTGACCCGATGGGTGCAGCACAAGAGAAAATGATCAAACATCTTCTGATGAGCGAGGGATGTAAAGAGAGGGAGAGAAGAGTAGTGGTCAAACCAAGCGCCGTCGGTCCTGTGAATGCTGTCAGTGGGACAACGACTAACATAACCTCTCTCGCTTGCCTTTGTGTACGAGCACAGCGAGGAACACGATGAGGCCTAGACTTTTGCGGGCGGACAGACTGCTCGCTCCGAGGGCGATACCATCAGCGATACCATGGATCACCATACCCAGGGTCGCGTTAAGTCCCCTATGACCATTAGGCGAGTGGAACAAGGTGTCGACTTTGTGTGAAGAATCATCCATGTGCAGGCGTTTCGGTATCATGGGAGTACTCGAATCGAGATGGGGAGGTAGCGGTCGCGACCGATCATCTGAATTGCGCCTCGCCGGCGATTGGAGAGGCGACGTCTCATCGTCTGGAGTAGGAGTTACTTCGGAGGGGTCGTGAGGAGGATGAGGGGTCAGTGACTCCATGCTGCGGGTGAAAGAAGGTCAGACGATCAAGGATACCCCGAATCCAATCAGTCCCACCACAACATGAGAGCGAATCCAGCCAGAAGACTGAAGCCAATAGCCATATTTGCCCCTTCCTCCGCAGACGCGGGCAGAGCTTCATAAAGAGTCGACACGCCTCTAGAAAGGAGTCAGCAATACGATTGACCCGCACGTGACGACTCACTCCGGTATGATGATAGTCAAGGCTGCGCCGACTAGGATACCCATCCCGAAGACTGAGATGGCTTTTAAACGTTTACCTAAAGGGCTTTAGCAGGTGTGACAGTTGCTTGCATAGGGGATGACACACCGGAAGCTGCGGATTTGAACATCAAGGGGAGACTTCCCACTAGGAGACTGGCCGCAAACATGGCCACGCATTGGATCAAGAGCACTAGGACGCCCATGATGGTGGTGGAACTGAGCCCACGAGTGTGGCTCAAAAAGATCGATGTGGAAGAATTTGTCTGCACAGTTGCTTCTTGAGAGACACTTATTGACGACCGCGTCTAGCACATCGCGAATAGTCTAAGACTGGATTTGCAGATCGGGTCCAACCTTACAGGTCGCCTGTGTGTTACGAGTCCACGCAACAAGGTCAAATGTGGAGCCAAACCATTAGCGGGGCATCTTCAAAACCACGTGGTCGAATCCCGATGCTCGGACAAAGCTGAAGATGCTGCTCGAGTCGAAGCCGCACCTTGCACGAAGTATCATCACCTGTTGTCCTCGGGAGGGTCGAAGCTGGACATTCTCAATACCATGGAGTCTCGGACATTCAGTACCGAATCATATTTTCAGACGCAACGACCTCCGTCAGGTCTTGCAGAGCGGACACAAAAGATGACCGAGTTTGTAGACAAATGGCGAGCTGTGCCTAATCAACGGGTCGTCTTGGTCACGGTGCGTAGATATTGCATCATTCGCAAGATCCGCGCGCTAATGGCTTCCATTCAGAGTGGTGGTACAACCGTGCCGCTTGAAGCGAACACGTCAGTGCAGTAGCCCCCTATTGTATCTTCCCCGTTGCTGACTTTCCCTTAGCGTCCGCTTCTTGGACAATTTCTCTGCAGGTGCGACTTGTCAGCATGTGAATACATTCGCTGACGCATGCTCGCAGGCACTAGAGGAGCGACTTCTGCAGAGCACTTTCTCTCGGCCGGCTATGCGGTCATCTTCCTGCATCGACTACACTCCCTTCGCCCATTCTCAAGGCACTATTCGCATTCCTTGAACCCATTCTTGGACCTCTTGTCGGTAGTCCAATCATCGTCAGATACAGCAGTGTCTCCATCGCCATCGTCGTCAGCATCATCAACGTCTATCATTGTATCACCTGAGCACGCCAAATCGCTTCTTCCTATCCTTCAGGCTCATCAAAAGGCTCAATCCGAGGGCAAACTCCTCAGCGTAGACTTCCAAACGGTCAACGAGTATTTGTGGCTCTTGAAATCTGTAACGTCCGTGTTGGCCCCATTGCAACGGAGAGGAATGTTTTATCTCGCTGCAGCGGTTTCAGACTTTTTCCTTCCGGAAGACAGGATCGTAAGTACAGGACCATCGTGTGTTCAATCGCTCATCGATCTTCACATCAGGCTGAACATAAAATTCAATCTGTCCATGGGACGCTCTCGTTAGAAATGGACCAGGTCCCGAAAGTCTTGAAGCCGCTAGTACAGGAGTGGAATCCAGAAGGATACATCGTCAGCTTCAAGGTCGGTCGGTCACCGCTGTCAAACGAACACGATGACTTATGCTCACTCTCTTTTTAGCTTGAAACGGATAGCACTCTACTTATTCCAAAGTCAAGAGCTGCGCTCTCACGATACGGGCATCAATTGGTGATTGGGAATGAGCTTCATCATCGGAAGCAAAGAGTGGTCTTCGTCGAACCTGCGCACCCGTCATCCACACCTCGAAAGGCACGAGCAGATGAGCGCATACGCGAGGTTGAAACGCCGCCTTTGATGAGTGGAGATGGAGTCGACTCTTTTCGAGAGACATGGCTGAGGCTGGAAGACTACGAAGGAAAGAGAACCGACGGAAATCCCGAATCAGAGCTTGAAATCGAAGAGCTGATCATCAAAGAGCTGGTTCAGAGGCATACGAGCTGGATAGAAGCAGGGTACAGTTCGACCAGCTGAAAATGCCACAATTTGGTCATCAGATCGTATGCAATTTTAGTTGTTGTCATCTATGCTGTCGCGTCATGTCCGAGTCGTTGCGCTCATTCATCATCGTACCCTCCTAGAACCTCGGCTAAAGGATACAGTCAGATGTGGACACAATCTGCTGCGGGCCACAGCCCACTCACCATCATCGTCAATTGGGACCTGCCTGTAGGGCAGACGCCTAGAGAACAGGCCATCCAGGAACGGTATCCGTCTCTCGACCCAGGCCCAACCTGCCTGAGTGACACCCATCAAGAAGTATGGTATCGATGCGACCGTGGACAAGAGACTGCTCTGATCTTCCCCGCCAAAGACTCGATGATCGCCCAAACGAATAGACCTGCAGATGTCAATGAGATGCCACAGTCTGACAGAACGAGTCTGCTCACCCTGGCCTTCCCGCCTTCACATACCACCAATAACCTCCCAGACCAGCGAATGCAAAAGGCAGGATTAGGATTGATCCCCAGAAGATTGCTCCCATACCAGCACCTCCAATCAGTCCAGGACAATCGTGTCGTGTGCCTCGATCCGGACGATCACCGCCATCACAAGATGAATAGGGTATTTTGCGGTAAGCGGTGCGCTCATACCAGTACGAGTTGTATCCGTCGCATTGCTCGTGCATTGTAGAAATTGAGAGCGCTGTAGCTCCTTCGACCAGAACGCACTTGCCATCCGAGTCTCGAATGTAATTGAACTCGCTGAAGCCGGTCAGCTGGCGCAACAACTCGTAGCGGGAAATAACTCACCATTCAAAATCTGATGCTGAGCACGTACAGTTCTTCACGACAGTCTTTGGCTGCTCGACATGCTCTCCGATGTAACAGTTGCGGTCTCTGATACGCCTGTGATAGATGGTTTGTCGACCAAACAAGCAAACTTCATCGCGGCCTTCGCTGGGACTCCACTGCTCGAAATCGTCATGATTAGGATCTTCGACGCTCAGCTTGCCTGTGAAGCGTCAGTGACTGTGCTTGTTGACAAATGGGGGACTCACATTTCTGCTGGGTGATCTGCGTGAAGTCGAGATGTACCACCACACTTTTGCCCGATTCTCCACTTCGTTTCCCAATGAGAATGAACCGACGACTTGTATCATCTGGGGTCGTTTGAATGGTTTCAATGCGGAGTGTATCTCCAAAAGTGTACTCATTCCATGTTTTGCCTTCGTCTGTAGTGTAGATGACGTGGTCTGTGGGCTCTTCGTCGTTTGCCAGAACGATGATAGATCCCGAATCTCCAAACTCCCACATATGAGCATCCTTGTGCACTTCTTCCCAGGTGAACCCTCCGTCTCGAGTGAGGAAGACGTCCGAATCAGTGTACTCTGCCAGCTCCTCGCCAACATTGCCGATACCGAGCATCAGCCCAACAGCGGATGGACTGCTATATGTGGCCTGAGGATCCCTACGTTCGGTGTAACCATGGATTTGCAATGAGCATGCAGTAGTCCGGCAGTCGTATTCCTGGCCGAGAGAGTCTCTTGCTGGTGGATTGAGGGGTTTCCATGTCCCGCCGTCATTGTGGGTTATTCGCGTCTGCAGTTTCTTTCGTCCAGAGACTTCTGCGTCCCGAGGGTTAGAGACAACATTGATCATCGCAATACCGTCTAGACCAATCATTTTCTCGAAATCGACGAATCCACCGGAATCTCTATTCACGTGCTCGATGGACAAGCTGTAGTATGTTCCATTTGAATTAGACTTGAAGATGTTGCCCCATTCCCGACCGTTGGCCGAACTCATGGTGACGTGTAAGAAGACCGAGTCGGTACTGCTCTCCAAGATGGTGTACGCTCTGTTGTCGATCCGCATGCTTGGGGGAAACTGCGCCTCCGAAAAGCGGTAGCCGTCGAGAGAGACCTCTAGAGACAGTGTCGCGGCGGCTTCGTTCAGCTTTGCCACCAGCAGGTACTCGGAAAAAGCGGTGAAACCAACGACTGCATCGAAAATCTTCTGAGGTTTTGTGTAGTAGCTTGACCCAGCAATCAATTCGAGAGGATTGTAGTCACCAGAGGTCTGAGATCCTTTCTTGTTCTTGTAACTCTCGCAGATGATCTCACGTTCATCAATCTTGAGGCGTTTGTCTCGAGCCCAAGCACACGTTTTCACATATGAATCAATTAGATTCCACTTGCGACCATGATTGGTTGAGTAGTAGGCTTCGGCGTGACAATTGGGGTCCAGAACCGAGTTGCAACCGACGGACCCAGTGAAGATCAACCAATCCGCCTTGGTCGGATGGAAATCGAAAAGCGGAATGCCGAGATTGTTTGCTCCAATGGGTATGGATGTATGGTACCACGCACGACCCGTGTCTACGGTGTAGTATATCTTCTGCTTATTGGTGACGAGATAAGCCCTCTCAGGGCTGAAATCGTGCATCCAGATTCCCAGAAACGTTTCTCCGGGATACAGCTGTTTCCAGGAGAATCCTTCGGTGCTGGACTGCCAAACGGTCCCATCGGCCAGGAACACTAGGATGGTTTCTGATTTCGCGAAATAGACATGTTGAAGAATCTTAGACTCAAAGTCGTGAGTGACATGAGAGACTTGGCCGTTCGCCGGTCTAGCAGACGAGCAGGGCTTTTGAATCTTCTTGTCCTTGGCTATCCCCTTTGAGTCGTCGCATGTATTGCCAGGTATTTTACGATAGCCAGAGGATCCGAGGTAATGGTCGTCGATCTTGTTGCAAGTGCCTGCAGGGACAGTCTCGGGACCGACAGCCACGCATTCCCCATCCTGCTTGACGAAATTAAAGTCGCATTCGTAATCCTCATCCGAGCAGGGACAAGACTCTTCGTGCCCAACCGGATCGGTGAATTTGTCCCCGACGTAGCAAGTCGAGTCTGGCCTTCGTCGCTTGTACCATTGTTTGTGACCCATGAGGCATTCTTTCCCTTGTTCGCTACGAGCATACCAAGCTTCAAAGTCTGCGTCGCCACATTTGCGTTTCTGTAACGGTGCAAAATCAAGAAAGACGAGAGCGTACCGACCGTCTGCAGTGGACTGAGATCGAGGTGTCGTCCCGATGAGGAGGAATTTCTGAGATGTCGAATCTGGGATGGTGGTGAGGACTGAAGCTCTGACAGTGACCCCAAGGTCTAGTTTGGTCCATGTTGAGCCACCGTCATACGAGTAGTGGACGTGATCCGTAGCTTCTTCGTCGTCCGCGATGACCAAAATAGAGCCTTGATCTCCGAACTCGTACGTATGCGCTCCTTCCTGGATTTCGTGCCAAGTCAAACCCGCGTCAGTAGAAAGGAAAGTGTCGCACTCGTCATATGGCTGAAGATACTCTCCAACAGATCCGACGGCCATAACGAAACCAGGAGCAGTCGAAGAAAAGACTCGACCGAGGTTATGGGGATCCGATACGGAGTGAACGTGAAGGGAGCATTTGGCTGCATCGCTACGGTCGCAGCTCCAATCATCACCATTCAATCGTTTGTCAGGCGCGGTTAGAGGTCGCCAATTGGATCCATCATCGTAAGTGATGACGCTTCGAATCCTCTTGGCGGCGCCCCAGCCAACTACCGCCTCTCGGTTCGATACGACATTCGCGAGTCCGACTCCCTCCAGTCCGACCAATTGCTCAAAATCGACAATGCCATATTCGTTGCGATTGGTATCGGGTAAAGCCTCAACGAAGTATGTGCCCTCGGCGGAGGAGACAAACAATGTTCCAATGTTGGCGGTTGGAGAAGTGAGAATGTCGACTGCCACAGAGTGAGTCGTCGATTCAACAATGGTGTAGGCATTCTCTCGAAGATCGGGCATGGCGGAATGAGGGAATTTGGTCTGTCGAAAGTTGATGCCGTCAGTCGAAACGAAGAGCTGCATCGGATCTCCTCCACTGGCTCTTCGCGCACCATCTCCAGAGACCTTGAGCGCAACAACCAGAAATTTACTGACGACTCCTAC
Organism: Kockovaella imperatae; assembly: GCF_002102565.1. Classification (NCBI taxonomy): domain Eukaryota; kingdom Fungi; phylum Basidiomycota; class Tremellomycetes; order Tremellales; family Cuniculitremaceae; genus Kockovaella; species Kockovaella imperatae. The sequence goes on from NW_019028944.1 coordinate 839,733, forward strand.
TCCGACAACACCTCGAGCCTTTTTACCGATACCCAGATCCACATATTTGGAAGTTTCGAACCAGTTTTCAGACGAGTACAGCCGGCTGTCCATGATATTATGCCAGCCTCCACTTCCAGGCTTCTGATTGGGGTCGAAAGCCACACAGAAGATGAGCGAATCGGGAGCCTCGGTGAGAGCCTTGTCGGATCGCGCAAAGAGACAGCTAGATGTCTGCTTCCGTAATAACTTGGTCTCGCCTCTAAAGGCGTCTTTGGTGTAGTATGTCTCGTCCCAACAACTTCGAGTGGTGCCATATCGATGGGATCCAGATTCGTCACATGTGAAGCCTTGAAACAGGATCCAGTCTTTCTGCTTAGAGTGGAACGAGAGGATATCGCCAGTGAGAGTGGCTTCGACTGGAGTTTCGAAGGCAAGCCAGGAGGCTCCCTTGTTATGCGTGACCCAGTGAGTCTTTTCTATTCCGATGATAAAGGCCATCTCGTTGTCATGAGGATGCGGTATGAGACGAGCAGCTACGTCGGGCCCATCCACAATGCTCCAGGTCTTGCCCTCGTCGTCGGACCGCCCGACTTGAAGTGTGACAGGGTCGTGGTATAATATGACCTGACAGACAGCGTCAGTACTAAGTCATATGAGGAACTGACTGTTGTATCGTCAAAGTAGAATAGGCTGTCAGGCATGTTCGGTATGCGCGTGACTTTGACTTGAGGATCGGCAGCCAGCCCGCATATAGCGGTGACCCAAACGCCGAGAAGGCCACCCAGCAGCTTACGGGGAGCAATCATGGCTTCTGGATGGACAGATCGTATTTGGGGTATCTAGAGACGTCCACGAGCTCGACAATGAGAAGTGTGCAACCTTATAACACGGTCATCGGTTCAAAAGAAATGTCGATTGCGAAAATGAAGAAAGGAGGGAAGCGAAGCCTGTCGGGTGATCCAGATGCTATCGTCGAGTTTCGCAGACCGAGGTTATGCGTGTCGGCGGAGGTGAGGGACCTGACTAGGTTTATCTGAGTCTATCCAATGACAATGATTGAGAAAGACTCGACACAATGAACATTGAACTTAGACTTCTGCGAGATCCCAGCGAGTTGCAACACCGACTGGCGGCGAACGAACGCGCAGCGTGGACATCACGTGACCGAGCTCATTCCAAAAAAAGTTGAACTATACAACTGGGATGGCCAGCGAGCACTTAATAATATATGCACTACATGCAGGAGCTCGACTCTTTGTGTTCTTACTCTGAGCATGTCGATGGTGAGTGCACTTCCACGGCTGAGCGTCTGCGCACTATTGGATTCATTTCTTCTTCCATGATGCCCTTTTATCTTATCTACATTGTCAGACCCATCAGTGGTGTGGTGACAACACTTCTATCATACCTGATCCTCCATTGTTCACACCAAATCCAGTCAAGCGTAGCTGGAAGAGTCGCTGACACATGAACCTCGACAGGTCCATTGTCTGTGAATCAGTATAGACAAGCCAGGCCGGATAGCTAGCCTTCGTCGTAGATTACCGTACACAATCTGCACCTCCCGAGATCCAGTATGAATTTCTACAAGTCTGCCGCTCTGGCTCTGGACCACCTGGACAAGTATAAAGGGTCTGTAAAGGGCTCTCTCGGAGCAGCTGGGATCGAGACTTCATCTGCTCAAGAGTCAAAGAGGATTCTTGCTTGTGAGCATGAGATGAGAGATCCTTACTTATGTCATCGTCAGTGGTTATTGAGACATTGAAATGTGAATCCACCCAATTTGATCACCAAGCTCACTCAGTCAGACCGTTCGGCTCTCGAACAAATCATCGCAGTCACTCAACTTCGAACTCTTGAAAAAATTACATTCCCCAAGAAGACATCTCCCCGCACACCCTCGTCACAGAGTCTCATCCTGGTCCTCCTTCACGATCTCCTCATCTCCCCTCGAGGAAGAATTGAAGCCTCTGACAAATGGCCTCCCCGGCAGGCTATACAACGGCATCAAGCGAGACTCAAGGCCGAGCTAGTCAAACTCCAAATTCGTGAAGGAAAATCATCGAAAGAAGGTCTGGCGAGGACAGCAAAGACTGAAGGATCAGCGAGGTATATTCGATGGAACCCGAATGTCGACTTGCACCGCGAAGACGATTGGTCCTTGGCGGCGCTTCTGAGCTATCTACAGACGAAACCCTCACCGTTCAAGTTGCTGAATGCACCAGTATACCCTGTACCCGATGGTTCGTTCTTTCTCGACCCTCACCTACCTGAATGTTTGCTGGTATTCCCCGCGACGACCTCGTGGTGGCAGGGCGACAAGTGGTTCGAATCTGGAGCAGTCATCGTCCAGGACAAGTCAAGTTGCTTCCCCGCGAGGGTCTTGATGGGCGAATGGGATGAGGCAGAAGGTGACTGTATAGACGCGACGTGAGTCAAAATTTCGTCAGACTACGACGGTGAGGACTGACAGTCCATAGCGCTGCGCCAGGCAACAAGACCAGTCATATGTCAGCGTTGATGAGAGGCAAGCAACAAGTGAGACATCAGCCTCACCTCATGTCTGACAGCGATTTAGCTACACGCGTTCGAAAAGTCTACACAGCGTTTCAAGACACTGCAAGTTATGTTGGAGAAAGCTCAGTGCTTGAACGTCGATGCGAAGAATGCGGACTTCCTGCAGAGTGATCCCTGTTCAGAGAAGTATTCGAACGTCACGCGCATGTAAGGGAAAAGCACTCCATCATCTCTGACGAGACAAGCCTCCTAGACCCAAGCTGTTCAGGATCCGGTATTGTCAACAGGCTCGATTATCTCGTCGATCAAGGTCAGTTCCATATAGATATCTTTCCGCTATACTGATGGTTCTCCAGAAACTGATGAGGCGGACGATGCCAAAAACGAGAGGTTGGAAAAACTCGCCAGTTTCCAACTGCAAATGATTCTCCACGCTTTCAAGTGTACGTCGAGCGATTCCCTGTCAGGCTGATCACGTCAGTCCCATCTGTCAAGCGGATAGTTTACTCTACATGTTCGATACACCCTGAAGAAGATGAACAAGTTGTCCAGCGCGCACTTTCGTCCCCATTAGCCAGGAAGAACTCATGGATATTGGCTCAGAGGAGTAGTGTTCTGCCGTCCTGGCCCAGGAGAGGTCGCGAAGAACACTTCAATGGGGATGCCGGTGAGTCACGTCATCGTAGACGGAGAGTCACTGATCAGCTCAGACTTGGCCGACGGAGTCATCAGGTGTATTCCGGAAGAAGATCATACAAACGGATTCTTTGTGGCGTGTTTCGTGCGCGGGAGTGAAAGCGTTCAGAACCAGAAGAAAAGGGCATTAGAGGAAGCAGAAGATGAGTCTGAGTCCGAGCATGAGTATGAAGCAGAAGATTCGAAGGAGGAAGAAGAGAAGGAAGTGGCGCCAAGGGAAAAGACTTCGGCTCAGCTGGAGAGACGCAAGAGGAAAAAGCAGAAGCAGAAGCAGAAGAAACGCTCGCAAGAGGTCTGAATTCCTTCTGCACGATTCAGTTGAGCGAAGGGTACCCCGCAATGCTGCCATGCATATCTCGACGCCAGATGGAGAGGCAGGCTGGGGTCGTACCCGCATGTACTCCAGAGTCGCAGTCACGTCTCTCCATGTGCCCTGTGCTATAGGCCAGATAGCCTACCTTTCATGCGTCTCACCCTTTCCCATTGCGCCCCGCTTTTCTCCTTCCAATCTCCCTTTCCCGTCCTTGCTCCCTGTCGTACTGGTTGGGAACGAGATCCAATCATTCCGGTATCGTCCAGAAAAATGGATAGACACTGCTACATCACCGTCCACAATGTTTCACCTATTCCATGATCCTCTGTTCGGACGTGTCTCACCTGTAGGTGTGAAACTCGTCTCAGGTATCAGGATCTATAACCCTGTCCGAGCAAATCAACGGACGCTTTCACACCTTGAGGCGGTCGGTCTAAAAGGACAGCGAGTCGAGGCAGGGTATAAGAGTGAGCCGCTCTGCCCAAGTTTCCCTCCTTCCAATCTGCCTCACTCTCAATCTCTTGAGCGTCATATTTCTCTAAATCGTTTCTTCTTAAGTCAAAAGGACTCGTTAATATGCCTAGCTGCAGTACGAAAGCTTGCAAGGTGAGTTCTTGCCCCTCTGTGACTTAGCTGAATCCCGTAGCTCTGCCGCGGGAGCATGTTAATGACGACTCGACCTCGTCAGCCTCTGAGCGGGTTGACCTCCCTACCCGCCACGAGTACAGAATGTCATGCTCATTGCGCTTCCTTCGCATGTCCAGGCTGCGTGACCAAGGTGGGTTCTCTCAAACATCTATCTGTCCGCCTCTTCATGAAGTTGACGGCATCACTACAGCATCGCGAAACGTACTCAATACTGAATATGAAGAATCACATCTACGACTACCAATGTGGCGATTGTATGGCAGAGATTCAACTTCCGACGAGTCGAAGAGGATCGATGGAGAGTGATGCAGGGTCCGAATCGAGCATCTGAAGACCGTGGACGAGGATTAGCAGTATGACAAGACGACATGAGAGAGCGGGAATGTTGTATTGCTAGCCATATACTGTACCATGCATTGTATCGAGAGATGTCCCGTTTGCTCTTCACTGCACCATTCTACTGTATCATAATCATCCATGCGAGAACGAAGAAGAAGAGACACAAAGGGTAGACTGCGAGCCAAATTCGCGTCTCTGGTAATTGTGTTCCGTTGAAAAAGTTCATTGACGCTTGGAGTTGCTGGTCAGAACGAGTGACAACGCTCTCGCTTACCCCAGACGGACCAAGCCCAGCAAGCCAAGGATATGGGTATGCGGACGAAGAGGTTGTGTACAAGTAGAGAGATAACGGAGGCCAAGAGTATAGGGGCGAGGGCGTAGCCCAGGACACACTGTGGTGAGGATAAGTAAGATTTTTCTTTCTTTTGGGCTAGTGTGATGTGTGACTAACCAGACTCTGAAAGAAGGAGCTGACGATGGATGAGCTTTGCCTGTGTTGCGGGAAGATTGCCAGCTTACACTTTCCCACCCAAGAGCTTGCAGTTGATGGTCAAGACTACGGATCCTATGGTGATCAATGAGATGACGAGGGAAAAGACTGGCATAGCCTGGGTTGTCGGTGCCTGTTGGACATGAGCGAGATTTGCGCACAGCATTTGCGGTACTCACGTCGACGGAAAGAATGATGGCGAGAGACAGACAGATGACCAGAGGTCCCCAAAGGTCCCAGTCTCTACGCGCGCATCAGCCCGGGTCTCGAGCTGATGAATGAGGAAAGACGAATACTCACCTGAGCAGCTCATTACTTCCTCCACCTTTCGGAGGGTAGACCACCTGCAGGAGCTTCGCGTAGATAGACCTGAGGTCTCTCATCTGGAATGAAGGATCAGACATTTGGAGGTGCTGTACCCGGCGGCACGTACAATCGTAGCGGAGACCGGCTCATCCAGCGTAGATTCACCAGTATACCTCGTCTCGATAGTAACTCCTCCCCAGCCTGTCCGAGATGTCGAGCCTGGTGTTGGCCCAGATCCAATCTTTCCGGAGAGTCCTCCGTTTAGCTGAGATCCAGACCCAGGTGCTGTCGAAGGTCCTGCAGCCGCTACCCCAGCCGAGGACGAAGATGCTTGAGCGGCTGAAGGATGAGAGAAGGAAAGAGCCTCCAGGTCGTCATCGTCTGCTTGACTATTAACTCGATCAGCAAAGTGAGATACGGGCACCCTGGAACGACTGACATGATCTGATGCGAGGGTGAATTCACTCTGTCGTACGCCATGACGATGATTGTTCCTCAGGCTATGTCAGGGGATGTATGCTCTCGAGGTATGTTATGTTCAGCTGAATGCAAATCGCGATATGCCATTTTGCGCCTATTTTTCAGATTTTGATAGGCGCCATGACCCCAACGAAGGTTCGGCTGTCCAACATCTGAGATACCCATTGGTGTTTTGTGTACGACCTAGATTTGTGATAGCGAGCTCGACTGATACTCTGTGAGAAGAGCAGGATTGTTTCACCTATCGGGTAGATCAGGATGGTCTTGGCCGATCTCGGAGCCCGTCTTCATGGAGCCCTCAACCAGTTATCTCGAGCGCCCGTAGTCGACGAAAAGGTATGTCCTAAAGGCTATTGACGACAAGATGGACTGTAGTCGTCTGACTTGATCGCTCCAGGTCATCGATGCACTGTTAAAAGAGCTATGCGCTGCATTATTGGAATCAGATGTCAACGTCAAGCTAGTGTCATCTTTACGGACTAAAGTCAAGGCCAAGGTGGGTTCATTCCTACTTATTCTAGTCTGACCCTGCCCGCTTGCTGATCCTTGTACAGGTCAATAAGAGCTTGGAGGACGCAGATAAAGCGGGCGGAAAGGAAGTTAATAAGAAGAATGTGGTGCAAAAGGTTCGTCTGTGGGCTCAACTCAGCAGAGACTGAACGGGCTTAGGCAGTGTTTGATGAATTGGTGGCGCTAGTGGATCCTGGGACAGAGCCGTATAAACCCGTCAAGGGGAAAGTCAATGTCCTCATGGCAGTCGGTATTCAGGGAGCTGGAAAGACGACGACATGTACCAAGGTAGGGCTCGGGTCGATTTTCCCGCTTGATTATGCTTATGACACTCAGCTCGCGGTCCACTATCAACGTCGAGGATTGAGGACATGCCTAGTTTGCGCGGATACATTCCGTGCCGGTGCCTTTGACCAGCTCAAACAGTGAGTGCTCGTGAAGGAAGACCCAATCGTCACTCAGCTGATATCAACTCTAGGAATGCTACGAAAGCCAAGATACCGTTCTACGGAAGTTACACTGAGACAGATCCAGTTGCCATCGCCTCCCTCGGTGTCGAAAAGTTCCGCAAAGGTAAGGCGTCGGAAGTGAAATACTCTGACAATTCGAAGAACGCTTCGACGTCATTATCGTTGACACATCCGGGCGTCATAAGCAGGAAAGCGAGCTGTTTGAGGAAATGGTAGCAATTAGCGCTGCTGTAAAACCAGTGAGAGCACTCATCTCTGTCAAAAACGGGCGCGCGTGCTGATAAGACAAGGACATGACATTGATGGTACTCGATGCTTCGATCGGTCAAGCCGCAGAGAGTCAGAGCAGAGCATTCAAAGAGAGTGCAGATTTCGGAGCGATAATCGTGACAAAGCTGGATGGACATGCGAAAGGTGGAGGGGCGATCTCAGCGTAAGTGGATGGTAACTATGTCCTTCATCATCGCTTACTTGGCGTCAGTGTTGCCGCGACCAAAACGCCAATCATCTTTCTCGGTACTGGAGAACACTTGCACGACCTTGAACGATTCGCGCCGCAGCCATTTGTGTCGAGACTGCTAGGTATGGGAGATATGCAAGGACTGGTGGAGCACATGTAAGTTGCCTTTGTGTTCAAGCGCTGAAGCCTGCGAAGGCAAGACATGGCTCGTGCGAACCCTGACAGGCAGAAGGAGATGGCGAAGAAGTTGGAGCAAGGGAAGTTCTCCATTAAAGATTGGAGAGAGCAATTGACAAACATCATGAGCATGTGAGCGTAATTTTGGACACGGGTAGCTGACAGTCCAGGGGATCTATATCGAAGATTGCTTCCATGATACCTGGAATGCCAGCAGGAATGATGGATGGCAATGAGGAGGACACAACGGCAAAACTGAAGAGAATGATTTTCATCACCGACGCAATGCGTCAAGACGAGCTAGAATCAGATGGCATGATCTTTGTGAGCGAGCACATAGGTGGTTGGTGTGCGACCCATGTTAATCGCTTCATACAGTTTGCATTTGACAAATCTGGTCAGCCGATTGGGCTGAACAAACGGGCTCGACGAGTGGCTCGTGGGAGCGGCACGAGTGTCCGGGAAGTGGAGGAGCTTCTAGCTCAGGCTCGGATGATGTCTGGCATGGCAAAACAGGCTGGAGGCCAGAATGGATGGTAGGTGCACACTGTAATCAGATCGCGCTGATAATCCTTTTTTCCCCCAGGATGACGGCCCTGCAAAAGATGCAAGCAGCGGCGGGAGGCAAGCCGTTGGGACCCAATGGTCAACCATCACCTGCTCAAATTGAAGCGATGAGGGTGCGTAAAAACGTCTGGTCGAGACCACTGACAGCCTCTCAGAAAGCCATGCCACCCGAGATGATGCGCAAGTTGAGAGCTGCTGGACCGCAAGGCGCTCAAAAGATGCTCTCTGACATGATGGGAGGTATGGGAGGTGGCGGCGGCGGCGGTGGTGGTGGTGGTGCTGGACCCGGTGGAATGGACTTTGGATCGATGATGCGGTCTATGATGGGTGGTGGAGGTGGCGGAGGAGGGGGAATGCCTGACATGGCCCAGATGCAGGGTGAGCGGGCGCCAAAGCAAAATGGCGATTGCACGCTCCAGATGACTAATGCATCACATTGCAGAGGCTATGAAGATGATGGGAGGTGGGGGTGGGGGTATGCCCGGTGAGCTCTCAGACTTTGCCAAGGCGAATCATCCCAAGCTGATAGTCTTTGATTTCAGATATGAGTCAGATGATGAAGATGATGGGAGGCGGAGGAAGATGAATATGATGGAGGGATTAACCCTATTGGATCGATATCCAATACCCTCATGGTCAGTCTGGCCTCTAAGCGGCATGCCACCGCAGATGTCCTCACAATGTCTACACCCACACACATTGCCTTCTTTATACCTCCTTATAGTCGATATTGATGTCTACGCCAACTTGCATATGTATCATAAGGGCACCTCTGATTCTCCTTCCGGCCTAAGTCATGACGTCTTCCTTTTCAGCCACCGACCGCTGTGACTCTTGATCCAAGCTTACACATGCTGCCTTCATCCCTCCACACACTCTCTCATCAAGTCCTACTATCTGACGTGTCTTTGTGATCTTCTGTCGTCGCGCGCCTCTCAGACGAACGCGTCGCGTCGTCGCGTAAATCCTTTCGTTTTTGATCTCCTCCAACATGACAAAAGGTTTGTGTTTTTTTTTTGATTCCGTTTGGTTGATTGGACTTTTGGACGCGTCTCATTCAAAATTTCTTTATAAGCAAAGCCCCAGTCAGTTGTTCATCATCTTCTTTCCTATCCTTCGTTTCAACCACTTGACACATTTGATTCGCACCAGGCATCCTCGACACATCTTGACGATTGACGAGAGTGGTAGTGTTATTTTCACTAGAAACGATATAGTGAGCACCGCAATCCCCCCGTGGCGACCAGCTGTTACTGACGGAAACCGTTTGCCTCCACTTACAGGATTCTGGACCGTGGACGCGACTTGACTGACCCTCACACACTCATTTCTTCTTTTTGACGACCTTCCTCCCATCCCACTTCTCGCATCATGGTGATGTTCGTGTACAAGCGTGATGGGCGCAAAGAGCCTAGTGAGTGATTGCTTGCGCTCAACCAGATGAATCATGCTGATCCACCGCTTCCTCTCCAGTCGCGTTCGATAAAGTGAGCCAATGACCCCGATGGTCGCGTTACCACAGACTGACTTACTGACGATGATCGTTCTTCGCTGGTAGATCACTGCTAGGGTGAGCTCGATACATTCTCTGCGATCGGAAACGCAGCTGACGACGGCACAGATCAACAAGCTCTCGTTCGGCCTCGACTCTTCGTAAGTGGTTTCTTGGAAATCCACCGCGCCGACCACCTTAAGCTGATCCCCTCGCCAGCTTCATAGAGCCCGCCGAGATCACTATGAAGGTCGTTGCTGGTATTCACAGTGGATGTGTGAGTTCCCCAAAAGGTTGATTGAGTATCTGCTAACGGGAATTTAGACAACTGTGGAGCTCGATGTGAGCTAAGCCCACCTGAACTGTACCCTATGGCTGACATTACGCTCTAGAACCTCGCTGCTGAGACAGCTGCCTATCTCACCACCAAGCACCCAGATTATGCCATCCTCGCCGCCCGAATCGCCATCTCCAACCTTCACAAGGAGACCAAGAAATCCTTTTCCGCCGTCGTCCACGACTTGTACGAATGGGTCAACCCCAAGACCGGAAAACACGCGCCAATGATCGCTGACGAAGTCTATAAAGTCGTCATGGCCAACAAGGAGCGTCTCGACTCGGTCATTATCTACGACCGTGATTTCGCCTACAATTACTTTGGGTTCAAGACTCTTGAACGATCCTACTTGCTCCGAATCAATGGAAAGATTGTTGAACGACCTCAACACATGATCATGCGTGTGGCCGTCGGAATTCACGGTGCCGATGTCGATCGTGCCATTGAAACATACAACCTCATGTCGGAGCGATATTTTACCCACGCCTCGCCCACAGTAAGTGTTGTCAGGCCGAGTCAAGTCCCTAGTCTAACCCAATTGTCAGCTGTTCAACGCCGGAACTCCTCACCCTCAAATGTCCTCCTGCTTCCTTGTCGCCATGCGAGACGACTCCATTGACGGCATCTACGAGACTTTGAAGACCTGCGCTCAGATCTCCAAGACTGCCGGAGGTATCGGACTTCACATTCACAACATTCGAGCCAAGGGCTCCTACATTGCCGGTACCAACGGATACTCGAACGGTATCGTACCTATGCTCCGAGCCTTTGACGCCACCGCTCGTTACGTCGACCAGGGTGGAAACAAGCGTCCTGGTGCCTTTGCCATCTATCTAGAGCCCTGGCACGCCGATGTCTTTGACTTCCTCGACTTGCGAAAGAATCACGGTAAGGAAGAGGTCCGAGCCCGTGATCTTTTCTACGCCCTCTGGATACCCGACCTGTTCATGAAGCGAGTCGAAGCCGACGGTGACTGGACCCTCATGTGTCCTGCCGAATGCCCTGGTCTCGCCGATGTCCATGGAGCCGAATTTGAAGCACTCTATGAAGGCTACGAAAAGGCCGGCAAGGGCCGAAAGACCATCAAGGCTCAGAAACTCTGGTTCGCCATCCTTGAGGCCCAGACCGAGACCGGTACTCCCTACATGCTTTACAAGGATGCTGCAAATGCCAAGTCCAACCAAAAGCACCTGGGAACCATCAAGTCTTCCAACTTGTGTACCGAAATCATTGAATACTCTGCTCCTGACGAGGTCGCCGTCTGCAACTTGGCCTCGCTCGCTCTTCCCGCCTTTGTTGACATGGAGAGACGGGTGTACGACTTCAAGAAACTGCACGAGATCACCAAAGTTGTAACAAAGAATCTCGATCAGGTTATCAACCGCAACTACTACCCCGTCAAGGAGGCTCAGAACTCTAATTTCCGTCACAGACCCATCGGTCTGGGTGTTCAAGGTCTCGCCGATGCTTTCATGGCCTTGAGAATGCCTTTCGATTCGCCTGCCGCTCGAGAGCTCAACATTCAGATCTTCGAGACAATCTACCATGCCGCGTTGGAGGCTTCGTGCGAGCTGGCTCAGGTCCACGGGAAATATGAATCTTACGAGGGATCACCCATCTCTGAGGGCAAACTACAATTTGACATGTGGGGCCGTGTGCCCTCTGATCTCTGGGACTGGACCGACCTGCGAGCTCAGATTGCCCAACACGGAGTTCGAAACTCGCTCCTCGTCGCGCCTATGCCTACCGCCTCGACATCGCAGATCCTCGGATGGAATGAATGGTGAGAAGGTGTACCTCTTGTCATGGCGCTAACAGTCTTTCAGCTTTGAGCCATACACATCCATGCTGTACGCTCGGCGAGTGTTGTCTGGAGACTTCCAGGTCGTCTGCCCTTGGCTGTTGCGTGATCTCATCAACCTTGGCCTGTGGGACGATGACATGAAGAACTTGATTATTGCTGCCGGTGGATCTATCCAACACATTCCCAACATCCCTGCCGAGCTCAAGGCGATCTACAAAACTGTCTGGGAATTGTCCCAAAAGGCGATCATCGATCTGGCCGCTGACCGTGGAGCTTTCATCGATCAAAGTGAGTGCGACATTCTCTACTGTCGCTGACAATGCCAGGTCAATCTCTTAATATTCACTTGTCCAACCCTTCCTTTGCCCAGCTCACTTCGATGCACTTTTACGGATGGAAGCGTGGTCTCAAAACGGGCAGTTACTACCTGCGTACACGACCCTCAGCCCAGGCTATCCAGTTCACTATCGACGCGAAGACTCTCAAAGGTGAGTGAACAACGCCCCGAAAACAATTCGTTGCTCACATTTTCCGCAGAGGCCAAAGCCAACGCTTCCGCAAGCAAAGCAGCCACATCTTTGCCATCCGTCGAGAATGTCGTTGCACCCATGCGCCAAATCTCCATCGCCACGAAGGCTGATGCCACACCTGTCCCCGAGTCCGTGACGGCTGCTTCTACAGCCAGAGAGGCCCGCATGACACTCGAATCATCGCCTGGACCTTCAGAAGAGGAGGAAATCTCATATGAAGAGGCCAAGAGACGTGCCGAGGAGCGAGCGGAAGCTGCCCTGCAATGTAGTATCGACAACAAGGAGGCTTGTCTTATGTGTTCAGGATAGATCTGAGCCTACTTCTTCCTGTTTGTCCGTAGTTGCTTTGTAGTTGTACTCCAATCATTCTTCTGAGCATATACTTTCGTTCCGTGTGTCTACCGTCGTGTTGCCTATTTCCTCCTGCATGCAATCGCCTCTGGCTCTCAGTCGAGTCACAGAGACAGTCTTGTGCGATAGCTGTACTGTACTTCGGCATACTCGGCGATTCTTTGGAATCTTCGGATCCGGGATAGCCTCGCTTTCCACGGGGAAGTCGATATGCAAACGCCTAGCTGATCGTTTACTTTCTTTCTTTGAATGAGGTGGAGGGTCGACGTATGGTAGAGAATAGAACGGAGACTTGATTCGTCAGAGTGTGCGAAGATCTCTGGTGTAATCTTCCCTGCAAAGTCCTTCTTGCTTTGTTGCGAGCGCGAACTCTCTCCAGCATGTCTACGGAACATCTCCTGGGCGATATTGGACAAGTCCTCTTGGCCCTTATGGGCGTAGAGGATCAGCCACGGCAAGAGTCAGTTGCGGGATGCTTCTAAAGATTCCGATAGCTGACATCGATAACAGGGCAGAGACTCACCTGCGTCGTCTGACTGTCGAGGGGCCCGGAGATGTCCTACTTGTCCTGGCCCAGATTGGTTCCTTGGGAGTCGGAGGCTTCCAATTGGACGTGAGTATGATGTTCTGAGGTCCAGCTGTGTGGAAAGCTCTCTCTCTCTTCTTCTGCACCGGTATCCTTTGGACCCATAGGAGCTTACCCTTGCTGACGCTTCGTCCGATCCGTAGGAGCGCCTGCTCAGCTGTATCCTTCTCTGCCGTATGGCATTCACCAACCTTCCTGGTTTATTCCTGAACGACCATCATCAGAATGTCTGCTCACCCTTCGATACCATTGCAGAGAGAACCAAAACGAGGATTGAGAATGTCTTATGTGCGGGTCTTCGAGACGAAATGAACGTTAGGATGCGTAAAGGCTTGGGAAACTGTACTGGCAAATGGGCAGCAGAGAGCTCTCTCCGACAGCGTGAGTACGGGTCCCAGCTTTACTCAAGATCAGAGAAGACTAACACATGGGTATGCTTAGGACCCTGTATGACTATCCCGCCAGTCATTCTAGAGCTTACCACTTCCCCTCATCCATTTCATCGATTCACCCCTTTTCAACTGCTACATTCCACTCCCACTTTACTGGTCGACTCCGTTTCCGACCCTTTGCCCATTGAACAGGTCGGAGGTCTGCTTGTTGGAGGATTGAATGATTCAAGTGTAGACGTACGCGTCGAAGCTCTCAAAGCTATGTGCAGTTTGCTCAAAGAGGCAGTGACGGGTAAAGAAAGGGAGATTATAGGGTCGACATTGGTTGGTCAAGCCTTCGAAGTGGGTGATAGAGACCGGTGGGAGATGAGTAGCTGCTGAAATAGTACCTCTCAGGCTCTTCCCAAACTGCCCACCGAGCTGCTATCCCACGCGCTGCTTCCTCTCGTGGACCTCTCGTGCCACTACCCTAATCTGTTCATCCCTTCCTTCCCTACTATTCTGCCATACCTCCTTTCGCTTATGGCTCCTCCGTCATCTGCCTTACCCAATCACCCATTCTTCCACTGCCAACCAGCGCAAATGTCCTACGATCAGTGGGAGGAGATTGCCAACCCTGCCACGGAGATCCTCTTGTCCCTCTGCGAGTTCCGGAAAGCCCAAGTATTAGCCTGGGAGAATGGACGCGCAGCAAGAGAGATGGTCGGATTATTAATGGCGAGATTGGTCGTTGGGTTGAGTGATCAAGGAGAGGATTGCTTGGATTGGTTAGAGGAGACTGATGTGGGTACACAGATCGACCGAAAGGGGTTAGTTCACTGATCAAGATGCTGTATAGCTTGACGAGGAGGACGAATCCTACCCTGCTTATCCTGAGGAGTGTCTGGACCGCCTGGCAGAGACAATAGGTCGGTACGGGGAAAGCCGACCTTGCTGATGGCCGAAGATGGCACATGTCTTCTTCCAGCCGTCTCAGATCAAGTCCAGCCTTTGGTCAGACATGGCGACTGGCGTTGTCGCTACACAGCTTGTGTGACGATCGCAAGTGTGGCCGAGGGCTGTATAGAGGTGTGTTCTGTTCTGTTCTATCCCGTCAGGTATCTGTCAACACGGCTGATCATCTCGCAGGAAATCCGGCCACGGCTCCCTGATGTCTTGAGGTGGGGTTCGGCCGCCAAATCTGCGCTAATCGTTCCAGCTTGATCTCACCCCTTGCTAAGGACTCGCATCCTCGCGTGAGGTACGGTTTCCTCCAATGTCTCGGTCAGCTGTGCAGTGATCTCGAGGTACGTTCGGTCTCTTGTCACGAGCTGATCGAATTGCAGGGCCTCGTTCAAGCTGCTTATCCTAAAGCCGTCCTGGACATCTGTCTCGAATTACTCAAAGATCCAATGCATAGGTCCGCAGGAGTCTTTCTTGACAGACAACTAACTCCGACGCAGAGTTCAGACGCATGCCGCCGCCTGTCTCTGCAATTTCATCGACCAGGCTGATCTCGAGGTGTTTGTTCCTCACCTCGATCGAATCATGGGTGTTCTGTTACCGAATCTCAATATAGGGCCACCTTATGTCGGAGAGCAGATCTTGAAAACCATAGGTGGGCAGCAGCTATGTCTTGCCAAGCTTATACCCTTATAGCCATTATCTCGTCCATTACAAAGGAGGCTTTCGCGAACTGGTATCGTGGGTGTAGTCCTCCTCTCATGAGCACGAGAGCTGAGCCTTACGCAGGCGGTGTGATGGACATCCTGCTTGATCTTCTCTCCGCGGATCTCGGGGACAACCTGCGCAAAACCCAAGCCAAGGCGGTGGAATGCGCGTCTTCGATTGGTATGTTGACACCGGACTGAATGTGGCGATACTTATGCATTGTAGGGCTCGCCGCTGGGAAGACAGTGCGTGTATAAGCGCGATATCTGCCAAAGACTGACACCCTTCAGGTGTTCGCTGCAGACGCTGTCCGTCTCGCTGAAATCATGATCAGCATCCAGAATGATTGCAAGGAGCCGGATGATCCTAGATCCGGTTATCTGATGGAAGGTGAGAATATTTTCAATGACACTTGCTCACCCATCAGGCTGGGCCAATCTCGCTCGTGCCCTGGGCAAGGACTTTGCTCCTTTCTTGCCGCATGTCATCCCGCCTCTACTCAAGGCTGCTCAGTACAAACCTGTAAATCGAGAACAGAGTGCGTAGACCGTTCGGTCCCGGATCACAGCTCACCCACGCAGAATTGTCCCTCATGTCGGAGGATGATGGTGACGATGCGATGCTGAGCTCGACGCATCACTCTGAACTCGATGAGAAGATTCTAGCCTTTGACAACCTGACGGTCTACGCACATACCATGCGAGGTCATTTCGAGCCTTGGTTGTCATCTTGTATGGCAACGACACTGGAAGCATTGTCATTTGGGTTCTCGGAAGATGTGAGAGAGGCGGCGGCATTGTGAGTCCAAGCAGGGGGCCTTGCTGAGGCTAAATCCCGTAGCCTCGTCCCAGCTCTCCTACAAGTTGCCAAGGATGCCCGTTCATGGCAAGAGCAGCCTTATCACCTCGAGCATGTCTTCAAGACTGTCATCAACGCCATGTCAAAAGAGGTTGATTTTGGTTATTTGGCATTACTGTAAGTGCTGGCATGGTGACGCCTGCTGACCTGTGGGTGCAGCTACAAGTCATTCACCGACTCTTTACACGTCATTGCCACTCCCCTACCGCCGACCCTTCTCAATCATCTCCTGCGCGAAACTTCTGCTCATTTGACTGACTTGCATGGGCGGCGAGAGGACCGGCAAGTCTTGGAAACGCAGATGGATGAAGGGGACCGCGAGCTGTTCCTCGAAGAACAGGTCGACGAAGACGGGTGTCTTGATCATATGGCAAAATGTTTGGATATGGTTATTCAGATCGGAGGATTAGAGCGAGGAGATCAGCATCGGATAGGGGAGATCATGAGGTCATGTGGGCAGGTCAGAGATGAGGGGCTCAAAGGATGAACGGTGAAGATGGGCATACAGCATGGGGTTGGCACATAAGTAGAGCATTTTCGGGCTTACATACGCATCATCTGATAGACTAGCCGTGGGACTGGGGACAATGTTGTGCATATGAGGGTGGATGACTCTTGTTTACGATCTAGTGCTCGGTGTCGCTTTCAAGCGGCTTTTTGAATCAGATCCTTCTCCTCGAGATAAGCGACGACTTGGGCAACGGCGCCAGCGACATCGACTTGATCCGTTCTGATGTGGATTTCAGGATGACTGGGGGCTTCATATGGTGCCGAGATACCTGTGAAGTCTAAGGATGAGGCGGGCGTCGGGTCAGCTTGAGGGCTTGTACTACAACCACCGAACGGGTTTCGTACTGACCTTTGATCTCTCCTGCCCTCGCCTTTTTGTATAAACCTTTTGGATCTCTCTCCTCGACGACATTCAACGGAGCGTCGACATACACCTCGATGAATGGTACAGATGCGGGTTTATGCTCCTCGTGTAATTTTCTGGCGAGGTCTCTGTCGGATTGATATGGCGATATGAAAGCGGTCAAGGTGATAGATGATGAGAGGGAGAACAAGAGAGAAACTTCGCCAATCCTTCGAATGTTCTCTATACGAGAAGCTTGGTCAAATCCCAAATCCTACAAGGGGGGCCAGGGGGGAAAAGGTCGAAAGCGTCAGCGAGACAATAAAATAACGCGGAGATTTGAAGATCTGGTGGACAAGGGGGCAGAGTTGCAGAGCGATCATCTGCCCTGACCTCACCTTGTTCAGACCAAATCGTATATTGTCACCGTCCAATCTGTACGCATGGAGTTTACGGTGTAGTAAATGTTGTTCGAGTGCGCTAGCAATGGTGGACTTGGAGAAACCAGACCGTAAGCACATCTAATTACAGGGACGGTGTGTGATATGCAAGGCCAGCAGCTTGGGGTTGCTCTAATGCTCACTTTTCCACTCGCTGATAGACCTGTGAACCAAATAGTGGCTCCTCGTTGACCCAAAAGTTCGGCTCGTTCATCCTCCGTCACGGCGCCTAAGCAGGGAGGGGACTTCAGCGGGTCCCGTTGCTCGGAGCAACGGTTGGAAAGCGCTTACCCTGATGGAATGTGATGTTGGTCGCCATTCTTCGATACTGCTCCAAAATCGTCTCTCTATAGTCCGTTAGAGTCTACGCTGCTGCAAGTATCACAGATGAAGCTGATGGTCCGGTATGCCTCGTTGAAATATTTCGACTGTTGCCATCGTCATCTGATCTGGAATTCCCAGGTCTCAACAACCCATCACGCCATCGTTCGTTCGGAAAATCACTGAGCGGTGTCAATCACTTTATATGATCCGAGCATCATGCAGTCGACTCGTGCTGCAATCTCATGTGGAGCCAGCTTCATCGCTTCTGGGGACTATTGCAGAGTTCAGGCAATGCAATGCAGAAAGTCAAGATGATTCTTGGCTCAACTATATTAGAGAGCGCCGGAACTCAAATTCCGTAAGACTCGGTAATTTATGGTGATCGTTGTTGCACATCCCGGCAAGGACCAGACATTGCTCAGTCAGATGGCGTTGCTAGGAGCAGCTATAAGACGACGAGCCATTGCAGCTGTATTAGAAGCTGTAACGACACGCGTCTACTCCACATAGCTGTCAGTGTGTCGTCCGTCATATCCTATCATAGCTTTTCTTCGGTGAAATGGAATGTAATTCTCGTGCCCCTTTTTGTTTTCTGTATCTCAGCAGCACCTTCAAACTACCGAGTCTTCGTGAATTGTCATGTTGCGCAGAACCGACCACTTCTCGCACTTGCATGCCACTAGACCTATTCTTCTCTCAGTCTTGTCTCTGGACGGTAAGATTTTCTAAGCTAAGCTAATACCGACAACCTTTGATTACATCTTGAAACCCGTGCCTCCCCCCGTCAATTTGCCACTAGCGTAGGATCTATGATCGGTGACATTAGCAGATGAGAACCTCCATTGACTCACTTAAAACCTCCAGTCCATGGTCTAGGCGGTGGGAACATGCCTTTCATCGGGAAAGTCCATGATCCAACGACCGCAGGTGGCTCCGGTACCTCCTCCTCCTCGCTCTCATATCCTCCATTCATACTCGATATGGGCGGTGCCAAGGAACTTCTAGCAGGCGAAGCGCCCGTGACAGGAGGAGGAGCAGTGGGAATGTACCCAGAGCTCGGTCTTGGTCCCAGTGGAGGAGGTGCTGGTGGCGCACGAGCAGCTCCGTTTAGGGCGGGCGGTAGCGGGGGTGGAGGGGGAGGCATACCGGCTCCGCTCGCAGCTCTTGATCGAGCTGCCGGACTTGTACCAGTGGGCAGTGGAGGCGGTGCGTCGTCGTCCTCGTCTTCTTCATATTCAGGTGTCGCAGGTCGAGGAGGAGGAGGGATCCTGGCCGAAGGCGGAGGTAAACGCCGAGGTCCGCTTGACGGAGGAGGAGGTGCAGGAGGTGCAGGTGGCGCAGGGGGGGCTGGAGGAGCTGCAGCTGATGGCCTAGGAGGCGGGGGTGGAGCTAGATCACTGGCATTTGAGCTTGACCTCGGGAAGGCCGGTGGCAGCGTTCGGCTGGGAAGTGCCGGGGAAGCATTAGAATGAGATGGGGTTCGCGCAGGCAGCGCAGGCGGTCCAGTTGGCCGAGGCGGCGGAGGTGGAGCTCGCTAGACAGGAGGTCAGATGCGAGACCACATTGCCATTCAAGGAGACTTACAGGAGCATGAGAAGGTGGAGGTGGCGGTGGAGGAACGCTGCGCTGAGGATACAAGTCAGCCGGGCTGCTTATATCGAGAATATCGAATGCTCACGCCTGGTGTGGCGGCAGAAGATCGCCCGGGTAAAGGCGGGGCGGGCGGCGTTGATCGAGGCGGGGCTGGAGAGGGAGGAGCTGGACGGCCTGGTGGAGCAGGAGCGCCTCGACTCGGGGGCGCTGGAGGAGCCCGAGGAGGGGCTGGAGGGGCTCGAGATGGAGTCGAAGATCCTGGCGGAGGTGGGGGCGGTGGAGGCGGCGGAGCCGGTGCACTAGAAGATAGATCAGAATGATACATCTGAAAAGACTCACCCTCTTCCTGGCGGTGGAGGAGGCGCAACGGGAGGAGGCTTCCGGTGTATTGTCGGTGGTGCAGGAGGAGCAGGAGGTCCACGTCTAGGCGTTCCACCGGCAGGCGGTGCTGGCGGAGGAGGAGGAGGAGGGGGAGGTGGTGCTGCTGAAGAACCTCTGGAGCCTCCTGAAGGAGGAGGCGGTGGAGGCGGAGCTGGAGGTGCAGGCGGAGCAGATCCAGCTGGTCTGGGAGGAGCTCTACTGGGACTGGGAACTGGAGGCGCTTTCGCAAGACTTGACGCCGCTAATAAATGGTCAGTAAAATCGATTTCGAGGTTCGACCGCTGTCATCCACCTGAACTTCCCCCACCACCTGTCTTCTTCAACTGGGGCATACCGCCCGCGAACAATCCAGCTAATTGGGCAGCTGGGTTATCGGGAGGGGGACCAGACGAAGGTGCAGGAGGCGGTCTTGCACCTCCTCCTCCACCACCACCACCACCTCCTCCTCCTCCTCCCCCGCTACCGCCAACGGAACCCGCCACAGACGGTCCGCTACGATCGTTCGTCTGAGTCTTCTTCAAGCCCTTCCCCGCTGCAAGCTGATCAGCAGGGCTCACACGCGACAGTCACATAGCTGGAAGATGGCTCATGTTATTCACCTTGGATCTGCTTGAGGAGTGCGGCATCCATCTTGTGGAGAGAGTTATATGGACCTCGATGTACACGTCAACGCTGAGTCCGAGCAGGAGATGATATCTCCTTCTAGGCTGATTCGATACCGGCTCTTGGTGTGGTGCTTGATGCGAAGTATGTGATGGCCGTGATTCAATGAGGTAGCCTCGGACGCTGCTCCCGCTGCAGTGAGGAATTGAGTCCAGCAATGACAGATGAAATGGGTTCGCAATTCGAGCTTTGCTTCGTATGACGTTGACCAAAACCCCTCCAACATTTAACGGGAGGATCGGATAAAAGAGGACTGTTTTTGATTCCGCAGCCACCGCCGCCCCCGCTCATCCCGTTTCCGGACTTGGACTTGCCATCGTCTTTGATTTGTTGTTGCAAGTGTAGATTGTTTCAGGACTGAGGAGCATTGACACGGCTAGGTCTGTCGTACAGACTACCTCAGGCGCGAATCCGACGACCTTCTTCATCGGCTTCACTCCCGGGCGCCCCGCAGTAAAAACCAGCTCTAGGCTTACAGTGCCCTTGCACGCAGCCACTCCCGGTCCCGCACTCCTTTCTCCAGCTTGAGTCTCAGCGATGAGCTTTGCACCTTGTGAGTGGGCATCTATAGTCATCTACAGACGGCGGACGAAGTCCACCATGAAATTATTTCACCTCGTCAATAAGTGGGTAGCACCATCACTGACACGGCATGTCCCTCAGATCAACCACCTCCGGACGTCCCATTTACTGACCCGCCCGACGCTTCCAAGTCGCTTTTGGGTGGTCGAGGAAAGGGTAAAGCGAAGCGACCATGGTTCACTCGGTGAGTATTATAGAATTTGACTATAGAGCCGGTCCACATGGAGCCGGTATATGCGCGACAGAGCACTGACCCTGCCTTGCCATTCACAGTGACGCTTCATCGTATAACACATATCAATCTGGAGGCAACATCTCTGACCCCTCCTCTGTACCTGCCTCTTACTCCAACGACCCGGAATCATCTGCCTTTGCCTCGGGATCTGGCTCAGGTATGGGTACTGGCAACTCTAGTTATGCCAACGGCGAGTCTGAGCGGGTGAACGCATGGGAGAGTAGATTCGGATGGCGTGTGGATCTCATGGCTGCTGCTGCATACCTCGGTGGACCCATCACGGGTGAGTCGATTCAGCGCGTGGATGACTGGAACCGTGACTGATCTTTTCCAGCTCTGGTGCTCCTGATACTGGAAACTCAAAATGACTATGTTAGATTTCACGGTGAGGCTTGTCTTCCTCGAAAGCACGTATCATTTCTGACCTGATATTCAGCTTATCAATCTGCTCTTCTCACTACACCACTTCTCGCTCTTATCCTCTTCTTCCATCTCGTCATCTCCTTACCTGCGTTCCTTCAAATCCTCCTGATTATCGGGTCCGTCGGTATTACCCTTTGGACTTCGTTCAGAGCATGGAAAGATGCACAGGAGGGACTGTCAAGGTATTGGCTACCTTATATTGGAGAAGTCGCCGAGCGTTGGGTCAGTGAAGAGTAGATTGGGTCATTGCATTAGAGCTTTTGGCCGCGGGAATGCGGCATGCTTTTGTAGGATTTGTTTCCATCATGTCACTGTTGGAGAAGTAATGAACGCACGAGGTGTAGCCAATGTCAACCGCACAGAGAGGCTGCAGGGGCACCTGGTTAGGCTGCAGTCCGTGATTAACAGCGTGAACGAGCGACCATCTAGCCGCTCTTCCTCAATGGGGTTCCTACGGAACTCGGAATTACTGGACGTTTTCAAAGCCGACATCACCGGCCGGTGGATTTCTACTCGCCCTCTTGTGTACAATTGACATTTGCCCGATTGTCATAAGTGTCCCGTCAGATACTGATAAGAAGGAGGCTACTCAACGCCAGACATGTTATGACACAGCAAGGATCTCTCCAACCTGTAAGCTCGCTTCCCACACCATGCTTCCGACATGGGGCAGAGGCAACAAGATCATCGTCAGTTTTCACTTTGTGTCCCCTGAGTTGACTTGCCTGACTCTCGATAGCAGGTCCCATTCTCCAGGAAGAATTACCTCTCCTTACCACTCTGGCCGACATTGATCTTGACATTCCTCCTGGGCATAGGTGTAGGCACGCTTTCTTCCTCTCATCGACAAATTACACATCAACAGCAACAAGATGGCTTCACTTCGTCCGCCTTTCGCATCGATAAATCTCAATTCTTGCCTGCGCCTCCGCTGCCTGAACGTCCATCTTACCTTCCTGAACCTGTACAGCCGAAAGTCAGTGGAATGGTTGTACCTAATGCTTTGCATTATGTCTATGGATTGAAACCTGTGAAGGAGGGCGAGAAGGTGGAAGAATTGCCATATTATGCGTATTTGGCCATACGGAGTGCCATAATCAATCTGCGTCCGGAGATGATCTTTTTGTAAGTTCTAGCGAGCGCACCGATAATGGAGAGCCTCTCCTTGAGATTCACCAGCCATATTTGTCGCTGATTTCCACACCCAGTCATCATCAGAACGTTCCTACCGGTCCGTGGTGGGATGAGATTGTTCCTCATCTGACCTTGATCAAGACTCAAGTTCCGGATTCATATTTGGGTCGAAAACTGTCCCACTTTGCGCACAAAGCGGACGTTTTGCGTCTGCTCGCGATGAAGTATTCAGGTGGGATATACTTAGACATTGACATGTTTGTGTGAGTTGGACGGCGCGATAGGACATGAATTGCTCTGAGACTAATCTTCTTCACCCCTAGTGTCAAGCCCTTTGACGATTTGATGTACTTTCCCACCACGTTGGGTATGCAAGCCTCACCTCATTCTTACGCCACGGACTTGGAGCCCCAGGGACTCTGTGTAGGTCTTAGAGTTAGACCTGGGCAATGCTAAAGGCTGACTCGATCGGTGCAGAATGCAGTCATCGTCTCTGCTCCACATTCCTCATTCGTTGATCGCTGGTTGGCTTCTTATGAAACATTCAGTGATGGTGAATGGGACGATCACTCTGTCAATATTCCCTGGGTGAGCAACGGAGAGCTGATGCCTTGCTAACACCGCTTCAGCACATTGCCAGACGATACCCTGACGAAATTCAAGTCTTATCCAACAGAGCTTTCTTTTGGCCAATGTGGCACGGGGACGAGATCAAAAAAACTCACGAGTTGGACGGGCACCGCTTCAAGGCAGGAGGACAGTATGCGTGAGCTCTGCTCATACGCGTCAAAGTCAGCGCAGTGCTGACTTGGCGAGCAGGTACCATGCTTGGGAGAGTTTAGCGATGAAGTATTTAGAGGCACTCTCCCCACAATCTCTGAGAGAGAACGACAACAGTTTTAATCGATTAGTCAGAGAGTGAGTGTAAGGTTTCTTGTATCATGCTGATCTGATCCTCTCTAGATTCATCGGTCCCAACGATGACAAGATCTACAAGGCATGGAAGACGACATCATAGCGTGTCGTTGCAGAACCTCTCTCACCTGTTGTACAATGCATGTATGTCCTGCCAATGGCACTGCCACAGTCTCGGTCATTCGCGGCATTAACTCCCATGTGGCAGTGTAAGCGTTTATCGGGGGCGCGCGTGTGACGACTGACGGAGGAGTTGACATCGGTTTTGCACCGACCCAACCTCATTGCTCTTTGATCTTTCTGGGAGCTAGTCACCACATAGTCGTGTCGCGCAGGATTCAAGGTGGACAACGACTCATCCAAGAGGTGCTCTTTCACTTGGACTAGTGCAATAGCAGTCGAGTGGGGTTCAAGTCATTCGACACACCTTTTCGAAGACAGCCAAAGAGAAACACATTCCTACTTTTGCCCGCCCCCGCCCCCTCTCTCCCCTCCTCATTGACTGTTCACCATGGCCGACGAAGTCGACGGATGGGTCGCTCAGCTTATGCAGTGTAAGCCGCTAGGCGAGCCGGAGGTGAAGAAGCTGTGTGACAAGGTGAGTAGGCAGCGTGCATCGGGTTTGTCAGATATACGGTGGACGACAGGGCGTCACAGACCATTAGTGATCAACGAGACTGGATGCTTGATACAGGAATGGACGAGAGCAGGACCAATATCTCACGCACTACCATGCCTGTCATAATGGGATAGCAGTGTGGTCCCACGAGGAGTGCGGTAGTCGAGCTCGAAAAGCCCTCTCAACCTCCCTTCCTTTATCCTGCCTGCAAAAACAGTCACTGAATGAACACCTGACTGACTCTTGTCCTCCTTTACACAGGCCCGAGAGATTTTGATGGAAGAATCCAACGTCCAACCCGTTCGCTGCCCCGTCACTGTCTGTGGAGATATACACGGACAATTCGTGAGCTTGCAGTCCAGCCTGGTGATGCAGCTGACCAAGCTTTCCCGCTCAGCACGATCTTTCCGAACTCTTTCGCATAGGCGGAAACTCTCCAGACACCAACTACCTCTTCATGGGAGATTACGTCGATAGAGGATACTATTCTGTTGAAACGGTGACTCTACTCGTGGCCCTCAAGGTCCGATATCGGGACCGAGTGACGATCCTCCGGGGCAATCACGAGTCCCGGCAGATCACCCAGGTCTACGGGTTTTACGACGAGTGTTTGAGAAAGTATGGAAATGCCAACGTTTGGAAGTTCTTCACAGACGTCTTTGATTATCTTCCTCTGACCGCCTTAATCGACAACCAGGTCAGTTTGGACCGTGATATTTTTCTGGATGTGGATCTGACGACTCTTGCAGATCTTCTGTCTACACGGCGGTCTCTCTCCCTCCATCGACACACTCGACCATATCCGATCCATCGATCGTATTCAGGAAGTCCCGCACGAAGGACCCATGTGCGATCTGCTATGGTCTGATCCGGATGACAGATGTGGTTGGGGAATCAGTCCAAGAGGAGCCGGATACACGTTTGGACAGGATATATCAGAGGCTTTCAGTGAGCAATGCCGTTCTTTCGTTTTCGCCTCAGGTCTGACGATTTGATAGACCACAACAATGGTCTGACATTGGTGGCCCGTGCTCATCAACTCGTCATGGAGGGATTTTCGTAAGCTCCTCTAGATTATCTTGAGGCTTTAGCTCACAAATCCCCAGATGGTCACAAGAGCGCAACGTCGTTACCATCTTCTCGGCACCCAACTACTGTTACCGATGTGGTAATCAAGCTGCCATCCTGGAAGTTGACGATGCTCTAAAATATACTTTGTGAGTTGCCTCGGAGATCACCTTCCACCATATCACAATTGACCCACGAAACAGCCTTCAATTCGACCCTGCTCCTCGGGCTGGGGAACCACTGGTGTCTCGTCGACCTCCTGATTACGTGAGTGCTGGCTGGATGAGCCACGAGTTGCGCAATCGCTGACGGATCGGACAGTTCCTGTAGAGCGCTCCGCAGCGACAAGGACATTCTGCTTTCTCTTCCGTCCCGGTCATACCTTGCCTCCTCGACATCTTCTCTAGTCTCCTGTCTCACGATGGATTTTCCGACTACTCTCTCGATCCGCACCTCGCTTTCATCATGAATCATTCGACAGCAATCAGGCACGTACACTCTGGTAGTTTCAACGTATAAACACTTGATCCCACATCACACTCTCTTTACCCTCTCCTTATGTGCCACGATAGCGCTCGACTAGCAATGTCTGCTCGTAAAGTAGTAGAAATAACTCTTTCTCCAAGCCTCAAGCGCCATCTCGTCTCTCTCCCTCTCACCATAGCGCTCGCACCCCAGAACTGTCGGTTCAAGAGATTCTCAAAAATGATAAAAATGTATCAAAGATGAATGAAATGCCATCCATCGTCTAATAAGGCGCGTCGCGTGGTTCGGAAATTGAGACAATTGAAATGAAATGCAAGCAGATTATGACTAGCATCTGTTCCCTGCGTCTTGGCCGGCATCTGAGAAGGTGTCCAGTGAGGTAGTCATTTGGGCCAGGCCAGAATCTCCAGACCGCAATGCCAATCACACCTCGCCGGTCTACCCGTGGAACGGTGTTCAGTCCTCTCACGCCGTCCTCCACTGAGAATGGGCTTGCGTCAAGGGATGATCTGATTTTCAATTGGACTTCTGCGCCCGTCCAACGTCCCAGTACCGAGGCTGGACCTTCGAGTCAACCCATTGTGTCTGATGCAGACGATGAACACGGTCTACGGACGTACTATACTTCGTTCACGCGGATCCAAAAACCGACAGGGAAGAAAAAGAAGGAGGAAGTGGTAAAGTTCAGGGTGGGAGATGGAGTCATGGTCTCTGTAGAAGGAGGTGATGGTGTAGCCGTTTTGACAAGATTATGGGAAGAACCGATACCTAAGGATGAAGGGAGTGATGACGACGACGACGACGACGATGACGATGAAGACGAGGAGGCAGACGATGAGGAAGGGAGCGGCGAGGGTGAGGGGGAAGGACTTGGAATGCGAAAGATGGCAGAGATACATTGGTGTTTTCGACGAAAGGATCTGCCAGGCATCATGAAGGATCTCAAGGTGGAAGAGGTGAGTTGTATGGATCATCTCAACCTCCCCAAGAGGGCGGGCTGTATCACGAATGACCTTGATGGACGCCTTGCTCCGTGATCCGCGAGCACTTGAGCTAACTCTCTTTTATCCAGAACGAGGTCTTCCTCGCTGCTTCCGCGACCCGGGCCGTCACCACACCTATACCTCTCACCCTCCTGGTCAAAACCGTCCCTATACATACGCCCGAAGTCTATACTAAGAAATTCGCACCAGAAGATTCAGTCGTAAAAGGGTGGACGTATGTCCGTCAAGGCGTTTATTGGTGTGCCAAGGCGTTCGACAAGGGAGCGAAAGGTGGTCGAGTCAGTCTGTCACCGCGGAGCATTAACCCGCCCGCAGAAGCTGATGCTCTTGTCCACGCCAGGTCTTCAGGATCGACATAGATGCGTGGAAAGAAGCTGGACGGAATGGTCAAGGATGGCAAGTGATGGGAATCAAGGATCCCACACCATCACCCTCTCCACCTCGGCGGGCTCCTTCGGTTACCTCTGACGATGATAGCGGATCTGAAGCACCAGAGGGAGGGGCATCAGCCTCGGAAGACGAGAGGGACGAAGGGGACGATACAAAGGGAGGAGACAAGACCAGAGGCGGAAAGAAACGGAAATCATCAAGCGGAAGGACAAAGGTTGGTTCCGGGACTACAAAACGGATCAGAGCACCTGCTGCGTCGAAACGGCGTCTGCCTCATCCGAAATCTTCAACGTCTCGATTACCTGCATCGGTGCCTTCTGCCGAAGATCTCCCTGTCAATCCTTACGAGCGTGCGCTGAGATTACTCCACGTTGGCGCTACGCCTGAGTCGTTACCATGCCGCGAGGAGGAGTTTGTAGATGTCTTGTCAAAGGTGGAAGAAGGGGTTGAAAGCGGAGGAGGCGGATGCTTGTGTAAGTCGTCACGAAAGGGTTTTCAGAGAGTGATCTTGCTGACCACTGGCAGATATCGCTGGTGTACCTGGTACAGGCAAGACGGCGACTGTACATGCAGTAGTCAAAGAACTCAAGCGAAAGGCTGAGGATGGCGTGAGTTTTGCCGTTCGCGTCGATTCAAAATCATGGTCTGACTCGTGATATTTCCCCCTTTACAGGAGCTCCCGCCTTTCTCTTACGTCGAGATCAACGGACTCAAGGTCCCTTCACCTCAGCACGCGTACTCGGTCCTGTGGGAAGCTATCTCAGGAGCCAAGGGGACGAGCCCAAAGACAGCTTTGAGAGGTCTTGAAGCTCATTTCGGGCGGAAAACATCAGGCGTCAGAGGTCCAAGGGGTCACACATTGTGAGTCGACCCGAGATCATCTACGGACTCTCTCGAGCTGAGCCCATCGAAGCGTCGTGCTCATGGATGAGCTGGATCAACTGTTGACTGCGAAGCAAGATGTCGTGTACAACTTCTTCAATTGGCCAGCGATGAGGGATTCTCAATTATTCGTCATGGCGGTTGCCAACCGTATGGACCTGCCGCAGCATCTCGCGGCGAAGATCAAATCGAGACTGGGTTGGTAGATTAATGACGCTTTGAAAATCGCTGGGGCGCTCACATTCTACATTCAGGATTACAAACTCTGCTGTTCCAGCCATATGACCGAACATCACTCATTGAAATCGTGCAATCTCGTTTGATTCCCCATCCGAGATCAGAAGAGGAACACAAGGTTCTGCAACCTGACGCCATTGCTCTCGCAGCGACCAAGATGGCAGGTACGAATGGTGACGCCAGGCGGGTGTTGGACGCTTGTCGGTGAGTATTGTCAATAGACTCGCAGAGTCCAAGCTCATCCTCAACTTAGGCGCGCTGTGGAAGTGGCCATTGAGCCAAAAGCCGACAAATCCCCACCTCATCCAGTTACTGCCAAGGAGATGATGTCCGTCCTCAATCTCATGTCGTCGTCTCCCGTTGCCATGTTCATCAAGCAATGTAGCGAGCAACAAAAGATGATGATGGCGGCAGTGGTCAGATGCGTCAGGCGGGAAGGTGTGCCTGAGATTCCATGGCGATCGGTGAGCCAAAATCCATGGCACATCCGTTTGGATCTGACGTCCCCTGGTCTCAAGATTCGCAGCGATCACGATGCTCTCACTCGCTCATTAATGGAAAGCAATGACCTGTTATCCCCTTCTGAACTAGGTCTCATCTTTACATCTCTGGTCGCTTCTCATGCCCTGACTTGGGCTTTCGACGCGTATAAGATTTTGGACGACAGGAAAGTCGCTCTAGGGCTGGAGATTGGAGAAGTAGGTCGAGTACTGATGAACGAGGGCGAGGGATGGAGAAGAGCACTGGCAGGTGTATGAGATTTTTGTAGCATGTCGCAGTCAGCCGCCACGCCACATTCGCTATGGCTTCTTGCCGATCTTATTAACCCCCCCTCGGGGTTTGACTGCGGAGACCCCAAATATTTTTACGTAACTCCACGTGGTTCATCTTGATTAGTGCTAGTAAGATTGGTTCCGGATATTCACATCCCCCGGCCGAAGGGGGGATGTCTCTCCACCCCCTCCCTGTGCTCATTCTCTCTCTCATCCTCCCTTCTTCACTCGCTCAACTCATTCCTTTCATCGCGACATCTCGTCTACTCTACAGCTCACACATCCACATTCACTAGCATCCAAATCATACCAAGCTGATTCTGCGCTCCATCGCTCGCGTTCACTAGTCTTGACACTGCTCCACTCAGAGGAGATCTGGACCCATCTCCAGGCCTGCGGGGTCGCCTATTTTGAACACGTCAACCTGAGCTGCGTGGCTTCTTGAACGCTCCACGGCCAACTCGTTCACAATCTATACCCACTTATCTATTATAGCTATCGTCCACACCGTATCCTGCACCTGCAGCAGTATGACCGCCCCTATACCCATTGGAAGTGATCCAAAGACCTCACCTACCAACATGGCGATTCCAGCACCTTCGCATACCCCTTCGTCAAGCCTATCCATTTCGCCTCAAACGCCATTCTATCCTCCTTCTGGTCTTTCTCCGCCACCCATCGCGGGACTAGGTGCATTGTCCACGACGGCTCCCGCTTCGGGCGGTTTCTTCAAATGGGCTTCATCATTTAGCAAGTCGCCTTCTGTGCCTGAGAGTCTTGGATCTGGACGAGACGAAATGACTCCTCGGAGAGCCAGTCAGCCTTTGGAACAAGTCTCAGCGATGGAACAACAACAGCAGGATCACGAGAGCCATGATTCCTTTGAATTTGGAGATTGGAATGACTTGAAGTCTAGAGCTTGGAATAAGAATCGAAGGGCTTTGAGCGTGTCTATGCCTAGACAATCTGGCATCTCGGCAATGCTCAGTCCTAACGGACCGGGATCGACAATGAGCACGACGGCTCAACCGAGTAACGGCATGGCCATGTCACCTCCTAATGGCGTCTTAGCCGACAAGGCGGCAAAGGGTCAAGGTGTGCTCAAGCGGATGAGCTTCTCGAGCGGCATGAGAGTGAGTTTGAAAACGAGTCCGTCCTTGGAGTAGGCTGATCAATGACTCAAGCCCCCTTTCATCACCCCTGGACCTCTGTCTCCTCCCGCCGTCACGACTCATGCGACCGTTGCCGATCCGACCTTGTCTCGAGCTCCCATCGCAGCCGGTGCGGATATACAAAGGGCAAAGACCATCAGTGGGCCTCCTTCTGGTCGAGGTCGAAGGATGTCGGACGCTACCAAGAAGCGTGGTGTCAGTCCGGTACGTCGCCATGCTCATCCAGAAAGAAGCTGTGCTGATAAACCGTCCAGATGGGTGAGAGGTTGTTGCGGGACCACGGGCACTTTTAGCCCAAACAGCAAGCGGAAATTAATCACAAGTGCAAGAACCAAATCTCACGACTATTACGACTATCCGCGTGTACGTCAGGGTTGCTCAGGCCGAATTGAGCGAAGCAAGAGTTGCAGTGGTCATACGGGTCAGGATGAATGGACAGCCGGTCCGCGGGAGGAGTAGGCGAAGGGCAAGCTTCAACGAATCGTAGTCGCTGGATCGACCGCGCGATCCGAGACGTAGCCTGGTGACCGAGCCCCCATACGCATCATATTTGTGTACTTGTACTTGTATTTCAACTCTGGATTTGGCGAAATAAGCAAAAGAGCTCATCATCGTTGTAAATGCATCACCGTCGGGGATCGCTCCTTCTGAAAACTCATATGCGTCCCTGACCTATACATGCCCGATGTACTACTACTCTAATTGCTCAACCTCTCCGCCCCCGTCGGCATCTCATAGGTCGTTGTAAGTCGGAAAGACGCCGCTCTGACCCTTTTTGTACTGAACCATTGCCCATATTCTTCCTGCCAGACCTCGGTGAAGACCCGAGCTACTGTTACTAGGCTCGTGGGTGCCAGCCTCATTCGCCTTGTCGACTTCCTCCTGCGTTGAGACAGCCAATAGCGTTTCTTTCTGTTTTTGGTCTAATAGAGCGAGCGAATTTCCAGCTGCACCATGAAGGATGGAACTTTCTTTCGTGAGATATGCCCGCTGCCAAATACAATCTTGAGCCCTGTTGACCGCCTCATCCACCATTCTGAGGAACTCTTCATCCCCTTCGTACAGGTGTCGAATGGCCAGGAAGGAGCAGACGAACCCAGGTCCCCCATGTCCAAATTGGATCCAAACTTCTCTATTCTCTTTTGGTTTCTCAGGATTGACGACGTGGATATCGGCGAACCCTCTCCAATTCCCATTCGGAAGTTGTTGACGGAGGATATCGACAAAGTACGGTCTGAGTTGCTTTGCGCGTTCTGGCGAAGGATCCGATAAGAGAATCGCCGTCAAATTCCCGATCCAGCCGTGAGCTGTTCCAAGGTAATAATCTCCAGCAAATTTCCAAGGCTCTTTTGAATCTGGCGCGTGTTCCAACATGGATTCCACAACCTTCTTGATGATAGGTTGGGTCTTACTGGATATCGAAGGGAAGTAATGAGCAGCAGCTCGAAGATTGTATAGGTATCCAGCTCGTCCAAGGACCCATTCGTCAAGTGTACTGGGGGTCGTCTCGTTGATCTCGGGAGCATACTGGAACAATGGTTCCAATAAGGCTGCATCATCGTACACCACGGCTTCTGTCAATGCTCGACAAAGTGTCTCGCATGTGATACCGCAGAAAGACGTGCCTACATTTCGGAGTTGATGTTTTGGATCAAAGGAAGTTTCCAACAACTCTTTCGCAGTCTCAAGGTACGCTTTCGCCCATTCTATAGGTGATTTCCCTTCGATCGAAGGTGGTAAGTCGTCCTTGAGCAAGAAAAACGAGTACGCAATAGATGTGGGACCACTGTAGAAGCCCAAACAATCTTCAGCCTTGTTGAATGTAGAGATGGCAGGTGGGAATCGAGTGACGAGGATGGAGGCGTGTCTTGGAATCTCAGAGTCGGCATCAAAGCTTCGGAATGTGCCGTCATTGGGTAAACATCTGGGTCGTTCGGGCGTCGCGGAGGACATCACGGCTAGGCGGCGGTCAAGACTCACTATTCCCGAGGAAGGGATGGGATGGGTGTCAAAAGTGTGCAGAACAAAGTCTCAGATATCGTTTCTTGTTGAGTTATTTTCTTACGAGTCGATAGATCTAGCATTAATGATGGCGAGATCTCACCGTGTTTTCTAGGCACCGGAATCCTCGCGCAGTGGATTCGGACATCACCGAAACTATTAGTAAAAGGTATCGGGGTCCGCATGTGGTCAGGACATGTTTGCGTCATTCGACGTCGGCAACTGACACTGCTATCAAGCCTTCCGCAGCGACATCTTACTCATCAGCTGCGAGCATTGCTGCGGCAAGACGCGCACCGCGCCCAGCACCGCATCCGCTCGATTGTAAACTCAATTGACGCAATTCATATCCGCTCCAAGTGAGACGCTCGTGAGGTATATACTGGGCATATATATGACATGTAAGGGGTCGTCAGTCTACACAACTTGGAAATGGCGTGTGGACATCAGCAAAAGGCAAGGTGAGAGGACTAGAGAAGATGGGCCAGCCAGTATGGCAGAGTCTGGCATACCCCCAGCTCATGAAGAGCCGTTCTGCGCAGCTATGAGAATGTCAGGACACGTGATGTACGGAACTTGGCTCTTGGTAACTCACCCAATCTCGCCTCCAGTACCTTGAGACTGTCTTCCTTGGCCAGCAGTTCCTGTCTCTTGATCTGAATTTCCCTCTGCACCTTGAACTCGATCTCCCGAAGCTTGTCCTCTTCTCGGCGAAGTTGCTCTTCCTTGAGACGAACAGATTGATTTGCCATATCCTCCGGGAGAATGGACGAGTCGCTGAGCGTGGATTCAGTACACGGAAGTTCAGCCAATAAGCGAGACTTACGGGTCACCGCCTCCGACCTGCTTGGACAATCTCTCAGTACGCCAATTCTCGTACAAGAAGTCGTGCGTGATCTCTTTTAGATCGGTCAGATGTGACCTGGAGTCGTCGTCAGCTTGAGACACCATCAACGTGTAGCTCACATCAACAGAGCACTCCTCAGCCGGGCGAAGTCGGAGTGCTGAGGATTATCGACCTCTACCACTCCCCATGGATACCTCCTGCCCCGAACTGGCGTTCCATTGATCATGATATCTTCCTCTGATCCTACGAGGGCGAATGGCAAAAGCGCTCGGAGTTCGGAATTGTCCTGAATTGTCTCCTCGTCGTCCTCTTCAACATCGTAAGGGAAGTTGTAGACCGGGATGCCGTAGTACTCAATGTCCTCCATGATCTGCAACATCGTCAGTCACGGTTCTCAAGATGCACAATGACACCGGAACACACCCTCTTCTTGAACGCGCGCAGTTCAGATGGGGTCAACGAGTCTGCCTTGCCAATGACCGGGATGACATTGACGGTAGGTGCCAATCGTCGCATCAACTCGATATCCATCTCTCTCAGCCTGCAAACGGGGTGAGTGTGGATCACGACTTGATGTGGACGCAACTCACGCGTGCCCTGTTGGAGGGATAAAGTAGAGCAACGCATGAATGCGATTATCTCTGAACCTAGGGTTTCGCTTGATCCTAGATTCCTCGGCCAGAACATCGTCGTACTGCCTCTCGAGGTATGCAGAGATCTCTTGGAAGCTAGGGAAGGGTAAGTCTTCGGGTACAGGATCCCAAAGGAGGGGTAAACCCACCAATCATCGTTGTCAATGCTGTCTCCGAATCCAGGGGTATCGACAATAGTCAGAGCGATTCTCACACCATCCTCTTCAAGCTCCACGTTGACGGGTTTGATCCGTGTGGATTGCTCTTCGTGGGCGTGAGCCGCCGCCTGCTGCACCAGCTCAATGTCCAGAGGGGAATGAGGGTTCGTTTGATCCTGGAACAAAGCTTGAGTTCGATGGGTCAAAAGAGGTTGCTCGACCAGCGTGTTGACAAAAGTCGTTCGGCCAGTACCTGATCCACCTAGCATTATAGAGTCATCAGCTCAAATCCTGCTGAGTTCAAGACGGTCTGCCTGCGCATTCCGATCTACCGCGCACGGTCCGCTCGGGCGCCTCTTGGTTTAGAACTCACCAACGACCATCAGAGTGAGTTGAACTCCCTTTTTGGCCTGTTTCCGGCCCCTAGAGGCTCTGGAACTCATGATGGAGGAGGGGTATTGAGTTGCGGTAGGAATTTTGATCGTTTTCCCGTTGAGGGCGGCGGGTTGAAAGGTGCAAGAGGATGAGGAATGCACGCGTAGCGAGGTGCGCTGGGCGTTTCGGAGATTTGAGCACTAGGACAGCTACTCCGTCGTCTCGCTATTGACAGCAGCAAGGTCTTGGAGCTAGCCTGTGAAGATCTCCAAATGAGATCTGAACTGGATGCGTGTAGCGAGGCAGGTGGAAAGGGAGTGAGAGCAGCCGTCCCAAATCCGACGACCCCCAATCGCGGGCAGCGGAACTCGCGTGTTCAAAGAGGGAGGACCATTTAATATTCTGACCACAAGGAAGCCAACACGTGGCTTTCGGGATGCATGCGTTCCTAGCCAATATATAGAAAGACATCAGAGCGCATCGCTGCTGTCCAGCTTGCTCGCAGACAGGAGGATTGTCTTGGGGGTCCACGTTGGCATAGCGCTCGCGAGGCCATGTCTCGACCTGGAACACCTCAATATGCTGTGCGTCGGCCTCCCGTCAACAGCAGCTCGAATACGACGCGATCGACCACTCCGACGGTCCGGAATGTCATGACTTTGGAGAAATGGGAGTCGTTATGTCCGCTGACGGACGAACAAGTGCAAAGTATTGGAGAGGTGAAGGAAAGATTAGGACAGAGGCCTCTCCCATCAAAGGTCAGCTGATATGATCCAGTTTGTACTGGCACAACGAGCTCATGTTGCACTCAGTTCTCGGATATGCCTGCCGCGGAGAGCTCTGCTCAAGGAGCTGCAAGAGCATCACCTATAGCACCTAGACCTTCGCGTATCGCCGACTTGCTCCCTCCTTCGTCACCTCGTCGACCTCAGTCGCCAGCGATGTCGACGGCATCATCGACTCTCCGCTCGAATGTCGGTACGCCTGTCCCGGGTCAATCCAGTAATCATTTCTTACCGGATCCACTTCACCCCATGGCCATAGCTACGCCACAACAGTTTCACGATCACTTCTCAGCCTTGACGTTGTTCACGGAACACGAACAGGATAGTCTATATAGAGATCATTTGGCTGAAGTGACGGCCTTGAGGGAAAAGTGTGATGATTTGATCGAAGTACTTCAAGGGGGAGAAGTAGAAGTGGGTGAGATGCTCAAGTTCCTGGCGTATGTAGAAGAACGGAGTGAGAGTTTGAGAGGAGCATGTGAAGATCTGCTGGAAGAGCAGGTGAGGCCTTGGCTCCAGGCGCTCATGAAAGATAAGCTGCTGATGCCCCATTCAGACCCATCTACTGACACACACCTCTCAACTTGCTCATCGATTGACTTTCTTCACCTTTCTCGACACTGCTCAACGGACACTCAATACACCGGATGCAGATCTCGTCTTATCTGAAAACTTTCTGCCCATGGTCAAACGTCTGGAAGAATGTCTAGGGTATCTCGGAGAGCATGTGAGTGGCTCTCATACGGCACTGTACCCTGTCTGACGCAAGATGACCCAGCGCGATTTCAAAGACTCGGAACTCTTTCTTATCCGGTATCAACAGTGTATGACCCGAAGTATGGCCTTGATCCGTATACACTTTGTGAACACCATCAGGAATATCAGTCTAGAAGTAAACAAGCGGATGAACGACAAGGCGAGTCACGTCTCCAAGCTCCTGTCAGTTGGCTGACTTGCGAGGATGCACAGTCCCTCTCCGAGACCGCGATTCAGGCTTTGATCTACACCAAATTCACCTCCTTGTCACCATCGCTCCGACCCTTAGTGGCGGAATTGGAGTACCGAGCGTCTTTAAACCCTGACGAATTGAATTCCCTCTTGGCAGAATGTCATTCCGCCTGGGTATCCGCCAGACAGAGCTTGGTGGGCCCCCGAGTGGCTCAGGAGATCGGGAGGATGGATCCAGATGGATACGACTTGGTGGATCTGGTGCGTCTGAGATGATGTTTGACTTGACGCTGTGCTCATATCCGCCAGACGCGAGCTGGATGCAGCTATCTGAAGAGCGCATGTCAAGACGAATTTAATCTCTACAAGCATTTCTTCCTCTCGGGAGAGCCAGCGCTATAGTGAGAGACTTTTCGGTGGAATTTTGGCCAGCATGCTCACCAATAAATCTCAGTGGCTTCCTCGAAAGCCTGTGCGATTACCTCTACGACCATATCCGACCGCGAATCCTTCACGAACCATCGCTCGAGACTCTATGTGGAGTGTGTACCGTTCTCCAAGCTCTCATGGTCAAGGATGTGGCGTCGTACCCAGCCGATGAGGATCCAGATGAAGTGATCTTCAGTCCATCAACGAGTCCGTTTACAGAGACGCCAGAACGAGGTGGCGGAGGTGGAGACTACTTCTTTGGCCCTGACGAATCATTCACGACTCGACAAGGTCGAACGGGTTCTTTGAGAGGGTACAGTGGGACTGGACTTATGGCTACTCCCGCAGACGGTGGAAGTAACTTGACAAAACGAGAGAATCGCCGGAAACCTCTTGCTCGGCTGCATATTGAGGTGTTGCTTCGGATGGTGCTTCAAGACGCTCAGACCCGATTGGCTTTCCGAGCTCAGGCAATGCTCCGTGCGGACGTCGAACTCTACGCCCCGAAGGACGAAGATTTAGATTACCCTGCCAAGGTTGCGAGTGAGTCAAGCGGGCTCTTCTGATCAGTCTCGCATCGCACTGACGAGTCTTGATGTAGGCCAGAAAGCCAAAATTGGACAGAGGCAACTTTCAATCTCGCTTGACCCAGACGATGATGACGAACCTGCGTTCCTATCTCTTCCTCCAACATCAGTACAGGACACTTGGTATCCGACATTGCGAAGTACATTGTGGATTCTTTCATGTCTGTATACCTACGTTGAGGTCAGTACATCTAGACTTTACCCTCAGGTACGCCACTCTAACACTCAGGACAGGGGTCAGTTTTCGAAGATTTGGCCCAAGAAGCAGTTGTCAATTGTCGAAGATCCCTTTCGAGCGCCTCAGAACACCTTGCGGCGAAGAAGAACGACAAGACATTGCCCATCGATGCAAAGTTGTTCCTGGTTAGACATCTCTTAATCTTGAAGGAGATGACCGGAGGTCTGGAGTTAGGCAGAAGGGACAGACATAGGGACTGGAGGGGTATTTCAGGTGAGTCGACAGCTGTAATCAGGTCTGTGTGCGTGAATAATGGTCTGAAATCCCAGACTTTCTGCGATCGCTCTTGGACACGGCTGGGACCATGCTTGGCTACGGACGAGGGGCAATCATCCGATCAGGAGAAGCCTTACCCGATGCTAAAACGGTGCGTCGGACACACTTGCTGAGATTCTCCGCTGATTTAACCCGCCTAATCAGGACGTGGACCAGACCCTCAAACTCGCATGTGAAGATCTCATTCAGATCTGTACAGCAGACGCGACGGCACCTCTTACCAATTTCCTCGAAGGGTGTACTGTCTACCTATCCTCTCGATCATCCACCACGTCTGATCTGTCTTCTCAAGTCTTCGCGACGCCAGAAGAGGTCCAAAAAGCTCACAAGACGTTCAAGAACAACCTCAGGACGAGGGTGAATGAATGGAAAGCAAAGTTGATGTTGTATCTTCAAGATGAAGAGACGGTCAAAGTCCTCCTCCCTCCGACTTATGTGAGTTGACGGCTTCGGTCCTGAGAACATACTCGATGAGGGGGCTGAAGCCCCCCCTTCAGAACAGCATCGTCGATGCTTATCGTAAATTCCACGATCTCATCCGTGCAGAGTATGACTTTTCGACCGCTTCCTCTGTTATGACACCGTCGAGTGTCCATAATCTGCTGTTAGAAGGACAAGAGAATCACACCAATGGTGCAGCATCACCCAACAGGAGATCGTAGAATAACGTCCGGAGCAATTGCCCGTCCAGTCGTATTGGATTGCATGTGATGCATCATCAGCAGACCATGCGGCCGAGTGTTCAAGGTCTCCGCGGTTTCGGATTTCTGAAGTGTGCGTGTGCCGTATTAATAAAATCAAAAACTTCGAGGAAAACAAAGTCCTTGGCCCCGGGTTGAGCCAGCCATGCTGACCCATGGACGAGGCTTCTCAACACTGCGGGACTAGCTCAATGTATTTGAAGGCGAGAGAACACAGGGATAGTATCAAAGAGAGAGGGTTACGATCAGCGGGAGCACGAGCCCGAAGACTCTTCTCGGAAAGCAGCGGTCAGCCAGCCTGGTTGATCCTCGGAATCACCTTTTTGCACTCATGAGCTTTGGCTCCTGGATGAATGACCTAACAACCACACTGACTTCCGGGGACATGTATTGTTGTGGCTTGCTCACGACGAAAGATGCTTATCCTACAGAGTCAGCGGGTTCGGCCGGCTTTGCTCATGGCTTGGTCTGACCTACCCTAGTCACCATCGCCGATCCAATCTATCAATCAATCAATCAATCAATCAATCAATCAATCAATCAATCAATCAATCAATCAATCAATCAATCAATCAACCGATTATTAGGGGCCAGCACCAACGTTTCGCAGTCTGATCGCACGTCGGAAGATCCACTCGCACCTTCAGAGCCGATCAAACGCCTGACCATCTGAGTGAGTCTGCCCTGTACGGTCGTTTCACCGGCTGTAGCTCCTTTCGAAAGTATCCTTCGATACTAGTCTATCATCATCACGGGGCGGTTGAGCCTCGAGTGATGTTTCAATCGCGAGTACAGGAGATGACTTGACAGAATGCCAAGGATCAATCACTGGGACTCCTCTCCTGATGTCAAAGAGCCTTCCAGGCCCCATCCGCTGACATTGATATACTCTCAGACTGCAAAGCCGCGGACAGATCCTCATCCTTTGTTCATCCTCCCTTCTTTTGGAGTCGTCAAACAGAGCGACTTGTCAGCTCCGACGCAGGCCGTCTCTGCTCTTGTTCTTCTTGGTCCATATCGACCGTCAATTCTTTCGACTCTCCAACGTATTTCCCGTTGTCCATCTGTGTAACTTCGCATCTACCGACGCTCATTCATTCTGGCGATATGAGGTTCCCTCCTGCAACTGGGTTCCTCCTCCCCCTTTCCCTCCTCTTTCCTCTGACCTTCGCTCTGTCCGACGCTGACATGCGCCCTCGATCAATCTATCAACTCATAACGGATCGATTCGCCTTGCCTAACGGAACGACCTCCTCATGCGGTACCGCTCCGTCAGGACTCTATTGCGGGGGTACGTATACCGGAATCATCTCTGAACTCGACTACATCCAAGGCATGGGATTCGACACCATTTGGATCTCTCCTGTGGTCGAGAATATAGGGGGCATGACACAATATGGAGAAGCGTATCATGGGTATTGGACATTGAATCCAGACAATTTGAACGATCACTTTGGTACGGCAGACGAACTCAAGAGTCTCTCAAAGGCATTACACGATCGAGGGATGTATCTCATGGTTGATATCGTTATCAATCACGTCGCAGCTACCTCAAGCTCGGGCTTCGTCCCCAATCCCGCCTATGGTCCGTTCTCCAAACACAGCGACTATCACTCCTTCTGCTGGGTCAAGGACTACAACAATCAGACAAACGTTGAGGATTGTTGGCTTGGCGATAGTGAAGTGGCTCTTCCCGATCTCAATACAGAATCCCAGCATGTCATTGACTACTGGTACGATTGGGTCCCTAAACTCGTTTCAAATTATTCCATCGACGCGCTACGGATCGACACGGTCAAGCATGTAGATATGGCATTTTGGCCAGGATTCACTCAAGCCGCTGGAGTCTATTCCGTCGGAGAGGTCTGGAACGGGGATGCAAAGTACGTCGGGGCGTATCAGAAGGAAGGAAAAGTCAATCCTCTCAATTACCCGATCTATGACCCTCTGGTCAAGGCATTTCAGGGTTCCGATGGAAGCATGGATGATCTGGTCAGTGGAATCGCGCAAGTCAAGGATAATTTTGTCGATCCCACATTATCTGGAGTATTCCTGAACAATCAGGACAACCCGAGGTTCGAAAGTTACACACAGGATACGTCGGTAAGAGATGCGCCGCACGATCCTTAAGCCCTTGGACTGAATCCGTGATTCAGCTACGAAAGAATGCCGAAGCCTATGCGCTGATCGGTGACGGAATCCCTATCGTCTATTGTGAGTCTCGCCCATCTTACCAGGGAGTATCTCGCTGACGACTCCCCCTTCCAAGATGGTAGCGAGTGAGTTAACGCATCTGAGGATCCGTTTTGACATTCGCAGGGCTGGATTCAATGGTGGCAATGATCCCGATAACCGGGAGCCCTTCTGGCCTGCCGGCTACAAGACTGACACTGTAAGCTTCGAGTGCTTCTCTCACTCAAGTGGAGCTCAACCAATCCTTTAGGACATGTATGGCTTCTTCAAGTCTTTGAACGCTGCTAGATCAGCGGCTGGCGCAGCGTCTTCCTCTTTCTACACGACTCAGGTGGGATCATAGTC
Source organism: Kockovaella imperatae (assembly GCF_002102565.1). NCBI lineage: Eukaryota > Fungi > Basidiomycota > Tremellomycetes > Tremellales > Cuniculitremaceae > Kockovaella > Kockovaella imperatae. The sequence goes on from NW_019028944.1 coordinate 880,377, forward strand.
CAACATGCCACGCTCACCATCACCCAGATGAGCGTATCTGCCTTGTCAGACAACGAGATCCTCATTGTCAAAGGATCTCTGGTTTCGGTTCTCTCGAATCGTGGGTCGAGTGGATCCACTGCTTTGGTTCTACCATCGAAATCGACTTCTTTCCCTCCCTCAGCGCACGTAGTGGATGCCGTCTCCTGCGACAGCATGACGACCGATCAGGACGGTGATCTCAATTTACCCATTACCAATGGCCTGCCTCGTGTCTTGTTACTTGCAGAACATCAAGGCCCGAAAGTGTGCCCTGGAGGGACGAATGAACTGAGTACGTTGGAATCAAAGTCTATTCTCAATCGCAATTTACCGGGTCATCTTCCAATCTTGAACTTTTTGTCTTTGGGGATCATTGGCTTTATATTGACGTTCTGGTGAACTCTTTTCCAGAAAGACGACAGTGGGCATCGCGAGCGGCGCTAGCTTGATGGTCAAGCTGCGAACATGTCGGCAGCATTTCGTAGAAAGGCAAGTCGGATTGCTGATTCTCGACTGGCTCGTTGGATCTCCTGCTTCCGCCTGCGGCGTTCTTTAGAGTTCCTAGCTGTGAAGAATAAAAGTCATGAGATGAATCAGTGTGTTCATCTACTCAGTCCTTCTTTAATGGAGACCATGCAAGAGACTCGAGTAGTGTGATGCGAGCGAGTAGAAGGTACATACAACAAAAGTTATCCGGTAACGCCAGTTTCCCTGAACCGTCCGTCTGCTCCTCCTTTGATATGCAGAAGGAGGATCACCTCCTCATCTAATCCGCGCCCTTCCACATCCCACTCCTTATGCTCTGACTTCTCCGACATCATTTATCTCGCTCAATTCTGCTTTCCGTCTGGCCCAGGCATCATATTTCTTTTTATTCTTGTCTATTGATTCCTCGCGATTCTTTGCAGCTCTACCCATACGCTAAACCATGATCATCAGTGAGGATACCCTTTCTCAACACGTTGACAGCATTGACACACCTCTGCGTGTAAGCATCGCACTAGAAGCTCTTTCTCGCCATTACATGCACCTGAGAACCTATACAGCATACCCTTGGCATGACATGCTTCAAGAGCTTGAATGAACTCTCCGCAAGCTAGTGAGTGATGCCCTCAGCACACGTCTTCTTCATGGCCTCGAATTCAAAATTTCGGATCGAGCTGATCTCACTCACCTAATTGCCTATAAGGAGCTGCCAATTGAGGATGCATGGCTCGATGTCCTCTGTCCCTAGGCTCTTCTTGGATTGAATCGAGTTCCGTGTGATGGATCGTATCTGACTTTTGGGATTTGAGCTCTTTGCTGCTCGAATCTTCGATCGAAGAAAATCACGGAAGCAAAATTTTGGAACGTGAACCATAACGTCCGCGAGATCGGGAACTGACCGAATCTGTACTCAGTTTTGCTTGTGACCTGCATCTCAGGGCGAAGTCCAGTACAGTCAAGCAGTTCTCGGGATAACCAACATCTGGTCAATCTATCATCATTCAGAATGGCATCTTTTGCTCGACCTATCCGATGTCTCAGTCACTCTCTTCCCATCCAGCCAATCGCCTCGTCCTCCAGGTCCTCTATCGCTTTCCACCGACCATTATCGACATTGCGAGCATCAAAATGTCCACTTCAAAGACGGCTCGAGCTGCCGTATGAGCGTCATGGCTTACTTGGATCCATTGCACATCGGAGATGGAACGCTTCCTCATCAGATCCCATTCCAGGTATAGCAGCCCCAGAGCCAGGTGTCAAATCTCAACCGATTGGTCAGATTCAACCTCGTCTGTGAGTCCGTCCGTCTGCTATCTTCACGATCGATCAATGAGTTCTGATCTCGACCCTCTTTATAGCCAGATGACATTTACATGTACACATGATGACTGCGGACATCGGTCTACGCACGAATTCGCAAGGAGAAGCTATGAGCGGGGCTTGGTCCTGGTGCAATGTCCAGAATGTAAAGCGAGGTGAGTTGAACTGTCTCGCTTCGGACCCGCCCTTGTTTTCTTTTTTTGGAGCTCATGAGTCTGCAGGCATCTGATAGCGGATCATATTGGCTGGTTCAAGGTGAGTCAAAGTCCACACCGGTGTTTCAGATGGAAGATGACTAATCACTATGTGCTGCAGGAGAGCACGGAAGAAGGCAAGCTCAAAACTGTGGAAGATCTCTTGCGGGCCAAAGGCGAGAAGATCAAGAAGGGGAAAGTCAACTTTGATGGAGACATCGAATACTTTGAGGGGTAGCTCCTGCTGGGATCTTGGGGAATGTATCGAGCCTCTCTCATCGGGAGCGGGAAGAAGTCCATCGGATCGCCTATGCAGGTGGCGATGCGCATTGCTACAACCGGAAAAATCCCTCGCCAATCATTGGCCATGGAACTGATGGCAGAGTGAGCCGGTCGGAATGGCACGATTCACAATGTTTCCCGAGGGATACACAAGCTCTCACTCCAGCTCGAGACCTTGTCAATTCCTTTCGTCTCGACCCCTCCTCCCATCTTTCATGCCATCCTTTCACCATTGACCCCCTTCTGCTAACTGTTCGACCGCGGCATTGATGGACCCGAGCCTGGACTCTACAGGATGTGACCGATGAACCTCGTTGCTCCTCCCTTGTTGGAAGACTCTGCTTCGACTCTGCAACGGTCAGAACATTCGTTACAGTCTCCACCCTTCTCAATACTTCCTTCCTTCTTAAAACCCTTTACATGCAGGGGTCACAGGTTTCGTCACACAGTCGACTATATAAAAGCCGTTCAAAACCATCCCCGCCCCTACTCTTTCCCTTTCTCTTTGCCCTTCTCGTATCTACACACACACTCTCTCAGTCGATTGGCAGCCATACCTACACGTAATCTTATCATGCCTCTAACCTCCTCCCTCTGACTAAGCAACGCCGCCTCCCGCCGTCACTCACACATCCATTCACCTGCTTAGCTACCTACCTTTGACTTCTAAACCCCTTGCTCCACCCCATTGGATTGCGCCCAAAGCTTACCATTCTTATTGCCTCTTTTCGTGTACGGTCTCCTTGATCGCTTTCAACCTTTTGTGCGCTTACCGTATCTCACCGTTATTCTACTCACTGATCATCCCTGTGGTCGTATTCTCTGACAAATCCCATCGGCACTGTGTCTCATCAGGCCTATTTGGCGATTTACACCTCTGTGTCGATCGGTCACTCAATCGTGGACGTGTTTGAGACCGGTGAGTGGTTTTAAGCGGAGAGGGGATTAGGTGGAGATCGAGGTCCAAGCTCGATCTCGGTCCAAGCTCGATCTCCATCCAGGACCCTAAGCCTTGATGAGTATCTGCGCTCATCGCCGATCCTTATCAGACAAGTGAAGGTTAGTGCGCTGATGCTTCCACAGTCTTGCTCACGCAGGGCAGATCTCTAGCCTTGGTCATCGCACGTACCCAGAAAAAATAAGACATTTCCCAGACCAGCCCGAGAGTAGCCAGAGCACCAAAAGCGTGTTGCTGGGGAGCTAATCGGAGAGAACGGGCCTTGTTCGAATCTCGACACACTGGCCCCTTTGGCTCCTCTCTTCGGTACTGATGAAAGATTCGAAGAGCGTACGCCCTTTCAAACGACAGACGCCACTCTTACACAAAGCTACGAACAACAAGTCTGCCTCACAAAACCGATCGCCACCGAGAGAAAAGACTGGTACTGAACCCTCTGGCGTTGACGATAGTCTTGCTGTTTGTCTGTTTGGTCTGTCGAGAGCCATGTACGACTCGGAATACGAAGAGGAGGTGAGGAAACAGGCCGTAATGAGTGTGAGCTGGACCGTGACAGACCGTGGATTGAAGCTGATGAGCATGACGGTAGGAAGTCTTGCCAGATGCGAAGATGTGAGCGATTTCAAGACTAGTGAGGAATCGTTTGCTGACCTTGTACAGGTGGGAAAAATGGGAAAAGACTGAAGCACCGCTCCGACAAGGTCGAGGATGGTACCCTGCTCTGGTGAGTTCAAATCATAGTGCGTCATATGAATCGTTGTTCATCAGCTCGGAAACCCGGCTCGCAGGACCGTCACTTTCTAGAACTCCTCGTCATGTCTGAGATCCACTGCCTGTCTCACCCTCTTCATCCGATTCAACAGGGTGCAGGTCAAGTCGAACGCATTCATCGGCATGCGTGTAGAGTCCGACGCGTAGCTTGCGAACGGATCGGCGCGGAGAGGTTGAATGCGTACTGCGAGAGGGTCAAAGAAGCCTTTGAAGCGTATGTGCATTGTGGTTGGGGACAGAGACAGATGGGAGATGCGGGTGGGATAGTCACGACGGATGACGAGGCGGAACTACAGGACGATGATATGGATACGGAAACGGACACGGACACGGACACGGACACGGATACGAGTCCGAGCAACGGCAATAATGGCTTGGAAGGCCCTCAGAGTGAACTCGGTTCCATCGATTCGACATCACAGATCCGATCAGCTGGTGGGAGCATCAAACTCGTCGTGGAAGAAGGAGAGAGCCGAGGGCGATCCAAAGAAAGAGGTGACGGAAGCGTGCGGAGGGATCCAGGTCCAGGACCAGAAGTCTCACCTCCACCTTTTTCACCAAGCTCGATCTTGGCCAAAAAGGCGCTAGGAGAGATCAACGAAGTGTCGGGTGATGATCTCCTGGACGGATCTGTTGACGAGATTGACGCCGGGGAATTGATGAAGGTTGATCTGGATGATGTAGAGGAAAATGATGAACAGGTCGAAGGGTGGTGAGTCCGCCTCTGAGGATTCGGCTTGATCAGCCTCGCTAATGGTTCTTGGAATAAGCTCGAAGGACGGCATGGACATTGACATCGTCCTGAATCAAGGAACCGGAATAGACACGTCCACAGCGCGTCAAGACTTGCCTAGCGATCCACTCGCCGAGATGCCGGTATGTCGTGAATACTTAGCGGCCGGATCAGAAGACAGCGATGCTGATGGTAATGTCACAGATTCGAACAACTCACAATCCCCCTGCCATGAAGACTGAGGCGCCGCCCCATGACAACTCTCAACTGAAGACTGCCGAGACTATTCAGGCGAACAATATTGGCATCAAAGCTTGAAGCTGTAAATGTGACCGACTGACTTCTTCAAGGTCTGTTTCTCACGTCACCTGTCAACACAGACATCCGGGTCTGTGCACTGACAATTCCCGAATCAAGCTTCAACGATGCGCTTACGCTCAAATCTGCTTTCACACTCGGTTTGCAATGACATACTTTGTAGCACAACGCAATGCATCATCGTTCTGTAAATTTTACAAGCTACAGGGGAGAACAAAGCCGATTGAAGATCGGGTTTGCGTATGAACACCAGCAAGGTATCACGCTGCTGCAGCTTCTCCGCCATGAGACAGGCCTCTGCGGTGAGCCGGCGTACGCATGGCCGAGCCAGGCAGGTTGTCAAATTGACTAGTTGGGGCAGGTCGTTCCGGAACGGTAGCTCTGAAGGCTTTGCGGACTGGGTAGCGAGTTAGATTGGATGCGCAAGGGTTTTCGTGGGTTTTGTGTTTGTTCGTCTTTTTGGCTCACCTTTGCGGATGAAATCGACAATGTTTCTGTCCGTATTGAGTTGACGGACGACTTCAGGAAGTGCGGACAATGTCGGCGAGCAATTTGGTACTGCGAGCGGAATCGTGGGTCAGGTTGAGTATCAGAGGAGCAAGGGTACTGTCTCACCTGCGTAATCTGTACCCGAAACATCCAAGAGGAGGGAGAATTCTCGACCAGGTTCAGCAGGATCGAGCAACGTGAACCTCATGAGTATGACACCATCTGGATCACCCTCGTCAGATACGGCTTGGTCACGGGAGGCTCAAACAGCAATGAGATTCACCTCTTACACCATCCACTTTGAGCCCAATAGCCTCTTCCAGTCCTTGAAGTTCTACTTCGTCCCTCGCCTTCATATCTTGCAAGGTGGACTTCTGCCTCTCCTGATCGGACTCATGCTTGGATACTTCCTTCTTCACGGCGGCCAAGTCAGACTCGATCATGGCTGATTCTTCCCTGACTTTGGCCAGGGACCGTTGAAGATGAGAGAGGGACGAATTGAGATCTGCTACGATCTGACGTTCGCTTTCGAGTTCTGCGCGGGGGTTCACATCAGCAACTGCTTCGGTCTCTCATCATCCCCTTTCTTCTCACCAGACAACATCTCTCTCTCCTTCTCCCTCTCTGCTTGAATCCTCCTCTCCATTTCCTCCTTGTTTGATTTGAGAATCTTGACAGAGTCTGAATGACCCTTGGCGCGAATGACGATCTCCGTCTTTGCATTGTGCACGTAGCCGTCTATCTAGTAAGAGTGAGTACGAGCAAGACGGGAAGAGCCTTTTTTATTCACTCACAGCCTTGAGGAACAACTCGACGGTCGATTGGAATGGTTCCCATGCGAGGTCAACATTTGGACTACTGGATGATCCGCTTGTGGAACCTTCTAAGAGTGATTGAAGGGAGATCTTACGCGGGGGCGCCATGTATGAGCTGGCTAGCATGGTTGCAGGTAGGTCGATGTTGTATTCAAGTGCGATGAGTGGATCAAGGTACAGATTGAATGTTCAACAATGATATATGTTGTTTGGTTCGCGTCTCCGTCTTTGACCGCGTCCCATGAGTTGATTAGGCACGAGTTCTAATGGATATTACAAAATTGTATCCTAATGGCTTCAAATTCAATAATGTGATATATCCCCTCGGGTTGGAAAGTCAGTCGCGAGAGAAGCAGCGGCGGCGGCGGCGAGGGGCTGGACGATGCCTTTCAACGCCTCGCAATGATTATTATTATATCAACACAGAGGCATATCTCTCTCAACTTCGACTCTCATCCTCACTACCAACATCTTTCTCTCTCCATCTTGTGATCTGCCTCGATCTCATCTCATCAATCCCAAGACGCAGCATCACATCCCCAGCCTAGTGTGCACCTAAAAGATCAGCCCAAAAAACCCTAATAACACGCGAAAATAACAAAAATGCTTTCCCGCGTGTTGAAAACAACCACCGGCCAATCCAACGACAGTTCATCCAGCCCTTCCTCTTCTTCCTCTCGCTCATCTCATGTCAAATCAAAGTCGACGTCTGCAGCTCCGTCCAAGTTGAACATCTCCGCTCCTTCGCCTTCAAAAATCCCAGTCATCTCCTCCACACCAAAGGGCAAAATCACTACTGCGAGTAAGGAAAACGTTTCATCCTCGGCGGCTCGGACCACTGCTACTGCACCGGCTGCGGCTGCTGCTGTTTCCTCTGAACGATCAAGCTATCTTTCATTCCTATTCGCTCAGACTCAACAAGCCAGCCAACCTACGACTCCGGTCAAGGTCAACTCCAAGGTCGAGCAGACTTCCAACCCCGCTCAATACCTCGTCGCACCTCACCATCACAACGCTCATTACCAGGTCCCCCTTCAGACTTCGGCACCTCACAAATCGACAGTAGCGGATGACGGAGACATTCATATGCAAACGCTAAAGAATACGATCAATCCAGCCATGCTCAAACAATTATCCAACATCACCGCTCCTCCCTCCCGGGTCCAAGTCACCAACGGCAACCAGTTGGCCCCTCATCGACATGGTGCTGCAGGACTGGACGACGTGCATATGAAGACGCAGGCGAGACATGAACCTCGAACGGAGAAGGAGCGAGGATTGCAAATGTGGGAGAAGGAGATCTTGGAGAGTGCAGAAGTTAAGCGAAAGACGACTGTCGCGCAAATTTGTGAGCACGACAGCGATGGCTAGGGACCGTTCGCTAATGCTGTGTATAAGATTTCTTGGACTACTACTGTGAGATACAACGCTCTACGTATGTTGTCAGACCCTAACGACCACTCAGTCGACCTCCTTGGCTACATTGCCAACCGCAAGAAGCGACTCGACACGTTCAAAGCGGATACGTCTGAACGCAAGGTGAGCATGCAATCTCGATTCGTCACCTGAACGATCGCCCAGGTAACTGGTGAAGAGTATTCAAAGGAGCTCGCCTCGTACAACGGTCGCGAACGTGTTCTTCTTCGCAAACGACGAACCAAGCTCCGTGTCGAGCAATTCCGAATCATTGCTCAGGTCGGTCAAGGAGGATATGGATCCGTCTTCCTCGCTCGAAAGGCAGACACGAATGAGATTTGCGCGTTGAAGAAGATGCGAAAGGGAACTTTGGCCAAGATGGACGAGGTCAAGCATGTGTTGGTAGAGAGAGATATCTTGTGTGCCGTCAAGACACCTTGGTTGGTCCGGTTGCTGTATGCGTTCCAAGATAAGGAGCATGTCTATCTTGCAATGGTGAGCAGTCTGCCGCTCCTGGAAGTCATGGCTGACATCCGACAAGGAATACGTCCCGGGAGGAGACTTCAGGACTCTGCTAAACAACTCGGGGGTGCTCAAGGAGGAGCATGCTAGGTTCTACGCAGCTGAGATGTTCGCCGGAGTTAATGAGTTGCACAAGCTTGGATACATTCATCGTGACTTGAAGCCAGAGGTTAGTTGTGGCGGGCCAGCCACCGTGAAAATCCCACTGATTCCTCTTCATAGAACTTCCTTGTTGATGGAACGGGACACGTCAAATTGACCGACTTTGGTCTGGCAGCCGGTGCGCTCAACCCACAGAAGATTGAATCGATGAGGCACAAGGTGTGTACATCTGCAGCTTCGTAAGAGAGTCCAGCTCACCCTCTTGCTCAGCTCGATCAAGTCAAAGATGAAGATCTCATCATCCGGAGCACATTGGATCGAAGGACCGCGTATCGAAGTATGCGAATGGCTGAACCTCGTTACGCGGATTCGGTCGTCGGTTCTCCAGACTACATGCCTCCGGAGGTATTGCGAGGCAAGACATACACATTCTCCGCGGACTACTGGTCATTAGGCTGCATTCTGTTCGAATTCCTCTGTGTAGGTTTTTCCTGCGCCATACGACCCGAAGTCCGCTGATGAAATTCATCAGGGCTTCCCGCCGTTCTCTGGACAGACTCCAGAAGAGACTTGGGCGAACCTCAAAAATTGGCACAAGGTTCTTCGTCGACCTGTTTACGATCGCCCAGAGGATCTCATTTTCAACCTGACAGATACTGCATGGGATGCTGTCACTCGGTAAGCAGGAGAGATCGGGGAACCGAGTGCGCATAGTGTCTGACAATGACGCAGACTCATTGCCCATCCCAAGGACCGAGTAACGACCCTCGCCGAAGTTCAAACCCTTCCATTCTTCCAAGACATCCCCTTCGGCTCCCTCCGATCGCTTCCTGCACCGTTCGTCCCCGTTCTCGATGGCGAGACGGACGTCGGATACTTCGACTCGTTCTCTTCGCCTGAGGACATGGCCAAATACGCCGAAGTATTCAAAAAACAACGAGATGTCGAGGCTGTGGAAGAGAAGGGAAGTGGAGATAGGAACAATTGGGTCGGATTTACATTCGGCAAGAATCACGGGGTGAGGCAGACTGTTCTCCTGCATTGGACCAGAACTGACGCAACCTTGCGCGTGCAGCTCGCTCCGCCCAAGTTCGGGACGATCAAGGCTGAAGGCGAGGCGCTTCAGACCATGTTTTAGGCTCATCTCATGTAACGACAAATGGACACTTGAACGTGGACTTGGGCCCTCTCTCGTATCCCTCTGCTTATTTCGTGAATCCTTCTTGTGCATGATAGATCCTGTGAATGTATGTTAGCGATTTGTATTCTCCCCAGATGGATCTAACGCGTAGGAATCTGGATATTGGCACGAAGATTCCAGTATACGATAAGGGGCTACTATTGTTCCCTATATCAGGACACCTGCAACGAGATCCTTGTTATGTGTAGTCCATCACCTAGTATCTGCGTAGACTGCGCTGCGTACACACAACTCGGCTGTTCACGGCCGTTAGTGGAATACGGCAGGGCATGGATCGGCGGCCCGGCCTTACAATTCCCGAGGCTTTTCTCTGTGGCTGCTACTTTGATTGTGATACATATCTCGTCGCAGATGCATGGTGCTCACGTCCATTCTGAATAATTATGGATGAGAACCCCATGAGAAGATGTTTCAAAGGTAGATCAAAAAGGCCCACCACCACCACATCTTTTGTCAGAATCGTTCTAGTGCTGAGTGACCGAGCAACCCCAGCGTCTATAGATTGGTCCAGTCGGGTCGCTTGACTGTGTACGGTCGAGGTTTAGATTGTTCTCATAGTGCTATTGGAACGTAGCTGCTTTCCGTCCGATCATCGTTGAAGATAAGACTAGCAGACGGAGGCGTTGATTCACAGATCCGTCGAGTTACGTTTGAGCCGTGCGGGACGTCGTTACGCATATCTTCAATGGCAAGAAGACTGTCATCGAAGCTGCAAATTCGCATGTACTCTATTCATCCCCTTATCTATGGTATATCCTGGCATAGGATCCTTCTGATGTAGGTATGATATATATGCAGATGAAGCAGCATAGCGGGACTGACTCCAACGTAGAAGCGCAGGAAGACAACCCTATTGCATTTTGGGTCTTTGTTCTTTTTTCGAAAGCCCTGACTTTCCAGATCTGGAATTGCCCGGATCCCCGATCAGATGGAGATCTATGACTGTAGGGATCCAAAGATATAACAATCGCACAGTCATTGATAGACGTTGTCATCTTACCTTTCCGATTCATGGCTTTGAAGATGTGGACAGCGTCTCATAAAACCCAAGTCCTGGCTTGGTATTTGATCTCGATAGCCATAGAGACGTTTCTGACGATCTCGCTGGTGAGCTCTCGTCGACCACTCCATGCCCTTTAAGCTGGTCAAGGGGGATCTGGCTGATGCGAAGCGTGTTCACAGGGTATTCTTCTTCCCCTCTTGCTTAAAGGTGAACGATCATGGCCTGGTCGCCACCGCACGCGAAGCTGACAAGCGATGGCTATTACAGATAGCGCTCGTAAAGTGGGGTATTGGACTCCCGATCATGTCGTTCCCTGTTTCCGAGCAGCTCCGCATGACAACGCTGTATGTGAGGCTAAGATCCTAGGCCTATGGACCAACGCGAACTCATTCGCGTGCGTCGAGTGCTTTTCACTATGTCGCTCAGACTGACCTGAGGAAATGACAGGATGTACGTTAAATCGGCCGCTGTCATTTTCACCCTCATCATGCTGCTCTCGGTTGGGTCGGTGGCGGACAGACGTGAGTCTCCAGCTAATGGCTTCGGACTACAAAGAGAAAGAGAGAGGCTGATGTTGCGTCTTCGGTTCACACAGCATACTGGCGAAAAGGGCTACTCATAGCGTCTGTCCTAGGAGCAACCATCTCATCTGTGGGATACTACTTCTTCCCACAGGAGCCATTTGCAGCTCTGCCGCTACTGACTGCTGTCATCATGATTCTGAGCATATCCTTCAACGTCATGACATCGACATGTTTCAATGGCTACCTCGGAGTTTTGGCCAGACGGACTGAAGAATCTGTCTCAAGTACTATACTCCCTTCGACGATGGACATAGCCAACCGTGATCCTGGAGTCCCTGATCATGCCCGAGCGGCAGACGAGGAGAGACGGCCACTCCTTCGCTCCAGTCCACCAGGCATCTCCCTTAGAATCTCGAGATTGTCCAGCACCGCGTTCGCGATAGGCCTAATTGGTTCCATTGTCTGTCAATTTGTGTTTAGAAAAGCCTTGGAAGCGGGAGTCAGCATGGTCACCTGTTTCGCAGTGACAGGTCTCTGGACATGCTTAACTGGACTCCCTGCCATGATCCTGCTTCCAGCTCGTGATCCCATCGTCAAAGATCCCCATGGTGTTGGCTATGAGGATAGCGATCCTGTCACTCAAAAACCTCTTCGTTCGACAACAGCATTATTGCGACTGTTCAAGAGCCTGGGAGAAATGTCAAATCTGCGCTTCGCGATGCTGAATTGGGTCTTAGCAAGCGATGGTGAGTGTCAGAGAATCAACGGCCAAGCCCGTTACAAGACTGACACTTTCCTTGATTCAAAGTCTGCCATACGATGCCTTTGGTACTCATCCTTCAATCGACAGATCAGCTCGCTTTCACACCAGCCGACGTAACCACCATTGCGCTCATAGCCATGTCCGCTGGAGCCGTCTCGAGTACTCTCATGCCTCATGTACAGGCGTATACCCGTATCACCACCAAACAGATCTTGCTGGTTTGCACATTCATAGCCGGAATTCAACTCCTGATGGGTAGCTCCACACTCCTGAATCCGCATTGGGGCTACAAGAGCAGAAACGCAGTCTTTGGGACAGTGGCCCTGGTCGGCGTGGTGAGCGCAGCGGGATTGAATGATGCACTCATCTTGAGCATGCACTGACGCCGGGTCGACCTGTCCTGCAGGGCTTCGGAGGATACTACAGTTACGCAAGAGCGCTCTGGGCGGAGTTGATCCCCAAGGTACGCCCTTTCTTCCTTTACGCTGTAGCTCAACTGACAAGCTCATGATTCTGCTCAGGGTCGCGAGACTTCCTTCTTCTCACTATATGCCATTGCGGACCGATCTGCTTCGTTTTTTGGCCCTCTCATGGTCGCCGCCATCACCCAATCGACGGGTCGATTCGATTACGCCTGGTTTCTCTTGTTGATCATGATGTTGCTGTCCATTCCGCCCTTACTCTGGGTTAACGTGGAGCAAGGCAAGATCGAGGCGGATCGATATTTGGAGAAGGAGGAGCATCGACCGTAGCTGCGATCCGACACGTAGTTCTCACCAAAGACACAGAAGAATAGAGAGTCCTGTGCCCCTCCACCTACCTATATTTTCAATTTAATGAAAATCACCGGAAATGACGGAGGCGTATGCAAGGCAGCAGCACCCAACGTCATGAACAGCCTCTCGGTTCAACCTGTCTTTAACGCCTGACTCCACATTTCTGAACCTTTCGAACTCTCAGTCAAGCCTCCACTTTCAACAATTGGGTGAGTCCGACGAGCTGCATTCTGCAGTAGGCCGTGCACCACCACCGTGATGGCGTAACCTCCACTGCCAGTGTGGCTCCTCCACTATCCAGTATGACTTGCCCTCCACATATTTCTCTCCTCCACCAAATCTCCATACACACCTTTTGGAAACTCGGCAGCGGTCATGCGAAGGATAAAAAGCTGACCGTAACGGCTTGACGTGTCTTCCGTTCAGACTTCTAAACATTCCTGCTTGCTTCTCCCACTTCAAATCTGAATCGACAGTATGAGTCAAGACAAGACCTACAATGAGGCTTCATCGGCGGACTACAAGCCACAAGGAGCGGATAGCCGGACCTGTAGGTCGACAACCAAGCAATCGCTCAATGGCCGCTGCTGATACATGGCGTAGCCTGGGTCGAGATGTTCCCCGCGGCCCCCAAGCCGAAAACAGCTCTCGGGACATATCGACTTCTATCCCCTTCGGCTTCGATCCGCGTTTCACCGCTGGCTCTTGGCGCAATGAGTCTTGGTGACCAGTGGACTGGCTATATGGGTGGAAAAGGTCTTGGACAGGCTGAGTCCGAGAAGCTCTTGGACGCTTTTTATGAAGCTGGAGGAAACTTCATTGATACTGCCAACAACTACCAAGGTGATTGACCCCATATCTAATGATCGTCTCCAGAGCTGATGCCTGGGTTGCTGTCCAGATGAGCAGTCTGAGCATATCATCGGAGAATGGATGGAGAAGAGAGGTATCAGGGATGAGATAGTCCTCGCTACGTGCGTATCAGCAACACTTTCATCTCTGCCCTGCTATGTCTTGGACCTGACACTTGCCCCTTCCCATAGCAAGTACACTACATACTACATGGATCGAGCTGCTGGTGTCCACCCAGGAATCAACATCAACTACCAAGGAAATGGGGCGAAGAGCATGAGACTCTCCGTCGAGAGGTCGTTGAAGAAACTGCGCACAACCTATATCGACTTGCTTTATGTCCACTGGTGGGATCACTCGACAAGCATCCCAGAACTCATGCAAGCCCTAAATGACCTCGTGAGAAGCGGAAAGGTGTTGTATCTGGGTGTCTCGGACACTCCAGGTGGGTCCGTCCCAAAAGTGTCCGAGAACCCATTATTAACCAACAACCAGCCTGGATCGTCTCGCAGGCCAACGAATACGCCAGGGCTCATGGCATGGCCCAATTCGTCATCTAGTGAGCCGTCTGTGCTAGCACTATCTCTCATCGAGTTAACACCCCTCCAGCCAAGGCCTGTGGAACCTCAGCGTTCGAGACATGGAACGTGATGTCATCCCCATGTGTCGGAACAATAACATGTCCATTGGTGCGCGGGCTCACATCGGTCAAGAGCTGATCATTTCGCAGCACCTTGGGGTGTGCTTGGTCAAGGCAAATTCTATCCTCCGGAGGAGCTCAAAAAGCGAGCCTCCGTCCGTGGCGGTACTCAGCCCACCGAGAAACAAGTCAAGGTCGTCGAAGCGCTTCAAGAAGTTGCTAAGGAGATTGGGGGAGATGTCCAGCTGGCTCATGGTGAGCGTCGCCCCATTGTCTGCAACCAGTTAGTACTGACGCGCACGGCTCACAACAGTCGCTTTGGCTTGGTGTCGTCAGAATATGACAGACTGCTGGCCGATCATTGGAGGCACGTCGGTCGAGCAGCTCCAAACCAACATCAAGGTAAGGGGCACTCCATGCTTGACAGAATGCCTTCACTGGATCTGATCTTTTCCCTCAGGCTCTCGAAGTGACTCTGACTCCGGAGCAATTGAAGAAACTTGACGAAGCTTCACCATTCGATCACGGATTCCCTACTGCCATCTTTGGAATGGATCCCAGAGCTCTTCCAGACCACATGCCCAACTCTGGGCTTGTTCAAACGGTAGGTGTCTGTGACACGAAGGGCTTCATTACCACCAGAGGGGCAAAATGAGGGGCGTGAACTGACTGGACACCTCAGGTCGGCTACATCAAGTTCAACGGATATCCCCAGGCTTAGGTGGAATCGGAGCGCGCCGTGTAAGACAGAGCTTGGCCTCGAAGGGAAAGAAGTACGGAGGCTTTAAGAGGCTATAAACACTGTCAAAGAGAAAATGCATGAAAACCGCTGTGACCTCTTTCAGACAGTAGTAGACGCGTCGCTACACAGCAAGAGAAGGTCACTATAGGTCTTTCTGATGATGAGATCACACCAGGGTTTATCCCCGCCTGAACGGATTTAAGCCGATGACGTTTCGGAGTTCTGGTCGCCGAAGAAACGGACGAAAGGATCATCCAGGACTTGCTTACAACGCATTCACCAGCCATCAACCAAGGCTCTCGGTGCCATGCCTGAGCTCCCAGGTAAGTTGAATAAGCTGCATAGAACTGAGGGTGTCGTCAGAGGTCGAACGAACTCGAAAGCTTATCGAAGCGGCATGTAGAGGCTATCGCATCACAAAGATGAAGACGGTGGAAGATAAATTGGTGTATTCTGGCGTGACGCATCAGGAATTTGTGTGTCGCCTGGTCTCTTTGCTTGACATTCCGACGCTCCAGCTGATGAGTGATTGACTGCCAGGGAGACGAGGTGACCGGGAGAACCATCACAGGCTGTCGCCGGAAAGGTAAAATGTAGGTAGCCTCTTTTCTATGTACATTTGCGACGCTGAGGCTACCTCCAAGATTCTGGTTGACCTTGACTGGAGAAGGCAGATTACCAGTCATGCATTTCGGTATGAATGGGATGGTCATGGTGAGTTGTTGAATCGATGATGGGTTTGTATTGTATTGAGAGCACTAGCTGAAAGGCGAGACACCGTCTTGGTATGTCAGGCGTCCGAAAGAGAGAAGGAATATCTGGCCGCCAAAGGTGAGTGAAAGCGCCAGCATGAACGAGGATGAGGCTGACTGATTGATGAATGTAGTATAACAAATTGTATATGTTTTGCATTGTCCAGTCTGAACTGTGAACTCACCCTTGCCCCCAGTATCATGGAGCTGGAGCCGCAACAGGGTTCAGTATCCGATGAGCCCCGGGAATTGGCATTCACAGACTGTACGTTATTACTTTTACTATGTTGATTGATGCGCGCTGAAGATATATTCAGCAAGACGACTCGGCCGACTACGTCTCGTACCTCAGCCTGTTGAACAGCACCCACCAGTCTCGAAGCTCGGATTCGATCCTGTTCTTAGCTACCCCACTATCGAAGAGTTTCGCGAACTATTGAAGAAAAAGAGGGGAACTGTCAAAGGGATGATCATGGATCAAAGCTTCAGTGCTGGTGTAGGCAACGTAGGTGGCGAGAGTGATACGTGTGATTCTGCTGATAGATATGTATTTGCAGTGGGTCGCTGATGAGTGAGAGGAAGACGATGCGGTTTAGCTTCCTCGCTTATGACCCCGATAGAATTCTGTACCAAGCCAGGCTGCACCCTGCTTGTCCAGTTCCCTCCTTGAATGACGATCAGATCGAGAGCCTCCATCGACAGATCAGGGAGGTCCCGCAGAAAGCAGTGGATGTTAACGCAGAGCACAAGAAATTCCCAGAGGACTGGCTCTTCAGGTCAGCTCTACCTTGCGCTTCAGTCCAGACTGCAGCTCACTAATCCGCTGTAGATGGAGGTGGAAGAAAGGAGCCAAGCAAGCCAACGGAAAGAAGAAGGCGATCGCCATACAAGAAGCATTGGACAGTGATGAGGATCCAGTGGACATTGTGCCGAAGAATAGGACCTTCCTAGCATTGGTGAATACGCAGTGTGACTTTAATCTTAAACTGTCCCCTTTGTTGACGATCTATGACTTAGCCCGATGGCAAACCCGCGACTTTGGACTTCATCGAGATTGGTGGTAGGACGACTGCCCTAGTGCGAGAATTACAGAAGATGCCAGAGGGCGTCGACATCAAACCTAAGATACCTCGTCCAAGGAAGGATCGAGAGGGATCAGTATGCAGAGACCCGGCATCCATTGAGCGCCTGGCTGACATGTCATGTCTAGGACGACAGTGCGCTGACTTCTCTGTCATCAAATACCGAGGAAATGCAACCTGTGCTGAGGAAGGAGGCTGTAGATACCGTGGAGAAGAAATCGGAGACACCGAAACGCAAGGTGAGTGTACAATCAGAAGCTCGAAGACTTTACTTGATTCGCTACCAGCAGAGCAAGACCACAACCTCAGTCAAAGAAGAGCAGATCACCAAACGGAGAAGAGGTGATGGAGACTGAATCTTGGTCGCGATATGCTCTGCCAAGTCATGCATGAGCACGAGTTTTGATCTCAGCGAGTCAACCATCGCTCGTCAGCTCCTCGACCAAGTTTTATCCTGCCCTCGTCCTTCCATTGACGCATCACGGAAGCCACATCAGCCATATGGGTCTGGATCTGCTCAGATTCGGCATGCGAAAGTTCGTGAGACCCAAATGTTATCGCCATAAAGTCACGGGCAGGGACGATCATCTGCGTAGCAGTCTCCGCAAGGCCGGTGGCTGATCCTGACAGTCCGGCTTGCTCCTGATCCAGCCACACCTCGCCGACTTGATCAGCGATAGATTGCATTGACAAGCGAGCTTGGAGTTCCGTAGCTGTGAGCTGCTCCTCAGCTGTGCGTGTTGGGCCAGCACTGTCGCCGGATTGCTTTGCGGAAGCTTGCGGGGAGAGAATGGGTGGAAAAGGCTGAGTCGAGGCGTAATGTGGGGATTTGAGCCTGAAATCAAGCGTGTCAGCGGCAATGAAATCCCAGAGATATGACCCACATGACAGAGAAATGATTCAGGATCAATCGCTTTGGTTGAATCTCGCGAGCAAACTCGCCGACTTCTATCGGTGATGAGTGACCCCTAAGCAAGGCCTTCTCCTGGGCGTGCCGACGCTTATCTACCTCCAAGCTCCTCAGAGCATCCCTGTCTGATCCTACACCTTTCATCTTCTTGCTAGGTTGAATATAATCAGGTACAGCAGCCCTCGTACATTCATGAATGAGGAGACTCGGTTCATGGCACATTTCGCGGAAAGCCGCGTTCTTCGTACCGCCTGTACAGTCTCCAAAGATGACAATCTTCCGTGGAGATACGCCGGACGGGTCTGGAGGATGAAGTATCTCGCCGGAGGGGAGACTGAAGGGTTGTGGTGGAGGGACAGAAGTGAGATAGGAAAGCAGACTGAGAGGGTGGCGTATTGGGGGGTCCTGTTCTGCTAGTGCGGTGGCGTTCGACTGGAGAAGTGGAATCAGAGCGGCAGTGTCCAAAGGGAGTCGAGGTGTGGGCTCTTGTAATATGAAGCCTAGGGAAGGGACTTGGGAGCTTCAATACTCGGAGCTCTAGATTCCTTGGTATGACTCACCACGATGCTCTATCGGACCGGCGTGGACTGCCCAGCCTTTCCCTGCATTTCTAGAACCCTCTGGGACAATACACCTCCAAACGCCTTGTTCATCCGGATACAAGTCGCGTCCTGCGACCTCGTTGCCAAGCAGATCATCTTGGCTGGTCGGGACTGACGACTCTTCTGTAGGCAACAACAGTTCATGAACTGCGAACCACTCTTTAGAATCGATGATGGATGGGCGGGTGATTTCCAGTGAGGTTCGAACGAGTTTTCGCACTCCACGAGGACCATAGATATCGACCTTGGGCCGACCTTTGGGTACCTGAAAGGTGGTCAGCTATAAGAAACGCCGCAAGGGAATCTCTCACCGACCTGAGGTATGGAAGACCCAGCAGTCACTGAAGGCCCATCGGGCGGATATAAAGCCGCTACCAAGATTGCGACGAGACCGAGTACGTGGTCCCCGTGCAAATGAGTGATGAAGATTCGAGTGATGCTTGTAGGTCGGAGCGGTACCTGCACTAGTCTGTTCAGAGAGCCGTCGGCAGCGTCAAACACTATCAATCATGAGCAGCGACCACAGATCAACTCGGAAACTCACGCCATATCTCGTTCGAAAAATGGACTGCGAGAGAAGAGCAGTTCCGCCCTGATGTCGGACCGCTACCTGTGGAGACTCTGTCATCATGACATCTTAAGCTTCACTCTCCACAGGCCTCATTTTCACACACCTGCTGAAGTACCTAACTGTGAAGTGAGTTGATCAATGTATATCTACACGGTTTTGACATGACATACAAAGTGTATAGTAACTGGAGGCAGTGGTTTGGGCCTAGCTTGATCCATGGTCAATCAAGCTTTCAGGGGTATTCAAGATGAAAGCTGTGGGGTGACAAGGTTAGAATGACACAGATGCAAGCTGAACAGTGCAAGATAAGGATGTCGCTCAGAGCACGACTCGACGCAGCAAAGTGATGGACCTGTCGAGTGGAGGGGGGAGGCGGATTTTGTTTATCACATCAAGCAATTAAGTCCACGTCATGCACGAAAAATAATTTCAGAAGATCCACAGGACTTGCATCTCGGAAGGCCATCCATCATCCATCAGAGGCTCAGCGTTGTCCATCTTGCGATCCATTCTCAGTCTCGTCTCAGAGTCAAGAAGACAGCCTGGGACCATCAGATCGCCCACCTCTCTACTGGACCAGCTCGCAGTGTCACCATGTCCGGCTCACTCACACACGTCCTCTTCGAAGGAGCTTCAGGCTATGCCCTGTTCACCGTTTCCATGCAAGAGGAGATTGGCGCCAGGACCAAAGCCATGCAAGATGCAGTCAACGACTACAACGTCTTTTCCCGGATGATCACCCTCGCCTCTTTCCTTCCTTTCACCTCGGCCGCTCAAGCTTTGGAGAATGCCAACGATGTCTCCGAAGGAGTCCTGAACGACCATTTGAAAAATCTGCTCAACCTCGTCGTCCCATCTTCAGGAAAGGGAAACAAATCCAGCAGTAAAGTCCTGCTCGGTGTCAGTGAACGTGGACTGGCAGGCGCTATTCAGAGTGAACTAGGGATCATCTGTGATGCGTCTGATAGGAGTCTGGAATTGATCCGGGGAATCAGATTGCACCAGGAGAAAATGTTGGTCAAGGGCGGGATGCAGAAGGGCGATGTCACGGTGGCGCAGCTTGGTTTGGGTCATTCATACTCCAGAGGAAAGGTCAAGGTAGGCAGTCTTGCTGTTTCGAGAATCTGTCAAGCTCATGCTTTGCTTTCAGTTCAACGTAAACCGAAGTGACAACATGATCATACAAGCTATTTCTCTCTCTGACCAACTCGACAAAGATCTCAATACGTTCTCCATGCGAGTGAGAGAATGGTACGGATGGCACTTTCCAGAGCTATACAAGCTTGTTCCCGATGCTCATCAATACGCCATGCTCGCCGTTCAAATCGGAGACAAATCCACCTTGTCCGAGGACTCCCTCGAGACATTACAGGAGATTCTAGACGATGACGAGACTCGAGCGAAGAATGTCTTGGATGCTGCTCGAGCATCTATGGGGAGTGACATCTCCGAAATCGACCTGCTCAACATTTCAACCTTTGCCGAACGAGTGGTCAAGCTTGCAGAATACAGAAAGAGCCTCAGGCGGTATCTTGTGGAGAAGATGAACGTGGTGGCCCCAAATCTTTCAGCTCTTATCGGCGAGACTATCGCTGCGAGATTGATCAGCCACGCGTGAGATTCAGTGATGCCTTCCCTGGATGAAAAACTGATCAGCTTCTGTAGTGGATCTCTAACAAATCTCGCCAAATACCCCGCGTCCACCGTTCAGATCCTGGGAGCTGAGAAGGCTCTTTTCCGCGCCCTGAAAACAAAAGGAAACACACCAAAAGTGAGTTTCTTTGGCTCTCGGCTCAATGATCACATTCTCACGCACCGCAGTACGGTCTTATCTACCATTCAACTTTCATCGGTCGAGCAGGAGCGAAACACAAGGGACGGATTTCAAGATTCTTGGCGAACAAGTGCTCGATTGCTTGCCGTATAGACTGCTTCACCGGTGAGGAAAAGCCTACATCTGGATCAAAAGGATACTGAACAAGGACAGACGTTCCGACGAATAAGTTCGGGGAGGCTTTGAGAGCACAGGTCGAAGAGAGATTAGCGTTCTTCGAGGTGAGTCGGAGCGACAGATATCAGCCCATGACTAATCCCTTTTTTCAGACTGGAGCACCCGTGTCCAAAAACTCTGATGCCATCCAGAAAGCTCTGACGGCTCTGGCGAATGATCTAGGAGACGATGAGGATGATGACGATGATGAAGATGGCGAGGTTGACGAGGTGGAGATATCAGAGGTGGGTCTGCGAGGCGCGTCCCCCGCCTTCATCAGTTGACACCGAGAACAGGCCGTGAAGCAAGTCGAGAAAGATCAGGAATCCGCACGGAAGAACAAATCTGCGATGGATCCTGAACTGGCAAAGATTGCTGCTGGTCACACACCTCTACCGACACCATCCAAGGATAAGTCGTCCAAGAAGGAGAAGAAAAAGGAGAAGAAGGATAAGAAGGATAAGAAGGACAAGAAGCGCAAGTCTGAGGATGCTGATGACGATGGGATCGAGGTCGAGGACGAAGCCGAGAGAAAGAGGAGAAAGAAGGAGAAGAAGGAGAAGCGGAAAGCTGAGAAGGCTGCTACGGAGGCTGCCGGAGGAGTTGAGGGAGACAGCAAGAAGGAGAAGAAGAAGAAGCGCAAGTCGGAGGCTTAGGGCTTTGTGCGGCAATGCTCAGTGTTGACAATGAGGTGGCTATCATTGGCGTTTGTAGGAGGTTGCGTTTGCTGTGATCATGTAGAGAGTATCCATTCCATCCGTTGCTGGGCTGTGAAGGTCGGTCTCGGGCTTGCGTCATTATTGTTACCTCAACCTTCGGGCCACGGAAAATGCGATGCCGGTCAGCGAAAGTTGATAAACTGCCAAGCTGCGATATCCCGTTGATGGTCATCGCTTCTGACCACCACTTTACAGACATTTGAGGATTACTCACTGATACTATCCTGTATCAAGCATCTCACGTTGAAGAGCATGTCCTTCGCTCCTCCAGCGGGTCCTCCACCACCGCCTCGCCACCCAATAGGAAGCTCGACTAATAGACAGGCCGCCCGCCAAGACTCTGTGGACCAAGCGGTATTAGATGAAGAACCACCTCCAGCATATCATTCCGTCGTGTCTGGTGGAGCGAGTGATGCCGTCCTGGACGCTGGTCCAAGTCGAATGGACTTCTCAGGTCCACCGCCTTTACCTGAAAGACTACAAGCTGTCGGGACAGGCAGTGGGATAGCTCACCACGTAACGGGAGTCGGAGAGGGTTATGGGAGAAGACCCCCACATGCGACTGGGTTCGAAAGCCCATTTGCGGATCAATTCCAGTCATCACAAGGCACCAGCTCTTATCCTGTTTCCGAGCGATTCGAGGCTCCGGCTGGTCCACCTCCGGGCAAATCCTCTGGTGGCTATGCTGGTCCTTCGACTCATAGCTCTCGTCCACCTTCACCACCTTCACATCCTTCGAGTTCCGGCGGTGCTGGATCATCCAGTAGACCAGGATCAGATCTGACGCCGACAGATGTACCTACCCCTGGTCGACCCTTGTTACACAATGGCATGATGCTCGTCTATCCCAAAGGTCATTTCTGCACCAAATGTTATAATACAGGTTACAAAGCCAACGATCCACGCAATCCACACGAAGCCGATTGGCGCAAGTACGGCAAGCACTACACGTCCGCCCTGGCGCACTCCTATTCAGTATCTTCGGGTCCTGGGGCATCTTCAGCTGCGGACAACTTTCAGAGACCCTTGCCAAATCATCAACCTGCTGGACCAGGTTCCATGTATGGCGGTGCTGCGCCTCCTCCTTCTCCAAACAAGTGGAACACGTATCCTGGCCATTCAGTTCCAACCCATCAGCATGCTCCGCCACCTGGAAGCTGGCAAGGTCATCCGGGACCAGGCCAAGGAAACCTGATGATGCATCCTCCTCAGCCTCACCTGTATCCTTCACATACGATGACCCCGCCTCCCGGTGCGATCGTATTGCAGGCTGGAGATCCAAGGATCGGTGGAAGGTGAGCAAATGAGTCGGCGCAAGATCAAATCGCTGAACATTTCAAACCAGGCTGTGCTGGCGGTGCGGCGGCAATGGGAGGGAAACCTCATTTTTTGGCTTTGACGACGGCCAATGCTGGGAGTGCAGAGGCGTTGGACGTGTCTTCTGAGTTCTGATAGTGTCACCTGATCCGCAGGATCGCCAGACTAGAGGATTGAATGTGATGCAGTGTTGATGATGCATTGCCTACGATGATCGACTCCTTCTTACACTAATCGACGGTCCCCGCTCGTTACCGTGTTCCGCCAGTGTTCAGCTTCTCCATCGCGTCCCTCGAGATTCTCGGACAGCGGGGGCATCTCTGGGTCCTCTGATGTAGCTTCAGCTGGCCTGTCCGCTGCCGATCCGTCGGTCAATACAAGAATGGGTCCGTCGACTGGTAAAGGCTCAGTGTTTTGCTCCTCCTCCAGAAGCTTTGCTTGAGTGTCAGATGCGGGAGTCGGCCCTCCTTCCGCCTCTTCAGTCACAAGCTGAGCCTCGGCGACCTTTGATGATTCACTCAGAGCAGCTTCCGCCTCCTTCATCAATCTTCTCGTATCGTCCTCTTCGTTCATCCTCCTCAACATCTCTCCAAGACCTTGGGCTTCCCTTTTTAGCGTTTCCAGCCCAGATTTTAAAGGATCTACCCAAGTGGTCGATCTCGTCCTGCTTTCAACCAGGTCATGCCAACCCTTGGAAGATCCCTCGCTGAGCTTTGCGCTGATCTCATCTTTCAGGAGTCTTGGCGTTCCGACTCCTCTGAAACCAAAGGAAGTGTATATTTGTACTATGGATGCTCCTGCTTGAGCCATCTTCACGGCATCAGCACCCGTTGAGATCCCACCACAACCGATGATGGGGATCTCGGGAGGCAGGAGAGAGCGTAATGTGGTGACGGCTTCGAGGGCATACGGGAAAAGAGGTTTGCCTGAAAGACCTCCGATCTGCGATTGGTTGGCTTTGGAGACGCTCCTCAGCCGAGTTCACGCGATATGATGATCATGGAGTCTTGACTCACAGGAGCGCAAACCTAGACCCTCTCTTCTAATGGTTGTATTACTGACAATGATACCATCGATTCCTGTCCTTCGGACAGCCAGTGCGACATCCCCAAGTTCCTCTTCACCAAGATCACAAGCGACTTTCACGGCGACTTTTGGTAGACCCCTTTCGTCCTTGATCTTGTTCCGCTCCTCCACCACGTCTTTCAGAAGTCTCTCCAAGACTTGACGACCCTGTAATGCTCTCAGTCCAGGAGTGTTTGGACTCGACACATTGATCACCAAGACGTCCGCATATGGTCCAAGCATCTTGACCCCCTTGATGTAATCTTCATTCGAGTCCGCCGCGGATGTCTTGTTCTTGCCGAGATTAACGGCGAGAATATGTCCTGGACGAAGAGACCGGGGTAGATCAGAAGGAGGAAGAGGAATAGATGAGCTTGAGGAGTGAGACGAAGGGAAATATGAGGGATTCGATCGAGCAAAAGCATAGACTCGAGCCCGTAATTTGCCAAGCGCGTGACCGTGTCCCAAAGAATTGAAGCCATATCTGTTGATGGCAGCTTGGTCTTCTGACAGACGGAAGAACCGAGGTTCAGGATTACCCGGCTATGCCCAGTCAGCATTGACCCTTTATACAGGCCCACCTGTGGTTCGGGCGTCACACTGCCAATCTCGACGTATCCAAATCCAAGATCGAACAGTCCGTCGATAGCTTGAGCGTCCTTGTCAAATCCTGCTGCGATTCCCACAGGGTTGACCAGAGGTAGGCCGAATAGCTAATCAAGACAGATTAGCTGAGGTCGATGGCAACAGCCTAGTTATCCACCTCTGTTTTCAGTTCTGGCCCATCCACACCTCTGTCCCTCGGCCTGGTCCATTTAGGTCCGCTCAGCAGCCTCACCGCTAAGCGATGTCCGGTCTCCGGGTCAAACAGCCTCATTACAGGCATAATGACATGCTCATGCAACAATGACCTCGAGTCATAATAATACGCTATGAGCGCAACAGATCCACCCACGATCAATGTCGTAGAGAGGAACCGTCTAGGAGCAGATTGGAATGTTGAAGCATGTCGTTGTCCTGGGAGCCGAAGGGGACGATGAGTGGCATTTGGCGATTGCACAAGTTTCCCAGCTGAGCCGAGACGGCTGACTAGGGAAGTCGGACGAGGCATACAGAGCTCGTTGGTCTCAAGTCGACCTGTTGCTCGCTGGCTACCCAGTTGAATATACGAGCATTTGGGCTGTACTTTTCATCACAGGTGTGATTTGCTTACCTAATGATATTCTGTTTCCGACCTTGAATTTCCGACCGACTTTGATTGATCTCAACTGCCATCATCATTCCATAGACGTTCAAGCTTTCAAGGCTGCGTACGATACGGATAAGGGTAAGAGAGGAGCAGCAATGTCGAGATCACCAGAAAGGTCAGTCAAGCTCTTCGAAATTCATCTGTGGGAAAGGAGACCGCTCATCAACCCGCAGACCCGCGGCTGGCAGACGCAGAAGTATGGAGTCTCGATCTCCAGAGGCAGAAGAGGCTCCTGCGAAGTAAGTGGACCGGAGTCAAATCTCGCGCGGGCCGTCACCTACGACAAGGAGCTCTGACTGATACCTTATGGCAGGAGAATGCGTGCAGACGCCAAAGTCGAAGACAAAGCTCGGTCCAAGCGATTATTCGGTAACTTGCTAGGAACACTTCAACAGTTCAAGAAGGAGGACAAGTCGAGTCGCACTTCCGAGGCGGTGGGTAGGCCGGCATAGAATGATGCTCTATCTGGACACACATGAACTCGTGGAGGGCTGACACAGGCTCCCAGGCGAAGCGACGAGAGCAAGTCTCTGAGCGCATTCAGGCGAAGATCAGGACAGAATCAACATTACATCACGAGATCGCAGAGACGGAGAAGGAATTGAAAACCTTGAGGATAGCTACGGATTCAGCGGAATATGTACTGAGACACAAGGGCATTGCTGTGAGTTGGACACATTTGCGATGCGCTGTATGATACCTGACCACTAAGCAGATGACGGCTAGACACAAAACTCTGCGTCCGACTTCTCGCTACCTTTACACTTCTTCACCGCTAGCTGCTCCTTTGATCTTTGAAGGTGGACTATTGGATCCTGCGCCCATACCGCTCAATCAAGGTCCGTCGAGGGAGCCACCTCAGCCAAATCAACTGAAGCCGCTCTATTTCGTGAGCAACCCGAAGCTGCCATCGCTTGCAGCTTTCCTATTGGTGTTGAGTTGACGGCGTGCCTTGATAGCTACCAAAAGTCCTGCTGCCGGAACAGGAGGATGAGCTGGAGTCTCGAATCGCCAAGATTGACGAACTCATTGAAAGTGAGGCGACGGCTTTGGTGAAAGAAAAGGAGGAAACAGCCGAGCGAGTCAAGAATAACAGGGAACGCATACAGGAGCTGTCCACAAAGCTTGCCGACCTCAAGAGTAAGGTCAGACCGGAGGACAGACATCGGAGGCAGAGTCGAAATGGAGCGGACGAGGACGATGATGTGGATGAGCTGGGAAGGTCGAGGCGGAGAGATAGTGAGATAAGGGATCGTAGTGAGAGGATGGAGATGCAGGTCGAAGAGGGTCAGGATGAGAAAGAGAGAGAAGCTGGCAAGATCACCGGAGAAGACGGTGATGTTGAAGTGGAATACTAGATCCTGGGTGTGCTGAGTGCCAGATGCATGGTGGTACATGTATATGATAGGTGACTTTGTGATGCAGGAGATGACAAGCGGCTTGCAGTCTGTCAAATATCTGAGATGAATGAGTGTAAGGTGACACGCTAGTATATCTATAGCTAGTCAGCCCATGGCCTGATCCCATCGCTTTCGAAAATCGACACACACACCTCGTCAAATGGTCGTGTATCCTTGAAACAGCTCTCGAATACCTCATTGACGGCCTTGTCTGCTTCTGCACGAGAAGGACAAGCAGGATTAGATGAGACAGATGTCGCCGCTCTCCTCTTGACGCATTCCTGTAGGACCATCTCAGCAGCGATTCGTGAATCTCGCCTCAAGGAACAGACCTGGTGATGCTTTCCCACTGTCGCCCTATTCCAATAATGCCCCCTATAGAAGAATTCTCTTGCCCAGTTACACTCTCCAGACAAGCTAGCCGCTCGGATCTACCAGAAGATCTCAGCCCCCCCGTCCCATTGCAGAGCGGCAGCAGCAATATGCAGACCCACCTCTGTGCATGCGTGATGCCTCAAATTCTCTGGATCCATCTTGAACCGACAGTGATCGAAAGCATGGATCATCTCATGCGCCAGCGTATCTTCCAGATGCTTTTTGCCAAACAGCTGATTCTGACACAATAGAATACCAAGCTCCGAAGAGAAACCACCAGATGTCGTCGGTGGACAAGCGTAACATTGAATGTTACTTGGTGAGAAGGAGCAGCCAGCGAGGTCCAATTGCTTCAACATAAACGTGATCATCGGGCCTGAAGTAATTAGCATACGTTTCACGCAGCGGTGCTCTTATCCTTATTCACTCTTGCGCATTAGATCCATCTTCCACTTTTCGCACTTGTTGTAATCCTTCTCATCTTGTAATCTCATCCTGTCCTCTTCTGATTCGGGGGTCGAGGATGGACCAGCAATGGCGGCAAAGGCACTTCGCCATCTCTCAAAGCTCGTTGAGGACTGAGAGGGTCCTGCCTCAGATGTGCTCGAGCTGTCCATGTTGATGATACAACTACGATGCCGTGTGTCCAAAAACCTACAAGACTGATCAGCAATTGATGGACTTTTGAAGGATGTAATTGTTTACGTAATTTGCCGCTTACGGTTCATTAGAGGTTGCGCTCGATCCGCGTTCAAACCATCGAGACTACCCTCACATCTCACAACGTCTCGACAATCGCGTGGACGTCACCCAGTCTACTTGTACAGATAGGAGAGATCCATAACTCGTAGTCTAGAGCTAAATTCCCATCATGGGTGAGTTGGACGTATTTCTGCTAGTGTGGAAGGTGACTGATGGCGTTGTCAACCAGGTATCCCCAAGGCGAGTCATGCTAGCCTGCTATCCAATTCGAATCTAATAAGCACAACAGTTCTTCCGATGGGTCTCAGAGAGGTATCCTCTTACCTCTCAACTGATTACTCCGAACTCAATCCCAACCTTTGACAATCTATAGTGAGTATATATGAGAGTCATAACATCCTTCCGCTGACATTGTCATTCCCTAGCCTTGACATGGTGCGTTAGGCTTTGTGTCGAGTCGACCGCTGACATGCCCCTCAAGAACGGGATCATTCACAATTGTTCCCACCCTCCATCGTCAGAAAACGATGTGCATTTCCGAATCACTGAAGAACAGATGATCTTGGCGATATTTGCCTATATAGATCACTTGTTCACAAAGATCAAGCCGAAGAAGACGTTCTTCATGGCCATTGATGGCGTAGCTCCGAGAGCTAAGATGAATCAGCAGCGAAGCAGGCGGTTCAGGACCGCTAGAGATGCGAAAGAGAAGAGGGCAGAAGCTGAAAGACGAGGTGAAATATTGCCAGGGGACAAGGCATTTGACTCAAACTGTATCACACCTGGTGGGTGATCAAGTCTTGCGCCAATCGAGCTTGGCTGATATAGGTGCACAGGAACGCCGTTCATGGCTCGTTTGTCGGCTCACTTGAAATACTATGTGACAAAGCGTATATCTGAGGATGCAGAGTGGAGAGGTGTGAACATCATCCTCAGTGGACACGATGTAAGTTGGCTACTCGGTATGGCATTCGAGTCTAACCTCGAAATAGGTACCAGGAGAAGGAGAGCACAAGATCCAAGAATTCATACGGTTGACGAAAGCTCAGCCGGATTAGTGGGTCCCCTGATGTTACAGGTGTGGTCGGCGTACTGATACGACATTAGCAACCCTAACACACGACACTGTCTTTACGGCCTCGACGCCGATTTGATCATGCTTGGTTTATTGAGTCATGACCCCCACTTTTGCCTCTTGCGAGAGGAAGTCACGTTTGGCAGAAAGACGAAGAAGTCAACAGGGTGAGCTATCACTTTTGTGGCAAGGTTGTGCTTATCGCTTTCCACTAGCCTCGCACACACTAACTTCTACTTGCTCCACCTATCATTACTAAGGGAATACATTGATCTCGAGTTCTCCTCCCTCGCAACCCAGATTCCGTTCGAATACGATCTTGAGCGCATCATTGACGATTTTATCCTCATGGGCATCTTTGTGGGCAACGATTTCCTCCCTCATCTACCAGACTTGCACATCAATGAAGGTGCTTTGGAAAGAATCTGGACGATCTATAAACAGGTCATGCCGAAAGCCGGTGAGCTCTCAATGCACCACCAGGGTTTTGTACTAACTATGGGGTAGGAGGCTATCTGAACGAGCACGGGACCATATCGCTACCGCGACTTCAGTTGATGCTCGATGAACTTGCAAGATTCGAAGTCGAGAACTTTGAGGAAGAGTTTGCCGATCAGAATTGGTACAAGGGCAAACAGCAGAAGGAAATCGACGCGATGGAGAAGGCAAGAAAGAAGGGGAAGATTGGTGAGCTGCCTGTAGCAGGCTCAGGTCAGGCCAGGAGCTCACGCCTTACCCAGTCATCACTAAGGATCAACAAAAGCTCCTGAACAAGATCAGATCATTTGTAACAAAACACCAATCGAAACCGACGTCTAACGACCGCTGTACCTTTGTCAACACATTTTCGGCGCGTGACCGTCGATTCTTGCAAGAGCTTGCGGATTCTTTACACCTGCACACGACCTGGGACGAAGTGGACGATTATGGGCAATCTCTGGTTGCGCTAACGTTTGACATGGAAGGTGTCAGTGAAGATGGGGATGGGGATGTGGGTGAAGAAGCAAATGCAGAGGCAGATCAAGATGCGGAAGACGATGGAGAAGACGCAGACGAGTGGTCCAGCGAGGACGATTCGGAGGGTGATTTGGCCGTCCAAAGAGTGTTTCAGAAATACGACAAGGCCAAGGTGGTAGAGAACGTCGTGGATGACTTCGAAGAGAGCTACGAAGAAAAGCTCAAGGAAAAGATGACTGAGTGGAAGAGGACTTACTATAAGGTCAGCTTGAGCTTGAAAATACCCCACCCGCTCTATGCTGACGACCCTGCAGGAGAAACTCGAAATCAACTATGATGATCCCCGAAACCTTCACGAGATCCTCTTCTGCTACGTCGAGGGTCTCCAGTGGATCCTTAACTACTATTACAAGGGGGTACCTAGCTGGAGCTGGTTCTACAAGTACCATTTCTCGCCCAAGATCACCGGTGGGGGGCAATCCATCGTGCGATTCTGACTCCATGCAGATCTCAAGGGAATCGCCGAATACAAATTTGACTTCGATTACGGGAAGCCGTTTACGCCTTTCCAGCAATTGATGGGAGTTCTACCCGAAGAGAGTAAAGAGCACGTCCCGAGCGCTTATAGGGTAGGTCAGAACGGCTAACGGCAATGTCGCTAATCCGTCCCAGGATCTGATGACTGAAGAAACGTCACCTATTATCGATTTCTACCCTCAAGATTTCGCCTTGGACATGAACGGCAAAAAGCAAGACTGGGAGGCAGTCGTGAAGATCCCGTTCATTGACCAGGCGCGGCTGTTGAAGGCCATGGCGCGTGAGTGCGAAAGACTACACAAAGCCAAGACCTGGAGCTGAGATACTCATGCAGCTCGCGATGCCCGGCTGACGTCGGAAGAGAAGGAGAGAAACAAAGGAGGGGTCTTGAGCACTCTGTTCTTTTGGGACGAAGACATTGAGACAACCTACCCTTCATCGCTCCCTGGCTTTTTCCCCGACATCGTCGTCTCACACTGCAAGCAGCAGCCTTTCCATCTACCGACCTTGACAGATGGCGTTGATCTCATTCTGGGTCTTCTTGACGGGGTTCATCTGGGAGCATCTGCTCTTGCAGGCTTCCCATCGCTTCACACTATCCCTCATCACGGGACTTTAGGGTTCCATGCGGTCAATGTCTTCCAATCAGACAGCCGCAATCAATCCATGATCATCACTTTGGATCATCAAGATAGAGACAAGACCGGAGACATTGCGAACCAACTCGTCGGAAAGAAGACTTACCACTCTTGGCCGTACCTGCAGGAAGGATTGGTAGTTGCCGTCTCTGATGATACCTACAAGTATGAGCCGAAGCAGTTGACCGGAAAGTCTCCCAAAGTGGTGGCGACACATCATAATCCATTCCAGGCGATTTCCTGGAAGAAGGCTGCGGACCATGTGGAGCATCACTATAGCAAGCGCTTCGGTGTGATTATCGGAAATGTGGATATTATCCTGCATGTCCGACCACTCAAGGGTATGTTGTGCAATTCTCCGTCACAGTCAGGAACTGATTTTATGTCAGGATTGAAACGACTTGATACTGGAGCTCTCGTTAAGGACTACGAGGGTCCTGAGAAGGAAATCACCCAGGCATACCAGCTGGCCGTTTCCCATGTCACTTTTGAGGATGAGAGATATCTGGTGAATTATAACCCTTCGTCTGCAGGGAGAAGGCTAAATCCTCTACAGGAAAAGGATGCGCCGCCCATGGCTGAGGAGTTCCCGAACGGCGAAAAGGTGATCTTCATGGGCAGCATGGCCTACGGCACTGCGGGCCAAGTCGTGAGCACCACCTCGACCTCCATGGATATCGGCCTAGCAGTGAGTGCATGTCTCCCGTCAGGCCACCTCGTAGCTGAACCTCCCTCCTAGTACTTCCCTTCCGAGACTCGGGAAAACGCAGAATTCTCTCGACTGGTGATGACCCGTCCAACAAGTCGGTACCATCCTGCCCCAACCCTCACGAGACGCCTCGGTATCTCCGCACTCGCTCTATCCAGAATCACATCAACCTTATTGGTCATGCTTGATGATGGATCAAAAACCAACATCGGATTATCACTCAAATTCGAGAGCAAGGGTATGAAAGTGCTTGGCTATACACGACGCAATGATAGAGGCTGGGAGTATTCTGAACTGGCCGCACAAGCTCTTGAGAAGTACAGAGTAGGTCAAACATAAGGCATGAGATCTCCGTGCTGATCTGCTCCAGGCTGCATTCCCCGGGCCCTTCCAGAATCTAGATAACCGAAGCGGAGGTGAGTGCTCGGTAGCGCGGGGACACATGCACTACTTACACAATTCGTAGACATTGTAACGGCGACTGAGCTCTGCCCTACGTCTGAAGATCCAGACAAGGTCATCAAGTCCATGCGTGCCTGGTTAAAACAGGAAGGCCTCGTCGATCTTGAGCCCGTGTCCCTTTTCGCGGAACAACTCGAAAAGGTACTTGCTGCTGGTTTTGGACGGGAGCGTGGAGCTGACGAGTCTCCCAGGAAACCGTCCACCTCATTGAACAGTTTGCGGATACTTGTCGGGCCCAGAAGACTCCAGGGGACATCAAACGCGCAGTAGTCAAGGGTATTCCCAGGCAAGCCGTGCTCAAACCGGCTCATGCTGCATATCGTCTGCAAGGACAGATCTTCCAGCTTGGGGACCGTGTCATCATGGTTGTGGACGCCGCTGCCGGTGGAGTGCCTTTGGCTCTGAAGGGTGTCGTCGTCGGCATTGGCAATCGAGATATTGATGTGGTTTGGGATGTGCCTTTTATGGGCGGAGAAACCCTCAACGGAAGGTGAGCAACTTGGTCTATCACGAAAGAATCATTCTGACATCATACAGGTGCTCTGAGTATCGGGGATCGACTGTGCCTTTCACTTCCTGCCTGAACCTCACTCGACCCCAATTCTCTGTCGGCGCGAACTCTGCGCCCACCCCAGTCGGCCAGAATGCACCGTTCAAGCCTCGATTTGGACCTCAGCCCGCTGTGCAGATGCAGAATTACCATCCAGCCATCGCTGCCAGGCATCAAGCCCCTACTAATGGTAACGGTCCTATCGGTAGCGCTCGAAATCCCGCTAGGAACCACCATCCGCATAATGGGCAGATACGTTATGGCGATGCCGCCAAAGGAGTCAGACCTGCGCCTCAGCAACCTGCAAAAATGGCCCATCAAGGCAAGCTTCAGAGTCTCTTGATGGGTCAAGCCAGGGTACTGGCAGCCCAACAAACCGCTCGCATCTCCGGTCATGGGTCTCAACACATCCGCCCACCACAGCACGTCGTCAAAAGCCCTGTCCGTCATACCGCAGCTCTCCCTACCAGCCCAAGGAGCCAGAACGGGGTCCTCGACGTTACCGGACTTGGTCGTGGAGGTGGGAGAGGAGGAAGAGGTCGTGGCGGAGCTCGTGGTCGAGGCAGCAAGGGGAGAGGTAGGGCTGGTCCGTCGGTCACAGCGGAGTAAGATGTCGCCGAATAGCGCACTGCAGTCTATCCATGGTTGCACACTCTCTCCACTACCTATCTATTCTCGTCGAGCCTCTACGTCCACGTTGGGTGCAATCTGACCTACAGTACTCCTTGGGTAGACAAAGCGGTCCGCTAATTTCACGAGCAAAAGAGAGCCGCGAGCGTACCTGACCGCTCTCATTGTTCCCTCTTCCTAGGCTCAGTCTTCATGGCCGTGCTCTCGCTATCATTCACTGATCCGTATCCCATAGTAGCGGCTGTACGAGCCAGTCAGTCAGTCAACATATGATGATCCCCAGTCAGGACAAGCCCTCACGACGTTCGTATGTGCCCTTCTCAAGCTCGTCCTTGACAGACTGGTATTTGTTTGACGCTGCCTCCCTATACTTCTTCTCGGCGCCATTCGTCATAGTGCTTCTGAGCGACAGCATGATATATCGGCCGTGAGCTTGGTCATTCCCGACAAATGAAGTGTCTTTTGCATCTTCCGAAAACAGTGGAAATGCTTCATACCACCATTCGTCAACAGTATCAACATTGGCGCCTTCGAGAGTGGCGGTGAACTGCGAAAAGTCGCAGGTGAAGAGATCTTTCAACACTGTGATTCCTTTCAGCGTGGTGCGAGCTACGCAGACTCACCGAAATCGATCGCCGTTGACGTGACCAGCTGTCCAGAATTCGCTGAAAGATTGACGAAACCATCCTCGTTCATATCGCTTCCGAAGGTGCTTGAACGACTATCAGGCTCGATGTAGTCGATCGCCGGATCGATGGACTCAACTGAGTCTGCGACACTGTTCCGTTCATCGGACGCGTTTGGCTTAGGCATTGCGCAAGTGTGGCGGGAAGTTGACAGCGAGGGATGATGTCCTTTTATCTTTTGGTCGTGAACAAGAGTCGCTCTGACCAAAGAGAAGAAGTCAATGATCCGCTAACAAAAGTCATTCGTATATAAGTTGCGAAACACACAATGAGTTCGGACTGTCTATTCCATTGATTTTTCAGACTGACAAAAGTGGGCGCGGGTGAGATCAATGGATGGCTACCTGGACTGTAAATCTTGGGGACAGTTCGCCACTTGCGAAGGCCGTATCGATTCGAAGGACTTTGCTGCGATTTGTCGCCACCTAACGCGCCACTATGCCCGTCGACAACTTCAATGGATGTCCACATCCCGTCTGGCTTCTCCGGGCAATGCAGAGGGAAGCAACTGACTGATGACTTCTTTGCCTTGACTCGGTGTGTGAGGCAGGCAGTGCTGAGCAAATGACGAACGAGGTTGGTTGAGTACTGTTGATGGATTTTGTTTCGCTGATCGCCGAGTCATCTTCTGATGAACTGTGTAGGAACTGCTGTAAACGCGTGACGCGGAGGGTCAGTGCTGAGACCTTGAGATATGCCGCTCGCTTTATGGATATTTAACGATATCGACGTTTAGCCCTACCATACAGCTGACTTCCCTTTACTAATGCGCTCACAACCGAATGCGAGTGACAGGCAAAGGTGGGATCACTGTTGAGAGTGATGCATTTCCCCTCTGTGCTTACGCGGGGGTTCGGCGGACTGACACAGTACAGACGTCCTTTGCATCAGGATGACTTCGTCGAGGCGAATCTGTGAGAGTCGCCACTCAATCAGGTGACCCGTATCAAGATCTACTCTGCACGAGAGCCATCAGAGAGCAGGCTGGGACATCTCCCCCTCTGAAAATTCTGGATTGATTTGGTAAAAAGAGGCAATGCCCCATCACTTCGTGCATGCTTCGCGCGTTCACCACATCCTGTGCAATGGATAAGAGAGCGCTCTAAGTACAATAGGCGGCTCCCATCTCCGTCCCACACTGAGCCGCCTCAAGCGTTCCCACCTGGCGCGCTACTGGCTTGACCTGTCTTCTGGCTCGCGGCATAGTCTGCGTGGAAGAGTTATTGAGACACCCGTTTCTGCCTATAGCGCCGAGCCTGCTCACGGTGCTTGTATGTACCCGCTTCAAGTTCCTCTCTGATCGAGTCATACTTTGCCTGGTTGTCTGCCGTCACGCTCGCATCGCGCTCTTCATTATCATCCATCAGTATACCTCGAAGATTGATGAGCGCGAAACGGCCATTCGCGATGTCAGCACTGGGATACACCGTACTACCTTCATCCAGAGGGAAATTGTCGCGCTCATGGTACCACCAATTGCTGACGGTGTTTGCATCAGCCTTCTCCAGTGCCTCTATAAACGTTGGGTGGGTTGTTGTCTTGGAGTTGAGCAAATCTGCCGTCGCTGAACATTAGACTGTAAGAAGCCGCTCAAAGTATCTGACTCACCTGTCTGCACCAATCCCGAATGCAGGAGATCTCCCGCTTCGTGAACTTGAAAGCCATCGGTGACTTCACTTCCGAATGTGTCTGTACGTTGTGATCGTGACACCTTGACAAAATCATCATCATCAGAAGCTGGATCAGCAACGAGGACAGCAGAAGCGTCAATTTCCGACTTTGGACTGGGCATTTCCGGTTCAATGTGTTCGTCTCAAGTCTATGAGCTGTTCTCCAACGAGACGGAAGTGGGTCTAGGAAAGGGCTACTTCTCGCCGCCTTTATACCGTGGTTTAGGGCTCTCCGTCTTTGGGCAAGACCCCGAATGACAAAGGAGCGACTTGTCAGGTGGCTTCTGTTGGAAGCACTCGGTATGAAAAGAGGGTTCTCGTGACCTTCAGTCGAGCGGAGGTGCAGGAGAGCCTGGGCATACCTCGCAAGCTGGCATTTACAACCTCCACGCCACCTCACACGCCACATTCCACGTGCCCAGTGCCACATCACCCAATGTACCTAGTGTTCGGTTAACCGGTGACCCGGAGCATTCCTGAGAAAGAATATCTCTCCAATAACTGGCGCTGATTTCACTAGCTGGTAGCTTTTTGGGTGACGGCGGACTGAACATGTCGAGCTCTTCCTTTCTACCTGTTTCTGGTGGGGCCGATGCTCAACAGCGCCGGAAGGAGATCAGAAGGCTGGACCGACTCCCATCCGAGATCATCCAGCGAATCGCTCTTGAGTTACTGGAGGGCGAAGACACGATCCAGATTTGCTATTCTGAATTTCGTCGCAACGGACGTCTAGGACCAACGCACTCCATCTTGGCGTTCTCTGCAACTTGTAGGCGGATCCGACAAGCCGTCAAATTCCCGCGTATCTCTTGCTTGATGATACTCGGACTGGCGGAAGAAGCAATACCTTGGCAGCAGTTGTTACCTCTGACACTAGCACCGCGCGTGCGGAGACTAGAAGTCTGTTTCATGGAATCGAAGGATGGCACCGTAGCTCGATGCAGATCTATTGTCATTCAGGAGATTGCACGACACATGCCTGAGCTGGAGGAGCTCATCATCAGCCACGACCGAGTCGTTGGTATGTTTGAACAACAGTTCCCGTCCAACGATCTCTCACAGCGATTGGCCAGCGATAACACTGTCCACAAGTCTGCAGATGAAAACAATGCGCGGCTTCAAAAGCTCGCGAGACTGGAACTCCATGGTCCGAGGATGCCATGCAATATATGTATCAAGAAGTGGATACTGTCCAGTGCACCTCCGCTGTCGGAGCTCAAAATCGACTATCCATACTCCCGGTCGTTTCTCGTCCCCGGTGGCGGCGAGGCTATCTCACGTCCTGATTCAGACGACATGGAGCAACATACACTCAACAGCGTTACGTGGCTGTCTGTCCCTCTACAGTGCAATCTCAACCTTAGACTCGATGTCATATCAAGACAGGTTCAAAATACCTTTGATGTGATCGCCAGACAGTGCCCAAACCTGACGTATTTAGTCTTCAATACAGCCAGAGATGTCCATCTATGGCCAGAGATCATGGTCTCCAATGGGAACACCGGTCAACTATCTCTGACGTATGCCTCGCGTCGGTATGCTCTCAACACAGATAGCCCTCTTATCTCTGGTCTCTCCGGTCTCAAACACCTGTCACGCATTGGACCTTTGGTCAGTTTATCAGTCTTCTCTCAGGAGCCTGAAGACCTTGGCGCCTCGGAACGACTCGCGCTGAAAGCGATCATTGTTTTGGCTAGGTTGTACAAGAAGGTGTGTCCGACACTTCGAAATGGTGGCAATTGGGTTTTCATGGCCAGGTTCGACCAGGAAGGCAACGAAGAGGACAACTGGTCTACTTGGTATGAATGGGTGTTCAAGGATGTTGGCGAGACTGAGGTACTCTATGTGGATCATCCTGGTATCATCATCAAGTCTAATCCAACGTATTACCGATTCCGCGAGCCAAGGGTCCTGAACCTTGTACCAGAAACAGATATTGAAGCGCTGGGATGATGCGGGTCAACTAGCAACTTCTGGAATCCATAGTCATGGTGATACACCTCGGTGGCCCATTGTCGCAGACGACATCGCCTCATCGTACCGTCGAAAAGCAAAACGACCATCATGTCTTTCCAAGTAGTTTTGCATGCGTCTGGCCTAGTATTCTGGGTGAGCAGAGCACGGTACTCATCAGCAAGGCTACGCCAAACTCGTCCTCAAGGTCTCAGAGTGAATCATCAATCGCAGTCCATTCCCAATTTGAGGACTCGGTAAGATGCAGGAGAAACACGTCCAGGGTGGAGACGGAGACAGATATTACCCGTCTGGCAGGCACCAAGCTTGATCCATGCATGAGGGGGATATGCATCTCATGACGCAAATGACATTCCCAGAGTCCGGTTGCGTTTCAAGAAAATGAAACATGGTTGAGACATTTGGACATGTCACCTGCCCAACCGTGCTACATCCGTCCTTTTCGATTGAGACCCCGAGGACTTCCTTTCCGCATTCTACTATGCCGATCACTATCCAAAGGTAAAGGGTCCGGAGTCCCCGAGATGCAAGGTGGAGCGTCGGGGTATATAGCTCAGGACATGAAGCTGATAGTCTAACGCTCTCTGCATTGAACTGCTCGAGATCGCCACCTATCTCTTCATTCAGGCCAAAACTTCAGATATACTTCACACGAATACAACAATGCATTCCGCCATGTTGATCCGAGAGCTTCAAACAGACTTGTCTCGTGAGTCCATTGAGCACCATTGGACCTGATCTTACCACTAGCGTTCGGTGAACACCAACTCGAGACTGCCCGGACCCAATGGATCCACGAGCTTACTCTCCGGATGGATTTTCTCAACGATGCCCTGGCCAATACAGCCTGCGATATGGACTATGGTGGACCTATCAATTCAGCAAAGGATATTGAACCGCTAGAAGAGGCCGTGGATGAAGCTAGGCGAATGGTCTGTGCGCTGGGCGGAGAGATGCGGAGGCGGAGTGAAGGTGAACTTCTTGTCTGGATGATGGAGCCGTTGCCAGAGGGAGTCATCGGCAGACGAGGTTCTACGGCGTAGTCCGGACGATGGTTTCACTTTCAAGGACATTTAAGGCGTAGCGTGGAAGATGTGCTTGAGGTAGGACAATGCGAGATTTTTCAGAAGTAGTTGCCCTGACCAGCGTAAGCCTCGGTGGGACTGGCATTCTGTGCTCCTTCCGAATCTGGTGTCGATCCATCCAATGGCACTTTGAACGTTGACCCAAACTTGTTCGGAGGAGGCACAAACGTTTTGGCATTAAAGACTTGCCTCCCTGACGGAACGACCAGGGAAGACGATGGCGGGACAGGTTGAAATGAGACCTGCAGGTGTATGAGCAGACTGCTTATATATAAGGTCTCATCACTTACCTTGTCGTTCAACGCCTGATAGCTTGCTATCCATGCCCTGACGTCCTCCAGCTCTCTCTCCACACGACCCTTTCTAGCCTTTCTCGCTTCCTTCTTCTTGTCACCTCCTCTGCTAAGACTGAAGCCTTTCATCTTCTCCCTCACCGCTGAATCCTCTAACTCCTCCAAGCGACTCTGAGCGTCCTTCACCCAAGCCAAGGCCTCCCCAGTCTGGGGCTCCTTCGAGTTCTCGCCAGCATCAACCCCTAACCATTTCCGAGCGAGAGCAGAAGCCAACAGGGACTCTTTACGCAGGTACCTCTGAAGCTCCGGAATTGGGTCGCCCTCGGTCGTATCGTGTGGTTCCGTATCGCCAGTTTTCTTGTCCCGGCTGAACAGCTTGCGATTAGATGAGGATTCACCCCCTCGGACCTTGAAAAATGCCCTGGCGGACTCGTATAGGGAAGCAGTATGGAGGTATAGCTTAGCCAAGAGAGATGGTGAGGGATGATTGGACGGCAGAGGAGGACCAGGTGGGGAGAAGAGAGAGTGGGTTAGAACGGGTAAGAGGAGTTTACGTATCGCAGTGACGTGTGCGTCGGCGAGGAACACCCTGAAGAGATTGTCAGTCAGTCGACGAGCGAAACATACACAGACGTTTCACTGACATGGCAAGACCTCTGAAAGCCTCCGCACCCGTTTCGACGGGCCATTTGAGCTTGCCATTCCTCCCCGCACCTTTTTTGGCTCCCTCGAACACTGGGCATATCTTATCCGCGACATAGGTCGCTATCCCACTCGCTTGACAAAGAAGATCTACTGCTCTTCCAAGGCCCACCGTGATCTTCTTTTCGTCCTCGGCTGTGAGTCGTCCCACGACACTTTGAGCAGCACCTCCAGCTTTAGACTTGCCTTTGGAATCTTGTATAGATTCAAAGACTGGTAGTGAGCGGAGGATGGAATTGGCATAGTTTGAAAGTGAAAGGGCATAGACAAGGAGCACGAAGAGATGCTCGGCGTGAATGGAAGGGAGGGTCAAAGCTGGAGTCTTGAGTGGGTAAGAGGTCAGACTCGGTGTCCAGGTGAATGAGAGTTCGGATTTGGGCAAGAGAAGATCCGAGTCGAGAGAATGAATGATGGATTGAAGATAAGGCAGATAGCCCTGTACCGCCTGACAGAAGGGCATCAGCTGCCTGATTAGCTCGCTGAGATTGCACTCACATCCACCACTGACAAGGCACTGGCGCTGGGGTTATTTTCGTCTAATGCTTTCAGAGCGAGCTGTAGTGTTGTTCGAGCGGATGTAGCCTCTGCCAACTCGGCCGTAAACGACAGGGATGTATCGTGAAGAAGGTTAGCGTACGATATGAGACTGGTTGTTGGGAGAGGGAATGGGAATGGAGGCATGATGAGTGGGATTGAGGTTTGATTAATCGTGTGAGATATGGTCGAGAGACCGGGGGGTTTTGGTAGAATGACAGACCAGAGGCGATGTATGTTCAAAAGGTGCGGAAAACGCCAAGGACTCGCTTTCCGCCAAGAGCCCAAGTTGGGGACTCCACCACACAACCGGGACTGATGGCATGCATCGACACACATCATTGACTCACTGACGAGGTAGCAGCAGCGAGCAGTCTGCCGTTCCATCGCGCTAATCTTACATAGATCCTCATCCTCTCAAATAAGTCTGTCTGTACGAGATCCTCCTCCCCTATCGGCCATGTTATTATAATCTCTCATTTGCCCTCCCCACTGTAGAATCCCACTGCTGCTTTCAAGACTCCGTTTCGTTATTTCGTTTGCTTCACTCTCGAGATCCTTGCTATTTGTACACTATGAAATTAGTTGGCTGAACTTGTCTACTGCCCGCGAGGATCTGATACGTGGGTCAGCTCCGGCCAAGGTCGACGCAAGCTGCGCGCCCGGCTCACCGTCTTTGGGCACCATCGACATCCAGATCCGGGACTACGTGACGACTCGTGATCAGCGAGATGGCCAGAAAGCAAAAGAAGCTGAGAAATCTCGTTGAACGTACCTTGAACACTCTGAAATTCTCCTTTGTCAGATCCCTGAAATCGATCCGCTTGTCGGCTTTGAAGTAGAAAGTCAACTTGCGACGATCCCTGATGGAGAGGGTAAGAACCGACCGACAAATGCCAATGGACTCACCATTGGTATTCTGCATCCACGATCTGCATGGGCAGGCCGCGCTGGGCAACCTTCTCCCTGCATATCATCATGGCTTCATACTCGTCCTTCATCTTTTCCATCATACGACTGATGAACGAATCAGCCTTCGTCTGAATCATATGAGCTTGTGACTCACGCTTGTTCTTCCGGGCCTTGAGCACTCTTGGTGAAAATTCTCTTCGGCATGATTTCCTTGGCAAGCGGCCCTCGACCTTGTGCTCCTAGACCGACTGACGGATCGACCTGTGCCCCCACGCCAGCCAGCAAAGTGGCCAGATCAGCACCCGCCAATTCGCCACTTCCTCCCGCTCGAGGTGCGTTTGACCCTTGGGTTGCTCCTGCCATTGCAGCCATGCCCGGCGGTTGATGTTGGTTCGCGCCTGAAAGCAAAGCAGCAGTGGCTTGCTTTTCTTGCCATTCTCGAACGTCCATCGGAGTCAATTGGTCGTAGATGACTGCTCCGAGATCCGAGCCGCGATCAGCTTCTACAATGACCCTGTCGCCATTTGATATCAAAAGCGTAGGGTCCGGACAATAATACACGTCCCGTCGATCCGCTTTAAAAGCCACAATGTACAGGGGTGTGTTCGGCGGCAGCGAATTGAGGGGCGTGCCTTTACCCAGATCCGACAGCGTCAGTTGGGAGAATGATGGCGAATGAGGTTGCGTGGGAGAGCTCGGTGCAGGGGGGCCGGAAAAGTAGGAGTAATTGGTCGGTGCATTCGGTGAATAAGGCTGTTGTGGAGACATGCCATATGTTCCAGGCGGTCCGTTCGGAGCCATCATAGGTCCCATCCCCGGTCCGAATCCTCCCGCACCCATCGGTGGCAGAGGCGGTCGTTGACCGTAGCCGAACGAATTCGGACGAGGGAATGTCTGATTTAGCGGTGAATTAGGTCCCATTGAAGGAGGCAGTGGTCCGGAATACGCGTTGACATCCCCCATTTGTCGGCCACCATAGACGTGTTGTTGGTACATGCGGGGATCGAGAGGTCCAGTCGGTCCGGGAGGACTTCCAATCGGGCCGAGTATATCGTTTCTTCGGACTTCTATGTCCCTTCCTCGCTGAGGAGGACTCGAGGATATATTGATGCCTCTCAAATTGCCAGTAGGTGCCGTTCCAATCGGACGCACACTGCTTGGAGTCTCGAGATGGTATCGTGAGCGACTGGACGAATCCTTGCTGTCTCTCGAAGCTGCCCGCTCTCCCTGCTTATCCTCCACTCCACTGGATCGCCCACGAGGGGAGGAAGCGAAATGATCCAGTCCACCGATAGTTTGAGGGAAGTTACGGATTCTCGAATCCTCTCCAAGAGGATCAAAATGCGCCGTAGCGGTTGCTGGGGAAGGTCGAGGGATATCTCGTCCTCTTGCGCCTTCCTTCCCTACTTCGATTTCGACGCCTCGCTTGCGATGCTCGTCAATTTCAAGACTGAGAGCATTTCCCAAACGTTCCGGCAGCAGCTCTTCATCGCTAAATCCAAGAGGACCGAGACCTCGGGTAGGTGAGGTCATGCCTAGATCGGCAAAGATATCTCTCCGTCCCTGTGGACCTCCAACGATCGACACCGAATGACGACGGGAGGATGTGCCTGATTTCGCGCCAGCTTGGGGTGGATTGACGCTTTCAAAGCCACCAATAATGGTCGAATAAGCCTGTTGACGAGAATTTGTTCCCGCCGCTAATGCAGCATGTCCAGTCGCACCGGCCGCCTTGGGGTTCGCCGAAGGGTA
Organism: Kockovaella imperatae; assembly: GCF_002102565.1. NCBI lineage: Eukaryota > Fungi > Basidiomycota > Tremellomycetes > Tremellales > Cuniculitremaceae > Kockovaella > Kockovaella imperatae. The sequence continues at coordinate 923,205 of NW_019028944.1, forward strand.
TTCGGGTGCTGAAGTGCCCCAAGCTCCCAAACTGAAACCGCGAGTCGGGCCTCCATGAGCTGCTCGAAACTTTGACAGCTCTGCGCCTCCAGGCAATCCGCCCAAATATGGCATGCCACGGGTAAATGGAGACATGTTGCTTTCTTCCACTGGTTCCGCTTTCCAAGGTGACGGGTCGTACTCTCTCGCAAAGGCTCCACCACGGTTATCCAGCCCAGACATGCCCGCGACTCCGATGGCAAGCGATTGAGACCGGGACCGCGAGAACGGTCGAGGTGGGGATGCTGATCTCTCGGGAGCATGTGGCTTCGCAGCGGACGCGTTGATGGCGGGAGAGGACGCAGAGGGTGAAGATGCGGGTGAGAATGTAGGAAAGGGAGAAGCGGATCGAGATCGAGCGAAATGCTCTTCCTGGTGACTTGACAAAGTGCGTGAGAGTGAAGCATTCTGTAATGTCTGCTCAGCGCCTGGTGATGTCAATCGACAAAAGCGACTGACCTTTGGTAGTCTCATCTCCGCCGCTGAAAAGCTATTGGCTCTGGTTGCAGTCCCATTTCCCAAATGCGTTCCGTTACCATTACCACCAGCTTTCATGGGTGTCCTGCTTCCTCCAATGACTCCATAGATTCCACCTGGACTCCCTCTGCCAGTCTCAATCGAATTGCCTGAACCTGGTCTCGCTGGTATTCTTTCTCCAGCAGGTTGGGATGTGGCCCGAATCTTGCTCGAGGTATGACTAGGAATAGGAGTAGCCATGGTCGTAGCTCTAGCTGGAGAGGGACGGAATGTAGGTAGCTCAGAAGGTGATGCAGGTGATTGTGATGTCATGGATCAGCTGGAAATGGTGTGTTGATGGCAAGAGGACGAGGAATGCGGGGCAAAGTCAATGAAAAGCCGGGACCCTCAAAGGGTATGTTCCTTCTTGACCAGACAAGACCAGGCCAAATTCAAGAGAATTTGACTTGGAGCGCTTTCCCACTGAGTCGTTCAGACCAACAGAGGGTTTGACGAGTTGATACAACAAGGTTCCAGAAATCTGCCGGGTTTGTAAACTGTCTAAAGAGTTGATGGTCTTGGGTCTTCGTCAACGAGCAAGAGCGAGAGTGACCGAGAACGAGTCTGTCTAGGTATGTCTAAGAGTTGGGAAGGATAGGGGTAGTGTTGGTCGCAGAAGAAGTCGTTCCGCCGCCGCTGCTGCTGGTCACAGCTGCTAGAGCGATGGAATGGAATAGAATAGGGTTGGAGAAAGAGGCAAATTGAGCGAGTACAACGGGGGGACCAGAAGGAGAGTGTGTGTCGGGTGACCACCCGACCACTTTGGGGGTCAATTTATTACCACTTTGGGTAACTCATTCAGGTGTCCACTAGGTATTAGCGGCGACATGACACTACACAGTACAAGGATCAGCTTGATGACCATCATGGAGAATGGTGCAGCTAGGTATTGGGCAAGGGAAGAATGTGATGAGAGCTTGTTGGATTCATACAGCAGACCAACATGGAGTCGGGCTCCCTTATGGCCAGGGCGAGGCCTTGCCACAGCTGAGTCTATGTGAATAGCAGTAGCCGCCAAACTTCTTCAGGGTGGGTCGCGATAGCAACCACGGCACAGGTACAGATCACGTCTTCTCCTGTCTGTCTTTCCAAGTGGCCTTCCACTCGACTCTCTTTGCTGTTCCAGTCCCATACTGCATCAATGACCTCCCAACAGATCCCCCCCACTTTCCAAATCTGCCACGAGTCAGGAGGCCCGGACTGCCACACTCAGGGTTCAAGAGCTTTACGTAAAAAGCGGGATCAAAAATCCCAGATACCAGTCCCGGAACGGCAGGGAGAGGTTGCGTGTCGCCATCTGGCCCTATCTGACTTGACTCTCTTTAGCTCGTCAAGTGTTCTCGTTCATTCCACGTAGACGCCGACGGTGAGGGCTACAGAGGGTCATCTAAGCATCGATATAGACACTGGACTAGCTGATCATCAATCGACTCACTGGAGATATTGAATCGCTCCTGATTCAGCCATTCCCTCCCCCACTCTGAATCATCCGCCGCCACCTCACAGCATCTGGGATCGTACATTCTCGACCAGCGATGTTCGTCATCAAGGCTACGTTGAAGGATGAGACGAGGCGATTGGTCTTTGATGGCTCCAAGTTCCCGCTCTACTGGGAGGTTCAGCAAAAGGTACGTTGACCCGCCTGGCGCTCATCATCACATCGCGGAAGTCGCCCCGGCTTATCACAGATCCCAACGGCCCAAGGCGAGTTCACGCTGACACACTTCTTCAGCTGCGTTCCAGCTTCAACCTACCCTCTATCACCCATACCTATTGGGTCAATGTGACGATCTACCCAAATGATAGCGAAGAGGCGAGAATCATGTTCAAGCAACATATCTGTGATGCTTCCGAGTGAGTCAGCCTGTCGTGACCAAAGCTTCCCGCTGAGAACTACGCTGATTCTTCTCGTTTCTTTCTCTTTACCGCTACACATAACATCTCATTCATGTGATGTCCCTGCCCACTACAACGCACCACCTTCCTTTGTCCTATGCCTGGCTATCGTCTTCCAGATACGAGGCTGCACAGCTCCCGTTCAAACACGCCAATCTCCCGGCACCGGCTTTAGCACTTACCGTCCTTTTGACCTCTGATCCGCGACTCAAAACGATCCATTGTTTCCATCGAGGTCAGACCCTTCTTTCCACTTTGGATAACCTTCAAGTACCCATTGCCAAGATGCAAGAGGACCTCTCGCAACGCCAATCACTTCTCTCCGCTCTCGAGTCCAAGCTCGCTTCCTGCGAACGGGAGAATGATCGACTGGGGGTCGCTTTCTGGGGAGACCGGGTCCGAGACAAGAAACAAGCCATCGACGTTATCGAGAAGAATTTCACCTCGTACATGAAGGAATGCGACTCGATCCGAGCCGAGCTTGACGGTCCATTCCTCGGCACTTCAATGAACCACTTTATCCAGGATGAAAGCAAGGAGGAGGCTTCTCGAACCCAGCAGACTCTCGAAGAATTTGCCGTCTGGCGAGCTGCAGAAGATCCTGAGCCCGGCTCACACTTCCCTCCTTTGGAAGATGTCCTCCGACCTCGACACCATCATGCTCGTGGCCACCAGCATCATGGAGGACGCCGACATGGTCACCCTCGATTCGGACCCTATGTCCCATGTCACTCGCACGGTGAATCGGACAGTCACGTGCGACGACCTCAAGACGGCATCAACGACTTTGTCCGTCGCGTGACAGATGTCGTCAATGCCCCTGCTCACGGTTCTCCCTTGGCTCCCATCCACGAGCTCAGAACTTATCTTGATGGTTTCCTTGCCAATTTTTCCAATCAGCTGGCAAACACCTTCGATGGCGCTCCTTCCGTCTTGTCTGCGCCAGCATCCGCGGATCAAGCGAAGCCTGCTCAAGAAGTAGACCCCGTTGTTCCCGGCGCCTTTGTCAACTCGCAGACTGATGTGCAAACCCAGACAAGCCCCTCGACCGAGTCGGGACCTGCTCCTCGTCCTTGCAATGGACTTGGCAAGGGCGGATTCCGACACAAGCACATCTCGTGCGATGGTTGTTGGACCGGAATCCGAGGTATGCGCTACAAGTGTGAGCAATGCCCAGACTACGATCTTTGTGGATCGTGTCTGCCATTGCTCCACACGGGTGATCTGCATCCGCCAAACCACACCTTCCGAGCCATGCTCCATCGCGGTCTAGAAGACCGGATCAAGCTTTCTGGAACCGTCCAGAACTCCAGAGCTCGTCATCCTGCCTCTTGCGACCTTTGTTCGCAGAGCATCATTGGGACGAGGTGGAAGTGTCTCAATTGCCCTGATTGGGACTGCTGTGACTCCTGCTCTGCAACGATGAACGAAACCCACCCTGGACACTCGTTCGTCAAGCTTTACAAGGGAGCCGACTACATCACCAGTGAGGCCGAGGACATGAAGAACAACGTCAAGCATCCACACATCATTTGTGATGGTGAGCTAGAAGGGGGCGATTTATCAACTGATCACCCTCAGGTTGCGATAAGCAGATCCGCGGTGCAAGGTACAAGTGCATGCACCCCGACTGTCCCGACTATGATCTCTGCGAGAAGTGCGAATGCTCCCCATTTCCTGTTCATCCAGAGACCCACCCGATGCTCAAAACCAAGGTTCCTCTCCGTATCGATGCCAAGACGACTCTGGAGACTCTGGAGGTAATCCCCACCCGACGAGCCGCCCGTGCTTTCGAGAACTTCCAGCATGCTCGGGTCAAACTTCCTGCTTCATCCGTTGCAGAGCCTCTGATCAAGATCGAGACCGAAGAGCCAAAACTCCCCGGTAGCTATGTCATCGACGCCGCCAAGCCCATACCTCAGACCATGATGTGCGACATGGAGTCTGGATTCTTCGCCGCTCTTTCCACTGAGATGGCACAGGTCCAAAAGTCTTTGGACGTCGAAAAGCTCACTGAGCAGCTCGAGGTCGTGCACATGGCAGAAGCCGTCGAGCCAAAAGTTGAGGTCGAGGCTTCAGTTCAGACTGAGCTCCTCAAGGATGAATCCCGGACGGAGGCTGTTGCCACAATCGATGAGCCCATGGACATTTCTGAGGAGGCACAGGCCGAGTCCGCGAAGGCTTTCGAGACGACCCCCTTCCTTGCTGTCTGCCCAGCTGCCCCCGAGGCCTCGCCAAGCGCCCTTGCCGTTACACCCCTGGACATTTGCTCTTGGGTCCGACACACAACGATCGGACCTGGCTCCACTCTGCCCGCCGGTGCCGAATTCACCAAGACTTGGCGATTGAAGCACTTTGCATCTGGATCCGAATTCAATTTTGAAAGGCTCAAGCTGGTGCTCAAGTCTGAGGGCCTATGTGGCGAAGCATGCGACAACGTCAATGTGGTATTGAAGAAGAATGACATTGTGAACGATGAAGAGATGGAAGTCTCGATTCATGGCCTTCGGGTACCCGACATGCCTGGACATGAGATTTTGGAGTACTGGCGATTCGAGGATGAGCATGGAGTCTCATACGGTCAGCCGTTGAGGCTGAGGTGAGTTGACGAGGATCCAAAGCGTGTGGAGAACTGACGGCCCGCAGACTGATTGTGGAAGGCATCAAGTCCACGCTCACCTCTATGCACTCGTCAACCGTCATCATGCCCTCGACAGAGACTGTCGCACCGCGAGAAGCGAGAAGTGACCCTCAATCATCGTTCATCAGCAGCGGGACGCCACTGTTCGCGTCGGCATTTGCTGACGTGGCACCGGGACCAGACTCGAGCCAAGCGGCAAGTCAACGACCGGAGTCTGAAGCTCGATCAAGCGCCTCGATGACGGACGACGACGACGACAAGGACAGTGTTATTTCCATCTCTGAATCGGACGCGTCCAGCTTCTTCGATGTCGACAATGTGACGACCACGACCGAGAGTGTTGCCGAGCGCAATAGAGAGAGGGAGGAGTTTGACTTTGTGGATGAAGCCTAGGCAAGTCATTGGCAATGACTGACTCTCCCTTCTGAACCGCTTCTCATATCATTTCACCTATGCTTTTTCTTTGCTTCGTCCTGAATCCAAATACAAGTCGATTTGTGATCATGTATGCTTTCTTCTCGCCTAGCATAGTACAATCGAGTCATAGCATCTCAGAACAGACAATACATGATGGTCTAGCTCTCCTTTCTCATCCAGACTTCTGCGCTCGCTTCCTTGTCCACACCATTGTGCCAGTCCGTAGGCAGTGGTTTCTGCGAAGATGGAATGATATCCCAGAATCCTTCAAACATGCCTATACCCTTTTCTGACCAAACGCCACGACCTTTGCTTCGTACAGAAGCCACAAACTCGTCGTCTTTCCATCCCTCTTTTCCATTGCTCACGGGATACACTTGGAAGGCGAACCAGTCAAACGTGCAGATACCATTGACAGGATTGACCAGAGGTCGGAACAAGATGTGAGATAGCCAGAATGATGTAGATTTCGAGACTATGCAGTGTGTATCAAACTCGTGGGTGTGTCCTGCGAGCCTAGCTGCGTCAATCATTGCTTGAGATTCGGGAACTTTAGGATCGAATGGATAAGGCTGCCAGGTCTTATAAGCCCCGTGCGCATAAGTCCCGGGATATAGCTCTTTCAAAGCTTGACGAGCAGATTCCTCACTCGGCAGAGGAGGCGAGATCGGAGGTGCAGGTTGCCACACTGGCGTGAGGAATTTGCTCTCGTAGTCTTCTCGTCCAGTTATTCCGAGACCTAGCAACTCGTCCAGGATTCTATTCCGGGTAGCGAACATGAGAGCTGCCCCAGTCCTGGTACCGTCGTTGACACCGATGAAGAGACCAAGCTTCTGACCTGGAATTCTGATCATGGTGGCTATTTGACCTGGCATATTTCCACTATGCCATTCGACCGGGTGCCCACGGTACGAGGTGATCGCTTGCCCACGACCATACAGGCCAGGAGTGTTTTGATCTAACTTTAGCATGGCATTGTATGGACCCCATAGGACGCCTTGACCTTCTGCAGGTGTTTCGAGGATTCCCGCTGAGAGATGCTTTGCTTCCATAAGTTCTTGCAGAAAGAGGAGCTTTGTAATCTGATTAGCTGCAATTGTAGGAGATGACTGTCATATACCATGTCTTTAGCTGTGGATGCAATTCCTCCCATCGGCACCATCCAATAACCTTCATCCTTTGTCCACCAGCCCACAGAAACTGGTTCGCCTGTCTTTTCCACTCCAGACTTCTGGGGAGAGCCACCCCGTCGAAAGAACCCTTCGGAGATTTTGTGCGTGTCTCTGGCTTTCTTGTTATCACAGAACGAGCTCTGCATGCCAAGTGGTTCGAAGATCATCTCCTCGACCAGAGTGTGATACGGCTTGCCGGTGATGAGTTCAGCGATCCCGGCGAGAGCCAGGGGACATATGGAGTCATATTGAAATCGTTGTCGAAGTTCTGCAGACATGGTCAAATGACGAATGAGGCGGAGCTGGTCGTCATAGCTTTCAGCAGTAGTATGGCTAGATGGTAGAGAGTGTCAGTCAAGTGAGCATCAGAATATGATTGCGCTCGTCCAGCTCACGTTCTGCCATAGGGATGAGGTCCCAGTCCAATCTTCATACCACTCAGATCATGCAGTGTGCAATGCTCCGTCGCGTACTGGTCCTTCATCTCCCAAGCGTCCCCAAGAGCATCTTTGACTCTCGTCTCCCATTTCAAGGGTTCACCATTGGGCAGTTTGGTTCCATCATGGATCAGAAGCGCAACAACGAGATATGAGAACACTTTGCTGCAGGAGCCAATCGCGCAGACAGTCTATGATTTCGGGTCAGACCGCATTTCAATCTGGCACCCGGGCGGCGCGGCGCACCTGTTCATTGTATGGGTCACCTTGAACGTTGCGTGTGCCAAACCCATGGATGGAATGCTCCCATCTTGCATTTGACGATAGGCTAGATCCAGTCTCATCTTTGCTGGAGATCCCCTTGACGACACCAAAACTCAGACCGGGGACTCCGTACTTTGAGCGAATGCTTTCTATCCAGTTCAACGTTTCTAGCGATACAGTGGCCATTTCTGATGATGGTTGAGACGGTCATGAGGTGTCAAGTGAGTGAGTAAGAGGGCGACGAGTATTTGAATCTCAGGTTTTTTTCCGAACAGATCCCTTGGATCAGCGAATCGACATCCGATCTGAGATCTTCGTATGGGATCTGTGTCCATGACCGATTAGCCGATAAGATCGGACGCATCTCGGCTGCGCATATGCTATTTTTCTGGATCGCATGAGTGTACACCTTGGGATCCTGCGAAGAAGGTGCCAAGTTGCAGTATCAACGCACAAACAAGTCGAGAACCTTGCCAGATGCAATCATGTATAGATCCCATTGATCAAATAAAGATTCCGACCGCCACAACTTCGCTGGCATGCACATTGTCAGTAGAGATCTCACTCGGGGCATCGTCGTCTGTCCGTCGATCTACGTTTGCTGGGACGAGCTTCCCACCTGCTCGAGTCGTCATTCGACAATGTTCAGCATTATGATATACAACAAAGCAGGCGATGCATGTAAGGCTTGAGTCTCACCCATTTGGCTGACTCTCGCGAGGATTTGAGAATGATTCGTGAATGTCTGCTCTGCGTTTCAGAGTAACCGAGGATGGTCTTGAATGATGACAGCCAAGAGAAAGGGAGGATGACCAGCACCCTATACACAGACCCAGAGCGGATCACCATGGAGCAGTCAGTCAGTGAGCATAGCAGTATACAGTACTTTGTGCTCTCTGATGGCAGTGCCACGCGACGGAATTCGCGTCCACCGGTTTTTGACTTTGAACAACCCAAAGTCCATTTCCACCTCTACGTTTCTATCATTCGAGCTGAGGCTCGACAGCACCTACGACTATGCTGTCGGCCTCACTCATCGGTCCAGCTACTTCCATTGGATCTCTTCTGTACGCCAGAGATCAAGGGCACGGATCATCGAAGAAAACACTGCATAGACTCGTACAGGCAATACCAACCCTAACCTCGGATCGTGATGTTGCTGAGTCTGAAGGCGAAGAGGAACTTGCTTGGTGGGGCCATCGAGTAGTATGGAGTCGTGGTGGAGAATTTTATCGGCAGTGGACCCTGGAGCAGGTCAGTGCAGAAGATGAGATTCTCTGGGCGGGATTTGTCTGGTTTCCTCGACCAGAGACAGGTCGGGATGCGGCCCCGAATCGGCAGAAGGATATGGCGTTCTCTGACACGACATTTGGACCATTCCATTCATCTCAACATGCCATCTGGGGATCTTCTGGCTCTTCTACTTCCTCTTCTTCTTCCTCTTCCTCCTGCTCATCTTCATCCTCGTCGTCTGGCCTGGTTCGGACCGTCACGATTCTATCAACAAACATGGGTGTTGTGTATTACCCTTCGGGAGAAGTCAAGACATTTCATCTCCCCATGACCGTCTCCCATGCCGTTGCACTGCCTCGATCACAAGGCGGAGTGTTGCTGGAGAGGATGTTGAGGAAGAGGAGGAGCACCTCATGGACCGAGAGTCTGCCAGATACCTTCGCAGCTAAGCGAGCGAGGCGATCAAGTGGAGTCGGAATGGTTTCTGCCCTCGCCGATATCACGGACATAGAGGGTGTTGAAGACTTGCCTCGTTTATACACCATCCTCGATCCACTAGAAGAAGCCAAAGTCGTTGTCGAAGCCCGTGTCAGGGATGGCAAGATTGTTGGTTCTGACGAGCCAATCAACGAGAACGCATCGGTGATCTTCTCGTGCTCGGATCCCTATCCATACCCCTTCGTCATCATTGTCGACGCTTCATCCTCCGAAGTCGTCTTCTATCAGCGGACAATTGTTCCAATTGAACCGACTCAAACTGCGCCTCCACCTTCCGCCGCTATGACACCTAGAACGATGCGACCGGAAGATATCCTCAAACAGGGTACTCCTTCTGTCGAGCTCGGTATAGGACGAATGAGACCAAGTTTACATCGAAACACATCGGGGTTCTCGACCAATGGGGACAGACACGTTTCCAGCTCGGGCGCACCATCTGGAAGCGAGATGTCTGTCGATCCGTCCGACAGGACCAGACGCTCATTCAGACTCTCCAAAGCTGCAGCTATAGATGGACTCCCCGTGTCAAGCACTGGAGACCTGCAAGCGGCTTTAGAATCCCAAACTTTTCCCAGCCAGAAGCCTTCAAATGTGACCACGAGATCGAAGGGCAAAGCAAGGTCAAGAGAATTTCAGGGTGGCTTGGACCGCTTGCCATCAAGTACCGGTGCGATTGGAGACTTGGGGAATGTGAGACGGCAAAGTGGCGCTTCGAGTTTCATGCGAGAAGATCCCGATGCTGGAAAAGGGGATGCTGGAGCTTCCTTGCATATCATTGGAGAGAGAGAGCTCAGAGACACTACCATGTTGATGGGTATAGACAGAGAAGATGATGTTGTGCGGAGCGAGATGGTACTGGAGAGAATATGGGCCTGGAAACCTCCAGAGTGAGAGAGACTCGACTCAAGTGTAAGAAGTTGATGACTGACATAGAGCTAGGATTATAGACCCTCGTACGACCCGCGTCTTCATCACGGACAACATTTGCTCCTCAACAACCAATATCAACATCATCACAAAGTCCACTCTCCATGTCTTCCGGGCGGATCAGCCATCCTCAAATTCCCGCTGGCATGTCTTCCCTCTCAAATCGCTCCCCTGCAGCAGTGCCATACCAGTCCGATCCACTCGATCTAACGTAATAGATACTCTCATGATTGCAGATGGAGGTTTGCGTATTGTTACATCTGACGGTCACGATTTGCCCTTAGCCATTCCCCCAATAGCGATCGAAAAGGACGAGCCGCCGACGAAACTCGTGCAGAGTCTCAGTATGCAATTGGAGGAGAATGACTCGATGGCAACGACGTCCCCATCTACCGTCCCCGTTGGCTTGCGAAACCCTGTTCGAGGTCGGTTCACACTGGTCCTTGCGGATGGAGAAGAGATTCGCTTATCAGTCGACTTTGTTTTGAAGAATCGACTGGTTCGTCAGTGCCTTGAATCGCTTGCTTGGGTTCTGGACGCTACGCAGGTCTTTGACCTCAAATGTCGCGTACTGATGGGAGCGCAAGCGCTGAGCGCCCATCTGAGAGGAGACAGCTCAGAGCTCTGGCATGTTTTCGAAGCGGCCGTCTTGGACTTTCTTGGAAGCCGACGTCCGAAGAGCAGCGGATCAAGACGTCGAATGTTCTTGGAAACCTCGTGCTCTTCTTCGGACCCCATCATCCGTCGTTTGGTAGCCAAGCTGGCGAAAAGCAGCGATAAGCCATTACAGCCCGATCGAATCGATAATGAATCATCTGTAAATATCCCCGGGATAATCATCGCCCTCCATCTCGTGGCGCAAGAACAACGCCTTAGGTCGGCAAATCATCGCGACTTCAGTCAAGTAGGGCAGTTTTTGATCCGGCTTACCGCTGCGATCGGACAAAGACATTGGTGGGACTATTGGAAACGCCTGGTACCAAATGGCACTGCACACCTCCAAGGTATTTGCAACTTCAGAGGCACAACTGACACTGACACGTAGACTCCATCTCCCCACGCCCCTTTCCCAGCGTATTTGATTCTCCGCCGGACATCCTTGCCTATCTTTCGCGTCGGCTGACCACTCCACTCAAACCATTTCCCTCGATCCGCAACCTCACCACGACGCATGCTACCGAATTTGGCGTTGTGGAGCCATGTGCTCTGTCAGCTCAGATCATTGCCATATACGAACGTCTCGGGCCCGAGCCAGATGAGATCAACGGATCAGCCTTATCTGCCGGTGCCCGTGCGACGGCTTGCATCCAGTTCATCGTTGATCAGGTTTTGGATCTCGACTGGGTTCTCAGCCTCACGCCCGGCGTATCCTTACCTATTCTGGAGATGATGCGGCTGTGTCAAGCTGCACCTGTCAAAGGCCTGTCAGCCAAAGTGTACAGTTTCATCGGCCGAGCGGACCTGGCTGCTCAAGTTTCGCCGGACTGTGCCGGAAACAATCCCGTACCAGAAGTGAGTCACATTACAGACAACCACACTGATTGGCGCAGGGTCCGGAGGAGATCCCAACCATTCGAGACATCTACAAGAGTGTCAATGAGAGTCTCAAAATCCGGGGACAGAAGTCATCATTGCCCTACGCCCGCTTTGGATCTGACCGTCGACTCCAAGAGGTCGAGAGGATCATGCAAACGACGCGTCTCCGAACCATTGCAGTGCAGGAGCCAAAGAATGCAAGGCAAGTGCTCGTGTCAACTTTAGCTGACCTAGTCAGCGACCAAGAGATCGTCCAATATCACCAGGGCGTCGTCAACACAATTGCCAATCGTACACTGGCCGTGCCGGTTGGTCAAGGTATCTTTGAGTATGGGACTCGGACAGCGGTGATCACAGATGTCTGGGACATTCCCTTGATCGAGCTGTCAATAAAGATTCTTCCTGCCAAGACAACTCTTCGAGCACAGATCAACGCTGAGAACGCAGATTGGCCCTGCTTCCACAATGGCGTATCCGCCGCTCTATCCATCTCGCCCGACTGCCAAGGCGTGGATTCATCATGGATCGTTCTCAATCGGCCTCATAATCTCAATCCGGAACACGGTGGCTTCCTGCTTGGTCTAGGCTTAACTGGTCACCTCAGGTCGCTCATGACTTACCACGCATTCCCTCACCTAGAGCCAAGGCACGACTTTACCAGTGTGGGTCTCTTGCTAGGCCTCTCAGCTTCCTATGCCGGGAGCGAAGATCTACTCCTCACCAAGGTATTATCGTTGCACACACATGCCTTGTTGCCATTGGGGTCTATGGATCTCAACGCTTCTGGGATCATCCAGTCTTCCGCGCTCGTGGGTCTTGGGCTCGTCTACGCTGGACGCAAAAATCTTCGCATGGCCGAAGTTGCACTGTCCGAGATCGGTCGTAGAGATTTACCAGGGGTCGAGGGCTTTGGCGAGCAGCAAGAGGCTTATTCGTTTTCCGCAAGCATGGCATTCGGTCTGATCATGCTCGGTCGTGGTGGACAAGCATCAAGTGAAGTGGATCGGCGCATGTTGTCGCAACTTCAAGGATGTATCACTGGCGATTCCCAGGCTTTAGATGGTCGGAAAAGTGCTATCGACACTACGTTGACGGCCCCAGGTGCCACGCTTGCCCTCGGTCTCATGTATCTCAAAACCGGTCGCCAGGATGTTGCTGACGTGCTGGAGATCCCCAACACTGCGTTTGCGCTCGAGCACGTTCGGCCGGACGCACTCTTGCTTCGCACATTTGCTCGAGCATTGATCATGTGGAACGATATTCAGCCCTCCTTGGCCTGGATTGAGAGTCAACTACCATCCTTCATCAAGCATAGGGATCACAAAAAGACGTCTCAGCTGGAGCTTAACACTGAGCTTGCGTACCTCAATATTGTCTCAGGCGCTTGTCTGGCCATTGGACTCAAATACGCCGGCACAGCCACAGAACTGGCCCACAGCAACCTCATGTTCTTCTTCAGTGTTCTTAGCAAGGCAGCTTCTGGTCAATCCATGACGTACGAGGGTAATATCAGAAGGACAGCGGCTAGGCAAGGTCTCAATATTGTCACTATCGCCCTCAGTGTCGTCATGTCAGGGACTGGAGAGCTCAACGTCCTCCGGAGATTGCGTATCTCACATGGTCAGGAAGGAGCAGGGGTCACCTACGGTACCCATATGGCCATGCACATGGCGTGTGGCATCCTCTTTCTTGGACGAGGTCATTACACTTTGGGTAATTCGAATCTCGCCATTGCTGCCATGGCCATTGCCTTTTTCCCTCGGTTCTCAGCCTCGCCAGGCGATAACAATTCATACCCTCAGGCCTTTCGTCATTTGTGGGCGCTTGCCGTGGAGCCTCGATGTCTCGTTGCAAAGGACGTCAATACGCGTGAGACGGTCTACCTACCAGTCAAGATCCGAATGGATACTGGATCCCGTGCACAGACGCAGAGCCTCATCTCTCCGACTTTGATCGCACCTTTGGACACTATACGGTCTGTTGAGGTAGATTCGCCTCGTTACTGGCCGATCGTGTACGATCTGCAAGATCCGGTGAATAAGGACTCATTGATCAAAACGAGGACCATAAAGGTCAAACGTAAAGCTGGATTTCTGGACTATAATTCTGATTCAAAAGGCAATCGAAGTATTTTCGTCAAGGCTGGGTCGATGACTGGATTTGATCTACATTACGATCTCATTTCACCTGCTGCGCCACATATGATTGAACCGGACGAGGTGCTAGCCTTGATGATTGCTCATTCGGGAGATCCCGTCTTGATCACACTGGCGAAACACTTCTGTGGCGCGACACAGCTCGACGCATTCGTGAGGGCTGTCTTACTCGAATGCGTCAGTCTGGACAAGCCCATAGTCCTGACAGTATATTTGGAACTATTCAACATGCTTACGAATACTTCGCCCGAGGTGTTGAACCAGCTGGCCATGATCAAGTCATTCTACGCAGTGCAGGAGAAGTTTTACGCGATTTCGGCGGGTGACCGAAAGTTCTCGTTGATACGAGCCAGCTTTATCGCTACGCTTGAGCGACGTCTGACAATTTCGGAAGTCGAGGGATCCGAAGAGTATTTCAGACAAGGTGTCTGGCCAGAAGACGGGACTGGTTTGGCAAGATGGATCACGACGCATCGCGTACCGGATTGGCCTCTGCTGGAAGAGCTCAAGACACGGGTCGGACGAGAGGACGGACCAGACGTGGCATTCAGAGTAAGAGTAGTCGCAAATAATTACGCTTCAAGCATCTCGGGTCAGTGGGATATAGTGCGCGTGTGTGGTCGAGGATCGAGATGGACCTCTGAGAGTCTCGCTCAGGCCGTGCAGCTTTGGTCCAGATGAAGATGCATGTAGTCGTCATAGGTCGTACAGGGGTGTCATTAGGTCATCTTTAGACTGCCAGCTTGTCATCCCGTTCTGGCTCTCCGTCATTGACTCGAAGGACTTTGGCAAACTCTGTATAGTTGAATCTGCCTTGACGATCTGTAAACTGCCCGGAGAACAATCTCTCAATCTGTGCGCAGTCAGATCGTCCTACCCACGTTGACCGACTCACCTCCCAATCCTCCATTCTGTCGCCAAGCTCGCCCAACCATTTCCTCATTTCTGATACTTGAACAACACCCTTATCCCCTTCGTCAAAGCACGCAAATGCATCGACGATTTCCTGCTCATGATCGAGTTCAAGCAGATGCTCTCCCATCATCGATAAGAATTGAGTGAAGTTGACTCCGGATCTCGTATCCTCTCGACTGTTAAGGAGATCATTGAGCAATTTAGAAGTCGGGGTCTGGCCTGTGTGGAGAGGTCAACTCCCAGTTGGACGGGACGAAGGGCAGGTCAGGACGACTTGCCAAGGTTTGAAAGCATGATTTTAAGATCGGATTCTGTGACTCTGCCATCTCCATCTTGGTCAATCATGTTGAAGGCCTCCTTGAATTGCTTGACTTGAGACGGTGTAAACATCGTAAAGGCCCCTCCTGATGGTTCTCGTCGATCATGACTGGGTTTCTTGAGAGACGACGAGGCATGGCCTAGACCAAGGGAGCTGGCTTTTGTCGCCTGAGAGCACATATCAGACAGCTCGCAGAGAGATATCGTTGCTCACCATCGCTGTGTGTCCAACGCCTGGTTCGATGGTCCACTATGATAACAGAGGTCGAGCCATTAATCAATCAAGGTATCAAAACCAATGAACGCGTTGAAACACGGGTGGTGGCGAAGTGATTAGTGGCACTCGGACTGATGATGTCTATCTGCATGCAGTGCGCAATGTGTATCATCCCTGGGCTTAGTTCAGAGATGCTCGATCTCTGTATGTATGGATAGCCTTGCTCATTCATGTGTCAATAGGTCGCGGTTGTGACCCCATTCGATCGGCCAGAGGGCGAGCCCAGAAAAAGAAAGGAAGAAACGCAATTGAGGCATATAAAAAAAAAGTGGTAACCTCATAGACCGATGTGGTGATCGAAACCACGATCTCCTGATTACGTGAAAGTCGTAGTCAGACGCCTTACTACAAGACGATCAGCATTAAGTCCTCAAAGAAGACAATGGTGCAACTTACCCACTGGGCCAATCGGTCTCGAGCATTTGGGGAGGAACAACAAACTATATCAACGGTCAAACTCTTTTCGAAATCTACTCTCACGGTAAGCAAAGCTGGTCCTGGAACATTCACGACTGTAGTCTAGCTGGACTATACAATCTCCCACAATGGTATCTTCAGGTGGGATCACTGGACACTATCGAGATACACTACGCCTTTAGGCATTCAGATCGAGGCTGCCTCGGAATTACATTCCGAAACGTACAAAAATGTTAGAATTCTGTCAGACAGCTTGTTTCCGACCTTCACCTCAACATGCCAACACTTGGACCTTCTCTGCTCTTCGCAGCAGGTCTCGCCGTTGGAATCGGAACTGGTAGCTTGATTCCTCGTCGTCAACGCCCAAGTGACGTCCCGCAACTACCTCCACCTCCGCCAGAGCAAGTGGGTGATCGATCCAAATTACCAATTCCAACGCCTGCGGGTCCAGCTATCCTGCAAGGAGGCTTTCCAGGTTAGTCATGCAAAAGAGCGCCTCGTCTCATGGGGGTAGGTCCCGTTCCAGATATCATCAAAAGGACAGCATATACCGCTGCTTATGACCGGAAATTGAGACATCCAGCATGGGTAGGTCCCGAGCTGAAAACGTGCCTGAGCTGATGGTAACAGACTGCTGAACATCTCACTGCGGCGTCGCTAGCCCGCACGCCGCCAAAGAATGCTCCTGGAGCGAAACCTGTCCCGCTTGAAGACGCTAGAGCGGCGGATACACTGCCCGCGCCGAAGGCTGATCGGTCAAAAAGTGTCTTTATGGAGGATGAGGGTATTCCAGAGATTTTCAGGGCCAAGCTGCAGGATTGTGAGCTGATCGAAGACGAGCTCAATAATCATGCTGAATTCTGAACAGACTTGAGAAGTGGATATGATCGTGGACATATGTATGTTTCCCGTGTGAAGGCTCTCTGACATATAGGGTGCCTGCCGCGGACGCCAAAATTTCTCAGAAAGCCATGGATGAGACTTTCTACCTGTCCAACATTGCTCCTCAGGTTGGGGATGGTTTCAACAGGCATTGTGAGTGGTCCCGGTAGATCGAGGCTCAAGCTGTAGACTGGGCATACCTTGAAGACTTTTGTCGACGCCTGACGTCAAATTTTGAAGATGTCTACGTCTTCACGTAAGTTTTATCGCCAGGAAAAGCAATTGATTTCAGTGTTCCCCTTTACCTTCCGACTCGACATCCTGACGGCAAATACCGAGTCACGTACGAAGTCATTGGCGAGCCGCCTTCCATCGCCGTCCCCACACACTTCGCCAAGGTCATACTTGCGTCCCGTCCCGACTTCTCGTATCCCCAGAAGCCCTCATCGTCAGACAAGGCCATTACATCCCCCAACACGATCAAAGAGCTAGCCATGGGGGCATTCATTTTGCCTAACAAGGAGATCCCTGACGAAACGGATCTTCGAACTTTTATAGCACCTGTCCAAGCTGTCGAACGCGCTGCGGGTCTGCAACTGTTCAACGACGATCTCAAGGGTAAATCGAGGCAGCTATGCGCGGTAACTCAATGTCAAGTCATTGTCAAACGGTTCGACGATACACGAAAGCAGATCAATGGAGGAGGCAGACGCTAGATAGTGATCATGACAAGAAACGCCTTGGATGACCATTCACAATGATACAGCACATGCATTTCCCAATTCAAGAAGGTTGGGCGGATCCGGGCATCGCGGGGGTAGTGGCAGAACTGGTGACTGCCGATTTTGGCACGGTCCTTATCTGAAATGTACACTGAGGTAGACCCGACGTCTCTGCGGTGACCGTAGCTGGCATGCCTAATCGCGCAAGAGCTCCCTGTATGAGGGCCTGGGGAAACAATAGGTGCTGTGAAAGAGTCAGGTATGCTGTCGTGACGATTTCGCTTGCCTGTTTGGCCGCTTCGAGATCAGCTGCCGGGCCACGATGACTGGACAGGGGAACCAGCGGAGGGAAAGCATGTGACTGGAGAACAAATACGCCCTGAATATCTGTCAGGACCAGCGTAGAGCGGAGAGTGGCTGAAAGACTCACACGATGATTTGTCCGTAGATTGTCTATCTGCTTCGCGTAGACGAAAAGGAATAGATCTTTGCAGATGAATTTGATGATGTCGAGATGTGATGGCAGCGGGGGTCGAGCAAGTGTTAGTCTATAGAGTCAGCATATCCTATACAGTAGATTCTTACTTTTCCGCAACGTATCCTCCCACCATTAACCCCATCCGCTCGACCTTCTTGGCCAATTCAACATCCAACAACCTCTTCTCCTCCTCCGGGGCTTTACCCTTCCCATTATCCCTCGGTATTAAACCTTCAGCCCTGAGCTCATCCTCCTCTCTCCGCCTTTTCCTGATAACATGCAGCGTTGATTCTTCGAGACATCTCAGTATTTCAGGAACGAGGTAGGCGGGGAGTTGGGAGTCTATCAAGGTAGGAGGAGGTGAAGCGAGAGCGTGAACGGCGGCTGGCACTGTTGGCGCAACCAGCTGCGTATGTGTCGTTGAGCTCGTCGATGGTCTTCCCGACATCGTGCCTGCTATAGTGTATGTCGTATGAAGGTATGACAGCAGAACTAACTATTCGATGAAATGTGACTGCAGCCATTTGCAAGTACCTTGCCACGTGACATCATTCACGCGCGGCCCGCGGTCCATATGTAACCTTTGTCTCCCTCTGACCCATCTCTTGTACACTCACTCTTCCCTCGACCCTCGACCATCGCGAGATGGACGCTCAGGAAGCTCCATATCAAGATCCATGGAGTGGGCCACCATGGAACCCTGGAATTTCTCCAGCATCCAGCTCGCCCTGGGGTACGAACCAACCTCTTCCGAGAGACCCACGATTACCAGCATTTACCACTCTGCCGATCCCGACTGAGCCGTCACACCCACATCGTATCCTACACGATCTCATCAATTACTCTCATTACTCTCGTCACGGTCGCTTCACATCCACCGCCCACGCTACTGTTCTACGGCAGTTGTTTCAGACCGTCTGGCGCAAACCGGAATGGGTACCCTTCTTTGATATGGCACCTGAAGATGCAGCTGGAATGCCGGGCAGTAAGAGCATGTCCGATTGGTTATGGCTTGGCGAGGATGGTCTGGAGAGAGGCTGGAAGCTGAGTGAGGCTCAATCGAAGGTGGAGAAGACTAGTCCACCCTCTCGTGGCAAGAGCTGTGGCAAGATACTGCATCGATTCGATAGGACTTATTCGTGCAAGTGAGTCACGGTTTGCGGATGTCGATCCATGAGCTGATGGGCGAACAGGACTTGCGCAGCCGACGCTTCGTGTGTCTTATGCGTCGACTGCTTCAGCGCATCTGATCACGAGGGACACGAGATTCTTTTCGGACAGTCATTCTCCTTTGCAGCCGCCTGTGATTGTGGCGATTCGAGTGCTTGGCTCGAGGGTGCCAACAACGGCTGCGAGGATCACCCTCCCCTTCCACCTGACGAAGAAGCTATAGACCCTCCTCTTGGCTTCATCACCGCTGCAAAAGTTCCGGCTGCGCTTCTTAGTGACCTCTACACGACCATTGTTATCTGCCTCGAATTCATCATCAACACCATGCAGCATTCACCTCTCCCTTCCACCTATTCCGATCTCCCAAAGGATCTGAAGGAAATGATGTCGAGCTCCAGCAATTTCCCAACTGGAGAGCCTATTGATCGTCGTTCAGCAGGACCTTGGAGTGTTATCTTGTGGGCCGATGAAAAACACGTTATGAAGGAAGTCACGCGGCAGATTCGAGATGCCCTCGGCCTACCCTGGAACGCGGCTTCGTACATGGCTAGAGAAGCCGATACGTATGGACGAAAATGCGTTCTTGTCACTCCCAACGCTCTTCTCGCCTTTCACACCGCATCAATGTTTCAGCAAATCGACCTAGGTGTCACCCTTCGGCTGGCCGGCGACACATTCAAAGAAGAAGTCGTCAAGGTCATCATTGGGTGGCTTTCCGACATGTGTTGCGCTACCATCGCTGGTGACCCAAACTTGTTCAGGCGTCTTGTAGCTCGAGCATTCGCAGAACCGCGCTTGAGCAAAGACCAACATCGCGGTGCACCTCTTGCTCCTGACCTTCAGGATCTCCTTGTCACGCCGGACCTGTGCCGTTTGCCGCGTCGGGAGCACGTATTCGGGAATGAGCCGACCCGTTTAGACTGGATGATGCGCCTTGACGTGAGGCTGTGGCGGCGAGCCAAGTGGGACATGCGACAGATCTATTCGGCCATTTATGGAACTGACCGGCACGGCAAAAGGCAATTGGCGTGTCGTTTCGGTGCTAACTACGTCGCCATGTTCGAGCACTACCTGTTTCATGATCGAGAGCTGGACACCAACCTGATCTTCAGTATCGCTTACATGGTCTTCGGACACGCTATAGCTGCCGCGAACGCCTCTGTTCACGTCGGTTTGTTCGAGACGGTATTGGATGTCGCCGAGTCTTGGTACAGCGGAAACGGCAAATCTCTGATCCTGCCCGCATCTTTCGAGGTACCGCGACTTGATACCACTACTCCTGCCTTCCGAGGCAAGAAGGCCATGACCATCTTTGGCCATGTTCGAATTCTCTTTCGACATCCTCTCACGCAAATGGTGATAGTCGCCAGTCCCTTCATGACCGATCGAGTCTTCACTCTCCTGCACCTCTTTGTCGGACTCCAGCCACAGCACCGGGTATTGGACGAACACGTGGAGTATGAAGTCGAGTGGCCCAGATCTTTTGCGATCCTTGCAGAGCTATCGAAATGCTGTCGTGAATTTGGCGAATGCTTCAGGCACGCAGAAGTGGACGTCACCCTAGCAACCATTCACCGAGCCATCAAAACGATCCGTAGTGATATGCTCCTTCTTACTGATAGGCTCGATCCAGAGATATGGACACCACCCGTGGCTCACAGATTGATCGGCGTTCTCGACGCTGGTACGCAATTCGATGTCATCGACATCAACGTTGCAACCATCAAGGCTTTTACTTTCCACCACTATTTCCACCTCGCCATTGCTGAGATGATCAAGTCATTGATGTTCGCTATAGCTTCTGACGGCGGCTTGGCAAACGGTGTATCGTTCCCGGACATCTTCAAACGCGCACTGCAGATTCCGGGCGCCGGAGACAGTGAAAAGATCAAGCTTCTCATCCTCGAATGGCCGCTACAAAGTGAGTCGTCTCTTGTAACGCAAGGCTCACTCTGCAGTGCACGTCGTCCTTTCTCAGATTCGTGCAGACATGTGGAAGAAGAACGGCGTCGCCATGCGCGGTCAATATCACCACTATCGCGAGATGAACGTCAGAGAAGCTACTGTGGATCAGGATTTCTTCCTCCTGCAATTCTGCCTCTGTATCTTGGACCCTTACAAATTTTTCGTCGCAGTCATTGACCGCTTCGGACTAGTACCCTGGTTCCGTGACCCCATTACACAGGCTCGTCATTGGAACGAAAGCGAGATGGATCCCAAGCAAGTCATCGCCATCATGGAGGACTTTGTACTCCTCGTCATTCACATCGTCACAGAGACTACCTCGGTCTGTCAATGGGATCAGACACGGGTAACGCGCAAGCACATCATTCACCAACTCGCGCTTGGCAAGCTCAGCTATGCTGAGCTGCTGAAAAAGCTTCCTGAGCGCTGCGCAGAGCGACGAAGTATCCTGAACGTGCTTCGCTCAGTGTCCGACTTTCATCGACCGACTATGACGGCCAACGGTGCTTACACGCTCAAGGAAGAATGCTATGCCGAGGTCGACCCCTACTGGCGTCACTACACCCGCAACGAGCAGCGCACAGCCACAGCGAAATTGGTTGAGCGAGCGAAGAAGTCTGATCAGACCACCGAGCCACTTCTCATGCCACTTCCCCTCGAGTTTCCCCCACCTGGCCAGCCTATGTCTAATCTCGGCGCTTTTCTCAGCAATAACGCGGGGACTGACATCGTTTATTGGGTCGTCGCACACTGCATGTACATGGCAGATCAAACCAACTGGCCGGGTCTGGAGGCCGCGAAGAATGAAGCTCCTCAGCTCGACAACCTTCTGGACCTTGCCTTGCACCTTTCCATGATCATTATATCAGTGGCGCCGAAAGAGTTTGCAGAAAGGTCTGTTCATATCCAACCAAAAAGTCAGTCAATGAGCTTGTTCCAGAAGTTCTGGTTCATGCAGACGAGCGAGGTTTTCAAAGCGTTTAGACCGAAACTCGACTACGTACTCAAGGCCATCGTTGAACGCCTTCCCGAGACATACACCGCCGAGTACCGTGAATCTCTCGAGGCGAGCAAGCTCGTTCAGGATCCGGAAGAGAGCAAAGCTCAGGTTCGTGCTGCTGCTGCTGCTCGTCAGAAGGCTATCATGGCCGAATTTGCCAAGAAACAAGCGGACTTTGCTTCCCTCATGGAGGAAGACGACGACGAGGAAGACATAATGGACGAGGTCAAGGAAGAGGAGGAGTCCTATGGTCAGTGCATCGTCTGCCAAGATGATGTCACGCATCAGCGTCCTGGAGGTATGCTCGCGCTAATGCAGCCGAGCCGGGTTCTCCGGGACGTCTTCCACGATCGCGATTGGCTCGAAGAGTCTCTCGCCACGCCGGTCTGCCTGGACAATGCGACTCGACATACTCGGTTCGGGCTGGACAGTACCGGCGAACCGATAGAGACTGACGGATACCCATCAACTCACTATCGATTTGGCGCCTACATTTCGGCCTGCAATCACGTCATGCACGAGACGTGTATCGGGACTTACTTTGAGGCTACTAGATGGCGGCACACTCAGCAAGTCGGCCGGCATCATCCTGAAAATGCCGTTCGAATGGAGTATATGTGTCCCTTGTGCAAATCCCTTGGCAATATTCTTATACCCCTCGATACGACGCAGACGCCTTTTAAATCCGCGTTCAACCGTCAAGGCAAGCTCCCCACGCTATCGGAGAAAATTCGCAGCGTCTCTGAGGAGGGGCTGATCCGGGTGTCCGATTCTGCTCGTATTTGGGACCACCACATCGAGACTGGAGAATTGACGCCTTGGTTTACGGATTGCAACTTCTCGCTCAATACCTTGGATCCCGTTCATCGGCGTCAGGTCATGCGACCTATCTCGAGAATGATCGAGCGAATGCGGAATCTGCTCAGACCTCTCTCAGACCAATCTACACGAATCCGAGGCAAAAAGTCAAGCATGTACCTTCCAGACGATGTTGTGGCATACACAATTGCCATCTCTGAGATCACCCAACGAGGTCTCGCTCGAGCGGAAGGCGCACTCAGTGTAGCTGAGCAGGTGCCCGACATGAGCATGAAGCTCATCAAGAAACTCGTCGGCGTGCTACAACTTGAACTGGATCTTTTCTTTGGGCCGAATTATGATCGCACAGCTCTCCGAGTCGGAATCTTTGCGCGTTTCTTGCCTGATTGGTACCGAGCAAGTACCCTTCCTTCACCTCTTCTTCTCCGCAATCCCCTCGGAATGGTTGTCGAGACTGCTGCCATAGCCCCCGATCTCCTCCATCCGGTGATCGTCATGGCTTATTATGCGAATCTCACACGAGTTATGCTCGGTCTCTCGATCTACGCCCGACGTGTCCTTGTTCCCAAAACGGATCCTCAGCCTCGAACGCCTGCTCCCGAGGAGCCAGAGCGAGAGGACGCCATGTCAATCTTTGCCGACTTCCGGAACATCATGCACGGCGTCTTCCGCAGTACTGGTCCGTTCAACGACAGCGAAGCGGTGCTGTCACTCTTCACCGACGAGATGCTGGCCAAGCTGCTATACGCTCATACCCTACCTTTCCTCCGCAGGGCCGCCATCATCTACTATTCTGTCACCGGCACCTACCCTGATCCACATGGTGCCGATAGCCTCACAAACGCATGCGAGTACAACCGGCTCATGGCACTCCTTTGCATTTCGCATCCCAAAGACACGCTCCCAAAGCCCAATTCGACCGAAGCGCCCATCGTATCGCGCTGGCTTACTCAGTGGTCCATGCAGGGTCGATATGTACCTCCCCTCGAATTCCCAGGCACCTACGAACTGTATCGACTTCCAGTCAATTGGGAGCGGATGATTCTACTGTTCACTGATCTCAGGTGTGAGAAGTGCAACACTAAACCGAGCTTCCCAGCGGTCTGTCTCTTTTGCGGCGCTTTTGTCTGTCTTGGCGGAGACTGCTGTGCGGAGGGTGAGCAGGGAGAGTGTAATCTTCATATGAGAGAGTGAGTCATCAACCGTGCGTACCCGTCATCTGATCACGCATCAACAGGTGCGGAGCCGCCGTGGGCATGTTTGTCGACATCAAGCGATGGGTCATTTTGTACCTCTACGCGGGCTCTGGATGCTTCCAAGCGATGCCATATCTTGATTCTCATGGCGAACTTGATCCATCCCTGAGGTGAGTTGGTCCGGGGGCAAACACCATTATGGTCGCTAATCTTGGTGACGTAGACGTGGACATCGACAGAGCATACACGTAGGGCGCTGGGATGAGTTACGAAGAGCGACTTGGCTGCAGCATACCATACCTCATTTGACGGCTAGAAGATTGGAATTGACGAATGATCAAGGCGGTTGGACTTGTCTCTAGGAGACGGGACCGATCAACATGTTGTAATGGTTTCGAGGTTACTTGTTTGGACTGAAGGAGAAGTTTCCTTAGAACGTTGGCCGGCTCAAGGCATATACACCAGATATAAGAGCATGAGGATGATTTTCGCATTATGACAGGGTAGCATGCAATATGAGCACAAGTGCATCTTCATAGAGCGGAGATCGACTGTTTACCGAAGTGCAGCTGAAATACCAGGTGCGCATTGAGATATTTTGATCCATACAACTCTTCTCCTTGGGCCTGCAATGTCATCATGGACTTCCTCGCTGGACCTTCGAAGAGGTCCGAGGGATCGACAGGCGGTCCAGTCACATATAGGTCAGCTCATCGTAGCCTCACAACGCTGACCGGGCTAGACATCTGCTCAATCACCAATCAATGACAGTATCGTGAGTACTCAGCCAGACCAGGATGGACGGAGGCTTAGCGCTTCCGCAGGAACCCTCTGAGGGTCATTGCTCACTGTGACATCGATGCTGCTTACGCTCGTAAGTCCCTAGACGGCCTGGGCGCGTTTGCAGAGAAGCTCATTCAATCAGAGTTCGAACAGGTCCGGCTAGGTCTTCCAGATGATATACCGTTGATATGTGCACAATGGCAGTCGATAATTGCTGTCAACTACCCGGCCAGGAAGTATGGTATAAAGAGGTGCGTTCGTGTAGCTTCCATCGACTGGTAACACTCACGCATTCTTGAATCAGATTCAACACAATCGACGAAGCAAAGAAGATGTGTCCTCATTTACATGTACAACACGTCGCAACGTATCGGAATGGAGAGGCCGAAGCGGGTTACTGGGGCGAAGCGGACCCGAGGACCCACAAAGTTAGCTTGGACCCATATCGACGAGAGTCGCTCAAAATTCTTGCCATATTCAAGGAGATGATTCCCAAGGGCGAGATAGGTACGCCATTCACAAATCAAGTTGATTTTGGCGACTGAGCTCCAGTCTGCAGAAAAAGCGTCAATTGATGAAGCGTTCCTCGACCTATCGCTGATGGTCGCTGAACGTCTACTGGACCGATTCCCTCACCTCAAGAACGTACCTGAGGATGCGCCAAGCGGTCTCGATTCACCTCTGCCGCCGCCACCGCCGATTGACTGGACGAACGCAGGGAATGTCTTCCCTATCCATGGCGAGGGTGAAAAAGGCGCCGAAGATGGGGCACTAGCAGCTGATAAGAGTTGTGAGAGGCCTGACTGGGAGGACTGGGCGCTGTGCGTCGGTGCAGACTTGATGGGAGAGCTCCGCTCGGAGGTGCATAAGAGACTACATTACACTTGCTCAGCTGTAGGTGGAGCTCTAAAATTTTGATGCTGACAATATCAGGGAATAGCACATAACAAGGCCATGGCGAAGGTTGTTAGCGTCCCTGAGATTGGGCTGACCTTTACAGCTATGTTCAGCGTGGAAGAAGCCAAATAACCAGACTGTGCTCCGTGCCGCAGCGACTCCCGCTTTCCTTCGAGATATGGACTTCACAGATGTGAGTACGGATCGAATGCCGTGTCTGACACAGTCAAGATACGTTTTCTGGGTGGCAAGCTTGGCAGTGCAATGGCTACAGAGTTTGGTGCCAAAACTGTCGGCGACATGCTGTGCGTTCTCCCTTCGTCAGGGAGCTGGTGATGCTGAAGGGTCTCAGAACGGTCCCGCTAGAGGATATGCAGAAACGATTTGGTGAAGAGAGTATATGGGTGTACAATATTCTCAGAGGCATCGACCATTCTGAGGGTGAATTACCGTTTGATCTCTTGTTTGACTGACGGTCGCAGTCACGGCACGGGTCGCTACGAAGTCAATGCTGGCTTCCAAAAATGTTCGGCCCAGTGTCACCACCCCAGAGCAAGGCCATCACTGGCTTCAAGTTTTGGCGGGCGAACTGAATGTACGACTGCGGGATGCAAGGGACATTTCTCCGGGCCTCTGGCCAAAGACCCTTGTCCTGTCGCATCGCACAGGTGAGAGATACAAGAGGTTCTCGATCTCACACATCTCAAGGCATCGAGGCTTCAAAATCACGACAAACTGCATTCCCCTTCACCCGCAACCTTTCCACAGAATATATCCTCAAATATGCTCGTAAGCTTTGGGATGAGGTTACACAGCCTATGAATAAGGGCAACATGAAGCTCAACAATGTCAGTCATGCTTACTGTCGATGTCTTTGACGATATATAGATTGCTCTTGCATTTTCCGGCCTCGAAAGATTGGAGGATGGTCAAAAGGGGATCGAGAATTTCTTCAATCCCAATAACAACGCCAAAGCAGCCACCGCGACAGCTACGGGGGCCACAGTCAAGCGATCCACTTCACCTACATCTCGAGGCGTTCACGTACCGACTGAACCTTCCCCAAAAAAGCCAAGATTACCTACACTTCACACTGGCAAACGAAAAACCGCACTCGATTCGTTTCTCGCCCGGCCGACTGATCCAGATGCAAGTCCGTCGATAAACAGTGGGTTCAAGCACGATAATGCGAGAAAGCCAGAAGATATCATCGAGATCGTCGATGACTCGATAGATTTACCTGACAACGGATGGAAATGTCCGCGTTGCAAAACAGTCATCAAGGGAGAGGATTCGGGGAATCTGAAGGAGCAGATTCAAGAGCATGAGGACTACCATTTCGCTCTCGAACTTCAAAACGGGCCTAGTCCTGCTCGTCTTCCCAAGCCTTCGAAGACCGGGAGTAAGTCGAGGCCAGAAGGGATCAAGCGCTTCTTCGAACCAAAGTCGAAATCGTAGACTCTTGTTGTATCAGTCATGTTGTACAGATTAGCCTGTAGCTATTATTGCCTGCATGGAACATTTGCTTCAAAAAGAGGTCAGGAAGACATGCGATACATGCGTCGCGAGATAGTTGCCCAGGGCCACTATGATACTAGATAGAGTGGATCGACGTATTTCACCAACGAATAGAGTGTACGAGAATCACGAAACAGATCACGTCTTCCAGCTGGGCGACGCGTTATAGCCCGACCCTCCAGCTCCCCATCCATTCCTCTGCCGCGATCCCTGTGCATTCCCGTTCGGGGCTTTGCCGTTCGCACTTGGCGAAGCGGGACTATATGCCGGAGACGCGGGAGAATAGGCCGGAGAAGTGGGACTGTAAGCTGGACTTGCCGGGGAGTACGTGGGACTCGTGGGAGAGAATGCCGGACTCGCAGGTGAGTAAGTGGGACTCGTAGGTGAATACTTTGGCGAGGTAGCTTGGAACGGCGCTGGACTCGTCGGGCTGTAGACCGGACTCGTGGGTGAGAAGGCAGGACTCGCAGGCGAATACCGTGGAGAAGTTGGACTGTATTGTGGTGACGTGGGACTGTATTGCGGCGACGTCGCACCTGCCAAAGGCGATGTAGGACTGTACGCTGGAGATGCCGGAGAGTAAGGTGACGCTCGAGATCGCGAAGCAGCACCATTTGCTGGCGAAGTTGGAGAATACGTTGGTGATGCAGGGGAGAATGACGGTGAAGTGGGTGAGAACTGGGGCGACGAAGGCGAATACTGAGGAGAGGATGGAGAATAGGCTGGACTGGTTGCCCCATATCCACCTCTGGGAACCCAAGGCGACGCAGCGCCTGCACCCTGGAACGGCGACGTTGGAGAGTATGCGGGAGAGGTGACTGCAAATGGCGAAGTTGGAGAATACCCTGCAGGAGAAGAAGGAGAGTATCCCGCTCCAGGTGACATGCCACCTTGCATCGGCGATGTTCCGTATCCCATATACGCAAAGTTTCCGCCTTCCTCGTTGTTCGACGTCTGAATGGGCGAGAAGGCCGCAGACTCGACTCGTCCATCCTGGCCAGTCCACATTGGCGAAAAATTATCATACGGCGTCATGGCTCCTCCAGGCGTCATACCACCGATGAGACCCGCTGCCAACATATTTTGCACGGGTAGACGATGATCCACGATGACGTCCTTGAGCATGTTCATATCGAGTGAAACATCGAAGGCTCCCGTTCCCATGGGAGCCATCTGTCCCAAAAGGACATTCTCAGCTACTCCTCGACAGTCATCCACATCTCCGACTGCCGCTGCTTCAAGCAAGATCTCGACTGTCTCCTCAAAGGAGCAACGGGATAGCGCTCCAGCATCCGTCCGGTTGATACCGTGACGAGTGATCGACATGAGCTGACCCTTGTTACACATGAGGTCACATAAGAGTGCCAAATGTCGGTAGTTGACCGAGGATCCACCCATCTCGATAACACCGTTCAGCTCCTTAAATAGAGCATTTCGACCAGCTTCAATACCCAGCGTCTGGAAACACTCATAACAGTTGTTCGAGTAGGTTCGAACAGCATCGACACCATCCACAGCGAGTACGGCTTTGAGATTGATTCCATCGGTTTCGAGGAACCACTCCTTGGCTTGATCATATTCGCCCTGCTGGGACAGGACAACCTTTTTGCCTTCAGAAATGAAGACTCGTTGAATCCCATCGATACCACCAAGTTCGACAGAGTCGAGCAGAGTCCCTTCGATCCGTCTCAAAAACATGTCCTCGTCGCTGGAAACCTCCTCGTCCTTGTTCTCGGACACGACTCGGATACGAATGACCAGCTTTTCCGCGTTATCTTCAGAGTGGATCACAAAGACGTCTTTGCCGACAGTCTCGGCAATGGCGTTGACGACTTGAGACATTTCGTAGCCTCCCTCAAGTACCTTCGCTCGGTCCAGTTCAAGACGCAAGAGCCATGGGGAATGGAGCTCGAGCCGAATGTCTTCGTCGGGAATGGCGAAGAAGGCGTCGACAAAGTCTTTGTCCTCTTCAATGTCCGTCGAGTCGAGCTTGGGATCGTAAAAGATCTCTACGGACGCCGTAATATCTCGGAGACGAGTATACGTGAGCTTTCGAGAGATTTGATGCGCGTCCTCTTCAGTGCGGGAATACTCTGGATGAAGATATACGTTCAACGCCGGAGTTCGAATATTGACGGCGACGTTGATAATCTCCTTCAGACGGGGCACACCACCAGTAACCGATTTACTCGCAACACCAGCATAATGGAATGTGTTGAGTGTCATCTGAGTTGCCGGTTCTCCGATCGACTGCGCCGCAAGCGTGCCAACCATCTCGGCCGGGTCGCAAACCGCGCGATTAAAAGTCTGCTCGATTTCTCCAACGACCCAGTCAAAGGCATTTCGGGTCAAATGGTCTTTCTCCAGGATACGTCTTGTAGCCAGACGAGATCGAAGGAGAATATTGAAGAGGAGTGTCGCCTCGTATTGCGTGCGCAGACTGAGAGGATCATCACCTCTCACTACGACCAGCCTGGAGGCAAGCGCAGAACGCTGTTCAATCAAGTAGGCCGGATCGAGATCGCTAGGGACACGCTTGTCAATCTTGAAGACTTGTTGTGCATTTTGAATGATACGCTGGATATTCGCGGGCAAGGCATGAGATGGGTTGCCATCAGGGAAGATTTCGTCACGGAGCATGGTTCTGTCGAGGAGCAACTGCTCATACTCGGCGTCCAGCAGCTTCTGCAACGAAGCAGAGGAGGAATCGATGCCGGCTTGTAGTGTTCCCGGTGCGAAACCACCACTCGCGCCAATGACATCGATCCTGTACTCTTGCTCGAATCGACGATGCGAGAGACGCATGATGTCGAGAGCCTAGAGACGGTAAGAAAGGTTCGGGTAAAGGATACATTTGGCTCACCTGTCGTTCCATAGCGGCACCGTCCATTCCATCTTCACCGTACAAGAACTGGATAACGTCTCCGTTTGAGTTTCGGACTGTCCCATCGTATCCGACCTTTAGATCCTCCATGGCTTTAACCAATCGGCGTTGAATGTATCCCGTCTCTGCGGTCTTTACTGCAGTGTCAATCAATCCTTCACGACCTCCCATGGCGTGGAACCAGAATTCCTGCGGTGTCAAGCCTCGCAGATACGAGTTCTCAACGAAGCCTCTGGATTCCGGACCATAGTCGTCTTTTGAAAAGTGAGGCAGTGTACGGTGTTTGAAACCGAAATTGATTCGCTTTCCTTCGACGAACTGTTGTCCCACCACACCAGTCATCTGGGAAATGTTGATAAAAGATCCCTTCGCACCAGAGACGACCATTTGTTTGACATTGTTATCCGCTTTGAGATTATCCTGGGCAGTTTTACCCGTCCAATCACGAGCCTTGTTCAGCTCGTTGGCGATGGAAGCCTCCAATGTCTCTCTGATCGTCATTCCTGGCTGAGGTTTCATTCCATTGAGTTCAGCACGCTCGATCAACTTCTGTACCGCCTCCTTGGCCTGCACCATTCGATTTGTGATGGCGGCCATGGTAGCTTTGTCGACAATCGTGTCACCGATTCCGACACTGAATCCGTAATGAAGAAGCCAGAAGTTGACCACACGTTGAACAGCGGAAAAGAAGTCTCGAGCGGCAATGTGTCCGAACTGTCGGAAAATAACGTGAACCAGACCATTGTTTGCACTACCCGCAAGGTTCTTCACGATGGTACCGTGGATGACCTCTCCATCATCGATCAAGACATTCTCGTCCGTCACATCGATCGGTGAAGGCTTCTCATTATTTTTGAAGACGATATTGACACCCTTGGGTATACACATCGACAGCAACTGCTTTCCTGTCCACATCGGTGTTGGCTTGAGAATCGCAGGCTGTGGTATTGTACCGTCCCAACCGGGTAACCAGAGGAGAATGTTCTGAACCGTCTTCCAATCGCAGAAATTGTCACGCAGGGTGAATTTACGAATACCGCACAGAGTGTCTTGGACGATACCCATGACGGGTTTGTTGGCTTGTGGTGAAATGATCTTTGAGGGATCAGTGTCGTCGTTGGCTTATGAACTTACCTGACGCGGGACCCAAGCGATCTGACTGAGCTCTGCACGCGTTTCCTCGCTCTGAGGTACGCTGTTCACGTGTCAACGATCGACTCGTTGCGACAGCTGTGACGACATACTGCAAGTTCATTTCATCACCGTCAAAGTCAGCGTTGTAAGGTGAAGTGACGGAGAGGTTGAGACGGAAGGCTGCACGAGTCAGCACACGCGTGAGCTTTCGTACACCCACTGGAGTAATTCATGAGCTTTATTCGATGACTCATCATTGACATTTTGTGCAATGATGGTTGTCGGTTGAACAGAACATAGCTGCAAAGGATGAGCTTTCGCATACCTGGAGGCCTTTGCGACTCACTCTCCGTCTTTCAAATGTCTCTCCACTATCCAGCCAAACTGCAGACTGATCGGCTCATTGGACTTTCGGTATTTCAAGTCTATCCTTTCTCCGGTATCCTTCACGTAGTATCGAGCCCCAGGATACGTCGCCGGGCCATTTTGGACCAATTGCTGGAGGTATCCGATATTGTACGGTGTGACTGAGCAATATCAGTATCATCATTGACTGGTCAGGCGTCAAAGATTGTCGACTGACCTCTTTCCGGATAGGTCAAAGTCATCGCAACGCTCTTGGGCACTCCAACTTGATCAAGCTGCAGGTTTGGGTCTCCAGTGATAACGGTTCGAGCTGAAAAGTCTACACGTTTTCCCATCAAGTTGCCTCTCAACCGCCCCTCCTTGCCCTTCAGTCTCGCTCGAATAGCTTTGACCGGTCGACCAGACTTTTGAGTGTCCTGTGGGAGTCCAGCAATGTCGTTGTCCATATAAGTGGCAACATGATACTGGAGCAGGTCAAAGTGTTCGCTGATGACGGATTGGGGCACTCCTTCCCCTTCTAGACGTCGTACAGAGGCACTGGATTTGAGTATCTGAGACAGCTTGTATGTCAGATCATCCTCAGACCGCATGGCGCCTCCATCCACAGAGATGGAAGGTCGAACCGCGGCGGGAGGAACAGGCAGGACAGTCAAGATCATCCAATCCGGACGAGCGTATTCGGCATTGAGACCCATGATCTGAAGATCCTCCGCGGGAATCTTTTGCAACAGCTTGTGAATCTCCGCTGGAGTGACAATCTTCTTTTCCGGCTCGCTGGACTCCTGCTGCGTAGGGGGTCAATGACGACTGACGAGACTACAGACTGGACTCGCCTCTTCCTTCTCCGATGCCTGTTGTTTTGACACAGCGAACAGCTTCAAACCTTCCTTCCTCCACATGGGTTGCTCATGACCACAACCTCCGTGTCCTTTGACTGTACTAGGACCTGCTTGCTCCTCATCAAGCGGATTCCCGTTCTCATCCTCCAACACGTCTGGCTCGCAGATACGCTTCTTTGAAGCCAATGGCCAGATAGCCTTAAGACGATGTTGCGCTTTGACTCTTCGGACAATCGAAGCAACCAAAGGATCGCGCTGCAGCGAGTTCAACCTCTGGCTCTCACCAGAAGTTTAGACTCAACACCCACCAGGTCAACTCTCAATTTTCCACAGTCAGAACAGATGCACTCCAATATCTTCTTCACTTTGACCATGAAGCCAGCGTGAAAGACAGGATGAGCCAGTTCAATGTGACCGAAATGACCTGGACATTCTGCCATGCCCTCGAGACAAGTCTGACACTTAAAGTTTCGGTCGATGGCTAGACAATTGCGCGTAAGCGAATCACAAGCAGGGCTAACGCCAGTCAAGGGACATACTGCCCATCTTGGGATCCATCAGGCCCCCGACTTTCTGCCTGCCAGTTTCGTCCATGACCTCAGGATGCTCGATCTTGGCTACGGAGAAGGCTTTCTAAAATGAGTGTCAGCCAGTGTCCGAAAAGACATGAACACTGGATGAACGGGAAGATCCTCGATTTCTAGCACTCGACCCGACCGTGCGAAATCCACCTGTCGTTTGCATGCATGGTAACGGTTGAGAGGGAGATAGCACTCACAATCTCCTCTGGACTCATCACTCCAAATTGGATCTCCCTGATTTGCCTAACCGGCGCAGAGGAGTAAGGAAATGTGATTGTCATTTTGAGGCGATTGACGAGCGAGTCGTACGATCCCTGAGCAGCTTTAAACCAAGTCCGGAACGATCTCCTCCTTGAATCCGATGCCCGTTCCTAATCTTCTCTTACACGAAGTGTCTGACACTTCTGATTACACGTAAAATACACGACTGAATCCAACTCCAAATGAATGGGATGGGTGGTCAGTGGACGGCGGTTAAGCGCGTCGATTCGAGCCTGACAAGTGGGATTCCCTCTAAACGGCGAATGAGACTTTGATTTCCCAGACGTCTTCCTTCTAGATCCTTGTGCTGTGAATATGCAAAAATTCCCGTACTCCAGAATGTATCGAGTCGTAAGAAGAGTATGAGAGGGTTGAGAAGGAAAGGGATACCGGAGGAGTCTGAACGGATGATTGGATCTGCAAAGCAATGACTGCCTCGTCGCGACCAACTCGATAGTCCACTCGATCGTCCCTTCTCGTCGATTTTTTTTCTCCGCGTCCACTTGCGTTTTGCTCACTCTCGGATAGAGAGGAGAATGATTCTTGGCCCCCGTGTACCAGTCGCTGCTCCTCCAACCTGGAGTGATTAGAGAGAGACAGTGATAGGAATGGGCCCTCCGAATAAAGAGAGGAACAGACAGAGGAGGTGGTGGTGAGCAGCCAGGCGGGGGGAAAACAATGGCTCGAGTGGCGATTTCTATAACTCCGAAATTCCGACTGTGTGGCACTTGCGTATATGCGGATCCCGGGGTCGATCTGACACACTTGCATCATTGTCTGTGGGTTCATACCATTAGTCACTGTATAGATCAACATTCTCGTGCGAACATCAAGTGTCAGCTACCTGAAGATAAGGATAGGTGATTTGTAGAAACTGGGTGGTCTCAGCCGTATCTACACACCCTGGAGTCCGTTGCTCAACCTCGCTCGATCGCTTAGCATTACATCACTGTCGTGTGTCCCTCGCCGCCGGACGTTGGTCGAGCAAAGTCATCAGCAAAGATGTCGTGGTTCTGGGGCTCTGCGACCAACACACAATATGAGGAGCTTGTAGGTGAGTGCAAAATCTCCCCGTTCGCCTTATCCTGTTCGTTCGGTGTCTTCCACATCGTTGCTCCTTTGCTATCTGGTACCCGTCTTGGGCTTCTGTGCTGTTCAACTGATGATGAGGAAGACCTTTGTTCTTCCGCCCGGAGTGATCATTAAATTTCGTGGGCATCATGCTGACGGATGGGAATCAGAAAAAGCATGCTCGTCTCTCAATCTCCCTTATCCGCAATCTGAAGACATTGCCCTCAATCTCGAGATTACCGATATGATCCGCTCAAAGGCCGTACAGCCCAAACCTGCGATGCAAAGTCTGAAGAGGAGAGTGGCGGATCAGAATCAGAGGGTGAAGATGTATGCCATAGGGGTGAGTCGGTCTTCCCGCTTCATGGTCAGCTTGACAAGGCCTCTTGCTGACTCAGCCTACAGCTGATAGATACCTGCATCAAGAATGGTGGAGATCATTTTCTAGCTGAGATAGCAAGCAAGGAGTTTGTAGATGAGATGTCGGGCTTGATACGCTCACCAGTGAGCTTCCTAATCCTTGTCTGGGTTAAATTGAGCTCATCCGATCATGCAGATAACCAACGCCGAGGTCAAGCAGATGGCTCTGAAGCATTTCCAAGCTTGGGCTCTGGCTTTTGAATCAAAGCGAGAGCTAGGCTTTTTGGTTGATGTGTACCGTGAACTCAAATCCTCAGGTGAGTTCATGCACGACAGAGCGGACATGGAAATCGCTCAAGGTCAAGCTAACGAGCACTAGGCAAACCTTTCCCTCCTCCTCCATCTCAAACCTCATCTCATCTCCTCGACACCACGACTGCACCTGCCTGGATAGACTCGGACGTCTGCATGCGCTGTCGTTCAGCTTTCACATTTACGAACCGCAAACACCATTGCAGGAATTGCGGTTTGGTGTACGATCAGGCCTGCAGTAGTCGGACTATGCCATTGCCAAAGTTTGGATTCAAGGAGCCTGTCAGAGTATGCGAGGCGTGTTATCTTAAGAATGGCAAGGTGGACGCTCCGAATGGGTGAGATTACTTCATGCTCCTGAATCGGAAAATGGTTGACTGTCCCCAGCCCTCCGCCGGCCGTTCCTGGCAGAACACCAAGAACGAGGAAAGACTTTGATGCAGATCTGCAACGGGCGATTGAGCTCTCGCTCCAGGAATCCCAGCCTCAGGGCCGTGCCTTCGTCGGTTCTGAGCCTCCTCTCGCGGCGAAACCTGGCACAGTGGAGGATGATGATGAGGAGCTAAGACTGGCGATCGAAGCCAGTCTGCGGGAGATGGAGAAGGAACGTCCAAGCGCACCAGAAGGGGCAGAGGAGCCCGATTTCAAAGTGAGCCTGATCGGCCTGAAGCTCTTGGTAAAGCTCAAATTTGCGACAGCCATTACCGACATTTGATCTTTCTGCTCGGGAGACGGAGACCATACTAACTTTCTCTAACACCATGGATCAGATGACGGCGTATGGCGAGAGGGATTTGCATCGCTTCCCGCATGGTCATGTCTTGGCACAACAAGCTCATGCTCTGAGTGGGAAGCTACAGCGCAATGCCGAGGAAAAGATGACGAAGCAGCGTGAGTTCCGCATCTCCTGCACGCAAAGTGCTGAACTAGCTCGTCAGAAATGCTCGCGGAGATGCAAGACAAATTATCTCAAGCCGTCACTTTATATGGTCAAATATTGGATGGGCAACAAGCATATTCTGCCAAACGATATCAAGAAGCACAGCATCGGCAATACACCGCACCGTATTACCCTTCTTACAACCCGCCTCAAGCCTACCACCCACAGATGAACGGTCACGCATCTCCCTACCCTTCTTACGTACCTCCCCAAGCCGAGTCAAGCAGGAACGGACCTTCCCTTTATCCCTCCATGCCGAACATGACCAGCCCAGAACCCGCACCATCGCAAAACTATCATCCACCTCAACAATCCTACCAATACGATCAGTATCGGCCTAGTGCAGCGATCAACGCCCCTCAGCCTCCTGCTGCTCAACGATGGTCAGCACCATCGCAGCCACAGCGGTCAGAGTCGTACCGCTCTTTCCATGCAGAATCAGCGCCTCAAATGACCCCCACGGAGGTTTATAATACATCCCCTCCGATGATCCTTTCGGCCCCCCCGCCAGTCGACCAGACTTCCCATCCGACCTCGCCCATCGCTAGCGTCCATACGGTGCTCCCCTCTCACCCCCAAGCTAGCTCTCCCACACAGACCAATCACGCCCCATTACCACCCGTCGCGGCGACCTCTGAAGGGGCTTATCAAGCTCAGATTCAGCCGCAACAAGCTCAGTCATACCAATACGAGCAACAGCATAATCAAAAGGCATTTCACTACCCACAGCAGCAACAGCAGCAACAGCAGCAGCAACAGCAACAGCAACATCCTGCTCAGACTGCTCCGCCTCATACGTACAGCGTCAACTCGTTCCCCTCGGCTCCTTCCGCCGTCTTTCCAGATGCGCCGAGCGCAGCTCTGCAAGAACAGCCAAAGGAGGAGGCATTGCTGATCGAGCTTTGAGGGAGATTGTCTACATCACTTGATTCCGCTGTGCAATGAGTCAAACCGTTGTAATCTGTCATTCTTTATCATTCCGTTCCAGACACCCAATCTCACGAGACGACCGGATGATGACCCTCTAATGCATTGTTGCAAAAAAGTCACACTTCGATGTTTTCCGAGTCTAACTTCGCCGATGTATGTCTCCTGACCTATCTATCGCGTGTGAAGAAGTGAACATCCATACAGTAATGGTTGGTGTACATGATGTGGCTCTGTAGCGGTGCTGATCAAGAGGGACACAATCCTTGAGGGAAGCGAAGAGTTAATATTGCCCTTGAGGTTGCCCCTACTCAGCGGCAAGACGACAACGATAGGATGTCCAGACGCAGACTTTCTGCACATGCATACAGGCTTATTTGATGAAACATATGGAGGATGATAATGTATAGAGATGCCAAGTCGGAAGGCAAACCCCCTAGTGAGGGGGTAAATGGTGGTATACAAGCACATGCGATGAAAGCTGAGGCAGGATTAATCGTGGTGTCATGGCATGGGATTCGTAAAGAAATGTCTATGTCGTCGGGGCGTGGGAATGCAATGAGAGAAACAAAAGGGCTCAATTCGCATATTGTAAGGTCGATCTTTTGGCTTTTCGAGGCGTGGGAGCATCTTCGAATTGAACTTGGGCACTGTTGGACCTGACATGGGCAGAATGTCGATCGTGGGAAGAAGGCGGAGGACCAGGTGTTTGATAGTACTGGTGTGGAGCGTATACGCCAGTGCTAGGCGAATGAACGGGCGGTCCAACGTTCAGCCCGTAGACAGATTGACTTCCTGGTCTGAACTGGTATCCTGCCAAGTCGGATGTAGGAGCGGGAGGAAGAGGGAGAGGGTAATGAGGGAAAGACATGCCGTGTGGGGGATGAGGATAAGGCATTTCAAGAGGTGCAGGTGGGAGTGGGTGCGGTCCCATAGGCAAAGGATAGCCATAGGGAATACCATGGGGTGGAAGAGGGAGAGCAGGCATCAACTGAGGCATCGTAGGGAACGAGGCGTTCATCGATGGCGGCGGACGCCAGTGTCCGAATGTCGATGGCTGATGGTGAGCCTGATTGTCTCCACCTCCGACGGTCGAAGCTCGCTCCCATTCTTCCTCCGAAGCGCGATACGCAGCAGCCATAAAATGCGCTTGCCAAGCTTGCTTCATTGCTCTGCGATCGCATCAGCCGAGCCGAGGAGAACAGAAATGAGCATCTGATACACTTACATCAAGGCGTTGGGGTCAGTCGGGAACGGTGGTGGCGGGTGCACCACCGGCGCATGCATGGGCATCCCTGCCCAAGGCGCAGAGGGGCTCGAAACGTGGCGCTTTCTTCCGTCTGCACCAGGTATCGAATGGTCCGGCTCGAGGCTCGGGGGATACGCCTCACTCCGCGGCGTCACCAGAGTCTGACCCAATCCTTCGCTTGTTCTGCCTGACAGGCTCGATTCCGGACTAGTGGCAGTTCGGCTGAACGACGGTCGCATCGGTTGATGGTCAGGGGTGAAGCTAGCGGCGGGATGATCACCAACGACGGCAGACTGACCAGTAAATCGAGCAGATTGCAAGGTCGGTATGGAAGACGGTAAAGAACGTTTGTCGATCTGTAGCGAAGAAGAAGTAGGTAAAGTTACTGTGGATCGTGCTGGAGAATCTCTGTTCTGTGACGTGCGAGAATCAGAGACTCGATCCTTGAATTTGGAGAGGGCTTCATCGGCGCTGGAGTCAGAATCATGGTCCTTCCGGAGCGAATTACTCTGAGCGGAAAGTCGACGATCTCTCAAAGCGCTTCGACGCTCGACCTTGTCAGGAGAGGTCACACGACGCATATTGCTTTTGATCGGTTTCAGCGAGGAACCGGGTCTCGAGATTGAAGGTTTCCTCGGACCTTGAGGGACTCGGCGGAACGATACGCGAGACTTGATCGGCGGGCCCGGGCTGGGACTGGGACTGGGGCTCTCAGTTTCTGACTCTGACTGTTCAGATTCGCTAGATGACCATGCGCCCTTGTTCTTGACGGGCGCGCCCCGGCCATGAGAAAAGCCTTGATGCTTCTGTTCAACGACTGGCGGCCCTCGGAAGCTTGAGACGAGAGGGGTGGCGGTCACGATTGTGCCCGTACTCGTGGGCGAAGCGAGATCGATCGCTGATCTCGGTGATCTCAGGTTTGGTGAAGGGCGTATGATATTGGTGTTGATATCACTGAGCGAGGGTCGAGATCCAAGAGTATTAGATCGAGCATCGGAGGTGGCCAATGACCGTTTAGGATCTCGACTGGAAGAGTCGGACGAAGCGGAGGCATCGAATAGTGTCATCCGGCTTGGGGCACGATCACCGTTCTGATCATCGCCGAGCAGGAGTGATGATGAGACGACCCAAGACTCCAACGCGTCAGCATCGTTGCTACGACTCGAAGCCGATTGTGGACCACTATCCAATGGAGCACTCTGAGTTGCTACAGCAGTGACAGGTGGTGAAGTGTTCCAAAATCCGGAAATGACGCGCAGCGGCTCTTCGAAAACGCCCAACGACAGCGCACGGCGACGCAGAGTAGAGGCCGGCGATTCAGGTCCGGGTTGAGCGGAGGCTTCACCGATCGGAGGAGGCGTATCCGGCATCAGGTCAGGAGGTAATGGCAGATCGGCAGAGGATGGAGTGGTATCGCCAGCCTGAGGGAGAACAAGTGGAGCAACAGGAGGAGGTGAGGACCGCGATGCATGTTGAGAAGAAGGAGAAGGAGAAGGACTCGGCGTCCATCGACTGACGCGAGGCTGCAGTGGTAACACAGCTTGGGGTCGATTGTGCCCAGGCGAAATAAGCGGCGGAGCCAAGGTCTGCTCAATCTGTTCAATGTCAAGTGGAGATAGCAGAATCTCAGGCTCATCAATAGGCTGAGGAGTCGTCGATTTGCTAGGTGCCGGCGATGCGAAGGACGGGGGTCGGGAGTGGGTGGCCATTGACGGTCCGGCCGAAAGACGATCCGTTCTGGTGGTCGTTGCACTTTTCACAAAGAAAGCCTTGGTGGGCGTTGCGGAGCTGGAACCAGCCTTTTCTGCAGTCTTGATCATGGCGATGCTAGCACTGGGAGAGGCTGTTTCTCGATGAGGTATCGTGCTCGATGGAGATGGTGACAGTCTGGCTGAGCCAGGCGGCTTCTCGATGTCAAGTTGAGATGGACCAACTTCGTCTTTGTCACGCGTCGCATTGGGTCCAGCGTCACCACCTCTTGTGATCGGCGGAACTGAAGTGCTCTTGACGCCAGCTCTCTTCATCATCGCCAAAGGACGATCGTCATCGTCTTCCTCTACTGTCTTATCATTCGATACGGGCTCAATGTTGGGCAAGATACTCTCGCTTGGTCGTCTGGCTCCTCGTCGGAAAGCAGCCGCACTGATCTTTGGGGAGGAGCTGATCATTTCGTCCAAGCTAGTGACGGACCCCGCGACGCTAGGAGGTCTAGATCCTGCCATTTTCGGACGTGGAAGAGAATTGAAATACGCGCTGGGCGGATGAATGGCACTTGACGGCGACGTGAGTGGGGCGGCCGACTGCGGGGGAGATCGGATCTTGTCAGAGGATTGGTCCAAGGTCTTCTCTGATTCCTGTCGAGGGATATCCGCAGTACCAGAGACGTGTCGGAAGGAAGTGAGTCGGAAGGATCCATCATCGATGGCGGAAGTGAGTGTCTCCAGATCTTGGTTGAGGGACGCCCGTGATACTGACCTCTTGAAAGTGGTTGGGAAAAATGAGGAGGATGGTCGTCGAAGGTTCTGTGGACGTGGATGTTGCAGCTCTACGGGTGGTCCTTGTTGAACTTGGGATGTCATTTCGACCGGAGGCAGGGAAGCTCGCTTGGGTGTGGGCGAGACCTCCTGCTTACGATCAGCTCAATGTATCGACTCTGTAACCAGGCACTCACGGCTATCAGACCCTCCTCCTCCAGCTCGCTTTGAGCTCCAGACGACCGCCTGTTCCTCCCTATTCCTTTCCAGAATTTCTGTTTCTTTTCACCCGAGTCTAACACTTCAACTTCGTCACTCGGCCTACTAGAGGGTTCTGCGGGAGGCGATTCAACGATGACGAATGCTTCATCTTCGTGCTCCTTTGAGCCTTGATCCAACGGAGTCAACCATGAATTCAATCCACCAGCTCGGGTCTGATCCAATCCCAGGTGACTCGAACCCATTTCAAAATTGAGTCGACCGAGAATACCTCCTTCCTGCAGATACTCCTGGGACCGTGGACGCAATTTTTGTTTGACTGGACTGGAAGGCGCAGACGCAGGGGGAGTGTCGACGTAGGTCCGATTTGATGATCCAGAAGCGTTCATCTGCCGATCATCTCGAGAGAGGGGTAAGCTCGTCCCTACTGTTTCTCCGTAGTCTCCATGACCGCCATACAGCTCATTATAAGCTGGACCAGGGACCAATTCACTTTCCTTCTGTGATCTTCTCCGGACTCTCCATCGACTGGTCGATCCTTTCGAAGCGAGACTGTGACTCGACGCGCCAGAGAGTGGTAATTCCGGCCTGTCAGGCTTGGCCAGACGATCTATGGATCGGCTACTGGAGGCAGTACCAAACTTAGGCGGCTTGAGCGGCGGATCGAGTTGAAGTGAGGATGAAGTGGATGTCGATCTCTCTTTGGAAATTTGGTCGGATGGAGTCTGTTGCCAAGAGGTCGATTGGGACGACGAACCAGAACCTGAGGCGAGTGTCGATTGCTTGAAACGTTTTAGAAGGCCCATCGTGCCAGACTAGTTGGACAGAAGTGAGCACATGCACCGGGGGGGAATGAGTAATCAGACAAAAAGATGGAGTGAGATGGAATGAAGGGAGTGAATGGAATGTCTCTTTGACTTCCAACGTTTTACGGCACGACAGGGACCCTTTGTGCAAGGATTGCTCTGAGCGTCTTGGCTCTGGACTGGTGTGTCCTGGCGTCCGTCTTGACGACAAAATCAATCATGGAATGATGGAGCAGGACATATTGGTCACAGCGTATCTGATGCTGTTTTCCCTCTGAGAGGACTGATGGAACGTACAGGCTAGAAATGACCCGTCACGGTCGCTGAGCAATTGATGGCTTTTTTCCTCCTGGGTCTTGATGGAGAATTCACTCGATCTGTCCCGGAGAGAACCTGTTCAATGAGCCCCCCAGACTGCTTGCTGTCGCCTCAGTATAGACGTCGTCGACCAGCATCCAGACGGGATTTGATGGACTGAGCTGCGACTCAAGACAGTTCCAAGGTCTACCACGATGGAATCACGAGATTCGCTGCTGTCGCTGCTGCCTCCCCCCGGCCGCCCCCAACAGAGAGGCGATGAACGTGATCTTCCCGCACCCAGGATTTTTTTGAAACGTCAAGGGTCGGTGGCAACACACAAAAGAAAAGGTTACGTACTCTATCGTCATCATGAACACTGAATACTTTAACTATATATCAACTTTGCATGATCAATGAGAATAGCTCATGAGCTGCCGTCTCCTCCAACAGTGTCTCAGAGCAGTAGAGAATGGTCACGAGGACATGATTAGTCTTACTCTACCCTCCGCTCGCTCAGCGCTGTGCAGGATATTCACCCGGCAAAAACGGCCCTGCGACGCTGAAGTGGCGGTGCCTCGTTCCGCGTCTGTATAGCTGCCAACCGTCAGAAAGTGATGAGCTCGACTGGCGTGTTGTAGCCATGTAGAGAGGTGCAATGACTAGGGCTGTTGTATTCATACTTTGTTACATGACAATGGGATCGGTGCCGCAAGTCCCCGCTGCCCAGTCCCATTGCCCCGCAACCAAGGGATCGCTGGCGGCCTTGGCGTGTGGACTCGGCATTGAGCTAAAGAGGATGGCATCGTCTTCATCATTCTCGTCATCCATCACATAATCCTCTTCGTCCATATCCAATGGCATGGCGGAATGACTGACATCCGCCACTTG
This sequence comes from Kockovaella imperatae, assembly GCF_002102565.1. Lineage (NCBI taxonomy): Eukaryota > Fungi > Basidiomycota > Tremellomycetes > Tremellales > Cuniculitremaceae > Kockovaella > Kockovaella imperatae. The sequence goes on from NW_019028944.1 coordinate 965,905, forward strand.
TGAAAGTATTCCTACATTTGCATTCGCTACTCGAGGCCAGGAAGAGGACCGGGAGAACCCGGCATCCTTGATTCGTGTTAACGACTGACTCGAATTGGCAGTTGTCTCAGATGAGGGTCCGGAATCGGATGACTGGGAAGGTACGTTGAAAGCCCATGCTAAAGGATCTTCCTCTATCTTCTGGTCTTCTTCATAGATCGGCGACTCGCCATCAGACAAGAAGATCTCATCTTCACCGTCATCAGTATCGGACAGAATGATCTCGTCGTCTCCGGATTCTGACATGATCATATCGTCTTCAGAGGTGTAGATCGTATCCAACTCTATAATGTCGTCTTCTGAGTCGGCTGCTCCTTCTTCTCTTGTGTAAGGGAAAGATGCAGGAGGGTTACGGTTGTCGTTGACTCGAGTTGAGATGGCAGACGCCGAGAACGCATTCTGAGGATGTCGGCGGAGACTGCCATGTGTCGATTCTGCTGATTCAACACTCGGTATCTTTGCGATCTCGTCTTTGCTGACAGCGTCGCGAGAGAGTTCTTCCCCAGGGGCAGTCAGCTTGCTAGCAGCAAACTACACCTGTCAGCTAGAGTTTTGCGATAAACGGCCAAGTCGACCTTGAGACGACTCAACGCAATTCGATTCCTCCCTTTCCGAGCCTCCTCCCATGTTACACGACCAATCTTTGCAAAGGCTTGAGCTAGTACCAGTCCAGCCTCCAGCCTCGAGACCTCGTTAAGCTGATCAATTTGTGCAGGTTGGGACATGCTCCTGAAGGGCGAAGATCGTTGCTCTTCGTTGGGTCCACCTTGGAGCTGCTTGAAATACTCTTCTACTTCGTCCTCTCGTTCCTCGAACAGAACCGCTTGCGTCTCCTGGACCAATCTATGACGTTTCTTCTTCAGCGTTTCATCACCTCCCGTTGCGATTTCAGGCCTCTTCTTCGACGACACGCTGAACCTGGCTGCGAGTGTTGCCCGAGCGGACGAATTTCCACTATCCTGGATCCTGTTAAGCATTTTCTGCCCATCAGAGGAGAGCGTGGCATCATGCGCGCGAGACGTTCTGAGGAATCTCTCCACTGAGTCCGGGATGGAGCGGTGGATCTGGAAGGCAGAGGCGTGCTGTGCAGAGTCAACAATTCGCAACGCATGGAGTCAGACTAACCTTTTGAAGTTGTGCATCGAAGACCAAGGGGAAACGCCTGATCCCCTTGTCAGAGCTTGAACTCTTGTGGCATCAGACAGTCATCGTACCTGATCATATATTGACGCATGACTCTCTCAAGCCCGCGACGGATCTGATCTAACGCCCAAGAAGGCAGAGATAGTTTGTCGAGTGCTGAGTCTGCGCTAAAGTCAGCTGTGGTCCAAGGATAGCAAAAGGGCAATAGGCAACCCTTGAATGAATTCAGCGAGCTTGGCGGCATTGTACCAAGTTCATGCTCCGCAAATGCTGCGGCCACAACCTGCCCTTCGTTTTCTCTTGCGCGAGGCAGATGCGACTGTGACCATTGGAGCTTCCTACTGCTGGCCCTTGAACCATCGAGAGGTTCTCCCACTGGTCCTTCTGAGCCTGTCTTCTTCTTCTTTGAGGGGAGCACCCATTGGAACCCTAGGTCGAGATCTGACAAGTAAGCCACAAGACGACCTTGAGATATGAGATGAGAGTTAAGCGGTGAGCATGTGGGTTGAGCGGCGGACAGGGAAAGTGAAAGGCTCGAGGAGGGAGGAACAGGGTAAGATGAGATTGAAGCCGTGTCGGTACTGCCATGAGGAATGTCCAGTAAGCCGATATATGTACCATTCTGGTCCTTCGATGAGCTGTGAAATGAAGTACCATGGAGAAACCCACACATATGAGTGTATCCCTCACGATATCTAACACTAGATTCTGGAACTCGTCATTCATGTCTGGGGTCTGCAGCAGACCCAAGCCCTTCTCGTCTATCTTCACTGCCACCTTCACTCTGCCACCGATGGGCAGGACCACGTCGATCAGCTCTTCCAAGTGACCGCCATTCAGCTTCAGAGAAAGGGGCGGACGATTCATGAGTAGACGAGGGGCAATCTTTAGTCTGAGCTGTGGTCTATCAGGCCCGCTTGCAGCAGCAGCAGCGATGGTGAGGTGAGTTACGGGGAGAGAGAAGGGCAGGGATGGTTCAGGGTTGCAGGACGACATGACGTGAGAGCAGGGATACTGAGTATAACTCAGCAAGCTACACGAACGAAGGACCTTTCCGCCATTTAGCTGAAGCCGGTATCGTTTGTGAGCATGTCATGAAAGATGAACATGATCAAATCATTTCACTTCGAAGAGAACAGCCAAAACAAATTGAAAACAAAAAGATCAGTCGCGCTCGGATCATCTTCGCCCGTAGGTCCGGGCTTGGAGACCTTTGAAGATGACGTAATACATTTTTAAGCATCTTTTTACCGGCTCCAGCGCCTGGAACCTTTTCTGGGCCAAAAATGACATCGACGTTCTCCAATCGTCGAACCAGAACCACGTCGACCAAAGTGTCCTGCTCTGAGAGATAAAGAGCACAACGATGGCTCTGATCAGACAGCGACGAGGTATCTCCACCATCCCTCTGATCCTCTCTATCTCCAGACTCCTATCTCTACCTATATCTCTGGCTCGACCGGCAGGTCAATCGTTTGCCAAGTCTGCAGGATGGTTGAGTTCAAGTGCGATGGTGATGATGATGGCTGCGGATGAAGATAAACCGATCGAACCTGAGGATCCACCTGACAGTCCTGCGTTCTGGTGGAAGCTGGGTCTGAGTGTCGCCTTGGTCCTCCTGGGGGGTGTCTTTGCAGGGTGAGTTTACCCTTGGTGCAGGTCATACGTCACCAAGGCAGGACGAGCGTTGACTTCATAGATTGACTCTCGCTTTGATGGGGTCTGATGATCTGAATCTGAGAGTCTTGTCTACCTCTTCTGACGATGCAAAGGAGAGAAAAGCAGCGTCCAAAGTCTTGAGACTCTTGGCCAGAGGGAGGCATTGGGTTTTGGTGGTGCTGTTGCTGGGAAATGTCGCAAGTCGATTTCGTCCGGTTTGGAGAGGAGGAGAGCTGAAAGTCCCATCAGATCGTCAATGAATCTCTTCCAATCTTCCTGGACGATGTGCTCGGCGGTGGTCTCGCCGCGGTCATCGTCTCTACGACTATGATTGTCATCTTCGGCGAAATCATTCCCCAGGCGGTGAGCTTCCAAATGCATTGACGATGACTACAGCTCACATTTTCAAAGGTCTGTGTACGATATGGTCTACGGATCGGTGGAGCGTGCGCTCCATTCGTATTTGCCCTTATGATTCTCTTCTTCCCTATCGCCTACCCGATCGCAAAACTGCTCGATTATGTTCTAGGTCACGAAGAGGGTCATACGTGAGCTCATTCAGATTCGTAAATGTGTCCAATTCTGACCTCATGACAGGTATAAGAAGGCGGAACTCAAGAGCTTCTTGCAATTTCACCGTGAAGGTGAAGAGCCTCTTCGTGACGACGAGGTCAGTACAGACAAACTGCCCGAGCATTTTCTGACATCATACTAGATTGGTATTCTCAATGGTGTATTGTCGCTCAACGAGAAACACGTTCAAGAAATCATGACGCCCATCAAAGATTGTCTCACCCTGCCCTCGGATAAAGTACTGGACCATGAGACTGTAGATCAGATTCTCCTTTCAGGTTTCTCCAGAATTCCCATTCACGAGCCAGGCCAGAAGTACAACTTCACAGGCATGCTTCTTGTCAAACGGGTAGGCCTCCATTGTCCGGAAAGAGGATGAGCTGACCGCTTCAGCTCATCACATACAATCCCGAGGACCAGTGGCCTGTATCTAAATTCAATCTATTACCTCTGCCCGAGGCCAAACCCACTATCAACTGCTTCCAGGCTCTCGATTATTTCCAAACCGGTCGAGCGCATCTTCTGCTCATCAGTGAGACGCCGGGAGGACGTGGCGGAGCGCTGGGTATTGTTAGTTGTGAGTGGCACCGTCGATCAAGGTTGGTGCCTTTTCTGACTCTGCGGTTGCAGTGGAGGACCTGATCGAGGAGTGAGTTGTTGCCACCGGCTGAAGTCACACACAAACTGACCTATACCGTAGGATTATTGGAGAGGAAATCGTGAGAAGTTTAGATTGTGAAAAACTGACATTGTCAGGTAGATGAAACCGATCGGTACCAAGACAATCGATCACGCAAGATCGCCAAGCGAGCCGGCACCGGCGCTGTCATGCGTGAGTCCCTTCTTCCCTAGCCTCCTCCTCCGAAGAGCTGAAGATGTCGTAGGGGGGATTATCGAGCGCCACAGGTCCACGATCCACGCTCTAGGTGCTCTTTCTCGGCGGACGTCTGTGGGTGTCTCTGGCCAACCCAGGGATAACTCGGACTGATTCATTTAGGGAGTGGAAGGTCAACGACCCGTTCAGCTTGGTCCTCCGACCGAAGGTGGACCACACGATGGTCTCCTGATCCAATTCAATGATGGAGCGCTGGTCGCTGAGCCTGTCTCGATACCTGCGGATGAACAACACGATTCCGTCCGCGTAGGAGGCAAGCGAATGGTAGTTGGACACACCATCATGGGCAGTCCAACGGCCAAGATGGCCGAAATCGAAGAAATGAGCGTCGATCAAAATGGTGAAGGCTCCAGCGAGCAGACGCAGACCAACGATGAAACGGAGGACGGAGACGATGCCGGAGAGAACGACAAGAAAGAAAGGGACGATGCCAAAAGTTAGTGAAATGATCTGGCAACACTTGCTTTGCCTTGGAGACGACTTCAAAAGATCTGCATACTCATCCCACGCATGCATTTGTTTAACTTTCCTCCGAATTGAGTCGGCGCTGACGAGGTGCAGGTGACGACGAGCGAGGCTTTGGCGATTCGGTCTCAGTCTCATTTGAGACCCATGAGGATTTCGAGTTGGCTGCAAAAGCTTTCATTGAGCGATACAAAGGTCATGGGAGTGCAGACCCCGGTCCATCAAGGACGAACAGGGGTTGGAGGTGGCAAGAGCATCCAAAAAAGGTTCGTCACTCAGTCTTTTGCACAGCGAAAGAGATATGACACGCTGTTACAGGGAGTACGACATCATGGGTACCTTTGCAGACGAATGACACGATACGTTGAAATGATCAACTCGAGCAAATTCACTCATGACAATGACAACGAGGATCATGATGATGAATCTCCTCTGGAGGGAAATGACGATTCAGAGAACGAAGAGGAAGATGAGGATCCGAGTGAACATCGGCACTTGATAAGGAAGACTGCTGGCTCGACCCGAAGCGATAGACATGACCCACCCGCGGTGATGACCAACAAGAGAGAAAAGATAGAGATCGAACAGCATATCGTCTATTCTCGAACATATCGCGTTCCTCAGCTTTTGATCCGAGCTTGGGATTCGAGTGAGTCGTCCGTCGTCCGTCGTCACTGTCACTGTCATCAAACATTGAAGCTGGAACCCTCCACTTTCCAGATGGCGCGCCACTGTCGCTCACCTCGCTCATCGCCACTGCTATCCTCCGTCCTAACGCTCAGATCCAACCTCTTCCCGTGGGCGATAACGAGGACGAAACTCGACTCGACGTCCTCTTACTTGATCCTCACTCTCCCTTCCCACTCATTCAACAGACTGAACATCCATCCACTGGTCAAATAGCATGGGGCATACATCCATGTCAGATCGCCTCGGCCGTGGATGAAGTCTTGGAGGCGGAGCCTCGCTCGGACACTCGTCCAGTCTCAAAGCAAGAGCAAGAGAGCAGGGTGAAATGGTTGGAGACTTGGATGATGATTACCAGTGGGGTCGTAGACCTCGCTTATGCATGAGAGAGACATATGTGTAACTTCTATATGACACCGGTATGACACGCCACTCCTCAGTGCCCAATAGATCCTCGTAGGAAACAATGCACCGGGGCTACAGACTAAAGAGGACGACGGGTGTCAGCCAATGTCAGACTTGATGCACAAGCAGCTCACCCCAAGCCCCTCATGATGGCATAGCCAACGGTGACGATGATCTATAGCCTGTTAGACTTTGCAATGCAGGCAACCCTGGCACTCACAAACCCCGTCAAGATTGACGCCGGGATACCATTCTTCAAGAAATCGCTTGCGCCAATGAACCGCTGGCCCAATTTATTCTCTTGGGTGATCCTGCGGGTACCAATGAGTCCTACACCCCCACAGCTGGATAGCCCTTGCCCAGAGCAGACACTCACGCCGTCATATTCGGAAAGCCAGAGACCGGCAGACCCATACCAGCGGAACAGATCAAGGCGGTTGCCTAATGAGCGACGATCTCAGCGGGATTACTCAACAACGTTGCGCTGAGCTCTCACCATGATCAACAATCTGGGATGAGGCTCGTTCAGCGAGTCCCCGATCCTCGTTGCTATTGGCACTAGAAGCACCGCAGCAATAGTATGAGAGATACTGTTCAAGAGAAAATCAGCATCACACAATCGAAAAGGCAGAGGCTCACAAAGTGGCAATGACCAAAGCGATGATGGAAAAGATGATCAAGATAGAGTACAAGCCCATACCCTCTACCAGCTTTTCCAAGACGCGGTCCAAATCGTCCAGCAATCCCGAAGAAAGTGTGGCTTTGCCGAGGGCGATACCTCCCATGGCGAGGAACACAATGGACCAATGGAACGAATGGAAGTCTTCCTGTGAGGCACCGCTCGTCAGTATTGCATAGGCAAGGGGAAGACGAGACTAAGGACCAACCTTTGACAAGATACCGGTTCCGAAGAAAGCCAACAGCGGAATGATTGCTATCACTCCCATATCACCTACTACTCCCTCCATGCTCTTCTCGGCGCACCAGAGGGCAATGGTCAAGCCACTGATGAACAGGACAAAGTAGTGCGTCTTGCTCAGGGAGTCGGTGTTCTTTCTCATCTTTGGAATGACGAGATCGGTTTCCCACTTGTAGTTGACGTGCAGGAACGCCCAGATAGCAACGACAGAGCTTCCCGCGACGGGTATGGAGATGGCAAACCATTCGATCCAGGATAGGGGAGGACTCATAGATCCAAGAGCAATGAGATTTTGAGGCGAAGAGATTGGTGAAGCTTGACCTCCAATGTTGGAAGCTAAAGCAATGGCGATAATGAGACATTTTGAAAAGTTTGACTTTGGATGTAGCTCTTCCAGGATCGGCTTGACAAGAGCGTAACATAACGTCGGCGCAGCGACGTTGGATATCCACATACTGGCGAATGTCGCTACGAACATCAAAACTAACAGCACCACGCTCGGTTTGGTACCAGCTGCGTTGAGGACTCGAGTGGCAGTCATGACATCCAGTCGGGTTTTGGAAAGAACGGCGGCAATGGTGAACCCTCCAATCAGGAGCATGATGGTTGGCGAGAACATCTGGGAGAAAATGTATCTGCTGGGTTCAGCTGTATGTCTCAACTGTCTGGATCGCGTAACTCACTTGGTCGCATTTGCAGCCGTCATCCGCGCTCCAGTCTCGCCGCTGGTATCCTTCAGAACACGCAAAAAGACAACAAGCAATGGAACGGCCAGAGAAGTCACAAACAAGGGAATGGCCTGATACGGTCAGCTGTCGAATAGATCTTCTGGACAATCGGCTCACCTCGGTGGCCCAGAGAATCGTACAGAATACAAGCATGGCCAAGCAATTACTTTCCGGGATACTCGGGAAGGGCTGTATGAGGACGATCCCGATCAAGACCGCAAGGGCGAAAGCAAAGATGAGACTCTTCGTCGTCAAAATAGAATGCTTCTTCTCAACGTTTGCTGATCCAAATGCCGGATGGTCGACGTCCTGCTCGACTGATCTGAAAATGCCTTCTCGACGACCAGAAACCATCTGTGACCAGACAGTCTCCCTGTCCACTACGACTTTCTCTCTGAGCTGAGAACGCAGCTGCTCTTTGGCCAGGTCTTCATCGCCGGCCACAGCGACTCGACGGTAGAGGAAGAGAATTCTGGCGAGGAGTGTGTCGAGGCTCTCACGAGTCGACGATTGCCAAGGGTATGACTGGAGGACTTCTTGAGAGACATACTCCTTCTTGAGCTAGAAACTAGCTGAGCTTGAATAACTCGAAAAGATGTCTTAGCTCACCTTGGAGTTGGTGTTCTTGTCATATCTATGAATACGTCAGGATGGAGTCGCATAAATGTCATTGGCACTCACTTTTTCAGGATCTTCTCAAACGCCGTCAGGTTCAGATCCACATACTGCTTGAGCGAGTAAACGTCCAACCAAACAGCACTGATTCGCTTCTTGAATCCAATGCGAAGCACAGTTGCACGATCATGACTCGCGGTCCAAACGAAGACGGGATGCTCTTCGTTATCCTCATGAGCCTCTCCATTCTCCCTATTCTCTGTAGAGGCCAAAGTATGGCGTGCAAAGTCGGGTACCATATCTGGGTCCATTTCCACCAGTCCGAGCGACAGATGAGTTCGAGTGGTCCAAATGTCACGTTCATGAGACGAGTTGGAAGACATCGACGTTCTTCTTTCCGCAGCTAACATTCGATCCTCGGCGGAATCATGATCAGAAGAAGGAGCTCGACGTTTCGGCATTGTCCTACTGCCTTGTAGACTTGGCGACACTGGTTCTCCCGCACCTAAAGTGGATACCGAGGCAGTCATTCCGTGTCCGGGAGGGGCCAGACGAGATTGCCTGCCAACGGAGGCTTCGAGAATATCGGTCTCGTGAGTTGAAAGATTCGCTGAGCGACGAGCTTTGAAAGGGCTAGTGAATCGGCCAAACAGACTCGCCCGTGGTTTGAATCGAGGTCGAGCAGATGTCCGGCGATACCGTGGTGAGATGAGTTGATCAGATTCTCCCCTAGCTTCGACATCATCGTCGTCCTCCGGACCTTCCTCGTCCTCCTCATCAACCTCTTTGATCACATCGTCCGCGCCGAGATCTCGATACTCCAAGGCGGCAATCTCTTCCTCGAGCAGCTCCACAGCGCGAACGAACTCTGCCTCCTTGGATCTGTAGAACGTCTCCACTTTCTCCCTTTCTGAGTCCAAAGCCTTTCTGAAATCCTCTGGAGAAGCCCATTTGCCAGTACTTCGTTGCCTGGCAGTTGGGAGGAGGGAGGATGATTCACGACTCTGAGTTGCAAGGTACGACGGATCAAGTGGTGTGGATGGAAATAGCTTCTTCAAAGCATCATAGCTGTGCATGTCAGCTCTGATCCAGGCACCTGAGATATGGATGTGCTCACTCGACATAGTAATTCCACCATTCAATGTTGCTGTTGAGCTCCAAGAGGGTACTGCAATGTGATCAGTCCATCGTTCCACACTCTCAAGATTCAAGGAAAGGCGCGGCGCCTCGGCTGCTGAAGCGCTTCGTCGGAATGTATCCCAACGTTTGTCCCGCAAGGCTGTTATACGACCTTTGCCTCCACCGGCCTCGACGATACACTTACCCAAATTTCATCCTATCTCCTCTTCTGGCTAAACGTTCCGACCGCCAGGTCCAGATAAGCGTCTGATCCGCTTCTTCGCCAAGCTTGATGCTCCCCTGCTCCTCGTGTGGTCGATTATAAGATAGAGGTAAGAGGTCAAATTCCTCCGCGTCCTCCACAGTCGAGATCTGACGTCTAGAAAGGGATCTAGATACAACAGCGGAAGCAGCCTTCAATGAGTGGATGATGGGCAGATGTGTGGTCGTGGACGATCCAGTCCACGAATCGGGCTTTGGAATGAACCCGAAAGATCTCGGCAAGTATGAACAGTACGAGGAGACTTCAAGTCAGGACCTTGTGGTCGAGGCCGTGAGAAGGCGAACCAAAGTGGAGATTCAAAGAAGCAAACCAAAGAGTTCGCAAAGAGTCTGCTGCAGCATTCCCAATTGGAATACACGGCGGACATCTCCGCAAATGGCTCAATGTGGCAATTTTGGAGTATGTAGGTTGTGTGGCATTGGGAGGCTACAAGAGGTGGGAGGATTACTTTCGCTTCTCCGAAGATGATCGTGAGCGTTGTCCATCCCTACTCGAGGATGATGGACGCGAGCTAGACCTAGACTTTCCAGAGGCAGACTCAGCGGATCCCTCGGCAGGTGAGTTTCGCGGGGAGGATTTTCGAGTGAACCATTTGGCGTACCATGTATCGGCGCGCTGTAAGATATCCCTCGTGAACATCTGCCCCTTGGTTCCGGAGTTCCCCACTCACCTTGCTGGAAGAAGCAGTTTTTTGAGTCAACAACATGCCGAAGAAGATAGCTGTCATCCACAGGAAATAAGTCGGCAGATGGTACTGGATCCACCCGAGAACAGATATCACTCCGGGTATATGCAACCCTTCAACAGCTGAAACCAAGTATCGCCAAAGCCAGATAGCCATAAGATTATGCCAGATTGTCATTTGTTTGCTGAATCCTGATGAGGAGTCTTTCGCTGAGATGTACTCTTTCCCAACATGATGAGTTGTAGCGCCCATAAGCACGACAAAGACCACAATATACGATCCTGTCGAGCCGAGGATCCCGGCCCAGCTGGATGAGTCAACCTTCAATTGGTGCATCTAGGCTAGACGTCGGAGCTCACAGTAAGAGTGCCAAGATACCAGCAGATAGAAAGGCAGTGGTTTGGTCCGATCCCTGAACAATCGTCAGTATGGTTCAACTTCCCCTCATGGTAGAAAGCTCACCACGAAACCATCTGGCACCACACTATCCAGTACATTCGAGACCTGCGCAAAGATAGAGTCGGCAATCCATACAGCTAGTGTCTCCTTGGGATTAGATTTATTAGGCGTAATGAACAACGCCATGGGCAATAGGAACGTCCACAAGGCTCCGAAATGGTACGTCGTATCGAAGAGGAACATTGGAACCATCTCGAGTAATGAGACCAAGAGGTAAAGTGTGAGAAATGACTTGACTTTCATGGCGTCGGTGTCGGATCCTGAGCCCCAACCCTTCTTGAGAAGGTCATGTCCAGTATTGAAGAGGAAGACAAATGACAATAGCCGGGCAAAGTAATCCAGAGGCCAAGCGAACAGAGGAAGAGTCCTGCACGCAATGAATAGATCAGCTGAAACAGGAATCGCTCTGCATTGACTCACGACTGGATCACGCCCAGTGCCACGAGGAGCAAGAGGAATTTTGACGCTTTGCTCGTGGCGCCGAAACGCTTCAGGAAAGAGCTCGCAGCGAACTCGTAGAAAGTAGGGTTGTAATGCCGGATCTACACGACCCCTATCAGCTCGCTCGCAAACACGATGTGTCCACAAGCTCACATGTCGGTCCAGCTGACCCCACTACATACTGTTTAGCTCTTGGCCGATATGGCACCACTTACACCTCCTAATGCATCGACGGCCCCGCCAACAGCATCGCCAACCGCTTTGCTTACTTTGCCAGCGGTGTCCGTAACTTCCGATACAGCTTTTTTGGCTTGTTTCGCTGCTTTGGCAGCACCACTGTCTTGAGATCGCATTCTAGCCCCACTTGATGAACTTCTTGATCTTGAGCTCGAACGACGAGCTTCGCCGTTTTCGGAGGGCATATTCAGGTGCGCTTGGATCAATCGCTGTGAACTAGAGGGACAGTTCAAGTGAAGAACATACGCGAGGATCATCTCTGTAAGGCGAATCAAAGGAGAGCTGAAACGGGGTCTCAAAGGACGGTGATCGGCCGGGAGGTGATGCTGCGAAAGGTTCGCAACTCAATCTGCAGTCTTCATGAGTGGTCGCCCAGATTCCGCTGAAGAAGATGACAACAAGATTGCAGAATACTATCCGACAAGGAATCATATACGTGTCTAGCCCGGTGTCAACAATCTGACCTCTTCTGTCGCATCATCGACTTACGAATGACGCATCCTCTTGCTATACCAAATCAGTCCATATCGCCCCCCTTTCAACTCACATGCTTCCGTTGCCTCCCAAGCCAGCTCGTCGGCGTAGGTTTGGAAGCAACTCTGCGCACTCCCGCAGCCGTGATATGATCTCTGACTGTTCGGGCGCCGAGCTCGTGCCACGCGGAAAGCATGAGCTGCTGTTCCAGGCGATAACGCCTTTCCAGAGCGGCATTGGTATGCTTCAAGAGGTATCAGCCGGGGTCCCTCAATGAAATTTGCAGAACAAACCCTCGCCCGCTGTAACTTCTCCTTCAAGACATCTATCTTGGTTTGGGAGTCCCCTCTTCCGTCTTCGCTGAACGGGCTCTGCAACATTTGAGGATCGGTAACGCAGAATGTATGTGATGCTCACCTTCACTCCGCTCGTGGGGGACATCAGAGGATCCTGCAAGCAATATTAGCACCTAGGTCAAACTTTCTGCCCCGCTCACGTTTTCCGCCTTCTCCAGCTTCGCCGAGAGCCTTCTTACTTCCTCGTCGAGACGGGCATTGCGATCATGGATTGCTGTGATTTTCTGTCGGACCTCTGATGAGACTTCACTTGAGGCTAGCGCAGCCCGGATATCACTGCGGCGGATCAGACACCCTCATCTGAAGGGAAGGGAAGATGAGATAGATTCACCTGAACTCCTTCTCGCGATCCAACGCTTTCTCGCGTTGCGAGATACCAGCAGATTGGAGGTCGATCTTGTCAGACAAGAGCCGGTTAATTTCCTCTAAATGAGTCTTCTCCTTCTCTCTGAGGCTTGATACCTGATCTCTGAGGGCCAACACCTGTGCATCTGATTCCCCAGCTTCTGAAGAGACGCTCTCGCGCAGAGCTTGGCATGCATGAGCTCATCTCGAGCTCTGAGACTCACCTCGTAATTGCTCCTGCTTGTCTTTATCGACCAGACTCACTAGTGAAGGTCAGCCGGAAGAACAAGTTGAAGATGTACGCACAATCTGTCAATACTGCGCGGAGCTTCTTGTCCGTCTCTTCCCGCTCCACAGCGGCTGCTTGCGCATCCCTGAGCAATGTGTCCTTCTCACTACTCAGTTCGTCCAGCCTCTCTCTCAAGGCCATCACACTCTGCGCGGCGTCTCCGCCAGGAGCAGACCTAATCTTGTCCAAAGTCGCTTGAAGACGCAGAGCTGACCGGTGCTCTTCCAGGTACTCTGCTTGATATCGGTTTCGGGACTTATTGGCGTCCGCCAACAGCTGCTTGATCGCCGACAGCTTTGCGCTATCAGTCTCGGTAGGCCGTTGTTCTTCGATCTGCCGTTCCAGAGCCTTAATCCTTAACCTCAAGCTGGACTCGTTAGTACCTCCGCTTAGAGCAATGAGATACGTAGACGCACTCTGTCTTGGTTTCGCCCGGCGTGTCCACGTCCACTGCTCCGATTTCCTCATCCAAAGTCGTGTTCCCAGCCTCGTCCAACAGTGTACCCCTGGACCCATCACGCCGCATGGGAAATGCTCCAAGCTCAAGCTCTCTCGCGCGTTCTTGATGGAGTTGCAACTCTTCGCGGTCCCGAGCATGGGCTTCCTCTAGTTCAACTAGTTCTGCACGGTTACTCTCCAGCTGAACCGAAAGTTCGTTTATCTGCCTAGGTGAGCCAGCCTCAGCGAGTAATGCCTCCTTCTTACCTTTTCGTCCTGCTCTCGGACTCTAGACTCCGAGGCCTCCAACTGAGATTTGTAGATATCTGCCAGCGTGCTGGATGATCCCGCGCGCTGAGATTCGGCTTCCAGAGCATTATTTCGATTCACGAGGGTGGCGTTCTCTTCCTCGAGCACCTATGATGTTCAGTATACCGACTCATCGGATACGCACTCTCATGTCCCTCCTTAACCCAGCCGATTCATCTAATTTCTTCTTGTACTTCTCGACCACATTTTCGCTCTTGCGCAACTTTTCAGCAGTGTGGCGATGCCTGAATTCTGGTCAGATCATCCCTCAGTAGAATGACTGACTCGTCTAGTTGGTCTTTCAGACGAGCAGCTTCTGCGGCTCTAGCCTTGAGATTCTCAACCTGGATGTCATGAGCACCTATACTGGAGAGGACGCTTTGTGACCTCACTGTCCGCTCCAACTCTGTCACCGTTCTCGTCTGCTTCTCAAGGTCGGCTTCCGTTACTGCTAAATGTTCCTCTGCCCTAGCTCTGAGTGCGATGGGTTTAGCCCCGATAGACTGAGATTTCTCACTCACAAGTCGTTGCGAAGAGAGTCCACTTGAGACGATGACATCTGGCTGTTTCGCAGTCCTGCTCCAGCCTGAGAGGCGTCGGGTCTAGATCTCGAAAGTGCGTCATCTCGTTCCGTCCTCATCTCGTCCTGCAAGATGCCTCAGCGGGACGACATCGAGTCAAGTGTGACTCATACCAAGGAATTGGAGAGTGCCTCCACCTGCTGCATCATTTGCTCGCAGCGCGCGCGAAGATCATCATTCTCTTGTAATAGCGTGTCTGTCGCCACTTGTGAGTCCGAAGCTATCGGCGGTCTACGTATCGTTAGTAAGAAGCGTCAGGCGGTCACTGGTGATCTTAGACATACGTTGGCGCTCGCTCGTGTTCTTCAGCAGCTGTACGATCTTCCGTTTCGCCATCAGGGAATGTCTCCATGATCTAAGCTTAGGGTTTCAGCTCACCGAACGAATCTCTAATTGCTCGCCCGACTCACACCCTCAATACTCTTCATCAGAGAGGCCATGTGACCTTCTCCTAGCGCTTGGATCTTCGATATGACCTTTTCGTTTCCGGGGGCCCAAACGGATACAGATAGACACATGCGTGATAGCTGGACGAGCCCATTCCGTCCCTCCGGCGAGTTCGGGGATTTGGCTATAGCGGAGAATGCTGGCTCGGGGAGTGTAGAGAGCGATAGGGAGGATGGATGAGGAGAAGGCAGGCGATAAGACAGCAAGAGCCGATGCAACCGTTTTCTGTCAGACTTGACGTCAGGTCATTCTCAAATTCCGTGGAGATACGCACAAAGTATTCATCTTCAGCACCCAATTGTCGGGACTGTTGACAGCTCCGGTAGCCCTGGAATTGATACTTTTGAAGTGGGTGCTGTCCCTGTGGGCATGGTCAGCGATCTACGCTGAGCAGAGCGAGCTGTCGCTCTAACACTGTGCTCATGACCTGAGTCGGGCTTGGTCAGTCGCGGCCAGCGCTAGGAGATGCCCTCTCACATACCTCCATCAGAGCCTTTCCATCTGCCAATTGATCAAAGGTGGTTATTCGCCTAGAGAGCTTGAAAGAGTTGAAGAATGCCACAAGAGCCATCTGCTCTTGTCGAGCGGACAGACTCATCTTGACGGATCCCCCTTCTCCAGTGTCCTCGCTCGTGTTCCACCAAGGTCACCTCATCAACTGCCCTCAACAACAATGGGAATGAAGCATTGCCGCTAAATCGGAAACGCGAAGGTGAAATTTGCTTCCGTCGGCGTCGCGTGTGACTTTTCAATGTCGAGGTGTTTCTTGATTTTGACCACCAAACCATAACGGTCATGGAAGGTCTAAGGCAGCTTGCTGGAAATTGATACTGGGGCATGGTCAGTCCAAGGAATTCGACATGAAGCGACAGAGTGGCTTGACCGCGGCGCCCAAGGTGATGGCTGTAATGCGCCATTCGCAAGAGGAGAAACGACCAGGGGTGGTTGTGCACGAACAAGGTCGGACTATCAAGCGGGCCCGGCTCAGTTCTAGCAAGAAGAACCCAGGCAAGGAAAACGGCCCCAAGGTCAAGATTGAGCGTAATGACAACTCCCAGTCGATCCAAAGCAAACTCGAGAAAGGCAAAAGCAGAGCTGAGGTTCCGAATTTCAAGACTACCTTGGCTGAACAAGCTTTAATGGATGACCTGATGGCAGGATTAGACTCGTCCCTCTTCGACGACTTCGATATGACGCCGTCGCAGAAGTCTCAAGCTCTTGTATCATCTCAGACGCCAACAAAGCCGAAGCGCATCCCTCGCCTTCCCCTGTCGCCCGTCAAATTATCTGTCCGACAGCAGCATATCACCCCAAAACCTGTAATCGTCAAGCACGAGCCACAGTCACCTCAACGAGATATCATTGTCAAAAGGGAGCCAAATTTGGAGCTTGGTCCGGAACCTGTCGTTGACATCAAGCCTCTGGTCCTCAAGACTGATCCTGATGAGGACTTCTTCGATGATCTGGATTTCGACGTCGGCGATCTGTTCGCTGTAGATGAGCAAAAATTGCTAGAAGGGCTCGCTGAGGTCAGCGCGAGCCTCCCTAGTGTCGCTACTGTACTGAATTTTCCAGCAGCAGAGGTATCCCATCTCTCATCCGACAGTTCCATCGGCACCCGAGGGCTACCGCCCAACATCCTGGGTCAGATGTATTGTTCAGTCAGTGTATAATGGATTACGTTCGGAAGAAGCCTTGCTTCACTCCGCGGACGACGAGTATACCGGCCCGAGTCACTTATCGGGAAAGGTCAGTGCTTCATGGTTGTGTAATGGCTGATGACAGCAGACCCTCGTGGTCAGAATGCTACCTGACGAGCAACTCCGGATCATCCACCTGAAAGACAGGTGGTCTGATCTACGCATCTCCTCTGGTGAGTGTCCTAATCCATGGAACAATACTAATCACGGCCAGGTGATACTATCAACATTATCTCTGATCAATTGGACAAAGCGAATAGCATCATCGTCTTGACGCTCAAGGACTCGCGATCTTTCATTATCCATCATCCTGATCTCATGCTGACCATGACATCCATCGCCAATGCCATGCCGTGTCCCCGACGGCCAATCTTGCAATCCATGGTCAAACCTTCTGGTCCATCAAGCAAGAGCATGCTATATGGAACGCTGCTGCATACTCTCCTACAACGCGCGATGAGCGAGCAAGATTTCTCGGTCGAAGCGACACGTCAGAGGCTCAATGATGAGCTGAATAAGGAATCGACCAAGTTGGATATTTGGGGAGCAGACCTTGGCTGGGAGGATGTGCGGCTCGAAGTGGGCGCGAAAGCTGGAGAAGAATTTTCGAGGTTTGCGAATCGCTGGATTGGCCCCTCGCCCAAAATTGTGAGTCTACTTGACCGATAATTCTGACCTTCTCTTCAGCCTTTGGGCCAGTTGCATGCTAATCCTGGTGACGCTCCTCACACACTCGCTATCAGTGGATTGCACGATGTCGAAGAGGACATCTGGTCACCTAAATGGGGTCTCAAGGGGAAGGTAGATGCCTCTGTTCAATGTGTGATCCAGCAATCCGATACCAAGGATGATGGCCAAATCCATGTCGCGCCGTTAGAGATCAAAACGGGCAGATCGGTTGGTGTCATGGCGCATCGAGCGCAGACAATGTTGTACACGTTGCTCATGGAAGATCGATATAGTGAGCTTGGCAGCCTACAGCGCAGCTGATTTATCTAGACGTCCCTGTACCGGCTGGTCTCCTATACTACTCTCAGCTTGATTCGTTCCTAAGAGTGGAGGCAAAGGCGAATGAGATAACCGCATTGATCATGACCAGGAATGATCTGGCCAATTATCTCGCGAAGCAGCGGACTACAGAAGCCGAGCTCGGGACACAGTACTCATACGACACCGAGATAGAAGATACAGCTTTCCTTCCTCCAACGATTGACCATCCGAAAGAGTGCCGAACATGCTACGCCGTCGATACTTGTATGCTGTATCGGAAGGTACGCGCAGTCGCAAGCCTGCCAGGAAGGGCTGATGATTGTTCCAGACTGAGCCTTCGGCCCCATCATCGGCAGATGATCCTATCAATGAATTGTTCGAGGAGAAGACTGGTCATCTTTCGGAAGCACACGTACAATTCTTCAAAAAATGGGAGACTCTGCTGACAATTGAGGAGCAAGACATTGGCAGATTCAGGTCGCAGCTCTGGACCATGACCGCGAAGAAGAGGGAGAAGACCGGAAGGTGAGCTCCTGGAGCTCGGGCCCTCCAGCAGCTGATTAGATTTCCCTTAGATGCTTCAGCAGGATGGTCATCTCCGCGTATTCTAACGATCTAGGCAAATCCCTAGCCAAGATCCATCGTCACACTTACAAGTTTGTTCGCGCCACATCGAACACCCAGCAAGGATCTTTGCTCTCCGGACATATCGCCAGAGGAGATCCAGTCTCTCTATCTATCGAGCCAGATCTCCTATGCTTGTCCAGAGGTTTCGTCACGGACTTGACACCAGAAAGTATCAGTATTGGCGTTACCTATGTCATCGATACTGCCGCCCTACTGGCCAGGACCAGACATAAGAATCACGCGCAGCATGGTGATCAAGTGGAATTCAGGATCGACAAGGACGAGATGGCTTCCGGCATCATGCGCATGAGGGCGAATCTCGTTCAATTGTTCTTTGCTGGCGTAGCTGAAAATCTTAGAAGGCAAGTTGTGGATCTGGCTCCGCCAATCTTTGAACCCGCCCGTGTGCCCCAACCCCACGAGATTCCCGCCTCCCTCAATGAAGATCAAGCGCGTGCCATGAGTCAGGCTCTCAGTGCCAAGGATTATGCTTTGATCCTTGGTATGCCTGGGACGGGGAAGACAAGCACCATTGCAGAGATCATCAAGGCTTTGGTGGATCGCGGCAAGACTGTCTTGTTGTCGAGCTATACGCACTCTGCAGTCGACACGATTCTCATGAAGTTGCTCAACGCTGAGTTTGATATACTTCGATTGGGTAACATTGACAAGGTGAGTGTTGCGGATTCGAGGTGACAGGCAGCTGATACGCATCAAAAGGTACATCCGGACGTGCAGCATTTGACCTTGGAGGCGATGGAATCTTCCACCAGTATGCCACAGTTCGAGGCTCGCCTGATGGGCCCGCCAGTGGTAGCAGCCACGTGCCTGGCTGTAGATCAGTGAGCCTTATCTCTCGATGATATCGTCATCGCTCATCGTCCTCAGCCCTTTGTTCTTCCGCCGACGGTTCGACTATTGTATCGTTGACGAGGCATCGCAAATTACCCTTCCAACTTGTCTTGGTCCGCTCCGAATGGCAGATACTTTCATCCTCGTGGGCGATCACTTCCAGCTACCACCAATTGTAAGTGGTAAAGCCTCTCCGAATGATACGCATAGCCGACGCTGTAACAGGTCAAAAATGCAGAAGCCCGGCGAGGGGGCCTCGATACCTCGCTCTTCAAACTGCTCTCGGAGGCACATCCGTCCGCTGTCACGGACCTCTCGTATCAGTATAGAATGAGCGAGGATATCATGATGCTATCCAACGAGCTCATTTACGAAGGGCGGTTGAAATGTGGCTCCGAGGCAGTCGCACGCCAGAGCTTGACCTTGGCACGCGAACTGGACTGTGCGGCTGTGTTTCCGAAGAGTCATGGGCCAGGGTCTTGCTGGATCCGGGATCTACTTGATGATCAGTAAGTTTGGTGCTGTCCGCTGGGCCGGGCTCTGACACCCCTCACTAGGGTCAAAGCCGTCTTTGTCGATACCGACAACGTGCCTGCATTGGATTCCAAGGTTGGTTCTCTGGTTCAAAATGAAGTAGAGGCGAACCTTGTTTGTCAGGTGAGAAGTCCACGCCTGTCAGGCGGATCGCGCTCACTCGCCCCCAGCTCGCCTCGGCACTGATTGGCTGCGGTGTAAAGGAGAATGATATTGCCGTCATTACGCCATATCGACAGCAGATCAAACTTTTGACGGGTCTCTTTTCGGAGCTGCCTCGCGTTGAGATTATGACGGCGGACAAGAGTCAAGGGAGAGATAAGGAGTGTATCTTGATATCCCTGGTACGGTCAAATAAGGATGGCAATGTAATTCGAGGGTGGTATCTCTGCTGAATGCTAGATTGGAGATCTCTTGAAGGACTGGCGTCGTATCAACGTGTCCTTCACCCGAGCGAAACGGAAGCTCGTCATTTTTGGATCTCGGTCTACTCTGGAAACAAACACGCTGTTGAAGGACTTTTTGAAGTTGATGTCGAGACAAGGCTGGATATACGAATTGCCCAGTGGTGCTCTGAATCTTCATGCCCTCGCTGAGGTCAAGACTGAGGCGGACGAGTCGATGTCCAGAGGAAAGGCCAAGATCAAAGAATCTCTCCTGCGTGGTAAAGGGTTCATCAGTGACATCTTGGCCGTAAGTTGTCTCAACTCGACAATAGCTGATCGAGTCAGGAGGGATTTTGAAATTGCTTGCGGTCACAGAGTTGACTTTTGCCCGCCGTTGCCATGCCTGTATTCTGTTGTATTGTCCTGAAGCCTGCAGTGTAGCGTGTATGCATTTACAAGTAGTGTGTATACAACAGTTGAGGACGCGGCGGTTCAATCCTCCTCAGTGGAATGATGAGCCAGCACTGTGAGACCGTCAGTACCGAAGCTCTGATAATGATTGCAGACTTGTGACCCACTCTGGTAATCTCTCTATTTGATATCTGTGCTTAACAACATACATCAGGGGTATGCCTGGCACTTTCCGTATCCGCCGTCTGAGATCTCGATCGCACTAGGTCCTAAGGTCAGTATGAATCCAGGACTGCGGTAGAGACGTGGAGAGACTGACGGTGGCTACGACATAACATCGGTGTAAGGAGACCCGCTGAACAAGGCAGTCATCTGCGTATGTCCCTGAATCTAGTATTGGGCATGAGCTGAGAGGCAGGATCAGACATGCGGGAGCTCACGATCACAATGTAATCGCTCAAATCTAGGGTCCTTCGCTATACGCAAGGCCAATCTATACTTTGGTCCAAGCTTTTCCAACTCTGCCAATACGCAATCCGTGATGACAGGTATGCCTGCCAAAGCAATCGTTCAGCGCTAGAGCAATTTGGGATCCCGCGGGCCCAACGCACACTTCGCCATGAGACAATCCATCATCCCTTGCACCAGCTCAATTTTGTTCTGAATCGAAAAGTTGATAAAGTTCGTATCGACGAGTACTCTGAATGGTGGTCCAAGATCCTTGTTATGCGCTAAGAACATGGCCGCTGATACTTGAGGTCTACATTGCAGACAAAGAGCAGAGGAGAAAGAACCACCATCAGCTTGATAGCTCGTAAGCTTTAGATAGATGTTTGCTCACATCCTCTTCTTCTCTTCCAGCTGTTTCTCCTTTTCTGCCTTCTTAGCCGCCTTTTCAACATTCTCTTTCCTGCGAGTTGTCAGGTCAGCTGTGCTACTCCGACTAGCTCTCAACCTACAATCTCGGATCACTGGGTTTAATCATTCGCTTGACGGCGGCAAATTGCCTCGTCTTCTTTGCTTTGCCCTGATTTTTGAGAACGAATTCAGCACACTGCTCTTATCTGTAATTCTGTATCGTTCACTTACCATTGTGTCTGGGACTTGGACAATCTACTTTGTGTCGAAAGGCTGGAATACAGTCCGATCAGAATGTCATCCATACAAGTGGACCACAAAAATAGATCCCAAAAATCTAAGAGATAGCGGAGATGCCCTGGATCTCCGCGTAATGTCCGGGTCTCGGCGTTGAATACCTTCAAAGGCATTGTTTATGGTGTATCTAGGCCATCCGACGTCGACGAGCAGATATGCAGGGTGATCGAGGAGCAGCGAGCCATGTTGTGATGGCTAGGAATGCAGCCTGTCATCAATGTCGGTGAGTCTGCTCATCATTCCAGCCGGTAGGACCGATGCTGAGTCCCGCCCTCCTGATTTAGCAAAGCCAAGAGGGTGAGAACATGACGCGCAGATGAAATGGGCTCGAATCTGATACGTGGAGCATCAGAAATGTGACGGGTTACGGCCTTTATGTACACCTTGTCGAAATCCGATGAGAAGAACATTGAGCGTCAACTGCACATATGATCAACCTGCTCCCGGGGATCCGGCCCAAGCTTCTTCAAGTCGGAGTGGATCAATTCATTCGTCGGACCATGACCAAGCCCAAGCTGCGAGAAAGAGATCAAGAGGGACAACATATGACGACCCTGAAGAAGATAGCCTGGCTCAGATGAGCACTGGTGACCGGACCTCTGCTGCGTCTGCGGATGACTTGTTCTGGCCAGAGTGAGTCGGCCTTGGCTGAGAACGTCGAATCGAAAGATTGATGAGGTTTCTCAGTTGGCCACCTGACCTCCCCAGCCTTCAGACCGTCGAAGTGAGTCATAAGAGACTCGGATCATGCGGCTCAATTCTCTCACAGTTCTGCGCCGAGATCTTCTTCCGCAAGGTACCTACCGTCAACAAGATGATCCACAAAGCCACCTTTATGGCCAGATTACATCTACCACCCACAAGTCCTCATTTCCCCGTAAGCCTGGTCGTATTTGTCCCCCTCATTCTCATATTGACCTCAGCTTACCTAGTCACAATCCCTCTTGCACGCCATGATCGTTGCCGCCGCTCCGTTCATCCCCGGTTCCACGCTTCGGACCGCAGCGTTCACGCCGCTCAGGCTGAGGGGCGGAGAGTCATCAAGAGGATCCAATGGCATGCTTCCGTTCCTGTCATCGCCGAACGACTTGGAAGGCAAAGAAGTGACTCCTGTGTTCCAAGCTTGGTACAGAAAAAGAGCGCTTGAACGAGTGGCCGAACAGCTTGAGATAGGCGATCGATTAGTTCAATGCTTGCAGAGTGGGTCTCGAGGCTCGATCTGGAGACTGACTCGAGGCAGCTCTCGTAATCATTACTCATGTGGATACTTTGCTACCGAGGTGTGTCACTCTGGTATAGCCACCACAGCCTCACTTATACCATGAGCAGAGCTTTTGCCATGTGGCAAGAACTTGGAGCGTGTATGCGGTTGGCCGTAGCTCTGCAGATGAACGAGACTCGTAGTGCGTCTGGGCGTGGCGTCAGCCTTCAGCCCGAGTTGGGGCTCATATCCCTTAGACGTTCCAACAGACTGCTTCAATCGATATTCTGGCCGAGTACTACCGCCAAATCCCTCGCCTCTGGAGCGAGCCGAGATGGACCGAACGTTTTGGTGAATCCGCAAGATTGACTCCAGCTCTAGAAGCCTGGCTCATCAGATCAGGTGCGCTTATATCGAGACTGAGAACATGAACATAACTGGAAATTGGCCAAGTGTGAGTGGTTTTTTCGTGAAACGAATCTCGTGATTGATGTGAGCCTCTCAGTCGTTGCATGCCGATGAGATCACGCTAGAATTGCCGGTCAAGCAGGAGATCTTTGACCGAGGGTTTGAAGCTTCCTTGCTGGTGGGAACGCAGACGTTTCGGTAAGCTCATATTCTTCGAGATGACAATTGATCCAGTCTAGCTCACCAGACTTCTACACTGCGCGTGAGCAGACATGTGAAAAGATTGTCATATAACTGATGGTCCATATGCTAGATCCAGCACACATGCTCGATGTAGGTGTCATACTGAGTGTCAGATCGGAGCTGACTAGACACAGAGTCTAACCCTGACTGTCAAAGCCTCCAGGCTGGCACAGGAGATCGCAACTTGCGTCAGGGAATACGCCAGAGACTCGCACACATTCAGGTGAGCCATCACCGTGGATCGCCAACATCACCGAGCTTGATGAACTGCACAGTCGGTACATGTCACACCCTGTACGAATCGAGCTGGAAGCAAAAATCGAGGCCCTTCGGCCAGCTTCCCGGCGAGCCGTCGTCGACCTGACATCGGGAAAGATATGGATGTCGACATGTTGGCAGCCATTCTGTGCACACATGCGTTCGTCTGTGACTGAGGATGCGCCCGGCCCTCGGAAGCTGACGTCGTACTTTTAGGCTTTACGCTCAGCTAGCGGAACCTGTGATTCAGGACAACTATAGGTCGCCATTGCCTCTCGCAGCTTTGGGTGCCATCAATGACATCGTGACAATCGTCCATGATCGTGGGTGCTACAGCCCTTCTTTGCAGTCCTGCCAATCATTGACGCTTTCCCTGTAGTGCTTGGGTCGAGCTTTGATCGTGAGTCGGTTCACACTTTACAACTCCTTTGACTCCCTTCACAGTCACACTGCTTCCTGTATCCTGCATGATGAGCTGGTTCAGCTGTGCCAGAGTTCTTGCGCAATTCAACGATGCGGCTTTGAAGGCGGGAGATCTGGGCGCTGCGTCGGCATTCTACACAGACTCCCAGACGCTCCGGTGGGTGCTGTAATCTTCGTCAACCATGGTCTTCTCACACGCAGCTCATAGCACCGCCATTCTGCTCTATGCTCAACGTCATCCGTTCGCCATGCAAGTCAGTCATCGATTGGAAAGTCTCAAGCAGTATCAAGGCGAGCAGGGAGATCTATCCCGTGTGTACATGAAGTGAGCTGATTGTTGAAGCCGTTCATCATGGCTAACGACGATGCTTCTGTCGACTCAGCTTTCACGAAGAGCTCGGGGATAACCGATATCAGTGGACTGCCCCCTCAAGCCTGCCGCTTGGATCTACTTCATCTGCATCATCCGTGTAGCTGTAGAGAGAGGCTGGAATTCCGTGTCTCGAGGTTCAATCATCCGTTACCATCATATCGTATAATACGGATATGCATTGCTGTGGTTCCTGAGTGATTTTCTAATGGGATCTGCCTAAATTCTAATGTCAATTACGGAGGCATTAATAAATTCGGAATCGAGTATGAGGTCACAATCCCCTTCCTGCCTTTCGCCGCAACGTCGACGTTTTGACGCCATAACACATTACCACTCGTCAACTTGCTCGGAAAGCATCAGCACGAGCTACCCCGCTCCATCACTCAGCAGATCATACAGCTGTTTCTCACAGTCAAGGTCTAGGCTCTTCGTTCAAGCCTCGCCCCCAATTGTAGATCGCTGAATCCGCACACCTCAAGCGACTCATCGACCTCGTGTCCATCTCATCTTCTCCCCTTTCAGCCTCTGACAACCTCTCATCACCATGGCAGCTCTTCCCAAACGTATCCTCAAGGTGAGGTTGTGCCCTCTCTCTTCCCGTCTCGAGATCTAGCTGACGGTCTGTA
Source organism: Kockovaella imperatae (assembly GCF_002102565.1). Taxonomy (NCBI): domain Eukaryota; kingdom Fungi; phylum Basidiomycota; class Tremellomycetes; order Tremellales; family Cuniculitremaceae; genus Kockovaella; species Kockovaella imperatae. The sequence continues at coordinate 990,683 of NW_019028944.1, forward strand.
TCATCGCCCACTGATCTTTCCTACGCCTGAATGACAAATCCAAATCACACACGCACTATTCAACATGTTCACTGTCCTGCTGCATCTCAATCACTCCTTCTCGTCGACCGTTGGCCATTGTCCGCTCTAATGCTCATATGCTTTCACTTTGTGCTTCTAGGAGACCGAACGTCTCATGTCGGATGCACCTCCTGGCATTTCTGCGGCTCCCAACAACGATAATCTTCGTCATTTCGATGTGACCGTTGCTGGACCCGATCAATCGCCATACGAAGGTGAGTTGTTTTATGGCGAGCCGATTCGGATTGCGAAGGGAGCGAGACTGTCACTCTCCTAATCATTGTGCCTCCTCCATTCTCGTCCCCTACCTCAATCCCTGTACCCTGTTCCCGAGACAGAAGCTGACTGTACCTACCGTCAGGCGGCGTGTTCAAACTTGAGCTTTTCTTACCTGATGAGTACCCTATGAACCCTCCCAAAGTGAGATTCCTCACGCGAATTTAGTGAGTAGCTTGCGTGCTCGTATCAGTCATCACACGATGAATTGACTGCTTCTCTCTAGTCACCCAAACATTGACAAGCTCGGTCGAATTTGTTTGGATATTCTGAAAGACAAGTGGTCTCCAGCATTGCAAATCAGGACAGTATTGTGAGTTTGTCTACGAGCCCCGAGTCCAATCCTCTCCATGATCATGCACCTTGAACTCGTTTAGCCCTGTGACCAGCTCTGACATTCATCCAGACTCTCCATCCAAGCTCTGCTCGGCGCGCCGAACCCTGACGACCCACTCGCCAACGATGTCGCTCAGAATTGGAAAGAGGATGAAAAGGCAGCTATCGCTCAGGCTAAGGAGTGGACGAGGCTGTACGCCAATGGAGAATAATTAGTATAAAAAGAATGGTGTGAACATTTTTGGAGGGATAGACTGAGGACAGTAGTGGATGACTGTGAGGCGTTGAAGGCGTTTTGAATCCGATCTTGTCTGGAGGCGGGAGGGGATCATGGGATCAGGACAGCGTGAGCAAGGGGAATGGAGACGGAAGGTCTTCGTACAAGAATGGAAGACTGGCGGCGACTTGGGGCATTCGATGGCTCCTATTTTGCCACATGGTTTCCTTGACCCATTCCTTTTCTTTGACAGGACAAGATACCCAGGCATGAATCATTCCAACTTTCAGAATCCCGTGTATGCGCCGCTGTAGAGTCTTGAGTCTATTCATACAAGCCTTCTTCTGCAGATCGTGCCGACATCACTTTATACATGGCAGTACGAGCCTGGACACAAGGCCTCCCTTCAGTGGCAGCATACAAACCAAAAGCCCACTTAAAGATTCCCTCCATCCTTCCGCCGGTCTGCAGACTACCAAGGTGTTACAAATTGAGACCTACAACAATCCCCGCAGACCGGGCTGCATTCTGATTCTCAAGATGCTCCATCGCATTGCCCGCCACCAAGATCACCTATATCCGGACTTTTCATTTCTCGACGTTGTATTCCAACTCGTATTCGGGGCACCTGCGATCTGACCGTACGACGGTGGTCTGTTGCCCATAGCGTCTACGTCCCCAGCATCATCGCTCTCATGGTCTTGAGTTCTGTAATCGTTTGGACCATAATGTCCCGGTCCTACGGGTCCGGGAGATACCGGTGAATGAAGAATGTTGTTTTGACTTTGGGAAGAAGAAGTCAAATGTTGAGGTTGAGGAACCTGAATCTGCGGGTTATCGTACGCTGCTCCACCGCTACCACCTCTGCTTGGCCCGGCTCGATCATACGATTGATGAGGATTGTTCAAACTCGGAGAGGTCGCGGCCATACCAATCGCGCCGAGTCCATCATCGTAGCCTCCGTATGGATCTGCGGCATGTGAGACGGAAGGTCCAACGTCTGGATAGTGGGATTCGCTAGAACCTGGATTTGATACGTATCGCCCGCCGCCAGCAGCACCTGCTGCGAGAGTGTTTGAATTGGACGACGCGTGTTTCGGACTCGGCATTGGCATTTCCATCGTGGACCCAGTCATGGCAGTTCCATACTGGGGTTCATAGCCTTGAACATTGCGGTCGTAGGAGGAGTGATTTGGATCATGAGGGTTGTTGGAAGCAGTGCCGTAATGCTGATCATACTGTTGTTGCTGTCCATTGGGATTGTATCCATCATGACCATACTCGTAGGATCCTTGCTGAGGCCTTTGCTGGTACGGATCGTTATAAGTCTCGTAGTCTTCGTTGCAGGAGCGTCAGATAGGTCATAAAGGTCATAAAGCCGGGATGTCTGCCATGCTCACAATTATGATTCTGCCCATAGTAGCCTCCATATCCTCCACTTTGATTCTGAGGCACTTCCGGTGCCTCCACACCTTGACCTCCAGCGCCGACTCCAGCGTTCCCAGCAGTCACGCCGGATGAGTTGGATATTCTTCTCGCCAAGCTAGGAGGTTGCTGCAACGTTTCGTAGCCGCCATAACCATTCCCAAACGTTCCTTGAGGGTAGGCTTCAGCGGCTCCCGCTCCTCCAGGCATTCGTCTACCGTAGCCCAACCCTACGCCCTGCAGCACACTACCGTCTCTGGCCAAGCCAGACCCAGTGGATCGAGATCGAGGGATAGGTTGCTCTTCGTACAGATATTTGTCCTCTGCATCGTTTCCACCCGTCCCAGTCAACGGCGTCCGCTCCAACTCTTGGAAGCTCGGTAGACCCTGTTCCTTCTTGCGCAATTGTTCGTCTCTTAACGCCTGAAGACGCATATCGTCAGACCGATTGAACGAGTTGGAATAATAATCCATCTTTGGATCTCCAGAATTTCGATTGTTCCGACGAGACAGACAACAATTTCCGAGTCCAAAGGCGCAACCACCAAACCCTGCCAATAACCAAGCTGCGAGGACGAGCCAGACACAGATACCGATGTTTGCACTGGCGCCGTTGACATCGTCAATTCTCGCTTTGGCGATGTAGAAGATCACAAGATCGAACACGAGTGCAATGAGCGCAGTGGACGATGCGATGGATGCTAGGCAAGTTGGGAAACACCAGACACCCATGGTCCCGATATGTGATAGGAGACCAAAGACGAATGACCCGGCGGCAGCGGCGAGAGCCACGAGATGGAGTACGAGGGTGTAAGTGAGGTATTTGGTGATGGTTGTAGGGATGTCGAAGAGGGAGATACCAAAAAGCTCATTGGGATCTGGTTTTGCATGAGCGACAAATAATGATGACCCGGATGAAGTCTCCACTCACTGAACTCGTAGCCTATGGTTGGACCCTCACAAGTCTGGGTCCCTTGGTAATCCAAGCAATATCCCATGGTGCCAAGGTACATTTGACCACTGTATTCTCCAGAGCTATACGTCGCGTGAAGAAAGTAAAGTGACTTTAACAAGGGCGTGTTGAAAGACACTACAGCCAGAAGACCAGTCACGGCGAGCATGAGGAGCGTCCCTGGCGTAGCATTGCGGAATCGGACGCCCATGATGATGGTGCTTTTAGGTGGTGACTCGTGACCAAGTGAGAGAAGGTTGTGTTGTCGATGGTTGTGTCAATATTTGGGGTCACTCCAGAGGGATGCTTAGCGACCACTGGATCAAGTGCGACCCCCAAATTCCAAGAATAGGAATCGGTGGTGTGGACACCGGAAACCGCAGTGAAGGGGGGGTGAGACTGTATAAAAGGTCGGATACTCCAGCTCCAAGGTCGATGACTAGCAGTAGCAGTACGGGCCAAATGATGAGCTGCCTTCTCGGACCCTTTCACAGATAGTTGGAACGAGTTCGTCCTATATAACACCAGATTGATCGCCTCACAAAGTTTGGATCAAAAATCTATCGGAATCGAATACCCGCCGCTCGCTCTCAAAGGCTTTGCCAATCCGGTCGCAGCCGTGAGCGGACAGGCCTAGGTTTGGGTGTTTTTGAGTAGCGATCCGTTCAGATCCCAGCTCCCGGTGCAAAAAGAGATATCCTTTATACGTCACTGACGGTTATCGCACTGCAGGTTGTGAATGGTGCTTCGAGGCCGTCAAGGCTCGTGGTAGGTGATGTATACAGATGGACAAGATAGAATTCCAGCATCGCCCCCCTCTTACATTTTCCGGTGCGGAGGCGAATGGCTGTACATGGCGTGAATTACGTAAGGCGTCGCTGTCTTTTGTAGATGTCCACACCATAAGCGACGATACATTCGTATTTACATGTAAGGGACATGGCTTCAAAAGGGCCCAGAAACTGTAACAGATCTAACTGTCACGGCGAAGATGATCGCTGTTCGCTTCTGGAGAATCGCACAGGATGCTTTCGCGAACACGCTCTCAAACTGTCTGTAGGAACATTATTCTTTCTACTCCTTGCCGCTCTTCTTCTTCTTCTGTAGAGTGGTCGTTCAGTGAGGCCTTTTGCATGACCTGATGACCTCCACTGCTCACCTTCTTATCCGCATCCGTCTGAATGATTGGCATGATCGCCTCTTCCTTATTCTTACGCTTCTTGTCCTTTTTGCTAGAATCCGTAGCGGCGAGGAGAGTAGGCGGGGCAGCAATCAAAGGTGGTGCTTTTAGCTTGGGTGCGGCGTCGGACTGCCAAGGAAGCAAGTCAAACCGAAGCTCTGGGACGCTCTTTATAGTTGCTGCCACTCACGTCGTCCGAGTCTTCAGAGTCCGAATCTGAGTCGGCAGCCGCTAGAGCTGCAGCTACGGGGATGCCTCCGCCCGCTTTGTACGCCTCATCGGCTCTGCGATACTCTTCATTGGCATTGTTGTACGCGTCATCGTAGTACTGAGAGGTGTGTGGCATTCAGTGTTAAAAGGCTTTTGAGGATGAAAGGGCCATGAGGCACTCTCACCTTTTTCTGCTCTGGCGTCAAGTTTTTCCACCTCTCTGACACCTCTGAGAGGATGTCCTTATAGGCCATATCAGGTCGAGTGCTCTTGATTCCCTCGCGCTGATCGTTTTGGAACAAGAGGTACGCTGAAGGTGGGCGTTTAGGTGCGTTTGGATCTTTGGGTTTCTTCTCCTTTTTCTTCTTGATTTTCACTCCGTCCGCATCGACTTTCCGACTGACTTTGGTAGAGATCGGAGGAGCCGTGAGAGCCTGAGCAGCGCCCGTTCCGAGATTGAATTGATCGGCCGTATTGTCCAGAGCGAGACTCGAGGGCGTAAGTCGAGTGTAATCTTCGATAATCGCCACACAGCGAGTCATGGCCGCTGCAATATCTTTGAACGAGGTGATCATCTGGTTGAATGGAAGAAACAAGGAAGAGTGGCGTGTCAAGGTTTGGACTCTTATCGCTCTTCCATGGCCCCCAAACTCACCTCTTGCCGTTTCGCTTCCATCTCTTCCCATGATGGACCAGCATAGGTCGTTTGTGGCATCTGGTGTGGCAGCTCTGCGACTGGTAGGAGGACCAAAGTCAGCAGCAGCATGGCGGATTGGGGTGGTTGTGAGGCGTGTCAGATGCAGTTGCGTTGCGAAGGATGACCTTGCGACCCAACAGCACGCCCCTCTTCACGCACACCCTTTCCTTTGGACGACTCACCAGCATTCTGGAGGTGCTGTCCCATAGCCTGGAACGGGTAGATCGAGTCCATTGGTGGTGGATTATAATCGTCTATGAAGTACTGTGTGAAGAATAGGTGGTTATTAGGAAGTAATTCCCAGGTGGTGGGTTGTATTAGGAAGAGGGGGAAGAAAAGAAAAGAATAGGAAAGGCGGCGGCGGTTAGGTCTCTGGTTGTTGTTTATGGGCTTCAATTTGCCACTTTCGGCATTTTAATCCAAATCCCCATTAGAATCCCCCCTCTGGTCGGCATTAGCATCGATGTGGCAGAAGCTAATCAGGATCACCACGTGACATGCTGAAACACATGGAGCCCCACACCATCGCCCTGAGAGAGAGAAAGGGGCTGGGCGGATTAGCGCGAAGGTTTATTATTATTACAAGATGGGAATGGTATTCTTTCGACGCCTGAACGGGCATCATATCTATCTCTCCTGATTCGACGCTCAACTATCTATCCCCCTCTCTCCTTCTTCTGCCGCTGTGTATGCTTTGCGCAGCCCCCCACCCGGTCTTGCCCCGCATCACGACTGACGCTTGAAAGTACAGGGGGCATCGTGGTGAAAAAGAAGGGAAAAAACACATTACTTTCGTTTTTTCGCATCGCCCTTGTAGCTTTTTACACCGGTTCATCATCCATCGTAAGACACAGACTCGAAAGCATCGTCCTCTTCATCTCTTTTCTGGGATTGGACATCTTTACCTTATCATCACAGGATCCCGTTCGCTCTCCTCGCTACACGTGCCAAGCAGGACGCGGATCGTCCAACACTCTTCCATCTAGGTGCTCGAAACACCACCACATACACACCGCACCATGTCATCATTCGAGTCCAGTGACAATTCTCGGCCCCTTCGACCAGTCTCAGCCTATTCTCAATGGTGCTCTCGACACAATCTGCAACCCTACGCCGACGTCGCTTCTCCAGGATACAAAATGGCACCGCCTCCCGATTGGTATCATGAGCAAGTGAGAGAGCGACATACTTATGACATTGCGCCTCCACGTCCTGGATCATCCTATTCTCTAGGATCGAGGGCATCCAAGTCGTATGACTTCTCGACTTTTGAGCGAGGATACAGGGATCAGACATTGGGAGGCAGAGAAGAATACCTGGACGATGGGGATAAAAACTTTGATGTGAGGGCGGATTTCGACGGTGATGGACCGAGATGGAGTGAGAGGTACAGTCCTAGGAAGGCTGCAGATGATTCAGAAAGGTGAGTTGGGATCCGAGGTGCTACGCGCTGTCATTGCTCATTGCCTTTAGCTATCGGCCGATATCCAGTCACCTGGACCTTCCAACGCCATCGATCAATGACGCCAGGTCAAAGGAGGAGCTGGTATCTGTGCCAGTATTAGGAGCGGAGTATGTCCGGTTTCACAGCGCGAAGAGTCGCTATCTCTGACGAGTTTGCCAGATGGCAACGAGGCGAATTGCACGACATGTCGCGCCGAGGTCAATCAGAGGTTCGTAAAGAGAAGCGCACAGCAGCTTGGCGATCCTGGACACGAGATCAAAAGGGGCTGTGCGGTGCACGATGGTTGACACGCAAGACGCTTGTCTTTGTGCTCTTCTTCTTTTTCGTTGCGTGAGTCTCTGCCAAAACCATGTACACCCGAGGTCCCCTGAGTCTGACAGCTCGTCTCAGCCTTGCCATCATCCTATTTATCACTATTCCCCGAGCACCGAGTTTCACTTTTTACGTCACGGAACCGTTCACCGTCAACAATGGTACCATTGCATTCAGTCGGACGCCGACAAACTTCTCCTTTGCGGGTAATTTAAACCTCTTTGGTGAGCTGATAGCCAATCAATCCATCGTGATATTTTCAGCTGAAACCGTTCGTGCAGCCGACTCCACCCCTTCTTACCTCCCCGTCCACTTTTCCAACATCGAAGCTACGTTATATGACCTTTCCACTTCCGAGGTCATCGCGACTGGCAACTATGGCAATCATGTGATTCCACGGCAACAAAATGCCCCTGTGGTTCTCCCAGTGGAGTTCTCCTATTCTGCCTTGAACAGCTCAGATCCGACGTGTGAGTTGCCCGGCACTTTCACCTCCTATAGCTCACACTCTGCCAGGGAACAATATGTACAACGCGTGTGGGCATATTTGGCCAGGTACAAATAGAACTGGTGAGTGAAGCGTTGCCTCTCAACCACGACTTGCCCCTTGACCGTGTTACAGGCCTCATGCTGCAACTCGAGCTCCGGATGTCCATCATTGGTCTGGTCACTCATCCGTTCTCACAGACTCAGATCAGTAATGTCGAATGCCCATTTGAGCTGAGCAGTACGAGTGTTTAGACGTGTAGCATGTGGTCTCGGCTTTATGATACTGTATGTTGTTACATTTTTCGACTGCAGTGATCGTGTAGTGCGGCGCTGAGACTCGCCCATCCGGTAGAGAGAGGCCGAAGGCTAACGTGCTCGACATTCCGCATCCGACATCCCTCATCCGAGACTCACATACTGATGTTTTAACCTCACAGCAAGCCAGGAACGTGCCGCTTGTGATATCTGTCCGGACGTGATAATGTTGAGAGGATCATCGAGAGAGAGGAGGATCATCATCATCGTCATCGCAGTTTCCTGGAAAACGCCTGGAGAAAGCGAAAGGTCGAGGATAGGCTCGGTCAGCAAGCTCTGAGATCGCTGGACAAGTCATGTTCCCCCTCTCCAGCGGCAAACCCACCAGAAGACCTTCAAAAGGACCTCCCAGGTGCAGATGGGCAGGGTGAGATTCCCAGCTTTCGGTCGCTACATAGCTGTGGGGTGTCCAGAATTGATCTCGCGTCTGTTTCGGTGCGGTATGATCTTTTTACTATCGTATGGGCATCATGTACCTGGTGTTTGGAGATGTTACACTGTGTAGGCGAACACTTGGCGCTTTGGCTCTGAGTAAATCGAGTAGACAGTGGCACTGCCATACCCAAATGTTTGTTCCCCGACGGGCATCGGTTAATGGGAAATTAGAGTTTTGAGGCGGCAAAACGTGTTCCAAGATAACGACAGCATCATCATCGAATTCAGTCAGTCAACTGCCCCCGCCTACGGCATAGTGGATGAGTGTCAAACATCGCTGCATACATGGACTTGCAACACAGTAGTTGTTCAAGATGATGGTGAGCATGTCCGCCTCCATAGAAACGCCGTAGGTAGTTCGCTGAGCCCTTGTTCAAGGTCCCCCAGCTATCACTCATCTTGGACTCGCTTGTCCTCCTTTCGTTGACCTCGGCATCACCTACGAGAGGATACTCAGGCTTGACATTTCAGCATAGCTTCGATGCCTCATCTGGGGATCTTCTTCAGGACAAGCTGATATCTGACGATCTCAAGCATGATCAAGGTCACGAGGCGATGATCGCCCTGCTTGACAAGTACGCTCCTGTATTGAAACTCTCGTGAGTGCTTGAGGTCACGGTCCAGGTCTCGAAAGGGAGCGGAGGTTGGCTGACCCCTTCACTTCACCCCGACAGAATCGCCGAAGCGTACTTTCCAAGCTCGGTAGAATACATGTTACCTCATTTTACCTATGTGAGCTGGTCAAGTTTCTAGCTCTTCATTGAGCATGCTGACGACTGCTTGCCATTCAGGCCACGGTCAACGGGTCAAAGCACTATCTCGTGAGTACTCGCTTGGCGTTGTGGCACACTCAAAAAGCTCTAAGTACTGATATTACATCTGTCAGAACCCCAATAACCTCACCTTGTCCAATCTCGACTCCCTCCCTCGTCGTGGTCAAGACTACTTCCTCTCCATCCCTGAACCTCATAATCCTCAACCATTCATCGAACCCTCTGCTGAATATCTGCTCGGTCCTGCCGGTCAGGACGGAGGAATGGAGGACGGAGGGGATGGCAGAGGGAGAGTAAAGGAGGACATTTATGGGTTCTGGGTGGATCAAGGCAGAGGCGTAGTGGTGAGCCGTCCCTCGGTGTCCGACTCCAACTCCTTCTCACCGCATGCTCGAAGCGGGGGTAGCGCCAGACTCGTGTGCTGACGTATGCATCAGGACCTCTGGTATTGGACCTACTACCCTTATAACTTTGGCAAGTTTGCAGGCCCTTTCGGTGTCATTGGGAACCATGTAGGGGACTGGGAACATATCCGTATGAGGACAATCAATGGTACGGCGGAATCTGTCGATTACCATGCGCACAGCGGTGGACCAACTGTCTCAGGAACCTTGAGATGGAAGGATGTAGAGAAGGAAGATGGAAGACCTGTAGGCTACATCGCAGCGGGATCACATGGCATTTGGCCGACTCCTGGAAACCACGAATTGGCACCGGTGAGCCAAGATCTCTCACCCTCACCGTTTGTAACCCGCGCCATGACTGTCTGTAATTGTTGCTCTGTTACTGATGCGACTCTCAGCTACTCAACTATATCAAACTTGTGGACATTTGTGACGACGCTGGTCCAATCTGGGATACCAAAGGCTCCGTCATACCGTTTCAATATTGGAATAGCCATGAGAATCGGACCAAAGTAAATCACGAAGGAAAAGGACACTGGATGAACTTTAGAGGGCGGTATGGGAACACGGGAGAGAATAATTGTTGGTGGTACAAGCTCGTCGGGAATTGCCAGGTGGGCCGTCATGGTGCAGAGATTACCGAGCTCGGCGCTGACTTTGACTCGAGCTCGTGGATGCCCCTCCTGGACCGAATCGATGGTTTGGATCCCCACCAATTGCGAGTACCCAACCTCATTTCAGGGCTATAAAGCTTATAACATGTTCACAGTGCACGATCGCCCCGGCTGTATCTGGTAATTCAAGGTACGCTTTCTACCTCTCTGAACGCACTGCCAGATGGGCGAAACGGCGACACGTTGCCAACATACAATTGGAGCAAGTGTGTCGTCGTCCGAGGCGGAAAGAAGATGAGATGGAGGACGAACATTCTGGCGCTGGGTCGAGTCGTTCCTCTGCGTTGGAACGAGGTGGCGACGATTCGGACGACGTGGAAGTTTGGACGACGACTGGGACTTGCAAATTCCGCGGACAGGACAGGCACGAGGTGAGTGCACAGTAGTATATATACTCCAATGGAAGAATCCCAGAAATGATTGCTTACTCTCTCTCTCTCTCTCTCTCTCTCTCTCTCTCTCTCTCTCTCTCTCTCTCTCTCTCTCTCTCTCTCTCTATATCTCCCCCCCCTCAACCCACACGCGCTCGCTCGCACGCAGATCACCACGATGGCGTGTAAAGGCATGCAAGCGGCCGTCAAGTCTTATCGCCTATCTTTCTGTCTGGCCGATGGAAGATGTATCTTCAGCACTGTCCAGCGTGACATATGCGCCTATGTGGAGGATAAAGAAGGTTATATCTCCAGTCGAGCGGTGGATTTGGAGGACCTTGACGAGTGGTTCGACATGGGCAAGTAGAGGGACTTGTCCATCCAGGTCGAAGTGTTTTTTCCGAATCTCGTCGCGGTCTTGTACATTAGCATCATCATCCCGTGTAGAATCATGACGTATCGTGATCATATACCTGTCAGTCAAAACCTTTCTCATTCTCCTCATGATCGACTGACATTGTATACATCTCTGGCTATCATTTGGCATGTATCACTCGCTTTGTGTGTGTGTACAAATCAGGCCATCAGTGGTCGACGGTCCTAGGCACAGCCGGTCGATCTGATGCCACGTTTCTGACGATGGGTACTGTCACTCACCTCCGCACAATGGATGGGAGGTCGTCCAAACAATGCGTCGGGGACTCTCACGCCATGATCGGATTCGTCTTGTTCCTTTCGTGTTTGAGTCCAATACTAAGTGAACAACCCCCTTATACCTATGTGCATGCTTTCAATGTTCTGCCATTGCCTTCTTTGCCTTGCTACTGCTTTTCTAACCTGACCTATATTCTTTCTATCCCCCTCTCTAGACCAAGACAGACTAATCTGATGTCCCATTCCCCCACAATATGCCTGTATCAACTCAAAAGCCAGTCTCCACGGCACCTTCTTAAACCACTCGTTCCTCTTCCCTACCACTCAAAAAACTTCTGGAGTCTTCACCAGAAACTGCTCGCACTCGCTCGCTTGAGGGTGATCGCCTACTTTTCAATATGCTTTGGACCCTTCTTTGGCGAGTTGTTCGGCGTGGCACTGTGCACTGGTGAATTCTCAGGTGGAGTATCCTTGGGAACGCCCGGAAGTCCTTGTTCTCTCTGTCTTGGCGTCCGAGTATCACCCACGGGGTTTCCAGGGATAGGGTGGGCAGGTGAGTCATCGTCCTTGGAGGAAGGAGCAGAAGATTTAGAGGAACTCGCGGGCGTATCGTCGTCATCTTCGATCTCTACTGGTGAGATCGGGCGTCAGTAGACTGTCCACTATGAAGCACGATAGAGGCGCGCAAGCCTTGCGTCGTCGGAGAGGAAGGACAGACGAAGAAGAAGGAAAGAGCGTAATGGAGACATGACACCAACGCAATCGCTCTCTCTCTTGCTGACAACAGCCCACTCACCCTCTCCATAGACATCCGGATGTTCCCTGAAACAATCCTGCATGGCTTTAAACTTTTCGACACAGTCCATTCCTTTTGGTTCAGCTTCGCTAAAGACAAAGCATGAGAAGGCAGCTTTGAAATCTTCGCCGCAGGGTCCATCGGCCATTCCACCGAGACACTAAGATACAGGGCAAGAGCGTCAGCCACAAAGCGTGCGGGGACGAAGAGGATTGGATATTGAGACGCGAGGAACTGAAAATGATGGGGGACTTGTCCCCTGGAGCATCATCATCGCCAAAGAGCAAATAGATGCCGTGGAGTCATCCATTGATCTCCAGTCTTGCTGACATGTTTCACAGCCATCCTCGGGAGATGGTGACTCGAGAAGCGACGACGACCATGACCAAAAATGGTCTCGACTCGCAAGACTCACCGGACAATCCCAATTGATCTCTCCGGTCTCTTCGTTGAAAGCACCTTCAGATGGATCCGAAGCCTCGGCAAGCTTTTCCTTCATTGCGGAAGGAGCTTGAGCAGGAGCAGATTCGGAAGATTGCTTGAGGACTGGATGAACGGATTTGGCAGCTTCGGATGGGCCTATATGGGAAGGAGCGAAGAGCGAGAGAGCAGAGCGTCAGCGAAAGAGAGAGAGAGAGAGCCTTCATTCGTGTATCTACCCTCCCGTCACTGCAGTGCGCCAAAACTCACCACTTCTCGAATGTATACCTGGTTCCTTCAAACTGCCTTTGGCCAATACACTGTGATCCGGAGACGAAGGTAGATCATAAGGTGGTAAATACTTGATGATGACGCCTCTTCCCTGTTGAGAAAAGTAATAGGCACCTGCTCCCAGACCCGCTACACCGAGTCCAAATAAGATGATGGACCTGGCGGATGTGTTGGGAGGTGGAGTGTAAGGTTGAAATGTCGCATAGTGTCGGTTGTTGGAAGCCTTTGAACCAGGCTTGAGGTTGACAAGCTGGCGAGACAGAGTCCTTCCGGTGGTCGATCGGAGTGTACTGGATAACATCCTGAGGTTGAAGATGATCAACGTTGAAGAGAGGGAGCGAGCAGTTCTTTGGGATGAAGAATGAAAAAGGGATCTATGTAAATTATCGTCGAAGTTCGATCGTGAATGCTGCTCTGTCAATCCCCCTTAATGAGTGAGAGCTAGGAGGTTCTTTTTTCGCGCTGACGTCAATGAATTATGTAATCAATGCAATGCTGCACCCGGGGCATGGCCTCGTCATTTTCTGCGCCGCCTTTCCAATCTCCATACAACACGATTTTGGCTACAGCTGGTGTCGTCCAAAGACTCAGGACGACAACGAGGGAGGGCTTCCTGTCCTTTTACCGGAAATAGAGCACCATAGGACAGTGTCACAGACTTTGTTGCACCTCAGAGACCGCTCGCTTTCATCTTCGACTCCGGTGCTGGACTTTCGGCTCGGCCAAGAACTCACAGGATTACTTTTAGCCGCGTCCGTAGGACACACGCCGAAGCAGTTGTTCAGTCCGAGCCATCAAACCTCCAGAAACAGTGTAGAGCAAAATTCGACCTTGCCTCCTCTTAGCGTGTCTTAGAAGCTCTGCGGCCCCGGATCCCCTCGATACAAATCTTTCACCCCCTTACTTACTATCGAATAGACCTTCGACGACCAACCCCAGGTCACACCCTATTTCTTTCCCCGCCTGCCTCCACACAACACTATGGGTCTCCTCAGTAACAGTATGGACTCGCTAGCGAGGTCCAAATCCCGGAGCAAGTCCGATGCAGGATCAACATTGAATGATGCTGCATCTGCTGCTCCGAGTGAGAGCGGAAGCGTTGCGGGAGATGGTCATGATACCACGAATTTAGACAAGGATCAAGGAAACGTGCTCATGGCGATTGTTCAGCAATGTGAGTCTCTTTGGACTCGATGACATCCGGCCGAAGTATGAGCTGGGCGGTCTTGCATTCCGGCGCAGACCATCACAAAAGAGGGGTCTACAATGGCCAGGAGACGACCGGCCACCGTGGCCCATAGTCAGCGAGTCATCTATCTCATATATGGTTTGAAAGACCACCACGTCACCTCGGCACCCCCTGCATCTAGTCACTCTATGCCCATCTCCCCATCTCTTCACACTGTACTTCTTTCGCTGACACACCCCCTCAGTACGCCCAGGCATGGATCTCAGCAAGATTGCCCTGCCTACGTTTGTTCTCGAACCGAGATCCCTCCTGGAAAGAATTACAGATTTCTTCTCGCATCCAGAACTGATATTTGGGCAAGTGCAAATGACTCCTTCAGCGTCGGTGAAGTGAACTTACCTCTCTCTCTCTCTCTTTCTCTGTGTGTAGCGCCGGTGATGAGAAAGATGAGAAGGAGAGGTTCATACGTGTCATGACATTCTACCTTTCCGGATGGCATATCAAGCCAAAGGGGTGAGTGAGAATGCAACGCCGCGCGAACGGGGCGATGCTAGAGACCGAGCTGACTAAGATTTTATCCTCAGCGTTAAGAAGCCGTAAGCCTCTCGAGCATGGTATCGGGTTAGTTCCGCTCATACCTTGCAGATACAACCCCGTCCTCGGCGAATTTTTCCGGTGCAGCTACATCTATGAAGATGGGACGGAAGGATTCTACGTCGCCGAGCAGGTGTCGCATCATCCGGTGAGCCAAAAAGCCCGTAGGAATAATTGTGTGCTGACACAGGCGCTCAGCCCGTCTCTGCGTTCTTCTACTGTAGCCCCAAGAACGGACTCATGGTGACGGGTGAACTCAAGCCGAAATCAAAATTTCTAGGCAACTCTGCAGCTACGATCATGGAAGGGGAAGACAGAATACGCTTGTTGAACAAGCCAGAGGATGGAGACTATGTCATTACGGTACGTTCTCAAAACGTGTCGTGAATCTTGCTTCCAACCCTGATTTGTTTACAGATGCCAAACACGTATGCTCGGGGGATCTTGTTCGGCAAGATGACTTTGGAATTATGTGATGTGTCAACTATCACGTGCGAGAATACAGATTATCACTGTGATGTGGACTTCAAAGCCAAGGTGGGTGCTACCTACGTCAAGTTGGGCACGCAGGGAGGGCGAGAACCTTTTGATTGACGAGCGACTACCCAGGGCTGGATATCTGGCGGGTACAACAGCATTCACGGTGCCGTTCGGGTCGACGATTCGTCTTGTGGAGAGGTTTCTGGACATTGGAGTGATACCATTTACTATCAGGAGAAGAAGTCGAGTCATAAACGAGTCCTGTTCGATCCGTCAAAGACCAGGGTCGTTCCAAAGAGTGTCTTGCCAGAGGCCGAGCAGGAAGAATACGAATCGAGGCGGTGAGTCGAGTGGCCGATACATGGTCCAATTCTGGACGAATGTGTCTGAGCATTCAAGCGTCGTGCACGGCCACCCCTCGTGTCTACCACACACTTCCTGACGCACTCGTTCCTTAGGCTCTGGACCAAGCTCACCGACGCGATCAAAGCTGCTGATATGCACGGAGCCACAGCTGCCAAGACGGCGGTAGAGGACCGTCAACGGGAGCTGGTCAGACAACGCGAAGCGAAAGGAGAATCACCTCCTGCCCCGAGGTTTTTCAAGCACGTCGAAGGGGACAAGTGGATGCCAAGTATAGGTGTGGACAGGTGGGGTTAAAAATACGGTGGTGGGCAAAAAAAAACCCTGACATGCTCCATTAGTCTACCTAAAGATCCTTTGGAGATGGAATCGGCACTACGTCAATGGATATTCGGAGATCGTTCACCTTCCAAGGATCACGCCTCCATCGCTACGCCTATGAAATCGAGCTCTGATGCGAGAAAGGCCCAACCGGTCAATATGGATAATGTGAATCAATCCTTATCTCACTTGACAGTGGGATCGCCACGTGAGTCGTCATACCTGTTGTTGTCCCAATCCCACGCAGTCCCCACTGAGATGATCAAATCCTCCACCACAGCGGCCAAGACGACTGCACCTGGTCCACCTGCACCTGGACCTAAATTTGATCATCCGACAGCATAGATGTAAATGGTCAAAGCGCGATGTGATTAATCAGGAAGAATGAACAGGGTGATCATCACCACAATGCCCAGCCCAGCATGTATTTCGAGGACTCGTGTGATTATATATCCCCGATGATCGTGGTCTGCCGCTGCTGCTGCTGCTGATGATGATGATGACTGGTGAAACGACGCCTTGTCGGAATGTCCGAAGTGCCACACAGCTCTCGCCGCCGCCGTCGCCGCCTCCGCCGCCACATTGCCACAGGGGTGTCCCCCATCCCATGGTGTGTACACACTTAGGATCCCACCCTTGTCGCCGCTTAGAAAAGTCTTGTTCTGCTCTGCTGCTCTGCTGCTCACACAGCGAGGTTTTCTCGTCTTTTACCTTCTTCTTCTTCTTCATTTTTTGCGGGAATCAGTCATCTAACCACCCAAAAAAGATATGCTTAATCAAATCCGCCACCATCCTCCGCTCTTCCGCCATGGCTTCCCACTAGATCCCACCACCCACCGACGTCATCTTCGATGCTCGCCTGAAGGATCAAAGATCGAGAACGGGCTGCAACAAGTCCAACTTCACGTGAACTAGTACATTGCTATATAGCTGTCAACAACGAGCAACGAACGAACGAATCTCTGAATGTCGGGGACCGGTCAACGTGTGAACGACATTCCAGTCAGCGCAGGCTGTCATCTCTTTCTTGCTGTTGTTGTTGTAAGACTGTTGATCCCGACAAACTGCTGCTGCTGCTGCTGCTACCGCTGTCGCTACATTCCAGGGGGGCGTCATTTTCATTTAATCTCCATCCGATCTGTGTCCACTCGACCCATCGGGAAATTTCATTCAAAAGTCTTCTCTTCCAAAAGGTCAGTCACGAAAATCAAGAAGGAGGGGGGCGACAGCAGAGACCCAGAGCCTGGACAGAGAGAGAGAGAGAGAGCGTTGTCAGCAACGATCCAAAGAAGGAGGCAAGAGCACAGAAGCAGAGGAGCGTTTCGGGGTTAGAGACCACACGAGGTCACCCACACACCCACCTCTTTGCGCGATCGAGGGTGCAGCACACGAGATATATTTATTACCCCTCCCCCCCATCCCCCTTTTCGCTTTTCGCTCTTACCGACCTCCTTGCCCGAGGTCACCTCTATCACTCGTCAAGATTCCTCCATCACGTCGATTGCCATCCTGGCTGGACCCATCTCGACCTTATACCACTCTCTTTGAGATCACCCATTTCTTCACGCTACCCCATCATCTCCCTCTATCTCATATCGATCCAGTCCCTGCTTGGGTCAAAAAATTAAACGAAGAGGAAGAAGACGGTAGGGCATTAAACGCATCCTCAAGCAGTGACAACCACCTCAACAACAACAACAACAATTATCTCCATCCAGGTCGAAACTCTCTAGGAGCTAATCGATCCCCTACTTCCCTCCCGTTGGATAATCACAGCGCTGCAGAACTCGAAGCGGTTCCATTACTCGATATTCACACATCGGAAGATTTGGAAGAATCACATTCACGTCGATCTAGTTTTACCATCCTCATCCCCTTGGCCCCATTCAGCATGTTGGGTAAGACAAAGCAGGCTCTAAGTCCATCACCGACCCAATCGGGTGGTGGTGGTGGTGGTGGTGGTGGTGGAAAGGAGAAAGATGGTGTCGCCGTGACTGAACAACCGATCGACTATACAAACTTGCCAGAAGGCAAAGGAGCAGAATACCAATCGAAAGCGGATGAACTCGCTGGATCGGTCGAATCGGATTCTATCCCTGGATCCAGAAGTTTTATCGAACTCTCCCTGTACGAGAAGAAATCCGTCTTGATCAATCGAGAACTCGATGCGATGGGCATGGGAAGGTACCAGTGGTGTATCTTTTTTCTCTGTGGATTCGGTTATTTCCTCGATCTGTGCTGGGCTCAAGCGGGTGGTCTCGTCGGATCAGCCATCATACAAGAACTTGACGTCGATGATAATCACGTCGGTGACTTGTCCACAGCCTTCAACGTAGGGCTCACGGTCGGGGCTTTCACTTGGGGTCTACTCGTCGATATCGTCGGAAGACGATGGTGTTTCAACATTACCTGTCTCATCGCTTCCATCTTTGGATTCCTCTTTGCCGCTCCGTCAAACTACGCCGCCATCTGCTTCTTCTACTGTATGATCGGTTTCGGAGTCGGTGGAAACATTCCCATCGACGCTACCATCACATTGGAGTTTCTGCCCAAAAACAGACGGTTCCTGCTCGCTGCATTGTCAACTTTCCAACCTATCGGCGTGGTCGTCGCCTCCGTCATCTCTTACGGTCTGATTCCGAAATATTCTTGCCCTTGTCTGCCTTCAGACCCCCCCGCGTGCTGTCATCGATCTAACAACATGGGATGGCGATACACCATGATCACCCTCGGCGCCATCACCTTGTTCATCTTTGCGCTCCGATTCGTCGCTTTCCACTTTAGAGAATCACCCAAATTCCTCTTATCCAAGGGTCACGATGCGCATGCTTTGGATATCCTCTACAGCGTTGCCAAATTTAACAAGGTTCCTCCCCCGAGGTTGACATTGGAAGATTTCCACGCTCTAGAATTCGAAGAAAGCCAACGCATGACCAACACTTCGACCGTGCCTCTCGGAGCTGACCCTCAACCGGTTCCCACGGGCACGCATGCGAAACAGGTCGCGGTCGGCTCATTCTTTAGGATCTTTGGACATTTGAGAGGTCTCTTCGCTACAAAAGTGTATCAATACCTCTTTGTCGTCATGGCCGTGGCGTGAGTGGGACGAAGGGGCTGATTCCCGTGGTCGTTAAGCTGACTCGTTCGCCATTCAGGTATATGGCGGATTTCTGGGCTTTCAACATTGCAGGCTACTTTTTGCCACTCATCCTTCGAGCAAAAGGTGTCAACACGTCTCAATCCATCGACGACACCTACAGGTCTTACGTGTGGATCTGTGAGCTTTCAACTCTGGGGACCTGCCTCGATCGATTAAAGCTGATCTCAGTCTCCTAGACCTCCCCGGAGTCACCGCACCTATCCTCGCAGCTGCTCTCATGGAAATTCCGAGACTCGGACGAAAATGGGCAATGGTCATCTCAGCCTTGCTCATGGGTGTCTCCATGGCATTATATCAAGTCGTCAATTCGCTTCCTGCGAATATAGGTTTCAACGCCATGGAGTGAGTTCGTCCCTCCCCGCCGCCCAGCCCAGCGCCACGCATCAGAGGCCTCTGTAGCTGACATTTGTTTCCCCCTCTAATTGTCTCTCGCTACTTCCAGATACTGGTTCCAATCGCTCTATAATGCTCTCCTGTATGGTTTTACACCTGAAGCTTTCCCCGCTCCATTCAGAGGATCAGCAGCGGGTATGTTGTCGACGTTGGGCAGAATCGCAGGTATCGTGAGTTTCATCCGTCCACCTTTTTTTTGTTCTGGTCCCAAATTCCTTTCACTGACCTTTCTTTCCCCTCCCCCCCCTCCCCCTCTTCAGATTGCACCGATCGCCACGACACACGTCTACCATGGATCCTCTTCTCCCGGTGTCTTGTGGCTCGGAGCGGGTGGTGCTTGGGTATCAGCCATTGCCATTGGTGAGTTGTCTTTGTTGTCTTTCGAGGGCCTCGGGATCAACCATAGTTTCTGGGCTGACGATTGACTCCTTGTTCAGCTCTTCTACCTTACGAGACAAAGGGCAAGCAGACGTATTAGAAGAAGAAAAGAAAGAACGGGGGGCCTTTTTGTGTATAGGCTCGGATGAAACAAGACCCACTGATGTACGATTCCTTATCTCATGCCAGACACAGTTCATACACGAGACACGAGACGATCGAGCACTATAGGATGATTTTCCTCGTTGATGACATCGTATATCCCTTGCCTTTGCAGCAGCATCACAAGTTTTCTCAACGGCTGATTCAATTACAGGATTTGATATGGTGCCCGGAAAAGTCGCCTTCGACATCGAACAAACCCGCTCAACTGCTCAAAGCTACTCGATGCATCGCATGGGCCAAAAAATGCAGACCTCGAACGCGGCCTACAAGTTTACAGTGTAAACAATGGCTCTGGCCCTGTAGCTAGCTTCAATGAATCATTCCATAATCCTATATTATACAGCTCGAGTATTCAACACATGGTACGAGCATGAGAAACCGTCAAACAAATAACCCTTCCAGGCGCCGTCCTCTTTAGTTGACTCTCGGTCCCAAGTCCATGGATCCAGCAGCCGTTGTGGATCCAGCGACGGATGAAGCTCCGTCCTTTGGCACACCGACTTGTTCACCTCGAGCAGCAGCGACAGCGGAAGACTGAACGTCCTTGTGTCCCATTCCCGGAGTAGCCTCGGGATGGTTCTCACCAGTGACAGCAGGGTGCTTCTTGTCCAAAAGATCGAAAGCGGGTGATCGCCACTCGTCACCAGAGGCAGCCATATCCTCAACCTTGAACATTCGTTGAGCAGACGACTTTTTAGGGTCGTGAGTCATGTTGGGGTTGATCTAAAGGGCACAGACGCCGAGGTCAGGAATGCCGTCATGATCGCTGCTCAACCACACTCACCATGTCGTCTCGGTCAGTCACAATCTTGAACGTGCCTGTCTTCTGATCCGCACGCTCCGCAGCATCTTGAGCGTGTTGCTTCTTTCTCGCGTACAAGTCCTTGAGAGCCTGAGTTCGGGTCGTCTCGTCGGATCGCTTGGCCCGCTCCATAGTGTTTCGGACCTCGACCAATTGATCGTCGGCGTGCTCCAGAGCAGATTTGATGGCCGATTGGACAGCGACAGTGATGGCCTTCTTGATGACCCCAGTGGCGATACCCTTGATGAACTAAACCGAGACGTCAGACTGCAATTCGATCGCAGGAAAAGCCCTGTGCTCGCTCACCTTGTACAGCAAGTCGTGCTTGGAGTCTCGGATGGAGAACTTGAGGGTGTCGAGCTCGACGTTGACGTGGTTGACCTGTGACTTGGGTCAGACTGGCGCCAGGACCCATCCGTGCCCACACTCACCTTGAACACACTGTCCCGTCTGTTCTCGACGGACTCGACCTCAATGTCGATAGAGATACCTCGGCCGGCAATGACAACATCGGCGAGACCGTGGTCGGACAGACGAGGCCATCCAGATTTGCGCTCTGCGCAGCGTCAGCTGTGATCCAGCGTGGATGAGAGGCCACTCACTGAATGCAAAGGAAACGTCTCGGATATCAGCCTGGATCTGGCTGAGACCAGCTCGGAATCGGTGGTGGTGGACATCAAGAGTTTTGTTGATGTTGGAGTAGGGGCTGAACTTGAATCGGTTGTGGGCCTCCAGCTCGACAACGTTCGGGAAGAGATTGGGTCCAGAGAGGACAAGGTCTGAGGCATGTCAGCGCCGAACGGACTTTAGCTCGACTCGGCTCACTCTCGATGACTAGGTCAATCTTGTCATCCGAGTACTCTGCTCGGGGAATGGGAACGTATCCTGTGGGTCATATTTAGCTCATATTTCTTCTCGGTATTTGGTCGCGGGCCGCTCACCAATCTGCTTGATCAGAGTAGGGAGAATAGTGTGCCTAATGTCATTCCACAATTTAGGCTTGAATGTGAGGTTGCCCTCCGAGTTGAACAACAAGTCCTTGGTGAGTCGCTTGACGTCGTCTCCCAATCGCTGGTTGAGTGGGTCCTCGGCCAAAGCGGTGAACCAGGCTTGGATCTCGTTGAAGAGTTTCTCTTGGTGTCCCTTGTATTTCTCGGTGAAGAACTCCTTGCCAGATTCCTGGAGCTGGGAGGCTTCTCGGTTGCACTCGTCGTCAAGAATCCAACCGGGCTCGAGCAACGCTCGGTGAGTGAAGTCGTTGAGCTTGGTGAACCACCCGCGGAGCGAGTCGTCTTCCTTGGCATCGGTGTAGATTTGGTCCAAGGCATCGGTCATGCCAGACATCGACTTGCCATTGGCAAATCGCTCGAGAAGCGTCCGGAACTGGCTGGTGGCAGTGGCGATTCCGGCGTCAGTCTTGAGACCGTCGGCGGCATCGGCGCCCTTGTTGGCAACGTGTTGAGCGTGACCCTGATAGTTCTCCAGGGTGTCCAAAAGCCAAGTCATGGCCTCCATGTAGTCCTTGTGCTCCTGGCACTCGACAACGACCTAGAATGTCAGTAATGAGATGACATGTTTCCATCTCACCTTCTTCAAACGGTAGATGAATTGCTCTCGTCTCTCCTCGGGCATGGCATCGGTGAGAATGTCCTTGGTCGTGTCGATGGTGTCACGGACCTTTTGACGGTGCTCCTCGGGAATCTTCTCCTTGAGTTGCTGCATCTTGTTCCTGGCTTGACCCTCGACCTCATCACGGTCGGGAGTGTTCGCATCTGCCTGGTTGGAAGCTTGGTCGGCCTTGTTGGAGGCGGCATTCTTGAGCTGCTCCTTCTGGGTCGAGAGCGAAGCGTTGGGGTCACGCTGTGAGGCGACATCCGAGGCGTGTGATTTCGCCTGGTCAAGGAGAGAGTCCTTGTTGGCAGAGGCCTGGTTGGCGGCGTCTTGAGCCTGAGATTTGGCTTGCTCCTTGGCATCCTGAGCCTTCTGATAGGCTTCTCCAGCGCTCATTTGTTGGCCGTCGGGACCAGTGATTCTGAGGGGTCCCGTCAGCTTGAGGTCCCAAGCACACGGGAGAAGGTGGTACTCACTTGGCATCGCTAGGAGCATCCTTGGGGTTGTATCTGACCTCACCATCGCCGGCAGGGTTCTTAAGCTGCAATTCAGGAGTGTCCTGGGTTCCGAGCTTTTTGCCATCGGGTCCGACCCATTGCTTGGAGGGAGCTTCCTGGTCAACTTGGTCGAGCTGTTCTTGGTCCGGTCGAGCGGTATCTGCGACCTTTGAAGCGGCAGTAGCGAAGACGTCTCGTCCGATGATTCCAAAGTCACTGGCGAGTTTTCGGAATTCAGAGTTGGTGATGAAGAGGGTGATCAGGACACGGAGGTGGGCGGCGGCTAAAGAAACTGGTTAGCGAGAGCGAGAGGGAGAGAAAGAGAGCGAAGGGCAGCTGAGGGGATGGCTTCGCCGATTCACCTTGGTCGACATCCTTCTTGGCGTCTTCTTTGCTGACGGGGACGACTCCGTCTTGCTTGGCTCGCGAGGGATCACCAGCGTAAGAGTTCCAAACTGCGTTCTGGAATAGTTCATCGGCATTCTTCTCCTGGACCATGGTTCGGAGAGTTTCGATAATGTCTCTGAAGAGGGGCACGAACAGAGTCAGCGACGTTCGTTTACCTTCCTCGCGAGATGGCTCGTCTCTCACCTAGTGTCATCGATCAACACCTTGCCCTCCTGAGAGAGCTTGTCGACCTCGACGGGCGAGTGTTCAACGGCATATTCGAGCGCAGAGTCCATCTGACGGTTGGTGGGCAATCGTCTTTCAACTTGGTCAGCGATCCCCAAAAGTTCCCCCGCGCTTCTTTTGAGCCCATCACACCACTCACCCCTGTCCAAAGGCTTGGATAACACCCCAGAGCTTCATCTTTCTCTGGATGTCCTCTTCCATCTCTTTACCTGACATTGGGCTTGTGACGGCCATCTTGGATGGATTCTCTCGAATCTCTTGAGTGGTAGAACTGACACCACTCATGGTCTATTATATAGGTTTCTACATGTCAGCCAACAATCAAAAAAGCTGAACAAAGGGAGAAAGACCGGGGGGGTGGTGCGTCATAAGAGGGTAGACGCTGGGGGAAAGGAAGGAAGGGACTGAAGGATGGCCCGCGCGCCAGCCCGCCAAGAGCTACTCACGAATGGATGTTGTTACGAAGGGTGGGAGGGATAAGAGTTTATAGGAGTCTGTCTCTTTGGAGCTCGCTGTTTCAAGAACGCTGAGCTCGATGAAATAACAAGTGAGTGGTGAAGATGGGGTTCTGAAGGAAAGAAAGCCGCCTGGTAGGTACTTCTTATTATAATAATAACCCCTCTGCAACGTTCTCTCGTTCTTTTTCCACCCCGCCACGCCTGTTTCTCTCTCTCTCTCTCTCTCTGTCATCATGCATCATCATCATCATCATCATCATCGTCATTCTACCAGGCGATCAGGTTCCAGCGACATCTTATGACGTCAGTCAATTTTGTTTAGAGCACCATAGCACCTAAAAAGTAGAAAATGAATAGCACGTGGCTTGGGCTGCTCTCGCTGCGACTACCTGATGCTGCTGAACAATTGCCGGGTGGCTTGTGACTAAGTATGGCTATAAGTATATTCGAGAGTGATCCGAGTGGCGTCCAAGTGACCACTGAGCCTCGCCGACGTGATAGTCGGGGAACATTGATATATTCATACATGGTAAATGCACAGAGACACATAGAGGGGAGAGAAAAGCGAATAAGGCCTCCTAGGGCTATCTGATGTTGACTGACGGGTGTTAGCTTGGACCCAGACTTTGTGTCGAGAGTTAGTGTGACTCACAACTTTCTCCACATCCACATGTGTCAACGACGTTGGGGCTGAGAAGCGACGAGCAAAGTCAGTCTCAGATGATCATGCGGACGTCAAATACCCTCCCGCTCTCACTTGTCAAAGACGAATCCCGCGCTCAACCTATTATCTCTCCAATCCATCCTACTCCCGATGATACTGAACAACGCTTTGCTATCTATCAAGACGCGTACACCGTCCTGCTCAACAACTTCGTCAAATTTGCCTCCAGGTGGAGAGACATAATCTAGATGATAGGCCATACCGGCGCAACCTCGAGATTTGACGCCTATGCGTAGGAGTTTCGGCTCGGTAGGGGAGGCAATGAGACTCCGGAGATGGTCGATGGCGGAGGGGGTCTGAACGGGTGAGGGGCGAGGGCGAGTGCCAGAAGCGGGGTCGAGCAAAAGGACAGGGTAACGTAGAGTAATGAGAATACAGAAATCATCAGCTATGAACTCCTTGATTGTTTCGCTCTTTCCACTCACCATGGTAATGGCGCTCTTCTGAGCCTTCAATGCACTACCACGTGATCCTCTTGGCGGAGCAGTGAAAGCCTTGCCTTTGCCCTTGATATCGGATGAGGACGAGAGCATTTCAATAGGTATAGACGTATGAGTGGAGTCAGACCTCGCGGGGGAGGCTGCTGTTGATGGCGATGATGAACCAGCGGTCATCGGAGGAGGCTTTACAGGGCGCGTAGGCGATCGATCGGAGTGGGACAAGGGGGCAGCAGGCGAAATGTACGGTGGTGCGGTCGAGTTTTCGTATGCTGCCGGGTCGGCAGGTTGAGCAATGCTATGTGATTGTCGGGAAGACGAAGGATGAGAAAGGCTCAATTCCATTGAGGAAGAGGAGAAAGACTTGGACGATTTGCCTGCAGCGGCGATAGGCGTGATGGAGAAGGATCGGTGAATGGTGGGATGTCTTGACAAAGGTTGAGATATGGTCAATGATCGGAAGACCGCCGTTGATCGTGACCGAGCCATGATGGTCTGCCTTCAGGAATGATTGAGATCCGGTCCAGGTCGTGAGTTGTCCTCTTCAGAACGGACGGAGCAAGTCGGAGGACAGGATAGCTGACCTCGAGCTGAATTGTAATTGGCTGATCAACGTGGGCCCGACTAGCGGGACACAGTAGAGCAGACAGGCTGCTTTATCCAGAGTCAGCTCCTGATCCTATATTCAAGAGATACGATGGTCGTCTTAGACCGTTTCTACTGCTATAAGATCTTCGCCGTAGGAGCAGAAAGGGAAAGTGAAGAGAGTGTATGTAGTCAGCAATTTCCAAGCTTGGGTTCAACTTCCGAGCCGATCACCGCCTATGTTGCGCAACCGTGGGAAAAGACTTGGGGTCAAGCGCCTCTTTCGGCGGGGGACGTGACAGCTGTATAGGCTCATCCCCTAACACGTACCAAAAGCGATCACAGCAACAGCGAAGACTACGATAGTGTGGCAAGAGACGGGTGCAATTTTCGAGAGTCACTCCCAACCATGTCGCGTAGTGGACCCCGGGTGGATATCCCACTAAGTGACGAATGGAAACAGATAATCTGTCTCGCTGCGTTTCTGCTGTTGTTCCCGACCTCTTATATGATGTACAGGCACTTCAAAAGCTTGCAAGCAAGGTATCCGTCAAATCCTGCGCCTGCTGTGGGAGGAGGGAAAGCAAAGTCGTCCTGAGGTTTTCCAGGCGACGACCGGGACACGCTTGGAGGTGGCGCGAAGGCGTCGTTGTGGCTATGGTTTAGCAGAGGGAGGGTGAGGCATGTCGAATGACTCGTGGAGATCGTCACTGACTCCGTTCCTCAGTCCGATCACATGTTCACATTCCTACTGTCGATGTCATGGTTCCGTTGCGATGGCATTCAAGATTCAAACACCTCGAATCCAATCTATCCAGAATCCTATCCTTCTTCTCTCTGGTTGCTGCCGATGTTTAACCCTCAGGCCGTATACGACTATTCGAGGCTCACGACAGACAACGAGGCATCAAGAATTGTACGCATCCACCTTCTCAAACGGCATCACCCGACCTCACCTACCCTAATTGTAGCATCTTCCCATGTAAATCGTCTCTTCGGGCCGTCATTCCGTTTCTCAGCAGTTCCCCCCAGGTGAAACTCTCGCGCACGGTATGAGAGCATCCATCTCATTTCTAGGGCTCCTATCGTTCTTGTCATGCATCTCTTCGTGTGAACCATCTGATCATATCTGCAGAGCTTTTAAGGTGGACGAACATACCCGTAGACATTGGTCGGATGACCCGAAATGACGGAACAGAAAAGACGTCACGATTAATGGGGCAATGTGAGCGGAAGAGCAGGAGGCGGCGGCGGGGGGGGGAATGTCAAAAGCCAAGCTGTCACATGATTCAATGATCACCTGAGGGACATCAGAGCACGCATTCACACGACCTATCGAGGTCGCGCTTCCTCTCTCGCCTCCAATGGATCGATCCAATACTGATCAAAGGGAGATCCCTGCGCCAGGAAACAATAATCATCGCATCGGCTCGGCGGCCGGCGATCATCCTCACGCGTCCTCGAGTTCTGGAGGAGGAGGATCAGCAGCAGCAGCCGCCCAAGGAGGCAAGACGAGTCGATCCGTTTCCTCCTCTTATCGACCCGGTAGACCTCCTTCTGTCAGTTCATTGAGACAATTCCATCAACCCGGGACGACGAGCGGGAGTGCGATAGGTAGTACAGGCAAGAAGATGCATTCCAGACGTCAGAGTATAGACAGTGGAGGCCCAAGGTGAGAGCGATTTGCTTATTGTGCTGGCATCAAAGGGGACAAAGGGATGCGGGGATCAGATGCGGACGAGACGAGTCTGTGTGTGGGTGTGTGCTCAACGACGAGTTAGATCGAGTTATGCGCGTGCACTCGAGGCGACGTGCAAGATCCCCGCATCAACTCTCTAATAACACGCTTTGTCCACATTCACCCATCAATAGATGTTCCGACGCTGACGCTGCCCTGATTTCCCCTGCCCTCTCGACCTCGTTTCAGTCTACCTGCATCTCCCATCACTTACTTTCCCAACCCATCCTCTTTCCAATCTGCTCCATCTCATGAGCCGTTATCACCCAGCGCAAGTATCACCATGTCACGTCCTCCATCCAGTACCATTGAAACGACAGACGAGGAGGACAATGGAGGTACCACGGCTCATCGACGACAATCACGTTCCTCCATAGCTGCTGGTCAGGGAGGGACTGGCGGTCGGACACCTAGATCCACTACGGGCACGACGAACATGGGACTGAGATCGATCGATTCGGCCGGTTCTAGCCCTCGTATGGCTCAGCGATCCAGTACGCTGGATTCTGGTCGTCGGGTATCTGTGACTTCTTACGGTGCTGGAAGTAGCACAACCATTGGACCTGGAAGGACATTATCAACGCCTATAGAGGGGTACGGTGCAACGCATCAAAACCCTCTTCTGGCTGGTTTTAGTCTAGGTAACCCAGAACCAAATGAAGTTCTCTCGATCACACCCTCGGGAGGGTCCAATAGTCTGAATCTATCAAAAGCCAAGGACAGCGCCTTGGCATCGCCTCGAAGGATATCAACCTCGACTCCGGTTGGTCCTTCCAACACTGCTCATCAACACACGCTGGGAAGCGTCAATAGGACTCGAAGTCCTGGTCAGATGACAATCCCATCGCATGAAGCATACTATTCTCAGCCTAGTTCTACTACCACTCCGAGATTCAAGGACGCAGCAGGTCATCACGGATACTATAATGAGAATCACGAGACTTACGATAGACGACAACACCATCTTCATGGGAAGCGCAGGGGAAGGAACGATCACGGTCATTGGAAGGATCACGCATCGACAGGCAATCGAGCTATCAACACGTCGTTTTTGTCTGCCAGTACGAGTGCCGCTTCAGGCTTACATCGTCGAACATTGTCTGTTCAGACCACTGATCTGGCTCCGAGCACACCTCACAGTCATCGCATGCAGGGATCGCCTGCCAATTCAGTTTTCAGAACATTGAGGAAGACCGCCAGTGCAGTTGGATTGTCAGTTGGTAGGCCTGAAGAGTACGATGCGGGCGACGTCATGGGTCACGATCCGGGCGAGGCAGGGGACGTCATTGATGATGGTGGACTCAGTGCGAATGGAACGAGAGTGTGGTATAGGTGCGTGGGTCGCTTTCCTAAGTGACTCTCAGATTCGCTGACATTGACACAGCTCCTTCGTCACTATCGATTGGATCCACGATGCTGTGAGTCCTTCTTCGCATTCAGCCTCCATCAGTCGACTGATCCTCAATATAGGTCAAAGAATCGTCCCGCGTGCGGCGTCTTCGAACCAATGCCCACAAATCATGGCGAGGAGCTATTGTCAATGGCTGGGATCGTTTCCAAGGATGGCTGGTGGTCACTATCATAGGTGAGTGCTTCTAAGAGCATATTAGCGCGGACGTACCTGCTCACCGAATGGCGCAGGGATCCTCTCCGCCGTTATCGCCTTTTGGATCATCCGGACTGAAATGGCTCTGTTTGACCTCAAAGAAGGCTACTGCGCTTCGTCCTGGGGCTCACCTAGGCGATTCTGCTGTACGCCTCATCACCGTCGTCTGCCCGGTAGCGAAGAGGAAAAGTGCGAAGATTGGGTCGAGTGGGGTCAATTCTTTGAACCCAAGAATAAAGGTGATGCAGAATCTACCTGGATCTGGGGAGGACCAGAGTTCCTAGCCTATGCTACCGTGGCGGTGGGTTCTATTCTTTAACCTCCAGAAATTTGACGGCAGGACTGACTATTCTCGCCTCAAGTTACTACTCGCCACACTCGCATCTACTATGACTATCTATCTCTCCTCATCAGCCCATACGACCTCGAAGGATTCCACCTTCCTGCTCCCTTCGCCTCCCGATCCAACCCTCAAGAGTCAAACCATGAAACAATCCAGTAGCGGTTCGAACGCTGCGCAAGACGGGACGGAACGACAACCGCTCTTGTCGTCTACTAGTACTCTTGACACTTCGGAACATATTGAACCGTCTGAACCCCCTCGAAAGGTCATGTACTATGCTGCGGGGAGTGGTATACCGGAGATCAAGACGATCCTATCAGGTACGTCCCTTGCGCAATACCAGGACTGCAGGGAACGATCTAGCTGACCTCGTCCTCAGGGTTCGTCATTCATGGTTATTTGGGCGGATGGACATTGCTCACGAAGAGTGTCGGACTGGCCTTGTCAGTCGCTTCAGGACTATCTTTGGGTACGTTGCTGTGTTGCGTGATAGGCGGATCCCTGCTCACTAACTGTCCTAGGCAAGGAGGGCCCACTTGTGCATATCAGCTCATGTGTCGGAAACATTGTCTCAAGACTATTCATCAAGTTTGAGTGCAACGAAGGTCGGTCTGAGCAAAGAGCCTTCCAAGAGCATCATCACTGATGGGGACTTTAGCCAAGCGGCGTGAAATACTATCAGCAGCGTGTGCTGCTGGAGTAGCTGTACGTGAATCAAGTGACTCACTTTGCCTCGATTGACAGCATCTAGGTCGCATTCGGTGCCCCTATTGGCGGCGTCTTATTCTCTCTCGAAGAAGTCTCGTACTACTTCCCACCGAAAGTCATGTGGAGGAGCTTTTGGTGTGCTGCGGTAGCAGCCATCACACTCAAATCGCTGAATCCATTCGGAAACGGATCGCTTGTATTGGTGAGTTTGACGTCGTACTCGTCAATCTGACTCGTCTGCAGTTCGCAGTGACATACACGAAGCAGTACCATTACTGGGAGTATATCATTTTCGTCCTCCTCGGAGTCTTTGGCGTGAGTCAGTTCACAGGCGACTGACATGTGGCTGATCAAAACATCACAGGGCGTGTACGGTGCCTTCTTCTCACGTCTCAATATCCTGTGGAGCAAGCATATCCGCCAAGGGACTTGGGTCCGATATCATCCCATCATCGAAGTGGCTTTGGTGAGCACTGACGGTTCTAGATCCTCTATATCGACGCCGGGCTTCAGGTCACTGCGCTCACCACTGTCGTCTCATTCTTGAACCCGTACTGTCGAATGGGCGGGACAGAGCTAGTTGCGAGTGTAAGTCGGCTCCTGACCGGCTACGCACGTACGGGCGCTGAGCTTCCCACAGCTGTTCGCGGAATGCCATCCTGGCTCTTCTAGCCCGTTATGCGTAGATCACCCGCACGAAATAGCGAGTGTGATCTGGACCTTGGGCTCCGCATTGATCATCAAGGGATGCTTGACCATCATCACCTTTGGTATCAAACTGCCAGGTTAGTGCCGTGATGTTGTCAGAAAGCCTTGAAAGCCGGGCCAAAGACATTGGCTGACGACTCACCTGCAGCTGGAATCTTTATCCCCTCGCTAGCAGTCGGCGCCTGCTTTGGCCGTATCGTTGGACTGGCGATGGAGTACGTCGAGTTCTCTTACCCTTCTTGGGGCATATTCGAGATCTGCAAGGACGAGGCGTGCATTGTGCCCGGGCTCTATGCGATGGTGAGAGTTTTCAGAGCGATCGCTGGATAGATGGTGACTGTTACACCCCACATGTAGATCGGCGCTGCCGCCACGCTTGCAGGTGTCACGCGGACGACAGTCTCGCTGGCCGTCATCGTACTGGAACTGACAAACACGCTGAATTATGTTGTCCCTGTCATGTTGGGTGTACTGGTTGCCAAGACCGTGGCGGATGGATTGGAGAAGAAGGGAATCTATGATCTGGTTATCGAGTGAGTGACGTGGCCCTTATCCTCAAGTATCAGCGTTTCGCTAACGATAGACATAGCTTGAATCAGCTGCCGTATCTCGATTCCAAAGGCGAGTACCTCTGGGGCAAGCGCCAAGTGCTCGATGTAGCCGATACGGATGTCCCATACCTTCGAGCCGATAAACTTCACACTGTCAGATCATTGACTGGGAAATTGCTCGAACTCGTCCGACTGGGGATGGAAGATACTGGATTTCCGGTGCTTGTCAAGGAACACGTCGAGAATGACGGTCGGGCGTTCACAGCGCTTCGAATTGTCGGATTCCTCGGGATGAATGAATTGGAGCATGCACTGGGTGAGTGTGGCGAAGCTCGTCGTTCTTGTCGATCTTTACCTCATCGCATCGTTTCTCAGCGCTTTTGGCCGACGAACCCGATGCCAACCTCAACCTCATGCCTGAAGATTCAAATCGTGGTCCTCGAAGCAGCGTCATGTCCATCTTCAGCTTTGCCGAATCATACACTGATCCGAGGCATAATCCATACGATATTTCACGCTACATTGATCGGGTGAGCCAAATCTGGGAATCGCAAGATGAGTTATCATGGCTGATCACTTCTTTTCCCCAGGCCCCGATCACCGTCCAGATCCATTCTCCTCTCGAACTGGTGCAACAGTTGTTCGTCAAACTCGGTGCCAGGCAATTGCTCGTCACCGATTCAAGAGGAGTGTTCCGGGGTTTGGTGTCGAAGAAAATGTGGTTGGCATTGTTGTCAGAGTTGGAGGAAGGTGGAGCAGAGTGAGGCGGAGTGAAAGAAACGTGAGAGAAGAGCAGAGTACATGATTTGCGAGAACACGAGGTGGCTGTGTATGTAGCCAGCACGATTGCATACGAGTCGGCATGTCAGATCTAAATGCGGGAAACACATCGCCAGTACGAGATTCTATGCCTGATATGTGAATACTTTTTCAACGTCCGGATTATTCTTGAGAGCCGCCTGATTGATTGAGGATCTCCATCACTTCTTCGTTAGGATCTGTTGTCAAGACCAGTTGCAAAAAGGGCACAACACGTTCTAACGTTGTCGGTATGAGTTCATCATTTTCCGTGTGCAGAACTCGATCTCGCTTGAATCTCAGACAAGCCGCCACGTCGATGCTTGCGGTCTCCGTGGCCAGACGCAGCCCGCTGTGCACGCGACTGTCGTCAGGGGCATAGCTCAAGAGTCCGGCAAAGGCGTTCAAATCCTCCGCATGACCAGCAGTCATTGTCGCTTCACCTTCTCCTTGGGTCTGCATAGGTTTGATCTTGATGGAAACGGTACGCCGCAGGGAGTCTTGCGAATCCTGTACGCTGAGGTCATCGATGCGCAGTTTTTTTCCCTTCAAGTACGAATCGAAGACTTGGGCGAACGTCAATCTGCCCACCGTGGATAGCCTCACCGAGACGAGACCGGGAGTTCCTGGCCTGTGTTTCGGCCATTCATAAAGAGCCTCGCTCCGGTCCGAAACGGATCTCGTGGTGATTGTTCCGTCTCGTTGATTGAAGAGAAGCTCTGTAGGCTTTGAACCAACCATTTCTGCTGCAATTGCCTTCAAGAGAGCCTCCTGATGAGACTCATTCCGGGAATCCCAGCCCCTCTCAGAACCAAAGCTATCCAGCAATGTCAGTGCTCTATCCCAATCGCTCTCAAACCCTTCAGGCACTTGTTTAGTATGCCTAGTGAGTTCGATCTGATCAGGGAGGCCGTTTTCTTCACCTGACTCCGGATATGTGTAGAGTCTGACGGGAGGTGAAGGATACCCCAGACCTTTCATGATCTCCTTTAAGGCTGTCCCCGAGTGAAGTGGGGGTTCTCGTCCACGCATCTTCCATGTTGTCGCTGCGAGAAAGAAAAAGGGGCTCGGGATGTCTAGGGGCGAACGAGTACTGCAAAAGTATCTGCTTACCGAGGGGTTATATACGCTTTGGCTCCAGCAGCCTCGCGCCTCATGACGGCTTTTGAAATGAAGAAGTCGGAGAAAGTTGCTCTTTTCATGGTATTAGACCTCATCCACTGCCGGCCACTGTTCACCGAATTGGCCTGACAAGGGATGCAAGAGATATGAATTGTAGGCATCAAGGGGTCAAGGGATTCTGCCACTTCAATCTCAATATCTGTGCCACATTCTCTACAGGCAGGCTGAATTTTGGTATGCAATGTAAGGGTCGTCCTCCGCCCCATTACAACGAGCAAACCTGGTCGACGACTGTCTCGCAACATCTTCAGCATGACAATAAGGAATCAACCTGTCAGACGCTGTCCCAACACTTTTCACTGACGCTCATGATTTGCACTGACCTCTTAACAATCAACGCCAAGACTATCCTGTCGCGTTCATTGCATCTCACCGTCCTTCAGCTCCAAGCCATTGAGCGATATCTAGCCAGACAGAGGACAAAGGATGATGAAGATAGTGTATGTTGTGGAGAGAGAGGGGCGAGTAGGCTTCAAAGGAGTGTGAGCCAGACTCCCGTTTCATGCAGCGAGTGAGGCGGAGGGGGGGTTGACTGAGCTGATGTTGTTGGGTCTACCCCGCTTCTTTTCCACTGTCAGACTCATTTCCTCTTTTCCCCCTTTTGCTCTCATTGTGCTTCTGAGCTGATCCTCAATACCTGCTCTCATCTCCTCGATTCCTCACTTCCCATAGTCAAGGATCACACACTCTCCTTTTGTCACCTCACGCTCATTGGACTCTGCAACGGCAGATATAGGGATATCTCAAACATTAAAAATTGGTCAACAAAAAACCAATCTAGGAGCCTTTCTACGAGCTCGGTCTCTGCCGGACTATCTTCATCATGTTGGTCTCAATCAGGGCATTCACACTCCTTCTGCCTCTACTTGCTCCTCTGGTTCCAGCACAAGCCGACGACCTCGAATGCGACGACAATGACCTCGCGACATACCTTCTCTCCGTCATTGACTCAGCTTACGACAGCGGTCTGACGATATTCGAACAGTACATTGCAGCTCTATCAGAGAAGGAAACGGGATACACCTATCTCGAATCGCTACATGAATCAAACAATGTCAACACTCTACTGGCACCTACCGATGAAGCGTTCAACAAGGCCGGGATATCCCCTCCTTTCAACTCATTGAGCGAGCAAGAGCTGGTCGACTTGATCGAGTTCCACACATTGGAACAGGACTGGACGTACATCAACTTGCCTCAGAGCCCCGACCATGCCATCGCTTCCACTCTGTTGAACATCAAAAATCATCTCAATTCGACAGTTGACAGTACCGCTACGGCAGCCATGATACTACAGCAGGGAGATGGAGGGAACGTGGCCGTGAGATTGGCAGTAGGCAACGGGACGACTTGGAAAGCACCGTTGAATCTGGATTGGGCGGGAATCACCAATCTGAAAGTCTTGCCAATCAATACGGTGAGTTGAGGCGTTCGTAAGACGCACCGTCGGACCGTGCTGATGCGCCGATGGTGCTTGTTAGGTACTCCCGTATCCTCCTAAACTCTCCGCCGCTCTCACTCTGCCAACCTCTTCGCGATCGGTCAACGGCACTAAGGCGTTCGCAGCAGCTGTCCAAGCTGGATTTGGCCCTAACGCTCTTAACGGACTGACAAAGGAAGGCTTCACAGTCTTCGTCCCCGTAGACGATGCCTTCACGAGTCATGTCCAAGCGGCCCTGGTGAGCAACCCAGCGATGGCTCAGACTGCACTGAAGGATCATGTGAGTGGTCAGCGTAATATCTCTCTTTCGGTCCTGATTTGTTTTGGTTTCCCAGTACACCACCTCCTTCTCGCTCTTCTCTGGATTCTGGAATGGCCAGGCCGCGAGCCATTCATACACTATACGCGCGCAATCGGGCGTGAATCTCACAGTCACGCATGCGGAGAATGGAACCACAGTGAAGACCAGTCAAGGTGTCTCAGCGACAGTCTTGAGGTCTGATATTCCGCTGGAGAATGGAGTCATGCACGTGAGTGTCATTGATCGCGCACCTTGCACCATAATACCGGAGCAATGACCGCTGTTTCCTCGTGCTGACTCTTCCTCCCAGCTGATCGATAGCGTTCTCTTTAACCCCCTCCAGGCCCCGACCACCATCTCTTCTATCTCAAGTGCCACTTCTGAAGCACGGCCCAGCGGCTCAGCAGGCTCCCCTGCTAGTTCAGCAGGATCCGCTGGGCAAAGCGGAGCAGCGTGTAACATTGTTCACAGTGGGATGACTCTATTGGCAGGAATCCTAACAGCTGGCGTATTCGGACATTGAACTGCGCATGCCTTGGATGGACCATGACCTGCTTGTTGTGATACCCCTTAGTGTATACCTTACCCTGTCTTGATGATATAAACTTTGTGGTATGAAGAGACCTGTCGTTTGAGCCTGTATTCAGATGTGACAAGGCGGATGAATATACCATATATGCAAATGCAGTGAATGCTACGAACGGCCTTACGAGTTGAAGGCGATTGACATGGTCGTCCTCGTTCCTGCCCGCCTCCCTGGACGCGGCATGTTGTACACCTAGACTGAGGCCTGCGGTGACTGATGCGTGGCTGCCGGCGGTGGTTCCAATCCCTCACTATTGCTCCGCTTTGCTTGTAAAGCTCTCTCCGCCATCCTCTTCTCCGCACTAGTCAATCCAAACACCTTTCTGAAAACGGCGGCCTTGGGCGCCGCTGTCTTTTGCGATGGATTTTGCAAATTTTCCGAAATCTCTTGTGAAGACGAGATCTTGCCTTGGCTGGATGAATGTGCCACAAGCGCTTGACAAGCACTCTGAGACGATGGGATGGCCGGTTTGGGCGCTCCGTTCAATGGTATTTCGGCTGTCAATTTCGGTGGTTCGATCATTGTCGCCAGACGTCTCTTGTCAAGTACGGCACGGGACAGAGACTTCGGTGGAGTGATACGCGGGGTGGCTGTCGATGACCCAGCGGCGGTGATGGCAGTCGTAGTGTCTGCAGCTTCAACGACCGATTTCATCGGTATCCAGGGATCTGACTTTGACGATGGACCGGCATACCACAATCCAGTCTCGCGCATCCTGTTCAACTCTTGAAACAAGTTATGCCGCAGTAGCTTTCCATGCTCAGATAGCTCGTGAGACCGTGTGTGAATCTAATGAGGGACATGACATTAGCTTTCATCTATTGGAGCTTGTATCAGTCCTCGTCCGTCCGCTCACCAAGAATGCCTCCAAACCACCAGCTTTCTCGATCGCATCGACATCCTCTATTCTCAATTTCATAGGGGCAGTCAACATCATCCTCTCCCTCAGACTCTGATCTCCACCGAAGATTCTGACTGGAAGCGCATGATCTCTATAATTCGGCGTCCACATGCGTCGCTGCTTCCAGGCAAATGTTCGTTGTTCATGATACTCGTTTCCAGGTTTAGGGGGCTCAAAGGGAAGAATCGATGGACTGAACGCTTTGATTTGATCCGGAGCTTTGGGAGCTCTGCGAAGATTCTCCTTCAAAAAGGTCCCCGGCTTTCGTTTTGGTTTCACAGTCTGTCTGGCCAGCTCGTGAAACCGCAGATAGGGATTGGTCAATCGGGCGGAAGCCATGGCGGAGGAGGGGAATGGGGTAGGAATGGAATGGAATGCGGGCGATCGCCGCCGATGAGAAAGCGCGACTTCAAAGTATCGACTAGCGCAATTGAGCTTTTCCGGTCTGTGATCTTCGATGTGTCCCGTCGTTAAT
The DNA here is from genome assembly GCF_002102565.1 of Kockovaella imperatae. Lineage (NCBI taxonomy): Eukaryota > Fungi > Basidiomycota > Tremellomycetes > Tremellales > Cuniculitremaceae > Kockovaella > Kockovaella imperatae. Next base: position 1,027,563 of record NW_019028944.1, read on the forward strand.
GCCTTTCCAAGATGATCGATCGTTGCTCGTGTCTCTGCATGTATCGATATCAAATGATCCGTCGAGCAGCATTTCGGCTGACCCAAAAAGTGCCACATCGTCTTTCCGGCTTGATAACGCCGAAAATCCCCGGACCTTACCCAAATTTCAAAACCATTTTCGATCATCCCGAAGCTCCTTCTCCAACCTTCAAGTTTAACCTCAATCACTTACTACCTCCCGCCACAATGTCCAAGCTTGCGGCGTCTAGCGTGCGATCCTCCGTCAAGGTCCTTCTCGCTCAATCTGGAGAGGAGACCTGGAAGGAGGCTGGTGGAAAGAAGAGAAACTTTATCGAGACCGTCGAGCTCCAAGTCGGATTGAAAAACTATGACCCTCAGAGAGACAAGCGATTCGTGAGTCTGCAAGCGAGCGAGCGAGCGCCAGCCAGCCGCAGCATTCTAGCAGCTCGCTCAATGCTGATCTCTGCGTGGCCAGTCTGGTACCGTCAAGCTCCCTCACGTTCCTCGACCCCGAATGCAGCTCTGCATTCTCGCCGATGCCATGGACGTTGACCGGTAAGTTCTGACCGTTTTTTGTTCCTTCCTCGAGAGTCCAGCTCATTTCTTCCATTCCAGTGCCAAGCAGCTCGACGAAGAGCTCCCCTTCATGACTGTTGAAGACTTGAAGAAGCTCAACAAGGTGAGCTAAAGAGATTATTAAAATTTGAGATTGGTTTCTGACCTTGCCACAGAACAAGAAGCTCGTCAAGAAGCTTGCCCAGAAGTACGATGCTTTCCTTGCGTCTGAAGCTTTGATCAAGCAGATTCCTCGGCGAGTCAGCTGGCACGTCTAAAAGTCCGAGCTGACACCTTCCCAGTCTTCTCGGACCCGGTCTCTCCAAGGCTGGAAAGTTCCCCACCCCCGTCTCTCACTCTGAGGACTTGGCCCGAAAGATCAACGAGGTCAAATCCACCATCAAGTTCCAGTTGAAGAAGGTTCTTTGCCTCGGTGTCGCCATCGGACACGTCAACATGGGAGAGGACCAGATCGTCCAAAACACCATGCTCGCCATCAACTTTTTGATCTCTTTGCTCAAGAAGCAGTGGCAAAACGTCGCTTCGCTCCACATCAAGTCGACGATGGGCAAGCCTCAACGTCTCTTCTAGGCGTGGTCTGTGTAGCCGATTCATGGTATTCACAGATTGTACATGCCCTTTTCTAGAATGGAGGCTCGGAAGACGTAGGACAGGAGGACAAGAGGGGCAAAAATAGGAGCAGTCGCACGCTTATACCCAAGTCTTTGTTCGAGCCCTTAACTGAGGTTTTCGACTTTGACCGAGGGGAGCTCTTCTGTTCGCCTGTCATACAGACTCGGGGACGACATGCGAGAGGAGAGTTTGTCGATCTGCAAATCATGCATACACATTCAGGATTCATCGGGGCTCGCTCCTCTAAGAGGGCATTGAGAGCATCCAGAGTCAAGCATTTCCAAGTCTGAAATTATTTCAGGTCCACTAGTTTTCGCATTTTATCCCAGATTCTCAGAGGATCCGGAAGTACTCAAGTGCCTCACTCTCCTAACCCTTCATTCAATCATATCGACACCATGGTACTGTATGAGCTGTTCTGCATCAGCGCGCACAATCCCGCCTCACCAGTGAGTCACGCGCTCCTTCAAGCCCCCACCTTCCCTTGTTCCGCTCGTTATCAGACACTTCAAAGAGCTATCAAAAATCCACAGACTGACCACCCGGTCTTCAGACCAACCTCCGTCAATTGATAGAAGGTGTCAGTAAACAGATCCACGCTCAAGGAGGAGTGATAAGAGATCTCAAGAATATGGGAATTGGAGCAACGTTACCGACGCGCGTGAGGAGACATCATTCATGGCATCACAGAGGAGAGTGAGTAATCTCGTCCGTCCAATGAAACCATTTTCCCAAACCATTTTGTCTTTCAAGTCCGCTGTATCCCTCCCAATGACTCTGGAGGGGTACAGCCCCCCGTCTTAGAATACGTCGACCTCGTCTGGAACTTGACGACACGCGATTGCCTTCAGACTTGTTACTGATGCCACTTATAGCCACTTTCTCATGACGTTTGATACATCTCCAGCCATGATCAGCAAGATTGGCGAGCAATTACGGAGAGATCCGTTAGTCATCAGGTGAGTTGAGGACGGCAGGTCGGAGCCAACGGGCATACAGTCTGACGTACTTTCCCTCCGCCCCTCCTTCAGATGGACGTTCTTGAAAAAAGGAGCCAAGCTGTAAGTCGACAAGATTCAACGAGGGAACATAGACCATCTTCCCCTGCGACCCAACATCACGAGCGAGGCCCCAATCTTTATTATCCAACTCTTCAAGCTCACAGCGCTGAGCAGATAGTCTTGTTCAGCTTGCACGGGGGCGACGAGTAATGTTGACGAATCTTACAGCTCGGAAATGTTACCGAAACCAGCCCCGAGTATAGATTTCGCCGGACCCAGTTTGGACAAAGGCAAACTGTTCTGATCGTACATGGGTTCCAAATTACATGCGCAGTACTCCGCTTCTTCCGAGCGATGGACGATGAGGCAAAGGTGAAAGAGAGTCAGGGCGAGGGAACGGACACACACGAGTCATTTCTCGACGCTGGGTCGAGAGGGGGACGCAGTGCATTGCATTGCACGGCCATTTTATTTTGTATAGCATATCATGACACCTCATTGCATCATTCCCTGGCATGCGTTGGTTAGGAAAGTCCCTCATTGGACGAGATTTGAGCTCAATCGACGATCTACCGCATGTACGGTGCAAAAACTGAGCAAGTTGGACCACCCCCCGCTCTTCAGTCGGAAAAGCCTTCCGAGATCCAGCTGAAATGCCGAGTCTTGCTTTTCGTCATTGATCATCTTTCGCGGCTTCCCATATTGTGATACACAACTGCAAAGTCATCGCGTGACAGTGAACGCTCAGACGCCTTGACTCAAATAGGCTCTACTATTCCGGACAACACCTTCTTTCAAGACGCCATCCCCAGGCGTTCTTACCATTCAACACCATGAGCACCAACGCCACAGCATCCACGTCTTCAAATACCTCGATACAGCCAAATATCTCTCAGACGTATCTCGCGGGTGCAACCCGGAGGCTACATGACATCAGGACCTTTCAGCTGGATAGGTTGAGATCATGTCGAACATTGGGAATGTGGACGGAGCTAGTGGGCGAAATGAAAGCGGATCTAGAGAGAGCAAGGGCCAATCTCGAGGTGAGATGGGAGTCTCTTGAGTCTTGACATTGCCAAAGGTTCCAGTCTACTGCTAGTAGCAGGCAGGCTGGCACCATCACCAACGATCCTTTATATCAACCTGAACAGTCTTTCTGACGTCTTCTCTCCAGATGGCACGAGAATTAGCCGAATCCCAGCTCAAGCCTTCTGAACGGGAACAGGTGCTCAGCAAGATAGACATGGCGGACGCAGAACTGGCAGAGTGAGTGAAGAGCAAGGCCACACGGAGGTCATAGGTCAGGCGCACTGATCCAACGGGTCTAGACTTCGTATAGCGTACCGCGAGACGCTGCTCTCATCCAAAACAGCCATAACATCCATGTCGAAATCTAAGCGACATGAATTGAACAGCTCGAGCTCTTTCGATAAGACCACAACTCGATCCTCGGGTTTGAATGAAGGTACCGAGGGAGCGGGAGCGAGTAGATCCGAATATGATGAGGCCGCCAGAGGCCGTCAGAGGGATCCCAAGCGGAGTGATATGGGGTGAGTAGTGGCCCTCCTACTACTGTTTGGATCGGACTTGATGTCCCGCCTCAGGGACGACGCTCTGCAGACCAAGACGAATGAAGTCACAGATGCGTTGAGAAGGACGACAATGCTTATGCAGGCTGAGCTGGAGAGGAGTGTTCTGGCCGTTCAAACGTTGGGTAAGTGATTGATATTGCTCGTGCTCTGTGTAATGTGCTCTTCATCTCTGCCTTGAGACCTACTATCATTGCTATTCAGCATCGCACCGTTCGCATCACGGAGAAAAGGCACTTACCCTTGTGCCTTGTCATCGCTGACGCTCGCTCAACTCGCGCACAGACTCGTCTACGCAGACTCTCCGTCTCACCCAAACCCTCTACGATAATTACACTTCCCTCCTTACCACTTCTTCTCAATTGGTCAAAGCTATCGAAAAGGCAGACTGGTACGATCGACTCTTGATCCTAGGTGCATTCCTATTCTTCTTGATGGTTGTCGGATGGGTCATCAAACGGCGAGTCTTGGATAAAGTCGTGGGTGGAGTAGGATGGTGGGTAGGTGGAAGTTTGAAATTGGTCAAGATGGGTACTGGTTTAGGCGGTCGAGCGTCGGCAAGCCAGGTCAAAAATGTTGGCCAGGCCAAATTCGAGAAGGTAAAGAGCGCTGTCTCTGCTGCATCGTCGCTTAGGAGCACAACGCTGTTAAGCGATGCAGCGTCAAGCGTATCAAAAGTCTCGGAATTTATAGCGACACCGATAGCCTCTGTGACTGCGATGGGCGAACAAGCCATGGCGCGAGATGAATTATAGTGCTCAATGGAGCGGTCCTGAAGTTCGGGATTTGCCCTTACAGCATCTCGTCTCGACTTCATGCATAAAGTGACCGACGGTACTCGTACATAACAGTCTATATACACAGAGCACCAACGTTTTGATCTCTTTTCGGCAGATCTCGCTCGCTTTGGCTGCCGCTAGGGTCCCAGCTATATCTGAGCGAGTCCGTATCCTTCTTCCGTCCGTGATGGCGCTGTGGCCCCGTCCACCTGCATAGCTTGATCGGCAAAGCTACCTCCAAGAGCATCCTTGACGGCTTTGACCTCTGTCTCAGCAACAGGTTGCGATGAGGATCCACCAGACTCTCCAGGCGCTGGCGCTGGGGTCGTAGTCGTCGCAGCTGCAGCTTGCTCTTTTGCTCTCTTCACCAGACCTTCCACAACGTTCAATTGTCTTTGAAGGTCTACTTTTTGCTTGAACAAATCTTGTCGACTCAGCTCGACCTTTCGTTTCTCCTCTTCTAACATTTCCTCCATCCGTTCAAACATTGACAATTTCAATTCAATCTTCTTCACCTGAGCAGCCACGAGACGGTTGACTAGTTGTGTCAACCTTGCATCTTCGTGTCGGGCCAAAGCTGCCGCTTTGGCAGCCGCTGCGCCCAGAGCAATCGAAGCGGCTCGTTCGACGGACGCTCGAGTCGGGACTTCTGTTTGCGAGTCGCCATTCACGTGTCCACCATCGCCATTTTCCACACCACCCACTCGATCTTGATCGTCCTCATCCTCCCCATCCACTTGGATGGCCTCGACGCCGGCTTCATCTCCATTTGTACCATTCTCCTCCAAACCGTCCTTCTCTGCTTTGATCTCTCCATCTGATTTGTTGACTCGTTTACGCTTCAGTCCTACATTTGCCAATTCACCCAGAGCACTCTGGGCTGCGGCCGCCGCGACGGCGGGTCCGACGGCGTTGGCCAGGAAAGTCACCACTGACATGACGGGATTCTCGGCACTTTCAAAGGGGACGCCATTGATGCCAGCCTGATACCTGAGCGGTCCGAGATCCGCCGCCTTGTCCGCGGTAAGATATTGATCCTCGATAGGTATCTGAAGGAATTTGGCGATACACTGCTCTTTTGACCTCGTCCCGACGTGTAAAGACACTTTTGACCAGTCGTCATCGTACATCTCGATCGCTTCGAGGAGAAGTAGTAGCTCCTGATCCGTCCATTCGGATCCGGCACCCGAGGAAGCATGCTTGAAAATGTCCTCTTCCAATCGGACGAAATCCCCAGAGTACATTGAGCTGGGAAACCGACCCGAGACGAAACAAGATGGACAAACAGTGTACTCTCCATCTTTCAGCGAATGGTATCGCATTCGAGTACAGTCAGTTCCGCACGTCTCGCATGAGAAGGACAAAGGCTTGGCAGCTTCCCCATTGGTCGACGCAGCCGCAGAGTCGGCAATCTTTGTCGCTTCTTCTGTGGAGACTGGTCGAGTTGACTTGGAACTCGAGTGATAGATGGACTTGCGGAGATCAAGATTGGTCGGATGGGGAGAGATGCCATTGGCTTGAGCAGTCGCAGCGAGAGATCCACTGCCAGGTTTGCTCCCGGGGTGAACCAGATTTGACAAACCTCGAGGCGTGTCCAGAGTGACTCGGAAATGGCCAGTGAAGGGTGGTCCTAGTGCAGCTGGACGACTATCGGGATCGACCTTTTGCGCGAGTTGTGAGTAATGACTCTCGCCCATCACTCAAGATTTGACCCACCTGATAATTTATCAATCCCCACTGTTCAAGGAACGCATGGACTCTCATGATAGCTCCCACATCTCCCGCCAGATTACGCCTGCAAGCCGTGACTGTCAAGTATTCGCCAGGATTCAAGCGGTAGGTGTTGATCATGAAATCCCTGTAATCCTTATAGATGGCCGGTGTTTTACTCCTGTTTCGATGACTGAAGAATTCGGGTAAACTCCTTCGTTCTATCGGGTGAATGGTTGACATGCTGAACCATGATGAATAGGATGGAATGACCAATGGATGAGTCTGAGAAGCGAGGTAGGTCGTAGCGAGCGCGTGAAGGTCAGCTTGAGATGGTTCTGCGGCACCGGTCGCTGCTGGAGTGGAAGATCCTCCAGGGATGGTCGGCGGCGGATCTATCGAGGGTGCTTTCGGAGGTATCTGAACGGGCTCAGAGCCAGGTGCTGAAAACAGTGGTTTAAAATAAAGGATACATTCACTGCTGACAGTGCTCACCTGGTCCTGATCCATCTACGGCCATACTTCCTTCCTCTCCTGGTCCAAGATTTGTCAATTCTCCTCCATAGACTGGATCCCTCTCTCTATCTTTCCCTGGAGCGGTCGCTATATCCTGAGTGATGACACCTGATCCAGAAGCCACATCTTCGTTGGCATCAGCAGAAGAAGAAGGCGTTGGCACCCGAAAGGATATACGCGGTGTGGACATGATGAAGGTTTCGCCAGCAACCGACGGCGAGCGCTGAGACTTTGGGGCCGGATTCCCTAAGAACTAGAGCAAGAGGACGACTGGAGTGACTCTCTCGTCACCCACTTAAATCCTGTATTGCCTCGGACGCGTGCTGGTCTATATCATCCATCCAAAATAAAAATGGACCTACGAGGGGAACCGACCGACAAATGGAAAAAGCAGGGGAAGCCACGCAGCACCAAGGAATCAAAAGCGGAATCAAATGGGGCCACCGTGCATCGCCAACACCGGACATCTCGGGGTTATGGCTGAATGTGGCACTTTCTGGCTGGTCACGTGCTCCTGACGAGACCCCACAGCGGCTAGCTATACGTGGCTCACATGAAGAGCACACTGAATCCCAGCTGGGGTCGCTGTATGAACAACTATCTCGCTGCTGCTGCTCTCCACCGCCCACTCTCTCTCTCTCTCTCTCTCTTCGCTTCTTCTGTCGAGTGCGGTAGTAGCTACAGCCTAAGCGTGTATGATACCCTTTTTTGGACCTAGAGTGGAAAGATGACGTAACTGACGGGTTGACTGTTCGGGCGAGTTTCCTAATGCAACAATATCAAAAATGGCCGACCCTTTGCTCGAACATTTTGGCGAAAGGGAGAGCAGAGCAGAGGAGAGAGGCGGGCGTTGAGACTTGTACATCCACAACTTATCAGACGACCAATAGAGGACAGTCTTCCTGTTTAGCAGACTCTGCAACCTTGTCATCTCTCAACCCTCCCACATCACCGCCAGATCAGCCAAGCCAAGCCCTCGTACATCAGTGACGCAGGCCGCATCCAACCTGGATCTCGTCAGCCACTAGTTTCGAGATCTTTCTTTGACACCAACACCACCACCAGTACCACCAGCGGCAGCTTTGATTTCAGCTCGACCCAGCACGACATCATGCCATCCTCAGCCGCTCCGCCTGTCCTGTACACGTTCACTGACCCCTCTCAACTGCAATCCTCCCTCGCCAACTTCATCCTGAAGGCACAGACCGACGCCATTGCCAAAAGGGGTCAATTCACTATCGCGCTCTCTGGAGGCTCCTTGCCTAACAATCTCAAACCTTTAACTTCGCTGGAAGGAATCGAATGGAGCAAATGGCAGGTATTCTTTGCGGATGAACGTATCGTTCCCTTGGATCATCCCGATTCAAATTACCTGGCTTGTTCCAAGGCATTCCTCGAAGGGGTCCCTATCAAGAGGGAACAAATCCACACCATCAACACCGAACTCTTCCTTGACTCGACTCGTACGGATCCTACTGCGGAACCCAGTGACAAGGATAAGAGCGAGAATGAGGCTGTGGACATTGCAGACGATTACGAAAAGCAGTTAGTGGCGACTTTTGCGGGTGCCAACACGGCTCGATATCCGACGTTTGACCTCATTTTACTGGGTATGGGACCTGATGGACATACGTGCTCCCTTTTCCCCAATCACGAGGTCTTGTCAGAGGGTGACAGATGGGTGGCAGAGGTCTTGGACTCACCCAAGCCTCCCAGTAGGCGCATCACCTTTACGTGAGTGGAGCATGGCCAAGTGTACATTGCTAAAATGTCATCAGCTATCCCGTCTTGAACCATGCCCAACGTTGCGCCTTTGTGGCCACGGGAGAAGGCAAGCAGGACATGCTGTCTCAGATCCTGGATACCCCTGAGGAGGGCCTTCCTTGCTCGAGAGTTAGACCGGCATCGTGAGTCCGATCCCCCCCCCTGAATACACTGGACTTGAAACTTACTTCGTCGTCTTGGGATAGTCCCGGTCTAGTCTTCTGGTTCGTTGATCAAGCAGCTGCTGCCAAAGTCAAATTCCCCAACACAGAGTACAAATGGATAGAAGAAGATGTCATTGCGGATGTGGATGATCCCGTTGCGGAAGAGAGGAAGAAGCTCAAGGAGGAGATGGACGCTGCTGTCAAAGCTGCTATCTGAGTAGACCGGTAGAGTATCTGAGCGATCTGTATCTAGCATTGCCAAGTCTATCGCGGAGATATAGATATAGATTGGCTGGCGAATGAGTCCGCTGCATTTGACTTTCATTGTCGGACCCGAAGCTCATTTCGAGTTTAAAAAAATCAACCGCCCCCAAAAAGGAGACAGAGAGAGACGCAGACGTGTCCCACTCGATACCGTCTTGTTCTAGACCAGCATCCCTCCACACCTTCTCTCGACCTGGCCTGCTCTCTCTCAGATCACCCTCTGGTGGCTCGAAATAGCCCCCCTTGCCTCCGCTACGGAAATACGCCGGGCAGAACTACCCGGTTGACCCGTAAAAGTCCGCCTCTCGGAATACTGTTCCACTGCAAATCACATACCATCGCTGACGAAAGCGTGTGAGAGAGGTTCTATTTCGTGCTCAGCATAGCATCAGAGGAGGAAGACATCCGTTTGGGGATCTCGGATACACTCGAAGCTTGGCCCCACAGCATCGACTTGAATCGTGACAGATCCGTGGTGGCAGTAAAGCGATACATTGGACTCACTCGCCCTCTTTCTCGGTCTCGTCACGCGATAAGGTACATTGGCATCCAAATATAGACGGGCTGGGTGCTTGGCCCTAGGCTAGCCCCGTGGTAGCTTGTATCGATTCCCCTTTGGAATTGTGGAGATAATTACGGGGGACACAAGGCACACGACAGATTCCGTGACAAAACTCTATCCAGCCGATACCGGGGCTGTACACACATACACATTGTGGTTCCTGCCCTGAACGACCGAGATTCTCCTTCAAGTCAAAGAGCCGGGAGAGACATCTTCAAGCATGAACCACCGACAGACTTCCGACGACAATTCGTCATCATCCATTTTGGGACTACTCAACCTTGCGCCGTCAGAAGAACCTAGAGAGCGCGGTCCTGATCCTGACTCTTCATCCACTTCACATGACTCGCCAACCAGTACATCCAATTCCATCGTTCACCAACTCTCGGCTCCGACACCTCGTCGGGCATCTTTCCCGACGCCGCGTTTCTCAAGGTCACCCTCCCCAAGTCCTTCAACATCTCGGGGACGTACCCGAGCATCTATCCCTCATCCAACAGCTGAAAGGGCTCCGCCCCCATTGATGCAAAGATCATCCTCATCGTCTGGTATTCATACTCCTCCATCATACGCTCATTCTTCTCTCGACAGAGCACCGTCTCCGAGCAATTCAATGTTCTCGCCTGACACGACCCCTAAAGTTCCTCCTCCAATATACCTCCGATCATCCTCTCCATCAGGTGTCAGCTCGGCTGGTACGTTGAAAATACATATTCCTGCATGGGGCGTCGTCTTTGTCAGACCACCTCAAATGCTCGAGTTGCATCCTTTGGAAGCGGGAAGTCAAGCGACAGAGCCACCTAGGGAGGATACCGTTCTCAGTGGAAGCCTGGAAGTCATCATGAAAGACCGTAAGAGGTGTCAAGCGATCAGTATTGGTATCCAAAGCGTCTGTAAATTATGGATGGGTCCGGCTCGAGGATGGGAAGAGGACGGAATTTTTGAGCGTGGAGTCGAAGTGCTCGGAGGTGACGCAGAAGGTATATGGTTGGAGAAGGGCTCCCAGACGTAGGTCAGCCAGACGCCGAGAGCGATTGACGCGTCCCAGGTTCACTTTTACACTTCTCCTGCCAGCCACGCTGGCAACCACAGATTATCATGAGAACGCACGTATCTCGTACATGCTCACTGCTCGGGTGGAGGGCATAGGAGCGACCTCACATTTCGGCTCCATCTTCCGTCGCGGTTCAGAACCACCAACGATCAAAGATGATATTCCATTCAAAGAGGATTTCGAGGCCGTTATTGCCAGATCGGATAAATTGGCCATGGAGCAACAGCAAGACCCCAGGTCTAGGCGAGGATCTGCTTCGCAAAATCGTTCACGAGGTAACTCCATATCTGGATCTGGAACACCACCTAGACTCGCCTCCCCTCGGGGTGTGCTTCAATCCCTGTCTCCGGCGTCGACTGAGTACTTTGAGGATGCGTCCGTGTCAGAAGGTTCCGCCATCGCCATGGGAGACGGGTCTCCGTCTCTGACGGGACTCTATCATCGTTCCCAATCCTCCGATATCCAACGGACGACCTCGAGAGGGGATACTCGATCCATCTTGTCATTCGCAGGGAGCGACTCGGGACAAAAGTCTGAAAAGCAGGGATGGCTCAAGGGGGATTTGCAGTCCAGCCGAGCTGTCGCCGTCCACGCGAATCCGAACAACGTGGACGGTGTGACCGTTCTTGATGTTCGGAAGGAGGGATTCGTCCACGGCTTGGGCAGCTGGCGGATTGGCATAACCTCTGATTCGGTAGGTTCAACGTCATAAGCTCCAATCCCTTACACTCACGTCGGTTAGTTCTCCGTCTCCGCCGTCATGCTGTTTTCCATTACTATTCCCTCTCCATCACCTAAAGCGACCATTTTCTTCCTTCGTCTCCTCTTGAACCAATCATATACCGTCATCTCACCGCGCACTCCCAACGACGAGCCTTTCATAGCTGAGCCTGCAAGAAACTTTGTCCTGTATCAAATCGGCAGACCTCACAAGGGAGGCGAGAGATGCCCACCTCATACTGTCGAAGCTCTGTGGCGGGGACCCGAAGTGACAGGAGACGGTCCTGCTGGAGCTACAGCCTCCAGCTCGACCGCGGGACCGAACAGTGCCACGATCCCCGCTACCCTTGGCTGGCGCAATCGAGCAGTCGTGCGTGTACCAAACCATGAGAAAGTCAGACCGTCAACGTACTATGGGTGAGCAGATAGTCCCTTTCATCGAGTGCGAAGCCTGATCAGCCCGACCTCGCAGTACCATCACACCCATAAGAGTCAAGCACGAACTCGCGATCCAAGTTTTCTACTCCATACAAGGGGAGAGCGTGGCAGGTATGCCCATCAAAGGTCCCGGAGAGCTACGTATGATGTCGTACAGAATGCCCGTGATGGTGCCATCGGTAAGCAGAAACATGCACATATGAACGTCGTCACTCTGATGCTGATGCGTCCTCAGTGTACCTGTACAGTGGCAGCTTTGAGCCTTCCAACTTGTAAGTGGTCGTTCCAGCCCAAGTTTCTTCCTTTGCTGATGATTCAATGACCCAGACACCAGCAACGACGACCTGTCTGCGTCTGAGATCGACATCGACGCACCGTTCTCAGCGCCCTCTACATCCAAAAAGTGCATGTGCGGTGCATCTTTTGCGGAACTCGGAGAAGCTGCCATGCGTAAGATGAATCAGCAAGATCGAGAGGATTTGGATGCCGACATGAACGGCTTCCGAATCAGCGATGGACAAGACGATAGCAATGGCGGGTTGGCTGGGAGCTTCGCCATGTCTAGAGAAGGAAGCATGAAAGAAGACGGAGAACGAAGGTCAATTGCTCAGACTGAGAACCGCAGGGGGAGTGCGAATCTGGGTAGTAATTGGGGACCGTCGTCGTAGGAGTTACTGAGCCGCATAGAACATAGAACATAGAGCGCAGAGTATCGTGTGTGATCAGTTGATGCGGAAGCACGCCGAGTCGTTTCATTTTTGGCCCGTTCTCCTCGGTCACGATGAAGGCCGTTCATCGCGTCATGTATCGCACGCCATGTCAGTCGCAGAAAAAGAGAACCAAAACGCTTCGGCATCGGCCCTGCCTTGAACACATAATCCTACACCATGCATGAGACATGTTCCATTTCCATTTCCTTGCACTTAAGCTTCTCGCTTGGCTTGTCCTCGTGGTCTGACCTGAGGTTGCCAAGCTTGGGTCTTGGGAGCCGTTGTAGAATAAGTGATATATCTTCCTCGAGTTCCGGTCAAGTTTTCATGATATTCCTGATCAAAGGTCCATCAGCTCTTGTTGAAGAAGGAAGAAAAAACACCCATGTCGACCCGACTCACCGTCTTCCAAGGTGGAGTAGAAGCTTGAACGATAGGATCCTCGGTCGGCGGGTCTTTGCGAATATGATTCAACCATGAATGCCATTCGGGTGGAATCTGCGAAGCATTCTCGACGGATTGTTTAAAGTCGACCCATCGATGACGTCCTGAAAGGACTCAGTATCAACGAGATCATCACATGGCATCGCGGCAATACAGAACAGAGTCGCGATAGACGCAGTCGTGCCCTTGGATGTCATTCGACGTGAGACCCACCTGGTATCTCTTGAGACGCATCAAGGTTTTCGTAGAATCGATTACCGAATTGATCAGATCCAACTAATCTACCGTATTTGGCATCACCAATGCTCCTGAAGTCCAAAGTTAGTCTGGTGATCTCGAGCTCCCTTCCGTTGCAGGGATAGAATCGCTGATTCCGGCTGCACCAGAGAGGCCTCCATCGAAGAAGGCTGTCTAGAGGACGCCAGCTCTCTCCATCTCTACTTTAAGATCCGGACTAGAGCCCTGCAGGACACGAGAGCAATAACCGTCAACTTACCACATCTGCTTCCACCATTCTCTTACACCTGCTCTCCTGAAATTCCTGAGGGTCCTGATTAGAGACACCATCTTTGCGTACGGTGTCCAACGTAGTATGTTATCGAACGAAGAACCCCCTCCTCTGGTGTTCATGAGGCGGAAGCAAAATAAGCAAAATGGGTCAGTCGAAAGTGGCACATTTTAGGTGATCGTTCTCGGTATGCTGCAAGACCCTCTGAGCTACAAGGCTACAAGGCCAGAGCCCTTGCGCTTGCTATTAGCATTTGGCCTTACAAATTAGTGGAGCAGCTCATGACGCAGGACACTGATAGCTTCGCATGTACTTTCATGCATATGTTTCTTATATATGGATGGTGAAAAGGAATCTCATTGAATATTGAGCGGCGGATGGCGTAGGGCATCTAGACTCCTTGGGATCCCTGCAAGTGGCCAACTACGATTGAGCCTTGTTCAGTATCCGTCTGCTCATCGACGGTGTCGATTGGAGCGCTTTCTAGCGGTAGACACTCGTTGACCTTGTGTAGCATTCGTGTCGAACCATGGTCCACTGAGAAGCTCTGCGATGGTAAGCCCTCTGTTGCAAAAAATCAAGTCGTATCCCTCAAGAGGCACGCTGCAGCACCGATGGTCAGACACAAAGACTGATCTGGCAGTCTGTGCACCCTGGAGTCGAATTGCAGCCAGCCGGGTGGATTTGCAGTTATCCCAGATCGATTGTTTTTTTCGATACCCAGCGGTGTTCGTGAATCCCTTCTGTAGATCCTTGAGATCCTTGAGAGTGATCACTGTGTTAGATTTTCCCGTCGGTTGTAAGGTAAACGTCAGGCAATTTTCTGTTGGGGTGACCGCATCAGTAGTGGTGGGATGCTGGCTGAACGACACGAGGGTGCCGTCATTCTTGAAGCCCTTGGAGAGATCCACGATGGACTCAACACTAAGCCCTTCCCCGCTTCCTAGACACGGAGAAAGGGTGGTAGCCGAGCCTTTCTCGCCATTGGTTTTGGGGAACTGCTTGAACCAAGGCTTCTTGTAATCGGAGAAGCTGTGCAGCTTACACACCTTTTGCTTCGTCTGAGCATTGTCCCAGAAACTCAAAGTAGCCGGGATGTCCGTCTGAATGTCCATGTCAGTCACAGCTACTGACTCAGACATTTTGAAACGCCATTCCGCAATAGCAGCATTTGGTAGAGTCCCATCGGACGTGGCTCGTGGATCCTGCATTTGGACGGTAGATTCGTCCTTGGGTTATTTGGTCCGAATTCGAGAAGCGCAAAGCGATTGTGGAAGTGAGGGAGGAGAAAGTTGCGGGTATTGGTTTTGAAGGAAGAGGGATTGGCCCCGTTATTACACCCTGCCATCCTTCACGTTTTCTGGCTCGCCTCCATCGTGTGGATTCTTGCACTCGACAACAAAGGTCACCGAGATGAAAAGCGTTTCAGCATCACAAGAAGATATCCCGATTGAGGCTTCCTGAACTTCCACTGCCCTAGGCGATGGCAAAGCAGGGAAGTGGAGGTCCATGGGTCAAAGGATGCGTCCACAAGCATGTTTCAGGAGTCATTGCAGAAGGCCTCGTCCAGCGGGGAGGCGTGGCGAGTCCAAATCCCTTAGCAGTCCGGACGCGAGTAATGGATCTCTCCCGGAAGCTGAAAATTATCACTAACGTGACTCTGATGAATGCAGAATGTAGATCACGTTGAGTGTCGCGCATCGCATGGTAAGTCTGGATCAGCGGCGCAAATCTGTCCATGCGTCGAGTTTCATTATTTGACGTTTCATTGTAGACTATCGCCCGCCTAGAAATGGAAGCGCTCTCTGACGCTCTTCACGGTCTGGTAGACACTGTCCTCCAAAGACACATACTGAATGCCGAGCTCCTTGTGTGCCTTGGAACCATCGAAGACATTTGCATCTTTGGTGATCTCGTCGTGTGTTCCTGGCTTGCCGACTGGAACGTCTTTGAGGTCGGGGAATCGTTTGTGAATGACCTATCGTTTAAGATATGAGATGACGTGCCGCAGAGGCTGTCAAACGCGACTCACATCACAAATGTCCTGGCCCGCGAAGGGGCCATTACCGACAATGAACCTCTCACCAGCGGCGTCAGGCTTCGTGAGGGCCAAGACATGTCCCTCAGCGACTGTTCCTGGTCAGCGCTTCATTCTTTTCCAAAGGACACACCATTGTGGACGTCGACCCAATTTCCGCCTGCCGCTGGGAGATCCTTTTCTGTCTTCTTTCCGGCTGCCCACTCATAGACTCGGGCTAGTGCACGGATTCAGATGCTTTGACGATGTCTCATACTTCTAGGCACTTACCGACAGAGGTGTTGAGCTTCTCTGGAGTGGGACACTCGTGAATGATTTCACCGAAAATGACCGGTGGGTTAATGGTGACGGCCTCCCAATTGGGCTTGTTCTTCTCCACAAAGTCTACAATGAGATCAGTATCGTTCTTTTTGCCTTTGATTTGCTCAGAGACTCAACGCACCCCAAAGACTGCGCTCGGCAAGGGTCTTAGAAGCGTTGTAGATGTGCAATCCCGGAGCGTCAACACCTTTCTCCTCGACGATGCCGACACTGTCTACGTTCCAGTCCTTCTCGGTGTATCTATCGGCAAAGAGCATGAATGAGCGCAGGCTCAATGTCTTTATGTGATACTCACGTGTAGGGCGCTTTCTTGCTCGCAACACACATGATAGCACTGACACTTGAGGTGACAACCACTCGCTTGACATCGGGGCTATACTTGCATTTTTAGCGTAGCTCAACAGAGAGCAGATTGTGAACGTACTTATTCTTCTGGATAGACTTCAAAATCCCAGTCGTACCGTGCAAAGCTGGCTGAATGAGTTCATCCGTAGATTTAATGTTGGTAACGTAGAATGGACTGGCAGTGTGTGCAACAGCATCAACTCCCTTGACTGCCTCGTCGAAGGCTCCATCCTGGGGTAAAGCTGTGAGCCAAGCTGATTCGTGGCCTGATGCGATACACACCTTGGCAATGTCGTCCACAATGACATAGTCAAAGTCTCCGTCGTTCTTGAATAACTTCTTCAGGTATTCACCCTTAGATTCTGATCGAACGGTGCCGCGAACCTTGAACCCCCCTTTCAGGAAGTGCTGGGAAACGTGGCTGAGATGCCGGCGTCAGCAGAGAAAGGGTCCTATGTCAAAGGCTATAGAACAGCATTTAAAAGCTAATCGCCCGAAGAACAATGCTTCCAAAGTAGAATCACAGGGACCGACCCGACTGGAATCGGCACCGTTTGGAAGATCGCTCGCACACTCACGATCCGACAAATCCACTAGCACCGGTAACGAGAACGAGATTTCCCTTGGAGATGACTGGCATGATGACAATGATACGAACACACGGGAGTCGGGAGACGCGGAAAGTATACACACTGAGGTAGATGTCGAAGAGCTCACGCAATTCAAGACAATTCGATGGTGTAGTCCACCTCGATTCCGTCATTTCCGGTCTTTTCAATTCCCGGGAATTACGGAGCAACACGTCATGAAGAAGTCATCTGCTACATTAAGCATGAAGCATGCCGCGTGAGCTTTTTGAGCTGACTAGGACTACCATCCACTATCACTGTGCCCACTAGGATGCTGCGAATGACCTCTTTCACTTCCCGCAGAACTCGCTAGTCGGGGTGTCTCCTCGCCAGTACGATTCAGGTTCAGCGGCAGGACAGACTCATCCTGGACCGCCTTTTTGAGATAGACAGCATCGCCCTGAAGCAAAATTCAGCTATCATATAACCAAACATATATCAGCTCACCTCTAACGGGGTCGTCGAGAAGGACAGGCCTTTGTCAAAGTGTTTGGAAAAGCATTGCCTGGCTAACTCATACTCTACATGCGAACTGAGCTTCTTTCTCGGCTGGACTGTCAGACTGTGTCGCTACAACCCGGAGATCAGTTGGGTTCGCATCCCATTTTGGGGCATTGCTTACCGCATCGACACTAGAATCCAAAACAGCAGGTGAATGAGCGCCTTCGCTTATCGAGAGCCGGACGGAAAAGTCCTTGTGGCCACCCATGGCGGACTTTTCCCACAATTCAATGGTGCAGTGGGAGCAATAATCAAGCTCGGGTATTCGAACAGGTCCAAGGGGAAGTCCAGAAGCGAGCAGCAGGTTCACAAAGGTAGTGATGTGTGACTCTTTGCTGCAACAAGTCGTCAGACCTCTGCGCCTGCTTCCTCAGAGACTCACGTGAAATAGAAGCATGCAAGCGACTTGCCCGTCGTCATTGCTTCGTTCAGATCGCCCCAAACTTTCCGCAGAAGCGGCAAGCTGGTCAGAACAGCAATCTCCTCCTTTGCTTGGGCGTCGTATCCATACTCTTGGGGGCCGACCAAGTCGAACAGAGCCTTGGCCAAGCCGTACAAGTCGTGCAGCCCTGCGCAATTCAGCATTGTATGATGATGGTCAGGATTTCCCTCACGTCTATCAGCCGATTCAACGCCAGGCTTTGAGCCGAGTCCAACGCCCCTGGGGTCAAAGACTGCGAAGAAGAAGGCCCTGTTATGCAGAGCATCGTATTTCATCTACGCGCAGTGAGTCATAGGTACAAAACAGTCCACCTACGCTGTCGTATAGCTCGGAGACGCGGGAAGGGTCGAATTTTTCTTGCTTGACTCCGACCCAGTCCTCAAAGATCTTCTCCCATCGTTCTCTAAACAGCCAGGGACTGTCACCAGAGCACCATCTGGTCTGCGGGATTTTGTCGACGTTTCCGTTCTCGTAATTTCTTCGCATTATCGCCCGAAGCTCGGTCAGTTGCTCTATCACCTCCTGCAAGATAGTCATTAGCAGAGCAATTTGCGGATCTGGACCTTTCTCTCACCGTGACAACCTGCACTGGCTCTCGCTTGAAAGATTTTGGCCAGGCGAGATCAGGACGCCTTTCACTCTCCCCCGGACGCAGTAATACCTTGAGTTGTTTCTTAGCCTCGTTCATCTTCTCCTTGCCAGCATTGTTGTCGTCCAGCAGATCTCTGCGCACAATCAGGTGGCTAATAGAGGGACAAGGATCAGGGACGAGTAGATTTGAAGTTGGAGGCAGTCCAGCGATGCTTGGAGGGGACGCAGCGGTTCCGCCATTGACGATAGCTGTAGGGTGTAAAGATGGCGATCCGGCATATTGAGATGAATTGGAAGCTGTAGAGCTTCCACCCTCTACGCCAAGCAGCGCGTGTGCAAATATTTGGGCAGTATTCTGTTAAGTCATGCTCAGTACGACTTCCAGTCTCATCTGCGACCCACAATGACTCGTCTTTCTGATGAGGTATAGATTTTGACATTGTTCAAGACGTCTTTGTCTGGGATAGATGGTCAGGGCCAGTGGCAGGAGACCCACTCCCGCAAGCTCACTCATGATCATAATGTCCTGAGGTACCTTGATCAGCGAGGATCATCTCGTAGGCACACTACTTACCTTCTTGAAAGCATCTCCAAGATCTCTAGCTTGATAACGCGATGAGTGCGTGCTTTCTCCTCCCCATTTGACAACAAGCTGCATTTTCTCCAACCCCTCTGGGATATGGGAAGCATACATCGCCTCATTTCCAGCCGGCGTCCTGGGCTTGTCATCGCCAAGATCGATTGTACTGCCGGGTGATGTGGACGTGCCCCCCAGAGTGGAGAACCCATCGCCACGGTCCAATGTCTTTGGCTGTGGAGGTCCGCCTCGGAGCCAGTTCTCCACCTTTTGACTCCTCTCCGTTTCCGTCAACTCGTCCTCGTCGTCGGAGCCCGCAGCCTTCTTCTTTTTCTCCTTCTTCGGCTCATCATCATGGGTCTTTGCGCCCTTCTTCTTCTCAAAGCTGGGTTTAAGCTGCGCCTTTGTACCAGGCAAATCGATCTTCTTTTGCAGAGCCTCCTTGAGCTGGGCCAGCTTTGTCAGAATCTCAGGAGTGACGCCTGGCAATTTGGACGACTCCTCTGCTGCAGCAAGGATAAATTGGAGTTGACGAGGGTCTCTTAGGATGATCTCCTCTCGATGGCCACGCAACAGACACAAGAATGGTCGTGCCCAAGGCTCGGAAGCCGGGAAAGAGAACTGCAACTTCTGTGAGCTTTATACCTGGAGCATTGTAGTCCAGTTTTTCTGACCTTGATCTTCATCTTCGGCGTCCGATCGGCGTGTCGTAGCACTGTGAAAGATCAAAACACAGCTCAAGCCACCGGAGGTAGACACATACCTGTGACCGTTGCCCGCAGAGTACTATATATGGACCCGATGGCGGATGCATCAGGAAGAGGCAAAACCGAAGCACCAGGTTTAAGAGCCGTTAATTTGCGCTCCCGAGCGACCTGGCAGACCTGCGAAAGAATCTCCGCCGCCTTGTCATAATATGCCTACCAATGATATTAGCTGTCGCCATGTGAGCTGGCTCCGACTCACCTGATTGCCCTTGACGAAGCTCCATCCATTGACATCGATGACCATGCTCCGCGTCCCGTCCTGACATCGTAACAGATCAAATCCACATACTCTCTGCCCAAAGGCATCGACCACGTCCCTGGCGTAACTTGTCTCTTCGTTACTGAGTTTCGTGATAAACCTCGTCTCTTTCCCGTCGGCATTGCGGCGGACGAGTCCGTCGACTGTGGGTGACTTTCTCGTCTCAGCGTGCGAGAAATTGGGTCCGACGGTGTAGACTTTGATGTCCTCGGCTGCGATAGACTTAGATCTATGGAAGTGGGAGCTTCACGCACCATTGTCCACATTGATAAATTCTTCGTAGATGTATGATCCTATAGTTCGGGGATGAACAAGTCCTGGATCGTACTCGCTTGACTTGTTGCCGACCTTACCAGCTGTCAGCCCGACCCTAGCCATCTGACCGAGAATGCCCACCTTTCTGAATAGGCGACGACCACCGCCTCCCCTGTAGTAAATGTACACATTGTGGTCCTCTCCATCGACTGGTTTCTCAACAAAAGGTTTCTCAATCACGTGCCCGTCGATGATGATGGCATCTCCGTCATCCCTTAAGATGACCTCTTTGCCTCGAGGTACAGGGTCTTTCTTCATCTTGCCTTTCCATCGTTCAGGGATCACTACATCTGCCCAGCCATGTTCGTCTCTGGCAGTCTGTCCGGGCAATACCAAGCCCAGATCTGTCCTAACTCGCATGCGGAGCGACTCATCAACATGCGGCCCACCATCCCGTGATACTTCAGCCCGTTTGGGTGTTGGCACTCCTATGTGATCCAAGATAGCCAGCACCAACCGTCTATCCCATAAAAGAGACTGCATTGCAAGAGAATTGATGGATATCGGAGGTGTACGATTGGGAAGTTGCGTGTAAGCTAATGCCTTGGGAAGTGGGAAGTCTGTCGAGAAGAAGGAGATGAGAACATCTACCGGTGGCCAGTGGTTGATGTCTAATTGGTATTAGAGGTACCATCCCTTAATACTCTGCAATGTATTCACCTTCTTCCAATATAACCGGGTCTCCGAAGATCTTGACGTCCACGCCGCCAGCTTCTAGCTCCACAAGCCGTGTCAAGATCTCCCGCATTGCTTTACTCCTCGCCTTGATGTCCATGGCGCAGACTCCAAGTACCACCACTGGCCCTTTCGGTTCGTCAGTGGATTGGAACCGCAATCCTGAAGGTGATGGTGGACGTCGGTCCACTTGGAACCGTGACCCAGATGGAGATTTGGGAGGATTCATTTTGAGATGTACTTTCGGACTCCAACAGGTCGTATGGTCTTTCAATGAATGTGGACTATACACAAGGCGGTCGCTTCAATTCATGGCCGTAAGTGCTCGATACGAACGTAGAGATAGCAAACGTTTATTCTCGCTCGTGTTCCGTCACTAATGCCGTAATGGAGTTCCGAAAAAGATCAACGAAAGCCGGCCGGGCTGGTCGATCTATGGCTGCTCTATCAGCACAAAGACAACATGCCTGGTCATGGACGCTGAGGCACTGAAGAGGGCTCTGGAAACCTCTCCAGAGGATGTGATTGGATCTGAAGACAGGTGTCACTCTGTGTCTGCCGTTTTGGATGGACAGGCGAGATGGTTGGCTCTCAATCTGGATCAAAGGCGAGAAGCAGCAGATACCCTGAGCGCAGAGGTGGACGACTTCTGGACCCGTCTCGGGCACTTTTGGACGGTCATAGAGCGCGGCTTAGCTCCTAGAGCCAACGATGACCCCGCCGTCGAGCTTGCAGGCATCCAGCTCGCCACTGCCCTCGCGAAGTTTGAGAGAAATCTTATTGCTGGTATTCAAGATCATCAATATCAGGCACTTAACCACGAGCCATGCGTACGGAGAATCATCTTCAACATCACGACCTTCACCAGGATTGAAGATTCGCGATTTTTCACCCTACAAGCAATCATGGCTCAACTGCTCTCCAATCTCATATCACCCATATCAGCCAATGATCAGTCCAACGACTTCACCAACAAATCACTTTCTACGTACCTCTCAGGAGCTCGGGAGGACGACAATGTCGTCCGACTGCTCGATTCTCAGGATACCAAAGTCATCGAATCAACTTTGCGCATGTTGGACAACTTGCTCCGAAATTCTCGTGGTCGACAGGAGAAAGTATTGACATTGGAGGGTCGATCATGGCTCTCCAAGATTTTGGGACGCATGGACGCTTGGCACGATATGGAGGACTCTCGATTCGCCCTTGGTAACAGTATCTTTGCCCATTTTCTGCGGAATGACTCGACTGGGCAGCTCTACGACTTGTTGTCAGACACCACAGAGCCGATGACTCCGTCCCAAGGGACGCTGCTGAAGTTGATCGATGCTGATCTAGCCTCTCGGTCAGCTTTTCTCTTTACGAATCCATCGCCTCAAACATCCCTCACATTCCTCGTCAGATCTTTCAGAGACTTGGCTCGGTACGCATTAATCTCTATGCAATCTGGCCAAGATGACGCGCGACTGCCCAAAGTCTTTGAAGGACTGATATTGGTCGCAGAGGCGCTGAGCAGTGTGGGTCTAAAATCGCAAGAACGAAAAGACAGCAACGAGGCTCCCATAGCGGCGGTAGATGCTATTGTCATACAGATGAAGGATAGCGAGCAAGGTGTCATCGGCTCGCTGATCAGTGAGTGCGCGCAGTCTTGACCGTAGTGTCTCACGCCCGGCTCCCGCGCAGATCTTCTGCGACAGTTGGACAGTTTTCTGCCACGAGTCAAGCCAGCTCAGGCACAAACAGCTGCATCACTGCCAGACGAGCTTCGACCAGTCTCTAATATCAAACGCAACCTCGCTCGCCTCATCGGTATTCTCTCTTTCGATGACACAACTGTTGGCAATCAAGTTAGGCAGTACGAAGGAGTCCAGCTGCTATTGTCAATGACAGAAGTCGATGAGTCCAACCCATGTAGGTATCCGCATTGGATGCATTCGGCCTCGCTGACAGACACAGATCTTCGAGAGCACGCTCTCTTCGCTGTGAGGAATCTCATGAAGAATAATCCGGCGAACCAAGCGGTCATCGCAGAGATGGACCCAGTCGGCATCATCTCGGAGTCCGGAGAACTCTTGCCCCTGCCTGAGAGACTGCGTCGGCAGAGACAAGCTGAGGCCCCGTATGGTACAAATGGGTCTTACAACGCAGGGAACCATTGAGAAGTACAGTCAGACAAGCTATACATGCATTATAATACTCGTCAGCGAGCTTATCAACCATACAACGCTTCGCAGGTCTATACTATGCTCGATCTTTGAAGACAGGTCGGTCATAAACTACTTTGTATTTTTCAAGCCATCAGCCAGAAGCTGTGTCGATCTTTCGTAATGCAATGGCAGATGATCGTTCAACATGGTCTTCGTGAATAAGGCTACAGAGTAATCAGCTCGTGACCATTATAGAACAAGGTACTGACGTTCTCTGAATCGCTCTTGTACTGATTCACAATGTCGCAAAATCTGGCCAGTGTCAACCCCGACGTCTTTCGTAATCAGCTCACGACTCTTCGGGCCTTCCTCTCGGAGACGCTCTGACCGGTCGACGTATCAGTCGAGCGCTCATGGATCGTCTGACAAACATCGAAATACTCCTGAGTTGTAGTGAGCCGGAGCCCCGACGATGTAAACGCACTATGAGGTACACGTTGCCCGGCGGATAAAGCTTATCATTATCCATATCCGCTCTCATGGTCTTGATCAACGACATGGTCCAGTCTGACAAGGCTTGGTCGTTGCTGGCGGGGAGAGAGACGACACCAGTCTCATCGCGCTGGAACGCAAACTTCCGCTGGTACACCCCGATCACCTGATTGGTCACAATCAGTCGAAGTCTTTCAACTTGATGCTTTCATCCTCACCCGACCGACAATCTCCTCAGCTACTAGTCCTTCCTCGAAGAGTGTTAATGCCACATTCTTGAGATCCCGCAAGACACCTAGACTCAGCGTCGGTACAACATCGGAGCCATGCACGACCGAGACGATCAAGCCTCGAGCCCACTTCGCCAAGTCCAGCGAAGCGACCGCAGGAGTTCCAAACGCATAACATTGTATCGGTCGACCAGCAGGCAAGCCAGACTCCGCAGAGGTCACGAAAGGAGTTGTAATTTCTGCATGTCCACTGGATTGAGTCGAGGTGGAGGCGACGTACTCGGCTGCTGGTGTAGCACATGCTATGGCCAGGAGCGCAGCAACGCCGCCACCTAGAGAATGTCCGGTCAAGACGAGACCGTAGGTGGGATTCTGCTCTAATGCCTGGACCAAGACTTGATGGACCCTGCTGCCCCGAGCGGTGAGACCAAGCGCGGACTGATACATGCCCGAGTGGACATAATATTCCCCGTGAGTATCCGCACCACTGACTTTGATCGGACAATAATCGCACGTGAGGTCTATCAGGACATCTGATAGGCCCAGCGTGCCACGACAAGTTCTGATGAGAGTCAATATCGCTCAACATCCTGCGCCATGGCTCACAAAACCACGGCTTTACGCTCGTGATCAACTGCCACGTAGTGGATTAGAGGGGGAGCCTTTTGACTACTCAGAGGAGTCGTCTCAGCGTAGGAGGATAACAAAAGGCTGTCGATGGGGATTTTTGTGTGCTGGGCCTGAGTTAAGATCGTGAGCATCGCCTTGACCTGAATCGTTGTCACCCACAAAAGACCAGCTATTGGCGTGATGCTGTCCGGTAGTAGGAAAGTTGTATTCGGCATCTCCCATTCCAAAGATCCGCAAGAAGTTTTGCTGTAGAGCGAGGTTTAGCATGCCTTTGGGTTAATCACGATAGACGCACCCCGTATGCGGCACTAGCGAACCGCATGTACCGATGTAGATTTCGATACAGCTGGTCATGAAGAGAGACCTGTCCAGGGTCTCTGGCGGATGCTTGTCGAGGAGTCCTACTTGATACTGCAGTCTGCGTTCGATTCGAGACGGATTCCACAGATTCCTTCACAACCTTTTTGGAGTCTCTTGCGCCTTTCAATCTATTGAATGGGTCATTGCGACTGGAACTAGGGGGTAATGAGCTTGGCAGATCCGTTGGACTGGCAAGAGATCGAGTGTGGGCGAAGTCTTCACTCCGGCGTCTGTGTGAAAGCTCCACCTCCCTTTCTGGATCCACGGGACTGCTGGGTCTTGATACTCGCTTGCGACTGTTTAAGGGACGGAAAGCTGACTTTGCTCTCGACATTATCCTCTTGACTGGAGTCGCGAGCTCGGCTCCAGCTTGAGATGATGAGTCCAACAGTGTACCCGGTGTGCTCTCACTACTCCGCGTATGTATACTGCTAGAGCTCGATTCTGGCAACGTCGACTGTGGCGACCAAGCAATGGACGTAACACTCGGTCGGTGTTGTCGGCCAGCTGGAGAACCTTGTATATTGCTGCCTGGCTCTGTTCGCATATTCCTTTTCCGAGAGAGGAGTTTACTTGTCATCGTCTTCAGGACGAATTGAATCCTCTCAGAACTGGCTGATGAATGTTCAAGAGTATCCCGGTACGCCCGGGTCCCCGTTGAACTAGACTCGTTCGGTACGGACGGGATACCACTTCCCTCCAGCTGAGCATCGCGAAGAAAATCGACCCATTCATCATCGTCATCCTCTGCGCTCTCTATCGTCTTGATGCCGGTTGGACAAGGCGAAGAAGTAGCGGGAGAGCTTCGCGCCCTCTTGTGGCTATTGCCAATTGTTACTCCCATCGCTTCGAGATCCTTGACGGTGAACGTGTGGGTCACTGTGGTGGACTCCGAATACTCATCGGTAATCTCAATCGTTCCACCAGCGTGAAGCAATCGAGCGTTCTCATCGTCTTCAAAGATACGAGCCTTGGCTTCCGCGACTGGGACATCCAGCTGTCGGTCAACTTCCTCCATGGCCGAGCCTGAGCTCGAGCTTGATGAGGCCGGACTAAAATTTGGGCGTGTCACTTCCAGCTTTGGGCTTGTTTGTCGGTCATGGGTTCGCTGAACACTGTTTTCCGCGACAGTGCAATCATACAGACTGCCGTAGGATCAGCCTTACATACGAAGGAGCAGCTTACACTTTGGTCTTGAGCTTTGCCTCGGTACGTTTCCAAGTTGCAGATTGAAGACAAGCAAATGCTGTCAAAGCCTTCGTGAGAGCGGTGAGACTCGCAATTTTGCCCTTCTCCTTGGCTTTGAAGCGCTCGTCTTCCAGCAACTCTGTCCTGACGAGGGTGATAATGGAGGACAGAGCTCGCGAAGATTCGTTAGACCCAAAGAGACTATCGAACAAGGCTACAGATTCTTGTGCGGCAAAGTGAGCTGATTGAACAGCATTGGCGGTGAGGTAAAATCCTGACATGGCAAATAGTTCGGCCAGGGTGAAAGTATGGTGGATGATATAAATCCCGAGATTGGTATACTTATCGAGGACTTGCAGGAAAGTGTCGGTGGTGGTTGGAGAGACGGCTTTATCATCCCCGAATCCAAGTACACCGAGCAGGTCGCCGTCGAACGCCGCATTTGACATGAGATAGACTCTTCGAGCGGATGATATGGCAGTCACTAGTAAACGGCGTGTATACCCAAGAGATAATCGAGTGGACATCTGCGACGTCTCAAGGATGGCCTCGATAAAGAAGGCAGAGAGTCGTAAAGACAATCGGGCGGATGTAGCGAGAGTAGTGATCAGGTTTGCGATTTGGGCGGGAAACAGGGTCGGAACGACTGATAGGTCTCGCAACCCAGCACTCTCGGCGAGAGCCATGCCCTCAGGCCGGTCATCGTTGTTTTCGACACCGTCAACGCTGATGTCAGTCTTCCTCACGAGCCGACGTGACGGGCCCTCCTCTTCCCTCTCCATAACGCCTTATCTCTCGCGGTTGGGAGTCTCTGACCACAGGCGTTTCTTAGCAGCCTCGTTCCCAGTCGAATCCACCAAGCGGTTGTCACCATTCCATGTCGGGGATGCAGGGGAGTACAAGTATGGAGGTGGAGTAGGAGTAGAGGCTCTGAGAGCCGAGATACGTTCCACGTGACGGCAGACCTCGGGTCTTGAGCTTTGATATTCTGAATGGTCAAGTGTCAGCAGACCGAGCGCGGGAAATTTCAAGGCAGACGGTAGGAGCTGGTCAGATTGCCATCCGTCGACAGTCACGACGACGATCGGCTCACTATGTCAATAGAGGCAGTCTCGTCCACTCGCCGCTGATATTGCGTTCCATGCATGAGTATGCTAAGCTCGAACTGCACAAGTATACAAGTCGAGCTTAACGGGTTAGACTTGAAACAAGGTGGCGAGTATGTGGGGACCCGCATGTATCGGGGACGGAGTTTGTGGCATTCTCCGGGCTCTAACAGAGTATGGTAGTTCCCAAGGACATTCCTACGGATACTCTTTGAGCAGCACTACTGGACATGGGTAGCATCGCAGATCTACACGCAAAAACTTACGAGATAGTGAGGATGATTCCCCCGGGTCATGTCACATCTTATGGTGAGTAAATACGCATCTCCTCGATCGAGACCTGGCCTGGCCTCATATTCTCCTCCAGGTCATATTGCAAAACTGGCTGGTTACCCGCGATATTCCAGACACGTTGGCAATGCACTGAGAGATCTGCCCGCGGGCAGCACCGTCCCATGGTTTGTGAGTGATCGTCTACGAGCCGTGAGATTCCGTCTGAGTCATCGATTTCTGTACAGCGTGTCATATCCTCGACTGGTCAGATTTCTCCCCGTGGCGATGAGGGTCAAGCTGTCGCGCGGCAGAAAGCTGCACTGGAGGAAGATGGGGTGGAAGTGGAACGCATGAGGGGCACGAATGGCGAGCGAGTGAATTTCGCAAGATTTGGCTGGTTCCCCGACTCGGTCGATCTTGTTTGAGCTGGTAAAAGCATGTGAGCGGAGTTTTTGAATACATTGGGATACAACGCGATAAACAAGATTTCAAGCCGACAACAAATGATATTCCGACGATACTAGGGCAGCATCTCCCCTTCACTAGGCTCCGTCCTCGTACAACTTCTCCGGTCGGACTCGAGTACCTTGTCCTTCGCTTGGTCGCCTCCGACGACTTCCATCTCTGAAGGGGCCCAATCCATGGCCCACGCCAGCAATGAACGTGGAGGGGTATGACCGACCGTCCATATCGAGCATCGTGATACCCACTGCTCTTAGCTTCTCCGCCCATACGCGCATCTGCCCAGAATATCCCGTCGACATGGCCTTCTCGCCAAGGTTGAGCTTGACCCATCGGAGGCCATCCATGGTGATGAGGGATATCCCATGGGATTTCGCCTTTGACAGGCACGCAAGAACCGCTTCGGTATCTCCAGTCTCGTTCCCCGCCGGACCAGGTTTCGACAATCTCAGGTGGGACAGACCTGTTTGTGGACCTTGGGTTAGGATCTCGCAACAAGCTGTAGCGAAACCTATATGGGTTACATTTGGGTGCCACACGAATGTTGGTTCAGGCGACGTTGATGGCCTCTCTGTTTGACGTATAGGCATGTATGACAAGCATTTGACAGAACTTCCGTGGGTCTGTTGGAACGTTTCAGTGAGATCGGAGGGATACTGCCAGAATGATGTGATGTGGAGTCGGGTTAGAGATGGCAAATCCGTTTCGATCAACGAAGCCAGCACCGGACCGGTCAACACGCCCTGCAGGAGTAAAGTGTGCAGCCTGCGCAGTGATAGATGTGGAATGAGATTCCCGACATCCAAGGGCTGTGCTTCCGCCAGAATGTTGCCTGGTCC
Source organism: Kockovaella imperatae (assembly GCF_002102565.1). Classification (NCBI taxonomy): domain Eukaryota; kingdom Fungi; phylum Basidiomycota; class Tremellomycetes; order Tremellales; family Cuniculitremaceae; genus Kockovaella; species Kockovaella imperatae. Next base: position 1,056,163 of record NW_019028944.1, read on the forward strand.
ACACAGCCCGAGCAGCTCAAGATTCGGCATAGATAGCAGCAGCTCTGAGGCAGATGATGTTGGACGACCTTCGGGATCCTGTTGCCATTCGTAGTCGACCTCGAGTCCCAACAACGAGACAAGTTTTGAGGCGAAGGCCGCCTCTGAGATGTCGTGCAATGTTGAAGCGGAAAGACCAGCAGGAAGACTGAGATGCTGAAGATTTGGTATCAGAGGGAAGACGGTGGCGCAACTCTTGGCGAGAATGGTGGAATGTAGCGTGGCTTCCCCTTGATGCAGGCACGTCAAGTCCAGTGTCCTGACCCATCTTCCCGGCGTCGAGGCGGGGTGAATGTTGATATCTGACCATCGTTTGTCCCCTCGCCGCAGAGTTCGAGAAAACGCATACAGGTTGTCAGACGTCAAGTATGGCTCAATATAAAGGTATTTGGTCGCTTCACCCTGAAATCGGTCATTAGCCAATGATACGATCACAACTCGCCTTCCAAGCCTTGCATACAGTCATGCAGCTCAGTGCAGCACGTTGGGTCTCCAGCCTAGCCTTGATCCTACCGGCTTTCCTTGCACGTCCAGTCTGAGCGGCCAATGCCAGGGTAGTGAACTCGGCATCGGTGACTTCTTTCGACGGATAGAAAGGAGGAAGTGCCAAGGCGTGAAATAGAATGCGTTTCTCAATGTCGAATGGAAACCTATCCGAGAACGGCGCATTGCTCTTGGAAGGTGACAGAGCAGGCATGTCGATGCCGGCTCCTATCTGACAACCTCACGCTCATGGATGGAGGTAGAAGGCAACGGAGCAAATGCTAGCCAAAACAAGGTCATCGGATTTAATCGGGTTCAGGATTCAGTTTTGTGGCACCTCGATATTGTGCCGATCCCATCATGTTCAGCTGAGGGCCACGAGAGCTGTAACGTGTCTCACGTGTAGTCGCAACGGAGGAAAGACAGCTCGCCAAAGGGGGATACCGCTGGATGGCAGGAAACCTGTGTAGACAGAGTGAAATGTTGATGACATGCTCATGGCTCAGCAGTCTGTCTGGTCTCGGTTCCCACTTCGCAAGAAAGGAGGGAGTCGCGCGTCGGAGCTATCCAAGCCCCCAAGCTGGCTACCTGAGCTCTGCCTCTGCAGAGAAGCCCGAAATCCCACCGTGTCCCCTGTAAGACTTCTGGGCTGGGATGGCGGCGGGCACAATACTGAGCTCCTGGTCTCAGATCATTACCTTTGATAACTCGTGGCATCCGTCAGATGACAAAGGTTGAAAGCCTGGATAGGTCTGAACCGCAAGATGCATGCAGCACTTGCGAGTGGTACTGAGCCATGTGAAGGGAGTGCATCTAGGATCGACAGCGCCTTCCGTTAACATAACGGAGCTGACGCCCTATCTCATGTCAGCTTGCGTGGGCCCATTGTGTGACGTCGGACGCACTTCTGGTAGTGGGCAGTGTCGCTGCGTATCCCAATGAAAGGAAGTGAATGGCCTTGGGTAACCGCTTCTTTGGCCGTGGGAGTTTCGCTGACTGACAAAGGACACTGGCCCACGGAGTTGGCGTCGTCCATGAAGGCGGGAAGGCCATCGTCAGTCATCATATAAGGTCACCTTCGGTACAAAGTGCTCGTAAAGCCATCGCTCAACACTTGCTATTCAACATGAGTATCGCTACACACACCAGCCCTCTGCCCCCTGAACACCTCACCATCTTGGTAGAATATGGCTCCACAGCTCGAGGTACGAACGTTTGCGATTTAAATCCCGAGTTGGATGACTGCAGGCACCTCAGTGGGCAGCAGCTCAAGGAACTCGAAGAATGGTGCAGTGGACGGAAAGAAGAGATTAACCGACAGACTTCGCAATTGGCGATCAAGTACGCTGGTGAGCACATCAATGATTTCATCTATAGTGAGGACGAAGTCACGATCAGACGTGGCACGAGTACGAGTACGGTTCGCCTTGCTCCAAGGCTCGTCTCGGTAGGGCACGCAAACGATATCGCAACGGACCAACTTCGTAAAGATGATCCTAACACACTCTGCTATGGCGTCCTGTCAGCGGACGTGAACAGACGAACCGGGCATGACTTCTATGTCTTCCCGGTTCGTGGTCAACACAATGATACGGATGCCGATGTGAAGGGATTCAGTTCGATCTGTGCCACAATTTTGAAATCGTGCCAATCTGGTTGCAGCCAGGAAGGCACGAATGGATGGCGGTTCTGCAAGAAATCGATTGATGACTTGGGTCAAGCACTCACAGCGAGCGGGGACCCGGTGCGGCTACATCCTTTCCGAATTGATGCGCCGGAGGTAAAATGGACAGCTCTGAAGGAGACCGCCGGCGGAGGAACGGCCGCTTTCGGTCAATTCGAGCTACCAACGGAGAGCGAATATCAATGGGTCACTCAAAAACTTGGAGGCCGGACCGAGTTCGTCCCTAATCAGACTGGCTCGACGACGGAAATCCTTAGCTCAATCACCGCTCAGATTAGATAAAATCGGAGCTCATGAGCAGCAAACCCGGGTACCTTAGTGTCCAAGAACGACCGTGGATTCCTGAAATGAGCCACAAGAATTCATCTCCCCCGTATGATCCCCCTATGCAGACCGATGCCGTCTCGACTGGCAGATCGTAAAGTGGATAGCTTGTTACGAGAGCCAGCTTTCATGTTGCTGGCCAAGGATTGTAGACTCTCAGCAGACGGGCTATTCTGGTCAACAATGTCTTGTGCCAGGAGTCATACACTCACTAGGTCCAGCTTTTAATTTATACAGAAAGTTGACGATGGTTTCCCCTTCCTTGTTTTGTCCACCGCCAAGACCCTTTATCCAGTGAGCGTTGGCTTTCTCGGCCAGGACGGCACGTGCAGCCTCCACATCCGACAAAGTGATGACTCCTCGTTTTACATCCACCGGAGATGGGGACCTTGGCGGGGGTGTAGGTGGTCTACGCATGGGAAGTGTTTTAGATCGAGTAGTGGGAGGTGCCGGAACGTTCTCATCCATGTTTTCATCGGTTGGCTCTACATTACCCTCTTCAGCTTGTCCGTCGGCTGTTCCTAAACCTTCAGGAGGAGGTAATGGATCTGGACCATTGGTGCCCTGACCAGGTTCGACCTGATCAGAACCGGGAGCCGGCGTCGCCTCGGCCGTGGCGAGCTTCACGGAGGGCGTAGGAGAGCTCGGCCGCTCTTTCGAAGGGGATCCTTCGCCCTGAGCGGCTGCCAGAGGAGCAGCGGAGTACAGCGAGTTGGCTGATTGATCATTGTCAGTCGCAATCTCCCGTGGGACGCGGTGTCACTCACGAGGAATGCAAGGTTCTTCTGACCAAGGAGAGGGCTCGAATCTTGGTAACAGATCATGAGCTTGGAGATATTTGTATAATGTTTCCACAGGCAGGTTGTTAAAGTCGATCTAACACGACATCAGCTATCGATAGGTGAGAAATCGTTGGTCTTACCTTAGTCACGATCTCTCCGGGCTCTCCATCCCACTCGTCCTCCTTCCCTTTACTCGGCCCAGATCCACTATTCGCCGGGCGGGTCCGACCGTCCGTTACTGAGTCCGTATCATTCGCGCCTTCAGCCTTTCTCCTCTTGACACGCGAAGGCCCAGCTCCAGATGTTGCGACATTGGAGTTTCGTGGCCTTTTGCTTCCCCCAGAAGCCGGTGGAGGCATTGTACTTGGGGAAGGCGAGGGACCGTCCATACCGGGCATACCGTTTGGAAATCTGGGCGCTCGGGATAATCGTTAATCTGAGATTTGAAGATAATTGTGAGCTACTGGAAGTCTACAAGATGAGGAAGAAGGTGGTGTACGATGCCTGCTCGACAAGATCCACTCAGAGCATGCGTGTATTGAGAACGTACAGCAGTAACCAGTACGATTTTTGGGCAACAACACGATACATTTCTTGTGGGGCTCCGGAGAAATCGCCGATCAAATGATTACGCAAGCAAAACACTCTCCTGGATCGTTAGAACAACTCTTTCTTTGGGCTTCTCCACGCCCATCTTCTACTGCGTGTCTGCAGCACTCGAGCGCAAGCAGGCCAAGCGCTGCGGACGAGCCATGTCAGAGTCTCCTGAGCAGCATGTGGTTGACTTGGAGGCTGAATCCGAGTGGAGATTTGAGCTGGAAGCGGACGAAAACATTGCAGTTCGAGTGAGTTTCTGATCATGATATAGAGGGGGGGTTGGGAGGGACTGGAAGGGGTGGAATAGTGTAGGATGTCTTGACTCGGAAGTTCCTTCGACTAGCTAGTGATCGGTATTATCCACAACGCTTCGACCCATCTCACCCGTGCATCCATTCACGCTTACTCTACTGACCTGGTTATACCTTGACTTCAGACTTTATCCCCTGATTCAGTATACATCAATTCGGAAGAGATACCTCCAACGACGTGGTATCCATTGCATCGGAACCTCAAAGCATCCATCTATGCTGCTCAACCGACTAAACTACAAGGTAGACTTGCTACGTCTATGCATTATTTCAAGCCTTCTGCTGACAAATTCGCTCTTGCTCCCGCGTTCACAGTCTCGACACCTCCCGCATCCAATTACTCATCCAGCTCGACTTCTCAATCTTCCCTTGTTGCCCTTCATCTAGCCCTTGAACGGATACGAATACTTGCTCGTCGGCAACTATCCAATGGTCATGCATCATCCTCCCATCAATCCCCAAATGATGGACCTAGCCGGGGGCCTGCGATCATGATTCTTGGGCCTCCATCGTCAGGCAAGACGACGGTAGTCAAGAATCTAGTCAACATGGCATTGGGCACTGGAATGAGCTGGACACCTGGCGTTATCTCGTTAGATCCCTCTAGCGTGAGTGCGCATCTAAATGACAAACGTTCTCAATCCTGATCATTCCTCCTGCAGCCTGCTAATCTCATACCTGGCTCGTTATCTCTCTCCACACCTTCTCATCCTATCCCGACACATCATCTAGCCCATCCTCTCGGCTCCCCGCCTACCTCAGTACCCGCCAACACGCTAGGCGCAGACGTGCCAACCCTCGGATGGTGGTATGGTCATCCAGAGCCAAGTAACAAGGGTGTCGACCTGTGGAAAAAGCTCGTGGCGGGAATAGGAGAGCGGTGGAAAGAGAGATGCGCAAAAGATCCGACGGGTCAGTTCCTCGATGATGTTTTGCAAATCGAGGCATTACCTTACTCATTTGACCGTAGCCCTCGCATCGGGTCTCTTCGTGGACACCCCCAGCGCTTTCACAAATGCCTTGCTTGGCACCAGGAAGGATAATCCAAAGGCAAAGTACAGCCTAGTAGCGGATGCTGTTGAGCAGCTTGAGAGTGAGTTTTGCTTCATTTTGTTGTTGGAATCCTCGGTGGTCTAACGAGACTGTAGTCGATACGATCGCAGTCATCGGTCATGAGAAGTTGACGATCGACCTGACTCGCTTGTTTCCAAATGTCCGCGTCATAAGGCTGCCAAGATCAAGCGGGACCGTGGATTTGGACGATGCAAATAGGCAAATCGTCGCTGCTGCTCAGGTCCGATCTTACTTTTACGGAGAGCCATCATTACCCAAGGAGATTGAGAACCTCAGCGGGCGAATGGTAGCAAGAGAAGGCAATCTGATCCCATACAGCTTTCAAATAGGCTGGGAGACACTGACGATCCTCCGAGTCGGCGAAGGTGAGTTTGGACGAGAGGACACTGTAAAATGATTGATGACGTTGCCCAGAAAATGCTGCCCCGAGCACGGCCTTGCCACTGGGTTCCAGTAGGATCCTGTCGCCAACAAGATTGACAAGAGTGGATCCTGCGGGTCCAGCACAGATCACCAGGCTTTTGAACTGCGTTCTGGCCGTTGTAGCTATCCGACCTGGAGATCGGATCAAGAAGAAGGACAAGGGTCTTGGTACCGCCACAATGGTCAAAGACGAGCCTGAGGGAGCGGGTCAAGTGAAAGTGGAGAAAGTGGAAGGTCCGAGCGAAGAGACAGCAGAGGGGGCTGTGGAAGCCGAGATTTCTGAAGCAGCAGACAAGGCGCAGGATGAAGGGGCTGCGAAGGAACATACCGAAATCAAGTCAGAGACAGACGTTCAGGATCAGGGACAGACGAAAGACATTTCTGGGGACCCGGGGGCCGCTCTAGCGGAGAAGGAGCATGAGGGTGAAGGTGACGGGGACGAGGATGATGAAGAGGACGAGGACGAGGTGCCTTACCTTGAAGAGATCGGGTACCGCGAAACGCTCGGGTTCGTCGTCATGTGAGTGCTGATCTCGGTGTTCCGTCGTATAATGCCAACGCATCAAGCTGATACTGTATCGTCAGCACGGCCATCGATACCCTCAGGAAAAAGTACACCGTTTTGTCACCCAGTCCCGGCAAACTGCCGTCGACCGTGGCCATTGCAGGATCTATCGAGTGGGTGGATTCAGAATAGAATCAACGTGATGCCCATGGTTCTTGATGTCGAATCAACCTGTATCAGACTTCGTCCGCATATCTCATTTGCATAAATGCCAAGTTGATGTGCACAATGCATGCCACAGATGTCCAATGCAAGGTGTCCAGATGCTAATTGGTCAAATGATCATGCCTCCCACTCGAGCTCATAGATCAGGCTTGACTCCGTTGGCCACCTCTTCTCCTTCCAGGGCCTCTCTTCGACGTCTCTTCAGCTCCTCGTCACTCTCAAAGACCGAAGCGAGGGGAACGCGAGATTTGTAAGTATCTCTCAGAGAATCAATCGAGGATATCGGCGCACCGAGCTCTTTCATCAATTTCAAGGCAGATGACATGATGGCGACGGATGGAGGCACATCGTGCGCTGCCAAGCGACTTAGTGTCGACTCGATGGCCTGTAGCGAAGAGCTAGGGATAGGTCGAGTGGTATCGAGTTCAGAGAGTCCCTTAGCGGCGCCTAGGATATGAGCTGGGGAAGATGAATGCTGAGACAGGAGATTGGCATTGTATGCAGCGAGATCGGCGTCGGAGGGAATCAGGGACGGGAGGAGTTGGTCGGTTGTCATCTTGACTGGCTCTGCTAGATCGGGAACAGCAGATACTGGGGACAAGGTCAGGTCGAGCGTCACGAATAATGGTGGCAGACTCACCAGTCTGCTTGAAGTGGATGATTTCCCAGTGCAGATTAGGGTCTCGTGGATCGATGTCGTGCGCCTGTAAAAGGCATTTGAACGCAGCGAGGTACAGCTCTGCCAGGAATCAGACATTAGCTTGCGGCAGCTTCTCCAACCCATATCTTCTCACTCTTCCTGATATATATCTGATATCCAGTCGTCCAAGTCTCTATACGACTCGAGGCCAACAGTTCCAGCGGCTTCCACAATTTCAAAGCCTCGTCGAGCGGTGTCTCCGTCTTCAGCAGCTTGGATCCCTGAGGATCTTCGTCGGGAACAGGCTGGTCTTCCTTCTTGCCTTCCCCCGTTGCTGCGGCCGCTGCGACACTGTCAGCGTGTGTAATTATCTCATCAGCGAAAGCTCACCTTTACGAGCCTTCTGCTCCGCCTTTTGAGCCTTTTTGGCCGCCTTCTTTCTCTCTGCCTCTTCCTCTGCAGCTGTACACGATTAGCTGAGGAACTCAGATAGGGCATCCCCAGACTCACTCAGTTTCTCCTCCTTCAGACTCGGGTCATCATGTAATCTAGTGTAAATGTTGATGGCTGCTAGGGATGCTTTGAAATATGCAGGATGCGATCTGAGTTGATCTTCGTACTTCATTAATCTATTTGCGTGAGCAAGTTCCCACGGGCATGACATACGAGTAATATGCTGAGAAAGTCATGCGGCGCAGACAATAGGTATGGAAGTCGTACTGATCATCCTCGTAGTCCTGGAATGTCTAATGATGACCGTCAGACACATGACCATGGCGATCCGATTGGGCTCACCGTCGCAAGAGATTGATACCGCTTTAGGGCCATTCCCAAATTGCCATTCGCCCTGTAGCTGTCTCCCTCTTCCTGCAAGAACCAGAGGCATTGCAAGTCAGTCAGATCTTGAGATGTAGCGATGTCTTTCTGCTCGCGAAGAAAACGTCAACGAACAACTCCAGGACCTCCAGGGCTTTCACAACTGACCTTGGTGAACATTGCGGTCAACTCTTCAGCCTTGGCGACCTCCCCAACGCGCAACCAATACTTGGCAGCCTTGCAATTAAGGAATCTATCCTGCCCATCCAGTAATCTAGCCTCTTCCATAGCTTTGGCTGCTCCCAAAATATCACCCGCTCGCTTGCGTACCATCGCCTCGGCCATGTAGATCTCAGGTAGTGTGGGAGTGTGCTTCAACGCAGTTGATAATAGCTGCAACGATCTATCATAGGACGGGTTTGGATGAGCTGGGTGGGCGAGATGCAAAGCGAGGAAGTAATAGGCCCACAGCAAAGCAGTGGGTGGAGCTTTTGAATCTGATCAAAGCGAACGGTAAGTGTTGGTGACCTCCCCCAGAATAGACAATCACTTGCCGTCATCGTGGAGTCCAGCGTCTTTCTCCAATGTCTGTATGAGGTCCTCCACAATCTCTCCGACAATCTTCATTCTCTCTAGATCGACATACAGTCCCTTGACATCGACAAATAATGATGGGATGGCCTTCTCCAGTCCGTTGACCAGATACGCCCGGGCCAGATCACGGAATTCGTCTCCACGTGCAATATCGAGACACATCCGCCTGGGAGCCAAAGCTTTAGGGTAGCTCTCTGCGAATGAGTTGAGTAGGGAAACGATCTTGCTAGTCGAGTCGAGGGTAACAGATTTTCCTGATTTTGCAAAAGTCAGAGAAGGGAATCTCGATTGAAGCTGGACTGACTGATTTCGTATCCCTTCGTGCGTAGGAACCCATCATAATAGCTCAGATTATCTGGATTCTGCTCGATCAATGCTCTCCAGACATCCTCGGACTCAGACTCCCGTCCAAGCTGCATGAGAATCTCGGCTAAAACGAGCGAGTCAGCAGAGACGCTCCATGGGCATATCACATGCCCCTACCTTTCAGCTGAGTAACCTGGCCTCTCGTGCTCAGGACTCCGTCCTTTAGTCCGTTCTCAAGCCGCCTGAGTGCATCGTCCCATTGACCCGCTTCCATACACATGGTAATGATGTGCATCAACAATTGTGCCTTTTCGGAAGATGTCGCTCCGTCGTTCTTCACGATCCCGAGATACTGATCGTACACTTCGATCCCTTCAGTCATGTCGCCATTGAGATGATGAGCGATGATCAGGCTCGTCCATGAGGATCTAAGAGTTGGACGAAGGAGTAAATGCTGATGTCTAGCTGCCACGGCCTGAGAGAATTGTCGAGTGTGAAGGTACAGAGCGATGGAATCCCGCATAAGGGGGATGTTCTCCTGAACAAGGGGCCGTCAGCTTGGGCACTCATCATCCTCAACTTGGTTCACTCACACTGTCCTGCTTCCTCGCCATTGCGAATGCCCTTGTCGCCTCATCCCAGTCCTTTCTCGTCTTGGCCAGTATACCCAACACATGCCAGGTGATATGACTCGTGATATCCTTCTTGACCGCCAGTCTAGCCAAAGATTCAGCCTCCTCCTGTTTCGTCAAACCGGCTACGGTCATTGGGAAAGGCAAGGAGGAATGAAGCGTCAATGCTTTCAAAGCAATGGTTTCTGCGAGGACAAGATCAGTGATCGAGCTGGAGCACCCGTGCATATGACGCACCACCATGATTAGGAAACTTCTTCAATATAGTGTCTGCAGCTTTCAAGCCTTTCTTATATTGCTTGTATTCGTACTGAGTCTGAAGGACGATGCATCAATCAGACGAAACGTCAAATCACCATCTCATCAGACTTACTAGCAACTCCTTGAACAGTCTGTTCTCCTTGTCCGGAAGCTGACGGTGTTTTGGAATGTTGGACATGGTGCGAGCAGCATTCACTTGACTTCAGCTCCTCCAAAGATTCCACCGGCACCAAGCTTCAAGATCACCCAGGTCAACGCTGACGGAGTGACTATAATCGTCGCTGGCTGTTCGCTGTGCCTCCTCCGTTCAAAGAATTCGGAACCGTTCCTTCGGGCGGACAGTCGGCGTTTTTGGGATAAAATAATCATTAAATTGACAAGTAGATAGATATTTCATCTGCTGGATTCTCGCTCAATCGCCCAGTCTATAGCTTGCTCTACATCATCTACGATCTGAGTGGGCTGATATTTGGGTTGACCGCCTCGGAAAACTCCCGTTCGCACAAGCATCGATGACCATCCATGGGCGTTGGCTCCTGCTATATCTGTACCATTATTCAGCACGAGCGAGGAAGGTGCCACTCGAGAGGCCCCATACCTGATTCTGGGTTATCACCAACCATGTAGCTGCAAGACCGGGGTGGTGGCTCTCAGCGATGTCCATGAAGCAGTTTGACAGATGACCTACACTGAGAGAGGCTGATCTGGGTCCTCCCCGCGCGACTCCAGATGCCTTCTGAGCATCTTTTCTGCGAATTCATATGTGGCGGTATGAGGTTTTCCGAATTGCTCGTATGGGAGAGGGCAGCCGGTCTTATCCTGAGGGAATGTCAGCGCCTGATCCGTCCCGGGTGTCTGTGAGAGGTATGTCAACCTTATATACCGCCTCGAGTGCCAGCCTGAAGGCACCCATACCGAAGCGAGGTAAAGTGTATTCACTGAAGGAGCGATTAGCCCGGTAGGTGACAGAGGGGTCATCCCCTTGATGACACACTTGCTCCAGATGATATCTGGGTTTGTGAGGACCAGATGAATCTCCTTCCCGTCAGAGACTCCCTTATCTCGATATCTTTCAGTGCCCATTCTCCCATGATCACTCGTCAGGAGCTCAGTGATGACCTGTATGGCGAGAGCCCAGTCGAGGCCATTGTCATGAATGACGAAAATCGCTTGAAGAGGCACGTTGGAGAAATCGATATCGCGCTGCTCGCTGCTCAGCAGAGGGATCTTAGAAACTAAGAGGCTTTCTTCACCTTGACAAAACTCTTCTCCTCATCCGTCAGCACGTATCGATCCCACACGGACTGTCTCCACGCCACGAGGTCTTGCAAGATATAAGCTTGCCGTAGGCCGTATCTGATCAAAAGTCAGTATCAATCAACATTGGAGACGGTCTGGGCAGTTTGCCGATGAGAGCCTCACGATTCTGCAATCCTACGTCCGGCATCTCCCACTCCGCCGATTACCAGTACAGGTTCGTCCCTGTACTTTCCAACATAGTCCCGTAGCGAAGTGTGAGATTGGACCAACTGATTCTCTGCGAGCTGTTTCATTGTCAGCTTTTGACCACTTGACCGACCGGATCATCAATAGAGCTCACGTCGATCTCAAAGTCTTTAGACAATGAAGCTAATCTTTGAGCCTCAGTGACGCCTCCACCATTGGTCATCAACAGGAACGGAACGCTGAACCCATTTCAGCGCTGATCAGGGTGAATTTCCAAAGACAGCGACCCACATGCCGGATTCTGAGATCTCCGGTCCCACGCCTGAGAGTCGCTGTAGAGCTCGTTTGGCCTGCGGCAAGACATGGCTACCTTGCTTCAAGACTCCATCCTGGAAAGTCAGTCAGACTCTGTCTCGCAGTTCGGAGTGCAGCCTTACAATGTCGAACGCAAACGCCAATTTGGGTCCCGACTGATCTGGGTCGCGTGTGAGGCTATGATAGTGTGACAAAAGGGGTGCTGAAGCTCACTATGAGAAGCTCTACGAAATGTCACCAAAGTGTGAGCTCGCGTAACCCGACTTGGCCCAGCTGCCGCCGTGATAAAGCTCATCGTCGCGCTTGCAGGCAACGAAGAGAACACAGGTACGTACCGGAATTTTCAGATCGACCTGCCATCTTCGGAAGCGGCATTCGGTTAACGCCTGTATCATCCATCCGGGACAGATCGCGATGAATGATGCAAAAGGTGAATGAGTTCTAGATATTGTACAATGCTTATGATTACACTACGCTAACCAGCCACGCCTGTCAAAATGCCTTTCTTCTTCAAGAATCCTACCACCAGTATACCACTTCCCGCTGGGAAGACGCGTAGACACCTTCGCCTGTGGTATTGGCGCATTTAAATCCGGCAATCTCCCGTTTACATCTCGAATGCTGATGAACGGATCTCTAACGTTACTTACGTGCTTAAACTTCATCGAGTTTCGAGTCCTCTCCCATTGTTTTAGACCGTTCCAAAAGTCTCTGACGCTCATTACTCGACTACCGGAGGGTTTAACAGTACGGACTTCTAACCAGCTGTTTCCCTGTGCTCTGGTCGTGATCCACGGGTTGGTATACAAATCGATCCCGTGGGAAACACACGCTATGATCATCCGAGATCCATTTGACGATGGGGAAAGATCTAGCCATGCTTTTCCAGGATTGTAATCTTGTCGTCGAGGATGTTTCCGCAGGGCTAACGGGACGGATTCCAGGGGAATACAAACTGGGTCCAAGAATTGTATTCGAATACCTTCATGCGAGCCCCAGACAGGGAACTAGAGACAGTTGTCAGATTTGACCGTTTGTTCTGCACACTAGCTCACTTGGTGACCTATACCTCGGTGCAGCCTATCAATAGTCAATGCGCTTTGCGATCGCCAAGTGATGCGAGCCATTTCGGGCGTGACCTTTGGAGCGAAGCGTGGCGGTGTCTGACCATCCTCTTCGATGTCAATCTCGCTCTGAGGTATCCGCGTTTCCTATGCCGAATAAGCTCTGGCACCCTGTGCTATGTCTCTCACCCACCTTGTTCTCATGTATGTCTCGCAAAACGTCGGCGAGAACACGTCCACCCTCTACGGCCAACGTATCGTACATATCCTGATACTTCGCATTCATCGCGATAGGCTGAACGATGATGTATCAGTGATCCTGCTTGCTCAGCCTGGCAGTCAAATGACTCACAATGTCTTTGACCTGACCAAGGATCTCGCCCGTATCTACACCCTGCATCCTTTCCGCTAATGATTGCACCGTGACACCAGTCTCCCTATCGCCGTTCGCGATTGCCCATTGGATTGGTGCGGCTCCTCTGTATTTCGGTAAGAGGGATGGATGGACATTCAGGCGATGTTTTGTAGGGAATGGTCGAAGGAAACTGTCGGGTAGGATGTGCCCGAACGAAGAGGTGATGATGAGGTTGTTGGCATGAGGAGATAGGCACCATGAAGGCAGGGCGGAGAAATATTCCGATGTGCTTGGGGATGCTGAGGGTGATGAAGATTCAGTTGGCTCTGCTTCTGGCTCTGAGAATGATGATGGACTGGATGTATTACTGTTCAACCGGTCTTGACGGAGAAAAGACCCGCTGGATTTCTTACTGTTCAACAAGTCTTGACGGAGAGTAAATCCGCGCAATTTACCGCGGGACAGGTCGGTATTCTGAGAGGTTTCAGGTTTCGTGTAGATAGACGATGGGAGGCCGTTCTCTTTGGCGAACGTCATCAATGGTGCTGTGAGAGCCTCAGTCTTGGTCTGACATCCCTCGCTTGATTCCGCAACTCACGGACGAAGATTTGCGAGCCTCGTCTACCATGCTTCTGTTCTGGCGGAGTCACGATGTGAACTTGGTTCCAGAGGTCTGAGAGGGTCGGTCGCCGGCCAAGTCAGCGACATCCTACATTGTATTCTAACGGATTTAAATCGAAACACCCACCCTTCTCCGCCAGAACAGCTTTCAACGACGCTACTGAAAAATCGTCTGTTCCACAAAAGAGAATGTTGAATTTTCCAGGTCGATCTGAGTACGACCGAGCGCGCAGCAGCACGGACCGAGCGAGAGGCTGTCTCGGACAGACGAACCGAGACAGCATCATCTTGTCAGTGCTTGTCTGTCTCGGTCTTTCAGCATCAAGCTCGCCCCGTCAACATGTAGTATGTGGACAATAATAATGGCCTCAATCTGCTCAGCATTTCGTGACATTGTCGGGTGCCCGGATCCGGGGACGGAATCAAATTTCTCAGTGCTCGATGACGCCAAAGGCGGCGGCGCAGGCGACCACAGTCTCTCAATCTACACTGGACAAATCGTTCAATCAACAGGTATAATAAGAGTGGGGCATCACAGACGACAAGCACAGGTTCTCGAGCTCGAATCACAGGGACATAGATACATCTCGCACGGTCACATCATGGCGTACCTCTTTTCAGGGCTTCTCAATTGGCTCCGGTCATTGTTCTTCGCAAAGCATTTAGAAGTCACAATCGTCGGCTTGCAGGTGAGTCTCCGAGCGAGTTCGGCCTTGGGAGGAAGGGTATACTGACGATCTACCAGGCAAGTGGCAAGACATCGTAAGCTTACAGAGAACGCTTTCGCGAAGAGATCGCGCGATATTGATGCCTCCCCTTCAGCCTAGTCAACGTCCTCGGTTCGGATCAATGGTCAGAAGATGTCGTTCCGACCGTGGCGTTCAACATGAGGACAGTGAGGAAAGGGAATGTTACGATGAAAGTGTGGGATGTAGCTGTGAGTGGTATCGGGTACAACGAGCCTTCTGTGGCCAGCATCACTCATCACCGGGATCTTAGGGTCAGCCAAAGTTCAGAGGGATGTGGGACCGGTATTGCAGAGGCGCAGATGCGATCATGTGAGTGAGGCCGGGACTGTGAGCGTTTTTGGGACCCTGAGCACTGACGTTGAGCAGATACGTCGTTGATGCAGCTGATGTGAGTGCCGGATATACTGCCAAAACATGCTTCAAAATCCTCGGAGTGCTCGGGGCGACCACCAGCCCAGACTGCTTTCCTTTCGATCATTTGTCGTATACTCTCTCCGCAGTCCACCCGCCAAAAGGCTCCTCGTCTTCACTTCATTATCTACACACTCCATCTCTCTCGAGGCTCGCTGACCCAACCTCAGTCCAAATCCATACCTACCGCCACGTCCGAGCTCCACGCTCTCATCGCCCTTCCCGCCCTCGCTACCGTTCCATTATTGGTCTTGGCCAATAAGAACGACTTGCCAGAAGCCATCAGTGTAGATGCTCTTATAAAGGAGATGAGATTGAGCGAGATAAGAGGCAGGGCAGTGTCTGTGAGTCTACTGTCTGCCTGAGTACCCATACAGATCTGCTCCTGACTTCCCTGTCCCTCAGTGTTATTCGACCAGTAACAAGACGAAACACAATCTTGATATTGTTCTTGCCTGGCTCACTCAGAGGGCTCATTGAGGAGGCGAAATTCATTTTTTCGAGAGTAGCAGGCGGGGGTATCACTTGCTTCATGTTGTAACTGGGAAGTGTTGATGCGGGACGAGTCATGCTCGAACTCATTTATAGTGCTCTGTACAAGATACATCGCCTGATCACGAAGTCCAGCTGTACGAGACCCAGGACACATGCTATTGCTCAGGTGTGCCTCACAGGCTTCGGATTCCCTACACTTCCTCGTTCACAGCGGTTGTCTGTTTGTGAGCATCAGAATGCATGTACCGGCTATAGACGGCTGAATGTCATTCGGCATGTCCGAAAACCTCCACCTTCAGGTGACCCTTTCGGATGTCATCTCCACCCATTCCAACTCTATCGCTCTCTTCCTCATCTCATCCCTGCGTATCATCCTAGCCCCCAAAAACCGCTCTGGACCGAGAAATATCTTCCATGACCTCCACCGTGAACATTGCGATTCTGGGCTCAGGCCTGTTCGCCCTTCACGCCTACCTCCCCAATCTCTTGACGCCCGAAAACAAGCACATCAACCTCCACACTGTCTGGTCCAGATCCGAATCGTCAGCCCAGAAGCTGGTCGATGCCGCCAAAGAGAAATCAGGAGGCAGCGTATCGCCAAGGCTTACGTTCGGGGACGACGGACTCGAAACGGTTCTCAACGACAAGGAAATTCAGGGTGTCATGCTTGTCTTGCCTATCCGCACCCAAATGGACTTGGTGTTCAAGTGTCTCAAAGCTGGAAAACATGTCCTCAGTGAGAAGCCCATCGGGACAGATGTAGCCGCAGCGAGGGAGCTGGTCGACGAGTACGAGAAGACTTACAAGCCTAAAGGTTTGATCTGGAGAGTCGCAGAAGGTGAGAGCATGGCGATCCTGATTGTATTCCCTTCAACCCCGCTGATGATATCTCCCGTCTTCCAGATGTTGACCACGAGCCAATGGTACACAAGGCCGCTGAGAAGGTCAGAGATCCCGCTCTTGGCCCCGTGTTATACTGGTCAATGGAAGCCCACGGCTACATTGAGGATGCTTCTATGTATCACGCAACCGAATGGAGGACAATCCCAGATTATCAGGGAGGTGAGTGTCAGATCGAGAGAGATCAGCGTCTGCATTGCGAGGAGGAGGAGTCGGGCCATTTCCTGGGTTTATCGTCGCCTCTGACACAGACTGACCCCTAATTATAGGCTTCCTGCTCGATGGAGGAGTCCACGATGCCGCTCTAATTCGACTGGTGCTCCCTAACCCTCCCGAACAAATTATCTCGAGCGCCAACCTCCATCGAAACCACATCCCACCGCACGATATCGTCCAAGCCATCGCTCTATCTCCTTCAACAGAGACCGAAGCTCACGGTCCAGCATCCAAATTGAAAGGTATCAGGGGTCGGGACGAAATTCCAGGAGGCATTGGTCGATCATCTTCGACGGGCACGATCGTCTTTTCGTTCGCCATTGCCGATCTCGACTCCAAGCCTCCCAAGGGCATCATCGTCAATTGCCTCAATGGAACTGTCAGATTGCAGATGGTCGCAGGCAACTGGAAGCTAGAGGTTCAGCCTGGGAAGGGGACAAACGTCAAGCCTTTCACGGAAGAAGGCAAGCGAGTCGGAGTCAGAGAAGAATGTGCATACTTTGCTCGGGCTATCGCTGCACTCAAAGATGGGCAACAAGTCGACGAAAAGGAGAGCAGGGGCAACCCAAGACACATGCTTTGGGACGTCGCTCTCATTGAGGCATTGCTCACGTCAAACGGGGAAAAGGTAGATATGCAAAAACTCTTGTCTGGCAAGTAACCATGGCATACATTGTGACTCAAGACATAATAAAATCAATGCATTCAATGCTTCTTCGCTGCTGCACGTGTCTAAAATCCTCAGCTCACTGGTTTGGACCCCTGTGCGCCTCTCCGTACCTGCCTGTCCCGGTCCCTCGACTCCTTCCCCTGTAAGTACCGCCACCACCCCTTCCGCCATTTCCACCGTTGCCTTTGTTCTTGCTATGCTTCCCAGGCGTCTTGTGATAGAACTTCTTCCATTGAGGATTCTCGACGATCGGTTTAGAGGGGTAATCTTTGATTTGTTTGTTGCTCACTGGGTCGGGAATCAGCGACCCTCTCTGTGCTTGCAGCGTGCCCAACTCACACCATGGAGTCTGTATGATATCATCTGGGAGACCTTCAAGCTGCGGTAGCCAAAGTTTGACGTATTCTGAATCTGCATCGTAGTCATGCGCCTGCTTGATGGGGTTGAATTGACGGGATGCTCGAGGGTCGTTACCGACGCCAGCTGGATAGGCAGTGTCAGCAGAATCGCAGACTTAAAGTGATTCGATTCCCGCCTGACCTTGGTATTGCCTTGATGTGGTACAAAGCATGTCAGCTGTACGATAGATGCAATTCAACGGGCTCACCAGTTCCCCCAACTACGGAAAACATTAATCAGCGTTGACAGCAGCACTGACGTTTGACTCACTTTGAACAAGTATCGTAGTCTATCAGATGCATTTCGAAGAACTCCGCCCCTATCCGCCAATCGACGTACCTGACTGACTCAGCTCCCATGCCCGAGTCCCTTTGAGACACTCACAGGTCCTTAGTGAGGAAGCTCGCGACGTTCTGTCGGCTCCTATTGCTCATGTATCCGGTCTCCCTCAGCTCGATCATCGGCGCATCGATGAACGGTACGCCCGTCTTGCCCTCACACCACCTTCGAGCAGGATCATTTGGATCGTCCCAGTTTGGTTTATGCCAGTCATTTGGATCTGGTCGTTCGTGTTCATGAGAGTCTTGCATAGACGCTGCGAATCCATCAATGTCAAACAGGGATGACGGTTTGTGGTTGTATCGTAGGGTGGTGAATTGGAAATAGTCTCGCCAGAGAAGCTCGAAGAGAATCCCTACCAGTTATCAGCACTTAAAGCGCCGCGGAAGGATAAGAGATACCCACAGTACACGTTTCCTCTCACTTTGGCATCCTTACCGACCCTTTGCAACAGCTCTCCTACTCTCCATCCAGCCTCTCGAGCGCTCAGAGTGCCCAGAGCGAGGAATCCAGCAAACTTGGTACTGAAAGCTTCCCCAACCAAACCGTTTCGTGTGTCCTTGTATGTTTTGGCCTTGGCGCCTCCCAGCCAGACGCTATCCCGCCTATCAGTGTCATTGTCGTTCTCCCCGTCCTTCTCCTCAGACTTTGGATCGTGCCCCACGTAATCTTCCAGCCTAGTCAAAGCGGACGCCTCGCTCCCTCCTTCGGACGGTAAGGCAGATTCAGGATGAAAGTCAGGTGGCTCGTCGGAACTCTTGACAACACTAGACCATCCCGCAAGAGGTGGATGATCCAGCAATGGTTTCACCAACGCAGAATACATTGCCTGCATGGAATCGTACTCTGATCCAGACCTGATCCAACCTTTTCCTTCCAGCTTGATGTCGGGGAAAGATTTCAAGTTGACTCGCTTCTTGCCGACGCTGACTCTAACGTCGTTGAATATCTTGGAAGGTGACCATCGGGCCGTGAGAACGGGCGGGACGAGCATCTCGTTGTCTCCGAGTGTCAGGCCCATCCCTTCAACCCGTTTTCGAAAGGCAGTGTAGACGTCGGGAGTCTGTTTAGCGGGATCGAACGGTAAATGTTTCGAAGGGATCAAGGTCTTGGAGTCGTTCAGCTGAAGCTTGACTTTCCCAGGTAAAGACTTTCGAAGATTTTTCAACATGTTGGATTCTTCCAACGTGTACTCCTTTTGAGCCCATACTCCAGCGACGTGATCTTCCCCGAGAGTTTTGATCAACTGAGGGATCAAGATCTCCGGACGCCCATATCCGATCAGCAGATCGCCTCCTGACCTTCTATAGGTATCTCTTAACCCATAGACCGCTTCGAGCAGGTTCCACAGTCGATGAGGCGAGGTTCGATGGAATTGAGCGACTCGTGATGTTGGCGCAGCACGAGTCTGCTGAGCGCCATTGGGTCTGCCGTCCTCGGATGGTCGGATCCGAGGTGAGAAAGGCTTGGAACCCTCAGGAAGGTGCGAAACGTCCAGAGCGCGTTCATCAAAAATGTACACCGGGAGGAAATGGTTGACCTGGTTCGATAGGTTGGACGACGGGTCGTGTGAGATGAAAAGGGAGGGTGAGTCGTGTACTCGGAGATCGAGGGTGTGAAGGTGAATGAACGTCGACATGGTGCGTTGAGGAGCCTGTCTATGGATCCTTAGTAGTCCAGCTCGACGCAGCAGCAGCAGCAGCATAGAAAGCTGGTTCCAAGGCTCATGTCCCGAGAATCTCATCACCGATCTGATATCTCCCGCGTCGATCGAAATGACGTCATCCTTACGTAACACGTCGCAGCGAAGACGTCGGCTAGAACCCCGATGCCATGCGACGTTGGAACAACATGGTAGCTGAACATGTCTTCGGCAGATGGGGGTAATACTGGTACGCTATCGATATATACTGTACCGACTCAAATCTCATTCAGCATCTCGGCCGACCGACCAAACACATTACACGTCCTTTGAGAGGTAGAGGTTGCGTCCGATCTCAGGTCCCATCAACTCCCATCTAAACCCCGTGCTAGCGGTGCCTGGACACCTCGAACACGACATCAAGCGAAGAAATGATCCGACATTCACCCGGAGGTCACTCTCCAACGGCGAGCCTTCAAGGACGTTACGCCGCCATGCCAATCAGCTGAACCACATTGCAGTGCTCCTTAACCTACTAGATGACATCCAGCAGCGAACCCACTGCGATGGGTCTGCTGACCTATTGCTGACATGCTAATATACCTTTGAGGGACCCCCTTCTGTCAGTCTCGGCACGTCTTACACTAGATCAAGCGGCACAGAAGCCATGGAATGATGGATGCAACGTTGGATGGCGTTGGATCAAAGGAATTGTCGCTGGCATCAAAGCCTAATCTCCTCTTTGAATTCACAGCTCACACGATGTTCGGTTCTAGAAGGTCGATGGTCACGGAGGTATCCGATCAAAGGTGTTGGATTGCGAGATGTATACCGAGGACCAGCCTTTCGTGCCTTGTTGGTTGGGAACCAACAGTCGCCAAGCCATCTATGGCAATCGATGCACATGTCTCTCGTTTGAACTCAGCACGGTCTGTCCTGTTGAAGGTGGATAAAAGGGTGGGTCTAACCCTTGTCATCGGGACTTTCTCCATCACTTGCATCTACCACCACCTCCCTCTGACATCTCAACACCTATGCCCATCCTGAAACCTCTCACTTCAGCCCGACATGTCTAGCTGATCTGAAAGGACCCTCGACGACCGATCATGCCTCCTCACCGATCGACTCGACGAAACGCCGCGACTCGTATCACACTCCCATCAATGGCATCACTTGACCTCCCGATGCCTTTCAAGAGGGACCGATCATTAGCCATGGAGTGTCCCTCGGCAGAAGAGCTGCTCAGAAGTAGGTTGAGGCCGGCGGAGAGGCCGAAGAGTCCAGCTCTTTCGGTTCAACCCTCAGGGTGAGCTGGGTCTCGGTCAAATCTCGATGACATTCTGTTGACTTTTGTCCACTGCTCAGACCACCACCCCTTCTCGCATCACCCTCGGCATGTGCCCAGCATCATGTGACATACTTTCCCTACACCACTCGCTGTCCACCCTTCCGACCCAGCTCATATCGAAGGCAGCACATTCAGCTGTCCCCGATCCTCAGACCCTTCACAGCTAATAGCAATCCTTCCTACATGGTATCCATCCTGCATGGCATTCCGTCCAGATTCCAACCGCGTCAACCACTTCCTCATGTATATCCGCCACAGGGGACGTCATTGATCCCATCTGAAGCAATACAGCAAGCGTCAGACCTCCCTCGCCAGTGCCAGTCAGATGGAGAGGCAGGGAGACAGATACGCCCCACCCACACGACTAAATCACTGCTAGTGACCTCACTTAGCTCGGCTCACCAGTATCACAAGCCGCGTCCCGGCTCTTTGGCAGACATACGAGCTAGAGCAGGGCTGAGTCGGAGGTCGTAAGTGTGCCGGGGCCAATGAGTCGGCGTCAGGCTTCATCATCCTGGGTGGATCGTAATCATATTAAGTGGGCTCGTAGCATCATCGGTTGTATTCTCATAGACTCGAAATGATCAAGTAAGATGCATTCGCTGGAAACCTAGCTGAGTTATGTAGAACAGCTGTCCTGAGGAGCAACCTATCTATTAGGTGTGTGGATCTAGCGTTCCGTGACGAGCACCGGGCTTTTGAGTCCACTTGTCGCATATACCGAAGACGCCCCTCGGGAATACTCACCCCTGGAAGCCTTACAGTCGAGATAGTTAGTGTCAGCTCTGAGACAGGTACACAGAGATTCTGCCACAACACCTTCAGGCGCCTGCTGCCTCGGTCACGCTGATTCCGAGGAGTGAAGCGGAGGCCGGGTATCCGGAGCAAATGGTGACCTCCACCTTTCGACTGTAATCGATGATGACCAGCTCCATTAACCTTGGTCCTTTCTGCATTCAACTCTGTCTGTGTTTTCAATAAAATAGCATCTCCTGTGTCACCTCAAGGCTACCTCGACATGTCTGAAGATATGAGTCAGCTCACCATCAAGAGCACGTTCAAATTGTTGAGCGGCAATACCATCCCTCGATTCGGGCTGGGAGTGTATCAGTCTCGAGGAGAGGAATGCTTTGAAGCTGTCAAGGAAGCTTTGAAGGCAGACTACAGGCATGGTGAGTGGATATTTGGTCATATTCAGCCTCGAGACATTGCTGAGCTCCGACCGTCGATAGTTGACAGTGCCCAAATGTACCGGAACGAAGAGCGTGAGCGAAACATTACATAGGCTGACATGTTGCCGTCGGAGCTCATATCCACCTTTTCATAGTGGTCGGCAAAGCAGTGATTGAAAGCGGTGTTCCTCGATCCGAGGTCTTCATTACGACAAAATACAACCCGAATCACAAGATCAGGACCACAGAGGACGTTTATCAGGACTTGAAGAGTTCTCTACCGAAGATTGACCCTTCCTCTGAAGGAGCCAATGGGAGCAAGCCTTACATCGATTTGATGCTAATTCATGCGCCGTGGGGAGGAGATGAAGGAAGAGGGAACAACTGGGCCGCTTTGGCGAAAGCTCAGAAAGAAGGTTGGATCAAAGACATTGGAGTGTCGAACTTGTAAGCAGTATCACTGTTTCCGGGCAGCCGAGACGTCGTGCTTATACCCTGCTTAGCGGGGCTAAACAGCTCGAAAACCTACCTGAACCAGTTCCCGTTATCAACCAAATCGAACTTCATCCGTGGTGCCAACAGAGACCGACAGTGGCATATTGTCAGAAAAAAGGTATCGCAGTGGAAGCCTACACGCCATTGGTTCAAGCGCACAAGGAACGATTCCAGGAACCTAAACTGTTGAGCATTTGTAAAAAGCACGGAAAGGATCAAGCGCAAGTCTTGATCAGATGGAGTCTGCAGAAGGGGTGAGCCGTTCAACTCCCTTCGAGCATCAAGGCAATGGGCTGAGCACACCTCTCGCAGCTACGTTGTCATTCCGAAATCCGTGACGCCTTCTCGAATCCGATCGAATGCTCAAGTCTACGACTTTAACCTCGACAAGGAGGACATGGATGCTTTAGACTCGTTAGACATGGGTGCAGATGGAGCAGTGACTTGGAATCCCGTGGACAAGGACTAGTGCTGATCATGAGTGATGCATGCATGCTTGACTACTGTACAACAAGAGCAGAGAGCTCTGTGTTTGGATCAATGTACAAAGGTGCTTGCTCAAGGTCCACCACGTTCGAGTTATCCGGACTCATGCCACTCATCTCTTGCGCCGCCACATCATGAGCACCTGTCTGCGTCCCTGTCCATCTATATCTAGGTTTGCAGTCTGCAAACCCGATCCACACTGTCCCATCAACGTCCTCACCTCGGTGGATATCTGGGTGTATCTGCGGTGGACGAGATGATATCGATGGGGTGTCATCCAAGCGTGCTCCAAACTCGGGAAACACGTCCTCGTCATGAAGTTCTAGATCCAAACCAATGGATGGATCCTTGAAGTCAATCTTCTTGCTTCGCAGTGCTTGGATCCAACCTCGCTTCTCCAATGCGTGACACATTCTCTTCCAAGAATTGCTATGCTTGGATCGATGGTCCCATCTGGGATGATCTCCTTCCCATCGAGATTCCCTTGCAGTGACACGAGACATCTCATGCCACCAATCATCCCAGCATTCTTTGGCAAATTGCTCATCGTTCACTTGAAGAGCATACGAAGTCATTCGATTTATAGTTTCTGGACCTGCCCAGATACGCCATCGAGATTCGAAGACTTTCAGTATGGTCCGAGCGTCGGCGATAAGCCGAGGTGCATCGGTCGGATCAGGACGGTCAGGAACACGATAGGGGAGCTCGATAGGCGGATCAGCACTGGTCATGCGCTTATTCAGCGGGGGTATGTCTGCCGGGTTGAGCGGAAAGCGAAGAATTGGGCCACCGAACAAGACCCTCAATAACAATAGGTGGAGAGTTTGGCGTGAGGGTTTGAACCTCCCATACAGTCTACTGTACTCTTCAAGAGCCAAGACCTCAGGGTACCGACGCGACAGCTTGTCATATAGGATCGTTGAACAGCCGGGAGGTATGTCATGGGGCTGACGCCAGGCATCCACTCGATTGGCGTAGATTATGTATAGGTGCAGAACCATCAAGAGATATTGACGTGTGCCCTGTTGTTGCTTTCCGGCAGCAGCGCAGGCGTCAACCACTCGTTGGACTGACTTGAGGAAAGGACTGTCGTAATCGGGCTGGGAGAACCAAATATCTGCGTAGTGGAGGATGGATGGCGGAGAGGTCTTGAAATCAGCGTTCTCGGAGCTAGTGGCTACAGAAGAAGTCTCGTTTCGATGCCCTTTGCGAGTTGATCTAATGAGATCCTTCCCTATAGGACCTGAGAAAGTTGGTGCAGGTGTCGGTCTTACAACATCTCCCGTCAGTAGCCGATAATGTAGAGTTCCGAGAATTTCCAGGACGTCCGGTCGAGCAATTGGGGTATCAACGACCGGGATCGAGCTTTCGGCCCACGGGTGAGGACAGAAGTACCAGTATTTCGAGACCCTTCGCTGGGGATAGTCTATACCGTCGGGATCGCCTTCAGTCTTGGACAACTCTGCATCGATCTTTTCCACCGCCTTGTCCACATCCGCATGATCAATTTCAGAGACGGCAGCGCCGTCGCCCCTAGCTCCTCTGGTCAGGAGTCTGATGATTTTCCTCATGATATAAGACCGTCTCGAGCCACCAAGACGATGTGAAGTAGCCAGTCTTGGCCACCTTCGACGATGTCCAGCCTGCTGAAGGACCAACAACGCTCGACGCACTTCGGAATACGTCTTGTGGTCGTTGACCCGAGCGGCGTAACGAAGCAGGATCTTAGCATTTTGAGCGGTGAATAATTCACGCCGAACTCGAAGATGATCGAGGAGTGTAGATGGGGGAGGTGGCGATGTGCGAAGGAGATGATGCTTGACAAATGATCGGGCTGCGTTCGCCTGAGTGAGGGGTACAGTTCGCTCAGGGTGGAGATTCTGAATGGAGTCGGCTTGCTCATCTTGTCGTTGTAATCGGTCCATCTCTTCTACTGTGTAATAAGGAGGTCCGCTCGCATGTGATTTGTAGCGTTCCAGACTACGGGTGCTGAGGTCGCGAAGTGCCTGGGCTTCGCGAAAGCGTCTTGCTTCCTCAAGGGACTCCGCAATG
This sequence comes from Kockovaella imperatae, assembly GCF_002102565.1. NCBI lineage: Eukaryota > Fungi > Basidiomycota > Tremellomycetes > Tremellales > Cuniculitremaceae > Kockovaella > Kockovaella imperatae. The sequence continues at coordinate 1,081,034 of NW_019028944.1, forward strand.
ATATCGGCCCAAGGACGACGCGGCTGTATACGGGAGACCGGTATGGGCTCAACAGAGCTTTCAGGTGAGACCGGAGTAGGTGGTGTTGATGTCGGCAGGGGTAGTCGAATACCGGGAAGCATCTGAGGATTGATATCCCATGGCTCAAGGAGCACTTAACAGCGTCGTCAGTTACTACGCACTATCATACAGAGGCTGGATACACACCTTGTAATGAGGTTGACAATGAAGCTACCTCCTCTGATAGTCTTATTCTTCTACGTCCTCGGCTTCGGGGCGATTCCTCAGAAGCAGTGCCATCTGGTATATCCAAAGGCTGAGTCTCCACGGACCTGGATGAATCGGCAGATGCGCCTTTCGGCTCAGTCTCTGCAGCTTCGTGATTCAAAGCAGCACGATCATTTGATGGTCCGGCCACTGGCTCTTGACATTCTTTCAAAGAGTCACCGGCTCCCGTGCTGTAGGACTCGAATCGAGGCCGAGCATTCGCAGCCCATGGTATCAAGAAGTCGAGCTGTGTGGCACTGATAGCGGCTCTCCTTAACAGCAGGGCTGACCTCAACCCAGTCGATCCTGGTGGCATGCCATTGGCGATTGCACAGAGATCGGAATTTCAGCTCGAGGCTGGTGGAATCTCAACATTTTTCCGCGATCGAAGTGGAGATCTGACGGATCTCCGGTCATCCAAGGTCTGTACGTAATTTTTTGGCTCGTGGTCCGGTTACGATCGACTACCCGGAAGGTCCACTTGCAATGAACGCTACTCGAGTGGCTAAACTTTGGGATACATAGTATGACATATGAACCTTGGTTAGGGCTACGAGGGATAGGGAGGAAGAGAGCGAGGAGGGTGGACAGATGCTCCGTAGGTCTTGACTGGTGGTACCTTTTTCACATTGCTTGGATCTGTAATCCGTGCGATTGTATGCAATGTTAGGGGTTAGCGGCTCAGGGGACTCACGCCTGGAGCCAAGGAAACCGGTGTCTCTCTCCCTCGCATAGTATAAGAGACCCCTGCATCCCCGAATAGCCGTCCAGCTGGACGAGTTCTTGCCACCACTTCAAGTTCTGAACTCAAGGACCTCATCATGGAGTTCAAAGCTGGATCGACTACCCCACCGCCAAAGAATCTCTACCCCTGCCTCGCTACGATCAACATTACTCCCACGCCGGTGGATCGATCCCGTCGATTCTCAGGCGCAAGTCAAGAACCTGATGATGGGAATGCACTTCGAAGAGTCATATCTGGGAACAGGCGAAAGACCTCGTTTGGCGAAGCCGTCGTATCCACCTCGGCTGATGAGAGGAGGAAGAGTATCGAAGCGTCCAAATTGAGTGGCGGTAGTGCCGCAGGTGGCAAGGATGAAGTCACAGGCAGGTGGTTCTGGAGGGTCCAGGCAGGCACCAACGATGCAAGTTAACACCCGAGAAAAGCCGTCGATGGAGATGCTAACGTGTCTTCAGACCCACCTCATCCTCTTGCCTTTGTCTCAACCTCCCAACCCACTCTTGACCGTTGCGCCTCAACCTCTCTCCCAAGCCATGCCTGCACACTCGGCAACAGCTTCAAAGGCCAAGACATCTATGCCGGGTGGAGCGAACGAGGGACACAATCGAAAGGCTAACGCCGACGCTGATGAATCTCTCACGACCAAGTTCAAGAACTTGTTTAAGAAAGGTTCGCCGAAATCCGATCCTCAGGCTCTACCTCAGGACCACGTTGATACAGAGCCCCCTGGAGCTCACGATAGCGCTGAAATCAGTCACGGAGCCAGTGGAACGTGCGACGCATCGTCAAATGTCTACTCTATGACATCGACAGCTGTGGATGATAGAATTCTCGACCAGAACGGAAGAGGTCAGCAGATGCCTACGGCCGAGGCAAATCAACTAGGAGCCACCAACGCCAATGCCAATGCGGAGACCGAATGGCCCGGTATGATCAAGGGTGACAGACTCGGCGCGGTCGTAGTGGACCTCAGAAGCGTGGACAAGTCCAAAGTGGTCTTGGGAGGAGGTAAGAAGGGAGAAGGCAGTTGGGTCACCGTGCCTGTCAGTGTGACCGTTTTAGACCATCTCCATCCCTGTTCGCTCTGACAGCGCATACTCTTCAGATCAACTCTCACTTCCTCACCCTTGTTCATCCTATGCTTGAACCGATTGGCAAGAGTCACCATGATTTCCCTAAATCCGGATCGATCAGGTTCGACTTTGACAAGGACTGGATAGGCGCAAAGGGGTATGTCCGCCTCTGTCAGGGTAGTCAGCTGGGACAAAACTGACTCCCGACCCAACAGAGAGGCAGAGCTGCTTCATCACTACCTCATGATTACCCTGGAGAGTCTGCCAGCAGAAGGTGTCGGACGAGGAACGCCACATGCGGCGGCATTCCAGCTTGGACAGAACGATCATTCAAGTGTCGCGCCAGGTGAAGTCGGGGCTAGAGGCCAAATGGATGCCCAATCTTCAGACTTGGATGGCTCTTCGACTGGAAACAGACTGCCAACTGCGAATATCGAGCTCGGTAGAGAAATACCAACTACTCGTTGATTGCTCCTGCTCAAGCTTTGAAGTATATTTCGAGTCTCAATTCCCTGTGTCGGCCAGTTTTACGCCTGCTTTTCCAGCCTCTCGCGATAGTGAAGCAGGAACAACGAAGGAAAAGAATGTATTTCTCGTCTGTGCAGCAGCCAGAGTATGTATCTATGCAAGATCTGAGTGACATTGATTGCAGATGCAAATATGAGATGAACACATCAACTTGCGCGCATCAGAACCGCCTACCATAAACTGGCAAACACATCCGCCATTTTCTGCAACATTTCCATCTCCTTCTTCGCCCATTGAGCTCCGACGTCCCGTCTGACCTCGGTCATCAAATCACCATCGACTCTTTTCAGAGTAAACTGCAATCCGGCAGATACAGGCCGGTGATCCGATACCGTAGGCTCGTACCGTCTGTAAGAGAGCGCCTTGATCCTGGGGTTCGAAGTGTATAGAACGCGATCACACCATGCTGGGATTCGATTCTTTTCTGAAGAATCATAGTCTTGACTGTGTGGATTATACTTGTACGTGGGAGCGAAATTGATGGGCATTTCGGTAAACGTCCGCAATCGGAACGATCGGTTGAAGCGCATCTCCTTGTTGAGCTGATCGTTCTCAAGGAGGAAAGACAGGTCGTTGGCGGCTACGCTCTGTAGAACGGTCTCGCGACGCTGATCGATCCGGTACTACATATCGTGAGCTTCTTCATCACCAGATCACTCATCTGTCCTATTGAGCTCACGTTAAGATCACCATTGAGAACCACAATCTCATGGTCAAGAATCGCTGTACCGTCACCACCATGCTCAAAGGCCATGCCAGCCTCCCCGTCTTCCGATAAGGGGAATATCGCTCTTTCCTCCATGATTCCAACGATGTCTGCATTCCGCGAGGCCTTTGCTGACTGACCCGCGGCGAGATGGACATTGACAAAACAGAGCGAGGTGTCGTCCATTATCATCCTGGCTATAATGGCACCCTGAAGATGTCTCAGCTTAGCCATTGCTGCGTCGCAGCCGCTCAGTCGGCTCACCTTGTTGCCGTAGATACCGCCTATACCTCTGCACATAATCAGCAACGTGCCTAAAGGGCATGACGCGGTCGCTCACCGCTTTACCGTGCAAATCTGCACGTCTCGGAGAGCATTCCTCTCATCGGCCTTGACAAACACGCAAGTCAACAAGCCAACCAGACTTTCTGATTGGACTTTGATATACTGTTGATCAGGATACACCATCCTCAGGACCTGAGTGAACTTGTCCGTCCACATTCGATAAGCGACCGAGACTTTGTCGTTAGACGCCCCCACATCTTTCTTGTTCCCGAACAGGAGGGTTTTAGCCGTCAACTTTTTGTCGGTAAGAGGTATGACCTCTTGGAATCCAAATACAATAATGTCTGGTTTGTCGATGGATCCGAATAGTTCATCGAAAAAGGACGAGTTAGCCTCTGAACCGCTCAGATCCTGAGGTCTCGCACTGTCGATATTCCAGGTGCAGATCAAAGCCTTCACATCCCGGAAAGTACAATATTCCGGCTGACGAAGGTCCATCTGCTTATCGATCCATTCGACGGATAGCAAACCGTCCCAAGCGCGTACAGAGTCCCGAGTCGTAGAGTAGACCGCGAAACGTCCAGAATTTTCAATTGACCAGGGATCAAAAGCCAAATGGTATATGGGCGAATCAAAGTGTGCGGTCCAAATGTTGGTTGTCTCCCAAGGTACTTCCGAAACATTGCAGACATTGATCTGGCCCTTGCGTGTTCCGAACCAAAGTCTACCGCCTACGCCTTCAAGTGCTAGAATGTCCGTCGAGGACACCTTTAAGACCTGTTGGCAGGTGACATCCGCGGCCGACCAGATGGATATGAAACCTCCTTCGTGACCGAGATAGACCTTGTCAGGGTCAAATGGGCAGGTTGCGCCACTAGTCACCGCACCACACCATTCAGTGGTTTGAGCAGACCGAGGCGGAGGCATGGCACCTTCAATGCAAGGGTCGTATACGCGGATTGTGGGCCCTTTCGCCGTCGATGCGTTCGTAGTCGACCTCGTTGCCGGCGCTCCACCAGTCCATAAACGGCCAGAGAGAACCCTAGCAAAAGTGAATTTGTCACCTACACGGGCCGTCCGAACTTGATTGGGGATCTTGGAGGGATCATCATCCTGTGTCACTTGGTAAATGTGCATTTTGCCCATCTCATCCAGGGTCAATATCCAATTCTTGTGCCGGAAAATATGACTTATGGCAGCGCCATGCACCCAAGAGCGAGAATCCGTCACTTCACCTGTCATGACGTCCAAGCACCACAAATGGCCGTCCTTGGTCCCGCATAGCAAGTATCGGCCTTGATCCATACGTTCCAGGGTTGGTCGAAAACACATGGCGGTGACTTTCGGATCTTTGATCCTGAATTCCAAACCAGTGTCTCTCAAATCAACCACAAAAATTGGCCGCTCAGACATCTGTGTGTCGTAGACTCTGACGTGATGCGCGCCGGTACATACGAATCGGCCAAAGACCGCGAAGGAGTTGATCTGATGAGGATGACGGAGATGCACGTCTGGACTGAAACCAGGAGCGCGCTTGTTTGCGTGTGTAGTGTCAGGCAGCTCATCCATCGCCCTTTTGGCCAGTGTTGATTGTGCCATAGCTGTAGCCGGACCAGCTTCCTCTTCTTCTTCGGAGGATGCACCATAGTCGATCAAAGTCATCGTCTCTCGCCTACTCGGTTTTCTCGCTATACTCGACTGCGAAGACGGGTTCAGGCTTCGCGTTGGAGGCGGAGGCGGTACGTAGTCATCAGATGGAGGAGTTGGAGGCATTGCTCGGCTGTGAGCATTGAATGATCCGGTATTGGACGAAACGCTGGGAACAGGCAGAGATTTGGAAGTTGGAGGTAGACGAGGAGCTTGAAGGCTCGGCATCTCCAATGTCGGAGCGCGGGTAGGCAGCGGCGGAGCTTTGTTTGCTTGAAGCTTGGTCATTGTCTGCGTTCGCGAGCGAGAAGGTAGTCGAGGAGGGGTCGAAGTATCTTCTGAAGTGGAGCGGGAGGCAGAAGGAGCTACTTCGTCCGTCGAAGTCGATGAGCTAGGCCTGTTAGGTGGTATAGGTGGCGGGCCAGAGGATACGGACGTGGGTCCGGTGGTGGATGGCTTTCGGGAAATAGACTGAAGAGGAGAAGCAAGAGACGCAGGAGAAGAAGACAGCAAGTCTGATGAGGTTGAAACCAGCAGAGGTTGAGGTGAGACCGGCCTGCTTGGCTTAGTTGATCTACTTGGCTGAGGAGGTGGTATGGGCGAGGCTCGCGGCGGAATCTGCGTGGAACCGCCGGGGGAATCGGAAGGATTGGGGTCGCTGAGTCCCACTCGGACCACCTCTCCCGGTGGTGTACTGCCTCGCATATTGTCCCTGGTATTAGTCTGTTCGCTGCGCCCTGCGCCATCAATCGCTACGAGTTTCTCCTTCATAAGTCTGACGGACGGTGCTTTCTGATCCGAGTCATCAGTTGCAGCAGCGGGCGAAGGTACCGGCGAGACCGTGCGACTGCTTTGAGCGCTGAGAATCTGCGTCGTGGCTTTCGACACCGGTGGTATTAGGGCAGACCTCCTTGCAGACTTGGGTTCATCGCCAGCGCTCGAGAGTTCCAATTGCGCAGAATCTCCTCGGGCAAAGTCAATCAAATCTGCTGATGGAATAGTTGACGGCCGAACGATCGAAGTCTTCGACGGCACCATGGGCTTGGGCTTGACAGGTTTCGCAGGCTGTGTACGGGAGCTGCTCTGAGATGCCGAATCAGCGACATTGCTTGCTTCAGAAGAAGGTGTCTGGAACGAGTGGAACAATCAGCGCCAATTGAGGTTGAATGAAGGAGCAAATGAAGCGGACACCTAGCTCCTTGACTCACCTCTATGACCTTTTCTGCTCCACCCTCAGCAGGCCGCACGCCAGACATGCCCTGACGAATTCTCTGACCTGGATTCGTCGGCCCGCCCTTGTTGGATACGCTTTGCCCTCCCGAGAGCCTCTCGAACCTCGACTTAAGCTCGGATATCGATAGGGAGGGCTCAGAATCATCCTCGACACCATTTCCAGGCATATTTGCTGAATCTTATGGCGTGTAGTCTAGCTTGGGAGAATATAGATTCTGCAGCATCGCATTTGCGTTATAGATTGGGACCACACGTCGCACGTTGTCACCCACGTCGGTCGAGTCGGATGGTGCGTTGTGTCCAGGACACTTTATACCTTTCCAAGCTCCCAGTATGGGGATGCTCGCTGTTGAAATCCAGACACAGTCAGAGAGTAGCGATGTGAATAGACAGCCAGCCCGTGACAGGCTATCAGATAGCGATGATTCGGGATGATTTGACGTCGGCCGTGTCAGCGGGGAAAAATCCGGGGTTCAAGTGGCGATATATATATATTCATTTGAGCATCATTTGATTCAGCGATACTCTGATTACTTGACACTGGCATTCTGGAGAAGCTGCTCTGATCCAAGCCTCTCAGCTGATGCTATGTTCATCGATCATCGACCTTGCCTAGTATGTCTCGGCCCAGCCAGACGCTCTGCCCTTGAAGCTCTACGTCCAGCAAGGGTGCCACAAGCACGCCCTCCTAGAATTTGCTTCCGTCCTCACCCGAATGAACATTTCATCTTTTTTTCGCTAAGTAATACCTCTTCTTGACTTGGACCGGTCACAGCTGTCGACATCGAGTCAAGACAATTGAGACGTATGAGCGTCATGTCAGACACTCCACCACCATCCAACGGGAATGATCATGGGAGGGACAGGACCCCAGAGCTAACTTCGTGAGTGTCCGAACATTGGCAAGGTTCGCCATGTCCAGAGCTGACTCTGCGCTTCCAAGGAGACGCGACAAACGAAGTCGAGATGACGAGGTAGAGGACCGAGAAAGATCTTCACGACACAGACATAGAAGACATGAGAATGCCGAGGAAGAAGCGCACTACAACGGAGAAAGACGACACCGTCATCGTCACAGGGACGATGATAGAGATGTGGATCAAGACGACGAGAGGACAGAGAGGAAACGGAGGCATCACCATGAGGACGAGACGGAAGAAGAAAGGGAAGAAAGGCGTCGACGACGCAGAGAGAGGGAAGAGGCGAGAGAGAATGGTGACGAAAGAGGACATCGACACAGCAGTCGAAGAGAAGACGATCGAGAACCCCGGGACCGTCATGGGCGAGATGAGGAGCGCAGAGACTCACGTTACCGGGAGCGAGATAGGTCTAGAGAGTCTCACCGGTCTCATCGATCCCATCGGTCGCGAGATGTCGATCGAGAAAGACCTTCCTTGGCAGTTCGAGAAATGACCAGGGAAGAGAAGGAGGCTGAGAGGGAAAAGAGGGACAGGGAGATGCAAGAAGAGAGACGAGAGGCTGCTCGAGCTCGTGACGAGCGCTTTGCGGAGGTGAGCTTCGCGTCCCCGGTGAGTTGATCTAGTGCTGACGCATGTGCATCCAGATGGATCGCGAAAGAGAAAGAGAACGCAGAACGCGTCAAGGGTCTAATGGAAGGCCTCCCTTCTCTCCTCGAGATCGACCTCGTTCACCTCCCAGACGAGGGCATTCTCCTTCTTACGATGCTCCGCCCCCACCTAGATCTCCTCCACCTCCCAAGGATCCCGTCAATCAGCTCCTGGACGAAGTAGATTCCGAATCTCGTTCTGTCTTTGTCTCTCAACTCGCCGCGAGGTTGACTTCCCGAGACTTGGGCATGTTCTTCGAGGACAAATTGGGTAGAGGATCCGTACGAGACGCTCGCGTTGTCACTGATAGAGTCTCTCGACGATCTAAAGGGTGTGTGAGAGGTGAGAATAGAGAAGCTGATAACTGCAGTATCGCGTATGTCGAGCTGGATGCCGTTGAGCTTGTGAATAGGGCTCTCGCAGTGAGTTCGCCCTTTCGGCAGCATTGATTTTCGCTGATCACTGCTTAGCTTTCCGGCACCGTTGTCATGGGAATTCCTATCAGCATCCAACTCACTGAAGCAGAACGAAACCGGCAGGGTCAAGTTGCGGCCGCTCTCGCTGCAGGAGTTACGGCGACCAGGTGAGATATAGCCGTTGCCTGCAAAGAGATATCGCTTACATCACTCAGTCTTGCCGCTTCTCGCGATGTGCCTAGACCAGCCACGACCTACCAACAATCATTCCCACCGTTGAGCACTGGTTTGAGAGTCCCACACGGTGTTGAAGTCGATGCGCACAAAGATGCTTCTATACCCTATCACAGATTGTTCGTTTCGAACCTCGCTACGAGCTTGTCTTCGGATGACCTGGGCCAAGTCTTTGAAGCTTTCGGAGAGATTGAATTCGTAGACCTGCATTACAGCTTTGTGAGTTCTACACCGTAGCTACGCGCCACTGCTTACGATTGTTTGCAGTCGGGTGAGAGTAAGGGCACGGCCTATGTACAATTCAAGGACCTCCGCTCAGCACAGATGGCGCTCGATGCGATGAACGGATTCGAGCTTGCGGGTCGGACGAGTAAGTGCAATGTGTCCAATGAGGGGTCTGATACTCATGCTCGCCAGTCCGCGTTCAAAGCGTTCAAGAGAGAGCCTACGTCGCGGAGCAAATTGAGGATTCTGGCTACACTACGAGACTTGATGCCACGCAACGTCAACAGCTCATGTTCAAGCTTGCCAGGACAGAACCGAATGTCAATTTATCGTTGTCTGCTCCAAAGTCTTCGACACCTGCTCCGTGAGTCCGACTCCTTGATTTGTATGGCCTCGTCTCTGACTCTGTCTCCAGAAGCAAGTCATCCTCTTCCAATCCCACTCTCTTCCTGTCTGTCAGCAACATGTTCAATCCTGAAGAGTGAGCTTTTGCTGCAATCCTGTCCTCGACACCCTAGCTCACGAGATCGCAGAGAAACTGAACGCAACTGGGACCTGGACCTCGCAGAGGATGTCAAGGGTGAAGTAGAATCTAAATATGGCAAGCTCAGGCGAATCAAGGTCGACAAGATGTCTGCAGTGAGTCGTCACTGTGAGACCGCTGGACTACCGCTAACATGGTTGCTCAGGGAGATGTGTACCTCGAGTTCGAAAACCTTGGAGACGCGAAAGCAGCTGCAAAAGGTCTGGGAGGACGATTCTTTGGTGGACGACAACTTCAAGCGACTTTCATCTCTGAAGCGTTGTTCAAGGCTCACATGTGATCGACCTGCTACTATTTTCACAGATCTCTAAACACCGAAGATATGGCGTTGATCAACCTTCTGGGCTCCTGCTTGCAGTACAGGGTTTCTTGCCTTTCGAGTCAGAATACTTCCGTTCCCTGTTTCTCCCTTCATTGTGGCTTGTTCTCACGCTCTCACTCCAGGTCGATCTCTCGATGGTCGAGGAATGGAGTCAAAGATTGAGAGCAGGCAAGTCGCTTTTCCTCTTTTCCCCTCAGCTTTGTCTGCTATTCACGCCTCAAAAAAAATGGTGCATGCATTCACGTCTTTCTTTGCGAGCTTGGAACCTGCCAGTCTATGCTCTTCCTGGGTCTTTGTCCGTGTACTTGTACTCTCTCGTTCAGATGTCTACAGCTGCTTCAAGACCAGTCCTCGGTGTCCAATTTGTTTCCGGGTATTGCCGCATTGATTTTCCGTAATCCGACCGGGTCCGGAATTGAATCTTGGGACCTCGTTCACACCTCTCGTCCAGACATCCCCCCAATCGTCCGTTTGTCCAGTCATTGCAGTACCCTGAGGCTTGATAATCGGTCTGGCAGCATCCCATATCGAAGGTCACAAGAATGTCGCGGGGGGAGGAAGTATCTGGTGGACCTCGGCCAGATGCTGAAGCTCCTCTTCCTACCAATTCTCAACCCTTTGAATTCACTTGCTCCTGTCTGAATGTCAGAGTAGAAGGTCGAGCTCCTTTGGAACGTCTCGTACCTTCCAAGCATGACTCGGGCTCATCGTCAAGATATCAGATATGGATCGGCGAGGAGGGAGAGACGAGCGTGAGTCCCTTTCAATGCGTCATCTTGTCTATGCAGGTTTCCTGATAGGCACTCTAGAAACTCGCATCCTACGTAGCTTGGGATCAGGATGACTTGAAGCAGGAGCGGCGAAACTCTACCGGAGTTAGTTCAAAGCCTTCAAGCGATACTTTATCTCCATGTTGGAGAAAATGCTGGGCTTGCGGGACCCCCCTCTACCTGGCAGCTGGGAAGGAGAGGTTCGATGCCCCAGTTGCTAGTGAATGGGTCACGATAGATCTTGCCTCTGGCATACGAGTGGGTCTCATTTCTCATCTTTGATTAAAGCTGAAGGTCTCGAAGTGGGGCAAGGATCTAATTGATGACGAGAACGATCGACTTGACAGGCTGCCCTTCTCCGAACTACGCATTGCCCTGACCTCGAGTACCTCCTCCAATTTTGGCAGACCGCCGCAGACGAATTTCCCCGCCATCTACGCTCCCGTCTCTTCCAACGCCGAAGCCTCCCAATACCTCATACCACCCGTCCCAGATCCGTTCTTCCTTCCACCACCTTTCATCCCGTCACATCCTCACCTCAGAGATCTGTGTGACAAGGCGGTAGTCCACCTTCGTCGCAAACATGATGAACTTGAGCACGAGGTCAGGGAATACATCCATAGCAAGTCGAGGGAGATGATGAATGCGCAGGAGAAAGTCAGGAAGGAAGTTGAACTGCTTTGGGGGAAATATCAGGCTGGACCTGGAGCGGCTGAAGATCCAGAGCGAAGGAAGAGCCTTGATGCGCCTACGCCGCAGACACTTGGACAGGAGCGTCGTGATTCCAGGACCGGACGTAGCTCGTCTTTCAAATCCGCTACTCCGCTCTCCGCTCAATCACACGGTCAGACTCCTAGCAATCCTATTCTGATGGAAGCCGCTCGGAATCCTGCTTATCCCGCTGGAGCTTCTCTCCTATCCGCCTCGCTGTCTGCGAATCCATACGCTGCAACTCCGCCCGCTCCAGTAGCAGACGCGGTCGACGACTCACTTGCCAGCGTCTCCAAAACGTATAGTAAGGGTTCTGATGCTCGAGCCGTCGCCATGTCGCATGTCTTCTCGGTCCTGGATGAGGCCATGGCGTCTCGCGGACCGAGCAAAGTCGGAATGAGCATGGAGGATCGCTATGTCGAAACGGAGTATGACGAGGCCCAGAATGAAGAGGCGGAAGGCAAGGATAGCTGGATCGACGAAGAGAGCGGACGAAGTCTCAGGGCAAAGGGTCGCGAAATGCTCGATATACCCGATGTCAGTACGCAGGGTTCGACACCTCGTATGCCAAGTAAGGCTCAAACATCAGTGGATGACAAATCGACTCCAAAGGGCAAGGGCAAAGAAAAAGCTGTCAAATTTGAGGACCCAAAGGTTGAACAGCTCATACGAGACGACGAGGTCTTTGAGATTGAGGAAGAAGAAGAGGCTGCCGAAAGGGATGCGGATGGTGAGGTACGGAGGAAACTTCTGCTGATCCACCCTAGACTACGTCTTTGACTTTGATATGGACGACTCTGCGCCTCAAGATGACCCGGATGATCTCGTCTCGGCCACACCTCCGCAGCCACCGCGCACCTTTTCAAGGACCCGCAACATGGTTGAAGCTAATTTGTCCCGGACATTTGCCGCAGATGCGCCTTCTCATCGTAGTGCTTGGAAACGGCATCTGGAGCGGGGGACATCGATGTTCGATTCGATTCGACGGCCAACTGAATATTCGGCTAACGATGATGACATGTCGGATAATAGCATCAGTCAGCTTGCCACCTCGATGCCGGTGGCCATTGCCTTGAACCCCTCACGTCGGCGACAGGGCGAGTTGCCGCCGAGAGAGCGGAAAACAAGTCTCACAGATCGCGAGGGTATCCTGGTACCACCTCTACGAGTCGCTATGCGAGAGATGGGAATCAGCAAGACGAATGCGCTCGGTTTGTCACCTTCGAATCCTGGCCGATCGAGTAGGTCACCACAACGTGCCAAGGGCTCCATCGTCCGATCAGCGTCTGTCTCCAGAGAAAGGGAACAGGCCACTTCGTTCAAGCTTGACCCTGGAGCAGTATTCGAGAGCCTCGCAGACGATGCAGACGAGGATGATGAGGCAGATGGAGAAGACGAGGGAACGCTGCGAGACAGTAAATTCATACCACCACACGAGCTCATCAGAAAGGAAGAAGGCAAGCAGGGTCCAGAGGTCGGTTGGAGGAGTCTGGCGTCATAACGCTCTGCCAATTGATTGTTCAAAGCTTAGCGTGCATCATCTTGTAGCATGTACATGTGCTGTACATTGCTTGCGAGCGGAAAGCATATCCATGCTCCAATAGCCAGCTCGACGCCACGCTTCGGTTAAATAATGGCGGCAAGTGACGTTTTGTAGTCCTTTTGACCGTGTTTCGTGCCTCGATCTCACCAGCATCCTCAACTGTGCTCTCCGCCGAGCAGGATGAGTGATCCGTATGATCCTGGTCCATCTGTACAGAGTGGTCATGACCCAATCAACTTCTCTCGTCCACGAAGAGAAGTCTCGCTCGCGCCGCCCATCGATACTTCGGCAAGCGCAAAATCAAATCTGCTCAAAGTGAACCACCTCAATCAAGCCGGAGGTGCTGGAAGAGGCAGAGAGTCAAGAGTAGATAGCGCAAACATGGCAGAGGGAATTTTCGACCTGTATGGATCTAATCGAGCCTCCTGGCAGAGCTCTTCATCGGCTTTCGACGATGCGCCGGAGGAGCATGGACCTGGCTCTGTAGGACGATCTCGGATCTCAGAGAGTGACTTGACATCAAATGGCAATGGGAATGGAGGCCCGCCTCAATCTTTTCTTCAGACTCCTCTCAGAACTTCCACGAACGAGCAGCAAGGTGTGGAGGTATTGGACGACGATGGTGGAACCAACGGAGGCCAGGCTCCGGACTCACCTGCGTCCTGGGAAGGAGTATTTACAATGCTCGCAACCTCTGACCATGGCACACGAGAATCTCAACTCTTATCCGAATCTCAAACGAATGGCTCACATCCTCCTACGCCGCCCATCACTCTGACCCCAGATAAGTCTGTACCGCAGAGGCCCAGACCAGTCAGGGGTCGCGAGTCGAACCAAACAGCTTCATCGAGTACCAGTCTCAGCGTAACACCCAGCTCCAGCCGGGGCCAGCTCGGCATGTCGAGGCTGAAACCTTTGAGTGCGAGTACGGGCAGTGCAACGAGTGTAGGTACGACCTCTGCAAACACCAGTCTTGTGTCATTCTCCGGATCCTCACAATATCCTGGGGAAGAGAACGAATCGTTTCACGTTAGATCTACATGTGAGTCACGACAAACTCCGCCGATGCAGCCACTCATCTCGGGCACCTTAGATGCTCGCCTGGACGCAGAGGGCGTTCATGGAGATGGCTGGGATCCAGGTGTGGAACGCACCAGAGGCGGGCCAAACGCTGCGAAGCGGGTGACGATCGATATGCCTGTGAGAGGCGGCAATTTTGGACAAAGCGAGAGGCAATTTCTTAGCAGTCTTGACAGGTCAGTTACATTCCCATATTGAATCTGATAGTACGCTGACAGTCAATTGAAGATATGGCTTCATGGACGAGCCTTTACGCAATCGATCTGAATCTCGTATAGCTCTCATCCCAGCTGCTCCACTCCGAAAGATTCCAAAACTTCCCTCAAAGTCGTCCATACCTCCAGGCACAAAGGTTCAACCTCCCCCTCCTTCGTTCGGACCTTCGACCGACGATGCTCCAGGTCCAAGGCCCCCGCCGAGCCCACGCCCAGAGAACGAAGAAGGCCAGCGATTCCGAAGGAAAGAAGACGAACGTGTTGGGAAATGGATGCAGATGATGAGGGTCTCGAAGAGAGATCAAGGTGGCAATATTCAAACTTGGGAGTGGAGGAAGGATGGTCAGGGGTCCAAGGTGGGCTCGTAGTTGCATTGAGATTGTTTTTCTGACAATTGGCGTAGTTACCTGGACGAGTGTACAAGGGCATCCCGGATCGATGGCGTATGGCCGCTTGGTGGACCTTAGTAGAGGACAACACACGGAAATGGAAAGGCAAGGGGAGGGCAACAGTCCCCTCAGAAGTCTTAGCTGACGAGTATCGAGTGGGCGAAGCTTCTACTCTCTTTTTGGGCAGCGCTGACTCTCTTGGACCTCAGCACAACATTGACCTGCCCTCTATCCACGACGTCCAGATCGATCTTGATGTTCCGCGCACGATCTCCGGGCACACACTCTTCGTCACTCGCTATGGGTCTGGTCAGAGATCTCTCTTTCACGTCCTACATTCCTTTTCGCTACTCTGTGACACCTGTGGCTATTGTCAGGGTATGGGTCCAATAGCAGCGACATTGTTGTGTTACTTTGATCCCGAGGTGAGTCACCGGGGACATGGGATTTGGGAACTTTGTCTGATACGATTCAGCGCGTTTACGCCATTCTCGTTCGCCTCCATGACGTCTACGGGATGCACTCGATCTTTGCGCCTGGGTTCCCGGGTCTCCTTGAGTCGTTCTATGTCCAGGAGAGATTAATGGAATACCTCATGCCTGATGTCTACAAATCCTTTGTGAGTGGTCCGATCGGGGTTTCTACCGGGGCTGACTACCAAGCCAGCAACGCAACATGATCAGCTCATCTGCCTGGGGTACAAAGTGGTACATTACACTCTTCGTGAATACAGTTCCATTCTCCCAGCAGCTCCGTATATGGGACGCTTTAATGATGGATGGGCGAGACGTCATCGTCATCGTGTCAATCGCCATCCTCTGGGCATTCAAAGGTCGGTCAACGCTCTTCGCTTGCCCCGACTGACTATTCATGCAGATCTGCTCTCCGACACTCGGGCTACATTCGAATCCATATTGTCGTTGCTTAGCTCGTACTTTGTCGCGGAAGACGAAGACGCGTTTATGAGGTGGATACGAAAGATCCTGCATCAACCGGGAATGAAAGCAAAGATGGACGGGTGGCGAGCAGAGTGGACGAGGCTAGTGGCCGAAGGCAAGAGTCACGATGCCTTGCTTTAATAAAGCTGCGGCCGGTTCACGTCATTGGTCAGCATCATACTTTGTCGAGTCTTGTCGGTTTCCGTTTCGCATCGACATATAATTCAATGCATAACAATGGGCATCAAAGGGGTCCTAAACACAAGCAATTCGTGGCATGTCGTTCTAGGTCATTATTCGTGAATGGGCATTTCGGTCACCAACGAGAGCTTTTTCTCCAATACTCAAGCAGCCAGTCCGTACCACCGTCCCTCGCCTTGCTGAGGTGTCTGCGTCACATCCAGAGCGCTGGACATGCCTTGGCTCAAGGCAAGGCCCCCGGCTTTTCGTTGCTGAGTCGGTGTTTCCGGTTCTGGGCCAGAACCTTTGTCCACAGGAGTTTGGAGCTGAGCATCTGGCGGGGAGTTTTGGAATGGTTTCGAAGCCATGTAAATCTTGTATTTTCGTCGATCAGCTTCGAGTGCGAATTGTCGCCAATACACAGCCTCTTGATGAAGAGATTGAAGGCGGATCTACGCGCTTCGGGTCAATAAAGAGGAATCAGCCTGGATGAAGCATTATGTACTTGCCTCTGACATTCGATTCCAGGTCTGTCGTTCCGTCGCGACATTCCTGGCCTCGGCAAGCTCGCGCCTAGATTCTTCCAGTGACCCCTCCAACGCCTTCACACGTTCTTCAGCCAGGGACCCCTTCCTCACCTCGTCTGCGAGACACTGATCCAAGATTTGCTGCTTCGCTTCCGATTCTGCCGAGCTCTTCGCCGAGGTCACTTGCAATGCAAGTTTTGCGTCGATTGCACCGTCCAGCTGGAACCTGCTTAGCCCCGGCAGTCCTGTCCCAATTGACTCACTCGGGTCTGAAGATCTTGCAGCTGTGAATGTAGATTAAGGTTTTCGTCTTCTAGCAGGCTACGTTTGCCGTTGCCAGTGCTGGCTTCGATACTTTCCGCTACTGCAGACACCTTGGCGGCCAGCGACTCGTGTAGGTCCTCAGTGAGCTTTCGCAGGCCTACCAGCTCGGCGTCTCGACTGTCGGCGACGGCCTTATCCTTTTCGCTCATTTGTCGCTGAAGGGAGGTGAGTTCTTCCGTTACCTGTGCAATGTTTAGTTAATACCACTCCGTGTTAGCGTTCTAACTCACAGTCTCTGTAGTCTCCTGCGAGACGCGCAGCTGATTAGCCACCTCCCTTAATTCTTCTCGGGTTTCCAGCAGAGTCTTGCCCAACGCATCCCTTTCGCGCTCCGCAGCCAGTTTGTCAGATAGCAAAGCATCGTTCTCCGCTCGTTGGTCCCGACCTCTCGCCTCGCTACTCTCTAGCTTGCTCAATTGGTGTGCCATATCTGCCCGTAAGGCATTGCAATCTTGCCTCGCATCCTCAAGTCGGGACTGATGGATTCCCGCTTCGCTTGCAGCCTCCGCACGTGCCGTTACGAGCTCCTCGTTCCGTGATTGCAAGGCCTCTAGTTGTGATTTGAGGGCGGCAATCTCTTTCTCGGTAGAGGCATGTTTTGCAACAAGATGCTTGAGCTGTGCTTGCTCCAGACGTACAGTCTCCACGACAAGAAGCAGCTCGTCTCTGCTGATGGTGAGCTCGGCAAGCTTCTCAAGCATCGTATGCTGTCCAGTGAGCATGGCCTGAAACATCTCCTGAGCTTCGTAATCGTGTTGACGTTGGGCAGCGGCGGATGCCTCGCTCGTCTCAACCATGAGACTCGGCGGCAGTTGCGTTCTTGCAACAGCATCGAAAAGGTCATCGTTAAGACCTTGGGGCACTGCGGACAGGTTGTTGAGGGCATGACAGCCTTCCTCCGGCATTGCCTCCTCACGATCAGCTAGCAGTCCCACCGACTCGTCGCCTGCGCGTGATGGCGGGACCTGGCACCGAGGGCAGTCACCCATCATCACCTCGACACGCTCAGGATCTGACTTGTCTGTTGTGGCTGGAAGATGTAAAGCTCCGATTGGGTGATGATCAACCTCGTTGATCACCCTCAGAACCTTGTTCGGCGTCCTCATCGGGAATTCGATGGATGCTTCTCTTTCTCTGCTTGATGAAGGGTATGCAGTATCTTCGCCCGTTCCCAGAACGCCCGGGTCGGATGCTGGGGATATTGCCCTGCGAGGAGCTGTGTGGTTCCATAAGGTCTCTATTCGTTCGTCAAAAGAAGTCGAGGCTATTGCTGGACCTAGAGTCTCATCATGATGCTGATCCGAGACCTTCAGTGGCAAGTCCGTCGGTGCCGTGTGTCTACGAGAGATTGAGGGTCTCGGGCCATGAAGAGGGAAGATCCACTCCCTGAATTGTCGATCTTTGCCTTTGCCGTTGATCAGTATTGAAGGCCGAGGTGATGGATTGCGGGCATAGGTGTCAGGGGCAGGCTGCTCGAACGGAGTCATATCAGAAGGGGAGTCACGCATTTCTGGCACGACAGTAGCGCGCGATATGGAGCGAGAGGGGAGCAAAGGGCTTCCTTCTGCGGTTTCAAAAGTGTCATTGCCAATAGACGTGGCGACGCTGGTCCGGCGACGCTCGTGAGGCGAAACTGCCAGAGGCCAATTTGAGGTAACAGAGGCACCGGTAGATACAGCACCATCTTCTTTGGGCTCGATGCGAGAATGCATCTGGCTCTTAGCATTTGTGGGAAGAGACGGCTTTGGCAAGCAATCAGCAGAGCGCGCATCACGAGCAAGTTGCCAAGCTGGGCCAGCCTCCGACGTCCGCGCGGAGATAAGAGGCGAAGCGACCGGCTGAGATCGATGAACTGGGATCTGAGTCACCTCGAAATCTGCCGCATTGCGGGGCATCGTGGCGATTGCAAGCGGTAAGTAGGAGTTCTCGTGAGATCTCTCCGAGCTTGATCTGTGGGCACCATGCAGTCTCCCTCGACGCGTTATCTGGAACATCTGTCAGGTCCTGCATGGGACGGATCGAGGGCATGAATGAACTCACTTCGCGTGATCCAGAATCTGCACTTCCGACCTCATCCGATTGTCGCTTGACTTCATCCACTAACTCGACGGCCTCCATTTCTGGCGACTTCTGTGGGGTACGGAAGAAAAGGCCGCTAAGGTCAACGCTATCCCCTCCGTCCATGACCGAGCCGGGTCCAGTCCTGATGAGAATCTCTTCCAGTTCAGGATTTGTTGCGTATAGCTGATGCACCAGTGCTGCGGGTGAGTCTTGCGGATGGACAGGGCGATCCTCGTTTGGGGAATCCTTTCGAGGAGACGTTGCACCCGTACAACTGCTCCTGGCCAATGATCTTTGGCTTGAGGTTGCTGCCGGCGAAATCTGCGAATCCACAACGGCCGATTGCTTTTGCCCAAAGCTCGAAGGCGTGAAGGCAGCCGCCGTCGGGCGTAATTTGGGCACGAACCGGAAGGTGTCGGGAACGAGTCTGCCATTGCCTTCAGCGCCAGAAGAACCAAGTAGTCGTGCTTGGCCTCCCTCCCTCTGTCTGTAGTCCCCGCTTGCATAGGCAGGAGCAAAGGCAGTCACAAGAGGTCGAAGGCTTACAGGATTGTCAGTCGTATCCCCTTCGGATCCGTACACTAGGCGCTTCGATGCTTCTACTGGGTGAGCGGTTGAGACCATGTTCGTCTCGGTGGCGAATACAGGCACAAATGGGTCGGCAGTGGGTCTGAGCTTTGGTGGAGGTATGAGTGTAGGCTGCTTGATGGGCGACAGAATATCTGTCTCGCTCGTTCCGATAGAATTGCCTCCATCCGATTCTAGGTCGGACAGCCCGGAAGTTTTGGATGATCCGACTGAGATGGATCGAGACTGGGCCATAGGCGCCCAAATCGGTGCGTTGGCTCTCAAACTGATGATCTGCTTCTGTTCGCCGGCCGGCTCCCGAGTTGCCTCCGTTGAAGTTCCTGCAGAGGAGGGATGGAGCGGGTGTGCTGACAAATCTTTCCCCAAAGGACTAGAATGATATGCTGCTGCGGAGGTGTGCAAGCCGCCAGACTGCTTTGAATCCTGATGGTGAGCCTCATGTTGAGAGGTTGAACCGTCCCTAGCCGGCGATGAGACCTTTTCGGATAATTGCAGGTCAAGAGTTCCCCTCCTTCGAGGCTTCGCAGGGATGATCGTAAGCAAATCACTGTTGTAAGTTAGGGATTGGGAGCCTGCCTCTCCTATGAGGCTCTCAGGTTTGCCAATCAGTCGGGGTGTTCGCTCTCCGTCGCTGAGCTGGACTCTACCCGCCCTATCCGTCGGCCCGTCTCTGCTAGTGGTCATGGACGAGAGCGAGATGTCTTCAAAATGGGATCCTTGGAAGGTAGGAGACGTCTGCTGGCCATTGCCTGAAGCAGTCGTGTCCTCCAGACTGCCAAGCTTTTCAGGTTCGTCTGGTTCCATATTTTGGGCTGGGAAGAGGTCCGAAACAGCCCGGCGCTGCGTCCTTGACGGTGTTGTCTTCAAGGTCCCTTCTTTCAAGATTCCACCGAGCGACCGCTTGAGATAGGCACTGTTTCCGAATCTTCCCTTCGAAATAACCTCATGGCGAGGCATTTCACCGGTGCCAGTTTCAACAGAGGATTGTTGTGAGGGGACTAGAAGAGTTGAGGCACTGGTAGATTCCTGATCTACTGCCTTCTCCACCTGGCGCAATTTGTTCTCTCCTTCGGCCGATTCACGCCGACTTTTGACTTCCTCAGCGCGGGAGAAGAGACTAACCCATCCATCCTGGCGACAGTCAGCTTGCTGTCTTATAGCCGACACTTACCTCTCTTGGAAGACGGACCAGGACCTCCTTTCCTCGCCATGATGGAGTGGCGTCTGAATTGGCAGCATGGACGAGTTGCTGGGTGTCCTTGGTCGCATACTTGGCTGACGAGCCCTCCTCTGAATCCGTAGTTGATGCAACTGACCCCTTGCGACGGTTCGAAACAAGTTTATTTCTTCTGGCTCTTTCCGATACAGTCCCATTGTAATCCGTTGTTAGGCGCAACGGTTCAGCGGCTGTGTCACTCGACACTCTCACACCGGAAATATCGGTGTATCCCGCTGAAGGCTTGTCGAGCCTATCCTGTGAGCCGACGTGCACGAGTCCTGGACTCGAGCGCCTGGCTTGGGTCTTGCCGTTCGCTTTCTCCACCATCATCTCGTCGAAAGTTTTCCCTCCTACGCCTCCGAGAATTGCTTTAGGTGGCCCTCCGGTCCGCTTCGATCTCCTTGGAATGTCATTGACTGAGCGTCCTCCCTTGCGGCCCCGATTGCCAGTATATGAAAAACCGGTTGGTACATTGTGGGAAGCATCCTTGTTCATCAGGGAGGCTGACGGAGTTTGAGAGATCGGAAAAAAGGACCAAGGTGTCGAGTCGAAACGAGGGGGAGTATCGCTGATCCATGATCTCGATACTGCATCTTCATAGGACACCGACCTCGTAGATTGAGCGGTCGCGATGGGCTTAGGGGGCAGAGAAGGATGAACAAGACCAAGGGAACCGCTGGAAGCGCTCCCGTCCTCGTTTGGCGCCGGGATCATCTGGTGGTGCTTTGACGGTCGATCTGACCTGAGCACGCCTAAATATTGATGATGAAGCGATTAATTGAGGGTGTGAGCAGGCGGTGTATTCGGGCACTTGGTGAGATGTGAGCCTAGCAGTATGATTTGGACACGGTAGGTAGCTCGTGCCTGATGGCGGGAGGAATGTTTGAGTGTGCGAATCGTAAGGGTATCCGGCAGTATGGCTTTTGGCAAAGTCTGTCAGTCGAAGATCCACCTCGTAGCGCTATCACCGTTCTCGAGAAGAAGAAGAAGAAGCTGCTGAGTCCATCCATGAAGAACGCGTTTCAATGGAGAATAGAGAGATGTGTCAGGATACCTGTTTGGGATTTTAAGGTCCCGTCTCAAAGGGACCATGAGGTGGTGGGTGGTGGTGGCCTGTGCGAAGTGAAGTTGTCAGTGGGACCACACACTCACACACATCTATGCGCCTTGCCATCCTTGGGACATCCTCGAATGGGGCCCGAAGAGAGAGAGCATGGGCGCTGAGTATCGAGATCATATCCCCAAGCGCTGCTGTCCATTGCATCGGGTACTGGACTGGACTGTGTGCGGCAGTCAGAAAGTACGAAAGTCAGGTGATGAGGAAGGATGCGTGATGACGTGACTGCGATGCATCAGCTTTCTGATCCGCCTGGTGAGAGCCGGGGTTCTGCTCTCTCAGACATCGACAGCAGCAGTGTTGTGCATGATGTCAAATGCTTTGGGTATAGCACATGAGAGACTATGTCTCCCACTGACGCTGGCTGGCTTTTGGCCGGCCGTCTTTGGGGAATTCGTTTACGCGTCGCGAGTGTGGCAGCTCGGAGTGGCTCTTCGGTCAGAGGTCATCCCAGCAAATTCATCATGCATTCTTTTTTAGGCTGGCCGCGCATCAGTTGCTACGGACGATCTCTCAAGACATTTGATTATAGATCATGGATCTCGATCTTCTGACACGTCTCAAGCAGACCCGCCATAAACCTCGTCGTAGGTCGGCGAGTTGATAGTGATATTCGAAAGACTGAGGACGCTCGTCGTCACGCTAGGATCCACAACGAGCTCCAGCTGTCCTCCGATAGAGAATGCGGACTGGGTATCATTGAAAGCAAAGAGAGACATCGCGAGCTCGTTCGTACCCTGAACGAGCACTCCGGGCGGCACAGGGAAGATCAATTGCGTGGCTGAAATTCTCAGTCAAAGCCTCGCGGCGGCCGGCCGCCTGGAACTCACGAGAAATGTCACCAAACCTCCGTCCAAATTGCCAGCCATTGACGAAAAGTTGAGCTCGGTAGTCTCCAGTGATATTTGGGAACTTGAAACTGCGTTGTCAACGACCTAGCCATGTATCTGGCTGACCTATAATGAATATCAAGTCCTTCAGGGTAATCCACGTTCACTGAAGCCTTGTAGAACCTGACACCGGGTGCAGTTAGGGATCCATTGCCTTCCCCACTCGGTCCACCCATTGACCAGTCGGAACCGTTGAATCCTGGGAGATACCAGCCTTGTCTCTCGCCGAAGAACCCGCCGACATTGTAGATAGTCCTGACCTTGTCGGGGAAGTTGACGTTTCCACCTTGATTTCCTTGCATCTTCCAAGCCATCTCCGATCCATCTGATGACTGAGAACCAGAGGCCATGAGTTCATAGCCACGAATGCCCCGAGGAGACTGAGTATCCTCCCCACCATCCTCCTCCAGTCCGGTGTTTGCGATGACGACGGTCTGCACTTCAGCTCAGTCGCTTGAGCAGACTTACAATGTAGTTGGTTCCGTCGCTGAGGGAGACACTGTCAAAATTCACAGTCACATTGACATCTGAGTCATCAGCGCTGCTTAGGAAGCGACCCACTCTCGTTGTTTCCGTCACCCGGCACAAACGCAGACGTTGTGTATTTTCCGTTCACCTGGGGTGTGAGCTCAGGCGCAGGCGGATCAGGCCTCACCCAAATAGCAGCTGCTCCAAAATATCCAGCGGAAACGGAAAGCTCAAGCCCAGCCCATGAACCTCCTGAGAATGTTCCTCGATATAGCGTGGCGCCGACTGAGAAGCCATACTCCTGCCCGTACAATATATACTTGCCGTTAAAGTAAGGCTGATTTTTATTGGTTGTGGAAGTCAAATTGCAGACGGTCCAGTCTGAGTCATCGTATCCATACTCGATCTCAGGCAGAGAGTCCTTCCAAACCCAGCTGCTGATATTTGGGGCAACCGGGGTCGAAGCAGGACCTGGAATGCTCACGGACCAAGTCGTGTCGCTAGTCCTGTTAGGCGTGACAGTCACATCGTTCCAAGTGAAGGCGGTATATTTGGGGTCGCAGGCAAAGACGACGGTGTCTGTACCATTGACATCTCCCTGAAGATTCAGAGTGTTGCCGTCTGACCAGGCCCATCGCATGAAGTATCTTCCGTCAGCTTAGAAGCGACTAGGCCAGCTTACGGTCCAAATATCAGAACGGTCTCGTTGCTTCCAATGAGGTAATGACTACCATAGTCTCCTGTTCCTACAACCAATGTCTCCCAAGCAAAGTTGGCTACCATCGTATCGAGAATGTGTATCATGACCGTACGCGTACCGCCGGTCACTTGGACGATGCTATGATCACCGGCAGTCAAATTGTAAGTCATGACGGTTCGACCTTGGCTGACGCTCGAAGAGACTTGAGTCGAGCCAGTGGTCTGATTGATGACGCAGTGTGTGTCTGGGAATGCGATCTGGTATGGCTGATCAGGCGCACCATAGACAATCAAGTAGTCCACATCGCCCATTGTAGTCGAAGTCAGGATGGCAGATGATGAGTGAGAGATGCAAGAGGCTCCCCAACAGTAATTGGTGACGACCACTCGGGAATCCTCGTTCGTCAGCATTGCTGCTGTAGAGATTGTCGCTCACCCTCCCATTCAAGGTGACAGGTAAAGTGGCATTGCCCTGCCAGTCGACTGTATCGAGAGTGAAGGACGTGACAGCCATTGTGCTTGAATTCGCATGGCGGACTACCCAGAACCCAGCGTGACTGTCGGGATTGACGAGAGCGTCTACCTGAATTTCACCTGGAGCAGAGGTGAACGTATCATTGCTGGATGCTGTGATCCAAGTCTTTGGCAGATCTCGCGAGGATCGAATGAAATGGCTGATGAGCTGTGACCGATGAGCCAAGATAAGTCAAGGTGCATACCTTGAGCTCGTAGTACTTGTCCGGGAAGGATCGATCCTCGCTGATTGGTGCCCAGTAGTCGTAAGACGTGAGTCCAGCTGAATGTAAGAATGAGCTTCACTCTGGTTTACCGGCTCACGCGGGAACGCAGTGTGCCCAAAGTTCGTGCCTCCATAGACCATATAAATGCTTTGCATTTTGATGCCTCGCGGTCAATCCCTGCTACTTGGGTTCGTTCTCACCTTGAGCCAAATTGTTCAGATAGAAGACCCTTTCAAAGGCCGATCCAAAGAGTCCGAAGCAGTTAGGGTAGCCTCCAGTGCTCAAGGTCGGTATCCAGCCGGCTTGAAATTCTGGGATATAGAATGGCTCTCCTTCCACCCCCGACGAATTGATGAGGTACTGCAGTCAGCAGTGATATATACGATTACCCACTGGACGATAATAGGTTCCGACAGGTGCCCATAGCTCAGGGTATGCACAGTCCGAATTCTGAGGGTAGCTATCGACCCCCGCTGAGCCATTGTTAGCTACACTGGCGCTTATATCCCTATGTACCAATGTCGACGTTTCCTGGAGGGAAAACCAGCTCATATCCGCCGACGGAGACCTTGCCTTTCAGTAAAAATCTATCGTTCTCATTGCTCACATCATTGAAGGTGAAGGGAACGACGATACCGGCGTCCCGCATGAGCTTCTCGAGGTTTTCAATATACGTCAAGTTGGCATTGCTGATTTCTGCGACGAGTTAGTGGGTCTAGCACAGGCGTCCGACCTGCCGTTCTCAATCTGTACGCCAATAACTGGACCTCCTTGTGTAATCTGGTATTTTGCAATTACATCGCCGATTCCGCTCCAATAGGGCGTGTAAGCTTCGGTGTATGGTCCATTGTCCGTTCGCGCAACGAAATTCGGTAGGGCGGTGACCCAACCAGGGAAGCCTCCAGCCGAGACTTCCGCGTTCTGACGGGCTCAGAAAAGCTCAATCCTTGATGGGCTCACAATGTACGGTCCAGGTCTTACAACGACAAAGAGCCCAGCTTGATTGGCTGCGTCTAGGAACGGTCCAAGATCTCGAAAATCATCGTAATCGAAGACGCCTTCTGAGGGATTGACCATTCCCCAGAAAGTATAGGTGGAGATCGCATTGAAACCGAGGGCTTTGATCCGCTGAAATACATCGAGCCAAAGATCAGGTACGATGAGTCGGAAGGCTAGAGGCGTGAGGCTGAGCGATCTCAGACGAAGCGTTCGATCGACCTACCGTGGAATTCCCCGCTGTAAATGAAGATCCTTTGGCCTTTAACGAAAAGCGAATAGCCATCCCACTGGACCAGGTCGGTCAAATTGGTCGATTTGAGTTCATCTGAAGGTGTGAAAGTCTTAAAAGGTACTTGGCTTGAAGCTGCTGCGCATGCAACAGCACCGATCAGCAGCGCTCGAATGTACGATATAACGAGCCTCATCCCTGGCGGTCAGTGAATGGAAAACTGAGCAAGATGATGTTTAAGCACGACACTTCACCCGCTGCATGGGAGGGCACCGATATATCTTCCGAACACATGACGGAAGCTCATAAGGAGAGGGGGTGGAATTCCCCCGTGTCCAAAAGCTTAGCGTACAATGAACATGCCGAGGTCGGAGACTAATAAAGCATTGCTTCAGGCAGAAGAGGCAGTTATCTATTTCGAGTTCAAGGAATGAATGACGTCGAAGCGGGACTCCGGTTACTGCGGGTTAATGATTCGCCGAATATCCGATAGTGAGGCAGGTCGCATTTGGCCTGCATGTGTCAGGGACAGACCTATCCGGCTCAAGGCCCCCCTTACATGGATAGCAACCTTCTTGGACAGAGTGTCAAGCTGGGTAGCTCATAGACAACACATTTGCAGATTGATGATGAACTCCCAAGTCCATCTCTTACGGTGAGCTCCGGGGCTTTCGGATCCGAATGTTTGGTTCCGTTCCCTCACAGCATGATCGAGCCTTTGATTCTGTACTATTTTGTGGACCGTTAATGACACAAGCACCTAAGCCTACACAAATCTAATCAAGTGCAATCTCTCCCTGGCGACCGACATCTGTGACTTGTCCCGCCATCCTCTCCGTTGACCTCCTTTGATCTCATTGTAATCTCATCTCCCGACCCCACTCGGGATTTCATGGAGATGAGTCTGTTTTTACAAAGGAGGTGAAGGCGAGGGGGGATCTCAAGGGGGAGGAGATTGCTGGCATCTGAAAACACACAAGATAAATAGGGACATGAAGTCTTATCTCTTGCTGCTTTTCCTCGCACCTGCCAGCAAGTAACAGCATGATTTCCATCTCGAACGCTCTGATTCTCCTTCTCGGCTCGTTCGCCACAGTCGCTTTGGCACATGAGAATTGTACGCTAGCAGTAGGGAACATGGTCTCCGAGGAGAATTATGGAGGTATCCTTGTCAACGGCGTGAATTACATCTATGTTGTTAAGCCTGATTGTGTTTACGATGGAACCGAATTCGACCTGTACATCGAAGCGATCGATGCGAAGCCTCATGTAAGTCCATGGAAGCTCGACCAGACCCTCGAAGTGATTGCTGACAGCTCGTATCCATAGTGCTCTATTGCCGGAACTCTGACTGGCGGACTCCATCACGCAATCTATATTTTCAATAGGGCCGATTACCTTGGGGGGCAAACGGGCGAGCATTACGGCCTCACAGTGACTTGTGGTGCGCCTGATTACGCA
The DNA here is from genome assembly GCF_002102565.1 of Kockovaella imperatae. Taxonomy (NCBI): domain Eukaryota; kingdom Fungi; phylum Basidiomycota; class Tremellomycetes; order Tremellales; family Cuniculitremaceae; genus Kockovaella; species Kockovaella imperatae. The sequence continues at coordinate 1,107,972 of NW_019028944.1, forward strand.
GGTCCACCCTCCGTGGGTTCAGGACGGAATGACACTGTCTGAGCGCTTGTGTACGCTACATATTTGCCTCGCTTCCTGCATAGCCACAATACATATGCATTCTCAATTTGCCACCCGCGCGAACGAACAACGGCGGCGTATGCCGCCCGTTTGTAGCATGCCGCCTGCAAAATATTTTGGTCAATGTCCGGTCTCATCAAGCTATCACTAGCTGGCAGGATCATGCCTCCTACGCCATGCTCACTGTGTGAGACAGCAAGAGCGCTCGTAAAGCGTCCAAAGACAGGGCAGCAAGTTTGCAAAGAATGCTTTTTCACCGTATTTGAGACTGAAGTCCACAATACCATCATACAGGGGGATGATGGACAAGGGATTTTCAAGCGTGGTGAGAGGGTAGCCATCGGGGCCAGTGGAGGGAAGGGTGCGTAAGCGGCTCTCCCCATGCGACTCGTTGTGACTGATAGCAATGGCAGACTCGACAGTTCTGGCTCACGTCCTGAGTCTCTTGAATCAGCGATACGACTATGGTCTGGATCTTTTTCTGCTCTCCATCGATGAAGGCATCACTGGGTATCGCGATGACTCCCTCGAGGTGAACTTGATCTGCGATTAATGTCGTACCTAGCTGAGTGCTCCTCTCTCAGACCGTCAAGCAGAATCAAGTCGAGTACGGACTCCCTTTGAAGATCTTATCATATGATGAGTTGTATGGATGGACTATGGATCGTATTGTTCAGCAGGTGGGGAAGAAGAACAACTGTGCGTAGTAACCGGCAGCGCTCGTGTTGGCGTACTAGCTTACATGCCTACAGGTACATTTTGTGGTGTTTTCAGACGGCAAGCATTGGATCGAGGGGCAGCACAGTTGGACATTGATCATATCGTCACCGGTCATAATGCCGACGACATCGCGGAAACGGTCCTGATGAATAGTGAGTGGGACTCATGGCATATTTCTGCCTGGATACCTGCACCACCGTTGGTATTCATAGCTGAGGACACCCTCCTTCAGTCATGCGCGGTGATATCGCTCGTCTTGGCAGATGTACCGCCGTCACTACTCGATCGGAAGATACAATGAGACGATCAAAGCCTTTCAAGTATGCCTACGAAAAGGAGATTGTCATGTGAGCTTCGCCGGTTCGTCTTTGAGGAAGCTCATCGTTATCGCAAACAGGTATGCCTACTTCAAGAAATTGACATACTTCTCCACCGAGTGTATCTACTCACCGGATGGTGAGCCTAAACCATCCAAAAGCATGAAGTCAGCTTAACCCATCGGAACACAGCGTATCGTGGGCATGCTAGGGTGTTTCTGAAAGACCTGGAAGCTATCCGACCCAGCGCTATCATTGATATCATCCATTCTGGCGAGACGTTCAAGCTTGAACAAGCTGTCGTAAAGGGGATGAAGCCTCTTCGTGAGCTCGAATCGCTATGACAGCCACAGGATCTGACAGTGCACAGAATCATGCGCTCGATGCGGGTACATGTCATCGAACACGATTTGCGTGAGTCAAGCAGACGCCTCACGAGCCTGATCTCTGATTTGGTCGCAGAAAGCTTGTGCTTTGCTGCAGGGCCTCGAGGCTGGGTTGGATAGATCGGCTTTGGTGAGTTCAACAATCCACCGGTGATGCAGTCTCTGACTGGTATCCGACAGAAACAATCGCAAGACGAGACTTCTGTGCTTCCAGACGGGCAGCGCATGATACCAAAGTATGAGCGGCTGCGTCGGGATGTCTCCAAGTCAGCGAGCCAGATAGATGGGCTTGAGAAGCCTCTGAAAGGCATGGCAATATCATGATTGATACATCGTCATTAATACAAAGCACATTTGTATGTTATAAGCATATCACAAATCTTGTAGAAGGCATGTTCCATTCGTTGTATGCACATTGATTGTACCTTAGTCGGCCAATATGATGGGTAGTTGAGGGTATCTGTAAATTGATCCAGGTCAACGGTGATGATCTAAATTTCAGAATCGCTTACTTGTCTCTAAGCCGATCATGCAGATCTTGCTCTGTGACCGTGGTGTCCCCGACTGATAAAGAGCTAGATCAGCCTCGAGTCCGAAGCAGCCGAATATTTTCCGACTCACGCTGATTACCTAGCGTCAACCAGCTACGCACATAAAGTCAATCTCGGAGCAAGGGAGCAGAGTGAACACTCACCCCGGCCGAATGTTATGTCTCCTGCCAAAGAGCTCTGAAAACGGAATCAATATACCGTTTCTAAAGTCCCTCTTCCGTACCTAGCTTCCGACCGTGTGGCGCAAGTCTGGAGAATCTCAGCAGTTTGGATGGGACAGTACGTGCCATACTCACCGCTCGATTACTCCATAAACCTCATCAGGCTTCCGGCTAGTCTCTCTGAGGTGCCTTCAGTATCCGCTGATCTTGTGAGTAGTTAGCGGGGGACTCACCTGACTTCAGCTACGACAACATCGGTGTCTATTCCTCTTCGAAGAGCCCTGAGACGATGATCCGTATCCCAAGGGATAGGAGCGTCCCGAGGATGATCACTAGGCAGCTTGACAGCGATCAATAGGTGTTCACACGTATGACTGCGAGCAGGGTCAGTTTCGGACGGAAGCGGCGCTCACTTCAGCCAGTGACCCGTCCGTCCAGTCCTAATAAGCCTCTGGAGCTGATTGATCTTGACCCATACAAGCTCGTCGACCCGCTTGTAGCCCCACACAGAGAATAATTCTCGGCCCAGTTCCATTGCTCGACCTGTGACCCAGAGACAGAGGATACCCCAGTCTGGCTGGAGAGATGAGAGGGGCATTCGGCGCATCTCATCGTCTGTCATAGTACCATATGGGAGCTGTTGAGGTATAATTCAGCCAGGCATTGATGATTCAAGGGGGAATAGGACTCGCCGACATGTGTATGTCCTGTTGGCGGTAGGGTCAAGAGGATGAGCAAAGCTCGATCATGACCTTCTTGCTGAGTCGTAACTCACCCACGGTGGATCAGCTACTATGACCTGGAACCTGCGCAGATCTCATCAGTCGATCCCCCGCGAAACGAGCAAGCTCAGACTCACTGTCCAAGAACAGAATAGTCAAACGATCGAATGTCGCAATTGATCCACTGGGCCCGAAGGGCAGCCTCCGTCAGATCTCCAGACTGGTCAGCCAGCAAACGGCGACGGACTGCGAGGGGTAGTGGAGCGTTGTAAGGAGTGGAGGTGACCTCGGTCTGCTCCCGATCGGACGGCACAACGTGGAAATGCATGTATCTGGTTGGTAAGTGTAAATGTCAACACGGATGGATATAGGTCATCAGGCCCACCTGCATTCCTTGGTACCTCCTCTTGGCGCACTTCCGTCTCCGAGAGAGGGGTTTTTGGTGAACATTGGCTCGCCATAGCATAGATTAAGGTATCTTATGCCCAGAAACGTCAGACCTAAGCTCGGTTGAAGAGGCATTCAGACTCACGAGCAGTAGCCCAAAGAGATATCTGTCCAGGGTCGTATGATGGGCTCGTAGTGTGCCTGTCGAGCTTCAGTCGCAGCTCATGATCTCATACGCGAAATTTTGCCAACCTTTGTACAGTTTAAGCGAACGCTCTTGCATTGGGTGAGGGTGGTCGATGGGCAGATAGGATTGAATTGGATTTGCTGTCCTTGGCAAGTCTGACATCGAAGCTCAGCTAGGTGACGCACATCGGTCGAAGATTCTGAATCGAAGGACTTGACTCACGGCTAACCGTCTAAGCTTAGCCTTGGCTGTCTCTCTAGACATCAAACTCCTGAGCTCCGCTACAGCGTGGTTACCTGGGTCTGTGATTCTGTGGTTCAGTGGGGCAATCGTTGATTTCTGAAATGACCCTTACTTGATTCGGCTTCCATAGCGGAGCGTGTCGTCGTGTGGAAGCCGTCCCGTACAGGACATATATCCTTCCGGGCCCGCTTTGCTATGAACTGCCCGAGACCGGCTTCATACGGCTGACCAGTTGCTGAAGACTGACTAAAGTATCTATCTCGCATGAAATTGGGCATTTCATCCGGAACACCTCCACCTCGCACCCAAATTCAGGTCCTTCCCTGTTCTTTGCTTCACCAACCATCCACATCAATACCTAGCCACGAAGGGGTCGCATCGCGCCTTCACAATTGCCGTCCAAGCATCTAGACGAACGAGAACGCGTCCGGCAAGATGATGAACTATATCATGCTGGTTTCGCGTCAGGGTGAGCTGGCGGCCCTGACGGGTCGTGTCGTATCTGAGCTGACTCCTTGTCTCCCTCATCTTCATTCGCGTCCTCACTCTCTTCGGATCCTTCACTTGTGATCTCTCCGCTTTGTGACTGGTTGATCTAATCCTTGCAACACTCAGGCAAAGTACGACTCGCGAAGTGGTTCCAGACTCTGCCGCCGAAAAGCAAAGCGAAAATCGTGAAGGATGTCACGCAATTGGTGTTGGCTCGTCGGACGAGGATGTGCAACTTCTTAGAGTACAAAGGTGGGTCAGAGCTTGCAGACACCAGATGGGGCATGGGCTCTATGCGCCCTTTTCAAAAGCCCGGCAACGGCTTTCTGAGCCGCTGATCTGCCTGGGACTGGCATACATACCATCGCTTTGAACGCTTATGGCTCACACCTCTTTTCTCCCCCAGATACCAAGGTCATCTACCGCCGCTACGCCTCACTCTTCTTCATCTGCGCAGTCTCTCCGGGCGATAATGAGCTCATCACGCTCGAGGTCATACATCGCTATGTCGAGGTTCTGGACCGGTACTTTGGGAATGTCTGCGAACTGGATCTCATTTTTAACTTTCAGAAGGCTTATGCGGTCAGTCTTCTCCCCCTCATTCTACCATCCTTACTGATGTGATCACGCACGCAGATACTGGACGAGCTTATCATCGCTGGAGAGCTTCAAGAGTCTTCAAAGAAGGCCGTGTTGAAAATTGTGCGTCGACAGCTGGAATTGCATGTAGATATGTACTGATGCTCCGGCTCATAGGTCGCTCAATCCGACGCTATAGAGGAGGGTGAGTCGCTAGAGAATCGTTCGAAGGACGCGGGATTCACTTGAGCTCGCTTTGACCCCGGGTGGGTGTCGGAATCTGACGACACGAATTCGTATGAATTTGGATCCTGGTCGGCGAGGGGGTCTTCTCGTCCATTGAAATCGCTGGATCATAGCCATGTCATGAGCTGACGCGCTTCCTTCAGCTGAAATATCCGAGGATTCTCTGGCGAGACTAGGGAGCTTGGCTACTGGTAGAGGATGATTATGACATGCACTGTATCGTATCCCGAGAGCCTGATCGTCGCTCTCTGCCAAGTTCATCAATAATACATAAGGATCTATAGCCTTCGTACAAGAACGAGGTCATACATAGTGGAGAGGTAGCGGTAGTCGTGAGAGGTCGTGGGACTACATGAATGGAGCTAATCGATTCTGACAAGGTTTTGGGCTGTAATGAACTCTCAGACGGTCTGCGACGGATCAATCAGTGGATGGTACTCGACGAGTCGATTGTGCCTGCTCACATCGTCCTCATAGGCCCAACGAGTAAGCTTGGGATTGAGGGGAGCGGAGCGAACGTATCTGTCATTCCCTGGCGGTCTAGCACAAGTCAGCAGTGCCGGGATGCAGAGGACCACTTACCTCTCTTTCTTCTTACATGAAGCGAGCATGGATTGGATCGTTATACAGATAGAGAGAGCAGTGAGCACTGCAGACACAGCTGAACACCGCTTCGCCAGGAGCGACTGCCAAGATTCAGAGCTCACCTGGCGACCATTCTGAACCTATAAGAGGATGTCAGCATCGATATTCTATGACCATTCGCACACGTACCCAGTATTGAAGCGCAAATATGGCCATTAGAGTAGACATGAGGATGTAGAGGAGGTTGATATTGGTCATCCGAAAGGAATGTGACCTGCGAGTTAGATACAGCATGAGCCGAGGCCTTGTCTTGGAGGATGGCATTTGCAGGCATTGTCGGTTGCGACTGACCTGTGGATAGTCTATCGGATAACCAGGTTCAAACTTCAGCTTGAGAGCAAAGGTTTCGCCCTGTGAGAGTGAGAAGTCAGTACCGGCACGATATGACTTCTCGAGGAACCCTCTTGCTGTTCAAAGGTCTTAGATAAGTCTGAAAGGGTTCGGAGAGTCTTGACTCAATGATGAGGTAAGGCATCGCTGGCCCCGACTAGAGTTGAGATCTACTCACTTTATAGACGGTCTCGTCACCCAGGACAGAAATGAGGAAGATCCAAGTCTCCATATCATCTGCCTTGAGGAGCTGTATCCCTGGCGGTGTCCCCTTTGTCTCAATCTCCTTGAGCTCTTTCACTATCATAAAACTTCAGCAGCCACTTCATGGCCTATAATGCTCAGAGCTCACTCAGGCGTCTAGATGATATACTGAGCACCATTCTTAAGTAAGTTGTGCTCTCATGCGAACTTGACGTTGATCGACCGAGATGACAATGGTATAGGACATACATGATCTTCGAGTCTCGGCTAAAATCCACTCTCCGCACCGATAACACGGAGATCATTCAGTGGCAAAATCATGATTCGCTAACAATGTTCAGAAGGGACGCCGTATGCATCAATCACAGCGGTTCCATAGATGATATACATGCTAGAGGTAGACCAATGCCCAACGACACTAGCAGGTGGGCTCAAAATGCTGGATATTAGGCTCTACATGAAATCATCGTCGTCCAGGACATCGTCGTAGGCGTCAGTGTCGACCTTGGCAATACTCTTGACGACCCCAAGCTTAGGTTTGCTGGTGGGCTAAAGAAGACACTCTTCAGCCAAGACTCTTCCACGTAGGGAGAGGAGACCCACCTTTTTCTTGCCATTCGCCTTGTCCCTCTCCTCCTGCTGCTTCGTATTGCTCAATGTCGATAGTCCACTGCCGACTTTGCGGATCTGTACCGCTGTCAGAGGTTCACAAAAGTCCTTGGCAAACTGTTCGGCGAATATAGGATAGAGAGGGTTGGAAGCGTGTCGAGACAAGATGAGAGTCATGATTTGTTGAGATAATTCGACAAATTCATCTTTAGAAGAAGGGTTGGACGTGAGGATCTTCTGCAGCATCTCTTTGGCTGTGATGACGCGTCAGTGGTTCCGTGACATTGCCAGAGACGAGAAAGACAAAACTTACTGTCCTCTATGCTTGCTCCTCCCATAAGATCCTCCGCAACTGCCATATCCGCTGCTAATTCTCTCTCCCTTGCCATCCGTCTCCGATCTTGTTCAGTGGTCGTATCAATCAAGTCATCATCTCCATTCACCTTCTAGAGTGGGTAACATGAGCTTATGAGCTTTGCCTTCATCCTGGACAGCCTAATGACTCACTGGTGAGTTTGCCAAGCGCTCCTTTTCAGCCAATTTCTGCTTCAAGGTCATCTTCTTCTTGACTGGCGCGGCGGCAGTAGTCGGAGCTGAAGCTTTCGGCTTTTCGTCCTCGGACGCATCCCAGTCGTCCTGTGTGCTCTGTCAGCATACAGATGATTGTAAACGGATGCTGAACGCCCGTCGCGCGGGAAAGGTTCTCTCCGCGTAGCTCGAACCCACCTCCTCATCGTCCTCATCTTCACCCTGCCATTTAGTCTTCGCTACGACTTTAGGTGCTACTGCTGCTGGAGCTGGAGTCGAGGATCCCGACTTGACGGGTTCCTCATCGATGTCTAAGGTGACGCATGAGTGAGCGTGTGTTCGAAACGAAAGCCAAGCAGAAGCTCACCCCAATCGTCAGACATGCTAGAGTCAAGTCTGTACTATCTCTTGGTATGTTCTGCAAGCGTTTGTATCGTGTACCGGATCAGCTTCTGTCTAAGATGCAGAGCTCCGAGGATTGTCCAAGATACAGGAGATTTACAAGAATGAAAGAGAATGAAAATGTCTGATTACTCGTCTCATTGTTCCTCACAGAACGTCACTTGGTACAGCCAAAATTTCTAGCGTATTATTTTTCCAACATTTAATCCCAAACAGTGTCGACAGCTCTCAAAGCAGTGAGCAATAGTCCAAGGACAGTGAGGAGGAGGCGGAGGAGTGTCGACATTAGATCGGCTCAAAGGCTCGAGCAAGGTATACCGAGATCATGGCGCAGCCTCCTCATCCGCTCGCGACCCTCGCTCAAATCCTGACCACGCCGTCTCAGAAGGATGGGCTGCCCAGCGATGTCGAAGCGGATCTGAGGGTCGTAGGATGCATGATGATACAAGAGGCAGGAATCATGTTGGAGCTGTGAGCACTGCTTGATGCTGCCGCTGAGCTCGCTGACTTGGTTCGCGCAGGCCTCAGAGCACTATCGCGACTGCTCAAGTGCTTCTCAATCGGTTCTACTATGTCAGCTCCATGCTCTCGTTCGGCGTCAACGTGAGGCGGAGAAACAATCAGTCTGTGAATGAAACAAGTTCTGACATTAATGCTAGGACATCTCTATCTCTGCGCTGTACCTCTCCTCGAAGCTCAACGAAACGCCCGTACGACTCCGAGACCTCATAAACACATACATCTTTCTCGTCGCCCGCATCAATCATCTCCTTTCATTACATGCGGATCAACCGCTCGCCTCGCCATCCACAGCGTCTTCCTCCAAGAGCGCCTCCAAGCCGTGGGGTGACGAGCCGGAGCCATGGCGGATCGGATTGGGCAATGGACAAAGTACGGCGAAAGGCAAGGACAAGGCCGAGGATCAGGATGGGATCTGGAAGGGGTTCAGATTCGAAGTTCCTGGCTTTCACGATGAGGTGTTCTGGGACTGTGAGTGCGTTCTGGGCGATCTTGGATCGCAGCCCAACTGTTTGTTTCGTAGGGAAGGACGTGATTGTCGGGTCTGAGATGCAGATTCTCAAGCGTTTGGGGTTCAATATGCAGGTGAGACCTCTTAGAAGCGCCCTTTTTGCATCAGATAGCCAACCAGATGACGTTCTCAGGTGGACCTGCCGTATAGTCATGTTATCAACTACTGCAAGATTCTCGACTTGGTCTTCGAGCCAGATGTTGCTCAAACTTGCTGGAGCATTCTGAATGACGCGTACGTGTCCGCGGATCATGCATCTCTGGTCTTAGCTGATGCGGTCTGTCTCTAGGCTCCTGACGCCTCTCTATGCGATACATCAGCCTCACACCCTGGCCTGCGCATCCATTTTACTCAGTACTCGTCTTTTACGCATACCACTGCCTAAGGACTGGTGGATATTATTCGACGTAGAATGGGACGATATTTGGTCCTGCGCAGGCACAATCATGAGACTATGGCATGACTGGGGACTAGGTCCATTGAGAGATGCAGGAGCTGCGCGTGGCCCCAAGTCACGGCGCGATGAACCGAGGGAAGCGGTTCACGTCGTGTGGGAAAAGGCTATACCGGGGAGAGAAGCGCGATGGCGAAGAGCCTGGATCTTATCGCAGGGTCGCAAAGTAGTGAGAAAGTGGGTGGAGGGGAGAGACAAGAGCTAGTGCAGCTGGCAATGTATGCTGGACTATTTGACAGTTCCCCAGAAGGGGCATTGCCGTGAATTGGATGTGCCGTGGTCATTTCGTCAATCTGCCACTCGGGACAAGAACAATTCGCTGCCGGACCAAATACATCATAGCGTCCATTCCATCCACTCTCATATCCGTCACGTAGCGATCTGGTTCAGCAAAAACATATCTTTGAAAGACCAGTCGAAGCTTCTGGACCTCTTACGACCCCCTCCCCCCACTTCGTGCTCGCTGTTCATATATCTCGACTCCGCAGGCTTCTCGTAATCACGAACTAGCCACCACAACACTCAAGACATCATGGTCCTCGGTCGACTCATGCACTACACGTTCGACGCTCTGGCCATATCAGCAGTCATTGCGGGTGTCAAGAAGTCTACCGGATTCGGGTAAGTCAATGTCCACGTTGACTCTGTTTCGGATCACGTCGAGGCGAGCACCTCCGAGTCGCGTGAACCCGCTGCGGGATCCTAAAGCTGCCCCTCCAGTCGCCGCAATCAGCGCTAACGTCCGGTTCTCAATCCTTGCGTATCCCTTCTTTTTGTCTTGCGAAACCCGATGATGGCGCCATCTCCCACGATGCGATTGATACGGGACATCTTCACACTTCTTGGCGCCATTTGCTCTCTCTCTCTCCTCCGCGGCCGTCTGATTGACCTTTTCCTCTTGCATTTGGGCTATCACCCATCTCTCCGCGTTACGCCTTGATGCGCCCTCCTTGACCCCGCACGACCTACAGCCCTGCGACGGATAAGATCCCCGATTCATCCTTCAAATCCATAGCCGACTCCTACTTTTCAGCTGGAGAAGTGATATTCAACTTAGCCGCTGGTCAAGCAGTCACGAGCGATTACTTTAAGAAGATCGAACGTAGTTCATCCTTCTTTAGTGGGAAGAAGTAGGATGGGTAGAAGAAGATTGTGGGATGGATAGACCGAGTGCTCCAAGGTAGAGCGACTGGCAGACGTTTAGTCTGCGGTCCTGATGGTTTGGGTCAGCTAGGACTTTGTTGTCGGCCGGGTCCTGGACATGGAGGCCGTGAGGCTGGCGTTTAGAGGAAATTTGATCAATGTACAAGTATTGAGTGACTTTCTGAGACCATTCGCACCTTGTCTCTCAGGTCCCCTCCTTCTCCCGAGAGATCTAAGAAGATGCATGACAACAATACGAGCTGGATGACCCACAGAACCCAGTCTACCTATGTGTAAATTTTTCTAGCGATACACTTTTCGCTCACTCCTCCCGGCTGTCCCATCCTTAGTAACCTCCAGGTCCCGTCTGGTCAGCTTCTCTCCTCCTTCCAGGCCCCACACCTGGATCTATCGTCGCAGTCGTGTTCGCGCGTGATCGACGCGAGGTCGAGGAAGGGGAAGGCCGAGCACTGTCGTTGGATCCGTGATTCGCACTGAATGGACCTCTTTCTCTGCGCATAAAGGCCAAATATTTGGCGAATCCAGACTGGGTTGGTGGGCCCGACGAATTAGCAGAAGAAGCGGAAGGAGGGGTATGAGGCTGAGGTGTCTCAGTCGTTGCGGGAGGCGAAGATGTCAGAGGTTGGTTGAAGTCTGATTCGATTATTAGCGAACTATTCACTACAGATGATGCAATTTGGCAACTCACCCTTGCGACACAGGGGGCAGCTGGCAGAAACTAGAAGCAGCCTGAGATGCAAATCAGGTTCAACTCCTCTAAATTGAAACGCCATGAGTTACTCACCATGGATCGATGCAACCCTGATGGTAAACGTGTTCCGCTTCACACGGCAACACTCTGAGATCATCCCCCTCTTCAAAGTCGACCAAACAGATGGGACACTGATCTAACATTGCTTCATCCGTCGCGTCCACTGGCGCGCTCCCATGACTCGCCCGAACCGGTCTAGCATCATCTCCAGATTCTCTCGGCTCGCCAGCATACCCGTGGGGTTGATGCAAGTCCAATTTTGAGGTTCGCCGTGATCCCTCGGGAGTGAGGATTGATCTTGATCGTGAATGTCTCATGGGCCCATGACTTGACACCATGCTTCCGGCAACGTGGACATTGGACTCGTCTTCTCCAGCCATTGATTCACGGCCAGACGGCCCTTGTAACGACACAGAATCGTCATCTGAGAACACCGATTTGACAGCGACGCTATCACCCTCCGCACCACGATCGGTATTGCCGTACATTGGTAAAGTAAGCTGCATGGGGTACGCTTCGGAAGAGAGCGATTTTCGACGCATGGCACCGTTTGCTCCAGGCGTCTGACCGAATTTGATGATTGGAAACGTATCCAAAATGGCCTGCGCCAATCCTCTAGCCGCCGTCTGAGGCCCTTGCTCATCTGAAGCCTCGCGTCGGCCATATCGTTCCGGGTGTCGTAGAGCTCGTCTCGCTCCGAGAAAGAGCATGAGGAGAAAGCCGATGGAGATGATACCTAGAATGACGTACAAAGCGATCATTGATCCAGGTGGACCACCGCCGCTGGGACTGCTGGCCGACGGTTGAGGATTCGGAATCTCAGTAGGTTGGGCTTGCCCAGTAGAATTGCGTGCGGTCAGAGTGCCGATAAGATACGTCCGGTGCTCGGGGCTATTTCCTGCGAGAGATTCGTTGACTGCTGTCCCACTGAGAACAAGCGTGAGCTGATCCTAGTTGGATTCAGAACGAGAATAGACGGACCTGATGTTTAATAATGTCCCGTTGAACCAGTAGAACGAGTTGTTGGTATGTGTCCATTGGTTATCGATAACCCTGCGCTCGGTGTGAGCGTTGGAACTCTTCCAATTTGCACGGGAGCTCACCTCGCGACTTGGACTGTCTCCGTTGCGAACACGTCCAAAGGCTTTTCGAAATTCTGAATGTAGTCCTGATTTAGAAGACACGATTGGGATGTCGAAGTGTACAGTAACTGAGAGATGATGGATAAGATGGGGCCAATCAATGATAGGGATCAAGAAGACTCACTGCCGACACGGCACCGCGGTCCCTGGCGAGGGTGAAGATGTCTGAGAAAGATACAAGGTCAACCTCCGATCCTAGTGAGCGAATTATGACGAACCCCATTCCATCGAGTCGCCGGTCTCGTTCTTATCACAACTGACATATGCTATCCAAGGAGTCGTGGTGGTTCGATTCGGTCCCATTGTACTTTCTGAGAAATGTACCAGGGCGCCAGAAGTCGTGCCGCCAGTCGAAACATCAGCTTGCAATTGATATGACCTGGTCGAGCCAACATGTCAGCGGGTGTCATGGCTAGACGTCTTTGCGGATTGTGATTGATGACCTACACTGAGCCTGAATAAACACCTGGGGGATCTGTCCAAGCTATTGAAATGGTCGATAGGTCCGTCATATTGAGCGCTGTCGTGTCGTTGACCGCTACAGCTGGGATGTAGGCTGATACATGAAGTGGAAGAGAAGACAGGATGGAAGTCTGAATGGCAGGGATCATCAATAGCGAGGCGAGAGAGAGTGGTGACCGGCGCGACATGATGAGATAGAGTTTGTATCTGCTTCCCCCCCACCGTGCTGAGCTTAAGTGGACCTCCAATGTCGAGGAAGGTTGATCGAATGCACTTGCTTGCTGGGGGATCCAGCGTTCTTTGTCTTGGAATTTTGCTTGGCTTCCCTTGTTTAGAGCCTGGTGAGTTGCAATTCGCGCCACAGAGTAGTAGTAGTGGTGTTGTGGTTGTTGTTGATGATGATGGTAGTGACAGGTTGCGTTCACTTCTGAGCCATCTTCAATCCCTAGTATGCCTCTGCTCTATCCCTCCTCAATGGTCACAGTCGCAACATATAGACTCGCCCTGCCTCCTTCCTCCCTGAGCTGTTCTCGACGTTGACACGGTCAGTATATAGAATCCATGGGTTATTTAAGTGTCAAATCGCGGTGCAGCGTGAATGACAAGTCACGTGACCACTTGGCCATGTGCCACACTCGAAGAAAACGCCGCCTCTCTGCTGCTACTGTCGCTGCTCCTTCATCGGATCACCACTACTGCTGCTCCTCTTGACGATCTTCTGCGGCTAAGTCAAGCAGGCGAAGGGGTTCCGACATCAAGTGAGCTCGTGGAAACGATATCTGTCCCGAATTATAAGCTTACGCATCTTGCAGAATGGCGACACTTTCCCGCGGTGTGAGGTTAGCCATTTCCAAAGAGGTCTTCACCTCTCGCACAAGTGTCCTCTTGCGAGCACCTCTGCCCGCATCCACCTCATCTCTCCGGCAGCCATGCATTCGGATGGCCAGTACCCTCTGCTTCCCCTCTCAATTGCAAACCCCATGTGCCCTTCCACGCACGTCTCCGACTCTCTCCGCTCTCCATTGCAAGTCCAGCTCCTCCCCTCTTACCCTTGTGACCCGCAAAGCCTACGCTACTTCCGCCAATGCTACATCAACATCCACTTCCACCGCCAGTGCGAGGACTATTGCTGCTAGTGAATACATAGAAGAAGGTCCCGAGCTCTTGGACGCCCATCAACCACGGATCATCGTTGGAGATCCAGCCAGAGGAAGATGGACCATGTCCGGTGTTCACGCTTATGTCATGGCTTTCATACTCCACTTGATCCTCTGGTCATTCCTCATCATAGATTTCATCAACGATCTGTACACCTACCTTGGTGCCATGGTTTCGGAGCAGCTTGGACGTTAGGTGGGAAGTCAAGGTGGACGCAAGGCTAGCTTATTAGTCCACGGGGCAGAGGGCGATTGTTAGAGAGCTGGAGACGATGTGGGCTAGCTGAGATTGGCCATCGGGTCAACGACCTTAAAGTAATATCCAGGTACATATGCAGGCGGGTTCTCAGTGTCAAGGTGAGGTGAGGAAGGATGGGTTCCATGCTTTGGAAATAACCCCACGGATGAAGCTTCGTTGGCCGGTCAGCCACAGATGATGCGTTCATGCTGTCATGCGATGGGACGACCTCACGCACCGACTCCGTTTCCAGTATCTGCTGCCAAGATTCTGGCTTGTATGCGATTCCAATCCTTTGGACTGCACGAGCTGGCGCGCATGTCCGAAACTTTTGAATTGCACGTCGTGACGTCAAGAAAGGATTTCTATCATTCCTCACCCACATCCTCCGTTGTACCTCGACCATCTGCTGTTCATCCAGTCTCTGAGCCTCATCTTGCCGCTTGGATCTCAAGTCTCGTGATTGACTCTGCCTACGAGAGTCCGTTGCAGATACAATCCTGGATGACCTGTGTCATCTTTCCTTCATCCAGTCTGCCGCCACCTCAGTGCATGATCAAACCCCCCGGACCGGTCACCACTGCTCAATTCCCTGCACCATGGCCATCACTGCGAGCTATGGCGCGCCTCCACGATCCATGCCTATGCGATCAAATTCTCGCCCTCGATCAGTGAGCATGGCAGATTATACACCCCTCTATATCGATCGAGAGGCATTGTCCTCGGCATACCACGCTGCCATTTCTACAACCCCATCTTCAACTTCTGGGTACACTCAATCATCTCAAAACTACTCAGCTCCGCCTTCAACATACTCTGGTACGTCTTACGAAACACCAGGACCTTCTTCCCCCTCTACACTGTCACATCACCTGAAACCTGGAGATAATCCTCATCTCGTGTTCGACAAGTCGGATCCATCCTATGTCAATCAAGCGGGTGTCGGAGCGGGCCATTCGTTGACGCCTGGAGCGCTTCCTTTCAATGCATATCCTTCTCCGGCATCTGGTGCTCTCCCCGTGTCCGCGGGCGGCAATGGCACGAGTCTTGATCCTGTTCCCCCAACACCTCCGCCTAGACCAGGTCAGAGACATCCTCTGAATGGAGAACCTGCTCGAAGGCCGTCTCACGTGAGGCGCGGACAGAGCATGTCGGATGTACACGATTTCCAAAGCCCAGGCATGGCATACGAGGCTGTCCCAGAGGGTAATTGGCATCGGGATCAGCGAAATCTACCACGCGTTCCAACAAATGTTCCTCCACCGGTGAGTCGGTCTGGAAAGAGCATGGCTTCAAATTATGTTCCCCTCGGCTTCATGATCGCCTCATGACTGCCCTCCCGTGATAGGCACATACTCGCCCTGTGTCTCATTCAGCCTCACAGTCGTGACCTGTCGTCGCTGCCCGTCGCAGTCTGCTTCTCTCGCTGCTCAATCGCTGACCATGATATCAGGAATTGCCTCCATGGGAGTACGTACTATAAATCTCATCTGCGTCATGTCCGAAAGGAAAATCACATGCTGATCATTATTTTCGGCGATAACCACAAACCCCCCGGGCATACCTCATTCTCCCGCTCCCAACTTGACTTGAACATGATCATGTCTGACGACAGACCCGACTACAAACCTCAAATACCAGGCTCACTCACTGCTCCCAGTGCTCAAAACGCTTATGCCCAACTATCTGCGCCTCCACCGAATTTGCCGCCTAGACGTGGCAATGCATCTCGATTCGAGGGCCCGATTGGATCTGCCGGACCAAGCTCTGTAGCTGGACCATCTAGACTCACAAAGGTCAACCATGGTCATCGCCCGCCCCCACCGCTGCACGTTCAGACTGAGCAGTCGAATGGCACCGGTTCATCTGCCGGTACTCTAGGGCGACCGAATGGTGCACCAGATATCCCTCTCCGAACTGAAGAGCCCGAATCCACGACGCCGACCCCTCCTGTCATACGAAAACGTCGACCCCCAGCGGAAGAGAATGTCATGCTACGATCGACTGATCGTACACCCATATGGTCTACGCATTTCATTGACCCCTCGCTCCGCAATCAGACCATCAAGATTCCGCAACAGGTCACCAACATCACCAATGTAGCGTTATCTGGTCTCTCTGCCGGCCCAAAGACGAGATACAATCAGACGATTGGTGCGCCGATCGACGGACTAGCCAAGCTGGCGAAAGACTGGGTCATCAAGCCCGATGGTCGATTCGTCAGTCAGGATGGCGGCATCGAAGTGGGAGTGGGAATTGTCGATGCTGGAAATCGAGAATGGGGCAACGACAAGGGCCGCCAGAGAGCAAGAATCGAGGTGGAGAGCAGACATGGAGGTATCAAGCTGGACGTGGTAAGTGGTAGCAAGTGTGAGGCTTGACTTGGCTGATCTCGACCAGATCGAAATTGAGCCAAATCGTCAGATTGACCTAAAGATAGAGACCAAGACAGGAGATGTCTTGGTATTACTGTGAGGCGATGATGACACGCTAGATCTCTGACGATCCCGCAGGCCGGAGAATTATTGGGGAGCCCTACATGTTTCAACGCCAGAAACCAGACCTCAATTCCTGCACAATTTTGAGCCCTCCTTAGCACCCATTGCAAAACCCTACGGCAATTTCTACACGACCTTTGTGACGCCGACAGAGATGAGAAAAGACCCCAAAAAGGCCACGTCCGCCGAGCTTCGCGCAATGTCGGGGATCGAGCAATACGTCCCCGAGAGCGCAAGAGAAGAAAGCGACATATTAGATCAAGTCATGGCAGGCTATGCCCATCACACGAGAGGAGAACACAGCAAAATTCTGATCAACAGTGGGAGCGGCAAAGTGGTCGTGGGATACAGGGATACAGGGGATGACAATGAAGCGAAGGTTATGCGTTTGGCCGTGGGAGCACAGGAAGGAACGAGGAAGAAGAAATGGTGGCAGCGATAGGGATCTGACATGTGACTGAATGGGGTGGATGATGTGGGTGATCGAAAACATCTGAGGCAATGATTCAGGGAATCAGATAACGACGGGTTTGATATCGGTGATACACGAAGTGGATCGGCTTGTCGTACGATACATGACGATTGCATCTGTGCGCAAATGTACACTAGGAAGTATACCTCCACTATACACAGAGCTGGCATCAGTCGGCAGCGAGGAGCCCTATCTGACGCCTTGGCTTTGATCCTAGCTTGAGAGATTGGCCAGGGTATGACCAGAACTGTTCGTGACGCAATCCATAACTGTTGCCTGTAGGGCGACGAGTGGTTTATGTGGGCAAAGGGCTATGCCGAAGCTGAAACAAAGCATATCATGCAGCGGTGCGCAGGACTGCAAAGTCGTTTTTTTAGAACTTAGAAGCAACAGTCGCAATCGAAAGGGCAAAGCGGTGTTCCTGAAGAGCAAGCAGTACGTCAACATCCACAGCCTTTTGATGGCTCATGGCACTCACCTCCAGCTTCTGGATCGATTCCAAGCTCCGCTTCCTTGTAGATTAGAAAGCCTTCCTCAGTTTTACGCCCTGCAGATGCTAAGTATCTGGTGTTTCCTCCTGAGCCGAAGACTTACTGGTACCTCTGCTATCTCTGAATACCTCATCCTCCTCAGTGGCTGCTTGACTCCGTTTCTTCTTCCCTTGCTTCTCCATCGTGTTCGCCTCCTTGACAACTGAAGAAGGATCCACCACCGTCTCAACCTTTGAGCTATCTGCCAGCTCAGCCATCTTGACGGCACTGCTCGATTCACTGCCAGTGCCATGGCCGTCGGCTCCTCCTTTTCCGTCAACCTTCTTCAACTGCTTCTTCTTCTTCTTCTTTGACGTTTCCGAGCCCGTCAAAATCGTACCTGTCTTCGATGACCCAGATGCATCTACAGTCCTCGATGCTCTGCCCGCCGTCGTATTGCCTGGTGATACTCGAGAGGATGTAGAGGATGAAGCGAAGATTTCATCAATGGACGATGAGGTCTGAGGGGGGCCAGACGACGCCTTTTGTTTGCCCTTATCTGTCGACTTTGGCATGATGAACGGGATCCCAATCGTCTGATCATCAAGAGGTGGGGAGGTGCAAAAGGTATGGAGAAATTTCAGCAAATGGTATTTCGGTTGATCATCGGTCAAATCGAGATGCTCAAGATAACCGGGACAGATGGTATGGTTCTCTTCATCCCACATCAATATCTAGGTGACACATCGAGTGCACCAGCACGATGCCATCCTCTCTCGTCGAGCAGTATGAGAGTCTCTTGCTTTCCAACCTTTCCGCGATTCAGTCGATCGAATCGGGTCTTAGGAACGTTACTTGGTTCTTACCGGGTCGATTCGAAGACGCCGAAGTGGCCAGCGAAGGATGTAAGTCGAGCAGTGCCCCTCTTAACGGTCTTGCGAGTAGCCCGGATTCTAGTGTCTGACATAGGTTATGAGCTTGTGAGGCGTACGCTGACGAGCTCTCGCCCAGTGTACGCCCTTTTGAACATCGTCTCGGGCTACCATGACACTCTCCTCTCAAAGCATCTGGATCCTTCGTTGTCCCACCCACCGCATCCGTTCGAAGAGCGCCCACCAGTCGAGCATACCACCACAGCTCAAACGTCCCCTGTACCCGTTGCGTCGACTTCGAGACCTCCACGAATCGCCCCTGTCCTGCCTCCACTTTCTGATCATTCGAGATATACTCGTTATTGGACTGGAAACTCTCCGACGTACCGCAAAGCGTCCCGAATACTAGTGACGATCCAGTACGTCCAGCTTCTCGTCGAGATGTTGTCAAAGAAGAGGTCGGACAGACGGCGATGGAGAGTCTTACTCGGACTCGAGAGCGTCAAGTGAGCAAAAATACAATGACATGAGACACGCTGGGGACTGATTATATCCACCTCGTAGAATGTTGCTGAAGCTCATCATCATGGGGATCACCAAACGACCAGTCTTGGCGACCCCTGCACCCATGAGAGAGTATGATATATTCTCATTGCCTGAATCCGTCCTCAGAAAATCAGGCTCGTCCTCGGGAGCGACCGCTTTGAACTTTGCGAACAGTCCCTCCAGCAATGTCAGCAATGTCCCGGCCGTTTCTCAACTTCCACCTCATGCTCCATTACGATCGCACCTTTTACATCTCTCCTCATCCCTACCCGAGTCGCACTTGCCTGATCCTTCGAGCCTGGTACCAAGCTTTGACTCGGCTGGATATTTAACATCAGAGTTGATCCAAGTATCTCTGGTATGGGTCCATATGGCTCTCCTGATGCGAGCCTCGGTGAGCGAAACGGAGTCTCGCTGTAGCTCATGCCCCCAGCGACAAACACAGTATCGTCCATCTTCACTTCCTAGCCTATCGTCATGGACGACGCCGTATCTTATCCCCCTGCTTCTCGCCCTCCTGGCCCGTCGACTCCGACTCAAACCTACGGATTCTGCATTGGAGCAGCCCTCGCTGCTCTTGGCAGAGCACTACGCTCAGCAGGACAGACGTCTGGCTATGCGGGCGTTGCTCACTGGGCCAGTATGGATCGGCTGGACACGACCAAAGATCATGCGTGTGGTCAGTGCTGTGGAACGAATCCCGGTGATCGGCATGGTTGGTGGATTGATGGAGGGGTACTTGAGCATGGTGGATGATTACCTTTTTTGTGAGTGTGAAGCGCCGACCAGGCTGAAATGCGACAGATACTTCGACATGAATTCAAAGTGAACGAGCATTGACGTAAAGTGCATGCGTATGAGTACAACATGAAAAGACCGAACTGGATCTACCAGGATTCTTCTACTTCTTCTTTAATAACCCTTTTTGCAGCCACTTGGGTATCTTCTTCTCGCCGGTGCTGTTCCCAGCACCAGTGGCAGAGGCACTCGCTGGCGACGGTTTGGTGGACATCTCCTCTTTCGGCTGAGCCGGCGGTAATGGAACGATTTTTTCCAGCAGATCAGATCGAAGGGGAGCCTTGTAGCCGCTCGCTAAAACATGGGCGAGCATGATCAGCCCCATATGACTGGATCATCCCTGTCACTCACCGTTCATTTTGTCCTCTGTCCATTTGATGAGCAACACGCTCTGTGGGACCAAACCCAAGTGTGACAGAGACTCTTTCCCACCCGTTCCACCCTGGAGACCCTGTGTCGGGCCACCTTTGATATTGCCATAAGAGGCGGGGGCGATGATGTGTGCCTTGTGAGGGTTCTCTTTTTTGGCAGGAATGGGATGTTCAGGATAATGAAAGCGTGGAGGTTGCCCTGGGAAGGAATGAAGGGGAGTATCAGTGGATGTCATAGCCGACTAGGGGACGAACAATGCAGGACTCACAGAGGACGAACGGTTTGGTTGACGCTGATGGATCCAGGGATGTCCTGACGAATTCGTACACTGGCTGAATACTACGCAGAGGGAAAATCTCTGAGTCAGAGGGAGACATAGGTGGAGAGGATCAGGTGAAATAGACGTACGGGCTGCTAGAGGGGAAAGTACGCTGAATCATCGTACCATCTGAGAACTTGATCCTGATCGTAGTCTGATGACAACAACAGAGTCAGTTGGTGCGTGACGCTTGCTTTCTCTTGCACATCGTGTTTTGACAGACTCACAGTTGGCCACTTTTCCGCTTTCTTCTTCTCTTTCTCTGCTTTGTCTGCATCTCGAAACTTGGCAGTCAAGAGGGGCGCTTCGTTTAGACGATGAGAGCGTGCAAGGACGCTGGCGTGGTGCGCTTGAACATCGGACAAGGTCGGTTCAAAATATGCCGGGTCGAGGTCTGTCCGGGGTATAAATTCATGATATCAGCTCGGTTCTTCTGACTTCCCCTCCAGTAGGCCGGCAAATGAAATGGTGATCATTTCACTTCAATGAGTCATGCTCCGCAGGGCATAGATGTACGTCGAGGCGGCGGCGAATGGCGAGGAGGAAGATGATGATGATGGCGACGGAGATGGAGATGAAGGAGCTTACCTGACGGCGTTGTACTTGCAGGCGTCAGTGCAGGCCCATACACTTCGACCTGGGTGTGTACACTTGAGCTCTCAGCCTGAGCAGATGGATCTGCTCCAGACCCAGAGCCAGATGATACGATTTGCTCATGCGGTAAGTTAGGAGCGGACTGGTCGACATCCTGAAATGAGGTTGAACCGGCGGCAAGGGAGTCTGTCGTCCGTGATGCTGACTCGCCGGGATTCAAATGGGTCCTGGAGGATCCCCCGGACGCTCCCTCCGTGTCCATCTTGATGACTCTGAAAGCACACGCAGGAACGAACAAGGTATGTAGCGATATTGGGAATCAGCTAATGACCAAGCATTTTCAATTGCGCGACAACGCGGAGCGGAGCCGATGATGGTATTCCAGCCAGCACAGCCCATTCATTCGATACGCTGTTATCTGATCATCATGATCAATGCATAGGAAGTTGATCTTCTGGTTGTTCCAGAACCTCATTTGGTATCATTCTACTATATAGCCAACGAGAAGGAAGAAGGAGAAGAAGGGTATAATTATTGGGTCTATGATGCACAAATTGAAGGGAAAGCAACTCTCGTATTCGTTTTGCCGTTTCCTTGAGATACCAATCCTCATCTATGCTGGAATGCTCCATTACCAGCCGTATCGTCCTACCGAGCACCTCTTTGACGCGGAGAGACTCGTACTTATACACCTCCGACATTGGGTCGGTATCGTCTGAGCGAGGGGATCAGCCTACTGACGAGCGGGTCGGACATTTCAATACTCACGGCTCATCGTTGAAAACTGTGCTGGGGTCCAATTCACCGTGAATAATATCGTAGAACAACTGCAGAGACGACTGTCGGGCCCAGTTCCTGGAAAAACGCAGTTTTTTTCAGCTCGGAACAGTCGCGAGCCAGACATTGTACTCACCAGCTCGAATCGAATGTTCTCGCTTTGAGAGCAGAGAAAACCGGAGCAATACCATCAATGTACGTGTCTCCATGTTCCGCCTTGATAGCGTCCAACTTGGCTTGCAATTCATCCGATTGGACTTTGCCTTCATCCGCTCGCTTGTCTCCAGCTCTGTGGTCCTTGCCGAGGTATCTTGACAAAAGCTCAATCTCCCTTTCGGCCTGCTCAGCCTGCTTCAGGACAAACTTGTCAAACTCTTCAGAGTTCATGACGGCTCCTCCGCTGGCTGCTCCACCTCCGGCACCTCCAACGCCAGGCGTGGAGAGACTGAATCCGGCGTAACTTGCGTAACTTTGTACCAAGGCATCGAGGAAAGCCTTGGCCTCTGCTTCGGAACCGAGACGCTTGGGCGGTTCAGAGATGACTCCAAAGAAGAGAGCAGAGTCGGTACGGAGCGGTCCAAGACCCCACTGCTTGTTGAGATGGGCTCGCGCGGCGGAAATATTGAATCCTCCAGGGAATTTGGACGCAGCCATTCGGTTGGTGAGCGCCATGGCGTGCTTGCCAAGACCAGTGTATCCGACATTCAGGGCAGCACCCAGTTCGTCGAGGGGGAGATCCTCGGCCTTTTCAGGTGCCGAAGCAAATTCAACCTGGAGATCACCAAGGATTTCGTTTTGCAATGTCGACTTTCCACCGGACAACTCCTTGAGCGACTTGCTCAATGGAATCTCACTGGCAGGTTTCTTGAGCTTTTGGGCCACAATGAATCGAACAGTGTCGACAGCCTTGGGCGGGACGTCCTCGACTGCTGCAGCAGGGCCTGCGGAAGGTGCAGGAGCGGCAACAGCCACCGCGGCAGGAGCAGCCACAACAGGCGCGGCAGCCTTGGGTGCTGACTCCGATGCTGCAGCAACAGCAGGAGCCTCCTCGACCTCGTCCTCAAAGGCGTAGTACACCTCTTTCTGGTTTTTGGCGGCGCAGTAGATTTCTCGACGGAGAGAGATTGCACCATCCTGAGCCTCGTATTTCGCTTTGAGGGTTCGAGTGGCCATACCAGCAAGAACCGGGCTCGGTCCAACTTCAATGAGGCGCTCGAATTTGGCTTGTGTGAATAGTACATCCTGAGTCTCGATCCATCGGACGGGCGAGGCGAATCTAGGTGGGTGAGTTCGAGTCTGAAGGAGAGAGAACAACTCACTGATAAGCAAGACACTCGGTCAAGATGTTGTAAGCCAATCGCTGTCGCTTAGCAGCAGTGTCCCAGCCTTCAGCTTCCCAGCTCTTGAGGATCTTTTCCATTCTAGGCGAAGCAGTCTGGTCGTAGATGGTTTGGACGTATGCTTTGGAGACTTCGAAGGGAGTGGCACTGACAAAGGCATCAGCAAGTGCAATCTTCCGCGGTGAGGTCGACTCACATCAAGTTTGGAATATACTTGCCCTCCAGCCTGTCAGGGTTGAGTTGAGTTGGGTCAATCTTCTTGTACAGGTAGTTTCGGAACGACAAAACACCAGGCCATAGATACCTCGAGTGGAATGGCACGTCGATACCCGGAAGAGGAATCGTAGCGAAGCCACGCTCGAGGACGACGGCGCCGTCCTTGGCCTCCTTCTCAAGAGCCATGTCCCAACATCCATCGATGATCTCCGCAAGCTTTTCCTTGAGCTCTTCGACACTCATCATCTTGGACAATTTCTCGAGATCCAGCTTCTGAATCTTGAGCATGTTCAAGACGTTTGTCAACGTCGCCAAAGCTCTCAGTTCACCCGCACAGACGTATTGCTGGTTTGCGACATTCAAGTTGACGATCTGAAGCAGGATGGACTTCTGCTTGCTGATGGCATCGACAATTTCACGAAGCGCTTCTTCGGAGAATGTCTTTCCAACTCGAGAGGGATTGGCAGCCATCATGGCGTACTGACTCTTGCCTTCGGCATCTCGTTGGACCGCCCGTTGCATGGTGATTCCACGGAAGAAGACGACATCAGCCAAACTGGAGATGGGCAGGACATCGGCAATGGCGGCCAAGGCAGAGTACTCTCCGAGCGAGTGACCGGCGAATGCAGCACTGTTGTCAATCAGTCCTCGGGCCTTCATGTCATCGAATGTGGCTTTCTCAGTGACGACCAAGGCAATCTGAGTGTACTGGGTGGCGAAGAGCAGACCTTGAGGGTGAGAGAAGGTATAGCTGGTCGTGTAGAGATCAATGTCGGCAAACAGAGGGAGAGTCTTGATATTGCCATTGTCATCGACAGTGTCATACGTCAAGTCCATGTACCGTTGTCGAATGGCTTGACCCTTGATACCACCAAAGTGAATGGTGAGTTCTTTGGGATTGTTCTTGACAATATCGACAATGGAGAATCCATAGACCGAGGTCAAATGAGCGTCGGCAGCGTCCCAGACTGCTCGGGCAACGGGCGAACTGTTGTACAGTTCCATACCCATGCCGACTTCTTGAGATCCTTGACCGGTGAAGACGTAGGCCATGGGAGGTTGCCTGACTTCGGCGGTACCGTCAATGACCTTGATGCCAGTTTGATTGAATGCTTCGACCTTGATGACCTTTTTGCCGTCTCGCATAGCAACGTGGGTGAGTTTGACCTGGATCTGATCGCCAGGAAGAACCATACCGACGAAGCCAACTTCGTAAGACTCGACTCGCTCGGGATGGTTGTCTGCAACTGTGGACTCGAGGTACTTGCGCACGGCTGCACTGTTCCACATACCGTGAGTGATGGTTCCAGGCAGAGAGGCAAAGTCGGAGAAGTATGGGTTGACGTGGATAGGGTTGAAGTCTCCAGAAACCTTGGAGTATGGCTCATTGGTTGAGGGCGTGGTGTACGTCGCCGATGCAGGGTTGGTGATGAGCGAGTAACCGCCTGTCTCAAGAGGAATGGGCAGGCCAACGGCTTTACCTTGTCGTTTGAGGTATTCAACCACAGGATTGCCGAACGAATTGTGCGCCTCATAATCAATGGTAGCGACCTGGACGAGTTGCTTGGTACTGCTTCTGACGAAAGCGGCTCCAGAAACTCGGACCGAGCTGTACGATGCCTTGTCGCGGAATCGGAGCTCACTCTTAGTCTTGAAGGTCAAGACGCTGCCGACATCCAAAGCAACGGACGGGTCCTCCCACTCGAACCACTCCTTCGACTGAAGGACGCCGACCGAGGTAGCCTTGTCCATCTCGACGACGTAATCCGCTTCGTCGATGGTCTCGAAGGTGTTTTCAAAGTCGGTGAATCGACCTCGGTAGAGGAAGGATGAAGTGACTTCGATGACGGGTTCACCCTTGCGGAGGACAAATCCACGAACCTTGACAGTCTTCCCGCTGTCACTGTTGATGACCGAGACGACTCGTGCCTCGGCGGAGCAGACGTCACCCGCACGGAGAGGAGCGACACCATCGACCATTCGGAATCCGTTGGAGAGATGAACAAGGTTGAGCAAGTCACCGTCAATTTCAGCGGGGAAAATGGCCTTCATGATGGACTGAAGGGAAATGTCAGCGACAAACAATCACAAACCTTGGCGCGGTCTCACCTGCCAGCCAAGAACAATGGCAAAGTCCATGGGCGCCATGACCTTGTCATTTCTGATTTGCTTGAAGCTCTCACTTTGATTGCCGACGACATCGCAGAACCGCTGAACGGTGGCAGCGTCGATAGGTGTCTCGGGTCCCGTAAAGGTGGTGTCGAGCGCCAGACTAGGCATCTTCTCGTTATCACCGAACCACAGACGCCAGTAAAAGTCTTTGATGGCCGTGTTTCGACCTTCTTGGACTTCGTGAATCGGCGCATAGCCCATTTCTGGCTTGTAAATGAATTGGAAGTAGAGTGGCACGGAAACGCCCCGTCGTTCTTCGTTCAGGGTGAGGCTGATCTTGCGGCTGGCTGCGTCGTATGTCATTTCGACGGCCTTGAAATCGTGAGGGTGGACCCCGAATGATCGCGCGGCTCCGTACAGTGTAACGGAGACGGCTTGACCCTTGGCGCTCTTGATCTCGACAGTCTGTCCGGCACGAGGAGCAAAGACTCGCTTGAGAGGGTTGCTGATGTATCCAGAGCCTCGGACAACGTTGACAGTGGTCAAAGCGGCGCGGAGCCAGCTGACACTAGGTCCAGCGAGGGTCTCGACCCATGCCTCAAGTTGTGGAACAGGATCGTTGACTTTGAGGGTGCGGATATCGCCTTGAGTGGATTCCTGTACCAGATTGGATCGAGAGGTAGCTGGTCGAGCACCAATGTAGTCTATGACGGGAACCTTGCTCTCGTCGTTGTCATAGTACCTAGCGAGAATCTTGCGCGCGAGCAGTCCTTCAATGTTGCCGAGCAAGTCCTTGATGGGCTCATCGACCACGGTGGACCATTTGGCAGCCATGGGTCCTTGAAGAATGCAGACTCTCTGTGGGTCGGCATCAAAGACCGCATCGATATCTTCGGCGGCCCAAAGAGAGTCTTTCTTGAACCAGACTTCAAAGTTGCCATCGAGGACAGGGATGAATGGCGCGGGCTTCTGGCCCGGTCGTTGGCAAATGTTGAGGAAGTAGGCCTTGTCCTCTGCAGCGACGAGCTGTGTCTTGCCACGAGGGTAGTGCTGGAAAAAGGCATCAAGGGTCGGTGCGGGGTTTTCGAGTGAGGAGAAACTCTGGATGAGAGATTCCTTCGTTCGGATACCATCGATACCGGCGAATCGCTCTTCCACTCGTCTCAGCCAATCGCCGACGAGGTTTCGGAGGGACACATCGATCCATCGAGACTGCTTGGCGACGTACATGAGTCGCACCATTCGTCGAGTGACTTCCTCGTATGTCATCTCGTTGATATCTTGAGCGACGGTACCGTCGGCCTTCTGGGCAAACCAAGGCTTGCTGAAATCCTTGTTCAGTCGCTCAATGACATAGTCCTTCTTGGCTTCGAGCCAAGCAGCTCGCTTCTCACGAGGCTGGGCGAAGACAGTGTCATCGAATTCTCGCCAGAGCTTGACACCTCGAGTGGCGACCTTGTGAATGGGTTCACCAAGCTCAGATCGGACAGTCAGGATACCTCCGGTGGGTTTGTCGTAGGTACCTTCCCACTGGGCATCGTCCACACCGGGGGCATCAACAATGAGCTGCTTGACCGAAGGACTTGTAGCAGCCTCCTTCGCAACCATGACTCGAGATCCGTAGAGACCACCATCGAACGGCATGGGTTGCAAACCGTAAAGATCGACAGCCCAGTCACCAGAAATGTAAGGCCAGAGGTCGTCTGCTCCTCCAAAGCCAGAACCAGCAATGAGCGAAATGTTGCGGTGTTGTCTGATGGCAGCATAGGTGGAAATGATGGGCTGGTGCATGTCTTCACAACTGTGATGACCTCCAGCTCGTCCTCCAGTCCATTGGAGAATGATGGGGAAGTCAGGGTTGGCAGCGGCAATGTTGACGACTTGTCGGATGCCTTCGACGGAACCTGGTTTGAAAGCGACGTGCTTGATGCCGACAGATTTGAGGCCAGAGATGATCTCCGTGGCCTTTTCCGAACTTGGGATTCCCGCAGCGACACAGAACCCCTCGATGGGGAGACCTTCACGACGAAGTTCTTGCCAGAGAGGGAGTTGGAAGCTGAATTGCCGCTGGTTGATGTACAAGGCGTTGAGCGTGAGTCCGACACCAGGTTGGACGTGCTTCTGAATCTCGGCGACCTTGGCTCGAAGAGCTTTGGCATTGTAGTGACCTCCACCGGCCAATTCGATGTGGTATCCAGCAGCCAAAGTGGCAGAAACAAGGTCGTGTTTCACGGTAGAGGGAGTCATACCAGCGACCATGATAGGAGGTTTGCCCAACAGGCGGGAGAAGGGGGTGTCAATGTGGACTTTGCCATCACTATGTGCGGCTTCAGCATTCTGTCGGTCACAACACACTCACGCAGTCTTGACCAATCTCGGTTGCCACTCTTTGGCCCACACAGATTCTCGCCTGATATTGTTCGCATCGTAGAACTCGGCAGCAGCTTTGCCCTTTTCACCAACGATCACCACTCGAACTCCGCGGCCTTCCAGAGCTCGGCCTGTCAATGGGCCGATACCGCTGTTGCCACCTGGGCCAAAGTCGACCGCATGGGTAGCGGCGGAAGGGAAGTTGCATGCCTTGACCCAGTGGATGGGTGAAGTGAAGATCTGGTCGCAGAGGGAGGCTGTCAAGGATGTGGACAGGTCTCGAAGGTCAACACCTGGGGATGTCAGCATGACGACGGCATCGATTTAGACCAACTCACCCGTCTCGGTGTTGTAGATTGCCATGGGAAGGTCCTTGGCACTCCACAGTTCCTCGTTCTTCAGGTCCTCTCCCATGAGCTTCTGCGTCTGTCCCTCCAGATAGTGACTGTGGTAAGGGACATTGACGGGCAAGAATCGCATGTTGAAGACGGCTTTACGCTTAGAGTATGGAGTCTTGCTCTGGTCCAGACCTGGAGGCGCCATGACTTTCCTCAAAGCAGTAGCGAGACCGTACAGAGCTCTTGCGGGTCCAGTGACGACGTGAATGGTTGATGCGTTGTAAAGCGAAATGCCAACCTTGGAATTTGAAGGGAGGTGCTCGTTGACCTTTTTGAGGTGGCCTTCAAGGGCTTTTCGACTCAGACCGTTGATGGACAACATGGGTGATGGCACGCCCTCGTTGTTGGCAACTGCATCGGCTACCAGCTGAGGCTCAATGGAGAGGAGGGGAAAGCCCTCCTGACCTCTGAGACCGAGGAAGAACAAGAGTCGGACGGCCTTTTGGATGTTCTCCGCCAAGCTCTCCCAATGGCTAGAAGCTGCGACGGCGACGGCAGAGACGACTCCCTGACTATGCCCTGTAGCTCCTTTGAACAACGACCTCATCTGTCCCGGTGAAACATCGGTGATTCGGCAGGAGACGACGTATTGAGCGAGCTGAGTGACACCGATGAGCGGAAGGGAGAGTGGAATGGAGCCAAGGTAGTCGACAGAAGGTCGTGGTGAGGTACCTTCGAGCCATGAGACGAGGTCAAGACCTTGCGAGTAGTAAGTGTAGCCATCGCTCTCGGCCTTGGCTGCAAGCGGTAGGAGAACATTACGGGTAATGTCGACAAGGAGGGTAAGGAGGAATGGTTTGTAAGTGTTGTAGAGCGATTGAAGCTCGTTGAAGTAGGTCTGTGAGAAGGATATCAGCACGATGTCAGATGTTCCTGAGATGATATTCCTGCTCACCTCGTTGACACCTTGGCCTCCGAACAATGCGTAAAGCTCTGCCTGTCCCTTTTGCGCAGCTTCCAACAGAGCGGAAGGATGAGCGATGGGGATCTGACTTGAGCCGAGGACGTTTCTTGCAGCTGCAAACGCTTTGTAGTACGCTGTCAAGACCTCTGCCCTGGCCTCCGGCTCGAAAGACTGGACCAAGGAGTGAATGTTGATGGAAGACAAGAACAAGTCGTTGAATCGCTTGTAAGCGGCTCGAATGACTTCTGCGAGCTCCGCATTGGGAGAGGCGGTCAATCTGTCTGCGACGAATGACAAGAATCGAGCGAGAAGGAGGACCTGAGGCTCGTTGGAAGGCGGGGTCGTGACAGGTCCATTGTCTTCCGATTCTTCGACGGGTGGTGCGGGTTCTTCGTCCAACCCGACGCGAGAGTCGTGGAAATCTTGCGCGAGGACCTCTGACTCGACCCAAGCTGAGAGTGGTTCAGCGGGGACGGGGATGGAGATCCTAGCGGCAAGAGAGTGGAGGACCAAGGGTCTAGTTGGGGTCGCTGTGGAACCCATGGTGGATAGGGAAGGAGGTGGTGGTGGTTGAGCTAGACCAGCTCGGGGCGGCACTGGGAGGAAAGGTTCAGTGCCCCCAGAAGATGGAAAGAGCAGCTGTGTGTCTGCGTGTGGCTTCGTATAAGGTCTAATAGATGTTACAAGAGCGTCTTCAGGACTGATAAGAGGAGTGGGATGGGATGCACCAAGCAAGCAGCAACAGCAGCAGCAGCAGTTGGGGTATATGGCGCGCTTGTTCACTCACTCTCCCCCCCCAGAGTTGTTCGCAACGTCGGCTAAAAAAAAAATACATTGGGGGCGAACGGACGGAATCAAAAATAATCATGGATTCTATCAATGTTCGGCTTTCTCGGCGCAGATCCGAAGAAGCCCCGGTTAAATGTCACGTGGCCCTTTTTTAGCTGCATATTGCCCCCACGGTTGATTTTTACCCCAACGTTATGTGTTGCTGCCTGCTGCTGGCCCTCAAGGTGCTTTGAACGTTGATTGAGCCACTCTCTTTATCGTATCGCTCTATTCTGCAGTCCTGTATCAACCTACCCCTCTCTCTGCTGCGACACACTCAATCACGACCCATTCTCCTGCGCTTCAACAAGCTGCCCCTTTCCCGAGCCACCGCGCTGGCTTCGCCTCGCCTAGCCTTTCCAACATGGCAACCCAAGGATTAGACCAAGAGAGTATCGTCAGGCGTGAACTCACGTCGAGATGTATTGCCATTGTGAGTGGGCAACGTTTGGTCAGGCATAGAACATTTTCACTCATGCCCCCTTCTTACTAGATGAACAGAGCGGATCCCGCTCTCATAGAGTGAGCCTCGCTTGTGATTGAAAGATAGCTTTGGGGAATGCTGACAAGCTTGGGTCTCTAGGTACATGAAATACCATATCGATTCTGTGGACCCAAGCAAAGGGCCAACCTATGAGAAAGCCAAGAAATTTGGTCAGATCCTCCTCGACAATTGTGAGTCGTCCTCTGGCCGCCCTTCCTCCATTCTCATCATCCTTATCATCCTCATCCTCATCCTCATCCTCATCATTCTCATCATCCTCATCCTCATCATTCTCATCATCCTCATCCTCATCATTCTCATCATCCTCATCATTCTCATCATCCTCATCCTCATCATTCTCATCATCCTCATCCTCTACCTCATCCTCCTCCGCCTCCTCATCCTCCTCATCCTCCTCCGCCTCCTCATCCTCCTCATCCTCCTCCGCCTGCTGCTCCCGCAGCTCACTCTCGCTAACACCCACTCTCCCAGGCAAAGAAGTAGTCGACAGACCACCCGTCTACCGAGATGTCGCTCTTCCCACTGCTCCCCATACCGAAGTTTCAGCCAAAGGAGACATTGTCTACTCTGAAGTCCTGCGTCAGAATGTCCGCAAGTTGGAGAGCTACGTCAAGGAAATGGCTTCAGGAGGAATCGTCGAACCCGCTGTCAACCTCGACAAAGTTCAATCAGATATCGACAAACTCTGGGAGCTCGTCAACTCTCAACCCTCCATCACTCCCGCCCAGAAAGCCGCCATCAAGTCCATGTATGGCGAGGTTATCAAATCTCTGGGTCATTCCGATTCCGCCATTTCTCCCACTACCGCCGCTTTCGAGAACGTCGCCGTTGCCCGTGCAAAGGGAACAAAGCAACGTCGAAGCTCATCTCAGTTCCTTCGACCGAACGTCGAAGACAGGACAGAAGTAGAGGAGACTCACCTGCCGTTCTTGCACTTGAAGCGAAAAACGGGAACCAGCTGGTCATACTCGCCAAAGTTGACCAATATTTGTGAGTCAAATACCCATCCATATCAGTGATCAGCCCTAATGCTCCACCTTCCAGACCTCGACGTCCTGACTGAGATCGCCACCTCCGGTGTGACATTCGCCAAGAAGGCAGCCCTCTTGACCGGTGTCGGAAAAGGCAGTATCGGTGTTGAGATCCTCAGTGGCCTCTTGTCTGGAGGTGCGACCTGTATCGTCACCACCTCGAGGTACAGCCGAGCCGCTGTGGACTACTACAAGAACATATTCCACGAACTCGGCTCCAAGGGCTCCAAGCTCATTGTCGTCCCCTTCAACGGTGCATCCAAACAGGATGTTGAAGCTTTGGTCGACTACATCTACTCCACCCTCCAGATCGATCTCGACTACATCATTCCATTCGCCGCCTTGCCCGAGAACGGTCGAGAGATTGACGGCATTGACGACAAGTCTGAACTCGCGCATCGACTCATGCTTACCAACCTGCTCCGACTCATGGGTGCTGTTAAGACCAAAAAGGCAGCTCGTCACTTCGTCACTCGCCCCACTCAGATCGTCCTCCCTCTCTCTCCCAACCACGGAACCATGGGCAATGATGGTCTTTACTCCGAGTCCAAGCTCGCCCTGGAAACCTTGTTCAACAGATGGGGAGCCGAATCCTGGGGGGAGTACCTCTGTGTCGCCGGCGCTGTCATTGGATGGACGCGAGGTACCGGTCTCATGAGCGCCACCAACACCGTTGCCGAGGGTCTTGAGAAACTCGGTGTCAGGACTTTCTCGGCCAAGGAAATGGCTTTCAACATTCTCGGTCTAATGCACCCTCTGCTATTCGACATCACACAGATTGAACCTATTTGGGCTGATCTTAACGGAGGCATGGACCGAGTTGCTGGCCTTGGCGAGGTTCTCGCAGGCGTTCGTCTCGATCTCAACCGCGTGGCCGATCTCCGAAAAGCCATAACTCTAGACGGCAACGCCGATTTCCGTGTCACCAACGGTGATGCCGCCGAACGACTGCACCAGAAAGTCATGATCGCCCCCCGGGCAAACTTCCAGTACAGCTATCCCAAGATTGAATCGCCAGATGTTCTTGCTGAACTGTCTCACCTTCGTGGTCTCATCGACCTCGACAAGGTCATTGTGTGTACCGGTTTTGCGGAAGTTGGACCTTGGGGAAGTTCAAGAACTCGATGGGAGATGGAATCCAAGGGAGAGTTCACCATTGAAGGATGTATCGAAATGGCCTGGATGATGGGCTTCATCAAGTACTTTGATGGCAAGCTCAAGAATGGTCAGACCTACGTGGGATGGGTTGACGCCAAGTCCGGCGACCCTGTTGACGACAAGGATGTTCGACCGAGGTATGAAAAGGATATTATGGCGCATTCGGGTATCCGAATCATCGGTGAGTGCTCCTCAGAAGGGACTCGGCTAACGACCTCCCAGAGCCCGAGCTATTTGGCGGATACGACCCTGAACGCAAAGTCTTCCATCAGGAGATCGAGCTCAACCACGATCTCGAACCGCTCGAGGTCTCTGCTGAAGACGCAGGGCGTTTCAAGCGAGAGCAAGGTGACAAGGTCGACATTTGGCTTGCCGAGTCTGGCGAATGGAAGGCCAAGTTCAAGAAGGGCGCTCGAGTGTTTATTCCCAAGTCGATCAAGTTTGATCGAGTCGTCGCGGGTCAGATCCCAACCGGATGGGATGCCAAGCGATACGGTATCCCGGACGATATTATTGCTCAGGTCGACCGGTGAGTGGATCCGACTCGGCGTCTAGCTGACTGTCTACAGGACCGCTCTGTGGGCGCTCGTTGCCACTATGGAGGCGCTCATCATGTCAGGTGTGACTGATCCTTACGAGCTGTACAAATACATTCACCCATCAGAGGTCGGTACGGCTCTTGGATCAGGTATGGGAGGTATGAGATCTCTCAGTGCCATGTTCAAGGACAGGCGCGAGGAGAAGGATGTTCAGAAGGATATTCTTCAGGAGACGTGAGTCGAGCCAAATTGGCGTCTTCTACGCTGACTCTCCGAAGCTTCATCAACACTGTCGCTGGATGGGTCAATCTCTTGCTCTTGTCCGCCAGCGGACCAGTCAAAATTCCCGTTGGAGCCTGTGCTACCGCTCTTCAATCTATTGAAATTGGATGCGACTCGATCATGTCTGGCAAGGCCAAACTCATGGTCTGTGGTGGATTCGATGACTTCTCCGAGGAAGGCTCATTCGAGTTTGCCAATATGAAAGCCACCTCCAACGCCGAGACTGAATTTGCCATGGGACGAGAGCCCAACGAAATGTCTCGACCTATGACCAGTACTCGATCCGGATTCATGGAAGCTCAAGGATGTGGTGTCCACATTCTGATGTCTGCCAAGACTGCTCTCGAGCTCGGTGTCAACATTCAAAGCATCGTCGCCTTCACTTCCACTCACACGGACAAGGCTGGTCGATCTGTGCCTGCTCCAGGTCAAGGAGTTCTCTCCACCGCACGTGAAGTCACTCCTAAGCATGCCCCATTGCTCCTCGACGTCAAATATCGTGCCCGACAGCTCGCTTTCCGTCGACGACAGATCAGTCAGTGGCTTGAGAACGAACACGAACTATTGCGGTCTGAGATGGAGGCTAAGAAGGGATCAGACGGAGACGATTGGTTCAAGAGTCGCGTCAGCTATCTTGAGGAAGATGCCCGCCGCCAGGAGAAGGAAGCTCTTGCCACGTACGGTATGCTTCAAGGCAGCGATCCCACCATCGCACCTCTCCGTCGAGCCCTCGCTGTTTGGGGTCTTGATGCCGACTCTGTCGGGGTGATCAGCTGTCACGGAACGTCTACGAAGGCAAACGACAAGAACGAGTCGGGAGTTTACAACCAACAATTCCAGCAACTCGGACGAGCACCCGGAAACGCTGTACCTGTCATTGCTCAAAAATCTTTGACTGGTCATCCCAAGGGCGGTGCCGCTGCATGGCAATTCAACGGTATGATTCAGACATTGACCAACGCTTTGGTCCCTGGAAACCATAATGCCGATAACATTGCCGAAGAGCTCCGAGCCTTCCCTCACTTGTTCTACCCCTCCAAACCGATACAATATGTCAGATTGGAGTGTGGTCTCCTCACCTCGTTTGGTTTCGGTCAAGTCGGAGGTCAAGCTGCTATCGTGCACCCACGATACCTCTTTGCCTCGCTTGAACCTCACGAGTTGTCCACCTATGTCGAGCGAAGAGCGCTTCGAGAACTTGGCACCTATGCTCGCATGTCCAACATGATGGTCCTGAACAACCTCGTCCAAATCAAGGATGGGCCTCCCTACGGAGCTGATCTCGAGTCGAAAGTTTTACTCAACCCATTGGCTCGCGCTTCAGAGACCTCCAAGCACTCGTTTGCATTCCAGGGCAAATTGCCCTCCACTGTCCCGCTCCAATCCGCCAACGCGTCGACTCTCAAGACAATCTTCGCTCAAGCAGGTGGAGATATCGCTGGAGTCGGCGTCGACACTGAGCTCATCTCGAGCGTCCCGACTTCCGAAACATTCAGATCACGCAACTTTACAGATGAAGAAATCAAATACTGTAACGCTGCGCCTGACCCGAATGCTTCATTTGCTGGCCGATGGGCCGCAAAGGAGGCAGTTTTCAAAGCTCTCGGTGTGGCTTCCAAAGGCGCTGGAGCGAGTATGAAAGACATTGAGATTGTCGCGGGCCAAGCGGGACCAAGTGTGAGTCAAAGAGCCGCTTCAGCATATGTGCGATGACTAACGTCGGAAATACAGGTTCAATTGCACGGTGATGCCGCTTCTGCAGCTGGAGGCAAGACGCTCAAGGTGTCTCTCTCGCACTCTGACGCATCTGTCGTGGCGTTTGCGGTAGCTCAATAAGAGAGGGCATTTCGATTGAGAGAGGAGGACGGACACGTTAGACTTAGACGACTTCACTTTATTTTACAAGGACGTGGGGAACAGCAGGGCGGCAAAAAGAGCCTTGGCTGGGTCAACGGACCTCACTGGACGCCAGTATGCATTGTATATATTGAGTCTTCCCTGGCTACCTTAGCACCGAGTGACAGAAAGCGACCCTCAGCAGATCCCCAGATCAGATCCAGCCTAGTCTCTTCTAGCGAGGGTGTCATGCTCGTGCTCCATGAGCGCTTCCCCGGCGAGTGTAGCATCTGTCCATGAGACATCCACCCCGAGTAGGTTGGTAATGCATGCAAAGCCGTACTACCCCAGATCGGACAAGAGGGGAGAGAGATCGTGACAATGAATGATGATGATAATGATTTGAAAAAATTTAATCATTTTCTGTTGGAATCCGATCGATCGGCGTATCGATAAGATCTGACATCACTGCGAGCGCGGGGGGGGGCGGGGGCGTCAATATGAGAGTCACCGGCATAGATATACATATATAAAGAGTGTGGTATTGACAACTGACAGCATCTGCGTAGATCGTTCTTCAGATCGTTTCATTCAAGCATCACATACTTTGACAACATGCCTCAGGAAGCTGCTGGAATCTCAGAGGTGAATCACCACTTTTCGGGCTGGCGGGTCGCCTGCCACCCACTATGTGTGACTGAGCTGATAACCGCTCCTTCCATCTAGGGAGACAAGGTCTCCTGGAACTGGGGCAGTGGACAACCCAGTGAGTTGAGCTTGCATGTCTCACAATTCTTCATTTGGCCCTCGCTTTCGCACAAACACCTCCCTCGTCCCATCTCCACCCAGCTATTACGGCGGCGCGTCTTTTTCGGCCCTAGATCTAGCTAACATGTTCGCTCTTTCTCCCTTTTCTCAGGTGGAACCGTCGGCGAAATCAAGACGTCTGGCAAAGCCGAGGTGACTTCCAATAAGGGAAACACCATCGCCAAGAACGCTTCGAAAGAGGATCCAGCGGTCGTCATTGAGCGAAGCGGAGTAAGTCGAGCGAGCGATCGGAATGCATCCGTCCGTTCAATTCCGTGGAGATAGTTGAGCTGACGCTTGTGGTTTGACTAGAACGACGTCGTCAAGAGAGCTTCGGAGCTCAATGAATCGGATGTCTGAGACGAAGGAGGAGCGTCAAGCAAAGGCACTTTGAAATGCGGCCATACACGACGCCGCCCTTGTTTTATGCGTCAATTACGGACGAATGTATAAAGTATACACTGGTTAACTGTTCCGCAAGCAGCGATGCTCGCGCGAACCGATCTCATTGACTGCTTCCGCGATCTCTGCGCATTGAGAAGCTGGCCTGAGGTTCCCAATCGGAGCTCCCACCCATCCATTGGTCGGAGTGAGACATACAACCGCTCCGGAAACGTCTTGCAGGTTTCACCAAGCCCCATGTGTCTCAATCTGATGCGTCCATTCCTGCGTTTAGAACAAACGTATGACAGGCGCAAGCAAGATGCTCCCTTTTGATATACCCACTTCGTACATGCTGAGCATGGACTTTGGAATCAGAGGGTCCATGATTGGGATAGAAAATTGACGCTCTGCTCTTCAACGTTGTACATTCTACCTCTGATCTGCCTTTTGTCAACTATAGGCAGTGCACCCGCTGGACGGTGGTTAGATATACCCTCTACAAGCCTCAGGACGGCTCAGCGCGGGTCGCACAGCCCCCATCAAGTATAATGTCCGACTCGACCACTGTCCGACCTAAACGGTCTTGCCGACCTCGACCTAAGCGCAGGCGCTTTTCGACTCTCTCGAAACGTATCATGATGTCTCCTCCTCAATCTTTCTTAGACGCTACAGCCATCTCCAATCCCCCTCAACAATTCACAAACCCACTGGTCTTTGGGCAAAATGGTCAAGCGTCGATCGTCAGTGATGATGATCCCCCTGCTTCGCCTCTGCAGCAGCAGCAGCCGCCCAACAACGCTCAGCCACAGTCTGGTCCTCAGAACGCGGTTCAAAAGGGAATGAACAATGCCCAGCCTGTCGCTCAGAACACACCGGCAACGACTCAAGAATCACCTCAGGCGACTCAACCTGCCACTAGTCCATCCACCGATGCGCCTACAACACAGCTGCAGACGGACACCGAGACCCAAGGCAGCGCCACCATGTCTCCAAGCGAGGCATCACCCTCCGTCACAGTCTCCACTTCGCTTTCTGTCGACACAACCTCGACCTCCATCACATCCTTGATTCCTTCCAGCTCGATGACTGCCTCAATGTCCAGCTCCTCGTCAATCTCTTCCTCCTCGAGCCTCTCGACAAGCTCGACAAGCTCCGCCTCTGCGTCCGCTGCGGCTTCTGCATCCGCAGCTTCGACCGCTAACAGCTCCGCCAAACCATTCACCGATTCCGCGCTCTTTGTGGTCGTCTGTGTCCTGGGATCGTTGATCGTCCTTTCCGTCGTCGCGACATCACTTTCGTGGATCTTTCGACGGTCAGCTTGTGGTTGTCCTCCATGTGGTGGTAGACGCAAACGAGATGCGGATGATGGTCTTTCGGACGTGGTGTACTCGTTTCATTCACATTCCCGAAGTACGAGTTTGAGCCGAAGAGCCAGTTCGGGGATCGGTCTTGGTTTCGGAGGAATCAGTATGAACGGGTCCACTATCAGTGGACCCGGGATGGCAGGCGTAGGCATGGGTCCCGGTGGTGTTATCCCGAATGCCTTTTCCGAGAAGGATGGAGGGGTACATAGACGTTCAACTATGCTCGCCAGCTTTCCGGAGAACTCAAAATTCCTCCATACGGGTGACGCAGAGGGATTCCCCGCCCTGCATGATATCGGCAATGTAAGGAGTGAAAGCGAGATCCATGGATCAGACGGCCAGATCATGCAAGGTCAAGATGGCATGTTGTGGAATGTCCCTCTCACACCGGCCATGAGAAACCTCCAACCTATGCAAGACGATCAGTCCGTAGTGGATCAAGCTGGTCGTTATGCCAGTACGGGTCCTTTGGAAATTCGAAACCTGTCCCCGGGTGACCTGGATCGACGATCGACCATCTTGAGTTGGGCGAATCGATCTGCAGCGGCTCCTAGAGGGCATGATGGCATGTCGAGGATGAAGACCGTCGACGGTGAGTTGAACAAAGACGACATGTGCTCCTTTGCTGATTTTGATTCACAGAGGAAGGATTCGCAGATGTGTCTGATGATCATTCAGAACTCCGGACACTTCCCAGTCGTGCTTCTTCTTCCCGGTTGAGCGTTCCAAACTTTTCTGCCCCTGAAGCCCGAGAATACTTGCCCTCCGCATACTCTTCACCATCCGATACGATCATCGATCTTCGACCCGGTCGGAGAAGTGATACCCTCATCAGCAGTATCAAATATACCGAGTCGGAATCTCCATCCAGGGCAGGTACATGGGCATCGAATCTAAGAGATACGCTATTTGCCGCAATCCAAAGTGACGCTCGTGGTAAAGCTGGGGGAATGATTGACGAAGAGGCCGATGGATACACGAGATCAGTCGGACCTATTGGACAATCCAGACGATCCATCAATCGAGTTGGTCCGCGATCATCGGTCGTTGAAGGACAGGACGAAAAGGACCTGTCGAGTTACTATTTGCAGCCTACTTTATCGAGTTCCACTATTTCGACCCTGGGACCAAGACAGAGTATGACGAGGACCGCTCCCTTGAGGCAGAGTCGACGGTTCCAGGGTGACGACGCATTACCTGGGAGAAGATATTCAGCGAGCTATGGCAGGTCCATGGCTGGTAATGAGGTATACTAGTTGTCATCCAGCCGTCTTTGCCAGACGCGAGAGCATGCATGGATCTTGTCTCTGCAGATGCGAAATCAGGCCGAGGCAAGGGCGAAGCCGACACCCACGTCGGCTCGACCGCTCACGCGCTGCCGCAGATGCCGCTCCATGTAAGCTTGAGGTAGATCACCACGCCCCGCTCTTCTCCGGAGCCTGCGGACATCACTGACTCGTCTGCCTGGTCCATCACCTCCCACTGACCAGCACCTGCCCACCTGACCTCACGGACCCTCTCGATATGGGCTCCTCTCTCCTCTGCTTGCTTTATGAACGACTCCACCGGCCATCGGCCAGTATGTAGTCCAGCGGCGATATGAGCCATACCTTTCGGGGCGAGAAGCGCTTGGATCGAGTCAAGAAGGACAGAGTGGGCCGAGCTGACCCAAAGGGTATCGGCGAGAAGGAGGGTGTCGAAGCGTTTGGGCTTGGGGTCATGTGAACCTATGTTGGACACGGCTTTGTCTTCACCGCTTGGGTGTGAGCCAAAGGCCAGCAGTTTTATCGGATCACTGCCCCATTCATGTGACATTGCCGCCCAATGACCAGCGGATTTTGTTTCGCAATTCCTGTTGAAATTGCTTTCCAGACACGCCAGGATATCCTCATCTCCCCAATCGGTGGAGAGAACGTCACAACCCAGTAAACAAGCAGCTATACCTGGCAATCCGGCCCCTGCACCCAGTTCCAGGACCCTCGAGCCGAGCTGAACCTCTCCAGTCGTGATTTGATCCGCGAGGTATAACGCAGAAAGCCAAACATGATTGGCTTGAAGCTTGTTAAACACACTAGCGCCGGGCGTAGGCACACGCAGCCTTATAGGCGTCTGTGTACGTGCTGCAGGTGGGGGTCCGTATATGTATAGCGATGTAGGCGATGTGGTTGAAAATGCTATGGGAGGGATGGAAAATAAGTTTGAGAGACCAGTATCATAGATGTTGAGTGGATCATCGTGCGCCTCGTCTCCCTCAGCCTCGATTTCGACGGCGGCCTCTTGATTTGCTTCATCATGCTCGTGGCTCAGGCTGCTAGTGCTGCTGCTCCTACTGCTGCGGCTACCTGCTCCCCTGCTCGCCATCCGCCATACGTGTCAGTCAGTCAGTCAATCAGTCCAGCTGTTTCGTCTCATAGGACAACCGGTCTCGAGTATACCGTGTAGATGATTTCGAGGAGCGAGAGCGGAATAAAAGATACCGTGCCCGACGGCCTTCCATTACGTCATCATCCCATTTCGGGGGTTTCCAGGACGGTTATTCAAATGATGTTTTGTTCACTCAGATCTCATCCATCCTTGCTGCTTGACCCTCAGCTGGCGGGCGTATTTATAGAGGACGAGTGGAGACTTGGGGACTGATTCTCCTTCTTATTCAAGCCTCGGTCTTTTTCAGCATGGCCACTAGACCGGATAATAGGCGGCGAAGCTCGAGTATCACTCAAGCATTGAGGTGAGAGGGAGAGCGTCTTAGTGTCTCTCGCTCATAATACTTTGTGGTATTTAGACGAGTTCCATTGAACCAGCAAGGAGACAAGTGAGTTGAGGCCTTTGACACTGAGCGAAAGAAACCTCACATCCTTGTTGGATCTTCTCCACTGACACCCGTTGATAGACCCCTCACACCGACCAATGAAGAAGTCAAGCCTCTTCCAGCGGGAAAACCCCGTCGAAAGGCAGGGTCTTCGTCCTTCAGTTATGCCTCGAAAGGATTCTGGAACGATATCAAGACTGGCAGATGGATGCTTGTACCGGGTAAGAAATGGCTGTAACCATATTCAAGCCCGTCAGCACTGATCAACCCGCGCGCTCGCTCAGCCTCCTCGTTCAAAATCCTTGCAGCCGAATTTGCACTATGGGCAGCTATCGAAGTCATGTTGACTCGATTGGACACAACCTCAAAGACACCTTTCAACCCTTTGTCATTCATCCGTTCACATCCTTCTGGACACCATTGGAACCCATTCTCGTACTTGAACTTGGATGCTCAACACACATACCCCAACCCCATGTCATACTTCCTCTTCCCGCAAGGACTCTTGCCAAACGGAATGGCTAGAAAATCATGGGCAGACTTTGTCTTCGTGGCTCAGCACATCATCACTTGGTCTTTGTGAGTCTATTGCCCGGCTCAAGAGGTCGCGATGAGGCTCACTCACCGTCAGCGTCCGTCAATTCTGGTGTGTCCTCATCTTGCCAGTCATTGCAAAGGCATTGCGGGTCAAGCGGTCAAAGATCATGCGATTCACAGAGCGTCAGTTCATGTCTATGATTTCCCACAATGAGGCGGAGCTGACCTGTCTGCAGAGGGATACGCTATCGTATATTTCGGCATCATGGGAACCATAGGAGTAGTGAGTGGCATGATGCATCGACAGCACGGATAGCCATTGACGACGGATGCAGTACGTCATGAAGGGTCTTCCGACGTATTGTATGGATCAGAGCTTCTACACTCCTCTCTGACTTCTCTTCAGGGTACCAGACTGAACATTTTTGGCTCGAATACCCACACAAATCAATGACCTATGAGTTAAAGGCGTACTACCTGCTGCAGGTGAGGCACAATGATGCTCAAGCTCGAGCACTCGGCTGACGACGACATCAGGCCGCTTACTGGGTCCAACAACTGCTCTGTAAATCATTCAGACTGTGTTCCTCCGATGAGACTGACTTGAACTTCAGTGCTGGTGGCCCGTATCGAAAAGCCCCGAAAGGACTTCAAAGAGCTCGTTGCACATGTCGGTCTGATCTGATGAGCTAGACGAATCAAATGCTAATGGTCATTACAGCACATTGTCACACTATGGCTCATCGGCTGGTCTTACACTATCTACGTGAGTCCTCCTCAGACTTCCGAATCATGGGCTAATACCTCGACAGCTAACGCATATCGGTAACGCCATTTATGTCACTATGGACGTCAGCGATATTTTCTTAGCGGTGAGCTTCTAAGACAATGCGTCGAGGTTGTGAGTCCTGAAACCCTAGTAAGCTTGCGAAGTGTACAAACTATGTCAACGAGACCGCGTCTATACCGGTATTTGCATTCTTCGTCTTGGTTTGGACGTGAGTGATTCGGACATGACCAGATGGGCGAAGCTGACCTCAAGGCAGGTATTTCCGACACTACCTCAACATCAAAATACTCTGGTCGGTATACAGTCAATTCCATCTCATCCCGTAAGTTACTGCTTTGAGCCAATCTGTGCATGCCTCTTACACGGTCATAGTGCAAGCGAGAGACAGGTGTTTGATCCTCTCAACGACAAATGGATGCCTCCCTGGTGAGTATTGCCTTTGGCCGGCCTCCTTGAGCTTCTACTGACGTTTGGCTCAGGATGAAATGGCAAATCTTCACGCCTATTCTTCTGCTCCAATTCATCAATCTATTCTGGTACTTCCTCATCCTGCGTATCCTCGCCCGGTGAGCGCATCGCAGATGACCAAGGATTGCTCACTCCAGACTGACGCATGACACGCAGTGCCGTCTTTTCCGACACGGTCAAGGATGAGCGATCCGACGATGAAGATGACGAGATTGAGGAGCCTTCGTCAAAGTCTGTCAAGAGACAGAAGGCCGAGTGAGGCGAGTGGCGGTGTGACAAGGGAAGGTCGGGAAGGGGGGGGGACCTGTCTGGTTGGTGCACACGTCTAGCACAGAAGTAGAGATGGTGTTTCGTTAATTTCCCGGCCTGGATATTCGCTATTGCTTAGCTCCAGGTCCATCCTCTAATAATAGTCTACTCGACTATCTCCTCTCCCACTTCATATGCATGACACCCTTAGGGGCTCCTATTCCGATGCTGCAGCACGTACACTACTTTGCGCCAGACCCCCTCCACCACGTGATTTTCTCCCCACTTTCTGCAAGAGCCGCCGCGCGTCTGGCCCATTCCCACTCTCGGCTGATTTTCCATAGCGACGACGATTGCCACCCGGCACATGTATACCAGGCTGACATCTCCATTACATCGTCCTTTGTCAACATTGTGTGTGGTCTCACTAGATCAGACCAGACGAGACGATTGGGGGACTAAGACCGAACCCATTCAGTCACTCTGACGCCATGTTCACCACAATGGGTCGATCGAGACGCAGGACGGGAGATCAAGCGGCGGCCGCTGCTGCTCAACGCGAGATCTCACCTCCACCTCCAGGCTCTGATAGCACCTTTGGAGTGAGAAGCTTGAATGGGAGCGTCACTTGGAGTCCTGCAGTGGAGGGAGACCATGGAGGGGCAATGGAAGGCTCTTCGACACGCGAAGCCGTGTTGAACCGTTCATCTGATGACAGCGATCACGCTTCGTTCTCGGCGATAAGCTCGTCGAGGGAGGATCAAGGTGGATTAGACCTGGACGTCATGAGTGGAGGAGGAATGGACGAGGACAGGCTGTCGACCACTACTCGTACTCGTGATGATCAGCAGCGTGAACTGACTGAGGAAATGGATACTACGCCCGTATCTCTGGCACCGTCCCCCCTCTTACCTGATCCATTCGACACCTCGTCATCTTCTCCACGTCGAGCACCT
This sequence comes from Kockovaella imperatae, assembly GCF_002102565.1. Classification (NCBI taxonomy): domain Eukaryota; kingdom Fungi; phylum Basidiomycota; class Tremellomycetes; order Tremellales; family Cuniculitremaceae; genus Kockovaella; species Kockovaella imperatae. The sequence continues at coordinate 1,151,737 of NW_019028944.1, forward strand.
GGTCAATCATCGACTGAGAACCAAATATCGCCATCAGCACCTATCCCAGTGAACGGCCGCATAGCTCATATTGGATCTGGCATCATGTGGGGTCCTTCGAGTCCTGATGAAACGCTTCATCCATTATCTTTATCGACATCGTCATCCACAGCGACGGGTCAAGGTCAAGGTCTCGCATCGTTGATATCTGCTTGTCAGTATCCAATGACTCAACCTTCGCCTGATCCTTCCTACCCTGCTTCCGTCTGGCGATACAATCATCATACAGCTGACGGAGATAAGGATGACGAAGAAGAAGAAGAAGAAGAAGAAGAAGAAGAACTATTTCATCGTACACTGTCAAATCAGGACACTGGTCGTGACCTACCTAGTGAACCGTCATCCCCTGCAAGCTTTACAAGTCTACCGTCCTACGTCGGCTCCATGAGCTCCTTATCCAGGACTTCATCCCCGATCAGCGGTATCTCAGGTCCTTCCATTAATCGCGAATTTTCCGACGCGGTCCATTCGCGCATCCCACCGCATTACAGGGACTCTTCAGCTGAATCGCTACTACAAGGAGGCGAACATCTAGGACATCGATCCGAGGAATTAGTCATTCCCATGCTGAGTCTTCCATCCTCCAGTCTGCATCTCAGTCTGGCGAGCTGGCATGGAGAGACCAACATGATCAAAGTTGTACTTCTAGGCGAGGTGGAGCTCGCTAGAGAAGTCATTAGGGTGTTGGAGAATCGCGTTCAGATCGTGCATCTGGACAAGGGCGGAATCGGGATCGTCAAGAACGACAAGGTCGTTCTGAGCTTGACGATTGCCTCGAGCGTAGAGCAGGTTCGTGCAGTGTCAACCCGTGGGAGATTTAGGCTGACTAAGCGCTCAGATTCGAAAGACCATCCACGCGTCTTACAGTGCGCTGTCCAGGTTGTTGCATCCCCACCCTCCCAAGGGAAGCGAAGGTTCGGTCAGGCGAATGATCTCCGAGCACTCGAGGCGAGCCCTATGGGTGCATTTGATCCTCAACCTAGGTCCCGGTGAGTGTGACTCTGGTCTCAGTCGATCACTATTGACATGCCATTAGATCCTATTCCTCAATCGCTCTCCAGCATTGCGCCGGTCCGTCACCTGGCGCAAAATATACCCGAGACCTCGCGGCCGTCCGAGGGCCCCCACGATCCTGCTGCCTCGCCCTCCTCGCTTGACGATCCTACACCGATGCCCGGGTCTCATCTAGCTTCATCTTATTTCGCAGCATCGACCACGGGCGATCTCAATCGGGCGGAACGCTATGCACAAGATCTTCAAGAGCTCTTGGAGAATCTCCCAGCCGTCGAAACCCAGTCCATCGACACCTTCCTCGCCCGTCGAGCCTTCATGATGTCTTCTGATCCTGCTTCGTCCCTCGAAGCCAGCATCACATCAGCTGATTCTGGTTACCAATCTCAGCCGCATTCAGGCACGTCCTCCCATTTTGACAGTCATCCGCCTATGCCGACTGTGGCACGAGCGTCTGGAGGCGGCGAATGGGAAGCTGGTCTATCTCGGAGGATCGCAGCGAACATCCAGCGGCGTGAGAGAGACGATCACCATCGATCGACTCGAGGAGCCTTGTCTCGCGCTCGACCAGTCAAAGACAGGCGAGTCAAACGGGCAAATTGTTCCCCACCACCGCTTTTCCCGATCTCTTCTGCGCCTATCGGCAAGGTCTCCGGCGCAAGATCATCGACCATACGCACGTCCCTCATTTGGAAGACGTTTGGAGATATTTGGAATGGTCTCTTTGGGATCTGGACCACGCCGATGATCATCAGTGAGCCCACGGGGATCCCTGAGCCGACAAATCGACCATCAGCGCCTCCAGAAGATGAGGTACCTCCCAAACGACGACGACCCAATTGGAGATGGCGGATTGGCGCTGCCATCGTCGCCGTGGGTGTGGGGATCTGGTTGTCTAACACCAAGATCCAAGTATCGGCACATATCAAGTTTTAGCCTCCAGCTTGTTCCCCCATTGTATCTATCCTTTCAAGTTGTCTCCTCCTCAGTTGTTCTCAGTGTAGACTCTCGTTGTACGATGGTCTATAGGCGTTGTCTCTCTCTCTCTGTCTCTCCACACCATGTAATGTCTGAACGGCAGTCGGTGTCTATCATACTTGACCCCCGCCACATCAATCATTTGGAACCTCCACCTCTGAAATAATAAGCTTCCGTGTGTTCCTGAAGTAGGCTCTTATTGTTCTCTCGCCAAGGAGGATGATGCTCTCTCGTGCTGCCCACCACCTGCGACCAGTATGTTGTCAAGTGCATGCAAAGTTGTTCAGAGAGATAGGAGTCCTGTATCCAACTAACCGTGTCAACTTCTCAAGGCTGACTTGGAGATAAAGAGTCGCATAGCTTGGTTGGTGAGTTGGGCCCGAGTGTCTTCTTGACAACCAACCTTCCTACTTTCGGGGCGGCCTTAAGGGGAACCCCTCCTGAGACCTGTTTGCAAGGGTTTGGGTGACAATGGGGATTTAGATTGCGATAAAGAGCGAGGAGCCAGGCCAAGATTGACGAAGCCTCAGCACGGCACGCTGAGAACGGCGCTCTGAACGATCATCTCATTGACCCTCTTCTTTTCGCATCAGTATTCCAGCAAGCAATCCCCCTCGCACGAACCCTCCATCACCAGAGCCCATCATCCTTTGCCTTCCTCGCTCACGGTCCTTTTGCATCCTTTCCCAATTCCGCTCACTCGCTCGCACTTCAGCATCTGTTCACCAAGTCCCACATCCAAAACAGTAAGAGTGACCCAAGCGCTGGACCTCAAGGGCTGTTCAAGGGAGCGGAGACACACAAACTCGAGTAACCCTTAGATACGTTGGAATTGAGATCAGCTCTAGACTTCAGTTGGTCGTCCGTTGGTACTCGGTTGGCATTCGGGGATCACATACGGTCTCTCGCTCTCTCTGTTTCTCTCTCAAAGGACTGCCTCGAGAGGCTGATCCCCATTCTTACCGTCCTTTGGAGTCTCAGCAAACTTTCGTCTCACTCTCTCTCTCTCTGAGTCACAGAACACATCCTTCGAGTGATAGTTTACATCATTCAGCTGTCCCTCACCAGAGCTATCTATCGACTTTGACGGACCCATCGCCACCTTTCTTCACTCCCCGCCCACCATCAAGGTTATTCACCAGTGATCTTGTCCCCACTCATCTTTCGCCGCTCACAATGGGTGCCTGTACCTCTTCTCCGTCAAACGCTGACCCCGCCGCCGATGCTAGGTCAAGAGAGATTGATAGGGCATTGAGAGAAGATGAGAAAAAGCTCGCGAAAGAGGTCAAGCTTTTGATCCTTGGAGCAGGCGCGTCCGGCAAGTCTACAGTCTTGAAGCAGGTGAGTGTGTCGTTGTGTCAATCAGGTAGAGTTGATCTGACTGAGTCCATTCCCATCAAAAAAGATGAGATATATCCATAACCAACCATTCTCCCCGGCTGAAATTGAAGATTATCGCAAAATCGTCTTCACCAATGTCGTTGGAGGTATGCGAGCGATCATCGATACGATGGACGAGTTATCCATGGCCATCTCACCTGCGAATCGAAAGTACGTCTCGTTTGTCGATCAAGAACCTGCGATCAACACCGGCGAGCCTTTCCCTGCCCGTTACCTGGAAGCCTTGAGAGCTTTGTGGAGTGACGAGCAAGTCCAAGCGTGTTACGCTCGAGCACATGAGTTTGCTCTACAGGAGAATATCCCTTAGTGAGCGAACGTTCTGCCTCCTGGATGTCTCCTCATGTCTGTCTTCAGTTTCTACGCCGAGGGCAAGTTGGAGAAGCTCTTTGAACCCGACTATAAACCAAGTGATGATGATGTTTTGCGGTGGGTTCTAGTCTGAATTCTGAGCCTTTGAAAGGCTGATACAGGTGACCAGTGTCCGAGCCAAGACGACAGGTATCAGTGAAACGTGGTTCAATCTCAAAGACATCCGGATGAGAGTTTTGGACGTCGGTGGGCAACGGTGCGTTCCCCTGTCCTTTGCTCGACGCGGCGCTCATGCCTTGAACCCCAGATCTGAGAGGCGGAAATGGGCCAGCTGCTTCGAGGACGTCACGGCTATCATCTTCATCTTCTCGCTGGCGGATTACAATGCGGGTATCATAGAAGATACGAGTGAGCGCCGGCCTTATTCGCTAGCATATGTGGCAGTCTGACGCAGTCAGGCTCGAACGGCATGATGGAAGCGTTGATACTTTGGGAATCTATTGTCAACTCGCAGTGTGAGTGTTTGACCCTAGAATCTGGCATGGATGAATGCTCAAACACTGAGTGCCAGGGTTCACCAAGACCAACATCATTCTCTTTGCCAACAAGTGGGATCTATTGGCGTCCAAAATTATCAAAAAAGATCAACAAATCTTACCGTACTTCCCCGACTTCCCAGGGTGAGTACAGCGTCATCCTGAGGGGTATATCTGCACAGCTGACGGTGGACGACAGCAAACCTGGCAGTGCGAACGATGCCGTCGAGTTCTTCAAGAACAAGGCTAGTCCATCTATGCCTTTCCCGACATCTGACAACTGACCTCGACCTCTGCAGTTCCGGAGCTTGAACCGCAACCCCAACAGGGAAGTGTACATCCACACCACGACAGCTGTCGATCAAGAGAACATTCGCGTGATCCTTGCGGTGGGGACAGCTGGCTGTGCGTCTTGCTGACTTTGTACAGGCGACCCAAGATACGATTGTGAAAAATATGTTGCAATCCATGGCCTTGATATGATCGGAGGCCGGAAGACCGGGGTGTAGATCTGCTTTGATTACCTTCGCTGTTGTTACTCTTTTTCCCCGGGTCCCTAGACCCGTGCAACCTACTTCTTGCCCTGTCCAGGTTCGTTCGACCTGTATAGAGGTCATGCGACATTCTCCTCCATACTCACCTTTTTTTGGTCTGTTCGCACTTCGTACACATGACATTTACGTCCCGGAAAACATTCTTATGCATGTATCTAAGTCTCTCAGTGGGTTATCAGCTCGCATCGCAGTGTGGTATCCCAAGCTACGGAACAGGTGGTGTCATCACTCATTCGCGACTGGTACGGGTGGGTAGGCCAGGGTGCCACATTGAGCCGAGGTGACATTGTGGCCTGACCGCATTGACTTGGAGCTTGACTGGTATGAGGTCAGGTAGCCAGCCTGGGGTCTGGCACTTGTTGCGAGCACCAAGTAAAGGGTATGGCACGTGTGCGGCATCACGGTTGTGACAGCGAAGAGTACCCATCTTGACACGGTTCGTAAATGTGGCACGCCATGAAGGCCGAGGACTAAAGTCGTTTAGGCCTCGTACATGCTCGCTTGCGTCAATCGCTGCAATTGGGGCAGGTACGAATACCTCAAGGTTCGCTCATTGTTCTCCACCCCTCTCGCGCCTTTACTTGAACCACCTGGCCGGCCCTACATGCACGATTTATCTTGTGGTTCGTAGCTCTCTGACTCTCGGCCGCCAAACCGAATTATGGAAAAACGCGCCCTATCCATCCCATCCCATCAGATCGCCTATCCCCCTTTCATTGTCATCATCTTCGTCTCGACAGTGGATCTTGGCTTGACTCATAGCATCGAGCCTCTTTTCCAACACTGACTATCAATTTTGGAAGATCGAGGGAAAGCTTGCAACCCTTGCATTGACTGGACCTGTCTTGCCGTCATCCTTCGATAAAAGAATTCAGCGGACAGTCCCGAGACAGTTGACTCGCGAGAACACGGTCCGAAAGCGAATTCCCTCCCTCACTGAATCCGGCACCAAACGCTGGCCTCCATCAGATACGACAAGTCCTGGAGACAGCGCTGCTTGTGTATACCGCGAAGGATCCGGTAGTTATCCCTCCGTGTTTATCAGCACTACAAACATTGGATCTGGAATCATCCATTTGGCGCATCCAAACCATTGCTTTGACCACTTTCTCGAACCCTCGACGCCACTGCACCATGTCATGCAACTGCTTTGGAACGCTTCAAGAAGCTCAATTGGTCCGAGATTGTTATCCTCCCTCCAAAGCGATCCTGACCGCTGGACCGGATTTCAAACCGCTGTCCTCAGATCTGTCCAAGTTGACGTACCGATGTACGAATCAGTCATCTCGTTTGGCCAAAGTCGGGGACGAGTTGGAGAAGAGGGTGGTCAAGGAGGCTGGAAAGAGTACGGCGGGTTACGCGAAGAGTAGAGCGTGAGTGAGGTGCTCAGGAATTGAGCTGCTCAGGCGTTGACTACTCGCTTCTCCCTTCCCCAACACGTCTTGAACCGCACAGCTCCCTCTTGATTTCCCTAGCCATCCTTCGCACACTCATCACTGAATGTCACCGTGATCTTCATCTCTTCTCCCGATCCATTATCCGGATTATCGACATCTCTCTCGATGTCAGAGTATACCAAAAGGGAGGGCCGGATCTAGAAGTGATTGGGAGAGCTGCATCTTGTTTTACAGCTTACACGACCTTTACCGATGGAGGTAGAGGAATGGAGGACTCGACCCTGAAGATGTACTTGAGCGTGTTGCAAAAATTCGCTGCGTTTGCAACGGCAAGAATAGGCTCGGGTTCTACATCTGCCGCAGCTCCTCCCACCCAGACTTCCAATGGCGAGGCTGAGGAATCCGACTCGGAGCAAGAGAATCGAACTCGCCTCATTGGTCTGGCAGCTCTCCACGGCGCTGCATCGTCCCACGCCTTGTTCTCCACGCCAATGTCGGAATTCCCACCTCAAGTCGGTATCATTGTCCCCGCTCTGTGTACAAACCTGTTTCAAGGGTCCCTGTCTTCGCTTCAAGTTGAATCTGCCCGTATAGAAGTCGATTCATCACCCTCGCCCTTCTTCAGCGAATTTTCCGCTCGGCGACCTGTTCAGAACCGTCGAGCGCCTTCTCTGTCGGCCCACATTCCGGGTCAAAAAGGTCCCAGTCAGACGGATGTCTTGTCCGCCGCCTTGCGATCTCTCGCCGCCCTCATACGGAATTGTCAAGTCCCTCAGGCGACGTACGTCTTGGACGCCATTGCGAACTACCTCGACTTGGCTCAATGGCAAGACGTCGAAAGATCCTGCTGGTTGGCAGAACGATTGGCAGCTCTCATGTCGTTACAGTACCGATTCGTGGTACCCACTCGATTGGTTGAGATCCTTGCCAAAGTTCCCGACGCTCCATTGACAACGAAGCACACGACCTTGGTCGCTATGATCACCAGCATTCTCAGCAGCTCGACTTCATTGGTCGGTCTAGGAGTGGTGGAAATGACCAACAGCTTCATCTCGCTCATCTCACGTCGGGTCAGGATTGATCCCCAGGATGCTCTCTTGCCTGCCCTTGTGCAATGTAGCGCATCGCTCGGAACTCACATTTACTATGCTGATCAAATAAACGATGTCGTCGAGGAGATCGCCGTACGAATGACAGAATTAGACGTTAATGACAAGGCTCGACCGGAGATCTTGCGGGTCTTGATTCACTGCATCATGGGCTTGTTATCGACGGCCATCCGGGCAGACGAACTCGAAGCGAAAGCTACTGCTCATCCTCCCGAGACCCCTTCCGTGGACACGCATGCAAGCCCTGAGAAGGATAAAGGGAAAGCACCCGCGTCGACAATGGAACATAGCCTTCCCACACGGACAGGCAGGCGGAATCTCATCTCGCCACAGGTCTGGCAAGAGACTGTCCCACTACTATGCGAAGCGACGTATCCTGTACGATCAGCTTACGCTCGAGCTCTCCTGCTGTTTATCAAAAACGAACTACCCCGTGAGCCGAAACTATCCTCAAAAGGTGTAGATGGCGACGTGCCTCCTAGCAATCCCTCACGGCCTGGTAGACCAGAGCAAATCTATGTCAAACGATTCTGCAATGCCCTCAATGCCGCTATCTACACCCTCGCCATGTCTTCGTGCCTAGGTCCAGGAACCACGCCAGCTACGCCCGGCGCGGAATCACCTGAAATCCCTTCGCCTCTGGTAGGCTCAGACACTGCCAATGGCGAAGTGCTCGCTCCGACACCGATAGCAAAGGTCAATGCGAGCCCTCTCGTCCCAGCAAAAGATGTTGTTCTCGCTCCCCCTGTCAGCACCACACCCGTCCCAATTGAGCGTGGCAAATCTCTCGAAAAAGGCGTATCATTCAACCTGCAGGAACCCACTCCAGTGCCTACGCCTCGCCAGTCCACCGGCCCAGGTCAAGCGACACCACGAAAGTCGAGTTTGGTCGAAGGCCGCTCAACGCCACCTCGAAAATCCAACGGAGGCATGACCCCACCTTGCAAGCGACTCCATCGACGGGTCTCATTGCCGTTGACCCGATTGAACTCCACACTCGTCGTGGGGTCATTCGATAACGTTGCCACGCCATACGACTTTACAGCCATCATACAGATCTTGGAAGCCCTCATTGACGCTGTGCCTTCTGCCGTCCTCCTGACGAGCGTGCCGATGCTTTTGGCTCTCGATCGAGATGCGAGCGTCGAGCTGGTCAGACGATCTGGTGATGGACGACAAGGAGCTTGGGTGTTTGAGCGGAAGCGATCCATCAAGGAGGTCATAGGGGCCGTCTGGAGACTCATCGGTCAAAAGTGGGGTATCGGTCAAGTCATCGAGAATTCAGACAAGGTGAGGGTGGTGGTGGATTGGCATGTCTCGTCAAAGGATTGATACTGACTCGTCAATGTTCAGGCAATTAACACACTTGCTGAACCGTTCGAAGTGCCTAGTGCAGTTGCGCCACCACCTGGAATCCTTCCACCACCGGATCAGCCTGTCCAATTCGTGCCTAATATGAAAGAGGGCGAGTCATCAGCATCTTCACTCCCTTTCATGGATCCTGAGATGTTGGTATCCGCCTTGACGTCGTCTCCTTTGGTCCTTCAGACGACTCAGAAGGACGCATCATCCCTCACCAAAAACTTCACAGTTCGGTGGTCTGTCGAATCCGCGCTAAAGGATTCGGTCGAGCGATTTTCGTCGATAGGGCGATATACTGCGGATGATACCCACCATTTTGACGTCGCTTCTGTCATCATGTCGCTGAACAATAATTCGTACCACTCTGTCGGTCAACGTACAGCTTCACGGACGATCGACGTTTCAGATTTGCGAGAAGCCTTAGGTGATGGTGGTGGAGGAGCAGCAGCAGCAGCAAGCAGAATAAGGAACGACTCGATCAACGGATCAGCTCCTCCTTCCATCGTTTCGACGGCCGGGAATCGATCAGTCGACGAGACGACGCCGAAAAAGAAACCAATTGGTCAGAATACAGACGTTCAAGAAGTCTTGAAGGACATTTTCAAGGGAACAAAGCGACGAGGCGGGAATACAAAGAGGGGCATTCAGGCAAAAGTCGAGAATGTCAATGGAACTATTGGACGGCAGTCGAATGGCGATGCTTTGGAGATGAAGCAACTGGGCGGCGTGGTGAACACCAATGGCGATGTCGTCAGGAATGGTGGAGTAGTGGAAGCGCCTGTCGGTCCCCGACATCCTGAAGGACCTGCCTCACTCCTGACACCGAAAGAGATGTCTGCTTGACGAAATTTCTGCGGTCAGAGTGGTGCAGACCTTCCATAGGAATGATCATAATGCATCCTTTTTGCCTTTGATCAGCACAGCGGACAGTCTTTGGCTTGGCACTGACACTCTGTTCAAAACCAGAGGTAAAATGCATGAGACAGGAGGACGGTATGAGAAAGACTGCCTCCTCGAGAAGTACAAAGACACGAGGGATGCGAAAGTCTATACTGAGGTAACCAAACTCGGGAGTTTATGCCTCAAGCGCCGCCGGCCCCTTTGTCGCCGCACACCAAGATAGAAAGGGTGAGAGGGTTGTTTTACAGTCGCAGCGAGGGGAGAGAAAGAAGGAAATCATGCAAGAGACCACCGGGATGCAGGAATAGGAAGAAAAAGGAGGCTTCGCGTGTCTTCGAGGCCACAGGGTATGGCAGGTATGATTTGGGTCGTTACGAAGCGGGGAGGGAGCAGAGGGGATGAGAGACTTTGTGGAAATTGGTCGTGACTTTCGTTATTGTTGGGATCGTACAAAGGCTCATCAGAATGATGTGTCGGTCGGTCGGTTCCGATCAACCAATGTCGCACCCCAAGTGTTTGGTTATTATAATGGATAGACGAGAGGGCGAGGGAGAGGGAACTTGGTGTTTTTATTCCACACAATGCTGATATTCACGCGGGGCGAGTCAAAATGCGATTGACTCGGTGCAGGTAGGAGGGGAGAGGAGCGAAGAAGCTGAGCTCCATCGAAATGTCCATATGAGAGAGGATACTAGAACCTTCGCACGAGATCAGCCGCGTTCCAGTCTCGTCACCAAATACTCACCAAGAACCTAGAATGCTGTGGTGTTGTTCTGTGCCCAATCTCGTGCAAAGGTTGAGGCGCGCAGGAACTTTTTGTTCGAGTACTTTTTGTACACGTACACCGACTCAAAGTCAGGCTCGACCAGCCTTTCGCAAAGCAAGGCCGCTCCAGGAATGAGCTGCGCTTCGGTGAAGTTGGAGTAGTAGATGAACGCCTCGTTCTGAGAGCAAGGGGTGAGTCTGAGAGACCCTCGCTTAAACCAGATGACTCACCCAATCTCCGCCTAGCATCTTTCTCGCAAGATACATGCCAATAGCAGCGATCATGCTGGGTTTGCATCTCAAGAAGCGGTGGTCCAACAGAGTGACCTCCATCAGAAATTTCGATAACGTCCGAGTCTGAATATCGTAGTCGTCTGCTTTGGAGATGCGTCGGACCCAAGAGTAAGGAGAGCAGTAGGAAGAAACGGTGAAGTCGAGTGTTTGGAGAATGATTCGTTCACCCTTTAGGATCTCGTCCTTCGTGTAGCCATTCTCAGTCATGTAGACGAACTCGTCCACGCTGTAGATGTAAGCGGGTGGACATGTGTTTTGCGACCTACCTTGGCGCCAAGATCTCCTCGTACTTTGCCGCAATGAACATGGCCGTGACGCCGACCAGCTGCAGCTTGACAAGAGAGACGACTCTGACGGACAAGAATCGATCGACGAGGTTGACCGCGATCCATAGAGTCTCAGGGAGCATGTGGTATCGAAGGTGGACTTGGAGAAGCCAGTCGATCAAAGTCGTTCGCATGGTCCTGCGAAGGGAGGGTGTCAGCAGGCACTCGTGAGATAAATGAGTCGCTACATACCACTCGATCTCTGTCTGAAAGTCCATGTACCGAGGATTAGGCAAGACCTGTTCTTCCAGGTTCTCCATGTGTGCAAAGATTTCATCGGCGTATTCAGCCACCATAGTGGTGTCGAACATGTCGATATCGTCCTTGAACGTGCTTCGCACCAGTGCCAATTGCTCCTGAGCCGCAATGACCTCTTCATCAGTCGCTCTGAGCCAATCTTCATCGTCTTCCTCCTCTTCATCTTCCTCTTCGCCCTCGGAGACATCCTCGACTTCACTCTCTCCAGCATCCAACTTGACCTCTAGAGGCATCGCCGTAGACAAGTCATCAGTGCGACGATTGTCTACATCCATCTCTGAGACATCATCTTCAGACTTGATACGTGAGGCCTCGAAGTTGGAGGCAAGGACAGTGACGGGTTTGGACCGGTGAGGAACAGGGGCGATAGGTCGAGTCTGAGCAATGTTGGTGTCATTCGTTCTGGATTGGAGGGGAGCGCGTGGTTCAGCCTTTACTTTGACTGATGAATCTGTCAGCGTGGACCTGCTTATTGAGTCATTCTCGCTCACCTGGCTTCTTGCCATCGTCCTCTTGATCCTCCTTTTGAGCGTTGGAAACGACTCCACCCAAAGCAGTCCGCTTGGCTCCAGCCTTGACGCCGGTGGCAGTAGTTGCCGCAGCTGTCTTTTTCAGTGGGGCAGAAGACGCATTGAGAGCGTTTGACTTTTGAGCTGGACCGAGATGCGACATGGAAGCCTTTGCCCTCAATGTCTGTGAAGGCATGGCGTTTTCGTCATTTGCTCGTGTGCGACTCGCTCGTCGAGTGTGAGGTCCCTGTGATTGGGTCGCATTCCGAGGAAGGTGACGACGCATGGTCATGAGGGAGAAGGGTAGGAATGGAGGAGGGGGACAAGGTGATTAGGGAAGGGTCGTGGATGTGAGAGAGGAAGAGAGGGAGATGATGAGAGTCAAGCGTCAAGAGAGAGAGAGAGAGTTGAATGATGAATGGGGTTGAATGTTTGAATGGATACAGACGGATTCAAAATATCCATGAAAAATCAAAACATCAAGAGAGGAACATTATCGTCAGCGAACTGTCTGTTTGTATGCCTTTGGGGGCACTCACTCGTGTAGCCATGATGATGGGTATGACGAGTGCGTTGCAATGAGAGTGTTGGTAGTGCGGTGAATAGAATTGGAAACGAGTTGAAAATGGGTACCCTTTCTACAGTGTCATTCAACGGCTGTCGGGTGGGATTCAAGGGGGGATGTGGGGGCAGAATCAAGGTCGAGAGTTGGACTCGATGGTTGATTCTCCACAGAGAGTCTTGTTAGAGCTTGTTTTGTTCGTCAAGGTCCCAGATTGACCGTGGTGTACACCCTTTGATCGCTTCCTCAAGTGCCGGGTCGACCAATGATAGGTTAAAGTTTGTAGAATATGGGGATTTCGGGATTGTTTGACGGGATGAGAGAAAGGCGGCAACGCAACTTGGGCGAGATGATACCTCGAGAGAATGGTAACTACAGCGGCAAGTTGAACACTGCAGCGGAAGCTAGAGGGAGGGGGGAAAGGGGGGAACAACAGGGGATAGAGATACAAGGGAGTCTGCTGTTATTTTTAGAGGTGATCGTCCAAATCACCTTCCCTGATATTCTCTCTCTCTCTCTCCAACAAATGAGTGAAGTTGGGGAGGGGTAGAGAATGACAAAAGGATTGAATCTCTGTGTGTGTATGTGTTGATAGAGTGAGTCGAATGCAAAGAGTTTGTGTTGAATTCAGATTCGAGATGTCTTTGAGATGGATACCTCTCCTACGAATAGAGCCGAGAGAGAGAGAGAGAGAGAGGAGGCTGAAATGACGTTGAAAATTGAGAGACGACTCTAAACATGCGCTCCTGCTGTCCTGTTGCTACACTTTTACAAGCCTTCAAAAGCTTCGCGCTCACACACACACACACACACTCTCTCTCTCTCTCTCTGTCCGTTACAATCTCAATATCCCAGCCCAATGGACATACAGGCATGTTTAGAAGCGCCGCCCCTGCGCCCCCCCATCCTCTGCCTCTCACCCCGGAAGATTTGGTTTGTTGTTTTACCTTTTTTTGTTATTTTTCAGTGGATCCATACACCTCAATGGACGGTATTCTTTATGCCATTCACTGTTCCCTAAATTTTCATCATTCAGTGTACTGTTGGATGGAGCGGACCCTGTTCTGACTGCTTACAAGTGGAGTCAAACGGATACATGTCGCATCTATCATGTAGGTACTCCAGGGTCTGCGAGTCTGGTCTGTCAACACCGTCTGAATTTTTTCTTTATTTTAATGTGGACGCGAGCAACTCAAAGGAAAATCAATCGCGTCCTCAGATGGATGGATGGTACAACCAATCGCGGATACGGCAACGGTGTCAGAGACTATAATATCCATAGCGGCCGACAGATTAGCAGTGCTACAGCTCTGATGTCATCTTCCATCAGCTTGCATTTGAGTCCTCCCGGTACTAGTGAGATCGAGTGTACGCAGACGGGTCTGTTGCATCCATCTCCCATTCATGTGTTTCTCTTGCACGAACGAATGAAGAAATGGGAGGGGGTCTCGAAAATTCAGCCAGGTACCCAAATTTGAGGTACCGAGAGGCGTCAAACAGCTTGCGTGGGACGCCAACCTCTCCTCGTGTTGCTGTACGGGGCGCTGGCGCTCAGGAGAGGCTCGATCGAAGGCTTGGGACCTACATAGAATTGTTGTCGACAGGTCCGACATGGGGAGGCAATTTGGTCACGTACACCATCTGGTGTATTGTAATTACATGTGCGAGATCTGCCTCTTCCAAGTTCATTAGATTTCGAGAAAGCAGTAGTCAGAATGGACTCCACGGCTCTGTTGAAGACTCTGGGACAGTGCCACGGCACAGAGACGAAGACAGATTAGGCGGATCCGGCCCATAAAGTAGAACGGCATCGCTTCATGTTCGGGCGCGTGTTCGCTTGCGCTCCGCGTCTTAGACAGCGCAACGAGCGTTTCAGTGGTGGCCTAGAGCATGCATAGATGGATAAGTGATGGATATATGAAAGACAAACAAGCCGTGAGAGGCTGATACGAGGATATACAATCGTGTGCAGTTGATGCTGTTGGTGTTTATATGCAGTTGATGCTGTGCAAGAAAATGTCGAACGGAAAGAATGCAGTTGATGCTCGTTGAAAGATGATGTTTTGTTGAAAATTACAGCGGTGCGGGATGTCTAAAATGCGAGCAACTGGAGCAGATCGTTGAGATCTCGTCGCCCGTCTTCTATGCTCTAGTATGCCATTTGGTTGGACTTGGGGAAAGCCCATTGTTTGATTTCAATCAACCACGTCGGAGAATGAGACGATGGAATATTCTCCATCAGTGCGAGTAGTCGTACTTTTCGAAGAACATTTTGGCGTCTTTCGTCTTTTGGAAGAAAGTAAGCACCGATGCCAGCGCACATATGAAGAGGTAGGCGAGGAATCAAATGAAGCCGCAGCGAATCTCTGCAGCACACTCACCTCGTCAGCCTTCTTAGGGCCTCGAACGCGACCCGTTTCCTTTTCCTTGATCCTCCGAAGATCTCTGTCCTCTCTCGTCCATTGCAAAGCGAGCTTGAACAGATCTTCGACGCCAGAAGTGGCTTCCCAGACATGCAACGGTCGAGGCGTACGACCGAGTTGGAGGTGGCAGATATGCGTTGGGAAGGACGATAGACCGTCAAAGATATGAGTTGCGTCTGGCAGAAGTACGTATCAGCGCAACGGACCAGAGGTTATCTTATCTCGATTGCGAGTGTATCACGGAAGCGAGTAACCACTGCCCACTCACAGACTATGGTTGCTCCTCTCGTCTCTGTCTCTTGGATCAGAAAGTTGATCAAGTCGGATCGGACAAGAACGTCCAGATCGACGGTCACCTTGCATTGGGGTTAGTAAGTCAACGAGAAAGCCGATCAAGACCAGGAGCCTACTTCGTCCAAAAGAAGAACATCCCATTCTGTCATAAGCCCCATGCAGAGTTGGACCCGGCGTCGCTCTCCATCTGAGATCTGGCTCCGACGTTAGCATTCCGCCGAGATCGCCATGCAATCGCGGCCCAAGCAAGGCTCACTTGATGCATATGCCTAAACGCCAAGTCAGAAACAATATGTTTTGCACGTCATAGCCGCTCACCAATCCAAGTCGACATCCAGAATGGATAAGAGCCTGTCTCTCCTTTCCTTGTGCCTGTATCCTCCAACTGAATCTAGGAATTCAGAGACGACAATGTCGCTCCTGACAACAGGGTTCGTAGACCACTCTGTACCTAGGTAGACGACTCCCTAGATCGCATGAGGATCAGCTGGATTGCCTGGCGCGCCTTGCCCCTCTGCCACCTGAGAGATGGCCCACTCACATTCGGAGGGTTCATGAACACATCCTGACCAAGAATCTTGCACGCTCTCGTTTTCGTCAATCGTTTCCCAGCCAGAATTCGAAGAAGCGTCGATTTACCGGCTGTCCCATACCAGTCAGCGGTGAAACATTATTCTGTGCGTGCTCAATCTCCTACTCACCACCATTCGCTCCAATCAACAAGCACCTCGATCCTTTCCCCAAATTCAGATCGACACCTTCCAGTACAAGCTCTGAGTCTTGATTCCAGCTGAAGTCGAGCTTATGGCAATCGATAGCGAGATGAGACTCGCCATTGCTATTAGAGGTCATGATCGCAGAGTAATGGCGATGGACGAAAGAGGAGAAGTAGAATAGCGATCCGCCCCAAGCCCTCGATCGTCATCCATCATGATTCCGCCTCGCAAAGCTCCCAAGTGCCACATTTCGGCGTAATTCAACTTCACTCTCACTCACTCACTCGCCCCCATTAGCTCCCCTCCGACGCGAACGGAATCAAAAATTTCCAGGTCAGGTTACAACGCGCGCTCCCCCTTCTATCTCTCGCCACCACCACCCATCCTCACTCTCTATCTCTCTCTCCTTCTTATATTGCCCTTGACAGGTCAGCTCTCTCGAGGACGAATACACTCATCAGAGACGCGTGATACACTTCCCATCCATCCATCATGTCTCAGTCTCAACAGATCAATCGACCCGCTTCGTCTACAGACGTCGCACCTACTCCTCAGAACACTCCCCTCGACACGACAGTCCTGTCCAACAGACCTGCCAATCTTGGTAGACCTCAAGTTGAGGATATCGGGGAGAATGAGGAGGAAGACGGCGCGGAAGAGGACGTCAGTGGAGTGAACCCTGCCAGTCTTCTCGCCAAGGTGAGTCGGGGGGGTTTGGTTATTATACATTTTTTTCTCTTTGAACAAAACGTTTGTTCTGGAAATTTCATATTGAGACCAGAGGGTCCTTTATGGTCCAGTGTTCTGCGAGAGTTCTCGCCGGCCTCATGTGTCCAAGCCTGCGGAGGCGGTGTGACTTTTCGGTCTCCGCTTCCTGCTCCTCGTGCTTGATAGTCCTCCATGGCAGGACGCGAGTCGCTGATACTTGACCAGAATCCCGCCCTTCTCGCTCTCGCGCAAGCCAAGTTTGACGAGCTCATTGGCCGATCATCGGGCTACATCGAATCCCTCCCTGCCAGTGTCAGGCGCAGGATCGATGGATTGAAGGGTGTTCAAGTTGAGCACTCTAAGATTGAGAGCGAATTTCAATTGGCCATCTTGGATCTTGAAAAGAAGGTCAGTTGAGCCTACATTCTTGGCTAGAAACGTGATCCCTGACATTGGCTGGCAGTTCCTCGAGAAGTACACTCCCCTCTACGACCGACGATTAGCCATCATCACCGGTAAAGTTGAGCCCACAGACGAAGAGGTCGAGGCCGGCAAAAAGTCAGACGAGGACAGCGAGGACGAAGATGAAGAGGAAGAAGGAGCCAAGATTGAGAACCTCGATGAAGATGGCAAGAAGGCAGAAGGCGATGAGAACGTTCAGGGAGTTCCAGAATTCTGGTTGACAGCATTGAAGAACCACGTCCCGATCTCTGAGACCATCACCGACAGAGATGAGGAGGTGGGTTTCACCGCCGGTAGGCGCCTGCGCAGAGTGCTGACTGTCGACTTCAGGTACTCAAAGTTCTCCTCGACGTCCGGCTATCATACTTGTCTGACGAAAAAAGCAACGGCCAACCCGGATTTAAGATCCACTTCACTTTCGGTCCCAATGACTTCTTCAGCGACACTGAGCTCACGAAGACTTATTACTACCAGGTGAGCTACCTTGCCCTCCAATCTCATGTCGATCTCACACGCTTCTCAGGAGAAAGTCGGATACGGCGGAGACTTTGTCTACGACAAAGCTATCGGATACGATATCAAGTGGAAGGAAGACAAGGATCTCACCAAAAAGGTCGAGATCAAGAAGCAGAGGAACAAGAGTGGGTTAGAGGCCTCTGTGGACCGGACCTCGTCTGACGCGTTCTGTCCAGGCACCGGCCGCACCCGTGTCGTCCGCAAAGTCGTGCCAACTGATTCCTTCTTCAACTTTTTCAAACCTCCCCAACCACCTACACCTGAGACTCTCGAATCAGAAGATGTTGACGAGGATGAGCTGGAAGAGCTGGACGCGAGACTCGAGACAGATTACCAGCTCGGAGAAGAGTTCAAGGAGAAGATCATTCCGCGCGCCATTGATTACTTCACGGGCAAGGCTCTGAGGTACGAGGAGGACTACGAGGACGAGGATCTGGAAGAGTTTGACGAGGACGATGAGGACGACGATGAGGATGACGACGAGGTGAGTGATCTTCCGGGCTTTTCTGCCTGCTTCTGTGTGGCTGACGCTGATCAAGTGATTTCGATATCCAGGTCGGTGATGCTGATGCGGCCGCGGCGAACCCAGATTGCAAGCAGCAGTAGAGAGAGAGAGAGAGAGAGAGAGAGACAAAGAGGGATTGAAAGGGGAGTCAAAGCTGCTTTACTGCGGGGAATCATACAAACTAGTCGGTCGGATTGGATGATATACCCCATCATTTCAACTTCTGCCACCGCAACATCTCTTTCGAAGCCGGTCGACCTATGCTTCTCATCACCTTTTCAACCACGGACACGCAAACTCCCCTTTTCTCCGGTGCAGACCAATTTCGAGCAATTCTCCCAAAAAAAAATGTATATGGCATTTCAGATGATCAAGGTCCATGGTGACAATGTGCTAATTTTGCGGGGATGTGTGTGGCTACACATGCACACACACACGCTCTTCCACACAAGATGCTGTGGTCTCGGCAATGGTTCAACGGACCACTTGTGTCTATCTCTGATCACTCATCTCGTCGCTGGCCTCGAAGCGCAGCTGCTCCTCGAGCCACCGGCCCCAGACTCCAGACCAAACGCAGGAATCCCTCCAAATCGGCGCTCGTTACTCGCAGTACACACCGGAACGTCCGCCTGACTCTGCGGATCAGGATCCTGCTGGCCGTGCTGCATCCATCCTTCCTCTGTTGTCGTGGTTCCCATGCCCATGAGACCAAAGAACAAATCCGAGCTCTGATCATGTTGAGGGTATTGAGCGAAGAGATTGAGCCAAGCTTCCGCATCGAGAGGGTATTGCTCTGCTCCCAAGTCCCAGATGTCCGTAAGTGGAGTGACTTGGGGACTGCCTGTCATTTGTCCACTTGTGCTAGGGACGGAGGACGATGGATCATGCGGCCGCAGCGGGGATAACGCTGGATCGTCTTGAGTGTCGGGCTGGAAAGCTGGTGCTAAGGTTTGGTCGGTTTGGCTTGAACGTGAAGAGATGTGGTTGTGCGTCGTCGTTGAGGTCACTGAAAGATCTGGTCGAGGAAGGCAGAAGGAGAAAATTGGCGTACACTTGCGATCAGTCGTAACCCTTGCGTTGCCCAGCTGAGGATCTAGACCTCTAGAGATCGTGATGGGGGTTGGTTCAACTGCTGAGGAGTGTCTCGCTCTGTGATTGAATTTCGGTATCGACATGTTGATCTTGGCTCGCTGGAGCATCATTCGCAAGACTCTTAATTCGTCCTCTAGTCGCTCATCTCTTCGGAGCGTCTTTTCTTGAATCGAGACGTACTTTTCCAATAACTGTAGCACGCTCCGCTGATCAAAGTCACCATCTCCCCGCATGGGAAAGATACACAAGCAACCGAGAATAGTGGCAGTGTTGAAACCAGATGCCACCTTCAAGGGTGGAAAAAGAATCATCAGCGTGATTCGTCTGGCATTCCTCGTTTGGGTTGAACGCCGCAGCTCGCCGCTCGCCCTATCCCTACTCACAGTCATCCACTTGAATCTGTCCAACGGGTCTGAACCCTCCAACGCCGTTCTCAGTTGAATTTCCGCAACAGAGCTTTCTATACAAGCTTCTCTACTCTTCGCAAACATTGTATCCCCACGATGCCTGAAACTCCGTAAGAGATATGGTCGGTGCAAGCTGATCCGGGCGAGATGATACTTGCTGATCAAGCTCAGTCTCTGAGGCACGAGCCACTTGTACTCGTCTGACAAATCTAGGGAATGATCCGCTTCATCACCATCCAGTCGGAAATGTGGCGGAAGGCTCCTTTTGAAAGCGTCGAAAAGTTCTTCACAATCCAAGACATCCTTGTATCGTCTCTTGCCAGATATACCGAAACACTTCTCCTGCGCTTCACCGATGATCTTGGCCAGTTGATAGTGGAGGATCAAGAACGTGGATTTCGTGGGATTATCAAGGGTCGCGATAATGATGTTGTCTTGGTGTGATGCGGAAGCGATGCTCTGATCGGTGGCGTTGACAGGAGGGCGGGTAGTGTACTCCGAGACGACGGCGAAGGGTCGGCCCACGTAGAGAGCTAGAGATCTGTGGAGAGCATCACCACAGATCGCTTGGTTGATGATCTTTCATCAGACTCACCTGTCGAGCGTGTACATGTCTTGTGTGAAGAGTCCATGTCAACTCAAGTGTGGCGCCACATTCCCCACTCCCCACTTACGTGCCCAGAGTCTCCGCCTTATCTCTGCTTGGAGAGGCGGCATGTCCCAGATGGAAGGATCGACGTGCATGCTGAAGCGATCAGTACCAGCTTTAGCCCTCGTGCTCTCACCCTTGTGCCTGAGCAGCGCGGACAGCTTCACCTATCATGGTCCAGCCCTCGAAGACTCGCCTGCAAATCACATAGTAGAGCGAGAGCTACGAGCCCATTGTTTCAGCTAGTGACAGCGCATCGCAATTCAATTCACCATGATTTTCGCAGTGACCGAATCCAAAGACGGCTCATGAAATGTACTCGCCTCTGCCAGAGCTCTGTTTGCAGCTCGCGACAAGACATGCGAGAGCTCTTCCCGATCTGCAAGTCCAAATGATTCGTCTCTGCTTTCGTTCAGCATCCTCTCGAAATTTCTCCGAACATCGTCATTGTAAACGCCTAGACCGTCAAGCAATGACGTGTCTTGGTTGTAATCCAGAAGAACCCCGAAGGCAAGGACGATCAAGAGCAGAGCCAGGAACCGAAGTTCGACGTTGGGTCTGGGATTCGGCTGAACCACGACCGTCCAAAATGCTTCGTACTTTGCTCGAAAGTCCGGTTCGTAGATGATATCAACGTATCTGTATCGTTTCAGTCCGTCCTGCTTTGGAAGGACGATGCTCTCACTCATTGTATGCCGAGAAAAACGCGACGATGTACCTATCGCAGCTTGACTTTTTCGGCAGATATCTCAGAGTTTCCTGCATCACCGAGTGGAACGAGAAAAGTTTGGCGTCGTCGATACTGGTCTCTGTGTAGCGGGGGTAGAACCGAACGTCGCTGAGAGGGATACATGGCGTCTCGTTCTTCACAAGGGTAAAGGTTCAGCCTATTGGTGCACCTTATGTACATATGACGCCTGCCTCGCTCACCTTGAGTATTTTTTTCAGTGCGAGACTCGGTCCAAAGTGGCTTCGGCCGACAAACGTTCCTGCCACCGCAGAATATGAGTGTGTTGGCCTCACGTATGGGAGATAGCTCACGCTCGTCATGGTTGTCAAGTTGGGTTCTTGGCGTCTGATTTCGACGACTCCCGACACCTTGAAACTCATCCTCTTCCATCAAGTCACCTTCTCCATCCCCATCTCCCGCCACACTCCCCATTGAGCTGGGCGGAGATGGACATGGCGGTCCGTCGTCCCTTTGAACTGCATCAGACCACGAGGATCCAGTGTCAGAGTGCCTGTCCATACCACTTGCCAGGACTTGCGGCAGTACGAGAGGTGCCGTCGGTCCCTCGATGCGATTGGAAGCTTCGTCCGAGGTGATGGTTGCGAGACTTGTGTGTGAGTTGTCGACTTCAGAGTCACGGGAATTTGGCCCGTCAGCTGACTGTATGCACGATGAAAGGTGTGCCAATGGACTTGTAGGTAGCCGAGTCTCTGCCATCAGGGAGTACCTCAGACGGTGCGGGTCATCACTTCTTCGGCTGTAGGTCTTGTCCTTGGCAGACCCGGTAGGCTGATGGACTCCACGCTGGTCTGGGGTCTTGGTACGGAGGATGGCTGAAGCGTGTGGCTCGTCCCTACACGGACTCCCCTCCGCAGCTTCTTCATGGGCAGTTGACATGGCTCTACCACCATCGGCCGTTGCAAACTTGCGTCTCAGCCGCGTCTCCTTGGCTGCCTGAATCTGCTCCACCCGACTGTACGAGCATTCATCTGGCACCTCACGCTCTTTGCAACGTGCACAAGGGAGTAGCTGATCACACTGTGTCTCGCGGAGAGTTCAGCCGGATGCGCTGTCCCGCGGTACCATATCGTTGACAGCCTCACCTTTTCTTTCCTTCTACTGCAGACATCACACGATGTCGCGAGGCGTCCTGAGCCTCTGGTCCTTCGCCTCTTGTTGGCTGGGACAGGAGCCTCGCTAGGAGACGGTATCGAAGGGACTGACGGGGCCCCGGTTCCAGGTGTAGAAGCTTGTTTCTTGCTCATCGGTATCTCGGCCGTGGGTAAATCGTCTCTGACCCAAGTGAAGAACGGAAACGGTGAGTGAATGGGACCTTGGAACAGTCCTCCGTGAGCGATCAAAGCGGAGGGAGAAGGCGGTGGGAAAACATTCTGCCAATGTCGTGGTTGAGGTTGATGATATGTGAATGTCTGAGAATTGAATCGAGTGGGAGATAGTGGGATGATCGGACCGTCACCTGAAGGAAGGGCTGGGAAGGGAGATGGGTCAGGGACGTAAGGAGGCAGAGGCGGCGGGAGAGGTCGGTAAATGGGAGGTCTATTCAGTGCTTCAGAAGGAAGGAGGCGAGTGTGAGCAGGAGGAGCATGGCCAAAGTCAAGTGATGGACAGTGGAGATTCGACCACTCGCTCAGGGATGATGATCGAGGGTGAATGATTGACTGACTGGAGGATGCTCCAGTGGTGGGCTTAGTTGTGGGTTGTTGTCCCTGAGCACGAGGATGATGTCGTATTGCAGCTGCTGACGTGCGCACTCCTGATGATGGACTCTCGATGGATCCTGATGATCTCTTGAAAGGGATAAAGGATGGTAGTGGTGCAGGATCTAGACGTACTGGGCGGTGGTGGACTGAATCGGAGGACGAAATGATAGCGGTGTCGCTTGAGGAGGATGAGGACGATAATAGAGATGGGATGGTGGGGACAGTGGGCTGGAGCGAGGGCAGAGGCGACATGGTGTATACATCAATGGCATTGGATGAGTTAGCAGTCGGCGGTCGGTCGGTCGGTCGGTCGATCGTCAGGCGGAGAGGACCTTGAGCCAAGTGAGTCTGGTCAATGAAGGATGTAAATCTCCTGATGTACAGTCATCCAGTCTGTGGTGCTGTACTGCAGCACAATGACCACCCTCAAAGGGAGATCGGATGCTGGGGGAAGAAACACCCAATGGACTCCACCAATCTACCAAAGGTATGTTGAGTGGTACCATTGTGTCGCTATGGAAGCGCACTTACAGCTGGCACCCGTTCGCTACTCGGTTCAGCTGCACACCCAAGATCAGACAAGTCAAAACTAAATCAGTAAAGGACTACAGACCCGAGGGAGCGAGCCAGTCGACAAGACACATCACTGTTAGGCATCACTGCATGCTGCGAGGAGGCGGGAGCGCAAGTAGTAAGATAGTCATCAGAAAGATCCCCTGATGTGAGGCGGGGGATCGATCTGTACGCGGGACTTTATGACCTCAAAGGATGCGGATGTCCAAGCGGTCCGAAGCGGATGGATCCTCTCCTTTGGATGGAGCATCCAAGCGTTTGTGAACTGGAATTGCATGAACACGAAATCGAAACGTAGTCACATCAAGGCTCTGTAGCTTCATTCTCGTGTCGTCGTCGTTGTCGTCGTCGATCATGTAGAAAGGATTCGGCTCGATATGGCGTCACAATGATTGAGCAGTGCATGACACCATGACACTCATGAACCATCTGACCCAATCGTGGAGATTGCTTACGTAAACAAATTTCACAGATCTGGTAACTGGGATTCGTTCCGTAGGAAGGGCGCTGGGAGGAATGACTGTGGATCCGCTGCTACCGCCAACCACAGCCGTAGGGAACAGGACCGAGGTAATCGTATGTCAATGCAAGTGCCATCATGGCACATGTGCATATTTGTGCAAAGCACAACGCCCGGTCATGGCGTTGATCAGATCAATCTTATTCTGAAGAAGGATAAATAGTGCCACACTATTCTCTTTTGGAAGAACGAAGTGAGCCAATCATATCACATGTCCTGAGGACTGTCCCTCAGCTCCTCACAACGCCGCTTGACCGCGCATGCACCTGTGAGACTATGTCTCGAGATGGATCCCATTTCTCGAAGAACTCTTCAGGTCGAGATCTTCCGCACTCTATCGTGCGGGGGCAGTCAAATATGGGTCCGCCCCCCTCCGGTGTCACATCATGGCTACATGGACTGACGCCCCTTTCTCCCCGATAGGGCATATGGGCTGGAGTGCCTCCGCCCCCGGGAACTCCTGAGTCGCTCGAAGCGATCATGACATGACACCGCCCTCACTCAGCTCATATATATATATAGAGAAGGGTACCTCTACCCATACACCTCCCCGCCACGCCACCTTGAAGCATAAAGTTCCACGCGGAATTTTGGGTATGACGGATCTCGGTTTTAAGGTTCAGCTCAGGGTCACCGGTCCTGTTTGACCGAGGCGCGAGAGCTGAGGTTTGTTCGGGGAGCCGAAAATCAGACTTTTTTAAGGTTCATTTCAGGGTCTGCTCAAAAACTCAGGGTCATGGCAGAATGTGGCTTCAGGCGTGAGAGGAGAGGAGCAGTGTGGAAGCGAACAAGGGTTTCGCTCGGATCCGAAGCCATTTCGCGCCGCGCGTCGGAGACTTGACCCATGTCTTCTCCGGTATCGATTCTCCATCGTTGATTTCTTTTCATTCTCACTATCAAAACACTCTTACTCGTCACCATTTCACTCGTGCTCATTGCCAACCCTAGCGCGGGAGGCTAGAAGGGGGGGCTGAAAGAGGGTTGTAGTAAGGGCTGGGGACTGAGGTTTAGATGCCATACGGTGTTATAGACGGCGTTTTAGGAGCTGTGGGAACCTCTTGTCCAAAGGTATAAATAGGGTGGATTGGGTCGACTTGTTCTTGATTCTCTATCTCACACTTTCCAAAGACTCATCTTGCAGCGCATTCGCTCAATCACACATACCTTCTCACACCCCCTCACTTCATACAAACTTCATCTTGTCCCTGTACTCCTTTCATCGCTCCTTATCCAATACTTCACCATACCACTACGCCTCACCCTTCACTTTTGTCCTTCCTCACACATCACATCTTCCTATCTAACTACTACCAACCCATGTCTTCCCTCGTCGCATCCACTGCCAACATGAACATCAACGACCTCGAGATGGACGACTACGATTCAGAGTCTGAATACGTCCCTTCGGACCCTCCTAGTCCCTCGGCCCTCTCATACGACTCATCAGCCGACACGACCTTTGACGACGATGCTGAAGACGAAAGCGATGATGATGAGGAAAACAATGACGACATGGGAGCAAGCAAATATCATTGCCCCCCCTTGACCTTGTCCGCCATGGTTGTCGAAGCGAACAAAGATGAGTCAGGCTTTCCGACGCTCAGTAATCCTCTGGCGGAAAACCTCATGGCCGATGCCCTCTCTCGACTTGCTGCACCCCATGCCGATCGAGCCGCCATCCTCCAAGGTATGATCAAGACATTCACCAATGACCCAGATACCATCCAAATGTACCTCAACGCCGGACTCGTCGACGATAACATCGCTCGATCCATCGCCGATAAATATGCCGAATCACTCGAAGAGCAGCGAATGAAGGACCTGCGTGCGAACCCAGATTTTGATGCTTACAAGGAAGCCGTCCAGAATGCCTTTACTAGACCCATCAACACTGCCGAAGAAAAGAAAGCTCTGCTGCAAACCCTTGCCCAGTACATCGATACCTACGCCTACGTCGTCCCTAGAGGATCGTCATACCCTCTGCGAGCAAAGGCCCTCGAAGGCCTCGCTGCTATCGGCGAACAGACTCTCAATGCACCTGTCCCCGTCAGAGACCTCATCATCGGGTCAACGGCGGTCGGCGCAAAGCTTGGACTGGCGATCAAAAAGTTGGTCAACGAAGCTGGATTCCCAGAGGAGAGGAAGAAACACCGAGGATACATCAAGCGGACCGGGTTGGCAGCGAGGTTCAGGGTCATCATGGATGCTTGGAATACGGTCAACATTCACAGTGCAGGTCTCAACGATCTGTACAACTGACTAGAACGCCCCCTTGTCAGGGAGTATACCATCGTTCCCATCACGACGGTGAAAAGGCGGATGTTTATGATTACTTGTTAGGCTTGGATGTTTCCTTTGGGTTTCTTTATTGGGTAGAATCATCTTACCGGATGTGAATGTAACAATTTGACGACGATCACCATTACCTTGTCTGTCGGATCTTGTTTCTTCGTGCTTTGATATCTCGTTTGAAATGGACAAAATAAACAATACATCACTCCTTTCTACATCATGATTTGCCTAATCTCAGCCAAAGTCCAGCCCGCCGCACGCATACTCGGTGCACTGAGATCGTGCACCTCTTCGTCGAGATGGCTGGGGGAGAAGGCTCAGCGGACCAATCCATGCACAGGAGACGAGAACAGAGTCCACTCACCGATACAGCACTTCCCTGAACCCATCCATGATCCCTCGTAGTGTTGAGGCGTTATAGCTCGACGTATCTCTCAGGGCCTCCTCGAGGAATTTCTCATACTTTTCGAGACCTTGAGACGTATCAGTAATGGGGTTGACGTTGGTATGACGCCGGGGGAAAGCTTCGGGTCATTCGCTCGGTGACGTCCCTCGCTCACTCACCATCATGTATCGCCTTGTGTGACTTGAGATGTTCTCCGCCTTCCCTCGCTCCAGCTTTGAACTGCGGCATCTTCCTCGCGAGCTGGGGGAAAACGTACCGTTCCTAATGGATGGTGGGCGACGTTGAGCAATTTTCAAGAGAAGACGCTAGGTCGACTCACTTCCTTCAGATATCATCAGCACCGTTGTTACTCCCCCTACGTCAAGTGCATGTCTGTATCCGTTGTAACTCACTATGGTGTGATGCATCGTCAGATGATGAGACAATTGCTGAGCTTCTCGCAAGAACCGAGCCAGTGACATGCCCTCTTTGTGGAACCCTCCGTCCGCGAGCTAGAAGCAAGCGACTTAGCGATAGCGCATATTAATAAGGCATCGCCCCACTCACAGTGTATACTCGGTTGAACTCGTATCTGAAATGACTGTGGAATCTTTCCATGCGATCTGCCATCCTGAACGCATGACCATTTCAGTCTACTTCCAACATGGATAGCACGCTTTGAACACACGAATTCCACTGTGCTTCCTCTGCAGCACTGATCTTCTTCTCTGGTCCTAGAGCTTTGGCATACTTTTTTTCGCCCACGGCGACTTTCTGAATGGAAGCCATATTATCGACGGCGACGGTGCCGCTGCTGCTGCTGCTGAGAGGGTCGGAAGATGGGTTATGCGGTGTACCGTGAAAGCTGAAGCTAGAGAAATAGGAAGGTTGTCTGCTTGACAAGGTTGTCAGAGATCTCGGAAGGTGTGAACGGATCAGATGGGGGGCAAACAGCGTGGACACGATCAGGATGGCAACTGCCAATAATGTTCCAATGGCAAGATGTCGAAAGGTGGACTTGGAATCGATAATCGGCGCAGAGCTGTGAGAACCCTTCGATGCTGATGCTCTTGCTGATCCTCTTGAAGCGGATCTGTCTGAGCTCATGCAAGTAATATGCGAGCAAGACGCTCTCTGTATGGCAGCAGTTGGCTCTCTTATATGTATCTATTGACAACAACAAAAAGATAGCCTTATGTTATCTCTGAGAAATCTTTGCTAAGCACCTGACCGTCGGCAAA
The DNA here is from genome assembly GCF_002102565.1 of Kockovaella imperatae. Taxonomy (NCBI): domain Eukaryota; kingdom Fungi; phylum Basidiomycota; class Tremellomycetes; order Tremellales; family Cuniculitremaceae; genus Kockovaella; species Kockovaella imperatae. The sequence goes on from NW_019028944.1 coordinate 1,179,281, forward strand.
AGGAACTTCGGCACGTGGACCGAAGGTCATTGTTCGCCCATGACGTGGACAATTTGCTTATCAATCATCCCATACTCAGCCCCTGGTTACCTCCGTCATCGCCTGTTCAAGCCCGCAGCTCAAGATTGGATAGATTCCTCTTTCGCCTGGCTGCCAACGGGGTCCACTAGCAGCCATCATGATCTTGTTAGAGGTGAGTGCATGTGCTCAGTGTCAACATCCAGCTCACTCTCTTATCAGTCTCACAACGTCATTGTGCACGATGTTCTGACGGACAGGTTTGAAAAGTGAGTGACGCAAGAGGGAGGGTAGGCGATAGGAACCGGCTGACCATGTGCCCGCTCTTCTGTGTCTGATTGTGAATACCACTTGATGCCGCTACTCTCGACTTGTCCTTGCCTGCATTCCTGCCTTGATCATGCGCCCCGCCCCACAGACCGTCCCGCGCAGATATCCAGTTTGTCGACTATGATAACGTCCGCTTTCATCTTTCCACACCCGATTCCAAGACTGTCCTCTTACTCTCCATGGGGATCCAATGCTGGCCTGATCTCGTGAAATACGGCGCGAGAGACCACCTCGAAAAGACTTTTGAAGGCTTGTTGTTGAGTCAAGGGGAGACCGAACCAGAGTACGATGTTAGTTTGAGGATTGATCTGGAACAAATCCCTCAGGATCCAGGTGAGTTTGGCCGAGTGACCCAGCGAGGGCCGGATGGCTTGACCCCCATTCGATCGTTTCGCTGAATGCAGGTCCTCAATTCTGCGATGACTCGTCATCGTCCAGAATCTCGAAACGCGCTCATTGACAAGATTGCCCATTTCAAATCCACCGCCATGTCTGCACCGTTCATTTCTGCCTTTGAGGAACAAGCGTCCCTTCAAGCCAATTACAAAGACGCAGCGGGAGCTCAGCAAATGGATGTTCAACCTCAAGAAGCCAAAGGAGATCTCAAAGTCGTCAAGTACAGGGAAGAAGAGGCCATATTCATTCAGGCCAGTCATGATCGAGTCACGATCATCTTCAGCACCGTCTTCAAGGATGAAACGGATAGAGTCTATGGGAGGGTGTTCTTACAGGTGAGTGAGCGGGCTCAGCAGCCAAGCGAAAGGGCAGAGGGCGAAGACGTACGGGACATAGGCATGGAAGGTGCGGGAATGGTCAAGAATTTCACCATCGGCACACGGCCTGCACATCCTTTCGGAAGCTCCGAGCATGGATTGACAAGATCAGAGCTGACTCTCCTTCTCTCAACTCCAGGAGTTCGTCGACGCTCGTAAACTCGGAAGTCTGCAGAATGCCCCTCAGGTCAGGTACTCGAACCGTGAACCTCCGCTCGAGATCCGACATCTGCCAGGGTTGAAGAATGGTGAAGATTGGGGATACGTGACGTTTGGTGAGTACGCTGTCGCTATGGCACCAAGCTTTTTCTCCCCGCCTTTCTCCGGCTGCAAAGCTGTTCTTCACTCGCTTGACAGACTTTGGGACTGACTCGCTCGCACAGTGCTCTTTCCACGACACTTTGCCAATCCTGCCCAAGCCCTCGCTACAATCAACAGGATCCAGCTGTTCCGCGATTACCTCCACTATCACATCAAATGCTCAAAAGCGTACATGCACTCTAGGATGCGATACAGAGTCGCAGAATTTCTCAAGATCCTCAACCGGGCTAAACCCGAGGTCGCGGTGCCTCAGGAGAAGAAAACGGCTTCCGGCAGAACGTTTAGGCGACAATAAAAGGCGAGAGAGTCAGGCAAGGTTACGACATGAGGGGAGTGACCGGCCGGAGGGGATACAGAGCTTGTTGTTGCGGCGCCCCTAGCTGATGCTCAGGGAGAGGTGCCAGACGGACGCGAAGGGAAGGAGGTGGTGGTTCGAGAACTCTTTGTATGCTTCAGGCGGGCTGTGTGGTATGAGACGATCCGAATGCAAAAATGCTGTTCCCAGGGACGAGCACGTCACGCCACAGTCTTAACCAGCTGTGCTGCGAAGTTGTAAGGGTCTACCACGTGAGGTCTCGATTGGGGTCAAAAGACTGAGCGACGCCCGGTTGATTGATGCATAGATCGCCTGGTGACTTGCTGCGGGCAGACATATCAAGGTATCAACGATCACTGACTCCGGATGCCACTACTTCGCGCTGATGATACCGCGGCAGCAGCTCAGCCATCGTGCTTCGCCGTTTGGATCTGGTATACCGGCAGTCTACCCGAAAGCTCACAAACAGCCTGTAACAACACCCCTCACTGGAGGCGTCAAGGGTTTTGCGACAAAAGCTGCGATTGAAATTCCCGTTTTCAACTGCCATCTCGCATCCCACCTCATCCCCACCGGACAGCACAATGGCCATGTCAGGGCAGAGCAGCGCAGGGCGGTAAGAGTATCACGATTCTCAGTTCGAAAGGGTTTGCATGTGCATGTGCATGAGCATGTGCCTTGACGCCCCACAGCGGCATAATAACGGGGACTTTCTCTCTCCCGATGCTGCGCTATCGTAGACCCTCGTTGCGGCGCAATGTGTGTGTGTGTGTGTGAGCAACTTTGTAGCTGAGCCAGCCGTTGAGAGCGGAGAAAGAAAAGCCTTGCAAGAAGAGGGGGGGCAGAAACACGCGACGTCACCCAAGCTTAAATTTTCCCTTCTCCTTCTTCTTCTTCATCTTCTTCTTCTTGATCTACTTCTCTCAGATCCTTGATCTTTTTTTATTTATGGCACTCTACTCATCCGCCCATCATGAACAGCAACAACGGCTTGCGTGACCTCACGTAGATACATAATGAAAGTTTCTAGTTGATATTACAGATGGTGCCTGTCGGGACAACTCCTTTTTTCTCTCTCCTATTGCATGCCTCAGGACAGCGATGACCTACGGGCGAGTGACGAGTCGTCAAATTGAGACAGGAGCGAGGGGACGCAGCATCCAGTGCAGCTGACCTGAACGCAACCGCTTTGCTGTTCGCAGCGTTCGGCGCCCTCCCCCCTCTTTTTTTTCCAGGATAGTCCCCTCCCCCACAAACCATGATTACATGAGCGTAGATCAGTCATACGGTAGTGGCAGCAGCATTCAGCCATTCATTCAATTCATTATATCATCTAACTTCTTGCATCGAATATCGGCATCTCTCGCCACTAAGGACCAAAAGCAGACTAATCACCTCCGGAGCGATTCCCGTAGCATCTTCACGCCAGCCCATCCTCCAACCAACCTCGCCCACAGAGAACTCCTACACTCCTCACAGCACAGCTTGGGGACTGAACTTTGACGGGAAGCGGCTACGATACTATTTCTTGCCACTTTGCGCTCTCTACGGGTTGCTCTTCGCTTGGCGTTTTATTTTTCCTTTTCAAGGGGACTGACTGACTGACTGACTGCTTTTGCGTGTGAACGAGAGTGTGATATATACTTCCCCCCGCGAGAGAGGCAGGACAAGGTAGTGATAGTAGTACTAGTCTTTGGTCAGCGACAAGGGCCCAAAAGAAAAAAAAAGGAGAGGACGTGATACCTCTCAACTTTTGGATCGGTCTTTTCTTTTACTCGTCTTCATCTCTATCTTTCTGAGACTACGCTCGACCGCACAAACTCATCCGATCTCCCTCCAGCTCGAGCCAACCTGTTAGAGGGGGCGATCCTTGGTGACAGCATCTGCATCATACAAGCAAACACAAAATACGACATTGCTCATTGCACAAGCACGTTGTTACGACGACCCAAAAAAGGTAAAGCATTTTTTTGTCCTGGGGGGAGAGCGAGTGGCGGTCTGGCGGCGAAATTAGGTCCCAAATCCCATAGCAAGCCCGTTTCCAGCAATCGAGCAGGAGCGCACAGTGCAGAGCGACGTCAGTCAATCAGTCAGTCAGCCAGTCCATCGCTCGCTCGCTCGTCTGCCTTTTGGTCTCTCTCAGCAACTCGAACACACAGTGAGTATCGTCGCTGGACTGTCCACCTTCATCCCGTCTATTGTTTCCCGTTTTTACCGCCCCCCATTTTTGAAAGCCGTCATCATCATTTTTGTCTCATTTTATGCCTCTCTCTGTGTTCTTGCCGCTGTCACGTCAAGAACAAAGGCAACTCCTCGAGAACCGATCTCATTCCTGGACCTTTCTGTCCAAACTTGAGCAAGGGCCATCCTGGTGTAGTTGCTCAGCATGTCGAGCGGCTGAACACATCTTTTCGGACTCCCTGACATCATCATCATCATCACACACACACTCTTTTCACTCTCACTCTGTCTTTGATCTCAACGTCTCACATCTACACTGGTCTCACCTAATCCTTTTTTTTTTACTCAAGCACAAGCACCAGCGACACGACCGTATCACTTCTCAATACATCTTTTCCTTGCTTCCCTGTACGTTTACTCACATATCCTACACCCTTCCATCCTGGGTGAACAGCTCTCTGAAGGAAAACAGGAGAGACACGTCTTGATCAGAGGCTTGATCAGGTTCGCCCGCTTACTTCTTGGCCTTCCTTCCCTTCGTGGCCTTTTCCAAAAATCCCCTTTCTCTTGCCCGGTCCCCACCGATCGCCAACCTTCCTCGTCCCCCCCGCCCTCCGTCCGATGACTGGACTGACACATCTATAGATCAAACCAGGCCACAACGAGGCCTTCACTCTTTCATCTTCAATCTCTGTATCGCAAGTGATACCCTAGAGTGAGTTTGCTCTTCGTTTCAATCTCGGTTCCATTCTCCGCTCGGACCACCTTGGCACGTTCTCCCTCGTCATTGTCATCCTTTCATTCCCTCCTGGACGACGACCGTGCAAGCCATAAACTCCCTCTTGCCGCGCGGACCGGTCACCGCTCTCCTTTGTCCTTCCGTTCAGCTCGCTAACATGGTGCTCTTTCTCTCTCTTTTACCACAGCTCTAGCTCCGATCATCATCTCCCAGGTGCCCTTTGAGCAATCCTGCACCCCTTACTGCTCGACAATCATCGGCCACTGGGTACAGCTCCTCCCTCCTGGGCGCACCATCGCAGTACCCGTGCCACAATCACTTGAAACACAATTCCCCATCCTGAACGGTTGATCATGTCAACGGAACGTTTGGATTGACCGGTGTATCCCATTTACGGCTCCAGTCAAGTCGTTCCGTTGTCCTCGCATAGTGGATAAGAGAGCCCGTGAAAAGAGACGAAGACAGAAGGATCAGACGGGTGATTTGGTGATTCTGCTCTGCAGTGCAGGTGAGCTCGAATGTCATCAGCGTTCACTCACGCCCAGTCACTCTCACCATGTCATCCGATTCCTCACCCGTTCTTCTCCGTCCTAAACCATCCGATTTCCCTCGTCCGACGTCTCTGCACCTCCCGGCGAGCATCGACGCCCAAGGGATTGTCGCCACCTCCTCTTACAGTCCCTTTCCGACATTTCCAGGTGCTCGTGATCCTCATGGTTTGGATCAGTACCTCCTACATCCTTCTGACCCGTCATGGCTCTACACGGATCCTTCGCCAGCCAGTTCAGATCATTCAGATTCCGAAACCGAATCGACCTCCAACAGTCTGGCCACCCCACCGTCCATGTCTAAACGCCATTCGTTCAGTATGAATCGGAAACCGTCACCGCTGTCACAACCCCCTGTCAGCGGCACGAAAGCGGCTCAGGCTGGACCTTCTATGCAGCGGAATCGAAGTGACCTGGGTGGATCATTGACGATGAGTCAACGGGCTTCATCATCTTCATCGTTGCATAGACGACCCCCAGTTCAGCCTATCCCTCTGCCCGACTTCACACCTGGCTCCGCAAGCATGACAATCGAACCATCGTCCAGCAGTTCGAATGGGAAATCCTCGCTTCGAAAAGCTCTGACATTCTCTCGGAAATCATTCCTTGGCAAAGATCCAATGACGGCTGCTCCTCCTCCTCCTCCGCCTCAGCCTGAAACCCCTCCGCCCATTCCTCTGACACCTCGACTCGCCAGCCGAAGTGATTCCAGCCATAGTGCAGTGTCCTCTGCATCCTCCACGTCAAGCGGCGAAGAAGTCAAGACACCAAATGAGGCGGTCATTGTCTCTTCGCAGATCGAAGTTGCTGGTGGTAAGCTGGCACAAGCTCTCGCAGAAGCGGACTCTGGCGATTCTTCAAGACGCAAAAATTGGCGTGGCTGGCTAGGCGGGAAACGAGGTACGAAATTGACCGCCTTGGCCATGTCCAGTCAGACAAGTCTTGCCAGTCAAGAGTCTAGCCCACATTCCACCACTACTCCTTCGCTACCTCGAGCCGGATCCCCAGTGGTAGCTTCCATCGTGGCTGCTGAACCCTTGTCTCGATCATCGTCCGAAAAATCCTTCTCCAGCGTCATTGCAAGTGAACAGCTTCGACGCCTATCGCTCCAAAAGCTCTCTCAATTCCGATCCCCATCACCTCACCCCTTGACCCTGACCCTCAAGAGACAATACTGCAACTTCCCGAGCGAGATAGCTACCTCGATCCGATCCGGTCAAAAAGTCTACCCGCTCTCCGTCAATGTCGTCGACCCCGATGCCCCAATGAGCCCAGCTCAAGGTGGACTGGTGACTTCTCTTGCCATCCGATGCGTGTTGCAGAAGCTTGAACAAGGTCAAACCCCACCTCGTCTGACTCGTAAAACACCTTCAAAGCGGTCCATTATGCGTCGGCCTCGAGGCGTGTTGGACTTTATCAATCGCCCTCCGTTCGAGGAGCGGAATCTGGTCTTCTACCCCAATGGTACGGTTTCCCCCATATCGATGGCTAGACCAGGATACGGCGTATGGGATCTTGACTTTTCATCATATATCCTCGCCCTATCGCAGGTCGACGAGTTGCCGGGAGATGACGGTTGGCCGATCATCCCCAGACCCAGTATCGGTACGGACATCGATGAGTTGGAAGGTGTCATGGACATTCCGGACATCACCACGACGGCGCCGGAAGAGAGCAAGGAGAGTGCAGCGCTGGATGAAGTCGATGCGAACCTTCTTCCCGGGATCACGTTCACCCTCTCGGCCAGCAGTAGCAGTAGTGCGCTGAGTGAGAGTGGTGCATCGACCGACGTGGGGCCCAACGACATTGTCGACCTCCCTCAGTCCTCTTTCAAGCGGGCAAGTAGGATTCTGACGTGGGACGAGAGCTCTGAGGACTCATCCGATGAAGAGAGCGACGATGAGGATGAAGATAGTCCTGTCGTGAAGCCTCTTCAACATCGCCGGAGCTTCCCGAGTATGCCTACGCCATCATCGCAGGACCTGGCACCTCCTTCCTCACCTCGACTTCGCGCCTCTTCCCAAGCTGGTCAAGAAGCCGATCGTCAAGCGTTCAGAAGGTCTGTCCGAGAGAGCGTCCTTGTCTCGAGAGAATCACGCTCGAGTGTCGCTCGGGATGGGCGAAAGGTTGCACGGTTCGACGACAGACCTGATCCCACGGTCATGGACCAAGTGGCCAGAGCGAGAGAGAGGCGTAATGCGAACAACGCTGGAGAAGGTGAACGACGAGCTGAATCTGAGCGGCGACGTGAGCAGGAAACTTCCCGACAACAATCCAGGGGCGAAACGAAGAGTCTTCCGACATCTGCGGGTCCGCCCGTAGGGACATACAGCTCACATCTGCCAGCGAATGGACCCGCTCGCCTACCCAGCGTTCAGGTCTATGCGGCATCGCCTCGCCCATCCAATGCCGACTCTCGCGCCGCAGCGCGCTCACAGAGCTTCTACGGATCCTTCCCTCGTCAACAACAGCGGACATCTGACTCGGCCCGCAAGACCTCCTTACCGGTCAGTCCGCACATGCAACCTGGTACCAAGAAATACCCCTCTTTCTACGAACTGGCCGGTCAGACGTCTCACCACCACCAAGCCCGTCAGCCATCGCCTCATCAGACTCATGTGGGCCATCCGGGGATGGGTTACGCATCTCATCGTCATGCTCCGCACCACTCTCATGTCTCACAACACGGTGGCATGTACCCTCAACCATCGCCTCAAGCCCTGTGGGGAGGTCAACCTGGCTACGTTGGGGAACTGGGTCAAGCGTATCGACCATTCAACAGTCTACCCAGCGTTGGGTCGATGAACCATCTGGGTGCTCCGAGAGGCACCGTGCCTTCGCTTGCTGTACCTCACGGAGTCGCTTCTCCTCGACGTAAAGCGAGGATGGCGTAGCGAGGTGCATCCTCTGTCTCCCCACCTATTGGACATATTGGACAATGAAACACTCTTTCTTTTCCGACGCGACGACACACTGTATACGCACATCACTGTATCATAGAACCGGATCGTTATACACGGGACCATCGGTCACCTCCTTCTTCCTCGTGAACCTAGAATCAGCATGTTCACCAACCAGCAGCATTATTCTGGCCTCTATGCTCCGCATTGACCCAACCTCCCCATCTTTTTTAATACCATACTGTACTAGACGATTGTTTGAGCTTGCTCTCCATAGCACTGTACTGTGTCTCTGTTCCCCCCCTCTCTGTCTCTCTGTGTGTGTGTGTTGCTATAATGACATGACCTGACCTCTCTCTCTACCCTCGACGACTATTATATTAATGCATATCTTCGCCACGCTGCCCAAGACCGGCCGGAGCACCTGTTTCCACATTACCGGACGGGACGCCGCGATAAACAAAATAAGGGCCGAAGCGTGTAAAAAAATTAGAATTGGAAAATGAGAGCGATCTGCGTTTAGAGGTCTTGTCGAACGGTATCAATCCACTGGACTGATTGAGCTGCCATTGCTGCCATTGTAACGTCGACAGTGAGCTCATCGCTCCGGAGTGGCAAGATCTCTGTTTTTGACAAGTGGCGACCTCGTTCTAACAACTTTCCGTACGGTGAGTCACACAGTTGATAGGCAGAATTTCGTCACCAGTTGCCCATGTTACAGATAACTAACTCATGCTGACCTGATCCAATAGTTGCATTCGACTTGGAACGTCCAAGTCCCTGAACACGCACACATCCACACGAACAACCTCACGCACAGTATGGTCACTCTGACTCCTCGTTCCGCCATGCCCCTCTCACGGGCACTCCTGAATCCTATGCTTCGTGGTCCGGCCTACGGCACTCCGCTCAGTCGACCTGGACCGAGCGCGTTTAGACGAAGTCACACGTCAACACCTATGAATCGGACCAGCGCAGCGACGACCACTGCCACCACCTCCACCTCCTCCTCCTCTGTATTGTCTGCCGCACATGGACATACCATCCCCTCTATCCAAGTCTTTTCCACTCCCGCTCTTCTCCGATCTTACTTTGTCTACTCGCTCTGCTCTTTCCCCTTCATTATCGATAATGCTCCTCGCATCTTATCCATCTTGTCCAAAGCGCCTATGCCAGGACTCAAAGCATTGACAGAATGGGGAATACGACACACCTTTTTCGCTCAGTTCGTTCCTGGAGAAACGGTAGAGGAATGCACTCGAGCCATGAAGACATTGAGAGAAAGAGGTGTAGGAGCCGTACTGAATTATTCGGCGGAAGTCGAGGAGGACGTTGCGGCTGCGAGCGCTGTCCCTCTTTCTCCGAAAGCTGTGGCAGGTGGACCAGGAGGTACCGATGGATCCGTGGGACCTGCATCGACGATCCCCTCTTCGACTGCAGACAAGGCCAGAGCATTGGAGAAACAACGTCTTGACGAGGTATTTAGAGCATTGAGGGCTTCTGGAATATACGAGGACGATATCGAGGCGAAAAGTGGAGCTGGGGCCAGAGGATCAACAGGGTTTGCATTGAAGATTGTAAGTGCATTCGCCAATGCAAACTTCCAACTGCCCCACCGAGAGGGTGCCAGCAAACGTTTGGGAGGAGGAGCGAGTCGAGCGCTTGGCTGATCGTTTTTCTTTTTTCCGGTGTCTAGACCGGTCTCATCGACCCTGCTATCCTTCAAAGGGCATCCACCACCCTGCTCCGATTACGATACTCTGAATCTTCCAAAGCCACTTCAGCAAAGGACGAGGCTGTACCGTATCCCGGTACACCAGCTTCTGGAGACGCACGCGTGCTCGCTTCGTTACCGGGATCAACTGATCAATCCATCTTCAAGCTCGAGGTGAGTTAACGCTGAGAAATCTTGCGAGAGTTTAGGCGGCCGAGGGATGAGAGCATAGTGACCTGACCCGACCCCCTCTTAGGGCGCCGTACCGTCCATGGGTGTTCTCGCTTCGGATGAAGGCGTCCGACCGTCTGACTTGGAGGAGATGCATTCCATGTGGGAGAAATTGTGCAAGATGGGAGAAGAGGCCAAGGCCAATGGGTGAGTGGGCATGGTTAGAGAAGGGATAGAGGAAAAAAACAAACAATTGACATTGTTGCTTCCTTGTAGGGTTCGACTGATGATTGACGCCGAACACACATGGTATCAGCCCGCACTTGACGCTTACACTCTTCTTTTGTGTGAGAAATTCAACCGTCCGCCCAAAGATGGAAATTGGAGCGGTCCCTTGATCTAGTGAGTGGTCATTCATGTCCTGGGAGTGTTTGTTCCATCTGCCAAGGACGACTGTCTCCTGACGCGCTCATTCTGCCCCTGCAGCGGAACATTCCAATCCTACCTCGTTCGTCAACTTACTCACCTGCCTGCTGCAATCCAACACGCCAAAGACAATGGCTATGCTCTGGGTCTCAAGGTCGTTCGTGGTGCCTACTTTCTGCAAGAGAGGAAGAAGTGGAAGGACGAAGGAAGGGAAGGTGCAGACCCAATCTGGAAAGAGTGAGCGGTGTCTGTCAGAATTCCAATGTGGAAACAAATGCTGAGACAGAGAAACCTCACCCAGTAAATCATCCACTGATAAATCGTACAATTGGGCTGTCACGCATATCCTCTCTACCTTGTCTGAACAACTCAAGACGGATCCAGCATATGCTCTCGCCGTGGTGTTCGGAACGCATAACCCCGATTCCGTCGACCTCATCTTCAAAGGACTAAAAGATAATGGACTGGCAAAGGAGGTGGAAGGTGGTAAATTGAGAATGAGGGAAGATGTCAAGGGACGAGTGGGTATCGCCCAGCTATACGGTGAGTAGAAAAAGGAAAAGTTGTCATTGGCAATCGCAATCGAGGCAACGCTGATCGGCTGAGCTAGGAATGAAAGACGATTTGATGGACAAGGCTGTAGAATCCTTTGAACCTAGTAATCAGCCAATCGCTTTGAAATACATTGCATATGGGAAATTGGACGAGGTGAGATTGGGCTGTGTTCAGCGCCCGGGGAGCGCAATACTGACCGATATTGTCCGTCTCAGGTCATTCCGTTCCTTGGTCGAAGGGCGATCGAGAATAAGAGTTTGATGAGTGGTGAAGGGGGAGCAGCGGCTGAAAAGAAAAGAATATGGGAAGAGTTGGTCAGGCGGTACTTTGGTCAGGAGCCTGTCGTCTCCGCGACGCAGTGAGCTAGAGACATCGTATCGGGCTGGGGCGCAGGCAGGCAGGCAGCCAGGCAGGCAGCGGGGACGAGAGGCGTCAAGTTCTATCGAAAAACAAAGGGACATTGGCTGTTTGTGAGAAGGCATCATCATGACTTTAGGCGTTTCTAGCATTTGTTACCTGGGCTCTCATGATTTGCATGCCATGGTGTGGTGATTATATGTGCGTGGTGATCGTCAAAGGGTGACACCGGTTGCGCAATAAACTGCACGCCGGGCGTTCATGGTGACATTCATGACTGTGAAAACTATGCAATGAATGCTATGCAGCTGATCCCAGCTGTGTGACTGTCCATTCATGTGATAGCCTCATCTCCTCTCGACTCCAGAACACGCCCCGCCACCCTTTTTTTTTTGGCTCCCGCAACTCTTATTGCCCTTCGACCAAGACGTGCTTATCGTGCACGATATCAAGGATCTGCTGTACGAGCTCATGACCATCCTCTCCGGCGAATTTGATCGTGCGTGGTGGTCGTGCATCTGGCATGGCGATAGGCGGTGGTAATGGTCAGTCAGCGTCAGCGAGGAAGTAAAGAACCGTTTGCATAGGAAGACCCGGGCGTCGCCGCGCCGCCCCGCGCGCTGAATCCGTATCGGTAACTCGACTCACCATACTCAATGACGATTTCTGTCGGTTCCAACTCTTGTCTTTCTTTTGCCGCTCTGAATCTCTGTCTCCAAGCCCCATTATCCAGCTCCAGCGGATCGGGACGGATCCCAGTGTATTCTTTAGGCGATTTGACGGTTTGGGTGCGGTTCAGCATGGAGGAGGAGGCGGAGGGGGAGGTGGTGGAGGTGGTTGTTGTTGTTGTTGTTGTTGATGATGATGGTGATGATGATGAGGACGAGGAGGACGAGGAGGCGGAGGCGGAGGACGAGGACGAGGAGGAAGGATCTGAGGATGTGTCTGATGTTGAGGTAGATGGGGAAGCAGAAGAGGCGGAAGATGGTGTGGACGGAGCCGTGGGGGAGTTGTTGGAGGAAGAAGAGGAGGATGTGGAAGAGGTCAAAGTACTCGATATCGGATCAGAGGATGAAGATGAAGACGAAGATTGTCCCGTTGTCGCTCTAGCCTCGCGAGTTGTGGCCTGAGGTGGACTCTGACCCAGCCGCTTCATAGCTTCCGATAACGCTTCCGATCGAGCCAAAGCCTCCTCTTCGAGCTGTGCTTGCCTCTCCTTCTCTCGTTTCTTCTTCATCTCTTTCGCACGTTTGGAAACTTTCAGCAGACCTGCTTGAGGATCATTGGACGCGTCGATACTGTCTCGAGGGTAGGGCTCTTTGGTGAATTGCCAAGTGTGGATGGTCACGCGAGGGTTGGCATATTTGATGCGAGGGATATCACGATTCATGAATTCGCTGGCGGTGTGTCAGCTCAAGAATCTACAGCAGGGTAGCTCAGCACGGAGTAGGTACAGGGGAATGCCTAACGACGTGTTGCTCGCAACAGCATGAAACATGCCGACCTAGAGGCGGCGGACATGCGGTGAAGAAGAAGTGGAATCGCCTCGAGAAAAGGAATCACTCACCGGAACCCTTTCGACATTCCCCACTGGTCGTACCTGAAAGATATGGCTTTCACACCTTTCTCCAATGGGAACTCCAACTTCTTCTTGTCCGTCTCCAACGTCATCACTATTTCATCGAGAGAACAATGTCGAAGTGGGAATTGGGGTGTCTTTCGAAGCGCTCGTGAGAGGGCCAGCTGGAGAGTGGACGGTGAGGCGTACATGGTGAAAGCAGGGGGGAAGCCAGGTCCCAAGGCGATTGACTACGAAGCTTTTCAAAGGTCTCAAAGATCTGCCTGCCTGTCACCTATTACAGCAGGGATGCGGTTCGAATCGATACCAAACTCGCATGAACTTGCAGGGCATTTCAAACCTACGAGCAGGCGACAGGAAGAAGTCGAAAAATCCCCGGTTTGTCATGACGTGGCATTTAGTCCCAAAAGGATCGGGAGATGCGGCGCCGGAGCTTCCCGTTTTGACACGTGCTACATAGAAAGCAGCTCTAGCTGCTCTAGGGGCTTCCCGCACAGATTTCTGTCTCGGTCCCATCATTTATCTCTGCCAACTTTGTTCTCTATCGCTGGAAATCCTCCTGCAAGCTACCAGGGTGAGTGAGAAGTGGATCATCTCTACACACAGACACACACGCTCCCACCCTCTCTCTCACAATCGCTTGTCCAACTCGTGTCCACCGCCATTCCTGTCACCGCACATTTTTGGCTGAACACGCGAACGCCCCCCCCATTGACTTTTTTTCCCCTTCCCGTGTGTAGGAGACACACACCGCATTTTTGGGATCGATTCCTCACAAATTCTCAATCCAAAGATCTATCTTGGAACATTATTGAATCAAATAACAGGAAGAAACGCTTGCTCCTACTACAGCCCAATACCGCTCTCCACACTGCCAGCCAGCCAATCATGAGCTCAACGAACAATGAAAAGGATGCCGAATCGGGTGTACCCCTCATGGTATGTCAAAACGTTGAATGGTATTATCCATTGAACGTGTCGCTGATCTCGGAGTACTATCAGGCCATGCCTAGAGCTTCAGACGTCGAGAAAGACCTGAGTGGAGCTCACGCTGAAGTCAAGTGAGTTGTGTAAGACACTCGACAGCGCACATAGTCGTATCCTCCCATCTAGGCGATAAGCTGCTGATATCCTTGTGTTCTCGTTTTTTCTCTTTGTAAAACTCGCTCGCTGCAAATCAACAGGGCGTCCCCTCGTTCAGCCGGCCAAGCAAAGAAGATCTCTATCCCCGCGTACATCAGTGAGTCTTGCCCTTTATGTTTCCCTTGTTGCAACGCCATGATTTCGCTGACCCCGTACGACCAGTCATCCCTATCTGGATGGCCTGTTCCATCACTGTCATCCTGTACAACAGTGAGACGGAAACCTCCCAACATGGTAGCTTCAGCTCTGACGCCTTCGCCCAGAATACATCTATGACCCCCTTCAATTCCCTTACCCTGTCTTTTTGACAACTTGGCATCTTGCCTTCTCAGTGAGTGAAAGATCCTTCGAAGATGGGGTGTCAGCCGATGACCCATGGACCCAGGCCATCGCTACCAGAGTACTGCTGAGGACTACCACCCTCGTCGACGGAGTCAAGGACATTGAGATGACTGTAAGAGCTTTTCATCACCCACGGCGGCCTTTGATTGACACCAATGTGTGCTCAGCGAGACCGATTTGTCAAGAACATTTTACCTATCGGTGCCTTGTTCTCTGGATCCCTGATCTTGTCCAATTATGCCTATCTTACTTTGAGTGTCCCTTTCATCCAAATGCTCAAGGTGAGTCAGGAATATTTCCCATCCGATTGATCTCTTGAAATCTCTGCTTAGGCCTTCAACCCCGTGGCCATTCTCTTGATCTCGTTCGCATTCAGGATTCAGGAGCCCAACGGCAGATTGATGCTCATTGTCTTTGTGAGCTTTCTTATGTTGACGTCCAGCTACGATACACTGCTCACTCAGTTGCCAGATGATCTCCCTCGGCTGTTCTCTTGGTGCGTAGACTCACAACTGCCTGACCCTATTCCAGCTGATGTCCAATGCAGCTGCTTACGGAGAACTGCACTTTGAAATGTTCGGATTCATCTGTCAATGCTTGGCCCTCCTTTTCGAAGCCTCGCGATTGATCATGATTCAGCTTCTCCTCCACGGGCTCAAGGTGGGCGAATGCGTCAACGAAGATATATGATTGATTGATTGACGATGATTCCCCGCCTAGATGGACCCCATCGTGTCGTTGCACTACTTTGCGCCCGTTTGTGCCGCCATCAACCTGCTCATCATCCCTTTCACTGAGGGCATGGAACCATTTTACGCCCTTCACCGGGTCGGTATTCTCGTCCTTTTCACCAATGCCGGTATCGCATTTGCGCTGAATGTGAGCGAGAGACAAGCCAAAAGGTATCGAGTATAATAGCTGAAATATATCCAGGTTGCTGCGGTCTTCCTCATCAGTGTTGGCTCAGGACTCATCTTGACCCTTGCCGGTGTTTTCAAGGACATTGTGAGTTGGATTATGGGGACAATAACGCGAGGATAGATCCTGACGCCTCACTCCAGCTACTGATCTCTGCATCTGTCTTGGCCTTTGGATCTCCCATCACTCCTATCCAGGTTGTTGGATACTCGTGAGCGCTCTGTCCACCTAGCTAGCATGTTTCCCAGCTCACGGCCTCGCAGCATTTCACTCGCTGGTCTGGTTACTTTCAAGCAGACTGGAGGCAAGTAGATGGAGATGACTAGAACGCACGGGAGAATCGGGAAGAAGGCTGCTGGAGACCCCCTGTGCACACTACGGAGGAAATGGACCCGACATCTCCCATTCGTCCCTCTAGACCTCGCTGCATATGATTCCTTGAGTGGCTGATCTCATCCCTCCTCTCCATAAGAAGCAACTTATTATACCTTTTCTCTTCTCTGTTTGATCTTTCTGAGCAGCAGCATGCATCTGGGCACATAGACGGAAACGCAATGGTCTCGACGGAAAAATAATCTCGGACCGTTCCCCCGGTGATGTCCGGGCCGATGCCGGTGAGTTTTCGGTGAGACGTTTCGCCGAGACGTTGTGAGATTCTATGGATGATGATGATGACCATAAGATGGGATCGGGGGGCTCGGGGGGCTCTGGACTCTGGAAGGCTAGTCCGATACTTTTGTGAAGGCCGATACCTGGAGAGGCTTGATGTCTACTACTGTACTACTGTACCATGTGCCAAAATGTTCAGCACCTGAACTGAGACAGCAGTCACTTCTGTTCCGGGTAATAAATAGTATTGGAAGACGTCATTTATTAAGGAGGAGGTGATGTTCCGATGTTTCCCGATAATCCACCCAAATAAAGGCGGAATAGACAAAAAACTCGCTTGTTGGCTGCTTGGTTTGTTGGCGCTGAGTGCGTGGTAGAGGTGACTGGCTAGCAGCGATATACTCCAAAGCAAGCAGCACAGTGCAATTGAGCAAAGAAGCAGGCTCACGCCTTGACAACAGGTTTACACGGTGGTGAGTGACTGGCACCGTCTTAAACCTCCCCTCGGATCTTGGAATGTTATTTGTGGGTCTGGCCCAGATCGGAAGTCCGGTAGTCTGATTCCGATGACCTCCTTGGCTTTGCACTGTTGGATAGTTTATCTGTACTTGATACTCGATCCAGAATTGAATGCTCGAGAAGAAGAAGAAGAAGAAGAAGAAGAAGAAGAAGAAGAAGGTGGCTACCCTCCCTCACATCAGCTTTTGGGGTCTTCTGACCCACTTGCATCTGCTGTGACTCTCAATAGTCACACGACTCGCTCCAAAGGGCTTTCGGAAACCCTCGATTCCCAATTTCCGGTGCTGACAACCTTTTTCCCGTCAGAAAGACTCAGGCGCGCATTCCACACACAAGTTGGTCCATCATCATCATCATCGCTACGTTCTGGATCGTGTCCAGAAGCATAGTGACGTTGCATCGGCTTCGACAAACCCTACCGATCCTTGGGTGAAGACGCTCCCCAAGCCATACATTCCACATATCCTTTGTTCTTACCGTCGCGGCCCCACACAGATCGACGATTGATCGTTGAGAGAATATCTCTCAAACAAGCCTTTGTCCTTCATACAAGCGACTCTCGTCTTCTCGCTTGGCTTCTTCAAGGAAACAGGTTCTCCCCTTGAAGCGCTCGCTTTCGGGCTGGTTCAAGCCAAGCACGACCATCGACAACTACACCTGGAGGTTTTTGTCCTGGCTCGGCTCCGCCCAGCGCCATGACAACTGCCATGATGACTTCTTCCTCATCAGCGCTTCATGCGCCTTCATCCGCCCACTGTAGTCGGAACCCATCCCCTACGTCTTCGCCCTCTCTTCTTCCACTGGCATCTTCCATGGCGAAATCTTCCCCTTCTCATTCTCCTCTCCCAGCTCCACGCTTACTCCCATCAACAACCACCACATCATCATCCATGACGCCTTCTTCCACTTACAACTCTTCGGCCCCTTCTACATCCAATTCGAACGGCTACGATCCCTCCCGACTCACGCCACCCGCTTCACCTCAGATGATCTCTTCCCGTTCATTCGCCCGAGCTCCTCCTGTGAGACCGTATCAGTCCCCCTTGTTATCACGGAGCACCACTGGCGGTGGAAAACCTCTAAAACCTGTCGAAGGTGATACCAGAGCATTTGCAGAGCAAGTGGTACATCTCTTCAGACAACGAACCGATCATTCTCGCCGCGGCCAATCGGAATATCGACCAGAACCTCGGGATGATCAAGGGCGTAAACGTCAAGGGAGAAGCTTGGGCGGGAGCTTATCAGATACTTGGGACGGGGAAAAGGTCGAATTCATTGTCGACATTCCTGTCTGGAGTCCAGGATCATTCCAAGGTGAGCGAGCTTCACTAGGCCAAGGGTGCAATCATGTCTCTCATACTCATATCGTCTCTCCAGACCTCTCCACTCTGCATGCCCTTCGCGATACGACCTTATCGCATACTCATACCCTCATTGCATACTTGCAATCTGTGCACTCGCTTCCCGCTTCTTATCGACTCTTGGCGCGTTCTGCCGCACCATCCTCTGTCCCAGGATCACCTCGAGCCGTGCCGACATCGAGACCTGTATCTCCCGCTCCTACGCATACGCACTTGACCGTCGGTTGGGGCTGTATCCGACTCTCACCCGGCCTCGCTTCGCCCACCATGCCGAAAAAAGAGCTCAAACCTCATGTCAGGAGGAGCAGCGTGGTCGTCGGCAAGTCCCGATCTCGGTCTCGATCATACTCGAAACAACAGCCTGCCTCCTCTCGATCACCAAAGGCATCTATGGACGTTCCCGAGTTCAGGTTGGATCTCGATTCAGCGATCATTGACGAGCCGGAGGATGAGGAGTACTTCAAAATTCAGCTGAAAGAGGGTTACAGGAGCGGAGGCAGTGCAGCGGGAAGTGTCAATGGAAGTGATGATGACCTGGAGGAGGAGAGTGCGGACTCCATCATCGCCAGAGAGGTAGAGAGAAGGAAAGTGAAGGAGGGGTGAGTGGCAGATGTTGCGGGGAATCGGGCCACTGAGCTGACAGACCAATCCCGACAGGAGCGCCTTCTTGATGACTTTGTTTGGGCAACCCGCTCTGATCTTGACCTAAAACCGTTTCGGATACTCGTCGCTCCTTCCGCTCGGCACTCATCACTCAAACGTCACACGCCACTCTTGCGAACGTTGGGATACACTCGTTTTCGTACGGATCAATCCACCATTCATTGCCTCGAACACAGCACCCTTGCATCTTCTTCAGATCTGTCGACGCAGATCTTTCGCACACATGTCTCTCTCCATCCCTGTAGACTTCTCGACGTATACTTTGTTATTTCTAGATGTATCATCTACGCGCTCGACATGAAGCTGTAAGCGGGCGTCAGCCATGTCTTTCGCGCTGCAGTCACACAATCTATCCCAGGTTCAAAGGCAGACGTGATACTGCTCCGCTGCCATGGACTACGCCGGCTCGCAAAAGGTGACAGGACAAAGGAGGGCCAATAACGATTCATGACCCAAAAAACCATGAGCGAACCCTTTGATATCCCTCATCTTGCCCAATGTTTCTACGCAGCAATGATCCTGCCTCATCTTGCTCGACAAAAGTCTCAGAGAAGGGGGCGACGCCGGCGACAGCTTGGACTGGGTGATGTATTTACCATTACTGACGCGAAGGATGATCACGCAGACGAGGAGACGACAAGGACAAGGGGAAGGACGACAACACAAGTAAAACCCTCTACGTCGTCCGTGTCAGTTCGTCCATCCTCTTTAACTGCGTCAACGTCATCGTCACTGTCCCTCGGCACACTGTCCCAAGCTTCGTCGTCTCTGGGCTCGAGCATCAGCACCAACATCAGCAGCAGTACCAGCAGTACCAGCATCACACTTCATTCCACCTCAGTGTCGACAATCACGCCCATTGAAACCTCTTCAGCTGCATCTGGCTCATTGATCTGTAAGCTGAGTTCAATGTTGACCATCTGTGACAGACAGGAAGCTAACTGACCATACGGGCCAGTCCCCAACGTGATACCGTCCGATTTCCCCGTTCCACACTTTAGAGATGAGGATCACGGAGAAATCGGCAGAGGATACTTGATCCTCAGGACAAACCAGCTGGCGGACTCGAGTGAGTTGGCATGTCTGAGTGATCGGTTATCGTCTGCTGATATACCTCGTGTCGTTTTGTCTCAAGTGATCATTTTCGGCATGTCCCTAAGCTTCTTTTTCATCTTCTCCATCTTTCTTGTCAAATGCTCGAGGCTACTCGAACGGCGTCAAGGCAATATCAAAGTAGACGGCATGGTTAGTGAGCAGCTTTGAATGTATCGTATTGGATTTTGTCGTTACTGAACAAGGATTTCTAGGCGCCGACATGCGCTGGGCGGAAGGACGAGAAGTGATCGAGAAGCGAATTGTCTATGAACCGCTTGGATCCGAGCGACGCCGAATCATGGAACGAGCTCGTCCCGAAAACATTCGAATGTCGACCATGTCTCAGAGCGAGCGAAGGAGACATCTGCCTTCTGGTCAAGCAAGTGAAATCGGTCGGCAAGGTCAGTAGGGAGGAGATAGAGGACATCAAGCGGAGGGTTGGACAGTCAGAATCTTGTCTTGTGCTCCAAGACTATACATGTCTCATGCTGTCCCTTCGTCATCCTATGACCACTCTTGCTTTAACGGGGTCAGTAAAGCCTTGCAACCATAGTCCATGAACCTTGACGCCCTGCCATTCCTGGATGCCAAGACCGAGACGTATCCACATTTAGAACATCATGTCGCAGCACATTTCCTCGGCACAACAACAACACAGAGCTGCAAGGGGTCAGGTATGTGAGCGAGGCATGGAAGGTTGATCCCATGATTACTCACCTCCGGCACAGCTGATGAGAGGGAAGGGCGATACAGTCAGTATATGATTTGAAAACGTCGCAACCATGTAACGCACCAGGCTAAACAACCCGAGCAACAGCCACCACCACCTTGATTACCCTGTGGTCGCTGTTGTTGGACATAGACTGGTTGAGGCTGAGGTTGAGGCTGGTAGTATTCTGCGAAGCCAAGGCCATCAATTTTTTGCCATGCCACTGGTCCATCCGCTGTGAGGCAACCATTACTCACGCTGTTGAGGCTGTTGATACGATTGCTGCGGAAGGGCAGCGAGTGAGCTTGGCAAATGGAGTGGACCCATAGTCGCTGTAGCTCACCTGAGGAGCTGGTGGGTAATATTGCTGCTGTTGACCGTATCCTCCTTGTTGTTGAGGATAGCCTTGCTGTTGGCCATATTGAGGTTGACCGTATCCTCCCTGTTGTTGTCTGGTGGAGCAGCCAGAGAGGCATAGCGTCAGCTACCTGCCTCATCAGCAGTGGAGGAAAGACACTCCTCCGTATCTATGTGGAGGAACGGAAAATGGAAGGGAGGTCTTTAAACTGACTGGTTACCGTAGTACTGCGATATACAATCCCGACGATCAGCGCTCAAGCCGGACGAGTGGGGCGGCGGCTTTGTGTGTCCTTCAGGGGAGATGCACTCACGTCCTTAGCTGACATTGTGTATAGAGTATTCTATAGAAGTGAGGGAGAGATTGCGCCAAAGATAAGGTGCTTGAGGTCCCTGTTCCACTGAGACTGTCTCGCCGAGCAGTTGTTCTGAGACGAATTGAAAAGATATGAATGATGATGCTTTTGAATGATGTGAGGCAATGTAATCCCTGGCTATTTTGCCCCTAATGTTGACGAAAATTTGGAATGTGGCACATCGTTCAAAATGGTGCAGATCATTCAGCGAGCACAGCTTGGCGAGGTGTCTGACTGCGACCGCACGCCGAGCTATATAACGACGGAGACTGCCATCATTTGATTCTTCAACTTCTCATCAGCAACGATACGAACATCCATGAAAACCGCCTATAGAATCCCAAAGAATGTCTAAACGACCAACTTCACAGCTTATCGCGTCTTGCGCTCGGCCGAGCGACCTCTCTCTTCCATCTCTATACCTCCTTCATCCTTGTTCATCGCTCTCGATTCAAACACACCACAACATCCCCAGTCCATCCCACAGGAAGCAGCATTGAAGAATCGATGCGTCCGCTCGCCACCAAGTTCAATGATCGTACAGACGACGCATGATAACCAAGCGAACAGAACCACTGTTTGCGAAAAAAAAAAAAGAGGATTTAGCAGATACTTCCCCCCGAAACCTTTTGGAATTGATATCGCAAAGACTCACTGGCTATGCCTGGTCCTACACCGTCTATCCCACTGAGCTTCTCTAAACTCCTATATTGACTCCCCTTGACGATCACGTCGAGTAATATCGCACCGATCAGGATACACAGAACGACTAACCACACTCGCGTCGCGCGATATGCGAATCGTTTCCAAGCTTGTCTCTTACCTGAGCTCTCGATTGATGGAGGTACGCCGAAAAAGGCGAAGCGGATGAATGTGAAGATGAGGAGGTAGAGGAGGATCCAAAAGGCTGAGAGGGTCGCCAGGCCAGTGGTCAGGTACATTGTTGGAAAGTCTAGAGAGTCGGAAGATGCAGAGGAGGCATCTGTCGAGCCTGGGAAAGAAGCCAGCGTCAGCTGATACAGGTCTCGTACCTTGGGGGCTCAGTTCGCTCACCCCCAAGCCAAGGATCACACGTTGAAGCAGAACATTTCCCTGTGCCAATTGACCCCAGACTGCATCAGCATTTTCGAAAAAACGGCCGATAGCTCATCTGACTCACTCAGTACGCCGACAAACTCTTCTCCGGCAGTATCCCTCAGCACGCTTACACTCCCACTCGCCAGATTAGGCGGAGCAAAGCAAAGGACAAACAATAAAACGACACCTAGGAGCTCCAAGAGCAATAGGAGAATCCGGAGAAATCCTCTATCGTTAGGGTATTGATAGTTTTCAAACGGGTCTGGAGGTCTCTTTTCTGGATCTCGATCGCGGCCGAGGTCCTCAGCTGCTGGTGCTGATGAGTCCTTCTCAGCTCGTGGAGGACGGGGTTTTGACCTCTTGGCTGATCTCGACCCTGTCCGCCTGCTGGACTTCGATCGTGATCTCTCATCGCCGGTCCGTTTCTCGCTCATATCGGAAGCAAGATCGCGATCGGGCGACCACGCTAGACGTGGATGACCGCTGGCTGGGGTGGAACGGAGGATAGGCCTTGACGCTTCAAGCTAAAGAAGAGAATCGTTTTAAGACGAGGAAGTACCAGTAGTGCCGAGGATGTCGCCTGGCTTTGGTTCAATGCGTTTCCCACCAGCAACGATAGTATGTCGTGATCTCTCCTCCAACCGATGTTCGAAAGAAGTGTTGCGGACGGGATTCCAAACCTCAAGCAGACGTAAACGCGCAAATTCGCATTCCGATAGATCGAAACAAATCATCTCATGTCCTCGGGATGCCTGATCTCTGGATTTCAGCCAATCGAAACGCCCAAGCTGCCGAATGAGAGGGTCAGTATACAAAGGATCCAGAAGGGGCGACCGAAAGGATCGCCCAGTGTGGGTGTAAGGAAGTAGAGCGCAACGGGTGCCAAAGGGTCGGCGGCAGCTCGAGAGATTTTCGACGTCAGTACATCTACAAGGTATGCAATATGCATACGACCATTGCGGCTCAGCTCTGGCTAAAGCTTGACTTCTCCGGCCTGCCGTCTAGGTCCCCGTCTCGTATGCTGCGAGTCTCATTTCTCCATTGGAGTCAACAGGATACTCGTGCAAGAATGACAGGCGACCGATCGAAGCGAGACAAACACTCTTTTCACTGTCGCTGCCAGGCGTCTCGCCTCCTCTTCTCCCAACATGTTGTACTATTGCGGCATTTGAGGATGCGGGATGGGTGATGTTGAGAACTGAGCGTGTGGCGGAGGTGGTTGTAGAATGTTGTGATGCACTATAGCCCTGTCAGCCCTGACCTTGAACAACCTGTCAGAACGCACTCTGAGGTGTTTGCTGTGGTGTCGGGAGATTGCTGGAGAAATACATGGGTGCGTTCATGCCGTTTGGACTCGGTCCACCGGGACCAGGGCGAGTGGGTGTGTTAGGATTATATGGCATGTGTTGAGGAGGGATGAAATGTTGAGGGTTTTCTGTGGAGGAGTCAGCATCTTGAAAATTGCAATACGGGTTGACTCACGAGGCATACCGTTTTGAAAGTACATTGGCACTGAATGGAGTGAGCCAAAAGGACTGGGAAAAATGATTGCGAGCTCACTGCCATTGGGCTGAGGCTGCCCTCCTGCCATGTGGACGTGTGGTATTGGACCACCTTGGAGATGATTGAAACCGGGCCCGGGGGAGAACATCGGATTGGAATGCATCTGACCTGGTATCTGTTGGGGCGGCATTCCAGGCTGAGGCGCGGTCAGTACATGCACCGAGTAATCACAAATAATCCCACCCCGAAGCGATATCCATAGGGGGAGAAGTTCGGAGGCATGCCGGGCATGGGCATCGGCGGCCCAGACTGCGGTGAAGTTGGATCTTCCTCAAAGACACCCACATGCATGGGTTGCAATGGATGATTCATGATGCCAGAGCCGTATTTGCGTCCGGTGTACGGCCATTGAGGCTCTAGAAGACAGTCAGCTCAAGACTTGGGATCACTTTTGAGACTGACGGATGGAAGAAGCCGCTGCAACTGGTGCATCATGTTTCCAAGGATTGAAGTCGTCACGCGGATTGATGGATTTAGGTATTTGAGGAGGCTCGCGGAAGAAAGGGTTTTTGTAGGCTGACGGGCCAGCAATAGCGGGCTGAGGAGGAATGGATGCGGGACTGAGGGAAGAAGAAGGTTGGCCCTGTAAAAATAGTCAGACGAGTCCTAACGGAGAGGAGCAAGCGTACAGGTTTGAATGCAGCAGCAGAAGGGTTAGGCTTGAAAACGAATGCGGATGCTTTGGGATTCAGTTTTGGCTGAATCGTGTTGCTCGCGTGTGAAGTAGCTGAAGGTGTCGGGCTCGTACTTTGCGGGATATCATTTCTCGCGCTTTCCGGTAAAGTCACTTGAGGCGGTGGAGGAGGAGGCTGCTTCGGCTTGAAAGGCGGAATCTCTGCAATCTGGATGGAGATCTTACGGCTGCCCGAACCAGATGGGGGAGATTTGATCGACGCAGTGGCATCGGTTGACGTCTTCCGCGCCTTCACACTTTCCAAGTTTGACGCAGCATTGGCCTCGATGGTCTTCTGCTTCTCTTCATCTTTCGAGAGAAGAGGTAAGATGTCTTTCGGCATGGGGAGCGGGACCTGAAACCAGTCAGCCAGTGCTACGCGCTGGTGCTCACCTTGAAATTGGTCTGGAACTTCTTAAAGTCCGCCAGAGTCCTCTCCCTATCCAACTTGATCATGGTCTGCTTCTTCGCTTCCACCCTCTCGCGCTCGGTACCGACAAATTGGCGGAACTGATCCACGACTGTCGGCTTTGACTGATTGTCCTGCGATTCAACGGGCTCTGACGCTTTTGGTTGGGGAGAGACGGCCCGTCTGGCGTCGGTCGGAGCCTTCTCAGAGGCCGGCACATCGCCGCTGGTGCCTCGGACAGGAGGTTGAGGAACAGTCATGCCTTGACTGCTGGGTGTCTTGGCCATCGGTAGTGGAGCGTTCTGAGCGGACGGGGACAGGGCAGTCTGGGCATGGCTGCCGTTGACCTTTGCCGTATTTGTACCAGGCTGCGACGGACGCGTAGGAATAGGCGCACCACTCTTCCGAGCAGCGGGAGGCACGTAGGCATTCGGATTGCGCTGTACGCCGGAATACCTAGAGGTCAATGCGCCGTCTCAAGTGCACGACTCACTTTTCTTCCTCTCCTTTCGAATCATCCTCCAAACCCGTATGATTTCTCTCTTCAGCTACGTGGACATTGGCAGAAGTTTGCTGAAGACATATCAGCTCATGTTATGACGAGGAACGTCTACACTTACGCCCAGTATCTCATTAGCCAGACGATCGGCCTCCTTCTCCCGCTTCTTGTAATCTGCACCTCCTCTGTTGAGCTTGGTAGTGTATAGCTCCTCCTGATAGCTGGTCTTGGTCCCGAATAGCCTCGCATTCGTTTCAAACTGATCCCAAGGTATATTGCTACCACCGCTCGAGCCAAAGGTCTCCGCGTCCCTTCCAGGCCCTCCATTGGCTTTGCCATTAGAGTTTGGCGTTGCTTGAGAGGTGGCCTCATCTCCAATCCAAGGTTTGAGCTCGCGTTGAGCACCTGGCGATGAGGTGCCGGAGATATCAGTATCGGTCGCGAAGCCTGCCAGATTGTAAGCATGTTGAGCGCGCAGGCTATAGTCCGGCTCGCCTTTAGGTTGCGGTTTGGCTTTGTCTCCTACTTTGCCCATCTCATTCATACTGTCGTGACGGTCAGCTATCGCAGCTGCAACCTCTAGCGGAGATCCTTACTGGTCATTGATCGACTGCCTCGGCGCAGGACTCGCACCGGCCAGAGCCGGTGAAGCTCCACGCGAAGAGGCATGAGATCCTCCAGAGCCAGGCGGACCTCCACGCCATGAACCTCGTCTGTGGCTGGTCAGCACAAGCACGTATTATACACAGCCCTCGCTCGACGCCACATACCGACTTACCTGATATTTCCAGCTTCTCCGCTCACTGGACCTCCACCTCGACCAGCGACACCTGGTCCTCCTGGTGCTCCTCCTCCACTTCTGCCGCGTCCTCGCATAGAGCTCATATTGGTAATGTTGAGGTTTCGATGCTTGTTGGGTTCATAAATGTCGTGAAGTGGGTATGGAGCACTCGAAAGGATATATGTAGAGGGGCAGACCAAGGGTAAAGGTCACTGCTGCGAGAAGCGTGAGCCACACGTTACACTGAGGAGACGATCACCGCGCCGAATGAGCACATAGTCGAGCTTGGGACCAGGCGAGAGACCGAGAAACCCCGTCTGGACTCATCACTGACCTTTAAAATAAGCGCGTGTCGTCACTCTCGACGCTTGGAAGGAGTCGAGCGGATTTGAGGCGACGAGAAGCAAAGAGACAGGGAATGTGAGTCGTCCTGACCAGAATTATGCCTCTATTGTCCGCCCTTGAAGTCCTCGAGTGATGATGTCCTCCTCCTCTTGAGCAAAAGGAAGCGAGAGCTCATACAATAGGTGAAGGCGAGATGAATGCACGGCGCACGAGGGTGGGTGGGATGGGAGGAGGGTTGGAATTAGAGTGTGGCACGGCGATATACACGGAGAATTGGGAATGTGGCGGATTGGCAGAAAGGATCAATGAGGGGAGGAGGGCCAGGGATCGGGGGAGGACGCTGTAAGGCTGGAGGGCGGCTCGCTCTCAGCGAGTGATGAATTACTGATCTGGACGGAGTGTATAAGTAGAAGAGTCTCAAAGTCCCACGATCGGTTCTGGTCGACCGGACGTATTCTCTCAGATCTCGAACCCAAGTCGTGCCTGATTTCAGAATTGAACCTCCACCAACTCGGTCCAGTCGACGGCATTGTCCTTGATCAGCGTCATGCCTTTTATCTGCTGGACCCTCACTGGGCTCATCGTAAGCTCTGTACTCCTGTAGAGTCCAGAAGATGTCCTCGGCGGCCAACCATCTGCTGTATATCTTGACTGATTCAAATCTACCCACCGGTGGGTTTATAGCATCCTCAGGATTGGAATCGTACGTGACCCATGGATTTCTCAAGTCGACCGAAGGGGATGCTCGTGGATCAAAGGGCGCAGCCACCACTGGAACGACTGCCAAGGCGTCAAAGTCCGACTCGATAGGCGAATGGATCACTCGATTTGGAACTGCAGAAATGGATAATTACGCCTCAACCACCGTTCCATATCTGAACGACGCATGGACGGCATCCACCTCGTATCTTGCCATCGATCACCCATCTGACTCGGATCTGCCTACCGTCATCGACAGGCTCGAGACCCTGGACAATTATCACGAAGCGTCTCTGCTCTCGCACGTTGCGAGGAGAGCGTCGAAAGCTCAAGGAGTGGCTATCCTGATGCTGTACGTGAGATCATTTGCAGGGCAGCAGAACCAGACCCAGCGCGTTGGACCCGACGAAGGGACGAATGCCCGACTTGCAGATGAGCTCGTCGCGAAGTACAAGCATAGAATTAGAGCTGGAAAAGCTCCCGGACACTTGTCCATATGCTTTGCCATCTTATGTGCAGCTTTGGATCTGACCCGAGGTCGGTAATGCGACAAGCAAGCCCCATGAGGCTGACTCAGACTTCAGAACAATGCTTGCATCTGCATCTTTATCTCCATGCAAGGTCTGTTCTGTCGTCTGCGGTGAGATTGAACCAGGTCGGACCATATGAATCGACATCCCTACTGGCAACTCGATTCAAGGATCTCGTAGAGGTCGCTATGAGGTCTCATGGAGGCGCTGGGACGGGACTGTTCAGGGATCAAGAGGACACTTCAACGATTGAGGGCCAGACAATGCCACGTAAGAAGGTTCAGCAGGAGTTTTGGGCCTGGGCATACGATGCAGAAACCTTTGGCCCAGCCACGACGTGGCCTTTGGGGGAGATCCTGCTCGCGAGGCATGATCTACAGCACACAAGATTATTCAATTCATAGACTGACACGATAGAATGACGGGCGAGGCCACGTCTGTTCAGACAATTGTTGTAAATGCATAATGAGACGGGAGATTCTGCTGAATCCAAAATAGTCTAGGTATGATGTTGAGAGATGCGCAGACACGGAAACGAAAACCACTGATGTTTACTCCACTAGACCCCTTTTTAAGCACCCAACACCAAGGTCAAGAGTGCCATGCGGACCTGTAGACCATCAGCAAAGAGATGTCCACCTGTAAATACTCAAAGCATCACTTACAAACAAGCCATATCTCATTTGCCTAAAGTATGCCGCTCTCCTCGTGTCAAAGTCGACTTCTGGGTCGATTTCGTTATTCCTCGGGAGAGGGTGCATGACAATGCACGATTCCTTCGCTTTCGCCAAGACGTCATTGTTGATAATGTACAGGTCCTTGACGGCTTCATATTCGGCAAGGTTGTCGAATCGTTCCTTCTGAACTCGCGTGACGTATAGAACATCCGACTTGGCGATGACCTCGTCGGAGAGAGTTTGATGCTCGGTCCATCTGACGTTGGCTTTTGTAGCTTCTGATTTGACGGAATCAGGCATGGCCAATGTCGGAGGAGCGACAAAGTTGAGAGTGACGTCGTAAGAAGACAGGATCTTGACGAGAGAGTGAACGGTTCGACCATATTTCAAGTCACCAACTGTCGTGCGTGTCAGCTGATCGGCCGAGGTCAAACCATCCTTTGAAACTCACTCATCGTGATAGTGATGCCATTGACCGATCCCAACTCCTCCCGGATCGTGTAAACGTCCAACAAACTCTGAGTAGGGTGCTCTCCGGCGCCATCACCAGCGTTCAAAATCGGCACGGGCGAAGTCTTCGCGGCGGATTTACTGCTTCCAACTGATGGATGTCGAAGCGCGATCGCATCGGCGTAACATCCGACCGTGCGGATTGTGTCAGCCAAAGATTCTCCCTTGACGACTGAGCTGGATCCAGCAGTGACCTGAACGACTTCACCACCACAACGCTTCATCGCGGCTTCAAACGAAGTCGAGGTTCGAGTGCTCGGCTCGTAGAACAAAGTGCAGAGAACTCGTCCACGGAGAGTGTCGACTGTACCTGTTCGCTCGACTTGAGTTCTCATCTCTGACGCCAAATTGAAGAGGACGTGAAGGTCGTCTCGATTGAATTGCTTAACGCTGAGAATGTGACGTCTGGTGAATGCAGGGTGAGACTGAACCGGCAACGAAGCAAACGTCTTGGTAGGCGATAGATCTCGAGGAGCCATGGACGACAAAGACATGAGGTTGGCATTGTTGCTCGCCTTTGGCTGTTGCGGGAAGCCGAGGGCTTGGAATCCAGACGAGCTGCGCTCGAGGTTGGGCGACAATGCTGTCGTCGATGGTCTATGTGTCTGGAGAGTGGGTCGGGATTTGATTTGACCAGACACGTTGATGTCTCTGCCAACGGGGGTAGAGAAGGTCTGACCGTCCAAGAAGACAGATTGTCCATTGACGACCACTCGGTGCACAGCACCGGCCACGTTCTTGCCGTTCAGGGGGGACCATCCCTCAGATCGGAAAGTCGAATGACGATTCACTTCGACTTCAACGTAGGATTGGGCCTGTTCAGAAATACCAAAGATAGATCTGGGGTTCTCGCTGAGCCGAAGCGTGATGTCCTCGAGAGTCATCCGACCATCCGTGACCGCAGTCAAGAGCAATGGGAGAGCCTCCTCGGCGCCCGAAGCCGCGTTGTAGGACTGATCAAGAGCGACTGCCAATTCATAGGGAAGTGACCCGACTGTGAAGACGTCGATCGAGGCCATGTTGTCCCAGAGAGCCGCTTGATCCTTCTTTGTAGGCAGGCACGAGACGGCAAAGTCCTCTTGGGAGAAGAAGAGGGCATAGACCGATACGTCACAAGTGACGCTCATGCCTTTGCCCTTTGCCAGAGCGATCAACTGGATGTCTTCAGCGGTAGATACGGCCGAGACATGAATCGCTCGGCTATGCAAGTTGGCCAACAGGAGAATGGAGGCGAGATCCGTGGCCTGAGCATCAGTGATGATAGGCTTGTCCTCGGGCCACGCGGCAAAGTGCTCCGTGATCGATGCGACCTTGTTCCCAGTCCCCTTGAAGGAGATAAACAAGACTTTGGCTCCAGCGTCAACGGCGTCTGACAATCTCGAGGCGTTGTCTGGGGTCGCAGCGACGGCAAAGAAGTAGTCGCAATGGGCTTGTCGAGATGCGTTCGACTGGGCTCGCTGAAGAGAGATCTCATCGGCGACAATCGAGTTGACACCTCGAGGGAGCATTTGGATCGCTGTGAATCCACCTCGAATAGCGGCCTTGGTGGCTTCGAGGAAGTCGGATGATCCACTTTCAGCAGCACCGGGCACGAACGTCGAGATGGAGATCAAGCTCGGGAAAGTATGGGTCTCGTGCGAAGTCTTGTAATCCACAGTCGCCACGTCAAATGTTGGCTTTCTGATGATAGCCTCGATGAACAGCTTGGCGCATTTGACGTTGGTGATCAGAGGCACAGCAAAGTCGACGGCCATTCGACGGGATCGGTAGCCCTTCGAGAGGTAACTGGCGGGACGTCTGAACCTGTTCTTGGAAGGCAAGTTGATATACAAATCGATCAAATTGTTCGCCAAATGCTGAGTCAAGGAGTACTCAGCCTTCTGAGGGTTGACTTCGTCTTCTGATCCGAGCGCTTCGAGGTATTTGACGGGAATGCCGTGTTCTTGGAAAAAGTCGGACGTTCCTGCCGTAGCGAACAGATTGTATCCCATTCGGTGAAGCTTGTGGACCGAAGGCAGCATTTCCATTTTCTCCTTGTACGATCCAATAGAGAGAAGGATGTTCTTCTTGGGAGGACGGATACCAGTAGAGATGAGAGCCTTGAGGTAAGCGTCATATCTGTCCTTGCCAAAGCAAGCGACTTCTCCGGTCGAGGCCATTTCGACACCCAAAATCGGGTCGGCGCCAGACAATCGACTGAAAGAGAACTGAGGGACCTTGACACCGACATAGTTGGCAGGCAATTTTGCGTCAGGATAGGGCGTCACTGACAATCCCATCATGACCTTCGTAGCGATTTCGATGGCGTCGATACCGGTCACTTTGGAGACGAAGGGGAAAGATCGAGCAGCTCGCAGGTTGCACTCGATGACCTTAATTTCATTGTCCTTGGCGATGAACTGAATGTTGTAAGGTCCAGTGACGTTGAGAGCTTGACCGATCTTTTGGGTGGCCACTTCGATCTTGGCAATCGTCTCAGGATCCAAGTCCTGGGGAGGCAGGATGAGGGTAGCGTCACCAGAGTGGACACCGGCATTCTCAACGTGCTCAGAGATGTAGTGCATCACCATCTTTCCGTCCCTTGCCACGGCGTCCATCTCGATTTCCTTGGCCTCTTCAATGTATTTGGAAATGACGACTGGATGGTCACGAGAGACATCGGTCGCTTGCGTGAGATAGTTGGCCAAGTCATCTTGGGAGAAGACGACATTCATGGCGGCTCCAGAGAGAACGTACGAAGGTCGCACCAAGACGGGGTATCCGACCTTGTCACAGAACGCTTGAGCTTCGTCAAACGAAGTAAGCTCTTTCCAGAGAGGTTGGTCGACACCGATTTTGTCCAACATTCGCGAGAATTTGTATCGGTTCTCAGCGGTGTCGATCATTTCGGGCGAGGTTCCGTAGATTTTGACGCTCTGTCGGTGAAGGTTCAGAGCAATGTTGTTGGGAGTCTGACCTCCCATGGACAGGACGACACCGCTCGATCGTTCGAGGTCGTAGATATCCAGGACGGTCTCGAGGGAAATGTTCTCAAAGTAGAGCTTGTCCGCTTCGTCGTAATCCGTGGATACGGTTTCAGGGTTATAATTGACCATGACCGTCTTGAAGCCATTTTCTCGGAGCGTTCGGATAGCTCGGACTGCACACCAATCGAATTCGACGGACGATCCAATACGGTACACACCGGATCCAAGGACCATGACTCCGTTGTCGACGAAGTCGACATCGTGTTCGCTAGCGTTGTACGTCGTGTACAGGTAATTTGTGTAGGCCGGGAACTCGGCAGCGACGGTATCAATCTGCTTCACGAAGGGAGTGATACCAGCTTCCACTCGGAGTCGTCGGACGGCGAGCTCGTTAGATCCGAGGGCCTTGGCGATCTGGCGATCAGAGAAACCGATCTGCTTGGAGTTGCGAATGAGCGCAGACGGAACGTTGGTGGCGGTGTATTGGCTGGGCGATCAGCTGAAATCTTGTCGGATCACACTCACGCAACAATGTCCTCGGTTTTGGATAACCTTTCCAATCTGGTCAGGAACCACTTGTCAATGCTAGACATGGCATTGATCTTATCAACCGAGTACCCTCTCTTGAAGGCTGAAGCAATGGCGAACAACCGCTTATCGGTCGGGTTTTGGAGCTCGTAGTCAATGTCTTCGATCTGCAAGTGCTCGCCGAATCCAGGGAACTGATCGTCGATACACCTGATAGCCTTTTGGATGGTCTCTTCGAAAGTTCTGCCGATAGCCATGACTTCTCCGACGGATTTCATGGAACTGCTGAGGGCAGTCGAGACGCGGCTGAACTTTTTCAAGTCCCATCGAGGGATCTTCACGACACAATAGTCGAGAGAAGGCTCGAAACAGGCCGAAGTGAGCTTGGTGACAGAGTTTCGGATCTCGTTCAAAGGGATGTTGAGACCAAGCTTGGCAGCGATGAAGGCCAATGGGTATCCGGTGGCCTTGGATGCCAATGCAGACGATCGAGAAAGACGAGCGTTGACTTCGATGATGCAGTATTCCTTGGAATGAGGGTTGAGGGCGTATTGGATGTTACACTCTCCAACCACACCCAGGTGTCGGATGACATTGACTGCAGTGGTCCTCAGCATGTTGTAGTCGGCATCTGACAAGGTTTGAGACGGGGCGACAACGATCGAGTCTCCGGTGTGAATACCGAGAGGATCAAAGTTCTCCATGTTACACACGGTAATACAGTTGTCTTGGCAATCTCGAACGACTTCGTATTCGATTTCTTTCCATCCCTTCATACTCTTCTCGACGAGAACCTGAGGAGAGATGGCAAAGGCCTTGCCACACAATTCGGTGAGCTGCTCTTCGTCTTGCGCGAAACCAGATCCAAGACCTCCGAGAGCGTAGGCGGCTCGAACAATGACTGGGAATCCAATCTTCTTCGCTGCGGCAACAGCCTCGGCAAGATTGACAGCCGTAGCAGATTCTGCGCACTTTTCGCCAATCTCTTCCATAGCTCGTGCAAAATGTTCACGGTCCTCAGTCACGATGATCGTTTCGATGGGTGTTCCCAGAACTTTGACACCGAGTTTGGAGAATTCGTCCTTCAGCTTGATACCGACGTTCAGTGCGGTCTGGCCACCGAATGTGCAGTAAATACCGTCAGGTTTCTCGTGCTTGATGATTCGAAGCACAAATTCGGGTGTGACAGGCAAGAAGTAGACCTTGTCAGCGAGACCTTTGGAAGTCTGGATGGTGGCAATATTTGGATTGACCAAGATGGTGTAGATACCTTCCTGCTTCAAGGCCTTGATGGCTTGCGATCCTGAATAGTCAAACTCTCCCGCTTGACCGATTGACAGACCTCCAGATCCAAGGACCAAGACCTTTTTGACCTGTTCCCGTGGTCGTGCAGCCAAGTTGGCAGCTACCTCGCCGCCAGGGATTTCGATGGGGACGAGTTTTCCGGCGGCGGCGGAGTCGAGCATGCTCTTGATGAAAACGTTGAAAAGGAATTCAGTGTCTCGTGGACCTGGGGCTGACTCGGGGTGGAATTGGGTTGAGAAAAAGGGTTTGCCCCCCTTGCCCATCCAGATACCCTCGTTGCTGCCGTCGTTGGCGTTGGTGAACAATGGCTCCCAGCCGTTCTTGAGGGTCGATACATCGACCTCGTATCCGTGATTCTGCGAGGTGATGTAGCATCGACCAGAGGGCGCGCAGGTACAAGGCAAGTTCATACCTCGGTTTCCGTACTTCATCTTTCGGGTCGAAGCTCCAGAAGCGAGGGCCAGGAGTTGATGACCGAGACAGATTCCAAAGATGGGTACTTTGGCCGCAGTGATGGCCTTGGAGAGGTTGGCGACTGTCTCGGTGACCATAGATGGATCACCGGGACCGTTGGAAATGAAGAGACCGTCATAGTGCTCTGGCTCGGCATTAAAGTCGTAGTTCTGGACCTGTTAGCGAGCCCCTGTGACTGTGAGTGCTCACCCATGGGACAACCTTGACTTCGACTCCGCGCTCTCTGAAGCATCGGATTTGGTTCCACTTCATTCCGACATCCACAGCAAGGACTCGCAATGTCTTGCCAGTTTTCGGATTGACCTTGACCTCTGATCCAGTGCTGGCAGTGTAGAGAGTGGGCCGGACAGTGGACACCTTGGCAACGAGGTTTTCGCCATTGGGGTCGACGAACGGGACAGTCTGGTAGTCTTCCTTCCAGTTCGTGGTTGACAAGTTGTCAGTCGAGACAGATCGAGTCAAGGAGGAAGATCCGCCGGATAGACCATTGAGCAATCTGTGGACTCCGCCAAGAACGCCAGGTTCTCGACCTCGAGCACCGTCTGTCGAATCTCTAGCCAAGACTCGACCGAGCAAGACACCACCCTCTCGGATCTTCTTGGTGAGCATTCGAGTGTCTACACCCCAGATGGCAGGAACGCCCTGTTCCTTGAGCCATTGACTGAGACTAGAGTTGGCGAGGTGGTGAGAGAAGGAAGGGTGGTAGTTGGCCACTACGAGTGCGGCAACGTGAATCTTGGACGATTCAAACTCCAATGGCAGGGAGTCCAGCAAGTCGGTAGGAGGCGGGACAGCGTTGGAAGTCTCGTCACCGTTAGGGACGGATGGGTGCGCAGGTCTCTCGGGCACACCATAGTTGCCGACCAAGGGGTAGGTGAGGATCAGGATCTGAGAAGAGTATGAAGGGTCCGTCAAGGATTCAGGATATCCGACCATTCCTGGAGCGGTTCAGTATTGTGTCAGTCGAAGCTACCTTACCCGTCTGGAAAACACATTCTCCGGCGATTGATTTCTTTGCTCCAAATGAGTGACCAGCGAGAGCGAGACCATCAGCGAGCTCAAGGACCATATCCGCCGAAGCGAGCGAGTCGTCCCATTCTTCAGCGTAGGAGCCATCAGCGTCGATACCTTTCAGTGTTGCTGGGGGGTGCAATGAACCAGGAGGAAAGGTTGTCGTTGGATGGAGAGTCGCCGGGGCTCGAGTGATCACTGGTCGAGGTTTCGTAGATTGTTGAGGGGATTGAGAAGCCGGGACAGAGATGGGACGAGGGGAAGTGGGAGGAGTGATGTCGGACATGATGGCTAGTGTCGTCCGACGATGAGAAGGAGGATGATGTTACTATACAGAGTGTAGGCAGCTGGATGATAGCTGTAAATTTTCTTCTTGCTCCAAAAGAGTGGAGGGTTCCGGCTTCAAGAGACACTACCGGATGGTCTTTTTTTTTTGGGTGGGCCGTATACCTGGGTTTTGTGACAGTGATGAGCTCGCACGCACAGCGATACTGATCACAAGACGCAGCAGAGAGCTCTGGTCACTCGTTTATGCATTCAGAAGAGAGGAGAGAGGAGAAGAGAGAAGAAGAAGAAGAAGAAGAAGAGAGAGAACAGGACTCTGGGGGAGGGGGACAACGTTCGCGCGACCCGGCGGAAATTTTCGAAAAATTTTGAATATCTATATTCGCGTATTTTCTGCAGGTGAATTTATCCCAAACTCTACGTGATGGCGGCTGGATGCATGGCACTAGGTCACTCCTACCAACTGACTGCTGTTGGGCCTACATCTGATACCCGTTCATGCAGGTGCATCTCGTAAACGGACGCATGCAATGATACTCGTCATGACGCTTTAGTTCCACAAGTTGGCGAACGGGTCATTCTCCTGCTTCTTGGTTGGCTGAGATACAGCCGGCGCAGCAGATACCGCCCAGGGATCGCTGGCACCGACATTGCTGCTGCTACCCCAAGGGTCTGCACTGGCATTGACATTGGCGACCGGCTGACCCCAGGACGAAGCTGGCTGTGGAGCGGCAGGAGCGGCTTGTTGCGGTTGACCCCAAGCCCCTTGGTCCATTTGTAGTCCTCCCCAACCTGCATTGGCCGTGGGCAAGGCGGTCTGAGTAGGGCTCTGCATCGTTGTACTTGTGGATGTCCCGCCACCGCCCCACGTCGCATAAGGGTTCTGGGCGGTGGGTGGATTGGGGGGATTGAAGAAAGATGGCTGAGGAGCAGGAGCGGAAGCAGTGGATGGGGACGAAAAGAGGGACATGATATCGGCCTTGTTGGTCTGAGGCTTGGAACTGGGGGTCGGGGCGCGGAAGTCCAAATCAAAGATGGAAGAGCCAGGTGCTTTGGGTTGCTCCGCAGTCGCCGAAGGAGCGGGATTGGGGGCAGTCGTTGATGCGGAAGGTCCAGCATTGCCATTGGACGCGGCAATGGCAGGCTTTGAGGTCGTACTGATTGGTGCGGCGTCATCATCGCCTCCAAACAGATCAACGATTGGAGCGGCAGTGGCTTTTGGAGCTGGCGCTGTCTGCCGGGATAATAGAGGGTGGGTTTTGGAAGCAGCGGGTGGAGGCGCCGTAGAGGCAGGTGTGGGGGCCATCGAAGAATCGTCCTGACCGATTTGCATCAGATGTCATCCTTCACAAACGGCTCGAGCTCACATGCTGACGCGGAGACCCGTCTTCTAACACACTCGGATCAGATGGCGGAGGCCCATCCATTGCCCATCGTTTGCTTTCGTATTTTGAGCGTATGAATGACTCGATTTTACTGGAAGGACAAGAGATCAGTTTGCTCGTCAGATTCATCTTCACCCACTGATCTGGAGGTACATGACCCGCTTTGAGGTGCTTCTCCCAGTACAGATTGGCTCGTCTGTTGCCCCACTTTTGAACCGACTGGAAAGGGGGGGAAAAAAAGATGATCAGCAAGATCTGCCGGACCCATGCGTCATACCTCCATTTGCTCAGGTGTCCACATGTCCAAGTCGATACTCTTCACTGTGATCTCGATGAGCGCAAAGCACGAAATGCCTCAGGGCTCTCACTCACCCTTGCTGATGTGTGTGCCCATGGATCGGTGTATACCCGAACAACGTATACATAAGAATACCCCACTGTGAGCGATATGAGCTGGGTTCTCCACTCCGAAGTCGTTAGCTTACAGGTTCCAAGACGCCCATCGCGCATCTATCGATTTGTCAGCACCCGCTATTCCCCATCTCGACATACCATTCTTCCTGCAATCCGCACACGACTTGTTATCCGGTTGCTTGACCAGCTCCCTGAGTGTCCGGGCATTGCGCTCTGTCGTTGCTTTATCTGCAGCGAGTGAGCCCAATGCTACTAAGAGGGAAAAAGACGCAGCATACCTTGTCGCGACATGTTGACCAGTGGGCTCGACCGAGAGAGCGAGCTGTGAGTGCTGTGACGGTCGTCCACCCACCTTTGCGTCAGAGCGAGAGCGGGAAGTCAAAAATCTACGCCTATTGAACACTGTGCGCCTAAGCTCAAAGAGCGGACACCGCCGCCTGGCTGTTTCATCGTAATGGCTTCGGCCGGGACAGCCGATCAACCACGAGTCGAGATGCAGCCAGATATACAGCTGACGAGTTCTCATATCCCATACCCGGATCTCCTTGGTGGTGATGCTCAGAGAACATCCGAGACGACTTGATCTCCAATCTTGTTCATCCTCCGTTATCCTCCATTCGGTGTTCTAATTTTTCATTCCTACATCACTCTCTTTCCCATTTTCCTCCGCCTGCCTCCTCCTCAAGACCCGAGCTCTCCACAGACGTACAAGTCGAGTCAGAAGAGACGTCCCTCCTCTTCCCCCTCATATCCTCGCTGCTCTCTCCGCTCTCCTCCTTTTGTCTACTCGGATCGGTCCCCCGTAGGACGGATCGCTCGACACCCGGTGTGGCACTACCAACATGACGGTCGACCTTGACGAAACAGCAGGACCTTCAGACCGACCCCTCCGAGGTCTGAGTCTGCGTCGTGCGACGAAGGCGGACCTGGATATTCTGACGGATATGAGAAAGGAATGTGGTTGGGGCTGGGAGAAGCTCCCGGCGCGGGTGGAGAAGAACAGGGACTGGATCTTGTGTGTGTTCACGAAGGAGGTGGATGGCGAGATCAGAGATGTGGGCATGGGAGGCTGGGGATTGGATTGGCCAGAGTATCCGTTCATGGCTTCGAGAGCGGATAAGGTTGTCTATCTGAGTGAGTCGTGGAGACGACAGGAGCGGAGCGGCAGTTTGGCCATGTCCTGAAGTCCAAATCAGCATCCCTCTTCATTCGACATGCGTATCAAGGCCTAGGCCTCGGTGGTACAGCGATGGACCTATTAGAACGAGAAGCTCGAGATACATTCGGAGGTCAAGTCGTCACGCTAGATACTGCAAGATACGCGTATGACAGCCGGAGAGATCTTCAAGTGGGACATGACTCGAACGACAGGGAGAAAGTGTCGAGCAACTTGTCATGGTATGTGAGGAGAGGGTATGAAGAGTTCCGGGTCAGTACAAATGTCCTCTCATTCTTCCGATGACATGCTGATCATTGGCAGGATCCCGTCCCTCTTTTCCCTGATCCGAGGCCAGATGATCCAGACTACAAGATCGTAGCTGCTTTCTTGAGGAAAAGTATGTAGAGCTCTACCAGTCGCGCGTGATTCAGGAGGAGTTCTTGGATGGCTCCGCTCGTAGAATAGATCCCGGAGCATGTAGTGGCTTGCATCTTTGGGCTACCGAGTGCCTGTGAACATCGCGTACGATGTCCGCGTCGCTGAGGGTTCCCAGTGACGCCGCTTCCAGAGAAGTCATAGAGCGGTATACTGACCCACAAGATGTAGATACGCCAGGCCTACAAGACAAGACGAGGGATCGAAATCGAAGCTACTCCCCAGGCGTACTCGAGCAGGCTTTCAGAGCCCAAGGGAAGCGATGTTGGGCGAATAGACCAAAACTGTGCGCGGATGTTGGCCCTGACAGGTTACAGGATGAGCGGGCTGTGAGAGCGTTCGCTCAGTTGCAGAATGGCCCACGTCTGGCCTCGGATGCATGGGTAGATGTGGCATTGTAGAGTTTTCTCCGGATACGCCTTCGAATATGGGCCATACTTTAACCTGTCTTACAAAAATTGATTCCGCAGCAAGCTAATCTTGAATTGCACTTGATACATGTTCATTGGCCGAATACTGAGGTCAATTCCTCAGTGCTTGCCATGCCAGGGGCCTTAAACGGCTATGGCACCAGTGAGGATCAGGAGTGATAATGGTTGCTATCTTTGCTTGCATAGCCCACGTGGTGGCCATGAAACTGACCAGGGGTTGAGTCACGTGGGAGGGATTGAAACAGATGCCCCTCTTGTGCCACACTGCCACGTGCCACATATTTTTTTTTTCCGAAAGTCGAACGTGTGTCGCGAAATGCTATTCCTGGTATGCGGACCTGCTCCTCGTGCCGTCTCTGAGTGTCATTGATCTGCTGCTGCTGCTGCTGCTGCCCCATCTGCGCCTGGTACTACTTGTTCCGGGCACCATTGACGGCAGACGACACCAACTGGATAGAAAAAATTCCGGAAAGCCATGCCTGGAAATGATGGATCAGGAGAAGCAAGTGGAGATTTCCGTGGGTCTGTCTTCTTTTATGACATTCTACCACAGACATCACGAGGGATCAAGGATCTCCCTCTATCACCCCTCTAGACATCTCTGAGGACCAGGCAGAGGTCCGCTTTGGCAGCTCTACATTGGCTTCAAAATGATGCAAGAGCGAGCTTTGATTGACCAAAATCCCACCGCAGATGCGTTTCTCCAAGCATTCATCATGATCGTCGTGTCAGAGATAGGTGAGCACGACGGAGCCACACAGAGGGCTGTCTAGGGACCGGTCCCACTGACCCATCGACTTGTCCATCAGGCGACAAGACATTCCTCATCGCTGCGATCATGGCGACTCGACACGCGCGTGCCACAGTCTTTGGCGGAGCCTTTGCCTCGTTGGTCATCATGTCCATCTTGAGTGCTGCGTTGGGCAAAGTCATCTTGGGCTTGATACCAAAGGTGGGTTAACAACAACAACGATATGGAAAAGCTGAGATCACGTTTATCAGGTGTGGACGCTTTGGGCCGCCGCCGTGCTCTTCCTAGTCTTCGGTATTCGCATGCTGCAAGAAGCGATGAAGATGTCCGGTGGAAATTCTCATATCCAAGATGAGATGCGGGAAGTGGAAGAAGAACTGGAGCAAGACTCTTCTCGACATGATGTCCAGAATCAACGTCACAGTGGTGGTACCGACTTTATCCCACTCGAGGCGGTCGAAGAAGGTCGTTCGGGCCTCCAAGACTCCTTCTCTTCGCCTCGATCACCCACAACCCCACGATCAACCTCCAACGGTCGCGCGAGATCACCCTCTCCAAGTACAAATACAAAATCCGGTCCATCCATCCATTTCCCACTTTCAAAATCCAGTCCCGAAAAAAATAGAAAATCTTCTTTCAAGACCTGGATAAATCAAATTAGAGACTTCCTGCAGCTTGTGACCAGTCCTGTCTTTGCTCAGGCCTTCATTCTTACCTTCCTAGGCGAGTGGGGAGACCGCAGCCAGCTATCGACGATCATGCTCTCTGCGAGCAATGTGGGTCATCGTCGTGCTCGTTGACAGAGAAGCAACGGAGACGAGACTGACACTTTTTTTTCCTTCCTTTCTAGAGCGTCCCAGTTGTTGCATTTGGAACCATTCTGGGGCATGGCCTGTGTACTTGTGGAGCTGTTATCGGAGGCAGGTATCTGTCCACAAAGATTTCCGTCAAGCATAGTGGGTGTATTCCCGTGAAAGAGGTCAAAATATACTGCTGATCGACCTTTGCGCCACAGTCACGCTCATGGGCGCCGCTGCATTCCTGATTTTTGCCGTCCTCTACGTCGGCGAGGCACTTTACACCCCTGCGGACGCGATCACTGGATCCATGGCATAATCGCATGCTTTGGAACCGGTCATTTTCAGTCAATGTCTGGCATTGTGCAATAGATCGTAGAGATGATATGATCCTGTACTCGCATTATGTATTACGTAATATTACCCGGGTATTCGGCAAAGTATTTTTAAGCTTCCTTCGGACCGGATAACGCCGACGAGCTTTCAGCTACTTGTATACTGCCTTGACCTTGAAGGCACTCACCAGTACACCAGCGACGTCCGCTGGAAACATTTGTATAACACTACAATATGAAGCGTTTGGAATGCAAGTCCTCGGGCCCCCGGGGGGGGGGGGGGGGGAGGGGTGTCCGTACTGCCTGTCAGGAACGGTCGGCGGCGACCTCCGCTAGTCGAGTACAATAGGACGTTCTTCTTCATCAATATGTATATTCGTTGTCTATGAGCTACCCAGCTTGACATCCCTATCCAGAGGAATCCAGAGAGCTACTAATCAAGTAGGACCCTCGAGACCGATAGGTCTGTTCCTGACACTGCCCTCGGACACTCATGCATCACCGCGGCAGCAGACTCCAGTCTGTAGCGATGCGTGGGACGGACCAGTTGCGAAGAGCCAGGATCCCCATCTCATCATTAAAAGTCCCAACAACTGCCAAGTGGGGACAGAAGAGACGAATTTGGTTCTGCCTTGACTCGGGGCTGCTGCACACCTCCTTGAGGTCATACCAAGCACCCTGCTACTCCTCAGATACCGTGTCATTGGGTTCCGTACAGATGTGATCTAGATCTGATGTCAGCTCGTGTGTGCGTCCCGGTAGTCGATTGTCTTTTCGACATCTTATACATCCAGCCTAGGCAGGCTACCTGCCTACTATGTCACACCATTCGCATCATTCTACGCATACCATCCTTTCAGAAAGTGTCATTGTTATAGAGGCCAATCCAACGAGAATCCCTGTACAGGTGTGTATCGCCACGTCTCAACAAGACTACAGGAGCTGCCACTGCTGATTTCGGAGAGACTGACTGCCACTATGACCACACGCTCTCTAACGTCTCAGCTCCTGAACCATCCCCAGCACACCCAGAACATCCTTCATCGCATCCATGTGCAATTTGACATCGACAAAATATCGACTTTCATCTTCCTTATCCGTGCCGAGGGTATGTCTTTCGAGCGAGACTGCAAATCTATTCAAGGTCAGAGCGAGGCTTTTGGAGGTATGTTCCAATGCCAGGATGAGGGAAGGCGGGGCTGACGACGTCTTGAGTCCTCGTGTCAGCTATCTACGAGACCTCCGGGGAGTCAATGGCTCACCTGTGAGC
Organism: Kockovaella imperatae; assembly: GCF_002102565.1. Classification (NCBI taxonomy): domain Eukaryota; kingdom Fungi; phylum Basidiomycota; class Tremellomycetes; order Tremellales; family Cuniculitremaceae; genus Kockovaella; species Kockovaella imperatae. Next base: position 1,221,590 of record NW_019028944.1, read on the forward strand.
CGGTCTGGACTTGGAGCATTGTAGACGGCACCTCTGCCTCGTCTTCCAGATCTGAACTGTTGCTTTCTTCTTTCTCCTTCGTCGGGACCAATCCATATAGCTGATTCCGTCTCATCGTCCTTGGACTTTCGAGTCCTAAATCTAATAAGGACGTGGCCTTCTCTTTCCCCTTCTCCGTGTGACCTTTCAAACTGTCACCCCCACCTACGGGTAGCCGCTTGAGCTTGCCGCCGCCACCTTCCCCTCCATCGATCCACCTGCTTCCGCATTCTACGCATAATCGTCTATTGTCCTTTTTACCATCTTGGCCTCTGGGATACCCTACGAGTGGGATCCCACGACACGTTGAAGAGGGACAATTGGTGCCTAGGAGAGAGTAGCCTCGGAGGAGGAGTGATGAAATTTGGCTAGCCGTGTCGTCCGAAGAGGATGAGGGATTATATATGGGATTCTCAAGGTTCGGGCCTGATTGGAGGAGTGTGGAGGCAGGAGCAGAGCCTGTAGGAGCAGAGGGAACAGACCGTGAGGTCGACTGGACAGCCCTAGTCGCAGTGGACTGTGCACTTGCGCTTGGAGGCCCATCGCACAGAGCACAGAATTGTATTGGTTGTCGAGATTCAGCAGTAGCACTGGCCGTCGGCTCTCTCATCAAAGGCGTAACGCAACATTGATCACAGTGCAGATCTGTCAACGTCCAACCTTTCAGCATGTACTCTCCAAGCTATGAGCAAACAAGAAGTCAGTCAGCACCGGAAGAAGCGCGAGGCAAAGGGAGTGATAATGGACTGACCACTGCCGAGGTTTGCTCCAGCTGTGTTGGGGCTTCGGCGGCTGGCATGGTAGTGCTGTTCAGTGAAGCGAATGAGACAGAGCTGTCGCCCGACTTGAGGCACCTGCCGTCTGCGAATCTAGGAGTGGAGGAAGGGGAAGAAGTGAAGCCCTGAAGAGATGAACAAAATATCCATTTGGACCATTTCGAGAATCTCAAACGCGAGCGGGGACAAAGTGGAGGCTCTATCTCTCTCTGTCGTCGTGGACGTATTCCCTCCCTTGTATCTCCCGGAATATTCTACGTCCTGGCCCATCCAACAAGCATCCAGGACACCATGAGCGACCTCCGCGCTCGGCCAGGAAAAGGCTCAGGCAAAACAAGTCCCCCTGATACCGGCAAAACGAACGCACCAAGTTCTACTAAAAAGGCAAAGATAGATGGACTCAAGAACCTGAATAAAGAGGAGGTTGATCAAGAATTCCATTCACCTAGAGCTCATGCTGACGCTTTACCTTCCCAGCTCGAGAGAAAGTTGGACAGTCTTGAACAGACCAAGATGTTGAGGCAGGTCGTGTCGATGCTTGGGTTGATGGCTGTCGCTTGGTTTGGCATTCGAGTGAGGAGCTGGCCTGTCCCCTCAAAAATCGATAGGCGATGAGCTTATCCGGTCTCTCCACAGCTGTTCCGTCAATATAACGATCCTCTGATGGCTGGTAATGCTCCGACTGCTCAGCCGACGCCGAGCACGCGATGGAGCGATCCTAATCCACTACACTTACCTCAACGTATGCCTGGTCGTCTGCCTGCGGACGTGGAAAAACGAGACGAGATCAAAGAGGCGTTTGCCTGGTCTTGGACGGCGTACGAGAAGCACGCTTGGGGGGATGACGAGGTGAGTTCAATGCGACATAGCGCGGCATGTTCGAAGGGTTCAGTCCATTGATGCGAGGGCAGTTTCACCCCCTTTCACGGTCTGGGTCGAACCTTACTGCGGCTGGCGGAGTAGGGTACAATATCGTGGATTCGCTGGACAGCTTACTCGTCATGGGCTTTTTAGACGAGTACAAGAGGGCTAGGGACTGGTGTAGGGATAAATTGAGCTTTGAAAAGGATGCAGAGTTCAACACATTCGAGGTGAGTGAGGCGTGTGCACGGTGGGACCGTCGGATTTCTCTCAAATTGATGACACTGCCAAAAAGACCACCATTCGTATCCTTGGAGGACTCCTCTCCGCCCATCATCTCACGTCCGTTCATGAAGATCTCAGCATCCGGCCCGATGCCCGGCTCTACCTCAGTCTCGCGGTCGACCTAGCGGATAGATTGCTAGGGGCGTTCGAAAGTCCCACTGGAATCCCCTGGTCAAATATAAATTTGGCGAGGAGAAAAGGTATCCCCAGTGGTGATTTTCAAGGTGCCGCAAGTCTTTCAGAGGCCGGTACGCTTCAGCTTGAACTCAAATATCTTTCCCACTTGACGGGTGATAACATCTACTGGAAGAAGGCAGAGCGGGTGGGTAGAAAAAGATATGTGCGAGGCCTCTCCCTGATGGTCTCCCCTCATACAGGTCACAGAGATCATCCGGAATCAAGTCTCTGCGAATCGAGGCATCGCGCCAATTTTCATCTCGTGAGCTATTCTATACGTCTGACGATATGAGAGCTCACATTCTGCAGTCCTCACAACGGACAGTTCTTGCAAAGCGAGATCAGGCTTGGATCCAGAGGCGATTCTTATTACGAGTATTTGCTCAAGTGAGTCGTCAACCGGTCTGAACGGTCAACTGACCTCCTCCAGGCAATACTTGCAGACGGTCAGTCGATCATGCTCGTTGAGGTTTATGCTAAGATAGCCCCGTAGAACCGGGAAGAGCCAGTTTATCGTGATGTGAGTAGTACGCGCTATCTCAGTAGGCTCACGTCCAGATGTATGACGAAGCAATGGGTGGCATCAAGGCCCACATGATCGGTCAGACAGTCAAATCAGGTATCATCTTCACTCAAGAGCTACACCCGGCGAGGCACCCTCAGAGCAAGGAGCCGTGAGCCGAGTCATGTGACATCGTTTCCGACTGCGAGCTGAACTTGACCGTATAGAACCATGCAGGTTGTACCCAAGCAGGATCATCTAGCTTGTTTCCTTGGCGGTTCATTCCTTCTCGGCATCACGGAGGGTGGTCGCAGGGAAGTCGACTGGCAACAACTCGAGCCGCGAGATGCCGAAGATTTCAAGGTTGGCCGAGGCATCATTGAAGGCTGCATGATGACGCACGAAACGGCAACGTGAGAGCCGGTGTAACGTGTGACGAGGGAGTTTGAGCTGACACGAAATGATGCCCAGCGGACTGGCTCCGGAGATTGCCATGTTTGTTCAGTGGAGTGATCAGCGAGCTAAGGACCTTGATTGGTTTATCAAGCCTTCTCAGTAAGTCGCTCCCTGTATCCGCCTTCACCCCGAGGGGGTTTTTAAGAGAGAAGCCTGACGGATCTTGAAAAGGGGCGGAGCGCTGATTGACGCTCGAAACATTCTCCGACCTGAGACTGTGGAATCCCTCATGCTAGGATACAGGATCACCGGTGATCCCATCTTCAGAGAATGGGGATGGAAAGCATTTCAAGCGTTCCAAAAACATTGTCGAGTCGAGCACGGAGGATACGCAGGGATCGAAGATGTCCAGGTCGTGCCGCCCAAGAAACTGGATCGAATGGAGACTTTTTGGCTCGGCGAGACGCTGAGTGAGACTCAAGGACCTTGGGAGTGGATGACTGATAGCTGACCGTTGATCAGAATACCTATACCTGTTGTTTGATGATTCTGATCACATCTCCCTCGACAAGCACGTCTTCAATACCGAGGTGAGCGAGCCTTTTGTGTGTCGGACCGAACTGAGCGTTTTTCTCTCCCCCGACTCTAAGGCCCATATTCTCCCAGTGTTTTCTCCCGTCAGCCTGACTCCATTCTCCACCTCATAAGCACACGTCTTGGACTAGCAAATGCATGTGATTCCGACATAGATGTGGTCCCTGATGATCGATGCAAAAGGTCCGTTGGTTGCTGCTGCTGTTGGCTGCCGCTGTTGCCTCCCCCCAAAAAAGCTCTTCCGCCTCTTTCCACAAATCCCGCCACTATCGTCATTTTTGTTGCTGCGTGCCTGGGAAACCAGAAGAAAAACACGTGGTTCTGGTACAAGAGTCAGCCAAGTCACACACATACTCATATGGTATACACATCCGAGACGAAAAAACTCGATCGACGACGACGACTGGTTCTACTGGTCTATTCACCACAACTACCTCGGACTGTTTGACGAGGAGGACTCAGAGAGCCAGGTTGCTGCAGCTGGAATCCAGCTGAGCAAGAAAAAGGACCATCCTCAGACTGTCAGATAGTCGCGAGGTTCAAACTCCCGACGTCATTCCACATAAAGAGGCCCCTACCCACACTCTCTCTTTTTCTCTCTGCACGTTGTTCACCTCATCCCATCCACCATGTCAACCGCCAAGAAGCTTCAGACAAAGCTCTTTGGAACTCCCAACCCAGCTAAAAAGTCTGCAGGTAATGGAGATAGTGGTGATTCCACTCCTGCAGAGGGTAGATCAATCACCCCGACGCCTGGCTCTGCACCGTCCAACGCGAACGCGAACACGAACGCGAGTGAGGGCTTCAAAATCGATATCCCAAGTCTGAACGGGGAATCAGAAAAGAGGGAGAAGGACAAGTGAGTCTGTTCCATTGTCACGGGCTACTAGAGGAGACAATGAAAAGAGCTCATGTCCCTTCTAGTCTGCCTAAACGGAATGTCCCTCCCGCTCAAGAGAATGGACAATCTTCTCGTGAGCAGCGTTGTGTCAACACGCTGTATGACACTGACGATCCCCTTCAGCTGCTCCTGCCGAAGAGACAGACACCCCCAGAGGCTCTAACAGAGGAGGTGTAGGTCTATTCCGCCAAGCTCTCGCTGAATGCACGTCGCCCAGTTTCTCCGCGATCGAATCCAAGAGGAGTACCAACGCCAGCAAAGGGTCTATCGATCGGTAGAGAACTGGCGGTGAGCTTGGGCCGTGGCTCCCACTCGAGACCGATCCCTGACATGTACCCATCAGTCTCGACCAAGCAGACGCGTATGAAGCTCACTGGAAGCGATGGGGTCCATACGTGTCCGAACGACAATGGGTGAGCAGCGAGAGCTGTGAGGTCGTCTGTCCGGCGCTCACGCAACTTCCCAGGGTACCGTCCGAGAAGACTATTCTGCCAATGGAGATGCCTGGAACTCGTTCCCCTTTGAAATGTCAACTTCGCGAGCCTATCGATGGGGTGAAGATGGTATCGCTGGTATCTCGTGAGCTCCATGACGACCGTCTTGGCACGCAAGACTGATGATCGCGTCTTAGCGACAATCACCAACGTCTGTGTCTGACCCTTGCATTCTGGAATGGAAAAGACAAGATCCTCAAGGAACGGTTGTATGGTCTCAACGGGAGTCAAGGTGGGACACATTCAGCTACATGCCTTTTATACTCACAGATATCAGGAAACCACGGTGAAGATGTCAAGGAAATGTACTGGTACATCGATTCCACACCCACCCACTCGTACATGAAATACCTGTACAAGTACCCTCAAGCCGAGTACCCCTACGATCAGCTCAAAGAGGAGAACCAGAATCGAAGTCGCGAGGTGTCAGAATTCGAACTCATGGACACGGACGTGTTCGATGAGAACCGATACTGGGACATCTTTGTCGAGGTGAGCACACGCACTTCTAGGTTTCGCTGACATTGCCCAGTACGCCAAAGACGATCATAACGTAGATGCCATGTCAATCCGAATTACAGCGTACAATCGTGGACCTGACCCTGCGGACCTTCATATCATTCCTCAAATGTTTTTCCGTAACACCTGGTCCTGGCCAAAGGAAATGCCTACGGGCAAGGACATGCCCAACCTCCGAGAGATCGAACCTGGTGTCATTGAAGCCACACATCCCACGCTTGGAAAGACCAGGCTGTACTGCACTGCCAGTCCTGGACCCGCCGAAGCGGTTGCAGGTGGTCAATCCGAAGGGACAGTCTACGTCGAAGGACCAGAAGTGGTACCTGAGCTATTGTTCACTGAGAACGAGACAAACTACGAGGTGAGCCTTTTCAAGTGAGACTAGACTGACACGTAGCGCCTTTACAATGGAAAGAACCGTACGCCCTACGTCAAAGATGCGTTCCACGACCACATCATCCCATGGCACCGACCCAAGGAGCCCGAGCCCGAGCCCTCCTCGCCCACTGTGGGATTGAAGCAGCGAAGGTCGTCCAAGTCCTCGAGCAAATCTCCTTCCCTTCCGTCCAACTCCAAGATGCAGCCTCCCGAGGGCGAACCCGCGCCGAATGGCGATGACGAATCGAGGAAAGACATCCACGCCAACGGTAACGGCACGCATCACGATGACGAGGGTGAAGATGACGACGAGGAGGAGGAAGAAGAAGGTGCCGAGCACATTGTGCAACCTCCTCCTACGCCTCGAAACCCTCGTGGCGCTAGACAATTCGTCAATCCCGAAAAGACTGGTACGAAGGCTGGAGCACACTACTTGTTCAAAGACGTGCCTGGTCAAGGTGGATGCTGTGTCATCCGACTCAAGATGACCCCATCTACGCCTGAAGAGGACGAGTCGATCGAGTTGGAGGATGAGTTTGACGACAAGATTGACGAGCGACATATGGAAGCGGACGAGTTCTACGCACTGATCCAACGTGGAGGTATCAGTGCAGATCTCAAGGACATCATGAGACAGGCTCTTGCCGGCATGCTATGGTGAGTGTGTCCCTGGAGATCTCGTTTAACATTCCGCCAGGACCAAGCAATATTACCAGTACATTCAGAAAGAGTGGATGGATGGTGACCCTGGTCAGCCTCCCCCTCCTCCTGAGAGGAAATGGGTCAGAAACAGAGAATGGAAGCACATGTACATCAACGACATTCTCTCGATGCCCGACAAATGGGAGTACCCCTGGTTCGCCACTTGGGACACGGCTTTCCACTGCATCCCCCTCGCCATGGTTGATCCCTCCTTCGCGAAGAAACAACTCGACTTGATGACGCGAGAATGGTACATGAAGCCTGATGGTGCCCTGCCAGCATACGAATGGAACTTTTCAGATGTCAACCCACCTGTGCATGCCTGGGCAACGTTCCGAGTCTTCAAAATTGAGCGAAAGATGCTCGGTCGAGCGGATCTGAACTTCCTGGAGAGAGTGTTCCAGAAGCTCCTGTTGAACTTTACCTGGTGAGTCCAATGAAAGGCAGCTTGCACTGATACTTTTCGCAGGTGGGTCAACAGAAAAGACAAGGACGGGAACAATGTATTTGAGGGAGGTTTCCTCGGTCTGGACAACATTGGACCTTTCAACCGATCGGAACCTCTACCAACTGGTGGCACGCTCCGACAAGCCGACGGAACTGCCTGGATGGCGTTCTTCTGTCTCAACATGTGGGTGGCTTGTCTGGTATTGACTGACAGTTGTGTAGGCTGAGTATCGCCCTCGAGCTTGCCAAGCACAACTCGACATACGAAGATATCGCTTCCAAGGTAAGAGCCGAGACACGTGTGCGGTTTCCCCTGACAATGTAGTTCTTTGAACACTTCCTGTTCATCTCCGACGCCATGACGTACCCCGCTGGCAATGACGAGCGATCATCCCTGTGGAATGAGGAAGATGGCTTCTACTACGATGCTATCCAATGGGGCTTTGGCAACTCTCAACAGCTCCCCGTCCGAAGCATGGTCGGCCTTATGCCCTTGTACGCGACGCTCGTTCTTGAGCCTCAAGTCATTGGCAAGTTTAAAGGTTTCAAAAAGAGGATGGACTGGTTCATTGAGAATCGATCGGATATCTCCATGCGAAATATTGCCAACATAAGAGGTGAGTGATTTACCCGAGTCAAGGACTGACCGGTCATAGAGAAGGGTCGAGGGGACCGGAAACTTCTTGCCCTGGCATCCAAGGACCGACTCGTCAGGATTTTACAGCGAATGTTGGACGAAAAGGAGTTCTTGTCAGATTATGGTATCCGATCGTGAGTAGAGGCATCATCACGGTGATCTAATTATATCAGTATGTCCCTCTACCACCACGAGCACCCCTTCTCGATGAACGTGAATGGAGAAGAGTTTGGCGTCGGCTACTGGCCTGGAGACTCAAAGTCTGGCATGGTGAGTCGACTGCAACGCCGCCAAGTCTTTGCTTATTTCGCACAGTTTGGCGGAAACTCCAACTGGCGAGGCCCCATCTGGTTTGCCGTCAACTTCTTGCTTGTCGAGAGGTGGGAGGATATCCCTCTGACGGAGTGAGATGATGCTGACACCAACTCAGTCTTCAGCGATTCCACCAGTACTTTGGAGACGACTGTCAGGTCGAATGTCCCACAGGATCTGGCGAAGTGAGTGACGAACTGGCCAAAGGCGAAGCTGACTCCTGCTAGTACATGAATCTTGCGGGAGTCGCTGAAGAAATCCAACATCGACTCATGCATATCTTCTCAAGAGACGAATACGGTCGACGAGCCGTCAACGGTGGAAATCCCAAGCTTGACCGTGATCCCTTCTTCCGGGACCTCGTCCACTTCTACGAATTCTTCCATGGCAACGATGGAAGAGGTCTCGGAGCGTCTCACCAAACGGGATGGACGGGATTGGTCGCGTACTGTGTCGCCCAAGTCGGAGAGAATGCCCGTCTTCCGAAGACCCCAAGGAGTGAGTCGGAAGTTCTCGCCGGGCGCGCGGGTCCCGATTCTCAGCTGACCCTGCTCTCTTCAGCCCCTCGAAGTATCGCCCGTCATTACTTTGATGAACAGCTCAACACTCCCAGCGAGTTTGCAGAAGATGGATCGCTTTACTCTGCGTACTCGACTCAGTCCGTCTCCACGCAATGGTGAGTTCACTAGTATTGCCCCGCCCGCTCCCTCACTAACCATGATATTTAGGGAACCTGAGCCCGATGAGCTGTAAAGCGGCGTTACTCGCCCCTCGAACATGGGTGTAGCATAGAATGAAATTCAGAGACTATGGAATAGAAAGGGCTTTCAAGTATTACTCACTGCGCACAGACTCATTCTGCTAAAAGAAAAAACCAACTCCCAACCAATCCCCTATAGACTTCCTCGCTCGCTTTTACCTGGTGATCCATATCTGGCGAATATCGCACATGCATTATCGTGACATGTCCATCGCTCGACTCTGAGGGGGATAACGTGCCCGGTGATGCAATGATAAAGTGAGGTCATTCATGAGGTGGATGGATCGGTCTTGAACGCACATGGGATGGTAACAAACGCCGTGAACGAATTAACTTTTCGCCTGATCGCCGAGGGACGTCGTATACTGATCAGGCTACAAGACTGCCCGGAACGTTGCATCATAGGTTTCCTTGTCTGGACTTGAATGCTATTTCAGACAGAATGCGATAGGCCCTTTCTCTGTCCGAGAGCTTAGAAATTGAGCGACGTGAGCCGCAATTATAGGTTGTGTGGCCGTTGCCGCAAAAATGTGGCGTCATGCACACGCAGAGTTGAAAGGTGCAGAAATAGATGAATTCGGGGTTCAGAGACGTCATGGTATCTGTAAGTTGAGTGATGGGCTGGAACATGCTAGTAGTGTTGTCACGTTGTTTACGCCTGCGACGGATTGCCGCGTCGCCAGTGATTCGCAGGCATTCGCGTGGGATGCGTCTCGTGAAGCACTCATCAAATTCTTAAGCAGTGCCACGTTTAAAGGCTGATTAGTCTGTGGTGTTCTCGTTGATCGCACCAACGAGCCTGCCTCTCCATGGAGTTTCTGTGAGAATGCCAACAATCGCGGTCAGACTACCGTTGACCTAATGCATCTGGCCTAGTTGGCACTACGCGCAGCCGCAGCGTTGCGGCTCATCGAAGCGGGCTCGATGCGTGGAGCCCACACACGTTATGCGGGCACTGGGGTGTGTCGTGGACGCAGACGGTGATTGCAACCTCTGGCAAAACTCCCCATCTCTTAGCTCATGTCTCAAAGTGATATTTTTTCCCATTAGCTTCAAAAAACGTATGAATACCTTCGCTCCAACAAGAATGGATGACATGGTGGAGGAGGGGGAGGAAGGGTGGTGGTGGTCGTCGTCGTGGTGGGTGTTGTTGGAAATTCATTATCCCGCCGGGATACAGATGTGATGGTTCTATTCTCTGTCTAGAATGTGGTGGCAGCTGCCGATTGAATCATGTGCTCTCCCCAGCCTGAAGCCACTCCCCCCTTCGGTCCCCACCGACGTCAAGAGAGTTGAGAGAAATCGTCCATCATTTTCATTATGTGTGAGGAGCTTTATTTGACTTTTAGTCTAAAAAATGGGTCAAGCACCTTGCCACTGCCGCAAATAGATACAACTACCAATAGCTCCCGGATGAATCGTAGAGAGGCGGTCAAGTCAAGCCGTGTCGAGGAGGAGGGGGAAACGTCGACGTCGTAATGAGGGAGGGCGGCCACTCCCTTGTGTTCTGTTCTCTTCCGTGATTAAACTGCAATCTATGTATGTAGGGTCTAGTTAATGATCATCCTCAGCTCCCTCCGCTGAAAAGTCCCAAAAAGAGACTAGTGATTATGCGACGGGTATAACGAAATATTTTTTTTTACCTTTTTCCTTTCCCCTCCCCTGTCGCGACGTGAATGATTTCGTACTCTCCGCAAAAAACGTGTTATTCAAAACCCCCGCAAGGTGACGCATTTCAGCTGCTGAAGCCTAAGATCTTTATTGGAGTGTGTGCGTGTATGTGTGTCCACTCCGACCTGATGATCCGCTCGTTTCCAAAGTAGGACACAGACTCCCCACTCCAACACGTTTATCGACGACATGTCATTTTGGGATTTTTCCGGTCCTCCGTGCAATTGCCGCTCAGTGGCGGCTCCAGGCCATTGCCGTGTTCCGGGATCTACGTACATTTCCTGAGACAAAACTTTGTCGCACGAGAGGACCTGGGGGTGATGCAAGCTTTGCCATATCTGTCAAATCATTTCGGGGAACACTCACGCTCCAAGAGAAGAGATGAAGGCAGATCTCGTTCGGCTGGGAAAGTTTGGTCAAGGTGGGAAAAGTGAGCGGGAGCCGCCATCCAATGCAAGCCGATACACCGTTGTCGGTCATCTGTGTCCTTCGGTGGTCTCCGTGAGGTCGGATCCGCCCACGTACATTACTTTGTGCGTTCTCACCCGTCGGAGCCTGGTGATCCTTCCCCCCTCTGGTGGGCTTACATGTGGAGCGGGTTGGAGCTTGTGTCGCACCCGACCGGTCAGTAGGTGCGCACATTCAGAGATGGTGGTCTACGAATAGATACTTCGGAGGCAGACATCAGATCGCTATGGATATCGAGGCCGAGAAACCGAGCGTCTAGACGTCCCCTGGCAAAATATATAAACCTCGTACTTTGAAGCTTTGGTTGCCCATCAGCTCTTCCAAATCGAATCTACTCACAACAACAACAACAACAACTTAAAACAAGTCTCTTCCATCCCAAAGCACCAACCAAACTTGATCAACATGTTCGCCAACATCATCGCCGTCGCTGCCTTTGGAGCTCTCGCTGCCATTGCCTCGCCCACTCCCGAGAAGCGAGGAGAGTACCACACTGTCACCGTGAGTGAAGGACGCTTGCTTTTTCCATTTTGATCATCGATTGACGAGTTCCTCTCAAAGCTCATCAACAACTGTGGTGTCGGAACTGCCGCATTCGAAGTCGCCGGAGGAAAGATGTACTACGGCACCACGACCCTTGATGGACCCGTCGAAGGTGGCCTCGCGTGGATCACTGGAGCCTACGGATGTGGAGATGCCAACGGTCTCAACTGTGGAGATGTCGAGTTCACCCTCGTGAACCCCACTTCTTCCAACGGTTACGCGCAAACCGCCGCCGACTACTCGCTCCAGCAGAACAGTGGTCAGACCCACTCTTAGTGAGCACTCGAATCTTTTGTCGACGCCGTGACGCCGACTGACCCTCATTTCTTCCAGCAAATACCCCATGGACTTTAGGTTCGACGGCTGCAACCCTACTCCTTACACTCCAGGAGAATGCACAGGACCTACCCAATCCGATTGCCCCGGAGCTTTCGTCGGAACCGATGCCACTGACGGTACCGTCTTCCAATGCTCCAACGACAACGTCGGAGTGAGTTGAGACAATCTTGAGTACGAGCCGAGCTGACTGCGACAAAGATCACCATCACCTTCTGTTAGATGGCAAAAGAGACTGAGAGACCTACTTTCCTTTCCCGATATTCTCCTCTTCCGACCACCCACATGTAGCCTTAGATCCGTCAGTAGAGAGAAACGACGCGTGACAGGACCGAAACTTTGAAAATCCCTAAACGATCAGAAGTACAGTAGAAGAGAATATGCAACAGTGTCCTTGTCACAATGCCTCTTTCCGCCACAAAGCCACATTGGAACCCCCGCGACTGTCCCACGGGGCTCACTCGCTTAATAATTTTACTTCCGTTTTTGTTGCCCAGCCAAGCCCGAAATCGGCCCTAGGCCCAGCCCCTCGCTCTCTCTGGGATCTGTCGCGTTTGCTCAAAGTCCATCCATCCCCCTCATCCAGCTCTTCGCCTCCACTCACCAAAGTCTGCTGCAGCACAACGAACATTGACCGTCGTTGCAAAGGAACCCTTCCAGATTCATCAATCGCTCGAGGCGTCACCACCGTGCTCTCTCGCTTCCACTCCGCAGTCATCTCTTGCATCATCCGTCGTCGTCCCCTCTCGGCGATCTGCGAAAAGTGACCCCGGACCTCGCCTCGACGAGCATTGATTGTTCTTGGGCATCCTTCTCGCTTGGTCGAGTCATATAGCTTCGGGCTCACGTCAGCCAAGCGAAAGGACGACTTTCACAACCAACCCGAGCTGCTCGCTTACGACTGAAGGTTTTTCATTCCCGAAGAACGCAAAAGCAACAATCGAAGAAGACTCGAACGAGAGAAGACTCCAGGTTCATCTCCAGTGTGCCTCACGCATCTCGCTTCTCAGACAGTATTCTCCCCATCCACACACGAGGCTACACGACCAAGGCTGGGTAGCATCGCCAGCACCTTTCCTCTGCGCTGTATAAAACCTCAACAACTTTCTCTCGCCACTTGTCGATTCCTTCTTCAACCCTACGTCTGTACCATGATGAAGGCAACACTCCCCCTCATCCCGCGCATGACGCAGAGTATTAAAGCGCTCCCTACGTTCATGCTACCGCGGTACACCCGAGATGATCTGAACGGGGTGAGTGGCAGCTGCAGTCCGTCCTTGATGCATCGCAAAGACACTTTCCTGACGTGACAATCAGAACCACATCCAAAGTTTACCTTCCTCAGCATCATCTTTCAACAACCCCCACTATACATTCAACACCAGCTACTCTCACCCTCAACTTGCTCACGCGATCATCCCGAATACCAGCCCCCGGCTCTCGCCCTCTTACTCTTCGTCTGATCACTTCCCCTCGTCGCCCATCCGATCTTCTGTACCTCCACCCACAATCCAATGGTGCGACTACCTCAGCATGGTCTGACGAAAGGCAGACACGGAAGCACTCGGCCATCTCCAGGGAGCCTCGTGACGAAGTGACGAAAGAAGGAGATGACGAATGATGATTATGACCCGGAAAAAAAGACACCTTACCATGTGAGATATTTCTTGAGCTCTGTATGTAGTACTGCATGATGTGTCATACATGTTGATGTCGTTATTTTGTACACATGAAGAAAGGGATGTATGTTCATAACTAGTCGTGCCGTGTCCTGCTCCGATTCGATCGAATAATGATCCGCCAATGAGCCCCTAGTAATCATCCTCGTCCGCCTCGTAATCATCATACATCCCTCTTCCGCCTTCTCCTGTCCCACCTGCTCCTTCCATCTCTCGCTTCCAAGTCCCGATCTGAGGTAAAGTCTTCGAAGCATCCCCTGGCGCCGGAACACTCCCTGAGCCCGAAGCTCCACCTCTGCCATACTCATCTTCGTCCCCTTCTTCCTTCACTGCCTTTCTCTTTCCCGGTCTAGAGGCTCGACGTTGTCGCTGAGCTCCGCCTTCGCCATTGTGGCCCCCTCCCGCTTGGACTGGATCCGCAATGTTTTGGACCAACGGTAAGAGGAAATCAAAGTTTGGCTGAGATGTCACGGTCGATTTGAGATGATGAGGTGTGATCTTCCTGGAGCCGCGAGCCTCTGCATCTTTCGATAACTCATCGATAAACGATTGGAGGAAGCATTCAAGGGATTTGGCTGGCGACACAAGAGAGGGGGTGAGAATGTTTGTGATTAGATACGTCACTCATACGGGACGTCAATTTCAGCTTACAGATCATGACGGGTGTTGCTGATGCGAGCTTGCCCACTTCTTCATCCATCTGCATGATCTTCTTTATCCTGGCCTGAAAGTAGCAAATCATGAAGGGTTATGCTCTTGGAAGCAGGTGAAGGAGCAACGTACCACTGGGAACTGCGACCGATATCAGCTGTCATCACCGTCCCAGCGAATAGTATCAGCTCACCCTACTCGACTTGGACTTTGACTTCTTGCTTGAAGCAGCCGCTGGCATCTTGAGGCGAATACAGGGGAGGGAAGGTCAAATATGAACTGTATTCTAAGCGTGGACCAAGCGCGCATGGTAGAGATGACGTGGTATTATTTCCCCAATCTCACGTGAGACTCGGCGCTGCCCGAAATATTTTAGCCGCTTCTAACCCTAAATTACCCACCCCCTAATCGGATAATTATTATGCGGGCGCCGCGCAGCAACCGTTTATAAGCGACAGTACCAAGGTTTGGGTCCATACAAGGTGCGACATCAGCAAAAAGACACACAGAGCTTACGAACCCAAGGACAGCCGTAGCTGACGTTCCGGTAGTAGGCGGACACTGACATACACTTAACGGACCCCCCGGGCTTTCCTCCGAGCAATCATATCCTGGCGCTATCTTGAGGATGCATATATACGATGCTGTCATCTTCCTCCTGTCTTCATTCGACCCCATCCCGACAATCAAGATGAAGTTGTCACTGGTTCCTGGATTATTGGCGCTCAATACAATAGCAGGGGCCTCTTCCAGTCTCACTCCTCGATGGCCTAGACCTGTCCTAGAGCTACCTTATGCGACATATGAAGGGTATTACAACGAGTCTTCCGGACTCGATGTCTACCTAGGCGTGAGGTACGCCCAATCGACCGCTGGAGAGAATCGATTCAGAGCCGCTCAGCCGCCTCTGAACCAGAGCGGTAATGGAACGATCGACGCTACAACCTTTGCGCCTCAGTGTGTCCAATCTTCCCAAGGTGTAAGTGGCCTCAAGGGAAAGACACAAGTCAATGGTTGACATGAGTGTGGCAGGACAATGAAAAGACGTACAATCCGCTTCAGACAAGCGATTCGGAAGATTGCTTGTTCCTGAACATTTATGCGCCATACCAAGCCAAAGATCTACCTGTCTTCGTCTGGATCCACGGTGGAGGATGGGATTGTGAGGTTTCGGGCTCTGCCGGGCCTCTTCTTCGCTGACCGCTCGCTGTATAGTCAACTCGGCCAGAGAGTTTGATCCTACACCGATGATCCTATATTCCAATTCTTCGTTCATCGGAGTCATCATTCAGTACCGTCTCGGTGCCTTTGGAGGTCTAGCTTCGTCAAAGATGGGAGTTGGAAATTCCAACTTTCAAGTGACGGACGCCAACTTTGCCCTGGAATGGGTTCAAAAATATGCCGAGAGCTTTGGTGGAGATCCATCGCGAGTGACTATCGGAGGAGAGAGTGCGGGTAAGTCATGAAGAGATAATCATGTCTGAGAACGTTCCTGACTGCATGCATAGGCGGCGGAACCATCCTCCAGCTCTACGGTGCATACGGTGACTCCGGAGCGGCTCCACCTTGGAAGAATGCTTTCGTCGCTTCTCCCTACATGGTCACCATGGGTGGATGTGATGATCCTCGATTTCACGGCCAAGAGTATACAGATTTTGCAAATGCTCTGAATTGCACCAATGGAGATATTGAATGTCTTCGAGGACTGCCCACTCAGCCGGTTAGGATCGCCAGTTCCGAGGTGAGTGATGCGAGCGGAGGGCGAACCGCCTCTCGATGTATCGTGCATCGTACTGACTCTCGATCGCTCAGTTTGGCACTCGAAAATACACTGGAGCATCTACGTCATACTGCCCCTGTGTTGAAGGACCCGGAGGCTTCTTGACTGAGAACGCAGCGACAAGGCTGTTAAACGGTCCGATCCCCAACGTCAGTGTCAAGCTGTTTTCCGCAAAGTGTTATCTCTCCATTGACGCAGATCTTAGACCACCCTGATCGCTGGCAACAATTACAATGACGGACCTTCCTTTGTCAGCACGGCTCTGAACCCGTCCAATAACTCGGCGACGTTCCAAGCCGATGCAGACTACTTGTTGTCCGGATGGTTGACCTACAACTTTATGGTGACTCATCAGGATGTCATCACTACCATGCTGGAACTGTACCCTTTGAACGACTTTGCAGATAATAGGGAACGAGCCGGACAAGTGTATGGGGATATAGTCTTTGCTTGGTAGGTCGAGCACAGCCTTCCGTCATCTGTCTCTGTGAACCCAGCTGACTTTCCCAGCCCAATCAACTGGGCCTTGAATAAGACTGGAAGTACGGGCTACCGATACCTCTACTCTGTCCTGCCCGCAACCCACGCTCAGGGTAAGGCTTTCGTCTCGCTCCTCCTCGAGAAAGTGGCTGAATTTCGGAATGACAGACAACGCCGAAGAGTTCCCTTACTTTTGTGAGTGATTCGGTCTCGAAAGGGAAAGAGCCCACACTGACATGTTCAACAGATGGAGGCCGAGCGCCATCCTCTCCATCCTTCTACGCTTCATTCATCGGACCCCTCGTTTCCCTCATCACGACCGATGATCCCAACTCTGGATCACCCGATATCGAGTGGCCGACCTGGTCCGACGATCAACAATTCAAAGTCTTGAACTTGTCTCTGTCAAACAACAATATCAGCGATTCTTATATTTCCAACTCCTTGCCTCAGGTCGGGACGGAAGAACGATGCGCATTCTGGGGAGCAGTAAGGGAAGCCGGAAATTGGTGAAAAGGCTGAAGGGTTTTGTGCCTCACAATCCTCCAAACGCAGGCAAGCGCTAAATGTAAATATATGGAGACCTGACATTCCTGTCCATAATGCAAGTGCTCTCGACAGTAAATGATTGCAACTGGTCGTGACATGTCCGAGAGATGAGCCTGTGGCTATGGTTCATGCGAATGGTGTTACAAGGTCAAAAAAAGTTACACGATTGTATACTCTACACGTCGGCCGACTTGTGCTTCGTCCGTGACTCGCTTACTCTCCCAAGCCCCACTGCCTGACAGTCTCTCGGACGTTACCTAGCCACTCTACATTCTTCCCAATACCAACAATGGTCGGTGCACCAGTCCCCAAGCCAAGATTCATCTTGGCGTTTCGTTCTTTCGGCCGGAACATGTCTGTAGCTACACGATATAGATCCTGATTGAAGGTGTCAGTCGGTCATATTTTGCATCCTGTAGTGTCCAACACTCACGTCAATGGTGACTCTGTCGATATGAGCCAACATATCCGGTAATGGCTCCTTCTTCCCTTGTGTCAGGATTTGCTTTCCGAGATCTAGGCCACCATATCAGCTATTGCCCGCCTGACGCCTTGTCCATCTCGACTCACCCTCTGCGGACAGAATCCTGCCCTCTACTGCTCTCGCCAATGTCGACTTGAGCATCATTTTCGCCCGACTAAATTGTTCCTTTGTGATGTCCTTTTTCGTCTTGCCAGTGACTTTTTCCAACTCTCTACAGATGAGATCCGCAGCTTGTGGCGCCATATGAGGTTTCAGTGTAATCTTGATACCTGCTAATCCGGTATCGGTAAAGATCTCATGGATGTATTCGCAGTGATCCACCGCGTGGTACCGTTGGAGAATATTCTCGTTCAATCGACAGAACATGCCTTTTCCAGGTCCTCCGGGGGAAAAGGCGGAACCTCGGAGTAACAATTGTTGTAGCAGAGCCGCAGCGTACTGACAACAGACCATCAGCAAGGAGCCTAACCACTAAGATGGATCCCTCCTCACCACATCGGGATGATTAAAGTTCTGGGCCTCGAAGCAAATGGCAAGGTGGGTCCATTCTTCCGTCGGGATCTCCTTGTACAATTCGCCTCCGACGTACTTCGCCTTTTCATGGACCAGCGCTTCGTAGTCTGAGTCAAGTGACAGATCGGAAACGTTGGAGACTGTCGCGTAGCTCTTGCCGAGAGCTGACGCGGAAGCTGGTCTAGAAGCAGCATGGGTGAATGTCGAACTGGAAGAAGCCGACGTGTCAAAATTCTCCTTGACCAATTCGACGAGTTGATCGTGATCTACCCCAAGACCCGTAATGACCATCCGTTCAGGTCTTATCCAGTCTTTCATATATCCTCTGAGCTCCCTTTCGCCTATCCGACTCTCCGACTCTGGACTTAAAAGACTCGGTCGGCCGACAGTCTTGCCATCGTACGCCGTCTCGAGGATATAGTTGCCCAGTGCTAATCGAGGTTGTTCTTCCAACAATTGGTGCTCGTATAGTGCTGCCGATTTCGCGTCTGCAATTTCGTGTGGTAGAAAGAGGGGCGAACGAATATTGGATCCTAGGAGCGAGACGGCAAGAGGAAGCTCTTTCAGAAATGTCGAAGCGCCGTACAGGACTGTATCTCGGCCAGACAATGCGATCATTCCATTTCCGAGCTGTTGAGATGCCAGCTCCATGGTCTCTGCGCTGTATTTCGAATTACTCTGAGCCTTTCATCAGCGTCTGCCTTGACGTGCTTGAGGCCCGACTTGAGCTCACGTTCCATGCCAGACGCTCGAGCAGATGAGTCACACCTGAATTTCTCTCCGTTTCGTACCGTGTACCGGCATCTATGACAGCAGCGACAAAGCATCCAGGCGTATCTAATGGCTCTGTCGCGACTCGAAGCTTGTTTGGAAACTCGGTGATTGTCGGAGTAGGTAAAGGAGGCTTCTTCTTGACGAGGGACGGTCGGTGAATGGAAGAGTTGGCTCGGACAATGAGAGAGGGACTAGAGGTTGAAGGTCGGATCAAAGTTGATGACCGCAATGCGGTGGATTTTGGGAGTCTCATGTTGGCTCAACGGATCCCGGGCGAGCCGTCCTGACACTCGTCTCGGGTGAGAGGTTGTAATTGTCTAGCCTTGGCAAGATGGAAGACCTGAGGCCACGGCAAGATTTCAAGACGGCATACAGGGGGGGGGGGGGGGGGGGGAAACATTACATAAGCGGGAGATTGTTGGACGGTTTCTGAAATTTCCAACGTGTTCAATGGTCAGGAGAGCAGCATATGGACAGCGACCATGAGAGGGCAAGCTCTGGCGAGGTCACTGAAAGGCTCAAATGGCAGCCTGAGAGCTCCTGTCAAGTCGTCGGTGGCCGGAAAATCCAGCAAGAGACAGCACACTTTCGACTGTCACTCATGTTTTTGGAGCGCATGTGGATGGACAACATCTGGAATGTCAACCAGGGCGTATAGTACAAAATATGATGGTGATGCTCTTCTCGCATCCGTCTCGGCTTTCACGCCGAGCCCCGATCCGTCTTCTTCACCTTCCACAGCCTCTTCATCCTCCACGTCCAAAGGTAAAGGTAACCCGCCGGAAATCAAAGAGTTGTCCCGACCGCTGGGATCCCTCGAAAGGCCAGTAGCGAGTTCGAAGACGTATCAAAAGGTAGATAACAGTATGGATAGAAAGAAAGAACAGAGGGCGTATCTGTATGTCGTACTCAGCCGCTGTGAGGGCATTTTGACTGACAGTTGGCTGCTGTAGGCTCGGAGAAGTGAGCAAGGGATACTTTCACGACTTTAATCGCGCCTCGAAAGCGAATAGTGCAAAGGGCTGGATGGCGCCGAAAGTACTGATACGAGAGGATGTGAGTGCAGACAGTGCTGGTAGGGTCACTCATCGTTGACGGTGGCAGAGCGCTCTCTACCTACCAAATATAGCTGGACACAATATTCTCGGCCAATCGATCAACACGACTGAACTATGTGAGGGCAAGGTCACGCTCGTTGCTTTTGTCAGTACAAAGGTCGCTGAGGTGGGGTTTTTGAATGATCGCGGGAAGCTAGAGGCAGCATGTTGATGAATCGCTCCAGGAGCAAGTGAAACGATTTGTGGAACCTGTATTACAGGACCAAACGGGGAAAAAGGGATTCAACTATGTCGAGGTGAGCCACTACGACTTTCAACGCCAGTAGTCTCTGACAGTGTCACAGATCAATCATCAAGAGAATCAACTCAAAGGCATACTTGTCGGCTTGTTCTCTTCGACTCTGAAAAGCCAAGTTCCAGAAGACAGATGGTCATCGTATATGCTATCAAGGGGCGAGTGGAGTCCGCTGGATGTGAGTATTAGTCCGTCTGTCCGTGCATCTGGCACTCATATGGCCGGCCCCTTGACAGATCAGTATGCCCCTGGGGTACAGTAACAAGATTGTTGGCTATGTCTACCTTGTCGACCCAAATTGCAAGATTCGTTGGGCAGCTTGCAGTGCCGCTACGCCAGAAGAGATCCATTCTCTGAGGACAGCCACGGAAGTCTTGATGAAGCGAGTAGGGGAGGGCAAGAGCAGACGATGATCTCGACGCGCACTTGCATGTATCTTCATGGCGGGTCTTAATCAAAACGGGCTAGACAGGCGGATGCGGGACCAGATGATCGCCGCCACCGTCCGAATTTCTAAAACCTGAACATGGGATTTTTGCTATCCCTCGTTCATTCATCCACCCCATCATCCTCGATTCAGTGTCTGAATTATCAGTGTAGTATAGACCAGCGCCTGTTGTCTCTCTTTGTATTCAAGACTGCTGCTCGGTTGTAACATCAGAATTGACGGATAGGGTTGGAGTTCCTGGACATCGCATCGTACTCGACCTCTTCGACCTCAATTGCACCTCCTTTCTTCTTCCCCGCCATCATGACTGTACTCATCCATCTCGATCCGTCTAATACAGACGAAGTGAACCTATCATCATCTGTTCCTGGCTCATCTAGATCGACTTTCGGCACCCTTTCCCCACATCCAACCAGCGTCATGCAGCAGGTCGTACAGAAGATGAGGAATTCCAAACGAATCGTCGTCATATGTGGTGAGTCATGTCCGCCGATCCATTCTTCATCGACGGCGAGACTGACGCTTTCGCTTAGGTGCCGGAGTATCTACAGCAGCTTCTATTCCCGACTTTAGATCATCTTCAGGTCTATTCCATCGCAGCAAAGGCAAGAACACGCAGCATACGCTCAAAGATCTGTTCCACGTCAAGTGTCTCTCAGCGAGTGTCTACCTCTGAATTTACCTAGCGTTTTGCTGACAAGTGCGATCCCAGTCTGAATCTCTCTTACCGCACCATCACGCACTCATGACTGAACTCGCATCATTGAGCCTATCGACTCAACCGACTGGCTTCCATCGATATCTCAAGGCTCTCGATGACGAAGGTCGACTCCTTCGCGTCTACACGCAGAACATTGATCTTCTCGAAGCCAAGGCCGGACTGGAACTGGGAATTCCGGAACTTCCCAGATCTTCCCCCCGGAAAGCGAGGGTGAAGCCAAACCTGACCCCGGCTTCTCCGCCAATTTCTCCATCTCGGCCGCCATCCACCACCCCCGAGGAAGATTCACCGTCCTTCACTCAACATGCATCGGTCTCCCGCCCATATCGCGCCATCCCTCTACATGGCACGCTCTCTTCACTCCATTGTCCAGTCTGCTCTACCTCCGTGCCACTGTACGACTATCTTCCTCTACCCACCGGGCCGATCCCCTGTCCAGCGTGTGAAGACGCCTCGAGTATCCGCACAGCCCTCGCTGAAAGGCCTCGCAAATCCGGTTCCCTCCGACCATCTGTCGTTTTGTATGGAGAAGAACATCCAGAAGGTGAAAAGATCGGTCAGGTCGTGGAGAGAGATCTGAAAGGGACGGGATCCAAAGTTGCGAGAGAAGGACGGGTAGATTTCCTGCTCGTGTGTGGAACTTCTCTGTCCATCCTGGGAGTCAAGCGGATAGTCAAGGAGATGGCGAAGAGTCTACAATCTCGACCCGGTACAGAGATTAAGACCGTCTTTGTGAATGACGAGCCTCCGAAACCTACCGCCGCCGAATGGGAAGACGTATTCGATGTCTTCGTCCGAGGGGATGTACAGGATTTCGTGACAAAGTACGTCGCCAATCTAGCATATGTCATCGATCCGGTCACGCCGAAGAAGCGCAAAACTGCGCCCGCCACCCCGAAATCTCTGTCCAGTGCCAAATCAAAGAAGAGCAAATCAGCTCAGGACAGCTCTAGCGACTTTACGACGCCGGTCAAGAAACTGCCTTCTGAATGGTTACCGACGCCTAGGCTGACCCCACCTAAGGCTTCAGAGCACCGAACATCGTTCGAGGGATTCTTGACATCGCTTTCGGAGGATGGCAGTGAAGTGGAGACTGATAACCCCTTCTTGGACATTCGGCAACACCTCCGCGTTTGAGTTCGTCGACCTTTTCCCGAAGCTCGTCTCTCCTAGATGTCGTGAGTCGTCCGATGGCGGCCCAAAGCCATCCTTTCATCGGCAAAGAGGAGTCAAGACAAAGGAGAGCCAACGTCGAACGTGTACGGGCAACCCCCTCCACATTCTTAACCGCGTTCGATATTGGTGATTTGGTCAAATACCTTCACCTCTGATCAACATTCTTCATGCGGACCCCTGTTCGACTCGGACTTGCAACCGGTCCGATACTCGTTCGCTGTTCACAGGTCTATCATCGCTCAATCGGTCGGATTGCTCGCCTCCGAGAGCATTCCATGTCCACCGAGCACAAACCCGGCAGTGGCTTATACGCTCTCACCATGCATCCTGCCGTGTCCCGGCTCTACGGTCCCTCTCTTGGACCTCAGGCCTCCATCGACATGCCATTCGGGTCTTTGCCTCTATCGGATTCGCTAGAACCTGAAGAATTGGCGCATGTTATCACGGAGCTTCAAGATCCCAAAATCGAACAGAGTCGAGCAGACTTCCTTCTTCGACTGCTGAATCTCGTTCGTCCGGCAGCCGGCTCCGACACAGACGGGCCGGACCGTAAAGGGTAACAGGAAGGATCCGATGCTCTCCAGGTCACTGTGGATCCTTCCGATAAGATTAAAGGTGCTGAGGCTGAGAGTGATACATATGAAGCCAAGCTAGACGAAGGAGAGGGAAGAGAGCGTGAGGGATCCGGCGAAGCGCTAGAAAGCCGAGTTGGATATACCATCCCTGGGGAGACTGGACGGCCATGCCCTAGGGAGCGATTGATGGGCTAGGTAGCACTATTCTCTATGCCAATCCAGCCGCATCCATATGCATTCCTATTGTCGAATGGCAGATCTGTTGAGATGTCCGGTCTGTCGGGTTTCCCCCACTCTCCGCCCACTCGTTCAGCCAAGCGACGTACGGTGGGGGACAGAGATATCAATTGACAAGTGCATCTATACATTCGACCTCTTCTGTCGTCCATCGCACGAGGACACGATGCTCTCTATTGCCGTCGTCACTGGAGCGGCCGGAGGTCTCGGTCGAGCGATCTCACTGGAGCTGAGCAAAAAATACCACGTCGCTCTGCTGGATCTCGAGCAATCTCGCTTGGATATCGTGGCTGAAGAGATCGGTAAGGACAAGACGAGTACGTGGATCTGCGATATTACATGTCCAGAACAAGTTGAGCGAGTCTCCAAGGAGATAATTGAGCTTGGACGTGTCAAATGTCTGGTCAATAATGCTGGACACGCGGACAAGGATACCCTACACGAGACGACTCCTTCTAGCTGGCGATCCGAGGTGGCTTTGAATCTGGACGCCTCCTTCACGGTCTTTCATTCGTTCGAGTCTTCTTTCAGGGATCATCCGACAGACGTCAATATCATCAATATCGCCTCTGTCAATGGTGTCATGAGCTGTGTCGGCAATCCAGCTTATAGCGCCGCAAAAGCTGGTCTGATATCCCTCACAAAGAGCATGGCGATTGAATTGGGAGGACTAGGCATCAGAGCAAACGCAATCTTACCTGGGACAGTCATCACGGGTGCATGGACAGAGAGACTCAAGGTCAACCCGAAAGCCATGGACGACATTATCAAATGGTACCCTTTAAAGAGGAGGATCGTCCCGGAGGATATCGCCAAAGCAGTGGCTTTCTTGGACACTTCACCCGCCATCACCGGGATTTGTCTGCCTGTCGACGCGGGCTTGACAGCTGGATCGACCCCGATAGCGGCTGCCATCACGCACAGTCCGTTGTTCGACGCCTGAAAGGGTCGTGTCTGTGAGCAAGCAGCAATGAGAGGCCTCAGTCGGTTTGCTGGATAATCTCTGGATCGCGTTCGAATCCGAGCCAGGATCAAACGGAAGTCTGCACTGTTGATACAGAGTACTTATCGTGGACGAGCACGACGAGATGACATCTGACGACGACGTCTCATTCGTCAAACGTGTGTCGACTACAGTTTGCAAGCACACAGTCCCATCAATTAATGTTTCTATGCATATGTGAAGACCGGTGGGGAAGAGCCCATGAGATGGCCTGTCGTCTCCCTCGTTCCCTATCCATCTACTTGCTGCGCTTGTAGACTTTCGCCAAGAAGGCATGGAAGACCTCTTTCTTCATCCCTGTGCCTTGCTCATCTACTTGATCAATCATGCTTGACAGCTTTTGGTAACTCTCCGTCTCGAATTTTTCGAATCGCTGAGGTAGAGAGATGGGCTCTTGCACGTAGAGTTCTTTGACTCGTTTCTCCTTTGCAGAATCCTTCACGCCGTAGTTCTCCTGATCATATAGTCAGAACCGATCGCGTACCGTAAGACCGTCAATCCAGGGCTCACATCTAGGATCTTGCGCTGATCCGGAGTGGCGTGCAAGAGAGCAGTGTTGACGCACCAGCTGCACTTGTTGTCCTGCGCGCTCGCCGTGAGCGAGACTGGCCATGCGACGTCTGGGTCCAGTGAGACTCACAACAATATCACATCCAATCTTTCCAATTTGTTCCGGTGTACCAAAGCAATCCAGATAATCGTCCTGAATCTGGAAATAGTGACCCATCTCGATCAGAATATCAAGGGCGACCTTGTAAGCTTGCTCGTTGGTGATTCCGCTCTGGAAGCTTGTCGTCAGTGGTGATCGCAACGATCCAACAGGTAAAACTTGCCATTCGCATAGCGAGGGCGACTGGGAGGTAGAAAGAATAGTACGCAGTCTTGTAAACGACAATTCGGTCATATCTGAGCGCCAGTCAGCTTTGTTTCCTCGACTGTGGATCAAGTGGGACTAAACACCCACTTTTGCATAGAAAACCGGTTCAGGTCCACCGAGTCCTCCGGAGCGGTCAAGAGATCCAAGAGCTGCCCGCTCATAGTCTGCGAGGCTGACTCCAAGAATAGTTCGACCAAGTCAATGTAGTATGCTCTAGATCGGAAATGCTTCTTCAACAAAAAGTAAATAGCAGCTTCGAGCATGAACGCATCGTTGATGGCAATGTTTCCTACGCCTTCCTAGTGGGAGACGTTTCAGCTCTCAGGAGCATATCCAGGACGAGGGGACCGAGAACCACTCACGACACGATACCAACATGGGTTATCTCGTCTGGTAATGCTGTAATCCATCATGTCGTCCGCGACCTAAGCGCTCCGTTACAAACCAGTCCGAGCGCATAGATCCTGTCCACCAAGCTCACCAAAAAGTCCGCCTGCAACTGAATGGCAGAAGTCTCAGCTTGGCCGTCTTTGATTCCACTACTGGGTCACTTACCAGCTCGACACACCATCCGAGCGTACTCGCCTCAAAGTATTCTTCCTCTGACAACTTTTCCCCCTTCAAGATCTCGACAGTGTCCACCACTGACATTCCACGATTTGCCTTGCCTCCTACCGTGTTGTAAAGTAAACTCTGACCCCCCCCAACGTCAGAGGAACACGGCTGTCATCGGAGTGCCTGGGCCCTCCCTCCTACTCACCCTCTCGTACCACTTTGTGGCTTCCTCCGGCATCTCATGGTCCACTCTGACATGCTCTACAAGCTCCTGGACCAATCTGTCCGTGAAAACTTGCTCGAATCGAGCTTTCTTGCTCGCCTTGTCGGTCGCCGTTGCCTGGGAAGCCATCGCTGCGGTAGTCTCTTGATGTCGAGACTGAACAATAACACAATCGTGTCAGGTAGCTCATAGGTTCGCGCGAAATCTCCCCCAAAAACACAAATCACGTGACCTGAACCTCAGCAGCCTTCTCCGAGACTCCGCTGCCGTTCGTCATTACACTCTTTCTCATCCTCTCATAGGCTTCAATCTCGATATTCTTGCGCGAGGGACTACACGCAGGAATCCACAGCCAATTGAAGATTCCTACTGTCACAGTCTTCATCTGTCGCACGACTCAGCTGCACTGCGGTTGACCGACCGTCACATCAGGTGAAACCCCCACCCTGCCTTGGACTTCCTGATCCGAACATGCCAGCCAAGCCTAATCAACGGACTACATTCGGGCCAGACGTAGCGGAGAGGAACAGGGTCTACAAGCATTCGTTGAGAAAGACGCCGTATTGGATCACCCTCGTCTTCCTGATCGCCGCTACAGCTTTGACGCTGTTGAACATTTACGTGAGCTAGCCCACGCCATTATTATTTTACCCGATGATGCTGATTTACGACTTACCACCGCTAGGGAACCGACTTGATCCATGTCAAGCTAAGGAATCAGGGCCCACTAGACTTCGAGACGAAGTAGGTGTAGCCCTCGAGGTCATGCTGATCACCGCTCCTCAGATATGGGCTCTATCAGAGGTGAATTGACTCTCTGCTCTGAAACACCCTCATACCTTTCTTCCTTTGGTTGCCATAACTTATACCCGATTGATGTCTGACATTCCTGCGACAGATGTACAAGAAAGTCGCAAACCCCTAACAGTACTCTCCTATGGCCATCTCATCCTCTTCCCGACCCAAATTTCAAAGTACAAGCTCGAATCGAAGAAAATGACGCACCTGTAACAGATGGAGAAGGAGAAGGGTGGCAATGTCAGGATTTCCCCTCGCGGTACGTGTTGCCTTGTTTTTGTTTCTCTTTTTTTTGGAAGATCTTGGTCCTGCGCTGACACTTGTGTATGCAGATCTGAATGTGCCGAGTTTGGTGAGAAGTTCTGCGTCTTGTGGAGTACTTCTGGGTACTCTGCTCAACTCAGTCTTCTCCCTTGTGCTTTGTCACTGCTCAGTCTGTTGTTCATTTTCCTGAAGCGAGGTGAACGGACCGCACGAGCGAGGGCTAGACGACACGCTTGGAAGCTCGTTTCCGGTGCCATGCTCCTGCACTGCAACCTTCAATTACTGGAAATCTCTCTGGTCCTCCACGTATTCAGAACAGACGACAGATTTGCCGCTAAGAACACGCATCTAGGTAGGTGCAGAGTCATTCTGACGACGCTGGGGAGATACACGACTGATCGTCTCTCCCTCGTCAGACTCGTCATTCACATTTGGCGTCATTTCCGCGATCGTCTCTGCTGTTGCAGCCGCAATGCTCACCTTTACGGGTCTAGCTGCGCGCAGGGGCAAGAGCTGGGCAGCAGGTACATCTGCACGTAAATCTAGGAGACACAAGCGATCCAAATCAGGCCGTGTGGTCCCTGTTCCCGAAGGTCAAACTATCCCACGAGATCAACGTGTTCCCATCGGAGAAGTTGAGGCCCTCATGCCGGAGGAAAGGGCGGACGAACGAACAGCACTATTGGAAGGCAATGATGGAAGTGCGGCGGGAGGCAGTGGACAGCGGGCGACGGATAGTGCTGCGTGATGCGCTTCGCTATCGTCGCACACTGCATAGTGTATCTGCAGTCAACACTATAGAACGACTCGTGCCAACCAATGTAGCAGCATATTCACCCAAAGTGGATCAAGGAGCCTCTCGACATCTTTGTGGCCATGTCGTTCCACTCAAGAAACTGATACATACATGTCCCACTCTGACCAGTCCTCTTTTCTCCTCGATCGGGGATGAAAATGTACAACGCGATGACTCCGGACATGTCACCGTCTATATCTTGCTCATGAAATTTGCCATCGACAATTCGGAGTACTCGTCTTCGGGCGGCAGGTCTTCCAGTCTACGCAGTATATTAGTCAGTCTGAAAGTGTCACATGGTTCAGGTCGAGACCCACCCTTCGAGGATCTTACTCGCGGACGTTGGAACTGTACTGGCGCTAGCAGCCTTTTGTACAGGTTCACTGGAGACCTTGAACAGATCCAAAACTTCGCCAGTGTTCATACTGCCCAACCCTGCGTTCTGTTGAGTCACGACAGAGCTTGCGATATTGAGCTTGAACCGCTGTAATCCCATAATCTTCTCTTCCAGCGTTCCCTTGGTGATCAATCGATAGACGTTGACCACTTTTTTCTGACCTAACCGATGCGCTCGATCCATAGCTTGGAGATCCTTCATAGGATTCCAATCGTGATCGACAAAGATGACGGTATCCGCTCCCGTGAGATTCAATCCGAGACCTCCCACAGACGTAGTCAGGAGGAGGACATCAATCCTGGGGTCTGCATTGAATGTCTGAACCACGGCATGTCGTTTTCGAGGTTCGGTCGAGCCGTCCATTCGCATATAAGTCAGGTGAGGCATCAAAGGTTTGAAGAGATGCGATTCGATAATGTCCAACATGGTCCGGAGTTGACAAAAGATTAACACTCGATGTTGACTTCCTGTCGATTCGTCCGTCTTTGAACCAGTTATCCCGCAATCCGTGAGCAATTGACGCAAAGCCTCGAGCTTCGGAGCGTTGGAAATGTCCGTGAGGGGTAGAGCGTCAGGGACCTTGGATTTGACTTTGAGCCAATCTTCATGACCTTGAACGACCAACGAAGGGTGATTGCAGAGTTTGCGCAGGTACTGTAAGCTCGTAAAGACGTGGGTCTGTCCTCCGCTACCGTCCTCGCCTGTCACCTCTTCACCCACTTCTTCAGCGGCGCGGGATTTGGAAAACTCGTCGTATAGCGCTTTCTGGACAGGCGAGAGATCACAATAGTAGTCCTGGATGATCTTGGGTGGTAGGTCATTCAGGACATCTTCTTTGAGTCGGCGGAGAAGGAACGGCAAGACTTGCTTGTGCAAAGCCTCCAGAGCCGCCGCAGCTGTGAATTTACGTGAGCTGGACATATCCATACCTAGTGCCAAGTTACAAACTCACCTGCGTCTCGCTCCTTCGGCGTGGCTTTCCCCTCTCGATCAGCAAGGATAGGCTTTGAAAATCGATCGTTGAACACCCTCTCGCTGCCAAGGAATCCAGGCATCAAGAAGTCGAATAAACTCCACAATTCCAGCACGTTGTTCTGGATCGGCGTACCGGACAATAAGAGTCGATGTTGAGCTTTGAGCTTTTTCACCGCTGCTGATAGCTTGGTCTTTGCATTCTTGATAATGTGTCCTTCGTCCAGAACGCAGTATAACCAATCGATCTTGGACAATTCTTCGATGTCTGATCGCACAGTCTCGTAGGATGTGATCACGACGTCGACGCTTTTGATCTTGGGTCGCAGAGCCGCTCGTTCTCCACCTGACCCGACATATTGCAGCGGCTTGAGATCGTCGGTGAATTTCAGGATCTCATAGTACCAATGTCCAGTCAGAGTTGGCGGGCAAACGATCAAAGAGGGTAGATGGGCCGTTGCGGGTGACGGCGAGGACTTGTGTCTTGCTGCTCTTTCATGATGCTTACTGCCGACGATACAAATGGATTGGAGAGATTTCCCTAGGCCCATGTCTGTGCGAGTCAGCGGAACAGTCTACGTTACGCCACCCACCATCACACAGGATCCCATGAAGCTGGTATTTGGCCAAGAAAGCCAGCCAACTAACTCCCTCGCGTTGATACTGTCTCAAGTCCGCCTTGATGCTGATAGGTATCTCGTACTGTTCGGCCTTGTTCCCGTCTAGCAACTGCATGAGGAAAGCGCGCTCTTCATCACGCTTAGCGAGAAGCTCCGTAGAGAAATTGGGAGGGTCGGGAAGACCAGCCTGAAGGTATCAGTCGGATACTCCTCCTCAACCAGCTTGTTGATCTCGAAACTCACCTCCAGTGGGACCATCTTGATCAACTGAGCAAATGTACTCGTGGCCAGTAGTCTTGTTGGTTCATCCGGATCACTCATCCGTCCAAGGACAGGCACGATCAGGAACAGGATATACGGCAAGACCTTCATGTCCAAGACCTTGATGATATGGTGTATAGCCTCAACGCTCCCTTGTCGAGAGCAGACCTGTTTGGCATCGCTGACCATAGGAACGATATGATCAACTACTCGTCTCATACCTTGATCAGTCATATAATCGCACATGCCAGCGATACACTTCGCAGCTGCGTTCCGGATTTGCGGATGAAAACTCCCGAGGGCCGAGATGACCAAGGGGAAGAGGTCCGATAGTTGATCGTGCAGGGATTGGTCCAGATACGGTACAGTGAGACGCAAGGAAGACAAGGCGTCAATGGCATTTTGCCCGTTCTGACCCTCGAGTAATTGCTTGTTTACCTCTTCTGGATCCGCAGTAGAGAACACGTTCAGAGGCGATGCGAGACCTTCCCAGACCTTGATAACAGTATCGAATAGCCGGGGTCCAAATTCATCCGCCAGACGTTTAAACGCGTAAAGCGCTCCGCGGCGAGTGACGCGCATCAAGATCTGCTCTTCCGTCTCTTCGGCGACGGTGACACCTCCAGCAGCGCGTGTGACAGACGCAGGCTTGTCCTCGCTGAGGGATATGATCTGATTGGTATCGATCGCAGGATTGAACACTGGGGTCATGCTCGTATCTTGGTTGAGGAATGTGAAGAGATTCTTGACGACTTTGTCAACAGGATTGACTTTGCCAGCAAATCGAGGTGAATAGGCATAGGCGACGAATCCAGCGACTGACCTCGCTGCTCGGATCTGGATGACCTCCATCTCTTCTTTCCTCACCCCGTCCATGACAGCTTTAATGACGGGTCCTATCTTTGTTGGCATCTGGCCGATGGAAATGAGCGCTCCAGCGACTCCGGCGGCGACCATGATATCATAGCGCTCTTTCATGATACTGGAGAATCCGATCGATCCCATAACTTTGCGCTGTCGATCCTTCAAGCCCGGCAATATCGTCTTGGCGAGAGGGGTAGAGAGTGTGCGAGACAAGAGGTCCACATGCTCAGTGACAACATTCTGGGCAGTTGCCAAGGTGAAGCCCTTGAGCGGCAAGGCAGGTATCTTGGCCTTTGGTACTTTGGCTTCCACATGGAAAGCGTTCAGCAGGGCCTGACACTCTTTGTGTATTCGCTGGAGGTTGACATCCATTTCGTAGTAAGTCGAAGGTGGCGGCGCCTCTATTCGGGCGATCAAGACATTGACGAGTGGTCTGGCCGTTTCAATGTCGAACACGGTCGACACGGCTGACTCTTCCAGCTTGATTTCGTCTTTGATTTCATGTCCATTTGTCTCAGATTTGACATATCCAGCAGTAATCTGAGCGACCCACTCTTGAATGATGACAGTCGCCATGAAGGTCTGATGCGCTGAGTTGGACCCAAGATACCGTT
Source organism: Kockovaella imperatae (assembly GCF_002102565.1). Lineage (NCBI taxonomy): Eukaryota > Fungi > Basidiomycota > Tremellomycetes > Tremellales > Cuniculitremaceae > Kockovaella > Kockovaella imperatae. The sequence goes on from NW_019028944.1 coordinate 1,253,052, forward strand.
GCAAGAATGTCATGTCCTAGTCTCATGTCAGCCCAGCAAGGACCACTACAGTCAAACCACTCACCTCGTCGGATTCGTACAGCCTGAAGAGGGCCAGCGCCTTTGCAGCGTCCAGACGCCTTTCCATGACTGCTTCCGCGGGCACGAGTGACAAATCTCCAGCGATCAAGGGCTTGTCGATATTATGTCCAGTCCTGTTTCCCTGAGCCTTGTACAGTAGCCCTTCGTCTATTGAAACTCCGATAGGTGTCATGGCGAGCCCGTACCAGTCCTCGAGGTGATCTTCCAGCATGTCAAATCGAGCTTCAGCTCGAGTGTCTTGTAACACCGCTCGTAGTGCTGAGAGACACAATGCCCGAATGTCGGATCGCTCCTCCAGTATCAGATTTTGATACAGGTGACACGGAAAAGACTCTTGCATCCATTTCGTCCGTGGCGCCAGTCGAGGATCAGTAGCGAGGACATGGAGCATCTTGGCCACGGACAGTCTGACTGAATAGATAGGATGTCGGATGAAGGCGAACAGGCGGGAAAAGTAGTCAGTCTGAGCGGAAGTCATATTCATGACGGCATCATGGGTGAACATCTCGCCTGGAGACCATGGTCAGCTAAGGCAGACAAATGAGGGTATGAGGACTCACACAAGAGTTCCATGACAGCTCCAGTGCTGCTCCCAAGGTCGTCGCTGCCCCCTTGCAGACATCCCCAGAGGGTCGTCAAAAGGCTTCCGAGCTCTTCTGATGACAAGGACCGAGCAAGGATGCCAGTGATCGGGAGTAGAGCCGAAGCCGCGACGCTTCTCACGTCATCGTCTACATCTGTCATCCTGTGCGGGGTGTCAGCCTCTGCGAGTGGACTGCTTCCTCGGACTCACGACAAGACCGCGGCATCGACGACATCATGCAAAATGTCCAGGCCTTTTCCGTGTGGCCCATTGCCATTAGTCGCACCGTCCCCGTTGATATCGGGCTTGATGTCCTCCATTTTGACATCCTCCGTTTTGACCATTTCGGCCTCGACCTTGGATGGTCCTAGCAGGTCTCCCCTCACAGCAACTTCATACTTGACTCCCAAGAGTCCCGCATGCCTCACCTCCCAGGCGAATTTATCACCTCGCCCGAGACCCTCAGCAGCCTTTCCACGCTTCGCCCAAGACTGTCTGATCATCTCCATAAGGGTCCCATGAACTTCAGATATAGTCTCTGGGTCCACCAAATACTTGAGCAGGACACCGAGCGCTTGAGCTGCAGTCTCTCGCACGGGAGCAATGACGGTATCTCCTACGAAGTCGCCGAAACGATCCATCGCCAAGAGAGACAGTAGAGATCGACCGAGCTCTAACAGGAGATCAGATGAGAGCGAAGCGCCTACATGACGCAGGAGATCCATGATGCCCAGAGCTGCACCGTGTCGGACTTGCCACATGGGGTCGTTCAGTCGAGGTAAGAGGGTGCAGATGGTCAAAGTCCATGGTGTGGTCCCAGGGCTGAGAACCAATGTTGGTTTGGATGACTCAGCGATGAGATTTCCATCCGCATCAAAATTGTCCAAGGAGATTTCGATGGCTCCTCCAGAAGTGGATGCTGGTGTGGATGCAGCAGCTGCTCTCGCTTTAGCACCTGGATCTATGATCACGCTTTCTGGCTTGTCGGTATCTATCGGCGTCGTGGCACCTGGCGTGGAGGTGTTTGAAGATTGGGTTGATCCAGGTGGACCAGCACTATTCGCCTGATTTAACCGACGAAGTCTGCAACAAATGTCAGACTATGATGGTCAAAAGAGGACCCACTTGTTGGCCTCTTCCACAATGTTCCCCTTTTTCCTCTTGAGCATGGTGATCTGTCTTGCACTCAGACCTTCGAACGGATCCGATGTTGAGGCTTCGACCCTCTCCGCAGATTCACCATTCACTCCAGTTTCCGCGTCTCCATCCTCCTCTTCCTCATCACCTATCTCCTTGTCAACATCTTCACCCCATCCGACTCCTCCGCCGAGACCCAAAGACCCCATCATTGCCTTTTTCCTTTTCGCTCGATCGGCTTTGGAGACTTTGGCGATGTATTCTCTTCCTGCGGAAGCGAGCAACAATTGACCATCTTTTAAGAGAGCATGCAAGTTTATGGCTTGAGATGTACTCGAGGACGCGATTGGATGTATGGGTGTATACTCGGGCAAGGACTTGGCTAATAGACCTAGCGCGGTGGACGCTGCATACCTCGCATCTGACGATTTGGATTGAAGCAGGGGTAAGATTTTGGAGATGGTGTCGAGGACTTGATTCCAAGCGTCATCTTCGTTCACTTGACCATGGATAGTCATGGTGTTGGACTGATTTTCGGAGGACGTTCCTTCATTCTCTCGTTTAGGATCCAGCGTCGCTCGAAATGTCTTGATGACCAGTTCAGCCAATTGTTTCGCTGCTGTTTGACGGACTTGGGACGAGGTACCGGTCTCCAGCAGCAGGACAAGTTTGTCTTGTCTGGGTGAGAGGGACCGTGTCAGTGAGTGTCCTCGATGCATCATCATCATCAGGAAGCAGCACCCGACTCACCTGAAAGACATGATGCCTGGTCAAGTGCCACAATCAAGTGCCACTTTCGCCAGGTTTTGTATGAGAGGCGTTTTGGGTAGCCGGGGGGAAAAACAAAAATGCCCCCTCCACCGTCGCGCTCTTTGTATCTTAATAACATCTCTCCCTTATATCCTAGTGGAAGCAGCGTTTGAGGGAGAAAATCATATCGCCGAAACGCCGAATGTGGCAGATAGTAGCTTCTAGCGTCCCGACAGTGGCAATCCAATGCATATTGTACAGTACCAGGACGATTTAGCTGCTATGCGAGCAATGGAGAGCGAGCGCTAGTCGGGGCTGCAGACCGGTACTTGGTTCATTCATACTTGAGTCTTTTGAGTCCGACACATTATGGTCACCCGAAGCAAGCTCGGCTCAGCACTGTTCTCCGCTATATGCCCTTTTCCCTGCCAAGTCTACCACCCGATGATACCTTTGGGATGACCTATTGATTAGTCTGGGACCTGGAGGCACAAGTCTTCTCCCTGTATCTACCATGACATTTGCATGAAGCTGCTGCTGCTGCTGCTGTCGTTTCGACACTGCATATGACACCTCTCGTCCCACTGGGAGGGACGCGTCGCGTGCTATCCATGAACATGTCAACAAACCAAAAAAAAATCAATCAAAACACGTCTTTGAGTGAATGTGGGGCGTTTTTTTAAAACACAAGAAAACAATGCAATCAATCAACGTCTTTGACCCATCCATTGCAGTCAAATGCAGTTCTTCGAATCCCCCCCGACCCCCTCCTCTTTGGGCCATACATGCCGCCTCACCTCTGCTCGCACAGACGCCGCTTGGGGAATCCTCACACTTCTTGAGGCACGAACATGGGATTACATCCTTCAGGCCTCACCCTCCATCTCAATCACGACATGCTGACCGACCCTTTTCGATGGTGGTGGCGCCCTCTGACACACCTCCTCCGCCTCCTGCTTTTGCCATGACAAGCTGTTGCCCAAACCCCCGACTCCACTTCAACATCTCGTACAATATTGACATAGGCTTGGCTCGTCGTCTTAGCTGTACGTGTCACCGTGTCATGTAACTTATGGCAGTCGCCACCAAAACAGAGTAATAATTCATTGACCTCATACTGATCATCCATATCGAATCCTCGTTCCTGTTCATCTGCAACACACGTTAATCCTTTGTAAACATTGGATTCTTACAGAAGAGGCACCTCCTTGATATTCATTCATTCATATTGATCCTCACGTTCCCCTCTTCTTCGTCACACTGCTCACACTCCTTTGTCAACTCTAGACACTCTCTTAATCCTCGAACACGACCCCTCCCCATCGTCTGATCACACAACGGCATGCTCTCCACCTCTGGACTCTTCGTGCTCTCCGCTGTCATCGGCGCTGCCGTGGTCAAGTCTCAAGCTGCCCCAAACTGGATCTATGTGAGTCTGAGCATCCAGCGAGGAGTCTGAGCGCTCGCTGATCATCTCGACAGATCCCCGCAGCGTGTCAGTCGCAATGTGCGGTGACTCTAGAGGCTGCCTACCTCTGTCAAGTGAGCCAAGCCATTCTGACATCGCTTTGACCGCCCGAGCTGACATGCCCTCTCCCTCTCTCAGAACCAATTCGCTGGAGACACCACTCAGATTTACGGATGCTTCTGTAACGACTTCCCATCCGATGCCGCGTCGTGTGCCTCGTGTCTCGACTCGAGCAATGCCGGGGCCCTCGGAGCCCTTTTGACCTCCACGGTCACTGCTTGTCCTCAGGCTGTCCAAAGCTGCTTCTTCGCCTGTAGTTTCAACACATGTGAAACGTCAGACGTTGCTTGTCAATGCGAGTCATTATTTTCCTTAGGACCCCTAACAAAGGAGATATGAAGCTGACCCAATCAAACAGGCGACGCAGGATACCTTGAAAACATCTACAACTGTGGATCTTGCAACACCGCCAATGGGAACACTGGCGCCACTCAATTGAGTGACTGGCAAACCCTTGAGGCATCTTGCAAGGCTCAAAACTACCCTGGAGCCAACCAGAGTTTCACAACCGTGCCCTTGCCCATGCCCGTGACCGGTGAGTTGTCTAATTACATCTGGAATGTCCGATCGCATAAACACCGCTGACGATCCTGCCCCTTCTCCCTACTCTCTATGTCTAACAGACAACTACGTTGCTCCTGTTTTGACCGCTTCTGGTGGTGGAGTCGCAGCCACTGGAGATTACCAAGCTACAGATGGTGCCTTGGCTGCTACAGCTACTGCTACTGCCGCCTCTGGAGGTAGCACCGCAGGATCCGGAACTGTTGGATCAGGTTCAAGCTCTGGATCAGGTTCAGGCTCTGGATCGGGATCTGGCTCCGGATCAGGGCTTGGATCTGGCTCAGGCACTGGCTCTGGCTCTGGCTCTGGCTCCGGCTCAGGCTCAGGCTCTGGTTCCGTCTCCGGCGCTGGATCCGCTCCCACTGTTGTCACAGCCGCCCAGACCACTGGTGGAGCTTCGCCAAAAGCCCTGCCCGCCATGGGAGCCATGTTGGCTTTGATCGGTGCCGTTGTGGCTATTCTGTAGTGATGTCAGACCACTAGGATCTCTTGGCAAACTAGACCCCTTTCATATACCTAAATCTCGTTAATCACACGGACACTAGACTGTGGTCTTCCATCTTGTTTCGATTTGATTTACCCTTCCCCATTTCGGATAGTCTTCTTGCTGCATGTATCAGGTCATTGCAGACCGTTAGCCTTTCACGAAGGAATCTTCTGACGAGGGGATCATTTGTTCATGCATACGCGACGATGGGATTAGGAGTAGGCGCAGACCATATTAAGGAGGTTTTCATGCACAGTGCTTCGAAGGGGGTAAATGAGAAGAGGCAAATTTCTATAATACAACATTGCCTGGAGAGACTGCTCGCGAGGTGACCGCTTAGAGCTTGGCTTTGGTGGCCAAGCTGGGATTCTGAAGTCGCAGGTGTCAGGTTGTGCAAGGCACTTGAGGCGGATGACCAAACTTACGGGAATGGAAAATGGAGCTGACTCAGCGGTCAGTAGTCCATGAGCGCCGACGTAGTACGCAGTGAGCGCAGTGAGGATGCCAAAACATCCTGAATACAAAATGTGAGTGAAAGCACAGGCCCATCAGAGGGGTCAGCCTCACCGGCTGCCTTGATAATTGCCACATTCGCATCTTGGAAGTATCCAACCGCGAGAAGCAAGAACGTCATGGTCAAAAGGAAGACTGAGGCGGGTCAGTGAGGGAATCATGGTGGAGAGGCCTAGCTTACACAGGGTCACCAATCCTGCACTACTTCGGAACGTCGCCAGGAAGAGGATGAACGTGAAGACGCACCAGGTGATCATGAAGAGGCCGAGAGCGTCAGGTAGTGCGTCTGCCTCGTAGGCGGAGAGGATCCCGCTGCTGGGCTAGTGTTTCTTCAGCGGAGGCAAACAGGAAGGTAAGGGAGATCATTGCTCGCCCAGAACATGAGTCCGATGGATACCCAAAATGCACCGTAGCTGGAGGTCCGACCCTGTCAACCGGGAATCTTCCAGTGACATTCGTTCACGCTCACCTGCAAAACGCGGTCATTCCAAACGTGTTGGCAGCGACAAACTCAAAGATACCCGCTACGAATTGGGCGATCCCTCCGACAGCAAATGCCATTCCGACGACCATGTTTGGCTCGGTAAGATGTCGAGCACGGACATTGATGAGGGAGAGGAGGAGCGTTGTGGAAGCGAAAGAGAAAAGACCGAGAGGAGCAGGATTCGCTCGAGGTCGATCGTAGACTGGAAATCCGGGTTGAGACTCGTCCTTAACGTGATAGGCTAGTATCGACGATATCTGTCAGCTTTTGGAAAAGGTCTGCGTGATGGCCCCCGAGGACGAGCTCGTGCGGACTCACGTGCTTCATCGTAATTTCCTTTAGTGGTTGGGGCCCCTGGGGCAGCCATGGGGTGACCGTGACTCAGTTCGGGCGTGGTCATCGTGTGAGGGTAAGCTCAGGCGGAGGATGCGATGCGCGAGGGTGTGCTGCGGGATGAGTGGGAGGATGTTCAGTAGTGAGCACGGTCGGTCGCTTGAAGATGGGTTGTGGTTGAAACACCTCTCTTGAAATTATTGATTTTTATTAGGCGTTTATTTTACCGAAGGCCTCATGTTTTGTCCGCTGCAAATGGGGGGTGGGGCCAAAGATGCGCTAGAGCAACAAGAGCAAAAGGAGTCTCAAGCGTCTATATGAGCCTACGATGAAGTGGTCATGATTCCGACTAGCCCCATGCAAGCCCATGCCTTGATACCCCATCACCACTCTCCTGTACTTTCCATTCCTCGAAATATCAATGTTTCAGCGGCTTGCGGTGAATTAAAGTTTCGGTCCAGAAATAAAACTGGTCCAGGAACAACCGAGGTAGGTACATCAATTGGCTCAATGTGAGACGACATGCTTGTCGATCCATGGAAGTAGCGTCGAGGGAGATCTACGATAGGGGCTCGATAGGCTGAGCATTGCTGGTTGATGTAAGGCCATGAGGCTCTGGCGTCCTTCGCGTTTCCACGTGGTGTAGAGATCGTCCATCTAGATAAAATATCGCAAATCATGTCTGAGGGTAGAGTTGGATTGTTGAAAGCCTCATTGACGAGACTGAGCGAGCTGCGAGATACACGGGCATGAGATGATATCCGTCGGACTCAAGATGTGCACTTTGCCGAAAACTCTGAATCTCATACCCTGGCCGATGCATCCAAAGACTGCATCGGGGAGTGTGCCCAACTGTTGCATACCCGAAATCTGTGATTTTCGAAGAATCGTCAGACAAACGCGTCATACAGTGCAGTTGTGCTTGTGGTTTCGATGGCAAGCGATATCGGGACAGCGGATCGGAGCAATGATGATAGAATATCATATCGTATAAAATACTTACCAGAGGATACCTCGGGCACGATACCAACTTTGCATTCGTCCTTCCCTCGCCTCTGCACGGACCTGCCAAACGGCGCATCCCAGGGATTGAAAGAAGACAGGCGGGCTTACATCCCTCACACCACAACGTATATGGACAGGCTATCAAGTCCACTATCTATGACCTCGAGCCGTATTTAAAGTCCGTGCAAGTGAAGGCCTAAAAGTGACTGGAAGGGGTGTGGGATCATCAACTTGAGGACGACGTATATCTGTGCATGAAATATGACATGGACGCTCTCGTCTCTCACCTTTCTCTACAAATATAGATGCGAGGCATGTATACCGCAGGCGGAACGCAGACTTGTGCCTCCAACCATAGACAGTGCCCCGACCGGTTAACCGGCAACCTCTGCCACATTGCCACAATCGGGATTGATTTTCTCCTCGGCTCATGATCCGGCCGGAGAGCAACCGTCTCGCGTCACTCATGTCCAGCAACTCCATCTTGAAACCTATCATCCTCAGACGAACCTTGGATCCCACCATGGAGTCATCAGCGAGCAGTAGTGCCGATACGCAACCTCTATGGAGTCCATCTCATCCTGAACGGGCCCAATCTACCCTCTTCCGAAACCACATCAACTCCAAATACTCACTGTCCCTATCATCTTACGAAGAGCTTTGGCGTTGGTCATGCGATCACCGAGCAGACTTCTGGAGCGAAGTTTGGGACTGGGAACAAGTCATTGGCTCCAAAGGCTCAGAGCCATATACCGATGAATCTGTCCCTCCTTCCTCCAACCCCTTATGGTTCCCTGGCGCGTCGTTCAACTGGGCGGAGAATCAGCTGAGGAACATTGCTCATCCGGACGACGTGGCTATCATCACACTGTCGGAACCTTGCCCTGGACATACGCCTGAAGCCCGGAAAGTCACTCAGAAGGAATTGTACGAGCTAGTGAGGGAAGCTCAAAAGGCTATGAGAGCGCACGGAGTCACCAAAGGCGATCGGGTGGCTTTCTGGGGAGGCACATGTCTAGAAGCGGTGGTTGTCCTGCTCGCCGTCACCTCGCTAGGCGGAGTCTTCAGTTCTGCCGCTGCAGACTTTGGTGTGGATGGCGTTGTAGAGCGACTGGAACAGGTGAGTGGTTTTCCGCACCCAAAAGGTGCCACGGGGCCACGCTGATTGACATGGTCCTCAGATCCGACCTAAATTATTGTTCGTGACCAACGGAGTGGTGTACGGCGCAGCTCCCCGTCCACTCTTACCCCTCATTCCGAAACTCCATTCTTCACTCTCACAGCCGCCAAAAGAGACCATCGTCATAGATCATCTTCCACACGGCATCTGTAAAAAGCCTGCGGAGCTCGATTCCAGCACGTTACCCTGGACGGATTTCATCCAAGACTCAGAGGAGGGCAGCGATTCAGGAAAGATCGAGTTTGTGCAGACCGGGTTCAATGACCCAATATGGGTCCTGTTCTCCAGCGGAACGACGGGTAAGTCTGCGGAATCTCCGTTCGCTCGATTGAGGCCGACGTCCTGTAGGAAAACCCAAAGCCATCGTGCATCGCGCTGGAGGAATGCTCATCGACTCGTTGAGGGAACATCATCTTCAAGGTGATATTACGAGGGGTGACGTCTATTTCTACTACACAACCCCGTGAGTCAGCCCTGGACTCTGCCGTCCGGTCTTCGGGCTGACCACTCCCTTCAGCGGATGGATGATGTTCCAGTACCTCATTTCCGGCCTCGCGACAGGCGCTACCCTCGTGCTGTACGAGGGCTCCCCTCTAAAGCGTGCAGCAGCACTGTGGGAGATGGTGGATGAGCTAGGCATCACTATATTTGGTACCTCTGCCAAGTGGCTCGAAGTCATTTCGGTGAGTTGGATGCCCTCAAAGTGCCGATCCCGCTGACGAGTTTACCAGAAAACATACCCCAACGTCAAGGAGAATCATTCTCTATCTACACTTCGCCAAATTCTCTCTACGGGCTCACCACTACCCCCGGCTCTCTTCGACTTTGTCTATTCGAATGTGAAATCGGCCGTCTTGCTAGGCTCCATCACTGGCGGGTCAGATATATGTTCAGTGTTTGCGGGCCGGAACACTGCTCTGCCGGTGTATCGAGGCGAGATTCAATCGAGAATGCTCGGTTTGTGAGTCGGCTTCACATACCGGCGTGAGGCGACCCTGATGACGCGACAGTGACCTGGACGTGGAAGGTGCTGGACCAGGCACTCCGGGTGAACTCATATGCCACAAGGCATTCCCGATCGAGCCTCTTGGTTTCTGGCCGTTACCCGGATATGGGTTTGACGAGCAGGCAGTTGCCGATGCTCAGAAGAGATTCAGAGAGAGTTACTTTAAAAATGAGCAAGGGACTTGGTGTGAGTCTGGTCGAAGCTCCATACTGGGAGTCGAACTGACCGGAAACGTTCAGACCACGGGGACTAGTGGGTAGACTCTGCAGGTTCGCTTTCGATGTGACTGATCCTTGTCGCAGTGTACAGATTACTCCTTCGCGTAGTGGAAATGGAGGTGGAGTCGTCATGCTGGGACGCTCGGACGGCGTCCTGAACCCCGGTGGAATCCGTTTCGGTCCGACGGACATTTACTCTGTACTCGAGAGCAACGACTTTGCTAGTCAAGGGGTCGAGGACTGCTTGGTCGTTGGCCTGATGGTGGAAGGGGGAGCCGATGAGAAGGTCATCCTATTTGTAAAGGTGAGTCAAGCCGATATGGGGCAGATCTCCCCTGTGGGTGCTGGCTGACAATAAAACAGATGGCGCAGGGCAAGGCATTGGATGACGACTTGACCAAGAAGATCAAGACGGCCATCCGTTTAGCTCGAAGTGCAAGACACGTCCCTGCAAAGATCTTAGCAGTCAGCGATGTTCCAGTCACATTGACTGGAAAACGTGTGGAGGGTGAGCAAATCTCGCTGCTGCAAGGGAATCACCAAACGGTGTGCTGACCATCATGGGAATCAGTGCCGATCCGGAAGGTCATCAATGGATCTCCGATCAGCTCAATAAACCCGGCGACTTTGCGGAATCCGGAATGCTTGGAGGAGTATGCTAATTTCGGCGCTACGATGCGAGAGGAGGAGGGAATGGCGTAGAGCTACGATCTGCAAAAGTCAAGGAAGGGCCATATTGTCATTTGCATCCTTTCATTAGGGATCCACAGGATGCTCCTTTGGCTCACCGGGCGACACTGATCCAAGCAGATCTTACCATCCTCCTAACTCTGAATCCTTCCACTCGAGCTGCAGCATAATGCGGAATTACCTCAAGATGCTCTTCAAAAGCTCTCCTGAGTCCAAAAGTCAGACTCGACCCTCAAGGGGAGGACCACTTCCTCCTGGAGTCTGTCTCTCTCCTATAGGTACTACACCTCAACTTCAAAATTCGGAGCTCGAAGCCATCGCGTCTCGGCTTAGAGCACATCTCTCCGCTGAACATGAAAGTTGCGACAGGACAGACGAGACGATGGCGAGACTGTTAGACGCATTGGACGATAGATTACGAGTTGAGCAAGTTACGCAATACGATCCGTCCAGCCAAAACCGGCAAGAAGTAGATGAGAGAAGGAAGCTTCACAGCAAGCTGCCCAGGCTGACCAAGGGGCGTTCACATGGCAAGGGCAAGCAGGTCGAAACAGGACAATTGGCAGGAGCGAGTCAAGCCTGCAACGGATGTCTAGGTATACGCTTGTTTTGGGGATTTGCGACAGAAGTTGCTGACGATGAGGGGATTTCAGATACGGCTCAGAGACTTCTGCAAAGTCGAAAAGGCGATCAGAGCTCAAATGAAGATCTGATCAGCCGGATCATTGATCTTTTGAAAGCTCAGAAGGCCGAATTGGTGGACATTAAGCTGTACAGCTCGGACGTTGAGCTACCAACTCTGGGTGGGTGACGTGCGGAGCATTTGAAGAGAAGGGACTGAAGGGGGTGCTCGAAGCGACCTTGAGAGACATTTACCTCAAGGCCGAATCTGGGTTGCGTAAGCTCTCCAGCTCTAGGAAGAACAGTGAATCTACAGACAAGCTTGAAGGATTCGTGCAGGTTCTGAGCGAGGGTGAGTTGCGATGGGTTGTAGTCTCGACGCAGTGAAAACGCTGCCATCGCTTCTAGGGCCGGATTACCTTATCGACATAGCTTTGATCGAAGCTATTATTCGGTATGTGGAGGTCGTCGATCTTTCGTGCGGAGTAGAGATCCGAAGTGAATTGGATCGCGCCATTGCAGATCATGGTTCACCTCAATCGTGAGCTGCGTGGAGAGCCATGATACGCGTCTTCCGAGCCTCGCTGACGAAACCATGCCGCATCGACACAGATTCGGACAAGCTGCTGAGATGATCGTCACTTTATCCTCAACTCTCAATAGCAAAGTTGGCAACGAGGCGCCGACTGAAGACGCTTTGCGAGCTATCACCACACTGACGAGACAACTCCAACGCCGAGTAGCTCCCTCGACCTTCAACTCACGCGCTCACACACCCAGAACACCCAGCGTGGTCTCTGATCCCAACCCTGCATCGCCTGCAGACAGTCGGCAATCCGCTACTTCCCACTCATCATCCTCTGATCCTGATGTTCGGATTTACCAGAATCTTGATGCGAACGAGCTAGAAGCGCGATTTGGCACAGGTCATATACCGACGGTTAGGCCAAAGCCAAATGTACCCGCCACACCTCGCCGCGCTTCACAAGAATCCGACCCGTCGGGAGAGAGTGAACCTGAAGTGTGGGAATACCGAGGCAATCTCCTCACTCGATCAGCCCTCGACCTTGTCATGAGACAAGAGCGCCTGGCATTTGCCGATTCATCAGGACAGTACGCTGGTGAAATTTCATGGGACGATCTCAGAAACGCTTGGATCCCTGCTTGGGCTGAAAAGCTGAGACCGGAGGATCTGGCAGATGGAGAGGTACCAAATACAAATCCTGCAGAGTTTGTACAGAAGAAGGAGGATGCTTGGGCGAACAAGATTGGATGGAGGGACGGTCAGATGTACTATCATGAAGAGCCGAAGTTTACACTTCGCGATTGATGTGATACGAACTGTTGAGTATACTGGTACTTGATATGCATCCCCTCTAAGGCTTCAAGGGAATCCGCTCCAAGCCGGGAAGATAGTGATACCCGCCTTCCAAGCGCAACTTGTCGAAGATCTGAACTCGTGAGCCAGGACATACAATGTCGAGCTTACCTCCATTGTCATCTGAGTCTCCTTATGAAGCATAGTAGGGCATTCAGTAAGTCCCGCTGCAGTCGTGTCAAAATCAGATGCAACGATGCCAACCTACCCTTCAAGCATCTTGCGACCTGGTCTGCCTCCCATGAGAGCCCAAACCCTTCAAAACCCATATCGTGAACTTCATCTGGGTGATATTTGCCGTCGCTTCTGCTTGGATCGATCAGGCGACGGACGGTGTAGCCAACAGGGCGAGAAGTATGACCTTGGACGACAATCTCCCTGGGACAGACATCAGCCGGGACATTCGCAGGACTATTTGATACAGACATACCCCTCCGAGCCGACAATCCGGGTGTGTGCCTTCTTGTCAGTGTCTTCGAACAGGTTGGTGGTGCCTGAGGAGATACTTGAGCACAATATATTGCTGTAAGTCGAACTCAACTTACAATACGCGATCGCCTTGATCTTCGGAAACGTCATTGTCCACCCGGTCGCTAGATCGACTCCGGTCGAGTGTAACAGCATAGTCCCAGCGACTTTTTCAGGTGGACTCATATCGTTCTTGGGATGACGAAAGAGCATCATCAGACTCTATTCAGGTCGTCAGGAGATGCCGCGTCTATCGCTTGGTCCGATGGACTCACCCAAACCATCGGATATGGCCCGACGTCGAGCATTGGTCCGCCTGCCAAATCTGCAGATAGACATCGATGTGTGTCGGGCTGCTTGCCATAGAGGTCCATTGAGTGATCGGATCGCACTACATGGACGTCTCCTATGACTTTGTCGATATGTACAGCCTGTTGAATGGCAAGCATAACGGGATTAAATCGGGTCCAGACGGCTTTGAAGTGTCAGCAGGCCCACATTGAAGGTTTGGAATTCTGCCCACCTTCCATCAGGAACAGATCTCTTGACTTTGCCAATCCGCTCAAATCTTTCCACTCAGCAGCATTGAGAGTTGCAGGCTAGAATAGCTTATCAGACGGGATACTGGATGCAATGTCCCCCACCTTCTCCAACAGACAATGCTTGCCTGCTTCAAGAGCCATCTTGGCATCATCATAATGCGACGTGTTCATCGTGCCAACATAGACGATGTTGACGTTCTGGCGAGCAGTACAGGTCAGAGACCAGCTGGTTGGAGTACACATCATCCGGCTTACGGGATCATCAGCAACCTCTTTGTAGCTTCCATATGCTCTCGGTTTGAAATCCACCAGACCATCCTTTTGACCGCAAGCTCCGTCTGGACAGTACTTTGAGATGAAGTCCTCGGCCTTGGGTAGAGACCTAGAGCCGACTGCTGCAAGGGCATGCGAGACGTCGCTGACTTTCCTGAGGGAGGTCGGACGGGTAATATCCATGACGAACTCAGAAGAGATCCCTATGACATAGAGAAGGGTCATCATGAGATCGGCCACGGGTCAAGCAGAAGAAGTTTCAAACTCACATCCACAACCGACGACACCCCACTGAGCGACGAATGGCTTGGACGACATGCTTTGTTGTGCAGAATCAACTATCTACGATACGAGTAGACCCCAGTTGTGTTGTAGAGACAGTGTTGAATCTCGACATAGGATCGACTGCCAGGTCCGAATGGACTCAACTCCCCGGATAATTCCGCCTTTACCCCGAACGAGATTACGTTATCACGGTTATGACTGAATGGAATCTCTAGGTCATAGACCTTGATCTCTGTGACAGGGCTGGGCAGGCAGAGGCTTCTCAGGTTCAAGGGAGACGAGGGAGCATGCAGGACCCGGGTCCTAGCTCCTCTTACTACTCCGCATTCCCCGACACGGCTGATGGACCGGTTCGTCCACCTTCACCACCTTCTTCACCTCGACTGAATGGCAGTACTCTTGCCGGTCCTTCGACGGATGAGACTCTCTACGCGATCCTGAACCTTCCTCGCAATGCTTCGGAAGCAGAGATCCGTGATCGTTATCGATCGCTCGCATCGACATTTCATCCCGATAGACAGCGAGATGACGCGGCGCGTCGAGCTGCCCATGGACGTTTTCAAGAGATTCAACGTGCTTATGAAGTCTTGACGGATCCGACGAAACGGATGATCTACGACATGTTTGGAGAGGAAGGATTGAGGACTTCGTGGGAAGTAGGACATCGAGTCAAGACTCCTGCAGAGCTGAGAAAGCATTTCGAAAAGCAATCTAACGCCAAACGACAGTTGGAGATTGACGCCTTGGTTAAATCAAGAGGCGATATGACGGTCGTCTTCGATGCTCGAGCTGTATTCTTGCCAAAGAGCGTTTTCCCCCATCCTGAACGATTAAAACATGATGCAATCTCGAGAATACAGAGGACAAGACCTGGACGTATTGCCATGAAGCATTCTTTCGAGGTACCTCTATCGGAACGGACGCAGTTCATCTGTGCGGGTCAAATGATCGCTCGGAATGGACAAGGAGGAGCAAACGTTGTCGGAACGATCAAGCACCAATTTTCGCCGAGATTATGGATCGAAGTCGGCACTGGATTGTTGCCGCCAAGGGCATTGAACATGAAGGGGACATATACAGTGGATGAGAATACGTGAGTGGATCCACCTACCGGTTGATACTGAAGGATGTTTCCACAGATACGTGACTGTCAATGCTGTGGCGCAGACTCTGGCTGCTCCTCCGCGAATGTCGATAAGTTTGGGTCGGAGGATCTACGCCCAGACTACAGGATTTATCAGTATGTGTTCTATTCACACCTGAATCCGATTGCTGACTTTGACATTGGTTGCAGCCTACAAATCAGGTTTTTTCAACCTCGGCTCCTGGGGTCTCTCCCTTCCGCCTCAATTGGCCTTGTCTGATAGGTCAGGTTTGTCAGTAGGAGCCACAACGGCGAATCGTGACGGAACGGGATGGACCGTAGAGACGCAAGCAGGGCTGAACGACTCGCATATATCTGCAGATTGGTCGACCAGGATATTAGGCGTCAGGGTCAAGCTTGGTGTTGCTGGAGGGTCCTCGGATGGGATCAACGCATTTGTAGATGCTGAATCGAAAGTATCCAACACGACCAGAGTTGGCTACATGGTCCAGGCGGAGTTTGCGGGCGGTATCACGGCCAGAATACGGTACGTATCTCTGTCCTTCCAGCGGTCTTTCTGATGATTCGCATCAGATTCGCTCGATTAGGTCAACGTATAGCCATTCCGATCGTCTTGGCACCCAACGTCAACCCATATGTTCTATTTGGATTCACCTTTGTCCCTGCAGCAGGGTATGCAGTCCTTCACCATTTCTATCTCTCGCCACGCCGTCGCCGGCGTATAAAAGAGTGAGGATCCGAAATGCCATGCCATGACATCTCGGACTAACGGTCAATTTCCAGACGCGTTCAGGAATTGAGAGAAGAGAACGCTGAAATGATCGCTCAAAAGAAGATGGAGGCTCACGAGGCTGTTCAAGTGATGGAGCGACCGACGGCTCTGAAGCTAGCCGCAGAACAGGAAAAGAGGGGTGAGCTAGCGGGACATTGTAACAGCCCACGACTGATGCTTGTCTGACACCAGGCCTCATCATTATTTCTGCTCACTACGGTCTCGCGAGCGCTTTCACTGAACGTGGGCGTCGCGAGACGGGAGGAGCGGAAGATATCATCGATGTGACTGTACCTGTGCAGGCTCTGGTCAACGATAGCAGATTGATCATCCCGGGTGGACGGGGCAAGGTGAGCTTTCATTGTATTCACGAAAGAGGTGTTCTGACCTGGTCCACAGCATGCTCTGCTTGGATTCTGGGATCCATGCATCGGAGAGCGCAAGAAGCTGCGCATACGGTATAGCTTCCGGGACACCTTGCATGAGGTCACTGTGGATGATACAGCTGCGGTCAGGGCGCCGCTAAAGGGTAAGTCGAGAGCTTGTGCATTCTCAACTGCCAACTGTTCTGATTGCTCGTTTCAGAACACTTGTTGGACTCGGGCCGGTAGCCCTGACCTACATGACAATCGCTCATACACATCTCATAATGCATCGACTGCATCTCATACCATAACACTCGATATGCAATGAAAAGACAGCAACCTAGTAGACAGCATCCATGTCCATCTCGCCCAACGTCCTGTTGACCTCTGCCATCGCCTGAAGCAACTTGGCATTCTTCGCTGCTTTGATTTGCTTGGCATTGGGAGAACTCTTGAGGTTCTCACTACTGCTCAATCGACCACGTTTGATTCCGATCTTGACAGAAGGGATGGGAGAGTTCTCAGAATTGGATTCGTAGCTGAGCGGCACCTCGCTCGTCCTGATCGATGTCGACTTGTTCTTGGCTGGCGAAACGAGCATCCGGCCAAGAACGTCCAGTTTCAAAGACAGGTACTTTTCATACTGCTTTGTCGTGGTGCTCAAATAACCCTTCACCACTTCTTGGGCCACGGAGGCCGGCCAGTATGACTCAAGAAGCAGGGTCTGACCAGCCATTTCCCCAAATACGAGCAACGCAAGAGATGACAGGATATCAATGACTGGCAGAGCTAAATACGAGGCTCAGCGCGACATCGTGAAAGCGCATAGACGGACCGACTCACTCGCATCATTTGCAACGGCTCTACTGAGCGGACCAAGTAATAGCTTGACCTCTGAGATACCACTCAAGTCTTCGTGTGAAAGATAGGAAGCGATCGCGTCTGCAGCTCCGCTGTAGTAGAGTGAGCTTCCTCTCGAGCCCTAGGGGACAAAACCTCACGACGCGCTTGTCGGGGCCACCGAATCGAAAGGCGGCAATAAGATAGGATCGAAAGTCGCAGATTCGCTGATCTCCACCTTGCCAATGTTATCACTTGCCAGCTTTGACACCTGATTGACGATACTGAGTCCTTCTTCGAACACCCGGACGGCGAAGGAAAAGTCTGCTTCAAATGGTCAGCGGAGCCTACATACAGTGATCTTCGGCCTACTCGTTGACTGATGTTGCAATATCCGCAGAGCTGTATCGGCGAATCTCGCCCAAATCGGTAGCAAGTCCGCAACGAGGTCTGAGGGGCATGAGTCGAGTGCCGTACAAATCAAGAGCCTAAGCTCACCTTGGAGAGGGATAAGAACTTGACACTTCAAGTCTATGCTAGGCAAGATCGCCCCTAACGCCATTTCCAATCTTGAGTCGACCTCATGAACCACTTGTAGTGAAAGAATAGTCTTGCTAGAAAACGGTACAAGCTGTGACGCGATCGAAAGCTGCAAATACGTGAGCTCAGCCGTAGATGGACTCGGGCTTTGATAGCTCACCCTCGAGGAGAGAGCATCCAGATCCTCATCTTCCCAGGTGATGATCAGCAGAGCTGGATCATACCGATTTGCTTGGTCGCGACAGACGTGAGCTAAGCATTCGAGGCGGTTCTGTGCATCCTTCCGATTCCTGACATATCGTCAGCTCTGGGACCGGAGAACGCTCCGATCATCTCACTTCTCGTGACTAGACACGGGTCCCTGAAGCGGTGCTTCGAATACAATGAGACCGACGGCTCCAGCGCGGACATCGTCCTCGCTTCCGATGACAGACGTCTCGAACAATATATCCGAATATTCATAGAATTCCTCACCCTTGACGCTCAGCTTGTCCCGGAGCCATTTGGACGCCGAAGAAGGAGGAGCAGAACCGGCACCAGAAGCGAGTGACAAAAATGTTTCCCATCGGTGCATCGTGGGGACGGAACGGCTGTTAGTTGATAACGGTGAGGCGAGAGGCGTTCCTCGATTGTCGGCGATGGAGCTGGACAAAAGTGGTGCAATATGTCGGGCAATGATGTGAAGGAAGGTGCTCGGTGCATAGAGATGGGAGCGCTCCGCGGCGGCCTGTGAAGATCAGTATGCAGCATTCTGCAGAGGTCTCACTGACCTCGCGAAGAGCCACGTCGACAAGAAATTCGTCACGGTCCTCGGGCATTCCACCTTCCGCCGAGTCGACTGAATGTTCCGCCAACAACGTGTCTGCACTCCCCAGTCCCATGCTTTGAAAGGTAGTGAGGACTCTCGCCCTCTCCTTGCGCAAGGCAGCCTGAGCCCTTCTTCTCTCCCGCGCCCAATCTCGCCAGATAGCGAGATACTTTCGGGCCAAGTACCGCCATTTGAGCTCGTTGAGTACGGCCTTTGCCAAAATGCGATCGATCCTCTGCTGTTTCAAGCTGTCGTAAACCCATTGCGACCATGTCTGTATCGCGTTGTGCCGTTTATCAGCTGCTTGATGGTATTGACGGGCAGCTTGCTCCTGCTTCACCATTTTGAGCAGATCAATAGTCATGTCGGATAACGTGGACTGCATTAGCTCCTGCAGCATGGCGTCGCGAAGGGCGGGCAGCGCTTGTCTACTCTTCCGCCGATCAGCCTCGGAGGCTCGAGACAGCGACCTTGAGAGTGGCGGTGAAGGAAGCGCTGGCCTCTTTCCAAGGGCTTTGGCGGATGGAGTGCTAGAAGGCGCGCTCGATGAAGATGGCTCTGTTATCTGTATGGAGAAGGATCCACGGCTCGATGGTTGGGGCGCCAGGGTGGAGGTACTGGCAGCTGGTGGTGGAATTAGAAGTTGACTAGGCTCAGTCGTCATCAGGGTTGTTCCAGCCTGAGGCGGCTGTGTCCTCAGGGTGGGCGGAGTTGGGGCTGGCGTGCTGAACGAAAAAGCCGGCGCGGTCTGAGCCGGTGCAGCTGGACGAGGGGATTTTCCTTCGATCGTCGAGGTATTTGCAGCTTTGGAGAAGAATGAGAAAGGCGAGGACGCATTCGTTGGCACCGCAACGTCTTCTTTAGGCCGTTTTATGGATGACTGGGCGACAGGTGCTGCTGGTGTCGGATTGAAAGAGAAAGCCGAAGGAGGGGCGGCCTTGATCGTTTCGGCCACAGCGGCTTTGGGAGGAAAGGCGGGCGCAGCAGCGTTGAGTGGTGTGGACATCGGTAATGTAGGTCGTCTCGCTGGTTGAGGGGCAGGCGCAGAGGTGCCGTCGATGTGGATGCCAGCTTTTCCATTAACTACATCGACGAAAGCAATTCCCTCTCGTTTAGATGTGATCAACTTCCAGCGGCGTGTGAACGGGGCATCTCGGTTATCTAACCAAGCTGTCAGCTCATCGCAAGAGAAGGAAAGTCAGCTCACCATTGAACGTAGAACCTAGATTAATCAAAGCTCCGATAGCCTGCTTGACATCTGGGAAGACGTCGAGCTCAAACTTTGTGACCACGTTGACCGCCTCTTCATCCGATGATCTCGACACGGGTTCAATGTCATCGTACGCCGTTTCTTCATCTTCCTGCTCCTCGCATCCTAGAATCTTGTCCAATGTCTGTATCAAAACCATTCGCCTCTCGACGACTTCACCCTGATCGTTGTATCGTAAAGGATCTGACCTTAGCCTAGGATATGTCCGGGTCAGAGCTCGCAAAGCACTTCTGCGCATTTCTCTCAGTCGAACCTCGACAAGACAGCTGAGGAGGTAGGGGAATTTAGGTTGTTGCAGCAGGCGAACGAAGAGGTTAATCATATTGGCTCCGTATTCCGCGTTGGATTTCGAGCCCTCCTTTTGTGTGTCGAAATTGCGCTGTGCGGTTCGACGGATCTCCCAAGCTATTTTGACCAATGGATGGTCGAGGATGACAGAAGGGAGTTCAGATGTAGGGATAGCGACGGATTTGTCGGCGAGGTTGAAAATGAGCATGTAGGCCTGAAACTCGGGCTCGTTAGAGCACGGCAAGTCGGTGCCTAGCTCTTCCCTTCGATCGTTGTAGTGCTGACGCAAGGATGTGAAGCCTGCAAGTCATCAGTGAGACTCGACATCATGCGCGCCGTCGTTCACACTCACATCTGCCGAGTTCTGCAGAGTCGATGTGCATATCACTGTTCATCCCTGTTTCCTCCTGCAATTCCCTCAAACACAAGATATGCCATCTGGCAATGCGCTCGAAACTCGCAATAGCCTCTTCGTGACCCCAGCTGCTCTGCATAGCAAACTCTTTCCGGATCGCGCGAGTCCTGTCTCTGATGAATCCAGCAGTGTATCCAAGCGCTTTCCGAGCGGTCGGCGCGCCGATCAATTCGGGCGACTGGGTCGACATGACCTTGGCGAAGAGGTAATCCAGGGTGCGCTGATCGTGTGAGCCACGTGCAACGGGGAGTAGCGGCTTACTACTAGCGTTTGCGGCGTGCGCAGATCCGATGGGAGGATGGCAGACTCTCCATGTCCTGCGCCAGCATCTGATCTCGAGTAGGCAGCGACAGCTTTGGCAGGGTCCATCCGCTTGTTCGGTGCCTGGGCAACAGTCTTGAGCAACGACGAGCAAAGCAGACTCCTTCAATCGTACTTACAGCTTCAAACGGATGGATCTCTCGAGTGTACTCCCTAAACTCTCGTTCGTAGTCTGAGCACATCTGCTCGCAAGTACCCTTCATATCCACGGCATCTCCAAGTTCAGTCTTGCCGACTTTGATCAAGCCTTGAGCTTCAAATGCTTTCCGCTCTTTCGTCCGAGACTCTTCCAGCTTTACAGAAGGTCAGCTGGATGAGGACTGGAGGGCCCGTAAGCTGACCTCTTTGAACCTGTTTCCGGGTAGCTTGTTGCTGAATCGAGCGGCACGAGCTGCCAATCTATCGGCCTTTTTGAAGTCATCCTCCCCGACCTCGATACCGCCTTCAAAGGCGGACGGTGGCGGCATCACGGACGAGGCGGGAACAACTACGCCATCAGCTCCCCCAGCTCAAGGTATTGCCGGATCGCTGATGGCGACGAGGTTCAGATGGGAGGCTAATGAGAGGTCGTTGACTTTATGATGGCGTGTGACGACAACCACGTGGTAGTGACCTGACGTGGCATTGACATACATTTTATGTAGGGTGATCGGAAATTGCCTCGAGTTGACCTTGGTCACTGTGTGATAGATAGACTACATTGGTCTGGAGAACAAGATACGGCTAGGATGTCAAGAACACTACGAGGAGCAGCGATCGGTAAGTTTCTACGTCTCGTTGATCATCATGAGTCGAGCTCATGTGTCTCTAGTCGCTCAATCAGCCGTTGCCGGACCGTCCCGCCTGACTTTTCGATCAACCCCGTTACCGAATCAGATACAACGACGGTGAGTCCCATCCATTCTAACTAGATCAAAAGGCTGATACGGTGCAGTCATGCGAGTTTTGGAAGTTGGTTTTCAGCGTTGGTGGGACTGAAGGAGAAGCCAACCTCGAGTCGTCGAGACAAGAGTGGAAAAGACCCGTTGGAGACGAATCCGTTTGACGTTGTGGTAAAGGAGCAGAAGACAGTCCTGCAGACAAAGCCTACCAGGAGATTAGAGTATAGATCGGTGAGCTGATCCTCTCGTCTGAGAAGGCCCCCAACAAGCTCATACCTCCCTTTAGTATACCAACAAGGATCCCAGCATTCACCAGATTTCACCTCTCAAGTTGAATAATTTAGCGAACCAGATTGCTGGACTGCCGGTTGATGAAGCCATCATCCAGATGCAGCATTCATCGAAAAAAGCAGCTAGATGGATCAAGAAGGAGCTTGAAGCAGGGAAAGACATTGCGATTCATGAAAGGGGACTGAAGAGGTCCTTACTGCAAGTTTGTGAGTCTGGCGTACATCTCGTCCTAGTTACCCTCTCTGATTCCATCCGTTTTTTAAAGCCGAGGCATGGGTGCAGAAAGCCAAGTTCGGACCAAAGAAGATTGATATTAAGGGAAGAGGTAGATATGGTATCAAAATCAGACCATTCTCTCGTCTACGGTTCACCTTGACAGAGGGCATGACACCGCGTCAAAAGGAGGAAATCAAGTTCCAGAAGGATATCGATAGGTATGCCAGGGGCGCAGCTATTGTCAGGGAAGACACGCCTCTCAGACGGAAGATCACTGGCAATTGGGCATGGTAGTGTATCGTCTATGCATTCTCAGACCGGTCAACACGGACGTTTTCTTTTTGGTACGCGAGAGGTGTCCAACATATCTAGTGTTGCACTTTGCAAATATCCAGGAACTCTGGCTTGAGCGACGCTCCACCGACCAGGAAGCCATCGATATCGGGGGGTCCAGCTGCGGTCATCCCCTTTGTCAGCTTTCGAAACTTCCTCACTGGATCTTCCTTGCTCACCTAATTCTCCGCAGTTCTTGGCGTTGACACTTCCTCCGTAGATGATTCGAGTGCTCTCAGCGACGGCAGACGAGACGCGCTTGCTCAACCACTGTCGAATGTCCTTGTGGACTTCTTGTGCCTGCTCAACAGTCGCGACCTTGCCAGTTCCAATAGCCCAGACGGGTTCGTCTGAACGTACATGTCAGCTCACAGTCACTCCTCTGTTGAGATCATTGCCTACGCACAGGCGATAACAATATCCCTTGTGATCACGTCAGCGTTGAGTCTCGCTCATCATCTCAAGTTTGGGCTCACTTCCAGTCGGCCTCCTTGACCTCACCAGCGATAGCATCGAGTTGTCTCTCCACAACTTGCATAGTGACTCCCTTTTCCCTCTCCTCGAGCGTCTCGCCGATACAAGCGATGATCTGCCAATGCGATATATCAGCCGTATTCATGGCGCGAAGTAGAAGATCCTTTTCGTGGCCCACCTTGAGGTCCGCCTTGAGTGCCGCAGCGACCTTGTCCGCGACCAACTTGTCTGTATCTCCGAACAAAGATCTTCGTTCAGAGTGTCCCAGAATGACCCAGTGAACATTGGCATCTTTCAATTGATTGGGCGAGATCTCTCCAGTAAAGGCTCCGGAAACCTCTGTGAAGCAGTTTTGGGCAGACACTTCCACTGGCTTTTTGAGCATTTCCTGGACTTGAAGTAGGTACAAAGCAGGAGGAGCGACGATGACCTCTAGAGGAGACCGTCAACTCCGGGGAACGTCAGTTGAGGAGCTCATCGCCCACCTGTACTGCCGTCCAAATTGGCAGCGTTGATCTGGTCGACAATCTCCTTGATCAACTTCATGCTACCGTTCATCTTGAAGTTGCCCCTAGGAGTAGCGATGAGTCGTCTTGCAGTGCAGGCCAACGACCACTGCAGCTCACCCCACGAAGAATTTTCTTTGAGATGCCATGATTGCAGTGGTTGTTCAGGCTGATCTGTGTCGAAATGAATGAGATGGATGATGTTGACAAGAGAGCAGAGCACTGAGTGAATCCTCCTCTCTATTATTGCCCCAGTCCGTTCATGTCATCTTTTCGGCAATCCTCGGGTCAACCCCAACCAAAAATCATCTCTATCCATGGCGGAGGAAGACGGCGGAACCGCGCTGCGTCGGGCTTATGCATATGCGTACAACAACAACAACAACAATACGGAAGACATGCTATGTATGTGTTCGGGAGAGCATGACTGGATACCCTCAGCATCGCTCAAAAATGCGGAACAAGTCGGGCAAGTTGGCAATCTGAGTGACGTCCTTGCTCAACAAGTTTCTCGGCCAAGAAGTGTCGCGTCTATAGCTGGGAAAGAGAACATGTTCGAGTTGCCAGAGCTGTCGAGACACCTCGTCTGGCGTTTCTGATGTATCATCCGATTGCGAGTCCACGTTCGAGCTGGCCGAGTCCGCCAGAGGTCGAGGAGAGTAGAAAAACGCCAGTTCTCGAAGAAAAGTCTCGAAACATGCTTTCTCGTCCGCCCAGTCAACCTGTTGTGTCGTAAGCTTCCTCCGATTTCTCCATAGCTTACACGTGTACCCAAGCAAAGCAAGAAATGAGGCAACCGGTCCAGGTTTGGTGTGTAGCTTTTGAGCAGCATGGGTAGAGCTTCAACCAGACCATTGTCGGAGATCGTCAAGGAGAAATACTCATCCAGCATGTCGCGCTTCCGAAGGAGAAGGGCATCGAGGACCTGCAACGTGCGTGAGCTTTGATATTCGTTGATCAACGAGCAATGAAGCTCACATTGACCACGTGCTCCTTGTTGAGGCCGTGCTCTTCGATACCTCGCTCCTGCTCTATGGCAACCTCTAACAAGTCTTTCAACAATGGTGGAGGCTCTAACTTGAGCTTGTTGATGGCTCCGAACTGCCGCAGACCAAGTTGATAAAAGTGCTCGTCACTTGCCGCCGTCATGTCAGCTCACCCAGTTTCACATGTCTCATTGTCTCACCTCAATGCCGCGTGATTGACCAGATACAGCTTGGTAGCGTATTGAATCAGGGACAGGCACAGCGAGCGATCGGCCACTCCGACAAACGAATGTTTGGCTAGGATCTCTGAAAGCTCTGCACTTTATGAGACACGAGACGAGTTTCGATTGACGTGTAAGCTCACCAGCGTTGGCTGATCTTCTGCAAGCCTTGCGGAGCTCTTTAATGCTGGTAAAGTCGCAAGAACTCTCTGGTATGCTGCTACTTTGCGACTGCTCGATGGGCGTATCCCACAGAGATTCCCTTTGCTCTGATTGGCCGATGCCGTCTTCCTCATCTAGCTCGAGACCGTCTTCTACGTCGATTCCGCGCCGCTTCGAAGGGCGATCCGCGTCTAGGGGTTGAGACACCGAAAACGGAGCAATTTGCGAGGGGTCCAAGGGGGCGAGCATGGAATCAAGCGTCCGGTTGGTAGGATCCATCCGAATTTTGTAATTTGGCGCGGCTCTACGTGCTAATTGGGATCGACTGGAGAGATCCGACTCTCTCCCAATCGCGGGGTCGGCGGCACCAGGCAAGAGTGACTGAAGTAGGTCTCAACGCAAGCCTCCGAGTTTGCCGGTTAAATGCCTCACCTGAACGGAGAATGTTCGCGACGTGTTGGCGCCGGATAGCGCCTGCTGTACGGCTCCCACGATACCCTCAATGATCTCATCTTCACTCAAAAAGTGCACATCTGACTTTGTAGGATGAACATTGACGTCGACCTTGGCGGGATCGATTTCGAGACTGACATGCCAATTGAGTTGATCATTCTCGCGCTAGGACCCACCTCAAATAGATCCATGGGGAAGAGCCCTTGGCCAAAAAGGCCGTGTAGAGCGACTCGAGCGCCTTCTTGAGCTTCGTAGAGTCTACTAAGCGATCTGCATTTCGGCGTCAACTCAGGTCCAGGTGCCGATGTGACAAGCGGTGCAGCTCACTGTTGATGAAGAATAGCCATCCGCCTCGGCGAGTCCAATTGGTATTGGCATTGCTGATCCAGCCTCTGACTGTGGCGCAGAGCTTATCTGCGGGTTGGAGGACCGTTTCCGGGACTTCGAGCAGATCAGCAGCGAGCGCAGCGGTGTAGAGGAGAGAAATGTTGGCTCGTGATGATGAGGCTGCGGATGTTGAGATGTCCGGAAGGGAGGACTGAGCCTGAAGGATGACTTCATGAGCTACATGCATGCTAGTGGCGGGCATAGGAGTGCGTACCTTTTTGCAGGACCAAGCGACATGAGGATTGTGGACGGCGTATTTTTGTATGACATCAAGGATCCTATTGTACTCGTCCGAGGCTGATTTGAAAGCCCTCTTTCGCAATGGCATATTGTAGAACAGGTCTTCCGCCTGAATAAATCATAAGTCACAGACCTGTGAAGAGCATCGTAGCTCACACTGATTACAGTTCCATCGTTTGCAGCTGCGGGTTTCGGCTCCGGCGATGATTCAGTTTTGGAAGCGACCAACTCGCCATCGGCGTATAAGGCTCTGCCATCCCTTTCAGCATGATTCTCTGTGCCTTCTTCAGGTTCCTCTACTCACTTCCATCCGCACCCATCCTCTTTCGTCTTTGTGATGACTTCGACATGACTGCAATAGCTTATACTCGCCAGGGCCTCCCCTCGAAATCCATAGGTTGTCAAACTCTGCAGGTCAGAGAACTTGGCAAGTTTGGAGGTTGCATATCGTGTACATAGTAGTGGCAGGTCTGACTTGTTGATACCGTGTCCGTTGTCGGTAATCTGGATCAATTTGAGTCCACCTTCTTTGATGCTGATTTTGATTGAGGTCGACCCGGCGTCAAGCGAGTTCTCGATGAGCTCTTTGATAGCGTTGGAAGGTCGGTGTATGATCTGTCAAAGTCTCAGCCCTTTCATAAAGCTAGCCACAAAATGACGCTGCTGGGGCTCACTTCTGCCGCTGCGATCGAGTTGATCACATCGATGGAGAGCTTCTTGATAGGTTTCGGACCTTTCGGCTCATACTCTTCGGACTCCACCGCGACCGCGGACACCTCTTCAACATCATCTCTTCTCTGATCTACCTCCATGGCCTCTCAGCTGTCAACATGTGCCTACAACATGTGCCGAGAGGTCCAAGTCATGTGGACGAGGTCGTCAACATGATCAACGTGAAGCAGCGCGCGACTTTATCAGGAGTGAGTGACTGCTGACGTAATACTCCGATATCGGAGGAAGTCTGTGCGTCGAACCGTCCTTCACAAAGTCATCGAGCTATGCTGGGATATCCCATTCACCTCAGTCGTGTACAACTGGATGTGTTCAGCCAATTGCTCATCCCATTCATCTCGACTGCTGCTTACGCTGGACCATACTTAGGCTTGCCGTCGTGACTCCCTTTCCAGAGTTCTTCATCTACCCCAAACGATCGATAATTTCAAGACCGAAATCCGGACATCGATGGTTCCCAGCTGAAGACCATGCAGAGTAGCTCATAGACTGAGATCTGGACGGAAAGCTTGAGAGTCTAACGAGATAGCTCGAGCGCATCATGCTCGTGGCATTGGAGGTCTCACGCTTAAGAGCGTGGAGACTCGCACGACAATCAAGGCATCCGATCAGACGTCCCAATTCGTCTCGCAGTGCCACACGGTATCCTACCACGCAAGGGGTCGAAAATACACCACCTCCATGGACGGAGCTGCTTTCCTAGAGCCGATCCTCCCGCAGACGATACACCATTTTCGCGTCGAGAACCTGGGCCTGGTTTTTGTCGCCATCTCACAATTCTTTTTCAGCTGTATGAATCTGACGGTCAAGTATTTCCTCACTATCAACAGCATATCCATCGCCACTCTCATCCTGGCCAGAATGTCCATTACCATTGTAGGCTGTTTGGTGGCGCTGTACGGGACTGGAAATCCTGATCCAGTCTTTGGACCACCTCTTTGGACCACCCGAGTTTCGCAAATTACTCATTGCTCGAGGATGTGCTGGATGTCTCAGCATGTTCTCGAGTTACTCGTCTTTTTGTGGGCTGTCAGTCAGTGAATCGATAACTGTCCAGCTTCTGGGACCGACAGTCACGCTCTTTCTAGGATATCTCGTCCTCGGAGAGACGTTTGAGAGACGAGAGGTTATAGCTGGATTCTGCTGCCTCATTGGCACCATGTTTGTCTCGAGGCCCGCTCTTCTCTTTGAATCATGGTCTTCGGGCGATACACAAGCTCCCTCGTGGGGACAGAGTGTGCCCTTGGACCGGTCCGCAGGTCCCGGGCGGACCCTCGGTGATCGAATGGTCTCAGTCTGTTGGGCCGTCATCGCGGTTTTTGCGGCATCTTGCGGAGTGTGTGGCACCCGCCAACCGATCTACTGCATTTGGGACTAACCTGCCACAGATACATAATATTATTATTCGTCATATCGGTACCCGAGCCAGTCCATTCCACTCTATGCTCTTCTACGCATACATGTGTGTGGCAGCTAAGATACTGTGCATACGGGCTGGGCCACGTGAGGCAATAGATAATTCCTCATCTTCTCATAAAGTCATATCTTAACAACTGGACCTTTTGTCTGGGTTCACGATTGGCTATCATTGACACTCATCATACTGACAGGAGAAGGTCACCCATACGGGAAGGACGTTGATTGACTCAGATACCATATTTTTGGCTTCACTCCCCAGATTCTACTCACGATTGGGCTGCAACGAGAGAAGGCAGGCAGAGCCAGTTTAGCCATTTATTTATCGGTGAGGTCATTCTCAAGATTTGCAACCTTCGTGCGCGCAGTCTTCTGATGCGGTCACAGGTGCCTTACACCATCCTCCTTGAGCTCTCGAGCTTTCACACATTTCTTTCGTTTCTACCCGTCGTGGGAATTACCATCAGCCTCACCTCAGCTTTCCTCATCGCAGTGAGTGCAAACAAAGTCACCGGACCCTTCTTCGCAAATGAAACTGCTGCGTTCGAAAAGCTTCCTTCCTTGTGTGTGTGAGTAATCCCATTCATCACCTCTCATGACCACGTCGGTCTCAAGTATCCCGAAACGGCTCCAATCTTTTGTGTCTCAGCTGACTTTTGGACAGCGTTACACGGCGAAACCGAAACGAACGGAGTTCGAAAAAATCAAACTCCGACATTCGGAATTCCCCGAACGCACGCAGAACATGAGATTCCATGAGGTCGTGTGGAAACTGGATTTTCGCAACCGCTCACTGTCGAAGCAGAAGACCTCGATCCTGTTCGTCGCCATGGGTCTCGCTCTCTAGACGAACCCATATGGGACAGTCGGAGTCGCGTATAATTCGCTGTGATTATCTTTGCACTATTGTCCCACTTCCCATCCCCATGCCCGTTGCTCCTTGCATGTTTCCAGGTATTTCTCGTGACTAAACCTACTCCCATGACACTTCCCCCTTGTTCCCCTGTCCTGTTGTCTCGGACTAACCGCTAACCGGTAGTCGTCCTCCTCTAATATCTCCGTCCACTCTTTCTCTCACTAACAAGAACTGATAGATGTCGCCACCACCTCATACTCACGACTGCCCCCCCCCCGACGATGCTGACTACACCAATGAAAAGAGTAAGACAGAACAGTCTTCTCCGTCCGTGTCTCGTGATCTGACTAGCTCTTCTGTCTATCTTCTCGCTGTTGAAAGAGTAAAAATTCCCAGTTTTTTCAGCGTTGAGTGATCCATTTCTATGGCAGAAAAAAGTCCTTCGACACGGAGCAAAAGGAGAAGCACGACGCGCTGCTCCACTCCCACTCCCACTCACCAGAGCTCATGTTCTGAGATGGCTGTCCGATACCAGTTGAAACACTCGAAATGGGACCAACAGCTGGACTAACTAGATAGCAAAGTGTCTCTGTTCAAGCTCAGCTGGTCTGGTATGGCGTGAGAAGGGGAAAAAATGGACCAGCATTCAAAGATATATAATGTTCGCTCATTCCAGTTGGATCTTCTCGCAACTCACAACTCTCTCCATCCTTTCAACAACTTCAGATCCCATCAAAGGGTTCGCGAATTTATACTCGCATCACTTTTTTTTTGCCCGACGACACCTTTGCCATCACCCCCAATGGTCCGCCGATCCTACAGGAGAGCGCGAACCGGGTCCTTTGCCCCCACCGACCTACTCTCCATCCACCAGGGTGGACGACGGTGGCACGGTGAGATCGAAGGTATCGCCGGGCTGTACCTGCTCCAAGCAGTTTGGAGCACAAAGACGCAGAAGGATGGCACGCCTCCCAAGCGGGCTCCTAATGGTATGTTCTCTTTATATACCGTATTTTCACACAACCATGCTGATGCAACACTGATAGCCTTCACCCTCTGGAACCGCTTTTACCAAAGCTCACGGCCTTCAATGCCTGTGAGCAGCGGTGTAGCGGCGAATACCTACGCCGCAGTGCCAGAGGTGGAGAAAAAATGGTGGAAGAGACTCGGGGAGAAGATTGCCGAGTTTAGGGAGATGAAGTGGCCGGGAATTGGCGACTCTGGGTATGCCTCCAAGTCGTCGTCACGCGACGCGTCGGACGACATTCCAATGGTCGACGACTTCGATTGGGTGCGAGAGGTCATTGAAGATCGACTGCATGGAAGACGCGGCGATCACTCGCGCCTTTACGCCCACTTTTTATATTGGCCCAGAGCCTCAGATTTGACCGCGAAGATCGTGGACGCGGTAGAAGGAGGAGCGGTGACTCCCCGGCTGGTGCAGGAAGCGGCTGAAGCCGGATTGAACGTTGGGCCACACCCAGTGGCTCGACACGTCCCTCCCGCTGCCCCAGCCCCAGCCCCCGCACCTCCAGCACCTCCAGCCCCTCTCGTCATCCCTCTGCCACCTCCAGCACCTCTTCCACCTGCCCATCCCGTCTCTTTGGCTCATGCGCCGCTTCCAGCGCAGCCTCTCCCCCAGGGCCCGGTCAACATTGGCCCCGTTCGGGCGGCATCTCATCGCGCCCGGACGGCTCCTTACCCTGCTCGGCCCTCCCTGTCATCTCCCGCCTTTCCTCCTGGCCCTTCCTCATCGCGGACTCCACCCGCCCTCCGACCTCATCACCTGCCCAATCCTTACACTCCGCCATTCTCATATCCTCAGTACCCTCTTTCTGCCCCAGCGGCCTTCGACTGTTCGGTCCTCCTTCCACCTTCTCAAGTCCTTCCCGCGGTGCAGCAAATCACAGCTCATGATGCGCCATTCCTTCTCGACGTCCTCCAAGGTCCTCCACTCCCGGTACAGCCCCAAGTCTTCCAACACCAACAGATTCCTCAAGTTCCAGAGGAACATCCGGCCGCGTTTGTGAATACATACCAGCAGCCTTGGGTCCCTCTGTTGGAACCCCTCAACCCGGCCGACCAGGCCTTCCTTGAACATGCACTGACCGCGCAGCCTGCGGTCGTGCCACTCACTGCGGATAACCAATCAGAGCCTGGACCCGCACAGATCGCGCAGCCTGCGGTCGCGGAACCCATCACCGAGGACGACATGTTCGATCAATACATCGATTGGGATTGCCCAGCGAACGATGAGCTACTCTCCTGGTTAATACAGGGCGGCCCGACTCCCCAACCTCCTTATGTCTGCTCCTCCGCCTAATTTGTGGGAATCTACCTGAATGTCATCTTCCAACAGGACCTTCTTTCCCAATGTTCTCCTATCGTCACGAGGATTGTCAACAAAGCATTCCAAAACACCCTCGAACATTACCTTTTCCTCTTCACTGTGGCAGTCACATCCGCGATTTCGTCATCATCATCCGATGCTACTGCCACTTTATCTTGTTCCAGATTTTCACCCAAGGGCGTCTTTTGGATTTTCATCGTTCCCGAAGCTGTGGACTCTGGAACCGACTTGGGAGAGGGCACATGAACAGGTGTCTTGAGGCGAGCTGGAGTCTTCATTGAATTCCGAGGTCGAGAAGGAGTAGTGGTGGAAGTATGGCGTGGTTTGATGCTCGAACGGCGAACAGGCGAAGGTGAGACACTCGAGCTCACATTTGACTCGAAAGCTGAATAGTCGGATTCAGTCTCTTCCTCGGACTCGGACACGTCTTCCTCTTCCTCTTCGTCATCCTCTTCCTCTGCTTCTCCATCCGAGTCCTCACCCTCACTCTCTTCCTCGGTCAATTCGTCATCATCGTCTTGACCATCACCAGCTTCAGCATGATCTTCACTCTCGGATTCATCGATATCCTCTTCGTCATCCGATTCACTTTCGATTTCGCTCTTTCCAGTTTTTCTGACGACAAAAGGGTCGTCCACACCATCGCCCTCCAATACCTCTTCATCCGCGTCCTCATCCGTGAACAGAGATCCTTCCACTGCCGACTCAAAAGTCGTGTTGATGGTTTGCGATTCAAAGCTCGAATCGGCATCGATCTCGGGCGTGGCTCGAAGGTATGTCGTGTCCTTTGATGGTGACACTTTAGTCCTGACGTATCTTGGTTGAGCAGGTTTCGACATTGACCTCGACACGATGTCGATTTTCATATCCATCTTCCTCTCGCTGGCCAGCACCTGTTTTTGTTTTGTATCGTTAGCACTTGTCTCCAAGGACCCTATCGGGTTGTATCGATAGTAATGAAATGGGTATTTACTACCCACCTGCTCGTGCAGTCTCCGCTCGGATTGCTTTTGCACCGCGTCGATCGTCTTCTGCATCTCTTCCGAGAGCTCTTCTCTGACCTCAGCCTCGATCGAGGCGTTTCGCATCTCGGATTCGTAAAGCTGACCAAGGGATCAGCGCATTCAGACGACCGTCTCAGCCAAGAAGACCCACCATCGTCTTGAGCTCCCTTATCTGGTCGAAGAGGTAATCCACAAGGATATCCCCCTCTTCATCAGAGGCTTCATCTGCATCCTCCTCCACGATCTCCAGCTCTTCCTCGACCATTTCAATCTCAGGCTCAGGCAGTGAAGTCATCGAGCTCGATGCAGAAGTTGGCGCACTGATCTTTGGCACGACGGGCACCATGACCTTGATCTTGCCTTGACCGCCTCCACTGACGGCCTGTTTGAGAGCACTGAACTGAGTGCTGATTTGCCGTCGAAGAGTCCCGCCAGAGAAGCCGTGGTGAGATTTCGAGGTGGGGATCGTTTGCACCTCTTGCGCAACCGCCGAGAACCTCATGACGTGAGCATTCTCGTCATAGCCCGTATCGTATGGGTTGACGTTGACAATCATGACCGCGCTGCCATCTCCGACAAACGAATTCTGAAAGATTTCAGTGAGCTTTGAGTGACGGAAAGGCACCACCGCCAGCTTCTTCTTCTGATTCGAGCCTGTCGCAAGAGACATCTTTTGCTGATTTGAGCGAAGAACCTCAAGACATTGGCCGAGAACCTGGACAACGATCAGCCATGCACGTCACGAGGCCAAGTGGCCCTCACCATCAAAGATTTGTTGATATTGCCTGCCTCTTTCAATCGATCTCCCGTGGTGCCTGTATTCCTTGTCCGCTCCGAGCCCGCGAGATCCACAATCGACAGCTTGGATACTTGCACTCCATCAATATCCTTTGGTGCGCCGTTGTGAATGCGCACAATCTTGATGGAGAAGATGCCATGACTTCGACTAGATTCGCGATTCGCCAACGTTCCAAAGACCTGTCGAGCTCGTTGGCCAGCTCGGAAGATGGAGAGAGCTTCATCTCGTGTTCGCACGCGGACCTCGTTCAGACCAGCGACGTACTTTCCATTGCCATCAGGGTCGTTCTTGAGAGCTAGAGCTCGTCGTTTGAGAACGCCTCCACCTCCGTTGGCCAAGGCGGCTAGACTGAGAGAGGAGGAGAGTGCCCAAGCTGAGGATGATCTGGCGTTACTCGAGGAGCTCTTTGTGCTCGTGAGCTGGGAGGATGAATTGGGAAGGACAGCGTCCAAGAGATCGAAAATCTTCTCGTTATAGACTTCGGCGTATGAGACGAAGACTGCATAACCATAGTTCTTGTCGATGGTGATTGTTTGTGGAGTGCAGGCTTCTGTCTCCCCTCGTAGTTGGTCGAAAGCACGTGCGAACGCATGCTCCTCCGCTGCCATCTCCACATCGGCGACACCGACGCAGCGCAGAGGAAGAGAAGATTGGTTACTTCCGATAGAGTTGAATATGACGTCGATGCTGCGGGGCAGGAGACCCCTGTCTTTGCCTTCGGTGCCTTCTGTGCCGGCAATAGTATATGACTTGCCGCTGTTGGACACCCCATAGGCAAACATGAGCCCATTTTCGCCGTGCAGAAGCTTTTTGACCAGTGGAAGGGTGGTGTAGGAGAAGAATTCGTCTTGAAGAGAGGCCGGAGGGAACACTTTGTCGAACGAATAGATGTTGGGTGATTTTGAGGCATGAGGACGAGAGGGATCCTAGGAGATATCAACAGGTGTCCCAGGTTTGTAAGCTCACCATCGGCGGTCGCATGATGACCTGAGTCTCGTTCTCGGCTTCCAAGTATGGCATAACAGGTGAGTGAGTGCTTGATGATTCTGGAGGTGGTCTTATCCTCAAGAATGCCTGGAGCCAGCAATGAGTGGTGATCCTTCCGGAATATCACTCAACCCACCTTTAGACTCTCCGAGTAATGGTTGTCTGACCCAGACGACGTCGCTCTGCTCCTATTCCCAGCAAAAATGTGTTTCGATTCCTTGTCTCGGTGTAGCATCTTGTCTGAGGCTTCTCTGAGACCTTTGGCGAATAGGCTGATGGAAGGTTTGGTGTGAAGGGTTGGACGTGGATCCTCTACGTCGTTCTCATCCTCGTTCTTGGTCCCTGCTCGTTTCCTTGTCGTTCTGGTGACTGTCCCAGCTGTCTTTGAAGCTGTTGCCGGAGCCTTTCTACTCTTTGACTGCGCTGGCGTAGCTGGTACTGGGCCCATGATGAATGGGTTGTTTGTGTCACTCGAGTAATGTTCAACAACAGTTGTTCAAGAAGAAAGTCAGCCGCGAGCTCGGATGTTGACTTCGCGGAACCAAATGAAACTTCCTGACGTAAGCAGAAATTTCCAACCCAGCCAAAAGTTACATTCAACTGACTTGAACAGCGAAGAGTAGCATAGAGTAGCATAGAGTAGCATAGGCTGGAGACGGGATTCATGCCGATATGGCAGCTGGGAAGGAGGTAGTGAGGTTGTGTCAGCATATCATCCGTCAATCTTTCGGAGAGGAAGTTTGTGTGAGTTTTGGCCTTCATGGTGGCTTCAGCTAGATCACGCTCTGACATTTTTTTGGTCCTTCCTTCACAGCGAGTCGCCTCGACACTCTTGAACCGTGGACGTCTGACATCTACCACGCTCATCGCCCTATCTGGATTGAGAGCTGAGGCCGTATTGACCTCGCTGGTGATCCTCTGTCAGCATAACCTGGTCCTCACAAACGGAGGATCCAGCTTGAAACCTCCGCGAGATGAGGTTTACGAGTTCAACGTGGAGATATGCCTTCTGAGGTTGAGATGGGGACGGATATTGATGTATACGTACGAGAGGTTAGGTCAAGAGGTGAGTCATCCCTCCAATTTTGAAACATTGCTGTTGACCATCTCCGAGGCTCTCGAGGTTGTCAAACAGATTTTGCTTTTTGGCAAAATGTCCCTACCGGATATCGTTCATGCTTGTGGAGGTCAAGACTCGCCAAGTCGTGAGTGCATCCTTGTCGTAGTGGATTTCAATGATGACGCCTTTTTCTAAGGAGCTCATCAAGTGACGGAAGCGACAATCAATCTGGTCAGACAGAGCTTTATTCATCCCACCTCGCCGATCTTTCAGGTCTCGATGTCGGATCAGATAGAACGTAGATTTGCTGTGAGCCTTCTTTGACCGGCTCGCATCATACCCGGCTGACGCATGTCGGTAGATGAAACGCGAGGAGAAGAAAGCAGCCGGCGAATCTGGCCTTCTCAGACCTATCGATGTCGAGAACATGACGAATCAATGTCAGTGGGAGATCAACGTCGAGCGGTCCAAGTTGCGAGAGATGGAAAGGGTGCTCATCTCAAAGGAGAAACCTGGAAAGAAGAAGAAGAGCCGAGCGGCCGAGGAATTTGACTATAGTCTCCGGTCAGACGTCCTACTTGAAGTCAACTACGATCGATACGGTGTCCTCATGAGAGATGAGCTCATCGTGAAGGCGACGGAGGATCGGTGGAATCGTGGAGCCGCAGAGGTTGTACGAGGTGTCTTGGAGGCGACTCTGGATCGACATTCGGAGCTCAAAGCGAGTCGAAGCTATACACCGGTCAATGTGAATCAGATTTTGGACAAAATTCCAGCAAAAGTACACAAATACATCTTTGCTGGAATCACCTTACAGAGTCAGGGATCATCAAAGTCCATCCTGGATTATGTGCGACAATATCTCATGGTCATTTCTGGAGAGGATTTGCAGCCGTCATCGGGAACAAGATTCTTGGTCCGAGCGGAAGGCGCAGACGAAATGTACACTGTAGAATTGCAGGGCATCTGCGTCAGACTAAGGGCGAATCTCATGATGGATCTGGTGCGAGAGAGACTGGGTCCTAGGCCGGCGAGGGTACTGGCGACAGTTGCCAAGGCTCATCACATTAGTGAACAGACTGTGAGTCATCTACCAAGCTGACTGGCACTGATATCTGCCAGATCCGTGATTGCGCTATGATACCGCTCAAAGAGGCGCGGATAGCTCTTGCCGAGCTTCAAAAGATGTCACTCATCGAAACGTCCGAAATACCCAAATCCCTCAACGCGAAACGGGCGAACTTGACAGCCACGTCAGAACACCATCGATGGGGTATGGATCTGCCGAGAGCATACAATGCCATGCTGGCAAACGTTTACAAAACGTTGGGCAATATCCTTCAACGGCGAGCGAGCGAGTATGCACGGCGAGAAGCAGCAGTAATCAGGGAAGCTGCCGCTACTGCTATGCACAGAGGCGGAAGGGATGTGCTGATGCAGAAGGACCAGGAAGAGTTGAAGGAGCTCGACGATGTCGTGAGGAAATTGACATTGGCCGAAGAACGGTGCGAGATGGTCGTCTTTATCATTCGGGATCTGCCTGGGTGGCCAACTCCCAATACCCAGGCGATACCTGAGCCATAGGTCCCAAGAGGTAGAGCATACATGCACTGGGTCGTCCACGCTACGATTTGTGCCAAAGTTCAATATCAAAACCTCGCTCTATCGTCAGAAGGAAAAAGTTCAGCTCGCCGGCTCGCTGTCTCCTTTTTGCCTCAACTGCTCTTGGGTGTCCATGTCTGCTCACCACCAATCCGCATCCCTAGCCGTGGCACAGGCGTGAACGACGGTATACCATATGCGCCGTCGAGATTTCCAGCTATCACTATAAGACCACCAGAAGAAGAGATCTCTGGCCGTGATTGGGGTTCGACGGTGTTTGTCGTCGTCCCAGCCGGCGACGTCGTCTAGATCCCATGCCAAATGAGAGACTGCTTCCTCGACCGGAGCGGTGAAAGCCTCGTCTAGCGAGATGGCAAGCTGCATCGTACTCCCTACTCCTGTTGGATTGGCACGCCATCGACTGAGTAGACTCAATTTGAACCGCGCTACGGCGTCGGACAGGATTCTGATCCACAGCCAAGCAGGAAGCGTGAGGTACCGACAATCCGCACATGTTCGAGTGAAGGACAAGAGATCCGTGATGTCATTCATGGGAAGGAGACGTGAGGCTGTGTTTCGTTTGATGGTCTCGTTCTCATCGTGCGGAACATTCACGAGCTCTAGGGCGATATTTCGGAGGATGTGTTCTGGTATAGCGAGAAGAAGGGATGCTTGGGGAAGCCGAGAGGCATTTCGGTCGGGTAGTATCGATTTCGGTGTACCCACCTCTTCTGGAGATACCATGTCCTCCTGTAAAAACACACTACATGAGCAAGAACAAAAGTTGCTTCTCCCTATCGGACATACCGGGAGCAAGTGAGACCCCTCAATCTCTGGATCCCATCTGCGTCTCTGAGACTCCGTCCCGCTCCAGTAGGCGGACCTCAACCTGGAGAACGACCCTGTTGGGCTTCTTGAAGGCTCCAAATCTGATGGATACGTCCAATCTCCATGTCCGGTCCACTTGGGTATACTCCAAGCGAGGATCATGTTCTCTTCGTGCGAGAAGCCATTATTGTACATGGATCGTCGGACAGTTCCCAGAACGCATGTCAGGCAGTAAGCGTGGATGGGAACACAGCGTTGGTTCATTCTGGAGACAGTAGAATCCGTTGACGGTCCGGAACCGAGAGGGGAGGTGGGCTCGCTATGGATCTGAGAAGCTAGCGGAGGTTGGATCAAACCGTTGGAGACTTGTAGAACGAACCACCTTTTCTCCCATGTCGAGGGATCGTGCTTCATCCCAGGGGAGGGCGGTTGAGAGCCTACAGTGTCGGTGTTTAGACTTAGGCCCCCAGGTCTAGGTGCTGGGAGCGGTAGTTCGATGCGGGGGACGAGACATCGTGCAGAGCACAACGCGCAGTAGAGCGGAGGGGTGAGGCTCATCGCTATCTCACTTGTCGAGGATGCCGCTGAGGATACGAGCGCCAAAGTACAAAAGTCATTGATGGATAGCGACAAACAACTTTTGACCAGCAGACTGACCTCTGCTCCTTTGGCCCCTGTGAATCGTCCCCCCTGTCTATGCCAGGATCCTTTCTATACTCTGTTGCTCTGACAAGTCGTCCTCAACAGCTCAACCATTGATTTTCGCCACACTGCCACACTGACTTCGGGCATTGCGTCATTTAAACGAAGCACTCGACGTTTTGGTCTGTCCCTCGAATTACATCTCTCAAGCTTCATCAACTTTGTCACTTCTGTTGCATCCACTCTCGACAGCGCCTCCCGAGAGAGACAGAGCAAGCGAACTCCCTTCTTATCAATTGGTCGACACCATGGGCAAGCCAACTCTCTTGTCCGCGGAGGACAAGGCGAAGATCAAAAAGGCCATACCGACGTCAAGCTCGACAAATAAGATCATCACAGCTGCGGTCGCTCGAATCTACCAGGCAAAGGAAGGGACATCAACGTGAGTAGACGCTATGAGGTGCCAGGTTGAGACGCTGAGGAACCCCTCCTACCTTTGCGGATGACATGCATGACTGATGCGTCTCACCTTAGATGGTCGTACGCTGGCGTCACCGGTGCCTTGGTATTCTGCGCAGACAAGGCTAAAGGTGGTCTCTGGTTCAGACTGGTCGACCTATCAGTGAGCTGTTTGGAGAGATTCGTGCTATAACTGACACTTTTCTCAGTCTTATCAAGGTGTACTATGGGAGCATGAGCTGCCGAATGAAATCGAGTACAATCAGGAGAAACCTTTCTTCCACTCTTGGCAAGGCGACGTGAGCACCTCTGTCCGAAGGCAAGTTCCTGCGAGCACTTGCTGACATTCTGTAGACTGGTTCAATAGCATTCGTCTTCGCTTCTGAGGCAGAGGCCAATGACTTTTACAAGAAGGTAGCTCACAGGTCCAAGTATGCCAGTGAGTCGGCCAGACTTGAACGTGAGAGCAACAGCCCAGCTCACACCATCCCTCGCCGTAGCTAAAGTCAAAGAGGACAAGAAGGAAAAGAAGGAGAAAGAGTCTACGCCGACCAAGAAGAGCAAGAAGGAGAAGGGTAAGATCGACAAATCCCTCATTTCCGGACCGGTGAGTCACAGTGCCAATATGGATGACTGTGTTGACTGACCCTCTGCCCCGACCACAGTCCGCAGGCAGTTTCAAACACGTTGCGCATATGGGCTACGATTCAGAGAAAGGCTTCTCTTCCTCTGGTGTTGATCCAAGCTGGCAGACTCTACTAGAGCAGCTCGCTGCCAAGGGCGTTTCCGCAA
Source organism: Kockovaella imperatae (assembly GCF_002102565.1). NCBI lineage: Eukaryota > Fungi > Basidiomycota > Tremellomycetes > Tremellales > Cuniculitremaceae > Kockovaella > Kockovaella imperatae. The sequence goes on from NW_019028944.1 coordinate 1,292,576, forward strand.
AGGATATCAAGAAGAATGAAAAGTTCATCAGGGAGTATGTTGAACAACAAGGCGGGATCGAGAATGTGAGACGGGCCTTCCTCTGATACAGGACCCGAACTGACTCTCGATCTAGGCCGCAGCTAGGAAACCCCCTCCACCACCTACGTCCCGTCGGAAGCCTGCCCCTCCACCTCCGAGTTCACGATCTGCTCGACCCTCTTCCGTCGCGATTCCACCTCCGCCGCCTCCACCTCCCGGTCGACCAGCCTCAACCGCGGCTATCATCCCTCCACCTCCTCCACCTCCAGCTCCACCTCGAGGTGGTGCATCCATCCCTCCGCCGCCTCCACCACCTCCAGCACCTCCTGGCCGGTCCCCAGCCGCACCACCTCCTCCACCTCCACCTCCTGGCGGTTCAAGGGGTGCTCCTCCTCCTCCTCCACCACCACCCCCCGGTGGACGAGGTGGTGCTCCACCGCCTCCCCCTCCACCTCCATCTGGGCCCCCAGCAGGTGCTGGTGGCAATGCTAGATCCGCCTTGCTCGCGTCCATCCAAGGCCAAGGGGTCCATAATCTACGTAAAGTGGATCCGTCAGAACAGAAGGTATCGCCGTTGGCTGGCGCGGCCGGCGGAGCAGCCGTCGGAGCCGTGGCAGGAGGAGCTGCAGTCGCTGCCGCAGGTGGAGGCGATGATCAACCTGATTTGGCATCTAGTTTGGCGGCTGCCCTGGCGAAGCGACAGGGCGATCTGGGAGAATCTGATTCAGAGGAAGGTAGCGATGATGAATGGGATTAGAGAAGGTGTGTATCGTTTCAGTTGTCTTGTATCACTGTATGCACGCGAGTCTGGGAGTCCAAGGATATCTTCGTGCCAGGAGCACCAGGGCTAAGGACTCCAATTGGATGAGCCCCCCTACAGCATAATTGCGCTGTCGCCAGATCTGAAACTCACCGCCAGATCCTTACACCCGAAACATTCAACCGAAACCTACGTAGAACCTCTCTCTCTCTCTCTCTCTCTACATGGCCTTCGTCATCCATGACTCTGTCTCGTCTTGATTCCGCCTCTTTCTCGATTATCTGTGTGCGCTCTGAAGGCTTCTAGAGGCTCTGTACACCATGGTTGCCCTCCCCAGCTCGACCGCCGAGCTTCTCCTCGTCTCCCTCGTCTCCTTTCTCTGTATACTTACCGGCTTCTTGTTCCTGTTCATCCGGTTCATCTCCAATCGTCCGTCTAGGCATCGCACGGCGATTGTTCTAGTTTTGGGTGACATAGGAAGGTCGCCGAGAATGATGTATCATGCAGAGTCATTAGCAAGACACGATTGGATAGTCGCCATGATAGGCTATGACGACACACCGCCGATACCTGCTCTTCAAGAATCTCCAAATGTCAAACCTCACGCGCTGGCAAATCCTCCTCGAGTGCTGCTCAAGGTTCTCCCTTGGATCTTGAGAGCTCCTCTGAGGATAGTGTATCAAGTCTGGAGCGTTCTCAAAATCGCATTGTGGGATATACCAGTCCGTACCGAGTTCCTCATCCTTCAAAACCCTCCCTCCATTCCTACATTAGCACTGGCTCAGTTCATCTGCTGGACCACTGGAGCCAAGCTCGTCATCGACTGGCACAATACAGGATGCTCTATACTAGCGATGAGAGTCGGCGAGAGCTCGCCCTTGTACAAAATAGCTACAGCGTGAGTCCGTTCCAGCTGGAATCACATCCAGAGTGTTGACATTTACCTTTCCAGGTTTGAGGCGGGCTTTGGACGTAAAGCCTTCGCGCATCTCTTCGTCACGCAAGCGCTCCGAGATCATCTCGTCAAGGCTTGGAAACTGCAGTGAGCTTTCCGGACTGATCAGAGAAGACGCCAAGCCGCAAAATGACCCCTATCACAGAGGAATCACGGCAATCTTGCATGATCGGCCACCCACGCATTTTCACCGGTCACTCCCCCTTGATGAGCATGGAGTACTGAGAAGACTCTCTGAAAGTTTGGAGAATCCATTGCCGGATGGCTTCACACCCTCAGATTTCGTCACTGGCTCTAATACCTCGAAGCAGGACGACCCATCTCGACCTGCTCTCGTGGTCTCCTCAACCTCCTGGACAGCTGATGAGGACTTTACACCCCTGATACAGGCGCTGGACGACTATCAGTCCACGATAACCTCGGGAACCAAATTACCCAAGCTCTTAGTGGTTGTCACTGGCAAAGGAGCTCTACGTGCCCAGTTTGAAGATATTGTCGCATCTCGTGAGGGGACCAAGTGGATGGATATCTGCGTCCGATGCGCGTTTGTCTCAGCGAGAGACTACCCGATCATCCTTGGGTCTGCGGACCTCGGCCTGAGCTTTCATTCGAGCTCGTCAAGCCTGGATCTACCGATGAAAGTGGTGGACATGTTCGGATGCGGGACTCCAGTGTTGGCAAAGGGGTATGAGGCGATTGGTGAGCTTGTCAAGGATGGAGTGAACGGGAGGATCTGGAATACGCCAGAAGATCTGGGGATGCACATGAAGGTTCGTCTTATCCCTGTTCATGTATACGTATACGACAGGACCATCTGATGACTCCTCTACTCAGGATCTTCTGACTGAATTCCCCCACTCGAAGCAGCTGCAAAAACTGCATGATCACTTCAAAAAGGACGCAAACGATCATTCGACGCCTCCAAAACTACGGACTATTTTGGCTGATTCTGTCGATGAGCAAGAGTGGAGCTCATGGGATGATAATTGGGACAGGGTCATGCACAGAGGCATACTGCATCGCAAGTCAATGAATTAGCCCGCATCTTGCATTGATCATAGTCGCACTATTCATAAACACCTTGTTGTATGCATTACTAGTGTGATGAGTTCAAGACATGGGGCCGACAAGTGCAACAAAGTCCCGCAAGTTCGCTGAATGATAATAATGATAAGGCTTCCCGTCTCGATCACGAAGAGACATCGTGTTATAGTCTCGCGTCTAGGACCGGTGAATTATGGCCATGTTGGTCAGGAGATTATAGCAGATCCTCAGGTGTTATGACTCTGCCGCGTTCTCTTTCTTCGCTCGAGGGGCCGCAGGCTTCTGGTTCTCCAACACAAGACTCCGCACTCGACTTGCAAGCGAGCCAATATCGTTGACTCCTCCTTGCCTGATCTTGACCTCTTTCCGGACTCGAGGCTCTGAGGTCGGTTTCGGCGGTTCGGCTGCTCCCTTGGGACCCGCTGCAGGCTTGGTATTGCCGCTCTTGCCCTTGCTCTTCGCTCCAGCACCCTTGCCTGGGTTCTCCGCAGGTGGTTTCTCCTTCCTCCACGAAGTGGCTTTGTCTGACTTGGATTGCTCTATCGGTGGCGGATGTGCCAGCCCCAGGGGCCCATCTCGTCCACCTTGTATTGGATGGCGTTTGGCGGCCGGACCAGCGGTTCGGCTGTTCGCGGCGGCCTCGGATGGGTTGGATTTTGAGGTCGACGCAGAGGCTTGAATAGCGGATGCGAGTTCCGGTGCAGAAGGAGGTGAAGCTGAGATGCCGACGGGAGAATCATCCATATCCGCCCAATTGATATTTGCACCATCTGAAGGTTTGGAAGCGGGGATATTGGAGCCCTGGGATTTCGGTTGGATAGCAGGAGGATCAGGTGTACCGTGGTTTGAGAATGGAGTGAAAGAGTCTTCAGGATTGTAGATGCCTCCACCAGTAGCTTCTTTGCTACCGGGTATCTCGACAGCTGTTTGTCCATCCTCCAGCACATGCTCATCTCCATCCTCATCGTCATCCCAGTCCTTGTTAGAGGCCTCTAACCGTTTCTTCTCTCTCCGCTTCTCGTTCTTCAGCTGAGCTTTAGATTTCTCTTTCGCAGGCTGAGCAAATACGTTGTCAGGATCTGGTTGTTTTGGCGGGGGAGGTCGATTGGATCCGGGTACCAAGCCTTTCCGAGCGTCTGCAGCGACCTGCCGATTAGACCGGAATCGACCTATATCCTCTTGAGGTGTGAATCCGGGTCGGATCTTGAGCTCTTTACGGACACTCGGGGGTTCGTCAGTGCTGAGGATTGCGCAAAGTGTCTCGACCTAGACTCACGACCCATCGCTACGTTTTGAAGTCGGCACAATTCGTTCAAGAGTTCTTGGATCTTGAATGATCCCAGAAGCCGTCTTCTCAGGATTCACAGGCGGTAGAGACATGGCTAATGGACCGGATAGACAGGTTACGAACTGGAACAGGTGTCACCTCCTTGGTCAGGCTCAATGGGCTCAATGGGCTCAATGGAGAAGCCTCATGAATTGCATTTCAAGCCTGAAGAGGTGGCGGAAGCAAATTGAGACAACGGGCTTTTGATACAGTAGCCCAGCCGGCATTCGACTGCAACCATGCATGAGATACAATATGCTGATGGAGTGGAGGGGCCAATGAGGCGAGATGCGCGAGGCAGATCCATGGTTCAAACTGTCTGACCAAAAACTCGATCCAGCAGTAAGCTTCTCAAGACCTCCTTGCCCGGCGTTTTGACGATCACCATGGGTAAATGACCAGCCTTAACGATCTTCGACCCATCCCTATCCCTCTCTCCATTGTCTACAGCAGATGCTTCGGTCTTATTGGCGTTATGCTCCTTGGCAAGATCAAAGGCCCTGTTCTCTCCCTGATCTTCGGTTGTCCCTCTTCTATCGACCACGCACATCCCTCTTGTGAACTCTCCTTTACGTTCGACTTTGAAGTCCCGCGGTCTGAGATGCCAGCCCTCAGCTGTATCCAGCGGTGCTCGAGAGGCATTTGACAGAGCGTACCACACGGCCAAGGGGTCGTGCATCTCCATCGCATCGGGTAAGCCAAAACTGACGTGCAGTCCACGAACGCGGCTCAGCATGTGCGATATAAATGTCTTCAGAGGTCCTGGTGGAGAAAGCTTTGAGGACTGCCCTGATGAATCAGAAGGTGGTATACCGATCGACGGATCGATGAGATCGGAGAATGGGATCGTGTGAGGTGTGGTGATGTCTAGCGGCGCAATGACCAATTTGATCTCTCCAGCCTTACACGCTTCCATGATGATTGTCGCGGCGTAGGGGTCCGCAAAGCAGTTGAACTCAGCCACGGGAGATGTGTTGCCAGGATGATCCAGTGCCCCGCCCATCCAGACGACCGAATGAACACGGGCGAGAGTGACAGGGTCGGCTTGATACGCGTGTGCAATGTTTGTCACTGAGGGCTCTGGTGTCAGTTGCCTTCAGCTCGAGAAGACAAGAACGCACATGGTCCCAAAGCAACGATGGTCACTGTGCCTTCGGGCTCGGATTTCAGAGTCTCTAATATGACCTCATGTGCCGGTGTCTTGAGGATGTCCAGGTGAGCATGCACCGCTCCAGGATCCAATGGCGGAGGGGTGAATTCAGGATGGGTCTCAGAGATATTAGAAAGACCGTCGAGACCGTGCTAGGTAAAGAATTGAGCTACATGTAGCGACATGGCTAGCTCACAAAATACGCAGCTACCGCTTTCTCTCCACCGATGGGCGAATCGTCACCTAGAGCTAATCTGGTCTTGGTTTGACCTTCGAGTCGATGATATCTTGCCGCAGCGGCTGGAACAGCCGCGACCTCTTGAGCCAGCAGATGATATATCTTGAGCAGATTGCTGTGAGCTCCTGGGGCATGTGTGTTGCCAAACACTATAGAAATGAGTGACACGTCCACTTCTGGTGACGCTAGAGCCATGAGGATGGCCAAAACATCGTCCACTCCGGGATCCGTATCGATAATGATCTTCTGCGGCGCCATAGTGGTGAGGAGGAGTTATAGGATCTTCGCGGATGGCTTTGTAAACACGAGATGGTGCCAAAGACTATCTCACGGACCTCGATAGCCACAAATTCGAGGCGAAGACAAATCAGATCACTGTCCGCTAGGAGGGAGGTTGTATGAAGGTTGATAAGAGTTCGACTTGGCGGAATTTCACAAGAAGATCCGAAACGACCTTCAATTCTCCTTTTCATTCGTCCTCAACATACATACAATATCAAACGGTGCGGCGCGGCATACGATAGCCTAGAAGGACTATGGCAGAGCATTCAACTCTCGAGGCGATCCTCGGTGGCACACAGGTACCGCATCAGCCTCTGCTCATCATCACCGATTCAGCGGTCTTTTCCGGATTGGCCGTCTTCAAGGAATCTCTACGCAGAGCTTTGAGAATGTGAGGAGAGAGAGAGAGAGAGTCTGGTGTAGGCGGAGATCGCGCTGATGTTAAGCTTGGATGACCATCAGGCGCGGTCCAGTGGTCCTCGTTACGGCTCTGCATAAGCCCTCGCTGCTGCAGCAACAACCATCTCCTGAATTCGATTCGGCCAATCTCACAACCGTTGACCTGACGGGCGAGGTTCCCGGTTTGACACTAGACGAGTCAGGTCCGAGCTTCAGCAAGCGCATATTGGAGGCCTCCAAACCAGAGTCACAGATATTCATCGATGCGATCGGCGTTCTTGCGGAAGATTACTCGCCTCTCGAAGCAATTCGACTGATTTCGTCTATTCTGACACAGGCCAAATCGCCTGGTCGACTGACACTCCTTCTTCCGTACGCTTCAACCATTCTCCAGACTCTCATCCATCCCTCTTTCTCACCCACTTTATCTCTTCTCACTATCCTAAATCCCAGGGTCGTGGAGTTTCTCTCAAAATCCTATCTTCAGCCTGTTTCGTCTTCACCTCCATTCTGGATGATTCTCGAGCGGGCCAAGGAGAGGAGAACTCCCGAACAATTGGCTTACAACGGTGAAGAAGGGGTGGAAGTGGGTGATTGGACGAGAAGCAAGTCAGGAGCGGTCGTACAAGTGCTCGTGAGGAAAGCTACAGGAGGAATCAAAGGCATATCCAGAACACTTGCAAGCATCTCGGCGCAGAATCATACGTCCAACTCGAGTTCGCGGGAGGAGCTCGTAGCTGGGCCTGTGGACTCAGTAGTGGACATCAAGCCATTTGCCGCGCCAACTTCGGCCAGCTCTCTTGGCAGATCAGCCCGGGTCGATCGTCCGGCACAGACTCCGACAGAGATGAACCTTCCGTTCAATCTTTCCCTCACAGATGAGCAGAGACGCCGGAGGGGCCAGGTTCCACTGCCGTATGCGCATGAAGGAGAAGGCGCGGACCTGATGGAGTATGGAGATGACGAAGATGAGGACGATGAGGAGATATGAATAGAAAGTTGAGAGGAACAGAGGGTCATTATAGCGATACATACAACGATGAGCATCTGTCCCTCTATCCCATGCACGACCACACTTGAGCTCCTCCCTTTCTCCACCGCTATTGGTCGCCCATTTCATCTCATGGGTTGGTTGACACTAGCCCCAAAGTTTGCGCTTCCCGTTCCCGGGACACCAACATCAGCAGTCGCTGCAAGATCGCTCTGACGACGTATCAGTGACTTGTCGAGCGCTGTTGGAATCCCGGACCAGCTCACCTGCTGTTTCCTTATCAAGGCGTTGAACGTCTGAATGGATGACAAGCGTCAGTACATCTATCTATTGCAATCGACAGTGCACGTCGAAACTCCTTCGACCAGACTCACTCCCCAAAGCTCTGCGACCGTCTTGAACTCCTTTCCGACACCATAGACTTCCTCATGCTTCCGATTGAGCACGTTAGTATGAGTCATAAGCTCTTCAAAGCTCTGTATTCAGTCTCAGCGATGACAGCCTCCAAGATGATTGCAAAGCTTGGGCCGGCGCCGCCTGGCCCTCACTCACCGATGAAATCTCATCTATCAATTTCGCCTTTTCCCTCTCGAAAAATCCCTCCTCTGGAGTGTTCTCGTAGACAGCTATGGATCGTCGAGCCAGAGACATGGTTGTCGATGCACGACTTTGGCAGTGATAAGAGATGTAAATGACGAGCACCTGGGCTGAACGTTTGACTGTGGATGCTTTTGGACGCGTCGCGTCGAAATTCAAAGGTGGCAAAGGAAAAAGTGGCATGGACAAACCATTATGCATCCTTGTTGTCTGATGAAGATTGTAACGGCTCTACATGCATAGGCGTGCTGACTACTTGCGTGAGACGTTTGCTCATCAACACTACTTCTTTGGATCCTTGATCTGCTCTCCAGGTCCAGCGTAGAAATGATTCTCCGATGTCATGAGCACATGCGGAGGAACCACATTGATCGGAATGGCAGTATTGGTCGGTTTGAGTCCGCGAGCCTCGGTAGGATCGTAAATGTAGCTCATACCGCCTACAGGCTGATCTTTACCAGGTTTCGGTGCGCCCTGGTCATTACCAAAGTCAGCCATGCCTGGTTGCACATTGCTCGTTTTAGCACTCGCCTGGTTCTTCAACGGCGCCGTAATTCTGTCAATGTATTCGTGGTATATGTCCATGTTTGGAGGTGGTTTCAGCATGTCCTCTAGCTCTGAAGACACAGTCGTGTAGATGAGGTAGCATAGACCAGCGATGGCAACATTGGAGTTGACTGCGGTGATTTCAGTACACAAGATGGGAAAGAGGAACCTACTGAAAGCCACGATGATGACTACACACAAGTATTGAATCGTGCGAATCCGCTTCTTCCAGCTTGACAGTTGGAAATCAGCTCAGAGACCCCGTCTTTCGGGTCTGCCCTCGAGGCCAGACCGACCCACATCTTTTGCTGCTTCTCCCGCTCCATGTTCTCCTTGACTCTCGCCCACACGACGTCTTCATTCAATGCCTCGGGTTCAGGCAATTTGGGTCTGTTGAAGTGTCCCTGGCCCCGAGCCAGTGAGCATCATACCACACGGTTTGGAAAAGCAGGGATTTACGACATGCGGGGCATTGCCACCTTCCCACCATAGCTCGTCCCTGACAGTCGCTTCTGGCCGGCTCTTGCCAAGTGGGAATGGGAAAATACGAGGCGGAGCAAGTCTAGTAGTGAGAAAAGCTGAAGGGTGAGAGCGAGTATGTGCCTGATGAACCCGTAGCTTCAGCTCGGACAAAATCACGCAGAGTCTGGCGTGGATCAGGTATCCATACTCACCCACATGTCTGGTCTTTCTGATTTGCGTTTCATCAGATTTTTATAGGCCTCGGTTGCCGATTCAGTCTTCTTTGGCATCTGCTCTATGGCTTGGTTGTAGCCGTACCAGATGATCGAGCAGTGACATACGAGACAGCTGACAGAGGAGAGGTGAGACCAGCTGAGTGCGTGAATTCGCTTGGTATCGATTAACTCACACGACGGCCACCATGCTCAGTCGACTGAACAGGTAATAGAATGGCATCATTTCTAATGGTAAGGGCAAGATCGACATGACTGGAAAGGTGAGCAGAACGTCTTGCAGGAAAGGCGTCTGGATTGATCCGACGTCCTCACCTAAACTAAGCCCGCTCATGATGGCGATCGTCTGAGATATCGGACCGAATTGAAGCCTAAAACACAGCCCAGTCAGACCCCCTGCTTCTCTTTCTCAGGCGGGAACTCACGATGGATGCGCCTTGACAGTTTCTTCCTCCTTCTTCAACTTTCTCTTCAGCTCCACAATCTTATCCTCTAGCAATTCCACACGAGCGACATCACCTCGTGCCAGATACTTCTCGATATCCGCTTCGTACTGTTTGATCTTGTCCGCTGTGGAATCAGACATCGTGTCAGTGCTGTCAGCGATGCGTCAGTCAATCTGACGCTTCAACATTGAGGTAGCGAGATCGAGCCCAGAGAGGCTACCCAGACACCAATCGCCAAGGGCTAAGGGAAGTGATCATAGGGGGGACGGTGACAAAGGACGCTCGCGCCTCTTGCATTTCTCGCTCGCACTAGCTTTTTCTTTTTGCCCGTCAGACTACCGCCTCAGCGGGCTCATACCGCTTCCTCCTCCAGCCCAGCTAGGCGCTCCATTAGGCGCACCACCACCTCCCCAGCTTCCCCCGCCTCCTCCTTCCCTGTATGGATCCGACTGTCCATTCATACCGTACCCATCTCCGTTCATGCCCATCGTCGGGTCCACCATTCCTCCACCACCGTCCTCCTCGTCATCTTCATCTCCTCCCGTTTCTTTCTGAACCGCAAGCACGACATTCGCTAGATTCTCGACGAGGATATCCAGGCCCTGTTCTACGATCGTCCGGACAGGAATAGAGCCCACAGCCTCCGGATTCATGTAGAATGTAGAAGGGACGGCATTGTAGTCGAATGGTTGAGATGGATCTGGAGGTTGCTCAAATGCCGCGTTGGAGGATAACGGCCATTCGGCTTTTTCTGCGGACGCAAGTCAGCAATATCCCAAACTGAAGGCTTCGAGATGACGAACCGTCCACTTCGTACCAATACGTCGTGTGCCGCAGCTTATTATAAGGATCATATTCAAATCCGACAGCACTGAGAGGGCTCCACTTGGCGTGGTGTTTGCCGATGCCCTGATATACCCAATCAGCCAGTGCGACAGCCCTCTGGAGCAGCTCTTACCTTGTAGGCTTTGCAGACGAGATCGATTTCTTGCTTCTTGGCAATCTTGGCTAATAATATAGGCGGAACAGATGGATCTCCCTTGCCAACTGGGACGCCCATTTCCGGATCCCTATTCTCGATGATTAGACGGTCGTCTTCGGATAAATCTGGATTCTGGCCATATGGATTTGGCGGCGGCGGCTGAGAAGAGAGAGACGTAAGCATGCTGATAGTGGACAAGTGAGGACAAACGATCTACCTGACGAGGAGATGGGATGACTTCGAGCATATCACTCGTAACGTTTAAACTCTTTCGATCTGTGCCTGAGAAAGCGACTTTAAGTCGGAGTTGCACCATGCAATAATAGCATCCCTCGTCACAGTCACAGTCCTGAGTCATCGGTGTCAGCTCGGATGCCCTCCTGAGATACGCGCTGAGATCGATTAGGAAGAGAGAAGTTAAAACCCCTATCTCTCTCCTCCTTCTTGGATGGTTGGTCCGCGTTTCGGGTACCGACTGCAGAGCTGCCGCACGACAAGCACTCACCCTGGTATATCTCAATCCTCTCATGACATTCCGACTGATCAAAGGTACCATTCCAAGTCGATGAGCTAACATTTCGTCCGGGACCGGGGAAGTATTCTGGAAGAAGGAGACTTGATCAATCGCTGCATCATCCAAAATCAGCGATCATTTTCCGCCTTGCAGCGCATATAGGATATTCCCCACCTATAGTCGGTACATCCGCCATCATGACTCTTCTGACACTGTTTGCATAGCCCAGCTCGACTCCACTGAGATGAAATGTCGTCTCTTTATCCGTTATATTCCTGACCAAGACTCGAGGTTGATTCGTCGGACCAATAGGAACTTGAACGCCCGATGTGCCGTCCAATCCATTCATACCCGATCCGACTACGCCAGCTCCTTGAGCTGAGGTGGATGCTCCATTCATATTCCCGTAGCCGTTCATTTGTGCAGACACGTCGTGGATTTCGTGGATGGAGGTGAGACGGCAAGATGAAGGAGCCGCCCATTATTTTTGGGAATCGCAGAAAAGCGGATGCAAATTGTGGCACATAGGTCGTGTGGCATGAGGATAGCTTGGGAACTAACTGCAGCAGCCGGCGGCACGAAGAGCGGTAACATGCTATCGACGACCAGCACAAGATGCTACTCTAGTCCTCGTCGTAGTCAGGGTACTCCCAAAACATCTTGTCAGAGTCCATCCTCTCAAAGGAATAGAACGTCAAGGCCCGAAAGAACGGCCGACGGCAGACGACATTCTTCATGTACTCGTTCTGTGAGAGCGCGGAGGGGGACGAGCAGGCGTATCAGCAAGCTGACAGAGACGGAAGGATTACCACTCACTTTGAACAAATGAGCTGCCCAAGAGAGGACACAGTTATAGCAGGCCAGCCGAGTGAGCGTTCGGAGCATCCTTTGATGGGGGACCCCGTTTGAGCATGGCCAAAAGTTGGCAGACTTTCATCTGATAGTGTCCACTCACTCAGGTTGGTCCTGGAAGAAGCCCAGTTGAAGTGTAGACCAAGCGATCCTGACAGTCTGGTCAACTCTCAAACTACCAGGTACGCCTAACTCACAATCCGTTGGTGAGCCCCATACTGATCGAGCTCGTTCTAGGACCGACCAGAGTCACCGGCCACTTTAGGTGCATGCCCCAGTGTCTTTGCAAATTTAGCTACTCGTCACTGGGGGTTTGCATCATTGCTCACCGGTCATTTCCCAGAGCCACCAAGAACACGGCAATGCACATGCCTAGTATCTGGATATGCCACATGACGATCCAAAACATCCTAGGGTCGTAAAGCGGTCAGGATCAAACATGCGAGGCTTCTCACAGCTCACGTTTGTTGGATCGCAGAGTAAGCCTCTACGCCGTACATGACCAGTATAGGTATCGTCGACCCGCCATAGTATTGACAGTCGTCGATACTCGGACCGCCATTTGACCGCCAAGATGCCGTCGCTTTATCGTACTGGGCTGCATAGTCTTGCCATCGAGTACCGCCGCCATTATAGGCTCTAAAGATAATGGATGATTAGCGACCAGTGGACTCTGTCGTCGTCCTGCCCGCCGAATCCAATGGTAAGGAATTCGGCCCTTACACCTACTCACTGGATCAATAAAGCGATGTGGATTGCAAACATGCTCAACGCACAAAAGATCGAATGCCATCTTCGCACGTCAAAGAACAGTGTCAAATACCTCTTGCGATGCCATCTCAACTTGTAATGCTCGTACTTGGGCAACTGTTTCTGTTTTCCTTCTTTACGTCTCCGATTGTACTCGTCGACTTGCTCCCATGGATTCCAGTAATGCATCCCGTAGAATGCTGCACCGTGCTTGTATTCAGAATATCGAGCGGCATCTCGGAGCCATTTCTTATCGCGGCGCATGTCCAAGGGAAGGGCAGTTGGATTGCCGAGCCAAAAGCTGCCAGATTCGTTTCAGCATCAACAGGAACATTGAGACAACAATTCGCGTCCCAACACTCACTTTCGCATGACTGAGCCTTTCTCAATCTGGGTCTGTGGTGCAATGATACGCTCAGTCTTTTACATCCTACACCGACCATCTGCAGAAGAACCCACCTGCTCCTCAGTCTTCGAGTACACCGTCTGCACGGCAGCCTCACCCTCCATGTCGAATCTTGTTCCAAAATCATACTTGTTTTTATCCTTTGCTTCCAGCTGGACGCTTCGATCACCGAGGTTCAATTGACATCGCTCGGTCCAGTATTTCGGCTTTTTCATCTGAATCTTTGCCTGTTTGTCACCAGCTTTCTGAGCCGCCTCTACCCGTCTCTTCTCCTTCCTGAGGTCCTTGGCATGTTTTCGGAACGGCGGCGTATCGCGATCTTGGAGCCATTCCCTTTCTGTCCATAGTCGCAGTGGAAATCGTCGGTACCGGTATGTCCTTGCAATGTCTTTCTTGGGTATCAGACAGAGGTAAGCGAGGACCGCTCGAGCCCAATTGTACACTCCTCCGAGGAAGAGGACCACGAGGATGATATATCGAAAGCGGAAGAACCTTGTAATCGTCAGATTCAAGCATCTTGACGTCGTCACAAAGGACCTACTTCCCATCGCCCCAGTGAGGTGATGTGGTGACCGTAGACGAGACGAGACTATCACTTGGTTCAGGGTGAAGCGGGGAGGGAGAATTCGAAGCGCCTCTCTCACTCACAACATGATCGTATGACCATTGCCCATGCGACTCCATTGTGGGGCAAAAATTCCCATGCGTACATTGAATAACTCGTCAAGGATCAGCATGAAAGCCAGGATTCCCAGATGAACGTGGTAGAACCCGTACCACACTAAGGAGAGTAAGTAAATAAAAGCAAGGGACCGTCTGAGATGCTGACTTACCTCGAGTTTCTGACACATCTGTCCAGTTGGGAACACCTGAACCGAGAAAGTAGCCACATAGAGGATCTGTCGACTCATAATTGACTGGATCTCTGAAAGCCTTTTGGACCTCGGAGGAACATGTCAATGCAGACCCACCGGAACATCACACCTACATTCTCGTTAGTGAGATCAGAGACCATGATGATGACTTGAAAGATGATGATGATCAGACCAGACACCACACCTCCCACTTGGAGACCTTGCCGATTGATCATCCGCCAACTACCTCTCAGGGCTTGATACATGTCCCAAGTTCTCCTGACGACTCCAATGCGGACTGATCGCCAGAAACCTTGTGCTGTAGCTTCCGGACCTTCGCCAGGGAACGCGGTCAAGTTTCGATGCTTGACATGATCTTGAAACGGATTGAAATCCAGATGTTTTGTCTTCTCGTGACCAAACTTGTCAGTCACTCGCTTCTTGTGCCCTTCGTCGTCTCGCTCATGTGGTCGACATGATTTGATATAAGTGTAAGGGAGAGCCATGACGATGGCCAGAGGGACAAAGATAAAGAGCCATACTGGAATCCAGATAAGATACAGAAAGAAGCGAAAGATGCGAGTGAAGGTGGACCGTGGAGGGTTTTCCGAAGCAGGAGATGGTTCTGCCTGTGACCGAGAGGTCGATCTACCCCGTTTTCTGCAAGTCAACGTTTAGTGACGGATGGCTCTGGCCAAGACTCGTGTAGCTCACTCGGACATTGGATCTTGACTGTGACAGTTGTGGACAGCAGAAACAGACGTGAGTTTAGAATCTTGCCATACAAGACCATCCTTTCTTCTCGGTTGCGCATAGCAGCACTGCCGATCAGTAGACAAAGGAGGGAGCGGAGTGTGTGCCAGGTAGTCATCAGTAGTCAAGGAAATGCTTCAGTTGATTTTATCCGCTGAGATGTCGCCTCATGCATACTCTCGCTCATGGGGGTGCTGGGTTGATCTTATTCTGGATGCCCAACATCCCACAGAACGCTTCGGTCTGAGGATTAGTATACCAAGCCGCTGTCGGAATGTCAACTGGGCGAACTTTGGAACTCAACTTCGACTTACTTGGCGAGCCTCCTGGCTCTCCATGAGCAGGAGCTGTTGGCCAGAACTGCTGTACACGAGCTATGTCGATGGGTCCTCTCTCCCATACCAGCTCTACTGGTCCGTCCTGTTCTCCTTGGCCTTTGATCCTCGGTACCAGTAACCCATCTTGTTCTATCTTGTCTAATTCCAGCTGGATCATCCTATCCATCTCGTCTTGACGGGGTAGTGGAGGCTGCCTCAGCTCTGTCGAGAGATGTGAGTGTAGGGCTCGACTGATAGCCAGCCAATGCGGATCGAATGTCATGCGAGGATATTGGTCCTCGGCGATGGAGGAAGGAGTAGGAATGTCGAGAAACTGGTAAGGATGTCAGTGATGCCCCGTTCTTCTCCTGGCGCAGACCTCACCTGTATGAAATCGCGTCCGCGGCCCGGCTTGTCCAAGGCGAGGAATTTGGTGGATGTCGAGCTTGTCGCGCTCTCAGAAGTCCTGCGAGCCTGCACTGTTGATGGACCAGGCTCGCCATGCTTCTCCGGCGCTGGCAAAGATGCTGACACAGGCCCAATGATACCATGAGCCGCATTGGGACCGGCTTGTGACCGCGCCGCCTCGACCAGATCCGCACTTTCGTCCACTTTGAGTGCATCCAATACCGGGTCAGAAAGTGCCCCATTCGGTATGACTGGAGCATCGAATTCTTCATCGTCCCCGATATTGATTTCGTCCGGGTTGATCTCTCCACCTGTACGACCTTGCGCAAGCTCATGAGCCACATGCTCTTTCATGTGATCCTCTAAATCTGACTCATCCTCATCCTCGATGGTAATTTCATCAGGGTTCTCGGTGGCAGGATTTGTCTCCGACAGCACATCGTCATTCCCGTCATCGATGGTGATCTCGTCAGGATTGTCCACAGGACTTTGAACACCATCATCGAGGTCCAAGTCGATTTCATCAGGATTCAATGTGGGTCTTGAATTCAGGACCTCCTTCGTCGAGCTGGCGCCGGCCTCGTGCTCGTATACAGCTGCAAACTTGACGTGAAGATGCGCTGCGAACCAATGATTCGGTTTGAGGTATCGAAGAACGTTGAGTAATGGTGGCGATCCCAGTGTATTGGAATTGACTTCAGATGTGAAGAATGGTTTCCGGCGCAAGAGATCGGCCGTGTTCCCGTGTTTTGGGATCTCGGTCGGCCAATCGTGCGACATGAAGACGGTATGAGGGCGGGGAGAGAGCTGAGAAGATTGGATGTCAGACAAAAACCGAAGGCTAGAACCGATGCGTTCACTCACCTGCATCAGCTTTGCAATGTCGTAGTGTCGGGTATGGTACACGCTTCTCAGTTGTGAATCCCTATACGGCACCTTTTCATAGTGTCCTACGAAGACATGAGCTGTCGGCCTTTTTTGTGTTTGCTCCACTCGACCCAGCTCACCCTTGCCATAATTGTGAGCCTTGTATATCCCGCTAGACCCTACTATCCGCAATCCATCGACCATCACGCTCCCCGCCGCACCGAGGTAATAGATATTCGGAGCGAGCCAACCACCATGGTACAGTTCCTGCATGTAATTACTGGCTTCATGGTTCCCACCAATGACCAATGTAAGGACAGGAGCGACCTGCTTCCCACTGTAGTATTCATGAAACGTGCCTAGAGCTCTGTATTTGGGTGGAACGGCCAAAGAGGCATAATCATGTTCTGAGCGTAGTGCTTGAAAGTCTCCACAGAGAAGCAGGAGACGGACGCGGCGGTGTTGTTCAGATTGTGATTCGAATTTGGCTATAGAGGCGTATATAGTTGACAGAGAGCCATGACAGCACCCTTGGACAGCTATGAGCATCGCTGGATGTCTATGCAGAGGAGGAGGATGAATGTTCACGCTTCGTCCTGAAACAGGGTTGACATTACGGCATCTTTGGCCACGTGGCTCTGATTGATTTGTTGACGACTCAGTCACTCAACCCAAAAAGAGAAAAATCAATTGGGATTCTCGCGACTGTCTTCAGTCATCCAAACCAACCTAGTGGATTGAACCGGCTGCATGGTCTCAATAGAAGCTGATAGAGTCATCTTGTAGGGCTCTCAGAAGCTTCTGCCACCATGCCAAAGGTCGATCCTGACGCGAAGATACAGGTGCGTAACATGTCATCTTGATGGGCGGGCGCAGCGCTTTGCAGCAAGCTCACCCACACCGCGTTCAGTGTCCCGATGCCGCGACGCTGCAGATTGAGATCGACATCTTGGCTCAGGTTCTTGACTTGGGTGAACGTGAAGATACATGGGAGAAGCTTGAGAAAGGGCTCATTCGTTTTGCCGGTGTCACGCGAGGCGGCGGGTACAAGCACTTACCACTTTTCGTCGATGCGCTTGGCCGAGGCAGAGGAAGGACAGCATTAGGACCACAAGTCGTGGCGTGTGTGAGTGGTGACCTACGGAAGCGACGAATGAGGAACGCCGTGAATTGATGCTATACCAATTGCAGATGCTATCGGATCGAGGTCGATTATCCGGTACCGCGACGGAGTTCGTTCAAACCTTTGCGCCCCGACTGGCCCATCATTTCGCACCGCTCGTTCAACTCTACCTTGATCCGCTGATAAAACTCCTAGGACGGCCAAACAAAGTCGTCCTCAAGCGCACTGAAAAATGTCTCTCCATCATCATTTCGAAATGTCATATTCCATCCATCCTGCTCGAGCTGAAACGAGGGCTATATGACGAAGCGGCGACGTGTAGGCGAGGCTGCTCAATAGCCATCGAGAGGGCCCTACACGATTGGCCAGAAGATGGAGCAACGTGGAACGAAAAGTCTTTAGAGGCACTCGAACAGGGGATCAAGAAGATGGCTACGGATAAAGATCCAGAAGTCAGACAGACTGGGAGGAGGGTATGGGCGAGGTTTCAGGACCTTTTCCCGGAGAGAGTGGAAGAGTGAGCATAATATTGAGAGAGAATCTCCCTGACCCTGTTCTCAGTTTCTCCGCACCACTGACTCCCACGGTTCGACGGTACCTTGAGATCGCCCCGACCAAAGTTCAAAAGGCTGTCAAGTCTCGACCGAAACCACCCGCCAAGATTCCATTACCCCCTTCTCGCCCATTATCCGCGGCATCTTCCTCCTCGTCTACATCTGCCAACGTCCACGCGGCTCCACCTATACGTCCGACCGGAAAATCCGCCGCATCAAAGCCCCTGCCCACACTCCACAAGTCCAAGAGTCAAATCATGAGACCCTTACCTGTCGTTCCTGTAGCGCCCTCGCGGGTCCCATCGAAGCCCGTTGCTTTCGATTCACCGCCGAAGCGATCATCCCCAGTGAAACGACACGATCGACGAGAAGGACATCATGACTCGGGCCCGCGCATCCCTTCCGCATCCACGCGAGTCCCACAAACGACTTCTGTTCGTACATCTCCATCGAAGCAATCGCCAGTGAAAGCATGGCAACCGTTCCTCCTGTCCGCGGGGGCCTCCTCAAAAGCTTCACATGCGTATCGGGATGAGCCCACAGGTTCCATGTCAGATCGTGTCAGGGAGATGTTCCCGAGGTCCGTTTCGACTATGGAGGTGCCTCTTCGCTCTACAGTCACGCGACACGCGAAGAATAGCTCACAATCCAGTTTGCGAGACCACGACATCGGGCTAGCTATGCCTAGGAGTAATGTGGATGGCATGCCGGGACACGGACAACAAGGATTGTCAAAATCTGTCTCGACCATGGCGTTCTCTCACCGTGTGCCGGTGGCCTCGCCTTTGGAATCGACTCCATACGCTCACGAACCCTCAGGGCAAACATCTTTGGCTCGACCAGCTGTGGACGAACCGTATGCCCTTGAGCCTCCAGCAGAGACGACGTCCGAGAACTCCACAGGCGGTCCATCTGCAATGGTCGGGGAAGAACCCGCGGTGGAACTCGGAGTGACACAACAGCTCTCATCAGGACTCACCTCGAGTGTTTCTCTCCCGAGCCCGTTGCGCGCCCTCGCGGAGCCCTCGGTTACCCCTGGGCCCTCTTCGGCTCTGCCGCCCCGCGAGAGCACGTCTCTCGGATCCGGATCCGGGTCAAGCATCAAGAACAAAATAGCCATGTTTGAACAGCGATCCCGAGAAGCGACAAGTGGCTCAGCATCACCTACACCGACCATCGCTCGGATAGTCAGTTCCTCAAAAGGTCAAGGATCGCCTTTGGCACACCTTTTCCAGGAATCACCGTTACCTGTGGGGTCTGTCTCTCCCCTCGTCAAGCTTGATGATGGGGACAATATGGGCGCCACGCCTCGAGTTCGGGCTGGGATGGATTCCATGGGGGAGACGACTTTCCGGGTTGGACATGGCGTCTCGAATGGGTATCTTGAAGAGCTTGCTGGGGTGTTTGATGCCCCAGTGGCGGAGTCGCAGGTCGTCGAGCCGTTAATTGATACGACGGAGATGTTGGAAGGAGCTGAGCTTGTGACTGAAGCTTTGGAGACACAGGCCGTTTCACCGGGAAAGAATGAGATGGCGGAGGAGTTGGACCAACAGCATGACCCTGATGGACCGGCGAAAGATTCTGAGATCGGGGAGGGTGCTGAAGAACAGATCGAGGAACGCCAAAATCACCCTGTTGTGACGGACGATGTCGCTCATGCGCTCGTAGACACGAAAGACACCCTCGAAAACGTCATACAGCCGACTGCGCCTTCCACTACTCTGCTCACAGCCGATCTGCCCAAGGCAGCTGGGTTGCCGGCACATTCGCGCACTGTTTCGGCGAATCTCAATCGGGAGACCCGCGGAGCCGCCCCCAGACCGCCATTAGGTCGAGCTGAACGCAAGCCATTCAAACCTACGAGTCATGCCCAACCCACAGCTGCATCTCTCGCTCGAACCACCAGCAACCCTTTGAAGATCTCGAGGGATGTATCGTCGACTTCAAGACCGCCTGTGCCAAAGCTACCTCCGGCTGTACGGCTGCCAAGCAAGGCAGTCCCAGAATCTCGGAAAGCCAGTACGAAACCGGTGGCATCCTCCGATCCGATACCAACTGTGGCTCCTCCTGCAGCCCCTCGCCCACCTACCATGCCATCTTCTGCATCTGTCCGATCGTTCAGCGCATCGACAGTTGCTAGCGGACTTAAACAGACGCTTGGCTCTGCATCTCAGAGTGGATCGACGCTTGACACCCGCTCAGAAATGGGTCGAGCGAAGCAATCGATGCCACCGCGAGTCATATCCAATACTCTTCCGCCCATCCGCAAAGAGAAAATCAAGCGCAAAGCTCCACTCCCGTCTTTCGTACCGACTCGGAATAGGGCACAGGCGGGAGCTACCTCGGCTCCGGCGCCAGCGCCAGCACCACCGCTGCCTCGATCGGTGTCGAGCCAATCCGGTGCGACGGCGAGAGTGAGATCCGTTGTGGCCAAAGTTCGACCCGAGGCTATTCCTTTACCTGCAAGCCCACACCACCAAGGCTGCTCGACATTGCAAGCGCCCTCGCCTTCATCACCACATCTCATACCGTTGCAAAAAAGCCCTACGGTGCCTCACCTGACGCCTCTTCGAAAAGCTCTCAGCGGAACACCTATAAAAGCCAAGGTGTCTCCCGCTCTGATGGCTGAATCGGCGGTTGTGGCGTCGATGCACGCTGCTCCGGCATCTTCGCTCTCGCCCATCGATGCGTGGAGGAGAGCGATTCCACCATCACCTGTGGACAAGATCGAGCAGTGGCGTGAAAATGTCCCTCCTTCTCCACTAGCCGTCCGACGAGGGTCTGCGAATCTGTCCCCATTGAGTATTCAGCACCCTCACTTGGCGACTCAGGGGCTGGTGGAAGTGGAGTCACCAACATCAAGTCGTCTCGGCGAGCGCGAGGTCCGTTCCCTTGGTGTCTCCTCACCAGTGAGAAAGATGTCCACCAGAAGCTGGACCTCTCCTTCGCCATTGGCCATACATGCCATGTCGTCTGAAATGCCTGTCTCGCCTTCTCCGCGATACCAGGGAGAGGTTGACAACGACGACGACGACGATGATGATGGAGACGAGGTGGGATCTCCGACCAGGTCACACGGGCATATGCCACGGCAGTCTCCCGTGATGTCTAAGGGGGCAAGCGACACGGTGCCGAGTCCGTTCCTTAAATCCGGTGGGGCGTCTGAAAGTCGTCCGTCTAGGTCGAGACTATCTCTCGAAGCGACGACGCCCCTACGACTTCGGGTCCCGCCTACATCTCCATCACCCCTCGCCACGGCGACGCTGGCGCGTGTCTCTGCCGAACAACTCGTAGCTCTGTCACCTACGGGTTCTCGATCATCTCTACCTTCATTGTTCCAAGCCCAAGTACCATCACCTGCCAACGCGGAGCGCGATGCTTTCCCATCCAATTCGACGAGATATACCAAAGCCTCGGGGACATCTACCCAGCCTCCCCTTTCGGAGGATCTAGACGATGAGGCACTGGACGAAGGTCAAGAAGCGCTTCAAGGGATTCGTTTTAACAACAAATCCTCGTCGACTCAACCGATTCTTCGGCCCAGACCCAAAGTCAAGAATCAGCTTGTGGTCGATGGTGGAGATTTGATAGAGTTTTCACGATCTACTCGCTCTGTTCGCGGGGTTCAAGCCAGCAGCGGCGGAGAGCACCTGAGTCCGATCCATGGCCAACGGACCGACGTCGTCGTAGATCGATCACCGGAAAAGAGCGTGGAGATTCTGTTGGCAAAGATTTACGATGGTTCACCTGTCAAGATGCGGACCCCGAGTGCTCTTGCTGCTAGACGAGCTGCGTTGAGTGTGAGGGATGCGAATGCTTCGCCAGAGGGGGAGGAGCAGCTATGAGCGGGCTTTTGTGCTTTAGTAGTAGTAGCGGTGTTCAAGCATGCATAAGATACCATGAGTTTGTAAGAGGAGGTGTTTGCCGTGCTTTGTGTTGTGTCGAGTATACGCCCTGTAGCCACATCCCACGTGCAAGGGGTATGCTCGGCAGGCTGTCTCGGACTCCCAGGTGATTGCCAAATCTTCAACACATGATTGGTCGGACACGAGGGGTCGGATGGGATTCGATAGGACCGAACAGCGGCCGCGGGTGAGTGAGCAGCAACAGCAGCATCAGCAGCGAGTTGCGCCAGCGTGAGTATAAAGCTTATTGAGGTGTTTTTTTATCACCTTTATCTTGCAGACTCGTCTCACTCGGCCGAGAATGGATGGGGAGGGCGTGCTTCCTGCGAGCCTGACGGATTCTCAATCTTCTGGGAATGACACGAGAAATGGGATCATTGGACTGACAACGGTCTGCACCTCATTCGTTGAGCGGGGAAGAGGCTCTATTCAGTCGGAGGAGAAAGAGGTGGGCAGGGGCTTTAGAACGAGGGAGAGGAGGCGTGTCGAGGTGGCAAGGAAAGCGGGGAATTGGGGGGGGGGGGGGGGGTGGGGAGGGGCAATGGACCAGCTGAAGGAGCCAAGACAATGAGACGAGGTCGATCACTGAGCCAGAGTTGTGTGGCGTAGAGGATATTGATATTGGCTAGTGTGCACGATGGAAATTGTCACGGAGAGAACAGACTGGCTCAGCTTCGAGAGGGGCAACCCATCACATTCTCAATGATGGAAGCGTATACGAGGGCGAGACGTCACCATGACGATCCGGTAGATCTCGTGTATGCTCTGCTGCAGCAGAGAGAGAGGGGAAAATAACAATAGAATAGAAAAAAAATGCAGCAGCCATCCCAAAAATACACCTTTGACCAGGTATATACTCACGGGAGGACACGAAGGCCCAACAACGGGATGATGAGCTAGATCAGAGAGCTCAGTGTCGTCAGTGCAGACTTGATCCTACCTACATACATACATACATATTCATCAGAACATACAATCTCAACAACAGCGCCGCCGCCGCCGCCGACATCCCATTCTCTTATCTGTTGTTGAAGCCACCCCGGAGGATTTATATCTCGTCCGGACTCAACTCGTCGTCGGTCGTCGTCATTTATTTTTCTCTCCAAAAACCGGCGTGAATACGGCGAGCAAGTAGTGCTCAAGCAATCACCTGGCATACATCTTCTCAAGGCAGTCAGTCCACATACACACAGAGAGAGAGGATCAGCCATGATGCTGCGACCATAGAAGGGGAGGAACGATATAGAGATCTGTTGCTGCTGCTGCTGCTGCAGCCGCTGCAACCATCTCTCTCATTCAATTATATTTGAATCCCCGGGCCGGAAACAGATCATTCATCATAGAAAGGAAGCCATGGCCGTGGCCAATCAGGTGAGTCGTGTGCCAAACTCCCCCCCATCTACGGTGTCCACTGGATGCTTTTGGCTCTAACCCATTCTGCTTGCCCTACCACTTTCCATCCAGATCTGAATCTATCATTCCATTTTATAAATCTCGCCGCCCTCCCCTAATCACCCGATTCACCCCCCGAAAGAAGAGAGAGAGAAGAGAGACAGGACCACCCCGATTTTTGGTTAATTCTCACACCATTAATCATAACAACACTATCTCTTTCATCCATCCATCCATCCCTAGACGATAACGACTTAGATCATCTCACTCTCTTCCTCCCTCTGTCCGTGTCTCGAGGCCATAGCCTGCTGGATGACTACATCATAGACAACATCTCCGCGGATATCCCCATTTCCCCTTTTAATCAGGCAGCAACGTCCGGACACGCGACTCCTCTCCACTCTGTGTCACTCTCTCACTCTCTCTCTTCCTCCATCCATCCCACATTCGTACATGTCCGCTCACACATGAGCTGATCTCATTCCAGAAACCCTACCTTGCGCCTCTCACCATGCCCTCTCATTCAACCAACAACATCACTTCCATGGTCACCACCGCCGCCGCCGCCCCTCCCGCCGCTTCTTCTTCATCCTCAATCGGCGGTGGTCATACGACTCAACCTCCAAGACCTCCACTCAACACTCACGCTTCTACCTCTGGGACTTCCTTATCCGCCCAATCTCACTCGACATCAGTCATGACGGAGGACGAGGAGGATCTGGAGGACTATAGACCCGGTGGATATCACCCGATCAATATCGGGGACGAATTCAATCTCGGACGTTATGTGGTGGTCAGGAAACTCGGATGGGGCCATTTCTCAACCGTTTGGTTAGCAAGGGATAATACGTGAGTGGTGTCTTGCTCCGTCCTCCTCCTCCTCCTCCTCCTTTTGGACCTTCTCAGCTGATACGCCGGTCGCCAAATGATCAGGACCAGTCGGCATGTCGCACTCAAAGTCGTCAAATCTGACGGCCACTACACCGAGACTGCGCTGGACGAAATTCAACTTCTTCAACGAGTCGTCTCATCTTCGCCCACTCACGCTGGTCGAACCCATGTGGTTGGTCTGGTAGATGATTTCAGACACGATGGACCGAACGGATCGCACGTCTGCATGGTGTTTGAAGTGTTGGGTGAAAACCTCCTGGGGCTCATCAAACGGTATCAACACCGTGGAGTCCCTCAACACATTGTCAAGCAGATCGCCAAGCAAGTCTTGCTGGGTCTCGATTACCTCCATAATCAATGTCGCATCATTCATACCGATCTCAAACCTGAAAATGTCTTGATCTGTATAGAAGACGTCGAGTCAGTCGTCCAGGCCGAATTGGCAACCTGTCCCGCTGCTGTCCCGACGAAACTGGTCGGTGTACCGCCTTCTCAAGGACGATTGGGCAATCAAACACCTCGAAACGAGTCCATGTTCATAGTCGGTTCTCAACCTCTCCCTTCACCATCTTCCAGTTTCTCCAGCTCGCCAATGTTCGACAAACATGGATTTGGAATGAGCAAGATCTCTGGGGGAGGCTCAAAAGGATCCACGACAAATGTAGCGGGTGGTGTCGGACCGAGTTCGGGGCTTGCCAGAGGCAATACAGCTGAAGGCATTGGGAATGAGTTGGGGAACGTCAATCTAGGAGACGATGCCTTGACATGGGAAAAGAAGAAAGCCATCATCCATCAGCCTGGACCTTCACTTCTCTCTCAGCAGATGGTCAATCCTCCAGATTTAGCACCTCAATCCGCTCATGCTCCAGGCTCGGCAACCAGTACCACAGCTACTCCGAGTCAAACAGTCATCACTACACCTGCGACGACACCTGACAGTGTTCAGGTAAAGATCTCCACTTCTGTCGGCTCCACCGCTCCTTCCATTCCTTCCATCTCGGGGACTAGTCAAAACCCCGCCGCCCCGTCTAAATCTGCTCAACAAACCGATGATACAAGTAAGAATATCACACAGCCTTCCGACCCGCCACCATCAGAAGAGACTGGATTCGCGCGATCCAACACGTTTGTCAGCAATATCTCCGAAGACGCCTCCTCTACCCATCTCAACAACCTACAAGACCTGTCACCTCATCAACCACATCATTCTGAGCATGGCTCTCATTCTCACACACCGCAACCGACGGGGGGACACGGAGATTATATCGACGAGAGTATGATCGCTCCCGTTGCCGGCGATCCGAATATGCTTCCTCCGCCATTCCCCTATGATCCCGTCAGTCTCGAGAGGATCACTGTCAAAATTGCGGATCTCGGTAACGCCTGTTGGGTCGATCATCACTTTACCAATGATATCCAGACGCGACAATATCGATGTCCAGAGATCATCCTGGGGACGAAATGGAATGAAAGTGTGGATATATGGAGTGCTGCGTGTCTGGTGAGACTAGCTACTTTGTGGCTCACGTGCTGACGCCTTTATCATCAGTTCTTCGAGCTGTTGACAGGCGACTATTTGTTTGATCCTCAGCCTGGTGGCAAGTATGACAAGGATGACGATCACATGGCACAAGTCATGGAGCTCCTGGGCGACATGCCAAAGGCTCTGACGCAGCACGGGAAGTACAGTCACGAGATTTTCACGAGGAAGGGTGGGTGGTCCTTTTTTCCTTCATGGGTCGTTTTCGAAATGCTGATGGGCTGTGGATGCCAGGCGAACTGCGTCATATCAGTCGATTACGATATTGGCCTCTCGACCTTGTCCTCAAGGAGAAGTATCTCATGGAAGCTGAAGAGGCAGAGCTCTTGTCGTCTTTCTTGCTCCCCATGATGCGATACGACTCTGACGCCCGAGCAACAGCGGCGGAGATGGTCAATCATCCATGGCTCAAAGGCGTGGTGGTCCTGGGCGAAGAGGAGATCGCAGAGAGCATTCATCGAGCCCGGATGGATAAATTGGCAGAGTTACGGCGTGGTTCAGATAACCAACCTGGTGAATCGAGCAATGTGACGAGCGAGAGTGCGACGGCGAGGAACAGCACGTCTTCGGGGAGTCAGAGCGAGGCTTCAAAATCCAATGCCGCCACGGATGGAAAAGATGGGAATGGACTCTTGGAAGAAGTCGCAAAGCTTGGTCCTGCTGTCAAAGGTCTCGTCGGAATGGGCCGGATATGATCGATTAGGTCCTGGATGGTACTGGTCCACAGTACGCAAGTCCACGGTTCGGATCGTCGATCGGTGTCAAACCTGCTCAGAGAAGCGGGAGGTATCCGCCAGATTTCGCATCCCATACTACCGCCGGCATCTAAGGACGATACGGTACGGCATTGCACGATGAATGCCTCTCGTAGCCCCAGAGGTCCTTTGGCCCGTGTCTCAGCCTTTGAATACTCAACAGCACTAGCATCTCCCTCTGCATCGCCACACACGCATGTGTCCTTGTTTCTTCTCCTCCAGCACGCCCAGACGCACGATCATGTTCTTGGTCTTTTTGTTTCGACGACACCCTAGTGCCTTTCATCGTCTCCGTCTCCACTGTGCCGGTCCTCGCGCTGTAGCTCCCTACTTTTAGATCCTGTTCCTGCCCTCATGGCATGATCTCTCTGACAAAACCTGCCCTAAACCCCACCACCCACTCGATCATACATAGATGAAATCCTGATACGCTTTAGTCGCTCATAGTATCATATGCAAGGGATGTCGCCGCGCCGATAAGGGCATCTCATAATTAGCCAGGAGGCGGTCATCTCCGACAAAAAGGGTGTACTGAGGCGAAGAAACGCGTTGCCGTGGCTTGGGGGTCATCTTCTCTCTCTCTCTCTTTCCTTCCTTCTTCTCTCTCCTGACATCATCTCGAGCTCTTGTCGTCGACGCGTGTCTCTACTCCAGACACGATGGACTCTTCCTTGACTCGACGACCTGGAGTACCGCTCCTTGGGTCAGAGAGATCCAAGACCACCGACCCCGAAAAGGATGCCTTGCTCCCCACTTCAAGTGGGGACACGATCGTCGCGGCTAGCTCTAACAGCGACGAGGATGACAAGTACACCAAATCTCGGTCATTGAAATCACGACCTGCATTCAAACTCGTCGTGGAATCTACACCTGCTCTGTTCCTCCTCATTGGATTGTTCTACCTGTTGACTCGGAAAGACGTTGCTGCTGGTTTCCCTTGGCCTTCAAAACCTGCACCTACGACGCTTCCTGCTTTCATCGAAGAAGGCATTGAGCAATGCAAGATTGTTCAGAGATCTGTTGAGCAGCCTAAATGGGATAAAAAGAGGACCAAAAATGATCGGTGAGTCGGGAACGCTTCATTGTCAATTTTTGTGGACGCGATAGAGCTGATACTCACCACAGATTTGTCCCTGGAACTCGACCGACCTGGCTTAAAAACGGTACAGTCTGGACCGGAGATCAAGATGGTGAAGAGATTCTCAAAGGCCACGACATTCTCCTCGATGGAGGAGTCATTCGAAAAATCGGATCTTCCGATGATATCCAGGCCTTTATCGCCTCGGATCCACGATTGACCTCAAAGTCTGTCGCTTCTAGCGACTCGACCAGGGAACTCGTCGTGGTTCACGAAGTTGAACTTGATGGCGCTTGGGTCACACCTGGTATCGTCGATCTCCATTCTCATATCGGAGTCGGAGCTGCTCCTGGATTATTTGGAAATTCCGATACCAACTCTATCAAGGCTCCGATTTTGCCTTGGTTGAGGAGTTTGGACGCGTTCAACACACACGATGACTCGTTCAACTTGAGTATCTCGGGTGGAATCACCACTATGCTCGTCTTGCCTGGATCAGCAGGTAATATTGGAGGTGAGCTTCGAAAAAATGAAGCCGAGGAAATCGACTTTTGAACGTATTCTTCTGACGCGATCTGGACATTAGGAACCGCCTACACATTCAAGCCTCGATGGACAGCCGAGAATACCCCTGCGTCGATGCAGGTCGAACCGCCATACCTCATGAAGAATGGATCTTGGGAACGAACCAACGCCTGGCGACATATCAAACACGCATGTGGAGAAAACCCACATCGCGTTTACAAGAACTCTCGTCTCGACTCTGCTTATGACTTCCGACGAGCCTATACCGAGGGACAAAACCTCAAGGACAAGCAGGACAGATGGTGCGCTTCGCCAAAGACCCAAACTGAGCCGTTCCCAACCTCACTCGAATGGGAGCCCCTGGCTGATGTCCTCCGTGGCAATGTCAAAGTCAACATCCACTGTTACGAGACTGTCGATCTCAACGACATGGTCAGAATTTCCAACGAGTTCAAGTTCAACATTGCCGCTTTCCACCACGCTCACGAGACGTATCTTGTCCCTGATCTGCTCAAGGAGACTTATGGTGGAACTCCCAGTGTCGCCATCTTCGCCACCAATGCGAGATACAAGCGAGAAGCTTACCGAGGTAGCGAGTTTGCCCCGAAGATCTTGGCCGATGCAGGTATCAACGTCGTCATGAAGAGTGATCACTCGGTCCTGGACTCTAGGTATCTCGTCTACGAAGCTGCTCAGGCGCACATTTACGGTCTCAACATGTCTCAGGCTCTTGGTACTGTCACTACTCACTCTGCCCGCGCGATGGGTCTGGACCACCGAATCGGATACGTTCGACAAGGCTACGATGCAGATGTCGTCGTTTGGGATTCCTTCCCTCTCGTCTTGGGTGCCACCCCCAAGCAAACCTACATCGACGGAATCGCTCAGATCGTCACGCCTCATACTGTCAACAAACCTGCAGTCGCTCAGGAAATCTACAAGGAGGGCAAATGGGACGAGGAAATTGCCGAAACACTGGCTATGCGTGGAGACCCAGATCTTCGTCCTAAGAAGACTTCCAACACTGTCATTTTCCAGGACGTCGCTGGCTTCTACCTGCCTCAATCACCACACTACCAGTCGCTCAACTTGCAGAGTACCAGCGGAAACATGCCGCAAAACGGTACGGTTGTAGTGACGGATGGCAAGATTCAATGCGTCGGCGAATGTGTCGTTGAGGAAGGTCTAGGCTTTACAGTCATCAACCTCAAGGGAGGAAGCATTGCACCAGGTGCAACGAGTGTCGGAAGCTACATGGGGTTGATGGAGATCAGGCAGGAGCCAACAACGCAGGATGGTGTGAGTCTGTGCCGATGCGTGAGAGCTGTATGGGCACTGACGAGCAATCCCTAGGTGGTATACGATCCATTGCAGCAAAACTCTGAACTCTTGCGAGGATTGGTCGTCCATGCTGCGGATGGTATCCGATTCGGAAGCAAGGATCAGCTGTGAGTTCATTTGGCATTGTCTACAGTACAAGAATACTAATGCCTTCCATTAGCCTCGCGTACCGCTCCGGAGTGACCAACGCCGTCGCCTATCCGATCTCAGACGCCCTTTTCAATGGCTTGTCAGTCCAGTATTCCACCTCGGCCGAGCACCCTTTATCTCACGGAGCGATCCTCAACCCCTCGGGAGCGCTGCATATCTCGCTCGCCTCTAAAGTTGACAGCGAAGACCAAGGTGATGAAAGTATCGTCTCCATCTCCACAAAGCTCGCTGTCCTTCGACGGATGCTTGGACCCGCCCCAACTGACAAGGACGGCAATGAATTGCGACCTGAAACAGAGCTCGAGAAGGAACTACACGCCGTGAAACGAGGGTACCGAAGACTCGTGGTGGAATGCAACAGGGCCGACATCATGGCAAGCGTCATTCGACTGAAGAGAGATTGGGCGCCTGGCATGCAATTGACTTTCTTGGGAGGAGCTGAAGCTTGGATGGTGGGTCAGACGATAGACTGGATGGGATGAGACAGAGTACTGACGCTGTCTTCAGATCGTCGATGAACTCGTCCAGTACTCGGTCGGAGTGGTCGTGGCCCCTTCTCGCTCCTTCCCAGCTACTTGGGATCAGAGACGAATCATGCCTGGTCTCCCTATCACCAATCACTCCTTGGCATCGTACCTGGCCTCAAAGGGCGTCGTGAGTTCCTCTGTTGGCCGGCCCGTTTGATTCTTCCGTCTCAATGACGTCCCGCTCGCAGGTTGTTGGTCTAGGATCCCGAGAAGAATGGGAGACTCGAAACATCCGCTTCGAAGCTGGATGGCAATACGCAAACTATCACCACGTCTTCAGTCGACAGGATGCCATCGACCTCGTATCTGCAAACTTGGAAGAGTTGCTCGGTCTGAATGATCGACAAGACGTTCACAAAGCTGATGAGGACATCGGATCGGAGAGCTGGGTCGCTTATGAAGGTGACATGTTGAGCTTTGAAGGCCGTGTCAGGGCCGTCAAGGGCCACGCGAGAGAGGTCGTGGATCTCTTCTAAGGCTGGCGAGGAGAGTGGATGATGTGCTAGAAAGGGAACATGGAATGAGTCGAAAAAGAATCGCATGCATGGCATTGACATGATTTCATCGATGCAGGCTTGGGGTGTGTACCCATGGGCTTTCCTGAGGTTGATCCGCTCCACTATCTTATGCCTTCGCCAGCGGCCATAATCTCACCGTCCGCTAGCGCTGTCCGTGGTTTCCGCGTTCCGGAAAGTTTGCCCGGCTGGTCGTGTCACCGGGGACACCGCAACCCTTACAATTTGTATAACACACACTTCTCCTCAGAGCCTGGTCTCAGACGTC
Organism: Kockovaella imperatae; assembly: GCF_002102565.1. Lineage (NCBI taxonomy): Eukaryota > Fungi > Basidiomycota > Tremellomycetes > Tremellales > Cuniculitremaceae > Kockovaella > Kockovaella imperatae. Next base: position 1,323,294 of record NW_019028944.1, read on the forward strand.
GACTGGGCTTCTCGGCCACCAAAAGGATGTCTTCAAGTAGGACTCCGGCTTTCGAGCACATCAAATCTGCTGGTCACAGCGAGACTGCCCTGGAGACATTTGCGCTCAAGCTGGTCCGATATGGATCGCTAGCATTTACCGCCAGCATCTTTCTTCTTGTGCTCTCATCTACAACATCATCTTCCCTATCTTGGTTCACACTCCATCCTCTCGCTCAGAGTCTCTCCGTCTTACTGTTCAGTTGGGGTATCGCCCCTCTGCAACCACCCTCACCATCCGCTGCGGCTGAACGTACCCGCCGATTCGAAACACATCAATCGTTCGCTCTGGCTGGACATGCTATCTTCCTCCTTGGGTCATTCTCGATAGCGTACAACAAGTATTTGAGAGGAGCTCCTCACTTTACAACATGGCATGGACTGCTCGGTATCATCTCGGTAGGTCTGGCGTTCAGTCAAGTCGCGGGAGGGTTGGCAAGTACTTGGGAGAAAGGGAAACTCGTCGGTGGAGAAGTCAAGGGAAAGAAATTGTACAAGTATCACAGGTGAGTCAGACGGCCAGTAATGAAGTATATCACATTGTGCCCATGCTCATGTGTGTGGGGGCGGGGCATTCTTTCCAGGGTCGGCGGTTACGCATTCATGACGCTCTTCCTGTTTTCTGCCCATCTTGGCGGAGCACATTCCCTCTGGGCAACAAGACAGGAAGGGACCATGTCACTCGTCTTGCGCGTGGTGGCCAACTGGATCGCCTTGCCTGCTGTCTGGACGGGTCTAATGCTGCGACTGAGGTAAGGACACGACAGCAGCGAGGTTGATTTCGAATCCGCTAAACTATATTCATAGACCAAGCAAGATGAACATCTTCTAGTGTAAGGTTGTCCAGGGTACGCCACCATCCTCCTCCAGCTTCAAAGGCCTCTTGGAATTGTTACACCTCATCGTCAATGGAAGACGTTCAAGTCGATCGATTCCGCTATGGCTTTGTACCCCTCGGGTCCAGGATGTAAGAAGTCGGCCGAAGCGTATCGATCTGCCATTTGGATAGGGTTACTGGCATTCGTGACGACGGCTGAAAAGTCAAAGAAGGCATCATAATTTCCTGGGGTTCTGATCCACTCGTTGATCTTGAGTCTCGTTTGTTCTCGTCCGGGCGTATAGTAAAAATTGAGACCGGTCGCATAAGCAGGTTTATGGAATGGCGTAATGGTCGCTCCGATCGCTTTGATCCCTTGCGCATGTAATCGTTCGATTATACTCTTATATCCGTCAATGACACCGTTGAGAATGGTCGATGGACTGGTGGGACCTTCGATCTCCGTGTCATTTTGAGACCCAATATCGTTGACTCCTTCAAAGACGATACAATATTTGACACCAGCTTGATTCAGGACATCCCGTTGGAGTCGATCGACAGCAGGTTCACCAACACTAGGCAAGTGAAACACAGTGTTGGCTCCGATACCAGCATTGTTGACCGTCAAGTGCCTTGTCGATGGATCGTTCTGGATCCGCACTGCCAAGTCATCGGTCCAACCTACATAGGTATCGATATCGGTCCCGGCTCGGTCGGTCGTCGAATCACCAAGTGCCACAATGGCTTCAGCGTTAACCTTGCCTTCGATAGCAGCCAAGAAGTAAGTCCCAATCTGTTCTGCTCCTCCATTTTGCGAAAAGTTTGGCGCAGAAGTCTGATCTCCACCGAGGAACCAAGCTGTTTCACCCCAGAAATGACCGGTAATGTTGTGTGATTGACCTTGGCCTAGAAACATTGACAGGCTGTAGTCTCTGTCTTGAATCACTCGAAAGTCCACCGGATCCGTCTCGATGATATCGCCAGGCTGGATCGTGATTCCAGATTGACCACCATCGAAGGTGATGTCTTTGCTCGTCGGGACGTCGATGAGACCTTGCCCCAAGCTCACTCCACTGGCATTAGGTAAAGCATGTGCCACGGACAGATGTTGAATCACTAGAGGTCCAGTACTGAAGAAGTTTGACAATTGGAATTTGATCTCCGATGCATCGTGGGATGGTCGAACAGTCTGTCGGATGGTCGTATTGGCCAACACTCCTCCTGACGTATCGTTGTAAGGAGATGGCACGCCAGAAGGACCATCAATGATAAATGGTGCCACTGTCCAAAGATCGACCCAACGGTCGGCATCTCGTTCCGGTAAAACCGCAGCGAGAACAGAGGTCGAGGCGACGCCGAAGAGAGAGAACAATCTCATGTTGTATGGAACGTAGAATGTAGGCTCATGAAGAGGATGAGCAGACTGTGCCAAGGCTGATCCGTCTTCATATAGACATTCCCAGGTCGACAAGGCTGTGGCTCGGGTATGGGATGGCCCCCCGCTCTCATCGCACCACGCGGAAGTCGCCTAATTTTCATCTTTGCGGGCGAATGGAAGGAGAGTGTCCTAAAGTGATAAGCTTTCGATCTAGTGGACGATTATATCAGGCTGTCAATGAGGTGCTTCCTAGCGTAGATCGAAGATTCACATGGTGATCCCTTGGCACTGGCTGGTGTATCATATGTGTCGGAGGTTGCGGACCTCGTCCACGCGGGACCTCGCTTAGTCTCAAAGTCGGTAGTACCTCGCGGCATGTTTGAGCGATTGCACAGAGAGTGGCGGAGGAGATGGATGTGAAACTGAAGGACGGGGACGAGTAGTCTCCTCAATGGCAACAGTCGGCCTCCTCATCATATCTCATGCATTCTATCGAGTATTGATAGGTACGCCAACTCGAGGGGTGATGGAATCTCCAAGAGTGCCAATTGCATGTCCTTGTATCCATCCCTTTGACACCGCTGAGAAAGTACGTTCCGAGCTCTTCTATGCCTTGGTCGAGCTCTCCAAGAAACGTCTGATCACCCTTGGCAAACCAGGTGGTCTGACCGTTGGAAATGCCCCGTGATGTTTCCATGTCGTCCAATACCAAGGGTACGTTGAGACCAGCCGTGATCGCAAAGTCGATCGGATCAGTCCAGCCGATCTCTCTTGGATCCGGGACCGAGTAAGGGTGACCGTTGATACTGACACGGACGAGCGAAGATGTGAAGGTCTGGTCTGAGCCAACAGCGTATCCCGTTGCATTGGGCCCCATCACAGCCAGAGCAAGTCCAGTGAGGTTAAATGGACCAGAGCTGAAGAAATCTGATCCGGATCTGCGAGGCATTGTGAGAAGGCCGAAAGGTCTGTCGGGATGGTTGTATCCTCCAAGCGTATCGTTGAAAGGGGACGGTACTCGCGTCTGACCGTTGAGCTGGAATGGGGACACTGACCACAAGGTGACTGAGCGTGATCGTTGAGAGAGAGCAGCTGGTAGTAGAACCAGTGAGACGCTCGCAAGGATCAGCATTGCCTCTGGTAAGGGGGTGACAGGTGAGAGGGTAGAGAGACATTCTGTGGTTGAGTGCGTGCTGAGACTTCAGTATATGATCACTCAACGTCCTTTGCATCAGACAAGTCCGACAGGCTCTAAAACCGCGCAATCTATACACCATCCATTGACGCTGTCCAATCGCATCGCAACCACACCGCGCCGCTACAATGTCAGTTTACCCTCGATACAAATGTTAGCGTGCCCCCCTATCCATATCCTCTCGACCTTGCCGTCATCGTTCAAGACATAGCTGACCTTGACCCTCCCTTTTCGTCCTACTTTGGTCCCTTGCGAAGCGATGTAGTCTTCAGGCTTCCGTCCTTCCGCTTCCGCTCTCTGCCCGAGCCAGATGGCGATTCCAGCATTCAGACTCCCAGTGACTGGGTCCTCTCCTACATCGATCGCAGGTGCGAATAACCTGACTTCGTACCGTGGAGCGTCTGGATCATCAGAGTTCCCTTCGTACTCTCCGAATATTCCCCATATGAGGTTCTTGACGCCCGTCACTGTTTCGTAGTTCACTTCCAGGACTTGTTTGGCCGATTGTAGTTGGAGGGCAAAGAACCCGGGACCGGTGTCTACCCAGTAATGATCGATGACACAGGCTGAATCTACCTTCATAGCATCACAAACGGTGTCCACTAATTCGGAGTCAACGGGCCCTGATCGAATCAAGGGAGGAGCCGCGAATGCCAATGTCCCATGCTGTCGATGAACTCGGATAGTCACGTTGCCTATTTGACATCTTTGCGTGACGTATCGGTATTCTCCATCCTCTCCTTGAGCCTCAGACGTTCCAGTTCCGGCCTTACCAGAGGAATGTTGAAGCCAAGCTTGACAACTTCCAAGTGTAGGATGTCCAGCAAACGGCAGTTCTCGAACAGGCGTAAAGATTCTCAGCGTGTAGTCATAGTCATCGCCTGAGGCTGATCCAGCGGTGTTGGGAAACAGGAAAGTAGTTTCGCTCAGGTTGGTCCAACTTGCAAAGGACTGCATGGCTTCTTCACTCGGCCCCGCGGATGGATCTGCAGATCCCGAGCTGGAGTCTGAGGGTTCATTATCCACGATGACTACCGCGACGGGGTTCCCCTTGGTCGCCTCATCCGAGAATACATCCACCTGATAGAAGCTATACGTCGACATGGTGCCTGCCTGGTAGATGAGGAAAGAAGGAATGCATTGAACAGAGAGATTCAAGAGCCCGTCAGGTGAACATTGGAAATCCGCTCAGAAATCCGAGTCGATGATAGCCGAAGCAGCATTTGTTCGGCATGATTCGAGTCGAGTTGATCAGATCTATGCATCATAATCCCGCGCGCAGCATCCCAGCCATAGGTCATCAGAGGGTGTCACATCATGCCCAGAGGTCTTGCGTGTCGCCAGCGCATCAAGAGAGAACGTCATACATGCTACATGGTTCCTCTGACTTCGGGATCCAGGTATTCCTAGCAAGTGCCACAAAAGCAATCAGGGCAAGGGATGCAAGGACAACATATCGTGGCTGGAAGGCAACCATAGAGACAAGACATCACCGCAAGGCTTCCAGCGAAGACACATGGGTTCTCACTATTGGGTACGCCGTCCATTCCCCTGTCCCAAAGTTCTTCGGTCCATTCGAGTCGGGTATCTTGACTGTGGCATGAGCGAATGACTGCAAAACCGGCCGAGGCAACGTCCTTCAGCTTGTCCAGGAGAATGTCCTTCCGTGTGACTGCTTGGCTGTCTTGACTCTCATTCTCGAGAGTGCGATTACCATCACCAGCATTTTCAGCAGTCATCGTTGGTTGGGGCTGATACTGAATAGAGATTTCGCCAGGAAGAAGTGTACCCAAATCGCTCGTCAGTCGCTCGACATCGGGCCTACCATCAGGAAGCCTATGTATCTCAAGTCTCGTCCCGTTGGAGTAAAATTGGGTCGAAAGTGTCCGCCATACTTGAGTCAGGGGACCACACCTGACATCAGCGACCGTGGCCGCAGTGTCACGCATGGGATCTCCCTCCAGCAGACTGATCGCTTCCGAGGCATCTGACCTGGCAGACGTGTAAGGTCGCCCATCGGACGAGTCTCTGGAGGCGCTCTCGCCAATAGTCTGGAGCTCGAAAGCCTCAGAACCAAGATGGCCTTGTGTTTGTTGATTCATCGTGAGAAGTGTCCAGGAGAGAAAGTCGAGAAGGATTGATATGTGAACATGTGGAGGGGATTAGGCCTGTCTAGGGAGAAACTGCGCGATCACACTCCTTATCCGTGTGCAAGGAGAAGAGAAGCAGATGTCGACATTTGCATACCACCTTTGAAGCAGTGTTTCTCGCTGTGACCATCCGTTTCAAGACAATTAATCCTTTGATTCAGTGACTCTTGGCCCTCGGCTCTCAGAATGGCGCAAGACGATCCAGAACTTCATCGCCTGCTTGCCCCTTGTTAGAGGTCATCCCGCCAGGTTCCACAGCCCTCGGGGGGAGAATTCTGCTTGCTCGACGGACGGTGAGAAGATCAGCTGCGTCGAATCCTGCGCATCTGTACCATACGCCCAGCCACGAATATGTCACCATCTCCGACATGTCAGGACAGCAGTCCTGATCTCTATCACATGTCACTCGAGGTCGTCATCCTGGATCGGATAACAGGGGCGTGATGCCTATCGTTCGACTTCGTAGCGGGAACCCTAGATGCATGAGCTGAGCGACGTACGCCATGAGAGACCTAGGCTCAGGTATCATGACATGTAAGCAATTCCTTCCTCAGTCCTGCAGCGCGTCCTCACATTGACCGCAACAGCAATCTGGGCAAGGTACACATGGACAACATATCAGAGCCGGGACACAGACGAAGAATCCCGCGGAGGCTCCCAAGCTTGCCAATGTAACGCAAGGGTTTCCACTCTCGTAGATGCAGTCTGCCCCACGATCGTAAGCACTAAACACCCAACTGTCTCGAGCATCTTGGCTATGAACAGATCGTAAAAGCTTCCACGTCGTCCAAGCACCGTCTTTGAATAGATCGAGCAGAGTCGTGCCGTCCGCCGTTGCCGCTTCACCATCTTGTTCTCCCCGTGCAGTAGCCTCTGTCACGGGAGGCCGATACGTCATTTCTTCATGAACCTGAACTGAGACACCTTCGGGGAGTGCAGAGTTAAGATCGTGCACCAGTCTTTCTACGTCGACCTCTCCATTGCGAGTCCTGTGAACAGTGATCTTGGACTGGTCAGCGGAACCGAACAGGTTCGAAAAGGATTCAATGGCTTGACGGAAGCCGCTGCTCTGCTTCTCAGAGCCGGTGGCAATGTCAGTAGAACTTCCTCTTTTTTGGAGTAGCGCCTGGTTCTCGGAAGCTGAATCCCCTCCTGAACCTCCAGCGGAGTTGTCAGGATCGAGGTTGCCAAGCTCGAAGCTTTCGTGCACTTGCTGGCTCGCCATGTTCGTGTGAGTAAGTCGAGTATGAGATGAGGTAAAGGATGAGGTGACAGTGGGGGCATGTAAACCGCTAGCGCATTTCCCACACATCGTCACTCGTCACTGGGGCGAGTATCAATACCTTTGTTCAAAACGGGGTTGACGATAGACGGCCATGAAAGCTCGTTAGGTTGACTCGAGTTTCATTCTCCTTTCAAGTGTTTTTCTCGATGCTTCCTCATTCACCCTTTGTTACAGTCAACATCTGGAAACAGTGAGAGGCATTTGAGACGCGAAAACAGGGAATAAGTCTTTCCTATGCAGGGTCACGATTGCTGGCTGAGTCATGCACAAAGAGAATAGGGTTGTGCCCCAGCCCTTGTAGGAGCATGCACTGATCGCATAGTGTACGCCCACTGCCACTGTTTTGCGACTCAGAGGTCGACTCCGAGATCCTTGGCAATCATTTTTCGAGCAATAGGGTGCTGTGTGAAACCATCGTGTCAGCCTGATTCATCCTCGTAACAGAGCCTAGACCCACGTAAAAGTCCTTGTGCTCCATGAATGTCTTTTGCGCCAGCTCTGGCGTCTGCTGTTTGAGCAGCCGGAAGATGGGTCGACAGAATTTCATTCGGCCCTTGTCCACTACCCATTCTGAGGGGAACGTTTAGGTCGGCTTGTATCACAAGAGATAACGGCAGACTCACTCGCAGCGTCTTCGGCGTACTCTGGCCCAGACTTCAGGGCAATCTGATAAAAGCGCAGTCTGACTTCCGCATTGTCATTCTTGCCAAAGCCGTAAGTGTTGTCGAGCAATGAGATGAGAGAGGCGGGGAAGACGGGCTGGGCATCAAGTTTGTCAAGGAAGACGACTGAACGGGTTTCAGTGCAGGTTCCATGTCTGTCAAATGTTGACAAAAACTGACCTTTTTGTTGCGTGGAGAACGACTCGACATCGTGCGAGGTGAACGAAGTCTCCTTGACTTCTCTCGCCGCATCCCACTTCTGAGAGAGAGCCTCACACTGACACGGTCAGCTCAGCTCAGCCCACAGGCTGTCACTCACAGACTCAGCAAGCGACTGGTCATACTGCAAGTCGACACATAGATCGAGTCCAGAGCCATAGATCCACTAAGACTCCCGTCAGCCACTTCCTCAAAAGACAGTCTAGACAACTCACCTCGTCGAAATCGACCTGACCAAGCTTACGCTGGAACTCTGAGCCGTTCTCTTGTTTGCCAAAATAGTCGAACAGGTGCTCTTTCCACTGATCAGTCGTGATGGATGTGTGGTTGAACGTCTTGAAGTAGTCTCTCAGGTAAGGCAGGAAGATGTCCAGACCTCCAACAGTCCGTTCGAGGTGCAGCAAGAAGTTTGATCCCTGATATGGTCAGTGTCAAATGCTCAGTGTATGAGGTTCCACCTACCTTCTCGTAGGGGACTTTGCTGAACGCATCATCGGCTGCAAGTGGTAAGCTTTGGGCATTTTAAGTCGACGCACGGTCCTGCACAAGTCAGTCTATGCAGTGTTCATATGCGGTGACCATGCTCACCTCAAATTGTTGCAAGCTGGGCACCAATCTCTGGAATCTAGGCTCGCTTTGCAGCAAAGCAAGACCATCTTTGAGATCCGTGCGTCCTGCAGACGTGAGCGTGGGCTGTTGGAACAAGCTCGAGAGATATCTCACCGACAATGAACGACCTGAATTCCCGATAGTCAGCATATTGGTCGCATTGACACAAGTAGACGTACAGTTGACGAGCAGCTTCTCCTTCTCTGTCTCCGACGAGCTACGCCTATATCAACAATTCGAACTCCAACACGTTTCCGTCGCTTACCAAACGCTCAAGATAGGTGGTCCAGCCCTGTACTCGGTCAGCTTTCGGTGATGTGTTATCCCACGGCGATATTCACCTCGTTGAGCCAGAAATGAGACCAAGAAGCACATCCAATACCATTTCCGAACCACGACTAGGAGAGAGTCAGGAGGAGCTTAGACGGCCCGAGGACTTTCACTCACATGACTGATCTCATGAGCGACAAGATCGACAGCGCTCTTGTCTCCGGCAAGCACAGTTGGAGTCGCAAAGGTCAAGCACGAGTTCTCCATGCCTATTGTCGAGGTGAGCCTGGACAGAATCCAGTACCATCGATCGCCGCCCACCTCCATAAGGGAAAGAGTTGGGAAGGAACAAGACGTCGTACACGCCGAACTCGTATGGCGAGGCAAATTTCTCGGCGGCAGCCACGAATCTGAGCACTCAGCACGATGATCACATTGATCGCATGACTCACTTGGGAGTGTCGGCATTGAATTCCTCGTACGCTGCATCGAGCATGAGTGGCTATTGGCCGTCAGAACAGATCACTCAGAGAGGTTGATCTACCTACCTCGGTCCAGATACCAGTCTTCCAGTTCTTGCCTTCTTGCTTCGGACACTCGCGGTAGGCCAATTCTCCGGAGGCGATGGCGATGAGGTACGAGGGGATGGCGACGGGCTGTAGTTGTGTCGGCAAGGCTGACTTACAAGGACGGTGAAGTTCACTTACCTGCTTGTAGACATACTCAATCTCCTTACCGAGCTCCAATTTGGCTTCAGAAGGAGGGGACACCCTGATACCCGACATCAAGGCGGGTAAGGTTGATTTGACCTTGGCTGCATAAGTAGCTTTGACGGCGGGAGTGTCTTGACATGGTAGGAGGGATCGAGCGTGGATCTGAAATCATATCATCAGCTGTGATGGTATGGACAGAGCTGGTCACTATTCACCGCCTGACTCTGAGAGTAGAGGAAGGGCCAGTCACCGGACTTCGTCTGGACGGGGTTCAGCCAGCCCAATGTAGTGCAGTCTTTGGTTGTGGAGTACTGAATTTTGACTTTGACTTGCTGCAAGCATAGCGTCAATGACTTAAAATGCTTATGAATTCCTGCTGAACTCACATCGCCCGCCTTGGCCATGTTCGCCAACTCAATACGAAGTTCCCGCCCACAGACGCCATGCCTATCGCTCAGGGTGAATTTGGAGTCCTGTCCATCGACTTCCACAGCACTGATATCGAGATAACTCTCATCCAACGAGATGTGTTCCACGCCATCCTTGGCCGTCACTTCCAGCTCGAGTGTACATGATCCGTGAATCAGTTGAGACTTCCAATCGATGGTCCAATCGAGATCAACGTGAGTGGTCCTGATGTCGCGGTAGTTGGCGTGAGTGGACAGATCATTGTCATCCTGAGGGATAGAATGCTGATTCTTTGGCGCATACGCTGTTGAGAAGGACATGATGATGACAACTGTACGAGATGGACAGATGAGGTTGTGACGACCAGACGATGTACTGGGTCAACAATCCATCACATGGTCCGAAAGTTCCAGTGATCTTCGGATCCGGCGCCAATAGCCGTGTACTAATCGGGTATTAGAAACCCCGTTTCTTTGTTTTCTAATCCCCATTATCAAATGCTCAGTTTCTAATAACATTTTCGGTTTGCCCGAGGGACGCACACGATCACACACCCACAGCACTTCGATAGACACTCCCCGAGGGTCATCACACTTATAGCTTTGACTGATGCCTGTGCCATCGTGTTGTCGATAGTCGATAGAGGCTGATTCCTGCTGACATACAGTAGAGGTCACATCAAGCGCACACGACGTGGACTGCATGGCTTGAATACAACGACAGAGCGAGAACGCAGAGAGCAGCCTAAAATACCGTTGGTCCCAATTTTCTCCGAGGCGACAAAATTCCACCAACCCACCACCATCCTGCCATTTCCCACCTTGTGTCACTCGTTCATTTCTGAAAGATCTCCAGCGATCTCCACACTCTGCTCCCGGAGCGGACAGTCTGACTCGGCGAGACGAGCCTCGTCGCGCACTCGGACGACCTCTCCACCAATCCGCTCGTGTGACCGGACCCCCCAGCTTTTTTTTCCCATTCCCCGCCCCCGAAAGCAACAAGGAGATCCCTTTGGTCCCTTCTCTGGTGACAGTCGTCCTCCACAACGGATAGATCGTCGGTACACCTCGACTCGACTGGATAGCCACCGTGTGACAAGTCTTGCCACCTCAGTGACGCTGCCAGGGGGAAGACAAACGTTCTCAAATTCATTCCCCTTACCACATTCATCGCCCGCAAGAGGACGCGAGAGGCGGCTGGATCAGACCTCCCCTTGCTAATCGAGCAGACTCCTCAACAATTCCGTCTACAACATGATACCTCTCTAGTGTTCCAGAGGGCTATCGACCCCCATGTCGTTATCCTAGTCTCATCTCACCTCACCATCACCATCACCTGTCCCCAGACGGACTTTCTCCCAACCCCAACCCCCAATCCCTCTTTAGGACCGCAATCGCGATGACCAACCTGGTGCAAAGTGTCGGCACTATTGTCGAAGCCGGTGTCAAAGGTCTCATGGGACTCGCGGATGGCTACATACATCCAGAGGGAGAATCAAGTGGAGGGGAGACATCGGGAGACGGTGCTCTCTCTTCTTCGGCACCTTCCTCGGACATCTCGAGCGGTGCCTCCACAACTTCATCACACGATGCCTTTGCCAATCTTGAGACTCTTATCCGAGCGGTCGGAGTACCATCTGGATGGATCCATCTTCCATCCACTTATCTCGACGAGAATGACACTGTGGGTCACAGGACCGTTCGGTCGTTTGGGATCAGAAACGTAATCGATTCAGAAGTCAACGTCGAAGTCTCCAGTGATCTCGGTCAAGGATTGACCTTTTGGCTAGCGGATGATGAGAAACGTGAGTTTGCGGATGGAGAGATTGAGCGTCTGTTCATACCTTTTTCTCAGCACCTCCGTCGTCCGCATCGACATCTTCTTCCATCTCGTCCACATCATCAGGCACCGCATCCCTCCGGGTGACCATCAGACCGAATGCCACGGCCAAGATCTATTTTGCATTTCAGCCTACCAACGCCATGCCTGCTGTCGTCTCACCACCGTTCCTTGACGATACATCGACACCTCGAGTCCTTTCTGGCTATAACGGCGCATCTGACCTAGAGGTGTCTCCGATGGCATCACCTACTGCACTTTCCTCCGGATCAGAATCAGGCTCACTGCCAAAGTCTGCGACTACATCGGCACTGAGACGTACTGAACCTGTGCATCGAGCCTTTTCCGTCCATGGTGTAGTCACTATCAAGGCCGTCTCCACCCCATCTGCGAGTGGCTCAATATCGAGTCAATTGCTTAATCTTCCCTTTTACGCCACAGTCTGTCGATCTCTCTTCACATCTGCATTGATCGATCCACACTCCGGTCTCGCTAGTGGTCCCCAGCAGTCTAGCGGACATCTTGTCATTGACTTCGGGGCGGATCCCGTCGTCGGCAAAGAGTACCATCGAGATATAATGCTCGTCAATCGATCCGAGTGCGAACTTGTCTGGACGACAGCCGTCGTCAGCGCCGAGCACAAAGATGCCGTTTGGTTCTCGCTCCGCGATCTCGATTCAGAAAACGTCTTTGGTGTCGACACGTCGTCTCAGCCTGTACCCCTACCTGCGTTGTCTTCTCGTCACCTCAGACTCGAGATGCGCGTCAAAGCGCCCATTGAAGAATTCGAATTCGACTTTGTCGTTTCCAATGTCCATTCATCAGGCAACACGGTCACTTGTCGAGCCATTGGATCAGCCCACATGGAAACAGCGGATCAGTCCCTCAAAGTCCTCAGCGGACCTGGCCTTGACTTTGGCCAGATACCAGATGGGATATGGGCGAAGAAGACTGTCAATTGTAAGAATACTGGATCAAAACCTCTGGACGTCAGATTCTCCGCTTCCATAGGACATGAAGTCATTTTCCGCCTGGCCGGCGTTGCAGGTTACGACATGGACGATGAGGTCGAAGAACGACCTCGACCTCCAAGACAAACTTCGAACGAGCAATTATCTAGGGTGTCCACAAGAGAAGATGTGAGGGGACGAAAAGCCATTTCTGGTCGATCATCATCTCGAGCTCCTTCTGTAGCGTCTAGCAAGGGAGGAAACACCTCTGAACCATCTTCACGGGGGGTCTTTGACAATGGTGGACCCAGAGACGACACGTCCAATTCTACTGGCAGGCATGGATCTCAACCTCCTTCTCGCCCTCTCTCACGCGTGACCTCGAGATCGAGCTATCGGCCTCAGAATGACGTCGACTCGGATGAAGATGATTCAGAAATGCCCTTCTTTGGAAGCTCCGAACAGACCAATGCCTTACTCCATGTACCGACTTCGTCCTCCCCTACAACGTCTTCGACGCCGCTGCCCGTCGACATGATGCTGGACAAGGAGAATGCAGATCAGATTGAGGAATTGACAATGAGACCAGGCACAGAGTATCGAATCATTGTGCTCTACCGGCCCTCTCGAGATGCGTCGAGTGCCGCAGAAGTCGCTGGAGCGTTCCGTCCGTCGAATTTCAAGATCTTCCTGGACTCGAATCCCAGCATCAAGGCGTCTTCAAAATTCCGTCGGGTCATCAATTGCTCTGCCGAATCATGTACATCCTTCATCGAGATTTCATCCGGCAAGAAGATTGACTTTGGCGAAGTGACTGTTGGAGCGTCCAAGACGAGTACCGTGACGATCAAGAATCTCAGTGCCTTGTCGGCTCGAATCGAAATCGCAGCGATCTCCAAAGTCTTGATGGCCAATCGGAACGTGATTGTCATTCCGCCCTTTGAGAGTGTTGAAGAGAAGCTGGAATTCTTCCCTCGACGGATCAATGATCACTACGAGAAGCAAATATTTGTTCGGAACCTCTTGAATCGAGGTAATGATCAATTGCTGGAAATCAGGTCAAGGAACATCGACGTGTACAATCTCACCATCCACTCGCATCTCTATCGAATCCTTACACCTTCCGGATCCAATTTCTTAGACTTTGGATCCGTCACGATCAACTCCCCGACAGTTCGCTCAGTGTCTGTTCAGAATCTCACACAAGCGCCGCTTGTTCTGGACTTGTCAGCTTCTCAGCCTGAGGATGTTGAGCTTTATGTCAAGCTGGAAGATGTGATCACGCCCGACAAGAGGATCGTAGGCAAGTACGCCGAGGAACACGAGTCGGACAAGCCATCTGGAACTGTAGCTGGCGAATTGAAGGAACGGTTCATTGAGACTCTTCGACAAGCAAGTCACGGTGACGCCAAGGCTGCCAAACCGAAATCAAAGGCGAAAGATAAGCCGGAGTGCAAGGCCGACAAGGAGAAAGATCCCAGCAAGCAGTCTATAGGTGCAGCGGTGGCATCGGCTCTACGTAAAGGTGGTCGAGGCAGGCCTGTCCAGGTGAGCCACGCGACCATGGATTGTGTGAACCGATGCTGACTTTGTCCAGCTGTATGGCAATGCAGTGGTGTTCAAAGACCGGAAGTTGCTAGAGGATCACGAGTATCTCGACTTGGCTTCTGGCCCGCCAGTATCTGCACATCGAAGCTCTCCGCGATCCAAAAAGACAATGCTTCTTGACACAATCGAGCTCGAGGATCGGACAAAGCTATCCGGACAGCATCCCAAGATTCCCAAACTCGATTTTGCAGCCAGTGCCAAGGCCACCGGCCTTTTCAGCAAGGATCTGAAGACAAAGAAGAAGACGAGCAGTCTCACCCATCCGAAGTCCCCATCCCAAGCTGCTCATGGGGAAGCACCTAGGACCCCGGCTGCCCAGCTGAACAGCACACTATCTCATCTCACTCGAGAGGCTGTGGCGAAAGGTCAAGACAAGTCTCCAGCTTTGACTGCCAAACGCGCCGAGACCAAGATGGATCCTCTGTCCTCCGTGGCTGAAATTTCCAAGATGACCGTCGACGAGTTACTGGCCGCTTTAGAACAGCACGATTCTCATCGATTGACGGTGACTCACGCCACATTGGAAGAAGAGGAAGAATATGTCCGGCGACATATGGCTCTGAGGAAAGAGCTACAGAACATGATCTCGAGCCGGAAGCTCGTCCCTGCTGCTAGTATCTCCGTGGCGGCGCAATCGACGCGTCAGCTCATAGCCGTCATGACGCCTAACGGGTCTACTCGACCGCACATCACGACGAAACACAAGCGAGCCGACTCGAGGATTTTCATCCGGCTCGTAGATTTTGACCGAAGTTTGCTGTCCAATGCCTCGCATTCCGCCGCTGGAAAGTCTGATTTCGGAGAGCTTCCCGTCAGGGACTTGGTCCTTCGATCCTCTTGCGTCAGGAGTGTTTTGGAAGTCCAGCAGAGTTCAATCAATTTCGGTCAATGCGAGAAGGGCGAGGCAAAGTCAAAGATGATCGTGATACAGGTGAGTGACTGAAGTCAGCGGAGCAGATTGGCTGACGAAGTGACAGAACCGGAGTGATTGTCTCGGTCTGTTCCGTTTGCGCACATCTGGTTCTATCGCTTCGGGTGATCTGAAGCTCGGTCTCGGTCGATTGGGTGTCATCGCTGCATTTGGTCGTAAAGAGATTGAAAACTTCAATTTTATCCCTTCGCTCGGCGGAAATTTCCAAGAGAATCTGACGGTCGAGAACGTGCTCGATTCGGTCAACGATCAAAATATCGCCATCAAAGCAGTGGTCCGGAAACAACCCGTCTTGACTGTCGAACCGCCTTCGATTGCCTTTGGACCGATCAGCCCAGACGCTGCGACCAAGCTCGAGTCCAAGACATTCGTCCTCTCCAACACGTCCAAGGCCGAGCGAACATTTGTCATTGAAGTTCAGGATGGTCCCGAGTCTTTCGCTCAGATCAGTTTGGCGAGAGATGACAGCGGTGGAGGGACCGTTTTGTCCAAGGGAGAAGAAGAGGAAGTCGAAACGCTCTTACAGAAGCTCAAGGGAGCTCAGCGAAAAGGCAAAAAGGACAAGGTCGAAAAGTACGAATCGAGATTAACAGAGCTGGGCGTTACTCCGCCAAAATCGTCAAGTCCGACCACTTCGACGGTCTCAGAGTTCTCGGCCCGAGCAGAGATTGTGGAGGATCCGGAAGACAGCGCGTCAATGAAGAGCGGTGCCCCCTCTGGGATGGCTACGCCTGCTGAGGAGATGCCTCCGTCGATGATCCCGACTCGCCAATGTACGACGTCGCTTTCCGTTTCGTTACAGCCGAACGAGAAGACAAAGATCATCCTGGATCTGGTCATGGCGAGCAATAGTCCGTCTTCCGGTGCGTCATCGACGACAAAGGATACGCTGGAGGCTCTAGTCAAAGTGTATGATCGGAAAAACACCGACGAGGTCCTCAGTGTCGCCGTCACGGCTTCGATCGGTATCAAGGTCAAGGCGTCGCCTGCGAAAGAGGATGTGTCCAGTGCTGTAACCTCCATCACCTCTCGTCAGGGTGAGTGAGATTTTATCTTCATCTGAACGCAGCTGACGATGCTCACAGACCCATTGCACCTTTCCATCATGCGACACTGTCTGCAACTTACTCTTCTATGCCCAGTCTCTCAGACGGCATTTTGTGTTGGATCCAGCATCTTCTTGCCCGATACCTCATCCCATTTCACGACTCTTCGTCCACACTTCCAGGCCTTCCCGAAGGACGACCCGGACCCATCTGGCCTCTTGTTGGGGGAGGGTTATAGTCGTCAGATTCCTGGCAACACGCACGCCGAAGCGAATGCGTTGACCAACTTTCGAGCGCGTTACGCTGAACTGCTCAAGTCGTCTGCTGGGTCCACAACCAATTCGAAGATCATAGATCTCGGCAAATCGTCTTCTGATCTAGACGCCGAGTTGCCCGACTTACCCGGCAGTCCAGAAACAATCAGTACCATGGCCTCCATAACGTCCTTGTCCTATTCTCTGCCGTCCATTGAGGACGTTCTCGCCGATTCTAGCTGTTATGCCACCATGGAGCCCTGCTCCTTTCGGACATCCGGCGGACCCAGCTGCGCTCTCGAACTCGTCAAGGCCAAAGTCCATACTGTCTACTTGGGTGTGGAGGAGCCACCCGATTTCGTGCAGTGTGAAGGTGTCAGGATCCTTCAAGATGGTGGTGTCGATGTGGTTCGCGTCGTTGGGCTCGAAGAAGAATGTTTAAAAGCTGCGAGAAGGGGAAGAAATTAGATACCTACCATCTTGTGTGTCGAGAGTTTGTTTCAAACAATTGTTGTTGCAATTAGATCAAGTATACCCCCCCTCCTTCAACTCATTCAGTCAAGAGCAAGCTTCGCCATGCATTATCCCCCTCAGCATCACTGGACGCAGTCGGTTGTAGGTCTCGTGATTGATCTTTCTGTTCGGAGTATTGCATCATCATCTCCGAGTTCGGAGATCCCCAATTGACTCGGAATTCTGTTCACTTTCAAACATCCTCAACTACATCTCGTCCATTATTGACAATCCAGAAGGGGGTTTGGGAGAGCCTCAGCGGACGACTCCTTGGACCCATCCTTATCACAACCGGGACCTGACGATCTCTGGACTTTGAAGAAGGGGTCGTATCACCGGACAGTCAAAAGCTCACCTGGGCAACGGCTCTCTCGACCTTTGACGTTTTGTTTCATCGGACTCTGGGGAGAGATGAAGCTCGCACGAAGCTCAGCTGGTCATCACGCTATATAGACCGCTCTACCAATCCTTTGCTCGCCTGACAATCCTTCTGCACACGCCAAACTTCAGTGCGGATCCGGAGCGGAAACATCCTCAGTCCCAGTTGGCTGTCGTCACTAGGCCCTACCAAGGTATCGGCATCGAGGACGAGCGAAGCACCCATACAGGATTCGCCTGCTTGCTATGCAGGCATACAGCTCTATCGAAGGCCTCATCCAGAAACGTCATGATGAATGGAGTGCTCGAGCGGAGTCGTCCTCAACAACGTCAATGTCCACGAACAGCATCAAAAGAGGTGAGTGTGGAGGTGTTCGGAGTTATCGTATCACTACTCTCGAGCTTGTCTTATCTCTACGAGCCAGTCAGGTAATGTAGCTCTGTCTGACTGGATATCTGTTCGTCTGTGAACCTTGGCGTACTTCACTTGACCCCAGTGGCTAGCCAGCCTCAGGGCCTCAACCGACATCGTCGCTCACACGGTCGATAACGACTCCTGAGATATCTTCTTCCCTTCTAACCAGCGCTCCATTGATATCGTCTTTGAACCCCCTGAGCCCACCCATAACACGTCTTTGCTTCATACTCGTCACCTCTACTTCCTTGTCTCATACTTCTCCATAACCCGAGACTATTACCCCTGCCATGCCAGCCAAAGATTCACTAGCTGACATTTATCGCGGTATCGCTACTACCCCTCCACTATCACCTTGCACCTCGACCTCTAAATCATCTCCAACCATGACTCGAACGATCGTCGCTTCCACCTCGACTCGCTCGAAACGGATCGTCTTCCCTCTGGCGACTTCCCCGATCTGTCCTTCAAACTTTGACTTTCATGCTACACTCTCTTCCACTGCCGTGAAAATGTCGACCACCACGCCGCCCTCACCGTCTCCTATCCCATTGGGATCGCTACTTCCCTCTCGACTTCCTTCCCCCGTTTCTGGTGTGTTCGACGGTCGAACTCGTCCTCGGCTACGACTCGACGTCACACTCTCCCCTGATGTCGGGTCTAAACATTTCGAAACGCCAGATTCACTGACGTGGAAGCAGAAGGGCAACACGCCTGCGTTGAGCCACTTGCTGAGTGTGCAAGGCGGACGAGTCTTGTCACTTGCGGCCGATGAAAACTGCGTGTATGCGGGGTGCCAGAGTCTGGAGAATGAAATTGTGGTGCGTTGACTCACGCCGATCTCGTTCCGCGAGTGTCGTCCAGCTGATCTGGTTCGCCAATCAGGTCTTCTCTCGAAACACTCTCCGACCAATGTTCAAACTTCTGGGCCATCAAGGATCCGTGCTGGCTCTTATGATCGTCGAAGACAGGGGATGGTTGGTCAGTTCCAGCTCAGCAGGGGATGTCAGGGTGAGTAAAAAATGTCGCTGTCTGCCGGAGCATCGCTCACGACTGCTATTAGATATGGTCCACCAAGACATTCGAGCCCGTCTACATCATTCACCCATGCGATGACACGTCTGGCGATATTTACAGTCTGGCATGGGATGACAGAGCAGGAGGAACGCTTTATTTCGGTATGTCTATGCGTGCCCCGGATCGCGCGCTCATCAGAATGTCCAGGGTCTCAGAGCGCATCCATTGAATGGATCAATTTTGCCGATCCAGGATCACTCCATCAAGATCCCACTCGCACACGTAAAGCTTCGCTACAAACGGCCGCAAGTCATACTGTCGCAGTGTCAAGTAGCGAAGCAACATCATCCTCGTCAAAGCCGACTCCACCCAGCCTACCTCGCCAACGCACGGGGAGATATCGACCGCACAAGTTCTTCGATAACCCTCCAATATCAGGCTCAACTACGCCCACGAGTCCTGTGCCCGGATGTAAAAAGGGCCATTCCTATGCTACTTCAAGTCACGCATCGCCGCAACTGGCCAATCTGAACACCCTCGAGCCCACAGTCTCACGACATTCCGCCCAATCGAATGGGGAAAAGAGCCTGAACGGCCCAAAGGCCGTGGAGCTCGACGTCGGCCCAGGAGCACGGATAGCCTTCGCCCACTTCGGCTATGTCTACGCGCTGCATCTTATCCCTCGAAACGAAGGACAATCCTGGCTGGTTTCAGGGTCCGGAGACAGTGATATCAAAATATGGCTCTGTAAAGCTGAAGGCGGTCTAAAGCTTATCCAAACGTTCCAAGAGCTATCTGGAGCCGTTCATTCCCTAGCCTTTCGAGATTCATTGCTCTTTGCGGGCATGCAAGATGGTCAAGTTGGCGTGTGGGACCTCGAAACATTTGCCTGTATTCGAAACATTGATCTTCACGCTGCCGATGTCTTGGCGCTTTCGGTCCTTGGCGAGGATCTGTATGCTGGAGCTGCCGATGGTCAAGTTGCACGGATCGATGGGAAGTTCGAGAACACTTCCTCCTGGGCAGCTCACGAGGGGATCGTTCTGAGCTCGGTCATCGTTCAAGCGACACATGGCTGGGAGTACATCACCGCTGGGAACGACTCATTCGTCAAGGTTAGCAGATCGTCTCCCCATTGCATGGACATGAGCTGAGCCGGTGCTTAGATTTGGTCCATATCGCGACCCTCAACACTGCCCTTATCCGGAGAGATTGAAGTGGAAGGAGAGGGCGATACCATGCTTCTAGCATTGAGCAAGTTGATAGCAGTGCCGACCGTCAGCGACGAGGCTCATCGCGAGAGGTAATGCCGTATACCTTGTACGGAGCTGACTTGTCGAAGCTGTCGACAGGGAGCGCATCTGTTGAAAAGGCTCTTGCAGCAGCTCGGCGCTCAGTCAGAGGTGGTGAGCTCGACAGAAAGGTGAACAGACAGCGGCTAACTCGCATTAGATTTCCGGTGAGAACGGGCGAAATCCACTGGTCCTGGCTACCTTCGTCGGACGAGAAACCGGGCGTCCGCGGAAGAGGGTCTTGTTTTATGGTGAGCTAGTCCCTTTGAGAGCTTAAGAGCTTATTGGACCTAGGGCATTACGATGTCCAGCCAGCCGCGGAGGCCGGATGGGAGTCTGATCCTTGGACTCTGGCGGGTCGAAACGGGTGAATAGCTACAAGGCCCAATCCCCAGGGGGAAAACATTGACTGATCACTGTGCAGATACCTATACGGCCGGGGTGTGAGCGACAATAAAGGTCCGATCCTTGCCGTGGCTTGTGCTGCTTCATCCCTGCGGCAGAAGCGGGAGTTGGATGTGGACCTCGTCATGCTCATCGAGGGTGAAGAAGAAGCGGGAAGTAGAGGTTTCGCTCCGACCGTCCGGAAGCACAAGGTGGGTCGCGCATCGCTACATTGCTGTCGTGCTCACCAGAGGCAGGACGCCATTGGGCATATCGATGTAGTGCTCTTGTCCAACTCTACATGGGTTGGCGAGGATGACCCGTGTGTCGTTTTTGGGATGCGAGGAGTCGTCTATGCGCATTTGGAAATATCAAGCAAGGGAGCCGATGCCCATTCAGGTGTCGATGGCGGAAGCGTTGCTGAGCCCATGTTTGACATGATCCGAGTCTTGGGCGGGATAGCCGACAGTCAAGGTGTTAGAATCCCAGACTTTTGTGGGTGATGTGGCGAGAGCAGAGGTCGGAGCATGTTCTGATGGACCTTCCAGACGACCAGGTCCGATCTCCTACGCCTGAAGAGATGCAGCATCTCACCGATGTCTCCATAGCGACAGGGCGATCTGTTGAAGATTTATCCAGAGTATGGCGAGACCCGTCCTTCTCCATTGCCAATATAAGCAGTACCGGATCAAGTAATAAGACTGTCATTCCTCGACGCGTCACTGCGGATATCTCAATGCGTATAGTTCCTGATCAGGTGTGTCATCCGTCCCGAAGGTATACTCGCTGGTTGCTGAATTCCCACGTAGGACCTGGAGACCATTACAGCGAATCTCAAAGCCCACTGTAAGAACCTGTATGATGACCTCCATTCTTCAAACACGTTCGAGGTCAGTCTTGACAAGATGACAAGGATCACACTGTTGACACGCCATGCTCTTGAACAGATCAAGGTGACCCATTCGGCATCTTGGTGGCTCACCTCTCTCGACTCGCCATATTTCAAATCACTCGAATGCGCCATCGAAGATGTATGGGGAGCCAAACCTCTCAAGATCAGAGAGGGAGGTACGGTCCCGACCATCTTTTGGCTCGAAAGGGAATTTGGCGCACCTTGTGTTCATCTCCCACTGGGTCAGGTGAGTTAAAGCTGTGTCAAGGGGGCACGGGCAAAGCGCTAAAACTGCTCTCGATAGGCATCCGATGCTGGTCATTTGGCCAATGAGCGAATGAGGTTGCTCAACTTGAGGTGAGGACCCATTGCTGCGGTGATAAGGTGGCGGCGAGCTGACAGGATCGTCCAAGGAACGGGAAGCGAGTCGTCGAATCTTACCTTGCTCGACTTGCATTATTGGAATAGCGCAAACAAAGCCACATCATACAACAACATCATGCATAGTCTATATGGAGTCTATATACATTATCGACAGCCCTCCTCCTACATCATCGAGCGGCTGGTCCCGCTGACAGATTGAAATAAGCCAATGACAAGACTACGGCCGCGAATGATCCCCACATGACCGGTTGACTGAGGTTCTCCATGTCCAAAGACGGTAGACTGTGTCGTGGGATATCGTTGACACTGACACTTGGCTGAACGGCCGGCGCAACAACAACACGGGGCTCAAAGAATCCAGTATACCATAGGCTTGCGGCTCCAATCAGGAACAGCAATGAGGCGATAAACATGCCCATAAGGTATGGAAAGACGGCCGATGTCCAATCCTCCACGAGGTGGATGACTGATCGACGACGCAACGTGTCGAGTGACGAGACACCCTCCGGTTTGGACGGTCCATAAGTTGATGGCAGGGACACATGATGATCTTTCAGAATCTCCTGTGTACACAAGCGACTCCCGGCGATGGCAATAGGGACACCGGTGCCGGGATGGGCTGAAGCGCCTACGAAATAGGCGCCTTTGATAGATCGATGGCGCGCTTGGTGTCGGAAAGAGAGGACGTTGAAGAAATCATGCGTGATACCGAGGATAGAACCGTGAGTCAAGTTGAATTTGGATTGCCCTATCATAATCATGTGTCAGCCCTTGAATTCGGAATGAGACCAGACCGCTCACAGGTCAGAGGCGTGTTGATACCCTCCCACGTGATCATTTCGCTCAACCCATTGATACCGAGTCTCGCTTGCATGACCTCAATGACTTGTTTCCTCGCCCGGTCGACCAATTCGTCCCAATTCTGCTCAGGGTTATTGGGCTTCTTGCCACTTGATTTCCTCGAGTCAGAGGGGAGGAGGTGACCAACGGGGACCAGCACGACAATACTATCTTTCCCCTCTGGCGCGGCGGACGGATCTCTACATCTTTGTCAGCGTGTGCCGGCGTGCATGTTGAAAAAAAAGCAGACTCACACTCTTGAAGGGACATTGACGTAAAAGGAAGGTTCCTTGGGCATGGAGTGGTGTTTGAAGATATCGTCGAAAGAGGATTTATAGTCTTCAGCCTGAGGCCATGTGATGAGTCGGATGGAAAGTTTCAACATCTCTTCGGGCCCACTCACCAGAAATATATTGTGCGCCTTCAACTGAGGTACCGTGGTGTTCATCGCCCAGTAGAATGAAATGGAAGAACAGCTGTGGGATGGCCATCAATACCAACCATGGCGGCAGAGGTACGTGGCAAACTGACGAGTGTGGTTTCCTCAACAAGCTTTTGGCGAAGCCCGGCATGAGAAGGTTTTTCCTGACCACATCTCCGCTCTTTGATTTGACCTGCTCCGCACTTGCCGCATTCTCCCGCTCGAACAGATTGTTGTGCGCCCAGACGAGATCCGCATTGACTATCACCAGATCGGCATGAATCTCGCTTCCGTCTTCGAGCTTGATGCCTGTTGCTTTCCCTTCAGAATGCAAGACAGACTTGACGGGTGCGGAGAAGTGATATTGGACGGGATGTGGGAGTGAGGTGGAGATATCAATGACGGCCTGGAGAACGGCATGAAAGCCTCCGATAGGGTACCAGATGCCTTCGCATGTTTCAGACCATTCGAGAAGGGTATACGTTCCTGGCGCGTCAAAAGGAGAGCTTCCGAGATACCTGCGAGCGGGAAATCAGTCGGTCGGACCACCAGCGCCTGGCACACTCACATGCTGCCAAAGCTGAAAGCTCGACGGATCCGCTCTGTCTTGAAGTACTTGGCGCATCTACCATAGACAGTTGCAAAAGGATGCAGAGCTATAAGGTTGAAGAGGACGGAAGGGCGGAGAAAGGAGAAGATCGAAGGGAAGGTCTTAGCAAGGACATGGGAATAGGATAGTTCGCCGTGGATACCTGCCTCTCTGCCAGGAGTCAGCTCATGTCTCGGCACCAAGTGAGAGAAAGATCGGTCACCTGAGAAATCCCTCAAGAGCTTGAGCTCCGCCCTCTCCCTCCCATTTCTCCACTTCGCTCGCTAGCTTTGCTCTATCCGATGACAGGATGACCTTTTCACCATCGTGGTAGTGAAGGACGTAATTCGGATCGCACTGTACCAGCTCGACGTAATCTTCGAGACGAGTGCCGAGATCATTGAATAGCTGTCTGAATAATCGAGGGAGGAGGAGAAGTGATGGGCCCTGATCAGGAGGTTCAGCGATAGCCTCTCAATTGCAGTATAGGAAGCTATTCTGCGAATGACGCAGGTCGACCGGGTCATACTGTGAGACACCCTGACCACACAGAGCCGGGATCAACATGAACATTCGCTCACCTGGTCAAAACGATGGC
The DNA here is from genome assembly GCF_002102565.1 of Kockovaella imperatae. NCBI lineage: Eukaryota > Fungi > Basidiomycota > Tremellomycetes > Tremellales > Cuniculitremaceae > Kockovaella > Kockovaella imperatae. The sequence continues at coordinate 1,347,389 of NW_019028944.1, forward strand.
CGTCATGATGTATCAGACTACACCTCCCGCCTGAGAATTTGTTCTTCTCGTATACTTCCACATCGAAGCCAGCATGTGCCAATCGAGCCGCCGTGGCGATCCCACCCACTCCGGCGCCTGGAGGACATTGTCAGTGAGGTCAGAGGGAAGGAATGAGACACAGAGAGAGGCACACGGGGTCTTTACTCACCCACGATGATGGCTTTGGGTGCCATTCTGCTCGCTGCTTGGGAGAGTCTCGCTCGGGATGTCGAGTTCTGGTGTAGGATACGATGTGAACGTACGGTATCGACGACGATTCATGACCGGAAAGTCAATCGCGGATCAGTGAAAATCACGGGAATCATTAGAAAACTTGAGGCACATTAGCAAGCTGATTAGGAATTGCAGTTGCTAATCCCCAAATGCTAATGATCAAGTTTGTCGTGGGATGGCAGTGCCACTGTCAACAGACGCACCTCCTGCTTGACCTTCTAGTGTAGACCCACGAGCGAGCTCATTGGCAGCGAGCTCAGTGGCAGCGAGCTCAGTGGGTCAACATGGCAATCTAATCATCGTCGGGATCTGCTCGATGATCCGCTGCGTACAGGACTGCCCAGGAGGACAGACGAGGCAGGCCCGACTCACTCACAGCGCTCGAATCGTTCCGAAGAAGGTTTCGTGAGCCTGGCGTCTGGCGAACTTGTCGCAAGACAGGCGACTTGAATCAAACCAGAACCATGACCCAAGATCACTCTGTTCAAGGGGTTCGGCGGACTCGATCGGGCGACCCTCTCAGAATCGGCAGCAGAGACTCGTCGGAGATCCCCGATGCCCCCTGGAATACCTCACCGCCAACATGGCTATCAAGCATGGTGACGCCTCCCGATTTGCATGGGCCACGTCAATCTTGAATGTCCCAAAGTGCAGAGGACTCAGTTCCAAAGATGCTGGAGCATATCCTCGACCGAGATCTCTGGAGGCCAGGATCCCAGATCATCTAGGGTTTAGCATCCGGAAACGGGAATCCGGTAAACGCCCATTCCCGCCTCTCGATCATATACGCGCAATCGTTGTTGCTTTATCCACCATTTGAGATCTCGTCGATATATATATATACCAGCGATCTAACAACTGCAGCCAGCTAGCTTTTTGACCTGTAAGCAGTGCAACACCATGCGAACGAACGCTCTGTTGGCCCTCCTTGGGCTATTACCGTGCTTGCTTGGTTCCCCTCTCCAACCCAAGTCTCAACTATCATTCTCCTCGAAGGATCTGAGCGCCCAGCATGTAGTGGATGAATCGATCTATATGGCAATGGAGAGATATGATGATCCGGTCCTCGCATTGCTGTCTATACAGCCTGAGCTAGCTGAGACGCTTGCGGAGAAGAGGTTGATCCAGGTGTTTGGGGACGATGGACCGGTATGGATGACGGAGGGGGACAAGTTGAGGCTCAGGCGGGAGGTGGGTGCGGTCTCCCTGCATCAACGGGATCATGACTGACAATGAACCCTTCAAAGAGGAAGAAATTCATGGATGTCACAGATTTCCACGATGACAGCCTTCATGCCTCGGCCATCGTACCTCAAGAGCCTCGTGAGTCTTTAAAGTTTAAAGTCGATGGCCATGCTTGACGTCGTTACCAGACATGCCCCCTTTCACTCAGCATGCCTGGGTGAAACCATGTTTTGAGGATGTCGACACCAACCATATGCGCGATGTCCTCACACACATGACGAGCTACTACAACCGATACTACCACCACGTCAACGGAGCTAGGAGCGCTACGTGGCTCCATAACCATATCCTTGATGTCAGTGTAACTATACATAGTTGCTCCTCAGGCTGACCACACACCTCTCTCTCTAGATCATCAAAGAATCGCCTTTCCAGACGTACATTTCATTGGAATATCACACTCACTGGTTCATGCAACCAAGCATCATCGCCCGATTTGAGCCACCTATACGGAACGCTTCTGCTCCGCTGACTATCATCGGTGCTCATCAAGATAGCGCAAATTACGCCTTCCCCCTATTGTGAGCGTGGCCCTTGAAGTCCGACTGACTTGTATCAAGGCCTGCACCTGGTGCCGATGATGACATGTCGGGAAGCGTCTCCATCCTCGAAGCCTTCCGCGTCCTCGCTATGCGAGGTTTCATCCCTGAAAGAGGACCGGTCGAGTTCCACTGGTACGCTGCTGAGGAAGCTGGTCTTTTGGGCAGTCAAGCAATTGCAAAATATAAGAAAGATCAACAGGCTACCATCGGCGCCATGATGGAGTTTGTGAGTGTTTACGGAGGTCGTCCCTTCCATAGATTCGTTGACACTATGTGTAGGACATGACCGCCTTTATCTTCCGGAACGCCACCGAGTCCATCAACTTTATCATTGAGCAGTCGAACAGCAACCTGACAAACTGGGCTGTTGACCTGTCCAAGGAATACATCGACCTCACCACTCGAGTGTTGTCCAGCATGGGGCCGTGAGTACGCAAGGAAGCATTCATAAAGTCGACTGATCACGTTATAACCCTCAGGAACGCTGGATCCGACTACATGTCCTTTACTCAACAAGGCTTCCCAGCTGCCTTTGCGACTGAAGGAGACCCATCTACGAAACATAGCCCCATGGGCGACTTTGATCCTTATGTCCACACTGACAGGGACAGGATGGACGTCGATAATGAGCTGGGCGTATTCTCTATCGACGTGAGTCGAGCCCTCTACGTTGCGCAAAGGTCGCTGGCTGACGTGATGCGCTCGAAGCACATGGCTCAATTCTCTCGACTGGCCATTGCGTTTGCCGTCGAGCAAGCTAAATGGAGCACTCAGCATCGTAGGGAGAGAGATGGCACTCATGTGTAGAGACAGGGTAGCCAGATTGATAAAGTCTCAGTATCGTCAGGGTCGTATAAAGGATGTGAATGTATTTCTTGCCGAGCCGAAGTAATCGTCGTTCGTATCGAAAGTCCGTTTGACGTTCTGTCGTGGTTGATTGTGGAGCTACCACTGTCTTGTGATGTAGCCTGACTCGGGCGACGCCAATACGAGAACGATGGCACCGATCACAGTGGCTGCTGTCCAAGCTGGCAGCGTATCGTTTGACTTACCAGCATCTCTGACCAAACTCGAATCACTCGTTATCGAAGCGAAGGGCAAAGGTGCTGGTCTCGTTGTCTTCCCTGAAGCTTTCTTAAGCGCTTATCCAAGATTTCTGGGCTTTGTGATTGGAACCAGGACGGATGAGAACAGAGAATGGTTCAACCGTTATGTGAATGTGAGTCATGTGTATCGTTGCCATAGCTCATTTTCTGTCTGCCTCAGTCGGCAGTCAAAATCCCCAACGGAGTTGTCGGAAGGCCTTACGAGCCGACGACGAATGGACACCAGAGCATTCCCGGAGACTTTGCCGCCTTTGAAAGACTGCAATCCATAGCCTCATAGAGTCGAGTGGTGAGATTCATCCGGATGCACCTATCCATTCATACAGAATATGACCTCCCTGACGGCCCGCTTGATCAGTACCTCTCAGTCGGAATCGTTGAACGATCCCACGTCGGCGCAACATTGTGGTGTACCAACATCCTCCTGGGACCTGATGGCGCTCTCCTCTCACGGCATCGCAAACTTCAGCCTACGGCTGCTGAACGTGTCGTCTGGCATCAAGGTCAAGGGATGACGGATGGTGGGAGGGAAGACAACCTACCTGTGGTGCAGACTGCAATGGGCAGAATAGGCGGTTTGATCTGCTGGGAGAGTGGGTCGCATCGTGCACGGTCACTGATAGAGAGCTGACATGGTGATGACTGACAGATTACATGCCACTGGCTCGATATCTGCTTTACAGGAAAGGCGTGGAAATGTAAGTCTTGGGACTTGTTGACGAATCTCCGAACTGACCCTTGCACACAGATACCTAGCCCCGACGGCTGATGGTCGACCGACATGGACACCGACAATGCAACACATAGCTCAAGAAGGTCGATGTTTTGTCATTGGAGGTGAGGAATCGTCCGATGCAATGAATGACACGATCCTCGTGCACAGTCAATCAATATCAGTCAGAAGAGCATTTCCCAGCAAACTATCCTCCAACGCTCAAGAAGGCCGGGGCTGGTACCGCCACGACCAATACAGGGAACGTCCAGGCTGAGGATAAGCAGGGAGCTCATGCGGCATCCGACGGCGTGGTCGCGTCGCCTAGCCATAAGCAGTCTGAAGGGGTTTCCACCTGGTGTCCAGGTGGCACCTGCATCGTCGGACCATTAGGCCAGATTCTCGCCGGGCCATTATGGGATCGAGAAGGTGTCCTGTATGCCGCAGTGAGTAACGAAGATCTTCCTGCTCAAATTTATCCTTCTGACAGAGATTCAGATCGACCTGGACGATCTGATCGGTGCCAAGCTTGATTTCGATCCTGTCGGGCATTACTCACGGGACGATCTCTTAGTCGGGCTATTGAGTCAGGGACCGTCATAGATTACTCGTCAACGATACACAGAATCTTTGGCGCGCGATGTATCTATGTACGTTTCGAAGCCCATCTTGCCGCATCTGGCGCGTTGCTGCTGCTGCTCTTGACAATCAGACGAGTACACTATTGCTGTCCGGTGCCCCGGTGGCAAACAGGATGATCCGCCACGCGACTTGCCGCATTCGCTCAATTGTTCATATTCACTATTGTCAGAGCCTCCATTCCACAACAGCTCAATGTCTTGTCACGTCCCAAGAGCCCAGATGACAGGATAGAAGGAACTCTCAGCAGCCACATCATGGCAAATTCAGGTCCAGGACCTGGTGCATCTCGCCTCGCCCCATCCCTATCCACTTCTACCGCCGAGCCACAACATCATCCCCTTTCACCTTCTCATCCATCTCATCCTCGACTCCCTCGGGCCGTCTCTTCGTCCAGCTTGCACCGAGTCAAGTCTACAGCGAGATCTATCCAGGGTCCAGGTATCCCCACCATACATACGAACTCAAGCCATGACTCTGCTCTGGACTCGACACCAAAGTCTAGGTTCATGGGTCAAAGACACCTTCGAGCTGGATCCATACCGCCTCGTATGGTCGACCCTGATCTTCTCGGAGCCAGACAGGTACGTAAAGCCAGCGGGGATGAGATCATCTCGCAAGGGAAGGAGTTTGGACGTCAATCAAGACGTGGATCGACGACGAAGCAGCTGTTAAGTGCCTTTACGGACGAAGAGTTGGACATCGTTGGAACACGGTATGACTTGATGGATCAGGATGAGATCCAGCAGCTCCTTGAGCCATTTTCATCGGCCGATATATCATCCAGCTTCTCCCGTATGGCCTTACAGGAAAATGACCTTGGTTTCATGGAAACGCCAAGAGCTCGTCGGCCATCTACGACCAAATCCCTCGACCCCGCCATGCTCGATCGATCGGACACATCCGGAGAGCCAAATGCCAACGGTCGTCCAAACAGCTCGACTCCACCTCTGTTCCCTCCATCCCCTCCTCCTCTGGCCAGAGCGCGCCGCAATCACCCTCTTCAGGTCCTCTCGCGTGCTATCCGCGAGCTGGAGGATACTGTCGCAAGCCTCATCTTGGAGAATGAAGTATTGCAAGCGCAATTGGCTGCCGGTCCTGTGGATCGGCCAGAAGTGAGTGAAACCGTGCTCCATCAGAACTGACGGCCAGCAGAATGCTCTGCATGATGATATCTCCGAAGCCCTTGGCACCTCGCTCACCTCACCCTCGCCACTCAAACCAAGTTCCAGTAGACCACTACCGGAAATCACACACACCCAATCAGTACCTCCACCTTCCCGATCAAGATTTCCAGCGCTATCTCCAGACCAGTCATCCAAATCTGTGCCTCTCACGGAACCCGCCAAATCTGCTAAAGCGACTTGGACGTCCAGTTTATGGGGATGGAATGGGACAAAGCGACAGACAGGCTCAGCAGAACGAAAGGCTCGCCGAGGGAGCGTATCGTCTCTCGCATCGCAACCTGTTGGCACTTCTAAAACTTTGACCAACGAGCCTCGTATTGGTCTGGAGGAAGCGATGGAGGATGGAGACGAGGAAGCCTGGCGAAAAGGTGATGGTGGGAGCACACCCTCCCTGAGGGCCATAGTCAATGCTACGGTGAGCCCACCTCGGGGTCAAAGATGACAGTGACTGAGAATCCTTGTCCTAGCGCATACTGACACCAGATCCATCCTCTGTCTTGGACTCCTCTGCCATCCCTCCGAATTCCCTCGTTGCGTATCTGGCTCATTCCCTGGTGTCCAATGCTCGAGATGAGGGACTCGTCAGCAAGGTATCAACAGAACGAAGGACATCCAAATCCCGCGCTAGAGCGACATCCATAGCGTCTCAGGAGAGTCAGCGATCGATCCCAGTCGAGATCGAACCTCCGGTTTCTGCCGAATCTACCAAAAGCTATGGCGATCAAGCACGTGCCGTCGGCCGAAGTCTCCTCAGCTCCGTGTCCCACGCTACGATCAGGGGCACAAAGGCCATGTCAGCGAAAACAGAAGATGTAGCTCGTCCCGCCACACTGGCGCGCACGATGTCTCGTCCGTTTCTCGGCAACGTCTCTTCTCCGCCTCTCGTTAATGACATGCGACCTTCTCCTTCCTCGACTTCGCCGCAAGACGAAACACCTCCACCGTCCGTTGAACTCGCTTCCATCATCCCTGATGAGGCTAGGCCTCCAACGGTCCTACTGAGCAGGCAGAATCTCGGCTCCTTTTTCAGAGCTTCAGAAGTTGGTAAAGTCAAGCTGTCTACTGCCAGCCGATTTCAGAGCTCAGAGCCTCCTTTGACGGATCGATACGGGTTCATCTGTGAGTTTCATCGAGGTTACAGTCTCTCTGACATATGAATAGACGACATCCAACACGCCAAGCTTCTCAAAGATGCCAGTGTGGCAGGTGCGGCCGCTGCTGCCTCTCTCAACGGCACAATCCCGTCCTCTCAACCTGAAGGTTGGGTCGAGAAACGACGAGCCCATCGACAGAAGCAGGTGGGGTCTGCTCCGACGCCCGATCGCCCCTCGTCTCGGAGCTCCATCAAGTCACCGATCCCAACCCATACACCCGATGCATCTACACCTCGATCAAAAACGCCCGACAGTCTCTATGATCTCCCTCCGTCTATCATCAAGCACGATTCGGCATCAAGACATCGATCCCTGTCAACGGTCGCCGCGTTGAACCCATCTCCTGCGAAACCGAGCCTGGCAAAAGACCATTTGACAGTTTCTGTCCGGGGCTCAACCTCTCTCGGCACCACCTCCGACGCCTTGACAACTCACTCGGAACTGCCGCCATCGCCTCAGACCAAGTCTATGACACCTGCCAACTCTGACGCTTCGTCTGCCGCCGCATCACGAGCGACCGTCTCGTCCCTCCTGGATCAGCTCACAGACATTCACGATCGTCAACAAAAGGAACGAATGGTCGAATGGGCAGCTTTCCTCAAGCACCGCGCCAAGACCAAAATCAGTCAAGTGGAAGGTCGAAAAGGCTCTGAAGAGATGATCTGGGGTTCAGGGTTGGTAGGGTTCAATGAGCTCAACTCAAATCATAAGCACGATCAAGAGGACCGCAAGACGTTCTTTAAGCTGGTCAGGAGGGGTATACCCCTGATCTATCGGAACGATATATGGGCGGGTGAGTACGCGTTGAAGGCGTCGCAAATTCGCTGCTGATGTAGGACAGAATGCTCTGGCGCGCGTGACATGATGATACCTGGGGAATACACCGAGGTCCTGAAGAAACATAGGGATGAGAAGAGCCCAGTGCAGGCGGAGATCGAAAAGGACATTACGAGGACGTTTCCGGGCAATTTGTTTTTTGGTGGGTGGGAAAGGTCTTTTCCGTATTTGGGGCTCACACGGCGCAGGCGGTGATGGTCATGGCGTTCCAAAGCTACGAAACGTTCTCCTCGCGTACTCATGGTGAGTTGCGTCGCCGCTGTCAGGCACGCGTTGAACCGAACCTTCAGGCACAATCCCTCGGTCGGCTACTGTCAAGGCATGAACATGCTCGCCGCGACGTTGCTCCTGACTCATCCCGATGAGGGTGGGTTTGCCTCAAAAGGGTGACGGCTGCTGACAATATACTCAGAGCAAGCTTACTGGACGCTCGTTGCGATCGTCGAACGTCTGCTGCCAGCTGCTTTCTTCTCACCTGACCTGCATGGGTCGCGGGTGGATCAGATGGTCCTGGATGACCTCGTCGCACAGTATGCTCCGAAAGTTCATGCCAAATTGGTCGAGCTGGGCATAGACCTCGCGAGTATCACCTTTGGATGGTTCTTGTCGTTGTTCACCGATTGCTTGCCCGTCGAGGTGAGATTGCAATATTCATGAGATGTGCTGATAATGCAAAGACACTCTTCAGGGTCTGGGACGTGTTCTTTGTCGAAGGACACGACGTGAGCATCGTTTTTATGCCGTTTCGCTGCTGACAGGAGCCCAGGCTCTCTTCCGCATCGCGCTGGCCATACTCAAACTGAATGAACCTGATCTTCTCGCCGCCGACTCCGTTTCTGACCTATTCGCCATCATCAACGGTACGACGTCGCGACTTTGGACAGCGGACAAATTGATCGCTCTGCAGCATGGTTACAAGGCCATTATCAGGCATGAAGATATCCAGGCGAGGTTTGACGCGCACGCCTCGGCGACATGAAAATGTACCTGCACGGAGGATTGGCTCCGAGAGCGTGACATAAAATCGGGTCATCGCGGGACATCCAGCCCTGTCTCAATTCCAAGGCAGTCCTCAAGCGGAGCGAGACGAGCGTGGAGGCTTAGCAAGCTAGACTTTAATAACATGGTGCGCCAGCAGGATCGCTCACGTTCCCCACGGAAATGTTCGGTTCAGCTGGCTCGCGGCGCCCGGTGTACCGGCGATGAACATTCCTGGGAAAAAATCTGGTTATAATGATCATGCCCCGCGTGGGAGCAATGCCCGGATGCACTGTTGGGTACTCGAAGCGAATACAGCCGCAGCTTCTCGATGCATGGTGTATATTCCCCCACAGCCCAACGATCGTACAATAAGATGTTGAGCAAACCCACCATCCTCGTAATCCACGGGTCCTGGCACGTTCCAGCGCACTACGAGCCTCTTGTTCAGTCATTCAAATCCCAGGGATTCGAAGCCGTTTGTCCTCGGCTCCCTTCATTCGCTGCAAAGCCTCATATAGGTCTGCGCGAAGATGTCCGAGCCATCCAAGCGGCTTTAGAGGAACTAGTGGAAGCAGGACAGGACATCCTTGTCCTGGCTCATTCGTATGGTGGTGTCGTCACGTCTCAAGCTGTCACAAGGGAATACGATGTCCAAACGAGGATGGTCAAAGGCTTGAAGGGCGGAGTCGTGGGACTTGTATTCATGGCGACTTTCTTGCCTCTACCTGGAGAATCGTTGGCGGATGCTTTGGGGTCGAGTCTGCCCCCCTTCTTGCCCATCCACGTGAGCGTTTCCCCAGAAGCGTCTTTTCAGGAAATGACACGACGTATGCTGACTTTGGTCTGTGGGGGGCGGGTGCCCCTTGTTCTTCCTCGCGTCCAGCCTGACGGATCATGTACGATGCTTGATCCCGCTCAAGCATTCTATCATGATGTACCCTCTGATCAAGCTCAACATTGGATCTCGTTACTTAAACCTTGCCCCGCTATCACCCAATTCTCAGCTATCACGGATGCTTCGTACCTCTCTTATCGCTCCACTTACATATACGCCACGGACGATCAACGATTGCCTTATCCCATTCAAAAATGGATGGTCAAGAGGGCAAGCTTGCTTGGAGCGAGATTCAACGAAAAGGAAGTAAAGTCGTGTGAGTTGAGAAACGATGATCCCGCTCGCAATGGTGCTGCTGATGCGGAACTCCATTGCTCCAGCCCACTCTCCTTTCCTGTCTATGCCCAAGAAGATTGTCGAGTGCGTCCAGGCTGAGATCGACAATGGTGTCTACGCGGTCGATCCGGCCTTCGTTGATGCCGCAGAGGCGGTCAGGCGTGAATTTGGGGAAATCCTAGCAAAGATGGGACCGCCACCTTCGTGAGGCTAGGACAGGTTGAGCCGGACAGGTAGCGTTCGTCGAGCCCGCGCTTTCACCCTCGCACGTCATGAGCCCGCATCTGCATGCATGACACAAACTTGGCCATCACACACTCATCACTCCATGCATCAGAAGAGAATCATATCTGAATGTGGCATCTTTATCCCCGTCGTGAAAACATTTGCTCTTTCCTTCAAAATCATCCAAATTTCGACTTTCATTCGCGAGATAGAACGACACGCCGACGATGAGCTGATCGCGAAACGAGCAGCGTACGATCAGTACGCTTGACCACCGTTCAAGTGCATGCATCTGCGGCCGAATTCAGCGAAGAAACGACGAGAGGAGGAAGTAACAACTCACTGAGCAGTGTAGTAAGAGGATTCAGCACTTGCGAGCCAAACGAAAGCAGTAGCGATTTCGACGGGCTGTCCAGCTCGGCCAATCGCGGCTGTACATTGTCAGTGACTTTCAAGAGGCTGAGATTGTCCTCGATGTTTGTCTGAAGGTTTCTTCAAGCTGAGGCAAGTGTTGCAAGGACGTGGACGACGGATGGAGGAAAAGGCAAGACGCCACACTCACTTGTCACACCAAAGCTTTCGAGCGATTCCTTGGTCATCGTAGCAGCAACGAGAGGGGTCCAGACTGTGAGCTATCAGCATCATGTAGCGAGCCTAGTTTGCAGGCTCACTGGGTCCAGGGCAAACCACGCTGAGCAGGTCAGCACAGACACCAATGTTGGCCAAGTGCCACACTCACTTGACTCGGATTCCCTTTTCCTTGACAATCTGGTTGGACAAGGCTCGGGAGAAACCGACAATGGCGCCCTTCGTAGCGGTGTAGTCGAGAAGCTAGGATCGAGGCGTCAGGCCCCATGTCGACACCGAGGGCAAATCATACTCACACCTGGGTGTCCGACGAAGGGGTTCTAAAGTGATTGAATATCAGCAGTCATAGCGATGCCAAGAGTCTCAGTCTCACGATGGAAGCGCTGTCATCGAGTCAGCATCATTCCTACAAGCTCATCGGCATCTTATCACGTACTTGTTGATGATACTTCCTCCCCAAGGCATCATGGGGATGATGGACTTGATCAAGTAGAAGAACGAGTGGCTTGATGCGCATTAGAGAGAACCTCAGCGTCAAAACCTACATGTTGACGTCGAACACCTGTTGTAAGACGTCAGCAACCCTAGCGCTGGATTCGCGGAGCCCTCACGTGTCGCCATTGCTCGGAAGGAAGGTCCTTGATATCGTCGACTTGCTGTTGAGTCGCGTGATTGTTGGCCCTGGAGGTAGACGCTCAGTAGGTAGACGCTCAGTAAGGATCCAGCCTCTACCAGGAAACGATCTACCCACAAGATGTGGACTTTGCCTCCACTCCATTCCTTGATGGCTTGGACCATCTTCATATTTCCCTCTTCGGTCCTCAAGTCGCCCTCATAGAGCTCGACCTTGACATTAGGAGCATGTTTTGAAATGTACTCTTTGACAGACTTGGCATCTTTCTCTTCCTCGGGGACATAGTGAATGAATACGTTGGCTCCTTCGAGAGCGCTGCCCAAAAAATCACGTCAGCAACACTTCCCTAAATGAGCGCCGGACTTGCTAGAGGATGCAGACTGCTCGTCCGATTCCACTGTCACCTCCAGTCACGACGGCGTTCTTTCCCTCCAACTTGCCAGCTGGCTTGTACTCTGTTCCATCGGCAAGCAGCGTGTCCAGAGGAGCAGGCTCAAGAGGTCCTTGTTGACCAGGTCGATTGTCCTGCATCTGCTTGGCGATGGAGGGCGGGAGGAACCCGGGTTTGTACTCGGCGGGAATGTTTGAGGGGGGAGACATGGTTCTGACTATATGGGTTGATGGGGTCCTGGATGTGCTGCTGATGACAAGTTGTAGCTGAAGCTGTTTGGTTCTGGATGTGTGCTGCAAATGGATAGAGGAATGCTTCGATCCCACGACGATGACCAAAGCATTTTATCGTCGACGTCGACGTCATTTTCAACGGGATTCCAGCAAAAAGATTCCAGCGAAAATGTCCAACGGGGCTTGAGGCGTAGAGGTCGAGTCGCACGAATGCATCCCTGCATCATGCATAGTATGGCAGGGCGGCGTTATAGACCACCTCGAGATGGTCTAGCACGGACCGTGAAGACAGAGGCCGGCGCTCGTCAAAGCAGGGTGTCGGAGTGCCCACCCCTCTTCTCGGTGACCCTGTTCCAATTGTTCGTACCAATACCCATCGTCCTGTGTGACCAGTGCGCATTCAAAGTCAAGAACGTTTATATATCGACACTGAACGCTAGCTTTCTATGGAGTCTCACCCCTTGTTCCAAACCGACAAAACACTGCAACACGATTAATCCACGGCGGCAAATCATCATTGGTCGTGACTGTATCTCCTTCAGACCTCTAAACTTTGCATCGAAACTCGTGCGCTGTGCTCTCCCTCCTTCCTCCTCCTCCTCCTCCTCTGCTTCAGCGTCTCGTTCGCCATTCGCGCCGAGCTCAGATCACATAGTCGGGACTTTAATCACTCTCTAGAGGCTGTCAGTGTTGACCACAGAGATATGAGCCATCTTAACGACGTACCGGAAATAAGGGCAAGAATCATTCTAGGAAGATCAGTCAGCACACCGTTCTCATATGAAGGCTCTGCGGCACTTACCGGTAGAGGTAGTAGAAGAAGGAGACGAGGTAGAATCCCAACTTGATGAAACTCTCCTTCTTGTGCCCTGACAACGTACGGAAGATCTCGGTCGCATCGTACATGTGATTTTTGGACATGATCCTGAAGAAAGCCAAGGGTCAGCATCATGCTGTCGACAGGTATGCGGGAAAGGCCCATAAGAGCCGCGTCACACTCCAGATTGGCCGAGCAGCCGGACACGCGGCCAACAGATTTGGCCCTAAACGACACCGGTGAAGCCTACTCAATGGCCCACTTTGTTCCCGCCAGAAGCAGCCACGGCGGCCCCTAAGCTCGATACACCACCAGCTCCGATGCCATCAATGCCTCGCACTCCGAAACAAACTTTTCACGTTTTCACCCCCCTTGTTACTCACTTATTGACGTTGAATGCGACCAGCGGAGCATTGAGTATGAAAGCGAGCCATTGACCCGAGAGCAAGAAAAGCAGAGTGAGGAAGGCATGGGCGATCATTTCAGGCAGGACAAACTGTTGCCAAGTGAATTATTAGCATGATTTGCTCGAGTATTCATTTCCCATGGTTCTTGTCGATCGTCCGTGTCAGAGATGGCAAGGCCACTGGCACTCCCTTCTGTCCGGATGATCGCTTCCATATGTCCCAGTCGCAACATGACCCACCTGGTTGAGCTTGTTACATAGATCGATAGGGTTGATGTAGTCTAGCACACGAGGGTCAGTGGACCTTTAGCACGCGCACATGGACCCGTGGATAGACTTACCGCACTCCAAATCAGAGAACATGATGATCTGTGCAAGTCAGCAACAGGTCAACTACGCCGCATGCTCTCACTCACAAAGAACACCATGGTGAATAACAGCACGGCAGCCATCAACACGGCGAATAGAAACAGCCATCCTGCATGAAGCCGACGAGGTCAGTCAAGAGTGTCCCTTTCACCATCAGACCATTCCCAGCGCACCTTCTCCACCCATTTTAGCTGATAACTCTGTGTAATGCGCCTGGTGATCACGATAGATAAGGTCGCTATGGATGCGAGCAGATGAAAGAGGGCAGGTTTATGGTATCGTGACGAATGACGAATGGAGTTCAAGCTGCAGCCATTTTGTGTGTATGCCCAGGAATTGATGACGTGTTAATCCTTTGAGCAGTACTTGACGTTATCAATCCCTCCCAGCGCGACCCTGCTGCTCATTTGGCGTCTGCCTTCCTCGCCATTCGTCCTTCCTTCTTGACTTCGATCACCGATGGCACGCGCAAAGCCATATCAAGTGAGTGAATACGGCAGTCTGAAGCAAATTGTATCCTTACGCTTTATTCTCTTTAGCGCTCGTCCTCTGACAGCAGCGTCAAACGCGGCAACTCGGATGGACTCTGGAGACATGATCTGCATCAATCCGGATATGGCTCTCCCTCTTCATCCAAATCTCTGCTCGCCCGCATGTCATCAGACAAATCGAACGGATCAAAGCCCAAGCCATCGCTCCTGGATAGAATCTCTGGAGGCAAAGGTCGCGAGCTGATTCCTTCATCCTCCAAAGCCTCTTCGACATCCTCGTCAGAACCTAAGCTCTTTGGTTTCGGTTCAAATCCCGTCAACGTCAATAGTAATCCAAATGCTGGATTGGAACTCATACCGGGATCGAGCGCTACGCGACGTAACAATGGAGGTAATGGGTCACAGCTGAACAAGGGCCGCCTGGTTCAGAGTGGTTTTGATGCCGCACTCGGTACATCCCAACCTCGACGTCAGGTCGTCAGGCCTTTGATACAGGAAAGGGAGTCAGTCAGTATCCTCGGTGCCGGAAGGAGTACAGTCCTCGTGAGGGTGGAAAACTTGGCCGTCGGTACAACAGCAGACGACGTAGTGGTAAGCTCTATCCGAGCACCACTGGGGATCACTTATAAGGCTAACAAATATGCTGTATTAGTCTGCATTCGCCTCCACGCCTATTGAGAATGCCCGCGTGACATCCCCTTCGACATCTTCAACGGTGACAGTGGAATTGGACGTGTCGACTCGAGCAGCGGCAGACGATCTCATCCAGCGATACGACGGAGCAGTGGCGGATGGTAACGCTTTACGTGTACAAATAGTCAAGCAGAGTCTGGTCGAGCGGATGGGAGGTGCGACTAGTGGAGGAGCAGGTACCGGACTTGGACCCATGAGGAATGGATCCAGTGGTGCGAGAAGAAATGGGGCAGGTCAAGAACTCCTTGGACCAACGAGCGGAAGGTGCGTGCCAGATCCTCGAGTATGATATGTCCTTTGGACTGATGGTCACGCCTCTGCAGCAAGATGTATTCCGATACAATCCTCATCTCCGACCCATCCGCTAGCATTATCACCCTCGCTCAACAACAAGAACAGGCTGATCGCTTGAATCGCGCTCAACGGGCGGATGCTTGGTCAAGGGGCGCTCCGACATTGCTGGACAGGATGAGCGGCGGCGGCAGAAGAGGTCAGATCGCTGGCGGGGGGAGGTCCGGAGGGATGATGGTGGATTAGTAGGGCACAGCCGAGGCTAGAAAGCAGATGGGCAGGATTTGGAGATTGGCAAGGCGACGTCCACTGACCGCGTTGCCGCAATGATCACTGTCAGCTACTGTACCGATTTGGGTTAAAGAATGATCAAATGAATGTAATGTACATCTACATCCGATTCAGTGCGATACAACATGACCTGCGATGATTGACACCAGCTGAGAGATCTTTCGTGAAGCGCCGTGAGGGGGAGCTGAATCTCACTTGGGTCCATCTCCAGCTCGCCCTTCGCCGGCTCAGACTCCTTCGGTCGTCACTTGTGTCACCTCGTCAACTTGTCCACACCTCCAGCCTTGTTGACCATCCTTTTAATCTCCCCTTGAGTCTTTTGCCAAACATTCAACTTGTGATCCCTCGCCATCGCTTCGTAATTTGAACCGTGGGCCCTTACCAGGTCCTGAAGCCATGTCCGTTCAGACGTCGAGGAATGCCTTTTGACGGGTACAGAAGATGCTGCGAGTTGTTCGAGAGCTGAAAAGCGAAAGGTATGAGTCGCGGATCAAGTCTTCAGGGAGGCACCAAGATGGTAGGCAGGTCGATCCTTCACTCACATCTCACAACATCCGTCTGAGCTTCTACCCTATTTCTTTCCTCTCCTTCCTCAGCGTCATCGGCTTCTTGCTCCGGAGGAGTCTGATCCTGTTCCTGTTCCTCGGGAATAATGATATCCACCACGTTCCCTTCTTCGTCCCGGATAATCTGTCCGAATCCAGAGAACACGGCACCGCCTAGACCATTGACATTGTCCACTGGTCCAGAAGCGGAGCCAATCGCACCAGGAGGGAGAGTCAATCGTGTCCGATAAGACCTTGAGCCAGAGGCGGTAGGCAAGGGAAGAGAAGGAAGTAGACCCAGAGCTTTGTAGCTGGAGAAGAGAGAGACAGAGATAGAGTCAACGATCATACCCCGAGCTATTGAGAATAGGCGATTGACACCGCTCTTCTCCCAATGTTAGGAGGTCCGCTCGCACCGCACGGTCTCTCTCAAAAGATGCCTCCTCCATTTCAGCCCGACGAACTCACTTTTGAAACACCGTCTTGTGTTTATCCCAGCCACTCTGCAATACCTCTGGACCACTCAGTGTCGGCGGTTTCCTCAACTTATGATGCATCCTTCGTTTGGCAGCCAAAGATGGTTTAGTGCTTTTAGAGGACCGAGCCTTGTTCCGTTGTCTGGGATTGGCCATGATGGAGAGTCGACTGTGTAATCAACCTTGCTGCTTGGTGCCGTGTTGGCTGGGTTGAATGAGAGAGCACGAGGAGTCAAGAGAGGAACAACGATGAATGATCTGGTGGTGGGCGGTGGTTTGAAATTTTGAAAGCTTTGGAAAAACGTCGGAAAATCTCTTTTGAGTCATTGCAGGTCGCTGGACAAAGCAAGCAACAGTGTATATATGTATCTCAAGGTCAACCTTGGACGCAGCGGCGAGCAGGGACTACGGGTGGTACACTGCTCCACATGCTGCGCCGCCTCATGAGTCTAAGACACTCATTCAAGGACGACCCTCAACAGATGGCCGCTCTTCACAGGGATGCCCTGATGAGATATCTACGACAGGCACCCACACAAGATGTCGATGAAGCGCTGAGGGCTCTGGCCGCAAACGCTGAGCCTGAGCCGGAGCCGCTATCGAGCGGGACCGAACCACTACATCTGCTGGTAGTACTGGGTGTACCTCCGAGGCCTGATGGGCAGCTCACCGAAGGTTTACGGGCCCGAGTGAATAAAGCCTTTGAGCTCGCTCATAAATATCCAGCCGCCAAGATCGTCGTGACAGGCGGTGCGGTGGCCAACCGTTACGCGGAAGCAGAGGTGATGCAGCGTGAGCTCATCGCATGGGGCGTGGACCCTAGACGTATCTTGGTGGAGAACCGAGCCCGAATAACCCTCGATAACGCCGCGTACACCCTAGCTCTCCTGAAGCGAGACTGGCCCGATTTCTGCCGTGGAAGCGGAGCAGAAGGAGGACGACCACCCGCCCGGCTGACCGTCGTGTCAGAGCCGTATCATGGCGTACGCTCGTTGAGACATTTTGCCGCAGCTCTCAAGATTTTCAATGTCCACGTCGAGCTCCGTTATGCACCCGCGCGGGGAGGTAGCCAAGCCATGTTATCAGACATGCACAAGCCTCTGCGGCTAGGAGATACATGGCTGCCCAGACCCATGCAAGCCCACTTGGAGCGGACTATCGAGGAGCAGCGGCGCATCGTCTGCGGGTGGTGAGATCATCTCTCTGTCTGTGGCGTGGGCCAAGTACGCGTACATGCACGAATACAAGCATGAAGCGTCATCAGGGCCTCAAGGCTTGTGTCGCGCCGACGTCGACAAGACGGAGTCGTCGCTGTCTCTGGCAAATTCGGGTACATTTCAATGATGCCGCGAAGGAAAACGCCACGGCAAGAACGATCGACCGTGAAAGGCCTCATACCGCCGTGCGCATAAGCCGGAGCGCAAAGATGGCGAATTTACTCTTCGGCCTCAGAGAGCTAGCTGTGTTGGATATGGACCGGCAGCAAGGCGGGCTTGCAGCGCTCCTCTTGGGCCTCGATGCTCCCCTCGCGCCTTGCTGACATGAAATACACGAACAGACCGGGACGACTTGGGCCGAGGTAGCCGCGTAATCGGGGAACAATCGAGCATCATTCAAAGCGATGGTCCGCTGTTAAACATGTCGGCGACCTCAAACAAAGCCATTACCGTGAGATCTCCCTGGTTCACAAGATGAGTCATGCTCAAACTCGTCGTACGCCTGACTGCGACCCAGAGCAGTGCCTTCCCCGGCGGTAGAAAGGAAGACCACGCATGCATTATATTCATTTGGCAGATGCACAGCGGGCAACCGCAGCCAGTTCTTGAACGAGACGGTGCGTCTCATTTCGTTCACACGGAGGACACCGAGACTGCCTAGGGCGCTTTGAAAAAATCTCTCAGAATACAGAGCTACACCCGAATCGCAGCAGTCCGAGTCTCGTCCTAAGCTCCAATCGAGGTGTCTCGGAGCCATTGTTGAAGGTCCTGTGACGGTATATGAGCGATCGTCAAGAGATGCAAGGTATCGTGACCAGCTCGGATATTGTGGATTCTTTTGCTGCCAGACCACTCACCGCCATAGGTAATCCCGTCTTTGGGGGTCTTTGACCCGACTCCATCCCAGGTGTCAGATCTGTACGTTCATGACGCTTAGCAGGTGCAGTGGTACCGAGGATTTGGGACTTGAAGGCCGAGCCGGAAGAAGGTATCTTGGATCGATGATTCGCATGATTATGGGCATGCAAGGCTCTCGAAGAGGGAGGGGGAGGAGGAGGCGGAGCGGAGGGTTGAGGGACAGGTTTGACGAGTCTGTTACTTGACGCGCTAGCGGCGTCCATTGATAAATGGTGCGAAGCAGCTCCTTGAGTGGGTCCGTCCGTTCGAAGCGAGTCTAAACGGCTGTTTGATTTCTTGTTAGAGAGTCTCGAGGATATGCGAGCAGGATCGATGACTTGTATAGGAGCAGGGACCCGTCGACGAGCTCTCAGCGCAAAAGTATTGACCTGCGGTGCATGGTGTGTCGGCTCGCCAGTCGTCGTCGTTGTCTTCAAGATGAAGACGTCTGGCGAGGGTGCTCGAGGAGGTCGAGGTATGAGTTCAGCAGGGACCAGAGGGGACGTCACATCGACCGTACTATCCCTCGAGGTACTCGCAAATGGATGAGCGCGACATGCACCATCCCTCGATTTGGGAGGCGTGTCTTCCGCCTCCTCTGCTCGCAAGTGCCACGGGAGCGACTCGATAGGCGCCGTGAGGAGATAGGTCGTCGTTGGAGAATATGGTGATGAGATATTGGCCATGCGTATGACGTGGCTGGACCGCTGGATAGAAGGAGTTATAGGTGTAGGAGCTTGTCTGGCGGAGGAGGCAGCCGCGAGGTCTTCCAGTGTGGTAGTTGATCTGGCAGAACGATCGGTATGAGGAGACTTGATTGGGGTAGATGCGGAGGCAGATGAATGACCGTTTTTATCAGCAGAATCTGCAGCCTTGGCTTTGGTGCCTGGGGTCGATGCGCCTTTACGAATTGGCTCGATCCGTGATCTGTCCGGCAGCGATGAGACCATCTTTGACGCTTTGAACTCTGCTGCCGAATTGACCTTGACGAGCTCTTCTATCCCTTCGAAATTGACATCTAACCGAGTGGCGGGTTGACACGCTTCACCCGGTGGCGGAGGGACAGAGCTAGACGTAGATCCGAGAGACTGGACCCGGGGGACGATGCAGTATCAGTGAAGTCGCTCAATAAAGAGGAACGGTCAAACAAGAAAGAGAGTTGCTCACTTTCGGTCTTGCTTCATGTTCGACCTGATCTTTGACTTGTAATTCACATTCCACCTTTACCCCTACCTCTTGATGAAGCGAACGTCTTACTGACGGCTCTGGCTTCTCCATTGTCGCTGTGGACTGCTTCAATGTTTCCTTTACTCCCCTGGCAGGGGTTCCATCAAAGTAAAAGCTGGATATCGATCGGCCCATAGAGGAGACACTCAGCGGAACAGATAGCCTCCAATCTCCTCTGGCGTCCCGTCCGATCGTGCTGTCTTCGTCAACCAGCGGAACCATCCGATCAGCTTTGAGCGTAGTCGTGGGCTCATGACCTGGACTCAAAAGCTGCCTCGAGCTCGGCTTTGACCTTGAATCCGAGTCGCCGAGTTTCTTTGGCGTCAGGTTGAGGTCGATGACGGATGGCGGTGGAGGTGGAACATCAGGACGATGGAAACCCAACGTATCGAATGAATGACCTGATCGGAAAGACTTCGCTGGTGTTCGTGGTGAGCCCACATCGTGTTGCGCAAGGGCCGTCGAGTAGTGCAGCCGGAGAGGGTAAGGGGACACCTGAGAATAGACTGAGACGGGTGATTCGGATAAGTGATCGTTGTTCTCGCTGGTCGAAGAGATGGCTTTTGCTGGACGCGGAGTGATCACCCGTTCGCTGTCGATCGATGACCCAAAGGACGTATCAGCATGGGCATTGTCCATCTTGAGGTCATGCTCTCTGTCAATGACTTGAGAGGCGAGTTGTCTCGATGGCTCGCGTTTGATCCGCTTGGGAGGCACAGGTCCTCTGATCGTATCACGACCCGGTACGCTCGACCTCTGGCTGAGCCCTGGAGATCCCGGTCCCGACGAATGGGCGAGACTCAATGCTGCGACTCTGGCTCGCCATTCCATCTCGGCTCGGCGAGAGGACTTGATACTCGATTTGGAAGATATGACGGAAGAGCTAGACTTGCGGCGATGATGCAGCGGCGAAGATCGGTTCGTCACGTTGAGGCTGGCGTTGCGAGTTGGCAGGGTGGAGGAAGCATGACCGAGAGGTGGGCTTTGACCTCGTCTCGGTCCAGCTTTGGATGGTGGAGCAGGTTCACCGCCAGGGTTAGACGTAGATACACCTTCTGATCTTCGTCTGCCCTGTGCGTCGGACCCTGAGGTTATCTCGCCAGGATCCAAACCATCTCCGCCTCGCTGTCCAGCTCTAGATTCAGCCGACAAGATGGCCGCTTCGAACGTTGCCAAGTCCTCTGACAGGGTCGGCGCACGCGTGAGAATTGACGAAGAGGATATCGATGCGTCGGCCGTATGAGGGCGTCGTCGTTGAGACCCTCTCCTACTACCGAGACGATGGGCGAAGCTCAGGTTTTTCGTCTTGGGTGCAAAGGAGAGTGGAGGTCGATAGGAGCTGGAAGGAGGAGGAGGACGAGGAGGAGGTGTGAGGGGTAGGTGTTTTATAAAGAGATGAGACGAGGAGGGATCTGACAGGTCGGTCGGAGTCTCGTTGAGATCCTCTGGATCTTCATGTTTTGGGTGTCGCAATGTGAACACCGGTAAAGAGTGTGTCGATCGGATAGCAGCTGAGCCAGGTGGGTCCGGCAATTTGACCTTGTTGCCTCCAGGTGGGTCCGGCAAGGTGACTTTGTTGCCTCCAGGTTGGATCCTGGTGCAAGACTTTGACTGGAACAGGTGCTGCTCTGGCACGTTGTTTCCAGGTCCTGTTTGAGAAGCCGTATTGGCGCGGACCGGACCAGTCTTGGTCTGGTTCTGACCCATTGTATGGATGGATGAGGTGGTCGGTGTGGGAGGAAGTGACTGGGAGGGTTAGCATCAACACTTTGCACGTTTCGATTAGGCAAAAGTTCGCCAGCAAGAGCTGGGAACCTCCCAAGAATCATCTTGACTCAAACGGTCAGAGGCCAGCCATACTCACAGATGATCTTGGTAAGATTACCCACTCTTGCAGACGCGTCGGAATGAGATTTGGACTTGTGGATCCCCCAAAGAGATGATATCCCAAACTATGACCTAGACTTTGACCTTTTCGTAACTTGTGCGCTCGGCGAGTCCCAGTGGACGAATGGGCTGGCGAGAAGGCGTCTTGACGTGGTAGCGGCGAATCCAAGAGGAACTCTGGGAGCTCCTCAGTCGCAAGATCGCAATCTACCTTGATAGTTCTTGACGTATCAGTCTCTCGTCGAGGTCTTCTGGTGACTGGACACTCATACGTGTTTGTGGTGGTCGCTGTCTTCGTCGCCTCAATACGTCCAAACGCTCCTGAGCTCTCGACGTGGAGAGGGGAAAGAGGCGGAAAGAGAAATGGTCGAGAGGGAGTTCGTTCTGACGAAGCGCTTGTACCGGTGCTCTTGGCTTTTCGACCGAGGGAAGAGAAGAGGAGGACCATCTTGCTCTCTCAGCACGATTTATAAGAGTTGTTGTGGATGGATGGAGGGCTGGGCAGGGGGGGAGAAAACACACTGAATCTGGACGAAACTGTGTACAGAGATGGTCTAGAGAGGAAAGCCGTTCGTTAGCTTTGTCTGGCGGAAGGGGGAGGATGATGCCATATCATACGTGCACTCACTGCGCCGCTATGGATCGTGTGAGCTGAGTGGAGGACGTGTTCAGTGTGTCTAGCACAGGAGAGACACAGGACAGGCGGGACGTGGTGTGTTTGTGATGAGGAAGAACACAGCTGTGGTCCCCTGGTGTCTTTGATGTCGACAATGTCAGCTAGACCTGTCGCGTACGACGAAGGATGTGGCCTGATTGTGTGCACTTTCAACGTGTTTGTTTCCCCCCCCCCTTCCCCCCCTCTCCGTACCTTTGCGGTCGGTGTTGACCTCTTGTTCGATGTCCTTCGGTCTAGCGCCTGGACGAGTCGATCATTCCATCTGGGCAACAGGGCGTACCTGGTCTCGGCGGAGCCTGCTAGGCGTCATCGATGCGTGAGGTCATCCGAGGGATGAGAACGTTGGCAGGTGGGTCACATAGATCATTCGAAGGATAGCCGACCTTCCTTCCTTCCTTCCTTCCTTCCTTCCTTCCTTCCTTCCTTCCTTCCTTCCTTCACATCAACGGCTCTCACCCAAACATGTCAGTATCTCGTCAAGATGGGCTGAGAACGTCAGTGAGAAAAGGGGTAGCGATCATCCAACACCTTTGGAACGATCAACATGTTCACACAACACCGTCCTGTGAGGATGCGTGGATCGGTTTCCCCCCTGGAGCTCGACGATAATTCAGTGAAACCAACCACCTCGTTTCATCTCCGTTGACCGGGTCCCGTATGCGACTACGACCCAACCAACCCGTCATAGCATGCGAAAAGGTCGATGTCCTTGCCAGAAATTTCCCTGTGGTTGCACCCTCAAGTCTCAATGAAGAGGCTACTGGAATGTATGGCTCATGATGTGAATCAAAGTAAAAAATGCAGGAATCAGAGTTGCAAAATCGTTGCAATGCGCTGAACTCCACCACCACCACGAACTGGTCGAATGTCCACGTATGATGCATAGCAAGCGCTACATTTTTGTGAAAGAAGCAGACGAACACGCTACGTATCAAGGAATGCGACGACGACGACGTGTATAGGTAACTGCTGCGCGCCCCGTCACTCTTGTATGAGTCGGGATGGATTGTCCGTGGGGTAAAACGAAACGAACGACAGTGGGGTGTGTGTTCGAAGGCGATATTATAATGATTATAAGATGAGTGCGCTAGTGTGAAAGAAAGTAAACCGAAATGTCCATCCATGTACAGGCTGTGTAGAGAGCAGAGGAGAGGAGAGTGAAATTGAGGGAGAGAGGAAGTAAGAGAGAGAGCGAACATTGCTCGGGGCGATGTCCATGATTTTTCTCGTGATGATGCCGATTTGTTTTCATTCGACAAGTGGTTGAAGATCCGGTAGCGACAGAATGACAGCTTGTGCCCGCCGTCCGCCTAAGCCAACGCCAACAATGACCCGACCGCAGCGACCAACAATCCAACGGATACCGGGGAAGCCTTGGCGAATGCCATGGCACCACCATCCTTGTTCCTGCTTCCACTGGAATCGCTTCCGCTTCCACTGCTTCCACCACTGCTAGAAGTGTTCAAAGCGACGTAGCTTGAAGCTGGCAAGTCGGCGTTGGGAGAGGTCGGTTGGTCGCCCAATTGACCATTTCCGACCATGATCCAGTTTGCCATGGATGGAACACCGTTGACGACGAGGAACATCATAGCAGGTCCAGGTTGGAACAATGCAGGGTTGTTTGGCATTTGGGCAACGTGAAGCATGGACGTGTTGGTGTTCTGGTTGACAGTGTATGTCGAGTTCAGGGTCAAAGATCGTTGTCCGAATCCAATGGCGTGAGTGTGGAAACCTCCTCGGATGATGACAACGTGGGCGGATTCAACGGCGGTCTGGTCGTAAGTGTCCAGAGTGACGTTGAACGCATCTCCTCCGTAACTCAACGAAGTAGGTGCAGAGCTGGGAAGAGTGGGTCGAGGCTCGTTGTAGTACCATGGGTACCACTTTTCAGCGTCCGTTCGACTGGGCCATTGCTCGGTGGTGAAGTCGGCGTTGGGGTTCGATCCAGAGACAAAGACGGACGAGTCGGGCAAGAGAATGGCACTGGAGTGGTACATTCGTTCAGCGCTCGATGCGGTCAAACCCGTTCGGTTCCATCGTCCACCAGCCGGGGCGTTAGGGTTGTAAAGAGCTGGCATGTAGACGGGTTCTTGACCGTAAGACACTGTGGAAAAGGGAGAGAGAAAGTTGTCAACAGATTGTCATGGATGAGGCCGACCTCCAAGTTCACTCACTTCCGATGGACCACTTGTCAGAGCCGTAACCGGCAGTACCGTATCCGACACCGTTACCCATCCAAAGGTTTCCATCTGGCAGAATGACGAATTCTCCCATACTTCGACCCTCAAACTGGGGATCTAGGTCAGCTATGCACAAAAAATGTGAGGCCCAGTGTCATTTGCTGCTCACCATGTAGTCATCCGTGATGTATTCCGGGTTCTCGTCCATGGGGTTGATCCGGACACACGTGTTGTCTGCCTGGACGGCGGTGACATTGTATCCAGCAATACCATCACCCCATTGAGGGGGATTGGATCCACCACAGAACAAGACAGTAGGGGTGTAGTTGTTCTCTGGGGTCAAGGGTAACATGGCGGTGGC
Organism: Kockovaella imperatae; assembly: GCF_002102565.1. Lineage (NCBI taxonomy): Eukaryota > Fungi > Basidiomycota > Tremellomycetes > Tremellales > Cuniculitremaceae > Kockovaella > Kockovaella imperatae. The sequence continues at coordinate 1,372,113 of NW_019028944.1, forward strand.
TGCTGAAGCGGGGTAGACACGCGCAGCGTACGGCATAGCGGGGAGTTGAGTGGTAGTCTGGTTCTTCCAGTTGTACAGGATAGTCGATCGGTTCGCCTGCATGAAGAGTTGACCATCAGGCATGAGCCAAGTCAGAGGGTAAAGGTTGATGGGGAGTGTGTCTGCGAGCCATTGAAGATGGATAGGCTCATCGGTTCCCTTGTGAGGGAAAAATTCGTAGGTTGGGTTGTCCTGGTAGACATCGTTGACATATCCTCCGTTGATATCTCCTCCAATGACAATGACGGATCCGTCTTCCAGAGTCTCGACGGTAGGGTACCATCGCTTGGAAGTCATGAGAAGGTATCCTCCGGCCGAGCTGGTCAAGTTGAAGTTGCCAATGTTGGGCTGTTGCCAGTCACACGATTCATCGGTACAAGGGTCCATCATTCGGATGGCTGAACCACCATCTTCGTCCGAGTAAGCTCCAGCGGATCCGACGTTGTCCTTGCCACCGGTCGTGATGGCTGGAAGGGGTTGGCGTTGTCGTCAGAAGATTCACCGGAAGTTGTGTGACAAGAGACACTCACGCTTGTTACCTCCAAACACAACCCATGTTCCGTTACCCAAAACACTGCCTCCAGCACAAAAGGTGTTGGACAAGACGTCCATGGTTCGGTCTGGGCAAGAAGAGTGAGTGAGTGGATGGACCAGTGTTATGGATGCTCAAACGGCTCACAATCGTTGGTGGCGAGGTCATACTCGACGGCCCAAGCGGGGTGGGTGCCCCAGGGTCCAGTGACAGTCGCAGGGTTGTTCTCTGTCTTGTCGAGGACGTAGACTTTTTCAGTGTTACCGAGGAACATCTGAGTCCAGAACGTCAGTTCATCGTGTGGTGTGTGGAGCGCAGAGGCACACACTCACCATTTGAGCACTGATACCCATGGATGCAGAGACTTGTTCGAACCCAAGCGGGGTCGTGGTGTTGGTCGTGGCCCGCTTTCGCAGCTCCTCGCCACCGACATATCGGTAAGGTGATGCCAATGCGGAGGGAAGGGAGGCGAGAAGAGGGAGGAGTGGAAGCAAGGTGGCCATATTAAGGGATGACATGGTGTGGGCTGGGGGAAAGGTGTGATCGAGTGGTGCTCGATGTTGATGCACTCGTGAGCGAGTGGTTTTCAGAGTGATACAGTGGGGCGCAGCTAATAGAGCAAGAGAGAGAGAGAGGTAGTGTGTCAGCAGCGATATGAATAGACGGGAGTTGGAATGGTCAAAGGAACGGGTTGAATCAAAGGGTTTGAGACGGAGTGAGTACGAGGTGGAAGAAACAAGGGAGAGATGTGTCAGGCAAGCGAAAGAGTGTGATGTGATGTGATGCGGTGCGATGAGGATGAGACATACAGGCTAGATAGTATCAGGTGCTATACGCTTGATCAACAAGGTATGCGAGAGAGATCGTGAGAGAGAGAGAGAGAGAGAGTGAGAAGTGGGGAATGCAGTGTAGTTGAAATGTACAGGATTCAAGGGCGGCGAAAGGAAGGAAGAGAGAGAGAGAGAGAGAGAGAGAGCGACACGAGAGAGAGAGAGAGAGGGTTGAGCCAAGGGCACTGTATGGAGGGGGAGTAGAAGGGGGTTTGTCTGAGTCAAGAGAGGTGGTGTACTTCCTCGCCACCGCTGACTGACTGGCCTGATCATACACCTCGACATCGGCCAACAGGGGGGGGGGGGGGGGCACATCACGCTTGACCTATTGTCACACCCAACTCACCAATATTATGGATTAGTCGTCCAGCCCCTCAATATTTTTTTCTTTTACAGGCGATGATCGCTGTACGATGCGACTCTACTGTGTCTGCTCGCTGTAAAGATGCGACGGATCCAGATGCGAATGAGATGAGAATGCGGAATCCAAAAGTAGACGCTGCTCTGAGAGAGACTGACTGACTGTGGATGGAATGGATGAAATAGAGAGAGGAAACAGCCAAGTAGAGTTTTTGAAGGGTCGACTCTTTTTTTTCTCACTTTTTTTACGTTTCGCCGCCAAAAAAGCGGAAGCTGTGCAGCCGAACGGGTCGGGGAATGGCGAGGATGGTCTCAACGATGGCGATGGATGGATGGTCGAGCTGCTCTAGATTGATCTGCTTATGGACCTGTGTGCTTGTGCAAGGAGTGATATCGAGCAGCAGCAGTCTGAGACACACTTACAGTGTCTCGATGAAGATGCCACCCAAAAGAACACAAGGTCCAGCTTGTTCAGGGTCCCGGGTTAAAAAAAGGGTTATTATTACAGTGAACACATCGTCTGCAGCCACCTGGTACTGCGAATAGATCCATGCTATGGCTGCTGCTGCTGCTGCTGCTGCTGTCACTAGGCGAGGAACACAGGGTAGGGCAGCGGAACTGGTCGGCGACAAGGCACCTAGCTCATGTTCTACTGAGTGATCCACATGCATCAGCCGGCCTCGCCGTATGATCTGACGGATACGACCGAATAGCGCAACAGTCCAAAATAGAACCCCAACCCTCTGCCCTGCCTCCCCCCGCCCCAAATCTCAAACCTTTCTCTAAGATCATGATAGACTCAACCCGAAATGCTGACAAGCCTCTCTGAACAAACCGCAAACTGACATCCCATCCGCCTTCGTCTGATTCTCATGACGAAATGTCAATGGATCGTATGGACCTGGTCTATCCAGTGTGTTAAATCAAGTATACACCCCTTCTTTTTCTCGTGGCGGTATGATCTAGAAACATTGTATATGATATGGTCCATGTGTTGGTGAACCGCCCCCACATGCATATTTCTTCACAGTGATGTAGGCACACACGTCCATGCATTGTACCACCACCACTGAGGCTGGTTCATTGCCCGCCGATCGATTGCATGCATCCAGCGACATCGATTGAATTGCCATTCATTGATCGCCACTGCCTGCCCCCCCCCCCATAACTTTGCTGTCAACAAACAGGGGGTTTGCCCCTCCACGTGCGCAGCAGTCAGCGGCGCTATAAACTCAAAAACTGTGCCCGTGATATCTCCGTGCCGAGCTATCGGCCGAGCGAGCGGCTGAAGTTACCGTCTGTGTTACTTTGGTGCATTATGAATCATGGGGGTGGCCAAGGTATTTCGCCATCATGCATCGCTCTATATGTACCACTGTGGTCCTTCACTGTTGATGACCTCATTCCTCGCCTAAAGAGCCAACACAAGACCCGCCATCACCTCGTGCTCAGCTTGTGCAAGCTGCGGGCTACAACGTGGCGGCAGTCTCCCACCTCACGGTAGGCCGGATGCAAAGGTCCTCCTACACGAGTGACCACAGTACGAGTCACCGGGTGGTACGGAGTCCTGATGAGGCGCGGTACTCCCTCCAAAGCCCTGACGACCGGACTTCTGACTCATGATGATTCTATGAAATCGTTGAAAGTCGTCTTCGGATGGGCCGGGAGTGAATGGTGCCACGGTAGGTACAAAGATACCCGTCGTATCGTTGGTATACCGCTCGTGAATCCGCTGTGAGATTGTGGGCGGACGATCATCGAGGATTCAGCAAGTTTTCGACGGCTTAATCGAGCTGACTCACCAGCTCCTCATGTGGGCCAAGCTTGATGAAAACTCGTGATCCCAAATCTGTAGGTCGTGTATGGTGGAATCGACCTGATCGTACCCATGTATCCAGATCCTCAGGCGCGTTAGGATTCAATTCAGGTTGGCTCTTGCTTGGCATCTTGTATCCTTGATCAGTCTTGTCATGACTCTGCTCAAAGCTTTTCAAGCTCTGGACGAGTTCGATCAGGGTGTTCACGCGTTTGTGGAACTCTCGGCACTCGTCATTGCCCGACTGGGTTGCAGTCGGCTGATGATGAAAGAGGCACAGTCGTGGACCGTCAGCAGAGATCCTAAGTGTGGGGCGTGGAAAAGCTCACGCATGCAGGGAAACGTTGACCCAAGGGGGGCGTGGTTTCCACAAAGTAGGTGTGATCTTCTTTTGGGTCAAAGCGAGTTCGACTCGAGTTCAAGCAAGAACAACCTTGATGCCCAAGGTGGGACGCCGTCTTCGTGGTTTTCCTCATTTCTGTGTCATGGTCAGTCATCATCGTCATTGTCGAATCTTACCAGACATGATCGCAGTCGACGGATATGAGGCTTGACTCTGTCGAGAGGGGTCGTAATGAAGCGAGTGGGTGTGTGTATGGTAGAGCCATGAGCTCTTTATTTGCCACCTTATCGCCAGGCTTCTTGTACACTTTGCTCTCGGTCCCTTGACCAAACGCCAGGCTTCAACATTCCTTTTAGCGTTGACCCTCCTCAGAGGCTCCGTATCTCTTCCTTTAAGGGTTCTTTCTATTCAATGGAAGACATAGCTCTACTAGGAGGGGGGGGGGGGGAGAGCTGAGGGAAGATGACAGACAAACTTGGAGGAACGTTGCGCGAGAGATTTTCGGCGAGACCGGTCGTGATTGGCCGGGAGACTAGGCCCAGATCGCAAGTGGAGCTTCTATTCCCAAGCGTCTTCCTGTATCAGTATGCTGTCTCCTCGGCGAGCTTGAACAACGTTTCAAGTTCAATCCTTTGAGTCCCCATCAGTCTGACATGTACCTAGACCAGTCAGTCTGCGATGCCAAGCTAATACTCCAACCGAGATCGGTCGAGGTCTCTGTGAAGCTTGCAGAATTGTCTTCTTTCGACAAACTATCCGACCAGTTCAGTGTTTACTCCCGACGCCCCCGTGGTGGCCCGATGACTTCACTGCGCCCATGTCGGGGGACATTATCGTCAGATGGGGGTCAAAACCTATTGCCAGCCTGATCATCTCCGCTCTAACGGATACTCCCTTCGGATCCGAAGATCAAGCAGAGGGCGTCTCAACTGTCTTAACTCGAACACACATACATTCGCTCGATACAGCACAGCCTGTCGACTCGAAGGGCATTCGGGGGTGACCTTCTCAGAGGTGGTCGCATTCATCACGCGCACTCCTCGATCATGACGTTCAATATCATTTCACCATTCACCTCCCCGTCAACATCGCCAGAAGCATCATCATCACCATCACCATGCAGCTCGATTCCACCGAATTACAACTCTACCTCGCTCCTTATCGTGGGGGATTAGCCCTGTTGGGCGTGTCGTTGGACCGAGCAAGGGATCGATATGCAGGAGACGTACGAAATCCCTCGTCTCCACTTCACATCACGCTGCTCACGGCAGCTGAATACAAGTCTCTCGGTCGACCAAACGTCAATGAGATCGCTGGTGAGATCCCGTTGAATCACGTCTACGCCCTAGGGGAGGCCTCGGCCAGTCGATCAGGATCAGGCTCATCTGTACACTGGATCGTTGTCATATGGAACCATGCGAATGCTTGGCGTAAGACCAAGGGTCTGCAATCCAAAGCATTCCATATCACTCTCAGCGACGAGGATGATCACTCGGTCGATAAAAGTGTGCAGAGTCTGATCATCCGAACGAAGAAAGCCACAGAGCTACAGGACTCAGTCGAAAACCTTGGTTTGGAGGCGATGGATCATGTTGTCTTAGCTTGCGAAGGAAGCGCCGATGTAACATTTGCAAGTGATGACCGCCCACGAGATGAGCCTAGCTGATCCCATCCAACCAAATGCAGGCCACTTTGCTGGCTGAGCGTATGATCATCCTTGATCCAAATTCCTTCAAAGGCTATGTACGACTGGGAGATCTCGTTCGATCGACGAATACAAAGCTTTCGATGCTCGCTTATGCTCGAGCTGTCCACTTGAACCACTCCACCTTGCTCACTCCCATCTCGTCCCGTATTCGTGCCATGTCCTCGCAAGTACCATATGGACCGATCACCACGCCTCAGGAATACGATGATGTGCCTCCATCTCTCCGTCATCTACTTCTCGTTCGATTCCCGAGATGCCTCGATCAACGTCTATCTGATCAACTCTGGACGACACCCATCGATCCTCGCCATCGATGCACTTTCATGTCCTACGATCTTCCCCGTTACTTTTCATGGGTTTATCCGGGACGTCTGGCAGGTATGTCCACGCCCCGACGAGAAGCCGATATCGACACGCTCATCGAGATGGGCATGACCCACGTACTGAGCCTGACGAAAGAGGAGCCATTGGACGAAAAGTGGTTTCGGCTCAAACCTTTAAAACACAACTTCATCCCGATCGACAACTATGGTACGCCGACGAGGGAAGAGATGGACATCGTGTATGCGCAGGTCCAGGACGGTGGCACATGGCTCGTACATTGTGGTGGAGGCGTCGGTAGAGCCGGGACCGTTCTGGCCTGCCTCATTGGCATGTTCGGCAAGGACGCCAGGCACGGAGTTGAGAGTGATTCTCATTCACCTAGGCTCGATGCCAGGGAAGCCATCAGGTCGCTTCGCCTCAGTCGCCCCAAATCCCTCGAGTCAGAACGTCAAGAGACGTTCGTTCAAGAATGGATCTCACATCGATGGAAGCTGTCCTACACCGCTGCCACTCACGTTTCGGAACCAGTTTCTCGCTGTTCAGTCCAATTCAAGGCTGGTGTGACGCCTACTTGTCTCGCTCACTCGACAGCGTACATGCTTATCGGTCGTCCTGGTTCTGGAAAGTCTTGGCTATCCACAGCTATTCTCAAACGAAGACCACAGGGAACCACCATCATTGTCAGTCAAGACGAATCTGGATCGCGGGAACAATGCGAAAGAGTGTTTGGTCAGAAACATAATGAAGACACGCTCGTCATGTTGGACCGATGCAATCCCACGATCGAAGACCGAAAAACTTGGATATCTCTCTCCCTCACGCATCACCTCGTCGCTATTTACTTCGACTACCCCCTCGAGCTCTGTCATCAACGAGTCAGCTCTAGACTGGATCATCCGAGAATTCGTGCCGGGCGAGGCGCCAATGCTCTCCAACAGATGGATCGACAGATGCAAGCGCCGACTCTGGATGAAGGCTTTTCAGCCATATACACCATCACGAGCTTTTTGGCCGCTCGTCAAGTCGTCTTTCGGATCTGTGGTGATCCACCGTTGATCAAATTCCCTCGGACACCTCACTTGCTCGATCTAGGAGCGACCACTTCCGACGACATTGTCAAGGCTGATTTTGGCATTCTCCGGGCCCCTCTGACGATTGAAGAAAAGATCGATGGAGCGAACATGGGATTCTCACTGGATTGGGACGGCGCCATCCGATGTCAGAATCGGAGTCATTGGGTCAGTTCGGCGGATCACGCCCAGTTCAGACCTCTGGATGGGTGGATTCGAGCCCACGATACAGCGCTCAGGCGGATACTCGATCAAGACCAACATTTCCCCGAACGATACATCCTCTACGGTGAATGGATGGTCGCGAGACATTCGATCCACTATACGTCTCTGCCTGACCACTTTATCGCTTTCGACCTGTTTGACAGACTCGAGGGGACGTTTCTATCGCGCCAACGGTTGACCATGACTCTTCATGATTCTGGAATCGCTCAAGTCCCATTGATCGCCCAAGTCGATCAAGTGACTCAATCACAGGTGTTGGATATCCTCAAGCGGCACAGTACGTGTAGCGACTCCCCAATCGAAGGCGTGTATATCCGGACGGAGGACGCGGATCGGCATTTGACCATTAGACGCGGGAAGGTGGTCAGAGGCGATTTCATATCGGGTAACGAACACTGGACACGGGGGATCTTGACGTATAATGTGGTGTCTGAGGTCAGCTCGTGAGGCCAGACGGGTTGGTTATGCAGACGTCGTGGCCTGGATCCGTGCGGAGGCTGACACCCAGTGGTGGATCGATTGCACTTATGAGTCGACTGCCACAAGTGTAAGCAAGCCACAATCACCGGAGATGTCCTCCAATGCATGTCTGCTGAGACACTTTTGAGCACGTCTAGGGGTTTAAACCATGCATAGCTCTGTCTATGTGTCTCTCTCCTTATAAACATGTCAGTCTCTGCATCGTGGATGACCTGCGTGAATGCAGTGCCCTCAGAGGTTGGAGTTTGACGCAGCGTGCGATCCTTGAGCAGCAGAGTCGACCCCCTGAGGTCCGCTTTCAGCCCTCAAATGGCCTGCGTTTGGCCGCAGAGACCGGCTTGCTCGCCACTGCGAGTCAGTGTAAGCCTCAGGCAGGCTTGCTCGCCACTGAGCTTCAGTGTGAGGCTTAGGCCGGCACGCATCATTGAGGGACGTTTCCCCCGGAAGGATGGAATAAGGTGCGACAGGATTGCCCGGTCGCCCATAGACTTGGCTATTCGAGGACATACCAGAGCCATCGTGGCTGGTGAATGCAGTGTTCGTCTCTTGATTCACCGCCGAATTCGTTGGCTTCACTTGGGTTGTGTCACTTTGAGCAGTCGCGCTCGGGGCTTTCGGCGCTTCTCGTCGGGGTAGGGACCAGGGAGCGTGCATGTTGCTCCCCTGGGTATAAGTAGTATGATTCGCTTGACCTGGTCGACCCGCTTGGAAGTTGTTCATGCTGCTGTAAGAACCTTTTGGAGGTTCAGAAGGCTGGGAGGTCTTGGAAATCTTGGGAGCCTCTGCCTCTGCCTTCGCTGCCATCTTCAAGGCTTGGAAGAGCACGGCATCGTTCTGTGCGGCTATCAGCCTCGGATCTAGGAGGCAGCGAGGGGTTTATTGCCCGCCGGTAACACCCCAGTCACACGCCACGCCATCAAGATCAAAAGCTCACCGTCGCTGACTGTGAGGCGTTCGTAGCCTGTCCAGGGGAAGGAAAGATGTCTGCGCGGGTCAGAGCCTGTCGAACGTATAGGTACCATCTGACTTACTGCTGCCGGAGTGAGGTCGGCTGAATGTCAATATGTCTAGAAGATCAAGCTCATGACCGCCGCCGCCGTGGTGGTGGGAACAGCAGGAGCTAGTACCGGGACGGCGGTCTGTTGTGTCCTGAGAGGGCCTGAGTGCGTCTACCGCGGAGAGCGCCGTGAGCCAATTGACGGCATCTGTCAGCTTGTCCACGCGTGTCAGAAGACTTTGATTGGCGCCTGAAATGGCAATCTCCATCTCGGCCAACTGGTCGGATAAGCCCGTTTGGCCGAGTCGCAAGCTGTCGACCCGGAGTGAGAGAAGTTTCTGGCGGTCTTGAGACCTGGTAAAGGACTTTCTCATCGACGAATGTAGGTTCTCCAGCATGTCTCGAGTGACCATTGCATCATCGTCGTCGCTCTCCCGAGAAGGACCTTGATCGCGGGCGGCGTCTTGAGGTCGACGTGCCGTTTCAGTGGTGTCTACCCATGACTGGTCACTACGCGTTCCATCGTCATCATGTCCATCATCCTGCCTGTAGCCAATGACGGTGTCCTGACCATAAGTTGTTGAAGAGCGTGGATGAGAGAATGATCCGTGGGAGGGGGATCGTTTAGAGGGTTGCTTTCCGCCATGAAAAGGGCCAGGTCCATTCATGGTGCTCGTCAACATTGAGTTGGGTACCCAAAGTGTTGACCTATGAGCTGTGTGAGACTGGTCTGAGTCAAGGATGGTATGAGCTTGGGAAGTCTTGCAGGAAAACAAAGACTTTGGGGATCAGTAGGACTCGCCTCGCCACTCTTTATATATCCTTGACATCACTGAACCCGCGAATATCGTCTCAATTAATCCAGCCCAATCTTTGGCTGGACATCGATCAAAGGAGGTCAAGAGGTGAGACGTGGAGCGAGTAGGCAATGATAACCTCCCCATCGCCCCTCAAAAGGGTTTCGTCATGAAAGGCAAGTGATGTTGTATCGGTTGAACGTCACGGAGAAATGGTTTGACGACGTTGTAAGAGGTGGGATGCTTCTTTCAAATTCTTGAAACGGTTCCCGAGTCCTTGGTTGCTTCGGCCGACCGGCCAAAGTGCCATCATCGTCGGTGTCGTACAGGAGGGGGCAAGAAGAGCCCCGCTTCACTTCGGACCAAGCGTCCGTGGACGAGGTTGGCGACCATTATAGTATTGTCGACCCCTTGAGATGGCACAGAATACAGTAGCCCCAGTGAAGGAGGAGTGCACACGTCATCCGCTACTTTCAAAGCTGGTGGATGCAAAGACCCGCCAATATCGATCCTTGCCCAGAGGTATGCAAGGGATTTACGACATGCATAGCTCCGCCTGAGCTCTGTTTCTATGGTATTAATCAAGACCTTTTGGTAGACGCAAGCCGTAGAGGGTGATGGTGTGGTGGATTGCCAAAATTAAGGCTATATCGACCTGCGTATTGGTACTCAAACGTACTCACCGTCATCGCTCTCAGTCCATGGCGATTGCTGAGCCCCGCTACGCTGAGGAGGACCGCGATGATAGTCGTCGTCACTGTACACTCTGGCCGTTCGCATCGTTGGTCGATGAGGACCAGATTGGCCGACATGGAAGGCGGACATCTCGTCACTCTCCTCTGTCTCGTGGCGGGTCCGGGTCCCGCGAGTGGCGCAAGTGGCGCTGTCCAGCGGCGGCAGATAACCACCTTGTGACCATGCAGTAGTATCTTGCGGCCTGGTCATGTTGTAGCCAGGCCCGCTCGATCTGCCGCCGCAAGTAGAAGGCATCGATGGAGGGTTATGGCTGGAGACATTGGGCTGTACATAGCCATTGGGAGCACCGTTATGTAACGTGTAAGCGTTCTGCCAAAGCATCAGTAATGATCGGCAAACACTAGAGCTACGACTAGTCGGTAAGCTCACCTGCGTATACCCGTCGTGGACTTGGTCAGGCATCACGTTCCTCCCCGTATGGTACGCTGGGAACATTGAGCGTGCATTCGCGATATTAATGTGTATAGTCTCACTGCCCTCACTGCCGACCGTTGACATGCCTGGATACTTGCCATATGTGGTAGTGCCGTTCGCACCGTTGAGAAAGTCAGCAAGACCAGAGGCCATGCTGGAGGCCTTGACCAGGTGATTCTTGACATCTTGGTACTCCTCTGAGAAGGCCAGACCGGCTGATAAAGCAGTATTGACTTTGGAGATTTCCTGATGGATCCCCGCCGTGGCCTGGAGCGCCGCACTGTGATTGAGGTTGGTGTTCGTTTCAAGGTCGAGGAGTCCACCGTTAAATTCCATGAATTTACGTTCAAGAGCTTTCATCTGGCTGGATAGATCTGCATATCCGTCATCGTTGTGCACATACACGAATGTGGGACTATCAGCGTAAGTTGTTTGCTGCCCACCCATCGTGTGAGGTGAATTCTGAAGACCGTTGTCTCTAGTTTGGGAATACCCCGTCCGAGTATCTACGGGGTCATACTCGGTGTAAGTAGCTCCTTGCGAGTGGTAACGTGTGTTAAAGATAGAGCCAGTAGACTTTCGTGAGGTTTGATACCTGCGATCTGACTCTTTGCCCATGTTTGTGAGGTATCTTCTGGTTTGGCAATGGATTGACCAGGTGAGGCCAAGGGTTATTTCCGGGCGGTTGGAATGGACTAGTGATAGAAGCAATGTTTCGGCAGTGATGCGATGGCAAAGAAGGTGAGCTCGTTTATATATACCTTTGCGGTAGCGAGTTGCTCTCACACGTGTGATTCCCAGAGGTCATCAGCACAACTTTGACTTTCCAGCATTCAATCAAAGGACACACCACACCCAACATGCTGAAACGTGGAGTTGAGTGAATCTCCTTCCAGTATGCCGACAAAGGGTGTGTATTCATGATGAGAGTGAGAACCCGAGAAGCTTCGCACACTCTGCATGCTCTCACTTGGCCGCGCCCGCCCCGGCGATTGGCAGACCGGCCGGAGATTGACCGAGAGAAGCACACTGCCACTTGCTGTTGCTTTTCGGGCATCTGCCGAGGACAGTGTGGATCTGCATAGCACGAAGTGCTTCTACGTCAAGGCAGTTGACCACAGATAGAATAAAGGTCCCTGGTGTGAATGTTCACACAGTCCATGCCTTCATGCTCCATCAGAGCATTGGGGTTCTAAAGTGCCACATTCGCTTCGAAACCGAGCGCGGTACAGTATGCTCATCTCGACGCTCTGAATCAAGCTGCTCTGGGACGGGTATGCATGCGCGTGCGTTCAGGATAATCCAAGTTGGGTCGCTCAAAGTGACGTGGCTCCATATCAAGAGGAAAGGTATACAGGATGAACTCAGTACGCCGCCCCAACAAGCGAGGCAGTCACATTGAGCGGGTCATTTCTGAGGGGCATAGACGTGCTGCCCCATCCACCGGATCGCATGATGCTGGAGGAATGGGTGCTGCTCGAGGTGTTGAGGCCGCTGTGATGGTAAGGCTTCGAGGCGCGGCTGGCATGCCTGTCATCGGGTGCATCTGTCCTGTTGTCGGGTGTTTCCATTCGCCCCCAACGACGTTTGTCGTGTGCCACTTGGTCGCGGCCATGCGTCGAGGCAGCATGACTGGTTTGCTCGTTGCTCGTGGAGGAGCGTGCAGGCCTGTGTCGACATCGTTATATCTCTCCCACGTCGTCGTCTCGTGGACCTGTGGGGCTCGGAATCGCTCGTCTTGATGGCAGTGTTGTTGATTCGTGAGATGTACGAGGGTGATTGAGTATCAGGCAACGTTGAGGAGTCGTACTTTGCTTCAACGTCCCGTCGGTTCACCAAAGGACGTCGCTTGCGTTTGGTGCCGCCTTCAATGGTGACATCACTCAAATTGGTATCAGCCAGCCCTTTTCCAAGAGGGGTGTCCTGTCCGTCATAAGGAGCCTTTCTGTTGCGAGCACGGGACGACTCTACAGGACTACCGCTTCGAGACCGACCGGGGGTCCTAAGTCTGGTGTCCACTGTAGAGTCGTTGCGGCCGGTACATCTATATGTTAGATCAGCTACATGCTCTTGAGGGTGAGCAAGCAAGGAATACAGCCTCACCCGGGGGTTCGACAAGCGGTATCGCGGCACGTCTTTGCATCTTGTTCATCTGACCATTCACTTGGGGACGACTGCGGGTGTTTGACATTGCCGGAGAAGCGGACGCTTCTGGTAGGGTACGGCGAATGAGCCTCCTTTCGAGACGCTTTCGTCCTGCCTCCAAGCTCTTGGTCGTCTGAAGAAGGATCTTCAAGTCGAAGTGTCTGGGAACGGATCATTCAACATGAACCCTCCTAATCTTGGCGCATCTGTCTATCCCCCTCACGACACTCACAATGGTAATATCGGGATCGTCGGACCGGACCCATATCTCGAGTTGTTCCTTCCACGGTCCGTCGTTCACACGAACAAGACTGATACGTTCCTGCATCCCTTCAGCAGGCACACTGATCTTGGTCCATTGAGGCTTGGTTTCTTCCGGTGTTGTCCTCTCAGTGATGAGGATGGAGGGATTCACATGATGCCCCGTTGGCCTATACCCAGGGTAATCATCATGCCAACTTTCATCACCGGAACTAGTGCTTGAGCCAGAGGATCTGGAACCTTGGTACCAGCTTCTCGAGCCGATAGGGTCTGCCTTTCCCCTCATCGCGATGAGCGAGTTCTTGAGATTCCTTTGAACGTCTGTAAATTGATCAAGGATTTTCAATTGTTGCTGTCGAAGTGCCTCTTGAGATTGTCTCAACGTGTTGATTTCTGCTGTCATCGTGTCGATTGGGGAATCAACTTGTCTCTTGATATCATTGAGCATCGTGAGCATAGTGTCGATCTGGGCAGCGTCATCGAGAGTCGAAGAAGGCCTTACAGTCGTACCGCCTTCGCTTGGGTATACGGTAGGTGGGCGTTTGTCCGTCACGTCAGTGCCGTGGTGGAGGTACGGCGGCATAGAGGCCGTGTTGACGGTATCGTCGTAAGTCCGTTCATTCGAAAACCACCGTGGTCCTGGGCTATAGCCATGACTGGTCTGATCCTTCGCCGAGCGGTGTTTGGGGACGTATGTGTCCGCGATGTCCTGGGTGGAAGGATCGAATCGTGCAGTTGGTTGTCGTGACGAAGCATCTCGATGACGGCGAGCCATACTGGAACCAAGCTTGTTCAGGGTGAGTCTGTTGTTAGTGGGTAACAGAGCGGACGACAAAGAGGGTGGCGAGCGTACTTATAGGTGGAGTCAAAGCTTCCTCCTAAATCCCAAGCTCAAAAAGCTCGATTCACTAGAGGTCAAAGGAAAGACGTTTTCAGAAACACGTCAGAGTTTTAAGTACCCCTCGACACGAAAGGATCACGACTGAGACGAGTACGTCCGGTGGACCATGGTCCGGACGCTGGAACCCCAAATGTGGACTATGCAAAGTGGGGATGTCACGTCCCCATGAGTATTGATGATATAAACTGCTCAACTGTTCAAGTCTCAGCTCGAGAAATTCAACGACTCACTCACGCTATGCACGCCCCGCGCCCGCCCTTCAGTCCTCCTCTATATCCATCGTGCTTCCCTCTTCGCCTACGTCTTCCTCCTCCTCCATCATCGACTGTTCGACTCGCCTCATGCTGGCGTCCCTTGGTCCCTCACGTCGATTGCGACGTCGCATGGATCGTTCGACGCCAGACTCGTCAATCGACCTCAAACCAAGAACAGAGATGTCCGCAGTGGTATCGTATCCCCCCGCGGGATGAATGATACTTTCGCCTCCTGCATCTGCCAGAGTCTCTGGGTCAAGCTCAATAGGTAAAGGTCCAAACGATGGATTGCCCTGGGACACGGTTTGTCAGCTGATTCATCCGGTGGTATAAAAAGCTGACTGACCTTGGCGACGTTGAACGGATCTAGATCTTTGCTTCCGATACTGGCTGGTAGACCCGGCAGCGTGGTCGGTCCCAATCGCTCCATTTGCTCTTTCAAAGCCATCTCGAGAAGGACAGTGCTCATGGGGTCTTGAGGGCCGAGGGACAAGGCAACGTGGTAGTGTCGTATAGCGGTCCGAATGTCTCCGCGGAGATGACACAACATGGCGAGGGAGGAATAGGCGGTCGCATTGGTAGGATCCAGAGCGAGACAGCGTTCGTACGCTGCCTGGGCATTGTCCAATTGGCTATGAGGTGTGTCAAAATGGGTTTCAAAAAAAGACGATGGGAGAAAGACAGCTCACTCTGTGACTCTGTAAGCGTGTCCTAGATTGCAGTGCGTGACAGCCCATGTCGAAGAGACTCCTTGCATCGCCTTGGCAGTGTCGATCGATCTTTGAAAATACCTGATGGCTTCGGGATAGCTGCCATGTGTCAGCACCATCACCCGGTACCAAGCGACTCACTCTTCCTTGTTGTACGAGACGACGCCTAGCTCGTTGAGAAGCAGCGGATCTGAAGCGTTGATCGCCTCCGAGGCTCGAAAGTACTCCTCGGCAAGAGTCGAAGCGGACAGCTGTAGGTGCTCCATTCCGATGAACAGCAGTGGCAGGTGAGTCCTTTTGGCGTAGAAATTGTCAGCCCGTGTGGGGAGAAAAGACAGAGACGATTGGCTCACCCTGGGAATAGTCTCGCCGATGTCGAGTATGCCGTGATCGCGTGATCATGCTCTCCTTCCCAGGCGAAAGAATGCGCAAAGGCTATCCAAGCAGGTGCGAACCGACTGTCGATCAAGTTGGCTTTACTAAAGTATCTTCTGGCATCTGTCCATCGTTTACCGGAAAAATACCATAATCCAACCGCGTACCATGTCGTAGCTGCTTGAGGATCCTGTTCGACGAGATCATGTGCGAGCATGAAGAGGGACGATCGAAGTCGGTGAATGTGGTGCATACATGCGAGGTGAAGAGGCAAAGCTGTGGAATGACCGGGAATACGACTCAGAATCCTGCACAGTGAATGAGCTGACAACGCGTGGAGAAAAGGGTTCCTCACTTTGAAGTGACTGCGTAACAGTCTTCCCACTTGTACTTTGCGTACAACTCGTCTGCCAACCCCACGAGCACATCGCAGTTGTCTTGTAGAGCATAGGTATTGACCAGTTCGGTTCTCGCGCGTGAAATGTCGTGAATGTGATTGTCCTTCGTTTCCCGTCAGCTCTCGACCGTCGTCGACTCGCCAACAAGCTAGCTCACTCACCTTTTTCAACTTTGTAATGTACATGAGCTTAACAAACATGGCTTGATCGTCTGCAAGCTGCGAGCGATACGCCAGATTCTGGACAAATGTCCATTCTATCGTGTGCTCAGTCCGTGTATTTTCCCGTGCAAGGGGGTCGAAACTCACCCTCAGTGGCAGACATCATTTCCCCTTCGACAAGCTCCCTGAATGCCTCGTAGTTCTTCACGTCAATGATCAACGCTTCCATGAAAGACTCTTTGGCCAAGGCCAAAGACGACAGCCTGAGGTGGAGCAGACCACGAAGATGGCAGATGGACGAGTGAAGCTAGGTTGTGAGTCCAAGTCCTGTCCGGATCTCCAATGCTCACTTTGATCCCGTCATCTGGATGAGGTTCGGTAGCGGGTCCTCCTGCTGATCCTACGATGCATTCAGCGTCAAACCTCGTTGGCAATGACTCACCATTTTCTCTGAATGGATTCGATTCTCCCAGCAGTTCCAACGCTTCTTGGTATTTCTCCTGCTGGACCTGAGATAAGAGGTGAGCGGAAGTTACATTTCGTACACTCACCAAGCACTGCGCAGCAAGGTAACGGCAAGCCAAGCTCTCGTCGATGAGTTTGGGTCTCCCTTTCAACGTTCCCTCTCCATCCAAGTCGCTTCTGGGCGAATACAGGTGCCCATTCATCGCGTCCTCGGTCTCCTCCATCCTGCTCTTGCCTTTCGACATGCCGTGAATCCCATTCTCCTTGAGTGAATCTTTTCGAGGTAGACCACCCCGTGACGGTGGAGGCAAGGGTTCTGTCAATATTCTTTCGGCGCGAAGATAATGCCCGGTGAGGAAATGGGTCTGAGCGAGCCAAAAAGCATCGTTCGGGTCGGCTGCTCTGTGTGAGCTGGATGGCTAAAGAGGAGGATTGAAAATGGTGGCTTACCTGTCCAGGATAAGATCTTGTCTCCCCAGAAAGCTGCAGTATCATACAGATGCTGCATGATCGCATCGTGTCTCCACAGTCTCATTGAATCCACCATATCCCAGGTCTTTCCTTCATCCTCTTCATCCTCTTCTCCTCCTCCTTCTTCTTCCTCTTCCTGTTCCTCGTCCATCTCTTCAGCCCCTCTGATCGTCCTCTTTCTCGGCGAGACCTTTTCAGCACGTTCCGGTGAGCTCCGATCGGCGAGCCTCGATCTCCGTTTTTGAGCATCTCTATGTCTGGGTATGGTGGTCCGAGCCCTTGCACTCTCTGATGAAGGGCGATGAGGTGCAGCAGACGAGGAGGAAGACGGTCTGACTCGCGGTGAGACTTGAGCGATCCCCCTGTTGCCTTGGGCAGCTATGCGAGTCGCTGTCCTTGGCATGGCAGCGTACGAGAAGGAGTAAGATGTATCTCCATCTTGTATTATATCTGACACATCCATGGCATGCCCACCTATCGTCGCCGATGTCGGATGAGCAGGGGTGATGGGCGGCGGCGCAAAGGAGAACGAGTTGGAGAGGGATGATCTGGGCGGCAGTGCTCGTCTACGATGAGCTGGTCCCGGAGCTGATGGTGTGTGAGATGATGAAGAAGAGGAAGATGGGCCTGTCGGGTCATGTGGATTCGGTGGTGTGTTGAACATGGTGATCTCTTGATGCGGTATGCACTCGAGAAAGTTGACAGTTATGTTGTTGAAAAGCCAATCGCGCACGAAGGGATGGACGAGTCGTCGTCGCGTGGCTGTCGCGTGGTAAGTTTAGCTGACGTAATATGCCGCTGTGTCCCCCCCTTCATCAGGCACAGATCGCCAGCCCAAAACGGCACGGAACCAAAATCTTCCCTGCGGTGAGCCATGTACATACTCCTTTCGTCCCCCCGCCATTCATTCATTCTCATTCTCTCTCTCTCTCCCGAACAATTCCATCTTGGAAAGACACCATCCATCCACCTCGAGACCGCTTCAATCACATCTCGCCACTTCACTTGTCCTCAAATATGCAGCCTCCGGGCATCTACAACGTGAGTTCATGGTCCAGATCAGAGCAAGACGTTCTCTCCCTCTCTCTCTCCCATATTACGGTTTCCACGCGGCGGCGCCTCTCCTGACACCCCTTTCCTCTCTCTCCCCTTACCCCGATAGGACCCAATCAACCCAGATCTATTCCTGTCACTTTATCATTCATACATACTCCTGCGCGCTTGCCTCCTGAGACTGTGCATCTCTTTTGGTACTCGTTCATAGCAAGCTTCGTGATCAAGTCACAAGAGAAGTCCAGCGACACTGGAGAGACCGTAGTGTCATAGCCTCGCCTCCCCCCCCCCCCCCCCCCCCCGCTCCGTCGACCGAAGTTGCCAAAAAATTAATATTATTATCACGGACCAAAATTGCTGATCATCCCTCTCTCTCTCTCCTGTTTCCCTCCTTCTCAACACCATCGTCGACATCCTCCCCCGCCCCTTCCTCGCCGTACATCGCCGCTCACGATGCATCATCCTTCCAACTCCAAACCACTCTACAAACCACCTCCTCAAATCCCGCAACGACCACAACAGCATCATCGTCTGCCTCCAACATCAACCACGAGCAATCCGAGTGTTCTCACGTCGGGACCACAGAATCCGAGATTGAATGAATTGTTCGACTTGATTCAGAATGAGTTTGAAGCTACGGGACAGGATGGAGCGATGTGGAGAGCTCAGAGGGACGAATACGAGCAAAAGAGTGAGCATCTCAAAACGGGTCGAGCTACGCGTCCACTTTGCGTCGTCAGGGCTCGCTGATCACTGTCCACAGTGCAAGTCCAGATCAACGAGCTAGGCTTGATCAGGCAAAGTCTGTACGAGCTAGAGTCACAGCATCAGAGAGTGAGGGAGCAGTGAGTCGATTCAAGCTTCCCCAAATACGTAGGAGGCCAATCCACTCACTCTTTCCCTCCACAGCTACGAGGCCGAGATCGCACGTCTGAAGAGAGAACTCGAGGCGCGTGGCGGATCTGCAGCTGCTATCGCGGGACCAGGATCACCATCACGTCTAGGCGAATCAGATAGACCGTCTTACCCTCGACCTGAACTCCCAGGGAGTCTCGCGGGGGGTGGACCACCACCATTGAACGGCGAGTCGGGTGAGTCGCGCATTCATCTCACAGAGACTCATGATACCCCCCTCCCCAGGTCGATCACCTTATCCTCCCCCTGCTGGAGCTGGAGCCGTCTCCACCGACAGGCGCGAACGACCGCATCCCACCTCTCCACCTTCTCTCCTATCAGATCTCGATCCGGAGAATGTCTCTAGAGAGTTGAAAAAGGAGGGCAGTGATTGGTTCGCGGTGTGGTCAAGTCAGAGCAAGAAGCAATTGGATGTCTCGTTGGTCCACACCCTGAGTCATGAGACGTGAGCGCGCGCGTGGATGAGACAATGCCCCCAAAATGACCTTGGCAAAAGTGTTGTGTGCTGTGTCAAATTTTCACATGATGGAAAGTACCTCGCTACGGGTTGCAACAGGACCGCTCAGATCTACGACGTGAAGGATGGACGCAAGGTCTCGTGAGTGCCTGTGCGCGGTGTTTCTGCAGGCGCTTTAGCTCACACACAAGTCTGCAGAGTCTTGTTGGACGAAACGAACAACCGAGCTGGCGATCTGTATATCAGGAGTATCTGTTTCAGTCCGGATGGAAAGTATTTGGCCACAGGGGCAGAGGACAGGCAGATCAGGGTGAGTGTGACAGTTCTTCCCCCCACCCGAGTTTGGCTCACTTTCTTTGGCAGATCTGGGACATCAAACAGAAACGCATTCGACACCTGCTCCAGGGACACATGCAGGAGATTTACTCGCTCGACTTTTCTCGTGATGGCCGATTCCTGGTTTCCGGGTCAGGGGACAAGTCGGCTCGTGTGTGGGATATTGAGAAGGGTCAATGTGTGGTGGATCTACGGATCGAGGATTTTATCCACAACGAGCATGGGCCGATCGATGCAGGGATCACGTCGGTAGCATGTGAGCTGTTCCCAGGCAATATTGGTGTGTGTGCTCAGAGCTGACCTCGGACTCAGTGTCGCCCGATGGCAAGCTTGTCGCTGCTGGTTCACTCGACACAATGGTCCGTGTATGGAACGTCCAGACCGGACAGCAGGTGGAGAGACTCAAGGGACACAAAGATTCCGTGTACAGGTGGGTATCACGTCTCGGACGCTTTTTTGTCTGACAATTTCCACCTCAGCGTCGCGTTCTCACCTGACGGCAAGACATTGGTTTCGGGATCTCTGGACCGAACATTACGCGTCTGGGATCTCACCCAGACCAAGCGTGCGGTGGAGAATGCTCCCCCTGGATCAAAAGACGTGGACAAGGGTCTCGGCGTGTGTCAGTCGACACTGAACGGACACAAGGTGGGTGTTCACTTTTTTGTGGAAAGCGCGCACATGTAGCTCACAACCGCGAGCAGGATTACGTCCTCTCCGTCGCTGTCTCGCCTGATGGTCAGTGGGTCGTCTCTGGATCCAAGGATCGATCAATCCAGTTTTGGAGCGTGGCATCTGGTCAGGCTCAATTCATGCTTCAGGGTCACAAGAACAGTGTCATCTCCATCGACTTGGCCAAGACGGGTAATCATCTCGCCAGTGGAAGTGGAGACTGCATGGCTAGGATCTGGAAGTATGAGCCTCTGGATGGGGGTCGATGATTGGGCGTATGTTCATCTGTGCGGAATGGGCTGCGGGCGTGAGTGAATCTCATGGCACACGCTCAGGAGACGGGGGGGATTTAGAGGTTTGCTTTTCTGCCGGTGTGGTCAAAAAAAGCCGACGACCAAGGGGGTGTAATCTGTAATTAGAGCAGCAGATTCTCGGGTAGAAGAGACTCCAGTTCTTTCGAACGACGTATATAGTGCGCCAGACAGTACATGACATGTAAGAGGAGGAGTCAAGAGGAGGTATGGGAGGGTGCGTCATGTTTCGCCAGAAGGTCCATCAGCCAATTAATCCTCTAACTATCCGGTGGAACCTCATAGCCGATCGCCTAAAACTGAAATGCTTCTTCCTTTCTACCAATATCATTTGTTAGATCCGAATGGCTCAAAACGCCAGCGCGTTCTCGATGCAGTCCTGTCATGTCTGATCGTTTGGACCCAGGAGATCCAAGATGCTTAGTACAGGGTTTTATCTGACGCCGTATCGAGAAAGACTTGGGCTGAGAGAACTGTTTGGTCTTCAAAGTGGTCCTAAGAGAAGGAAAAGGGAAAAAGGTATTGAATCGTGCTATACGATTGGAGTTGGACCGTGGGGGGAAATGGGAGAGGCGACAGAAGGGCAACAGGCTGGGGGCAGTGAGGGAGGGAGGGAGAGCCGAAAACATCTTGAGAGTGAAGGGTGCGAATGATCATCCATCGAGGAGGGCTCACTTCGATCCTACACCCATGATTCACACCTCATGGGCCTCGGTTCAGTGTTCAACACATGACTCACAGGTCTGGATGGACAATTTTTGTCTCAGAGGAGAGCTGAACGTGTGAATGAACACATTGAACCTGACGTGAGGTGAGACACATTCTGGAGATTCAAACGTCACTACCGAAGAAATCCTGGGCCTCTGGGGAAAGAGGTGCAAGACTTTGGATCCTGCTACGACCTTTGGACAGTCTTGCGGAGTCTGCGGAAGACAACTTGTGGATCAGCTTAAATCATTGGCTACGAACCGATGAAGGATCACGGCAGCCAGGGCGCCTGACCATAGAAGGCAGACGAAGCTCACTAGCAAGCTCCAATCGCCGGCTTACTCACCCGCTCCGCCTCAGATGCCATTCCCATCCTCTCCACCTGAGCCATCAAGCTGGCCTATCCCCATCTGGAGACCCAGAGGGCCACCTCATCAACCGACACACAAGAAGATCTTGAACCTTCTCTCACCTCGACCTAAACTTGAGGTCCCTATGAATCTGCCATTAGGTCGACCACCGAGATTGACAAAACCACCTCGGAGAGCCTCCTTTGAGGATCGAGCGCAGGCACATCGAGGGCATGGAAGATGCGATGAAGATCAGGAGACTAGAGATGGACCCGACCTCACCTTTAGCGAATCAGAGCCTTCGCCTATCCCTCCCGAGATGCTAGACCTTGCTTCTCCGATATCCCGTAAGAACAAGAACAGATGGTCTGGACAGACTTTTGGTCCGATATCCCCACCCCCCAAGGTAGTAGTAGAAGAGAACTATCGACGTGTTTCTGCCCCAGTTGTCGACACCACTCTTGGCGTTTCAACAAAGCTGTCAAACCAAGGACGTAACAGCTGGCGGTCGTCCCGTCGCCTGTCCGCTGAATCAGCTGTCGGACGTGATCGTATGCCTGAAACGACGTTGCCTTCTCCACCAGAGTTGGCACCTGATCAGATGAGCCCCTGGATCCCTGAACATGCCAGAGCGCAAAGCACGACATTACCTGAAGTCAGGGTGACAATCTCGCCAACGAAAGGCTATTCACCCGAACAATTGGATCAGATCCAATACGATCAGTCTGAACCTCGTGACACCACTCGACTCTGCATGACGATGCCTGAACCATGGACACACAGTCCCACCGCCAACAGCTCTCAAGGAGGTCCATCCCGAATGCTTCATCCTCTCGGCCGACCTTTATCCTATCCTCCTCAAGTGGCTTCTCCTCACGCCGCCGCCGACCATCCCCAATCATCCAGGTCATCCGTCGTCTCTGTCACCCTGGACGATCATCACTCCTCTATCCAGACTGCTCAAAGGGTCCCTGTACCGCGAGGCGAATCATATCAATCGGCAACACCTATCCGATTCTCTCAGCTTTTCCCCGATGGCCTGGACAAGCCTCCGACATTGCCAAAGATCAACGTCAGACCAGCATTCTCTTTCAGACTTCCACCAGCTCAACCTCCACCTGAACATCCACCACCGCCCTTACCTCGTAAACCGTGGTCAGACCCATCCCCAGATGTTAATTCTCAAGACGGTGGCTCCCTTGCATCTGTCTATCTGTCCATTTTCAGAGGAAAGACACCGTTCCCGTTTACCACCACGATGCCTATGCCTCGGATCGCTAGCCAGACCACCACTCGGCGACCTTTGGAGAATCCTGCATCTTCCTCCAGCGATACATCAGCTACTTTTACGACTGCCCCGGCCTATCTCGGTGCACACGACATGCCTCTTCCCTCATCCCCCGCCATGAGCCTCGGTGAATCATCATCTCAGATGAGCTCTGCTCCCGTCGTTGGCGACGGATCCACACCGACCGATACCATTCTCCCACATCATCGAAATGCCTTGCTTCACCTACTTCGACTGCTCCACTGTCTATCGCTGGCTAGACAATTGCTCTATGCCAGGAATCTGGTCAGCACGACCCTACTTCATACGTCTCCTTTCCCACCGGATCTTGTGAGGGAATGGGAGAGAAAGCTGGACGAATGGTGGTCGACGTCATCTGCGATCCTCAATGTGGCGAGAGAACGTGTGAAGCGGAATCTGAGACGCGCGGAGAAAGATTGGGAATGGGCAGTGGAAGTCATGGGAGGGGATGTGGTCAAGGAGAAGAAAGGGTTGGCAAAATACTGGGAGGACGAGGACAAACCTGGATGGAGGGATCCATTCGAGCGTGGTCCGGGTGCCTTCGGCGCTTGGGACCTTGTCGGAGGAGGAGGAGCAGGAGCAGCAGGCGTACGCGGTGCCAAACGAAGATCAAGCCGGATATCCCGGTGTGAATCTCGTCCAGGCGATCTTCGCGGCGCGACGGCCCTCACGCACGCTCGTCCTGGAGGATTGAAGAAACAACCTAGTTTTCTGGACGAACGGTCCGCCGAAGCTGCAGCAGGTCGTGGTGATGGACGTGGACGACGACGACGCGCAGCGAGCCGCGGTGTTCCATCTTGGGTCGGCGAAGTGGTGCATGAATGTTTCGGATACGATGAGATTGAAGCCGAGGTCTGGAGACTCGAAATGGATGGGAGAATCCCGACGGGGACCTGGAGACGAATGTACGGCGAGAGGGCGTTCAAGTCGAGGGATCATGAGGAGCGTCAGGCGAATGAACGGAAAGAGAACGCGATGACGAAGATGGATGATTTTGCGAGGGCGTTGAACAGGATGAGCAAGGGAATCAGCCGATCAAAATTGGCTTTGAGCTTTCGAGAGGAGCGTGGTGGGATAGTGAAGAGGGTGGTGGTGCCGCCGAGAGGATCGTCGTCCACCGTGTCAGCTTGTCGGGACAACAGACCTACCGGCTGGTGGATCATGGATGAGGATGAGCTGTGTGATGCTCAATCGCTTGGAATGGATCAAGTGAGGGTAGACGATGAGTTGAGCAGGCAGAGGGAATCGTGGAGAAAGAAGGGTGAGAAGAAGGTGTTTTGGTCGTGAGCGGTCGGTTGGAGTCAGTAGATTCAAGCTAGTATCAAAAATGCCACATTCAGGTGCCAAGCTTGGTCTGACCTGACGTCGTAATACGTGTCGATCTCGGCGGCTTTGGTCTTTATCGGCGGGAATGGACGGGAGGAATGAGACGTCCGCACCGTTTGAGATGACTGGCTGGCCACAGCACGCTGCGTTGAGTCAGTTCACCAGCGGGTATACTGCTTTTCGGTGGTGCCCCAATCACTTGTGAGAGGGTTTGGGTGATGTAAGCATGTAAATGAGTCCATTGAGGATATGATATACCTCGAGTATCGGGTCAAGATGAGAATGAGAAAAATATGGTCTAATAATCAGTCATCCCAAGCAAGTTGGTTGTGCCATGTCTGTCGCCACATCCTCAGGTATCGTCTTGTTGTTTGTTTGAACGACCAAACCAACAGCAAATGAGTTCGACCAGACGTATCATCGCATCCATCAACGTGGGATGAGGAGAGTAGCGTAGTGCAGCGAATCTGGGATCAAAAAATAGACGTTTTCATCATTCACTCTCTCTCTCTCCCCGGTCAGTGTCCCGGTCAAACGCCCAATTCCTCACGGGAGGAGAGGAGCGATCAACCCTCTTCATAGAGACAGACCTTTCGGAAAGAGACACCTGGCCATCCAACAGGCACTGGCGAGCTCAAGTGTCGCCTTCGCTGAAGACAGGAGGGATCACAGAGAGGTGAGCAAAGGTTCCCTTGTTTCTTTTCCCAAGGAAGGTCTTTTTTCGAGCCGGGGGACCAACGTCGTTCCGAGATGTCACCACGTTCAAGGTACTCCCAAGTCAGCTTCTCTTTTCAAAGAGACAGCGAGCGAGCGTGAATCGCCTGGCACTTTTTGACTCGAGGCTGGGCGAACTTGCACCTTGCATCCTTCCGTTTAGCCCCACACCCAGCTGCAACCTCGCGTCGGTCCAAACCCTCTTACCAAAAGAAAGATGACCGTTCGGCCGGTCCTCGGGGAATACCTAGGCTAGAAGCTTTTCCTTTGAGTTGGCCTAACCCCCACCTCATTCTCTCCACCCCTCCTATCCACGATTTCACCGCGAGCTCTTTGTCAGTCAGTGACGAGCTGTTCATTGACCAAGAGGCGCCGCGACATCATCTGTACAGCGTTCGTTCCATCCCTCTGCATCACACACCGCCTCAGGTCGGACGGATTTCTGGAAAAAAAAAACACAACCCACCCAGACCACACATCTGCTCATCCATCTCGTTCCTCTCTCCTTTGTGTTTCTCTGCAGCTTCACCTCACGACCATTTGAACCCATCTTCCACGAGACAAGTCAAACACACGACTCAATAGCCGTGCACGCATCTGCCCTGTCCAATCACCAAGAACGAATTCGCGCTTACCCGCTCTCTCTCTTTGTGTTTCAGTCATTCCATCATCGTCAAGTCGCTATTCCCGTCCCAAGAAGAAAAAAGGAGGAGAGGGAGACCCTTTCAACATCACTTCGTTCATTCTCTCTCTCTCTCTCCCTTGTCATTCATTCTCAACGACCAGTACGACGTATAGAACGTGAATGTAGCTGGCTTCCATGGGATCACCACAGGACATCTAATCTACCTGGTGAGCAACAGCTGTCGCAACAACCTCCATCCCTTCCACACCATCACAAAGCTATGACCTCTTCTTCTTCTGCTTCCTCATCTTCGCCCTTTCACCTTTCCCCCCCCTTCCCCCTTTTACGCGTGTCCGCAGCTTGGACCTGCCTTTACCATCCATCAACTGGATGAAGCTCCTCCATCTCTCTCGACGTATCCATACCACACTGTCCACACACACCTCCCCGTTCCCTAAACTCAAACAACCAACAAAGAGCCGGCAGCTAAACATTCTGTATCGCCATTCGTAGTCTCCATTTGTCCGCTACCGAGTGGAGGAAAAAACTCGTTTGCAAACCGCCTTGCCTTCGTTCACAACCACCACAGTCCATCTCTCTCCATCTTGTCTCGCAACCTCACTCCAGATTGGACAGTCCGAGTCGATCGAGAGGTCAGATCCTCAGCATTGACTTGGCAAGAGGTTTTGAAAGTCCTCACGCCGCGAGAGTGTGAGTTGTTCATTCCAATCTAGAGACCAACTGCTGATGACGAGCTTGGTACCATCTCTTCGTTGCAGCAGAGCAAACAGCCCCTCTCCTATCGCACCGACCAGCTCGCTCCCCCCTTCCCAATGGCCGCCATCCATATGCAGGCGGCGGCTCCACCGCCCCGTCCACCTATGGATCGCTCCGCTTCCTTTGATCAAACCCGCTCACGATCAGCTCAAAGCTATCACTCGACATCCCGTTCCTCTTCTCCCGCCGTCAGACCTCAGACCTACGCCCACGCAGCGTCTGGCAGTCAATCTCTTTCACACTCTCGGACAAACTCCAGTGCATCCGGTTCAGCGTCCTCTTCACCCTACGTCCACTCTCAGCCATTTGGCGCACCCAACTACTTTCCTCAACCACCACCACGACCTTCACTACCATCATCCATGTACTCCCTTCCTCACTCACAATCATGGTCCACCACTGCCTTGCCGACTAACTCTTTCTATCCACCTCCCATGCTACCCCCTTATGGCCATCAACAGGTCTATCCCAATTACGCTCAGACACCAGCCGAATTCGCAGCTTGGGCCAACGCGTATCACCACATGATGGCTGCCTCCATGGCTGCGAGCGGTGATTATGCCAATGGACAAGGTATGCCTCCCCCACCATTGACAGAATTCGGCGGCGGAGGAGGAGCAGGAGGAGGAGGAGATAGGAAACGCACACATTCAGGACCATCGCAATCTCATGGATACAACCAACACGTTCTGCATCAGCATCATCACCCTTACGACGCTCAGTATGACCACCATGGCATGTCTCACCCTTCCAAATCGATATCGGGACCAAGTCACGTCCATGGACACGGTGGTCCGCACCCATACAAGAAGAACGACATCAAACCGGCCAAGGAGAACATTCCCACCGTTCCAAAATCCACTTCTACCCCTGCCTTCCCGACCTATCCTTCACGACTCTCTTCTGACAGTTCAGAATCTTTTGAGCATCATCATCAGCAGCATCATCACCATCATCGCCAATCATCTATGGATTCACCATCTTCATCTATACATGCTCAACGCCCACCCATCGCTCCGAGAAAGGATTCCGCGCACATGGATCGATCCAAGTTGTCTACCTCACCCGCTCCATCCGTCAGAAGCTCCACCTCTCCCGCACCGACCATCAAGGCGGTGACTTCAAACCAACAGTCTCAACCCCTGCATTCGGGTCCTATCGCAAACGGGACCAATACGCCTCAACCAACTCACGCGTCAAGACCCTCTCCGCTGTCCCAACATGCTACCGCGGTCGCACCAACGCCCGCGTCTCCGCCTGAAAAGGTCAAGAATGGCCTGAAGAGTCGACTGAAAAAGGCGCTGGAGAAGGACGCAGCGGCATCGAGCAAAAAATCCTCCTCCTCCTCCTCCTCCTCCTCCGCCGCCGCAGCACCGTCAGCCATCACGAAGCAAACACATGCAAACTCTCCGTCCCTCAATTCCAATCACTCCGTCACTCCACCCACTACCCCACCCCAAGCTTCGGATCTCGCGACGCCATCTGCCCCTTTCACCGTCGCTCATCCACAAGCGATGGGGAGCGAGATATCCGTTGCGTATACTGAACGGACAGCGACTGGTGCGCCGTCATTCAGTGAACTGAACCAATCTGGAGGTAAAAAGCGAAGCTTGTTCAGGATGAGAAACATGTCCACGGATAACATTTCGTTGAGCTCTACGGTCAGTTCGGCCAGTATGATGATCAGAAAGATGGGAAGCTTGGGCAAACTCGCGAGACGAAACAGGTGAGCAGACTCTGGTCCGCAATGACATGACATGACTGAGCCGCCGCTTTCGTTTGTAGCCTCATGGGGATCTCTAAAATCTTCAAAGACAAGCCGAAAGATGAAGACGCTGCGCTACCTGAGAAGGAGGCCAAAATGTCAAAGAAGGACAAGAAGGCGGCGAAAAAGGCCGCCGCTGCAGCAGCAGTAGCAGGTGGTAAAGGTCAAGCAGCGCCTGTGGAGTTGTCTCATGCCACGGCGGAGCAAGATCGCTTCGCGGCCGGGTTGACCGAAGCGGAACGGGAAGAAGAAGATCGCGTACTTGCCGGTCTCTCGCCTGCTGCCAAATTGGCTCGACAGCATACGCTTCGATCCAAAGCGGAGGCTTCTGAACGCGAGGCTCAGCGTTTGAGCCAGATCTCCACGACTTCTTCGGATGTATCTGGTGAACTTGCCTGGGATTACAACAAGGCGAATCGAAATGGAGGTGTATTGCCTCCCATCTCTAGCGTCACCGAGGAATCTGGTCCGGTCTACTCCCCCTCCGGAACCATTGTCCGCGTTGCGTCTCGTCAGCCGCCTAATCTCGTCCATGCTGTCGCGGTCTCTGAACATGAATACGATTCTGCGGACGATTCGTCCGATGGTGAAACTGTCGAAGATGTCACGCTTCATCTTGCTAATGCGAGATTGAGTGATGGCGCTGCGGATAGAGCGTTTAGAGAAGCTTGGGGCAACGCATGGATCGACAAGAATGCCGTGCCGAGGAAGGGTATCTTGAAGAGTGAGTCCTTGAATTGACAGGTAGAATGAATCTGTCTGCTGACGGACGAATGCCTCCAGACGCCCTCTCTTCGGAAGATCTCGAAGCTACTGCTCGTCGTCAACGGTCAAGCTCCGCAGCTGATCACACGGCTCATTTGACTCGTGGACCCATGTCGTCTCCGAATATCAACGCCGACAAAATTGACGGTCTGGATCACACTACTCGTACCGAACACCTGATGACTGCTTCTCCCACACCTGCATCGCCAGCCGACTCCCTGTCTGGAAGTCTCTCCACCGGCCCAGATGGCCAGCACTTCCCATACCAGAATCCCGCGCACAACACGTCGGCTCCGACGCTCTCCTTGCTGGGTTCTAGTAAACCACTTGTCCCGCGAGCGTTGACCGCACCGACACCCGCTAAGCGGAGAATCATCTGGGCCCCGGCGTGCGCCGTGTACTCGACGTACGATTCGGGAACATATGATAGACGGAGTGGACCTGCTACGTGTAATCAATTGACTCCAGAATTGGCCATGCAAATCAAGCAGGAGTGAGTTTCTTTTGTCCGCTGGCTGAAACCCTTGTGACTGGACTGACCTGACCAGACTCAACGCGTTCAAACTGGAGATGCCGATTCATCCTGCGTCGCGTGATAACACACATTACTTTGCATGAGCCGTGAGTGGAGGAAGTCGTGCTTGAGCTGACGGTCGTCTTGCAGTAGCCACACTGTCTTCTCCGAGACGACTCTCATGTTGCATGGAATACGACTCAACGACTCTGAGAGGCATTGTTCGATCGCCTTTCTTGTAACCTGTCGACGGACCAGATATCACCCAATCTGTACACAAAAACGGTTTACGCTGCTCAGTCAACCTCCTCTTAAGCATCTTGTTCATACTGTCCGCTCTATTCTCTTTCGCTTCTCGCATTGTGATGCCCCTCCCTTCTGTGTACTATTGTGTCTTTCTACGCCGCCTCATCTTTCCCTAGTCCTCCTTGTACATTATCTATCCCGAAAGAATGCATTTGCTCGCTGCCGCTCGCTAGCTTAGAAGAGTATGCCGTCATGAGCAGTCATGGGACCTGGTGCACCCGTGACTTTCTGTGTACCTGCCCTGTCCTGTCCGAGTGATAAAGACGACACGAGAACTATGCATAGTAGGTTCCTTCCTAGCCTGAGGCAAAGCTGATGTCTCGGTACGTCGCGTCGTTGTCTCGCGGAGCCGCCGAGGTCAGGGTGGGTTGATAGTGTTCGGTCACTGGCAGTTGTGACCGTAACTCTCCCAAGCTTGAAGCTTGATGGGAGGTTGAGAGGTTGATGGAAAGAAACGAAGCGACAGATACCGTCGTTTGAGGTGATTACAAGCATTCCACGATTCGGGCATTCCCTCTGTGTATTCGGGCTCAGCGGCGCCCAGGTTGACTCCGCCTGTGATCTCATGAACGCCACCCAGCGCCTCACGCAATTTAACGACCGGAAGCATCCCCTCGAGTAAGGTATCTTGAGGAAACCACGCCCCCTCTGAATGGCCATTCCTCGAGGTCGCCTCCTTCATATAGACGGAGTGTCTACCACCCTCGACCGCAACAGCAACCAGCAACAACAATAACAATAACAAAGAGTCCGAGGTACATTTTTGTTCCTTTTCCCGGCTCACACTTCAACCATTCTCCATTCAATCTCAACTTCAAAGACCTTTTGTCCCCTTTGGCAAGCCAGCTTCGAAGACGGTGGAGCAGATATATAATCATCCAGTACCTGTTCTTCCTTTCATCTATACGGTTCATCCACCCTATATCGGATACCTACCTTGGCCCCGCTCCCTCCCCCGGGGGCTTTCTTCCTCGCACCGACCTCTTGTCAAGCGACCATCACGCGAGAGGGTTTAGATTTCATGTCATGGAGAGAGACACTCGACTTGATATCACCTAGATTGAATCAGTCCCCCGAGGTGTGCATGCTGTACCCATCTCCCCCTGAGCTCTCCCGGCTAAACCCCCATCTGCTCGGACTCGAGGTATCGTATCTCCAACATTCCTCAAAACCCCCCCTAAATTCTTCGCTCTCAGATCATAGACAACACCCCTCACCTACTCATCTGCCATGACCGATGCCTTCTCTCGACCGTACTCCACTGCATCCATCATCTCACCACACGATGCATTGGAAGCGCTAGTCGCAAAAGATAGGATGGATATGGGGACGTATCCACCTTCACCGGATGAACTTGCCCCTCCTTCGACCTCCACCACGCCGTCTCGCCCCTTGCTCTCCAATGGACAGGCTCATCCAAATTCATCTTCACCTCTACCAGTCAATGATGGCATGCATGGCACGCCGCCCACGTCCAGTCGAGCTGGACCTAGCAGGCTTGGAGGAAGTGCCAGCGGGATCCCTCCTCAGACTCCACCACCCGTCGAGAACGATCCCTTTGACGGAAGACATTTCGTCAGGGCCATTTTTGACTTTGCGGCGACTGATCCATCTGCACTGTCGTTCTGCGCGGGAGATATCATCGAGGTCATCACTCGGCTCGAGAGTGGATGGTGGGATGGATTGTTGGGAAGAGAGAGAGGATGGTTCCCTTCCAACTATGTGCAAGGGATGGACCCGAGGTCTATAATGGATCATGTAGATTTGGTGGTGGAGGACGACGAAGAGGAGGAAGGTGAAGAGGTTCAGGCATATTCCCCCGTCGACTCGTTTGGATCCGCTCAAGCTGGACCATCCAGACAACGGAGATCTGTCGACAGGCAGGTGTCTCGTCGTTCTCACATGAGCTTATCTACTACTGGAGACGACCTCGCGCTGAGATCATGGGACGATGTCAACGACGATTTCACAAGCAGTGTGGGTTTAGGGGATCTAGCGAGAGAAGTGATGGGACAAGGAGAGGACGACGACTTTGAAGCTGCAGCGGATCACCATCGTCGGCGGCGACTGGATCCATCGACAGTCGAGACAAATGGACCAACAGACGAGTTTGCACTTGCCGCAAGGGACCGGCAAAGACGTCAACAGATGGCTTGGGAAGGAGAAGGGACACCTAAAGCAGACGACTTTGAGCCTGGAGCATGGGGTCGACAGAGACAAGAAACGACAGATACAGTCAGAGAACTACAACGTGCCACCATGGAATCCCACACAAGTTCAGAAAAGATGCAAGGGTCCAGTGGGGGGGGCATGGACGCTTGGGTCCCTTCGATGACTCCGGATGGTCAGGTTCGTTCAAACCTCAGAGACGTTGTGGGCTGACGCTCCAGGTGTATTACCACAATGAGCTGACCGGCGAGGACGCTTGGGAATTACCCACTCGCTTGCCATCTGAAGGGTCAGAAACATTTGATGGAGGCGACGACGACGACGACTTTTTCAGCAGCTCGTTTGCAACGTCTGGAGCTGGTCCATCTTCGGCGGCGGTCTACGCCAGTGCCAGGTTGGGCGGCGGCGGCTCGTTTGGCCTTGACAGACCTCCTGCTCCCTCTGGGGAGATTGAGTCATTTCAACCCCCACCTCGATCACGCGATCTCCCCGAGCCATGGACAATGCGCATGACGGACGATGGTAGAGGATGGTATTATGTCGACACGGTCACTGGACACACTCGAAAAAATCCCCCTTCACCCATCATGCGCGACACGTCTGATCACATGAACAGACTGAGTATCGCTTCGATCCCTCCTCCTCAAGCTCCTGCTCGCACGCTTCAACCTCGCCGATCGCTCGACTTGAGACGCCGTCAAATGGACGACTGGGCACGCCAGACTCGTGAAAGGGTGAGAGCACGTATACCAAGACACACACCGCCAACCATGGCGCAAATGATTGAAAACGTCAATGAGAGTCTACGAGACGTTTTCGAAGCCTGCGTCGCTGGATCTTCAGCCGAGGAAGAAGTCTCTCGGGCGGATGACTTGGGATCGGAATCAGATGTAGTCATGGCTTTGGCGAGGGAAGAAGCGGCAGAAGCGTCTCTCAAGATCGCCCACCTGTCGACGTTGGCCGCCATACGAGATCTGTTCGCTGCATTCGGATACGTTGGACCCTTGGAAGCGGACGCGGACATGCCCAGGCCGAAATGGGTCGGGGACATGACATTGATAGGCAGCATAGGTCTACTCTCGGCCAATGTTCATGCCGCCACCACTTCACACCGACTTTCCGATTCAGGCACGACGACGTGGCATGAAGTCATGCGATCAGCATCAAAGCTGAACGATGTCATTGCCCTCTTTCCTGCTTCTGTCAGTCCTGGAACTACGGCCGCAGCTCAAGATGCAGTCAAGGGCAAGATCAGGGAGATCACATTGAGCACGGATGGATTCGGCTGGCCTTTCAGTGGGAGGTTTGGATTCGGCAAGGTCAAGGAAGGCAAAGTCCTGCGAGCGTTGAATGGCGCTACGGTGGAGGAGCTCGACAAGGTCAGACTCGCTCTATCTGACTCTATCGGCCGTGGAGATCCAGTGATCGATCACGTGCGCCTGATGTCGACGTTCCTGACACTGCTCTTGTCCGTGGATGTGGCGTCTTCCATCGATACGGATGGAGACGCGAGTGTAGGTGCGGAGGAGGCGAACGCAAAGGCGTACTCGGAGCTGGTCAGACGAGCTAGGATAGCCCTTGGAGACTTGGAGTCGGTCGAAGACCGTCTCCACAGGTTCATTGCTTCGGCCCTGACGAGTACCTCGAGTCCTCCTGATCTGACCGCTCTGGCCACCGTAACCGAGGCCACCATGGCCACTGTTCGATCCCTTCTGGATATCTCCTCCATCCAACGCAGCATGATCGATCAGTCACTTGTCCTTGGACAATTCGGGCATCGGTCACCATCCTACGTTCGTCCAGAGCTTTCTCCCCCATCCCGCCTTGGCAAACTTACCATCCCCAAACGCACTGCCCGAGGTTTAGAAGAGGAATTTCTGGACGCTGGAGGTGAATTCAACGAGGAGCTACGTGATCAAGCTGGAGAGCTTGTGCCTTCTGCGAGTGGCTCTCAAGTCTCACTGCCTCGACGAGCCGTTCCGCAGCCTGGTCCAGGGGAGATCTCCGCGACGAGCAGTACGACATCGTTGACATATCAAAAGTCAGATAGCGACACTGCGAGTCAAAAGGGTAAACGAAGTAGTCTGATGAGGTTTATGCGTGGTCGTTCTGGAAGCGATGCAGATGAGGGTGAGAGTAGTCTTCTTCTTTTTTCTCCTCCTTTGGATCCACTTCTGACTGACGGGTTCTCCAGGACGGCTCAACGCCAAGTCGCGACAGACGTCGAAGAAGCTTGCCAAATTGCTCGGGGAAGACGTATCGACCCTGGGTCACCCATTACCGCCACCTCTCGCGCCACCCATCCAACAGGTCCCCGAGACACCTTGGTATCTTGGGAATGACTATGAAGCGTCCGAGCTCATGTTTGACGACAAGGGTGGAGTCAGAGCGGGATCATTGAGGGCTCTCGTGGCGAGATTGACACCTTATGGCTCGACGGGTGAGTATCACCAGATGATGAAGTTGGAGGACTGAAGAGATATCGCAGATACCAGCTTCTTCCAAGCCTTCATGCTCACTTTTCGATCCTTCACCTCGTCTCAGGAACTGCTGGATAGCCTTCTCCAGCGATACTATATCGAGCCGCCCGCCGGCTTGACCTCGGTGGAACTGTCGGATTGGACGAGACAGAAGCAGACTCCACTGCGCCTGAGGTGAGTCGGTGCGGTGTAATCCCACTCGTGAGCTGAACTGTCTTGCAGAGTGTGTAACACCCTACGAGCATGGCTTGACAAATACTACGTCGACAAGCTTGACTCGCCGTTACTGGATCGGATTGAACAATTCGCAGAGGATGAAACGAGAATGTTGGCTGCTCAACAGCTCAAGGGACTCGTCCAGCGTCGAGTAAGTGATAGTCCATCACGGTACTCCTGGCCTGCTCACGAATAACGCTCCAGCGCCGAGGTGAAATCGAGGTCCAACGCCGCATCGTCTCCGGGGCCCTGCTCTCGCCACCTGCTCCTCTGATCCCTCGCGTGCCGGCCGGTCGGGAAATGAATGTCCTCGACGTCGCTCCATTGGAGCTCGCGCGTCAATTGACCATTCTCGAATCTGGTTTCTTCCAACGTGTTCAACCTGCCGAGTGTCTGAACAAATCATGGAATGGTCCGGATGGAGACAAGCACGCGCCCAATGTTCGGGGCGTCATCAAGACTGCCAATATCCTGTCCGGATGGGTCGGCACGACCTGCTTGAGCAGTCGTGATGCGAAACATCGAGCGAGGATCATGAAGCATTTCGTCCAGACGGCTATCGTGGGTGACACAGACCTTTTGGATGAGCACACAGCTGACAGCGCCGCCCACCAGGAATTACGCAATTTGAACAACTTTTCATCCATGGCTGCTGTGGCTGCTGGACTCAACACGGCCCCTGTGCTCCGTCTCAAGCGTTCTTGGGAACTGTGCAGTCCAAAGACTCAAGCTCAAAAGGCCGAAGTGGACAAGACGTTGGACTCGACCAAGAACTTTTCAAACTACAAGGATATGCTCAAGACGATCAATCCGCCGTGTGTCCCGTTCTTTGGTGAGTTTTACCTTTGTGGTATCCGACGTGGCTGATGACCCAAATGCTCAGGCTTCTGGCTCTCTGCCCTGACGTTTATCGAAGATGGCAATAAAGACTTTATACCTGCTGCGACTGGTGAACCTGTCCAACCTGGATCAGGCATGAGTCATTCCACATCCTCTTCATCGCTCAACA
The DNA here is from genome assembly GCF_002102565.1 of Kockovaella imperatae. Taxonomy (NCBI): domain Eukaryota; kingdom Fungi; phylum Basidiomycota; class Tremellomycetes; order Tremellales; family Cuniculitremaceae; genus Kockovaella; species Kockovaella imperatae. The sequence goes on from NW_019028944.1 coordinate 1,407,722, forward strand.
CTTCGGCCCGAACGCCTGTGTCTGCGCCGACGCCTCTGTCTGCGTTTACTCCGAGCACGAGTACAAGCACCACCACCGCCAGTACCGCCGCTGCCGACGGAAATCAACCACTATTGATCAATTTTTTTAAACGGTCCCTCGCCGCAGAGATCCTGAGAGATATCCAACAGTATCAATCTCAACCGTACAACCTTGCGAAATCAAGAATGGTCTACGATTGGTTGATGAAGCAGTTGGAATATTGTGATAGGACGTATGACCTCGACAAGATGTACAACTTGAGTTTACAGTTGGAACCGAGGGAGAGGGAGGAGGAGAGGATTACGAGAATGTTGCATGATTCGGTGAGTTGATCGGGATTTGAGCTTGAGCGAGCTTGAGCTGTCGCGACGGCGCGAGTGCTGTGAACCGGGCAGATGTTCGTAGCGCCGCGACGTAGGCTAATCCCCTGTCAGGGCTTCATCTGATCTCTGTGTGGAACACCGCCCCTCACATTGGTCTCCTCCTTCGCATTGATTCGGTTCTTGTCTCCGTATCATTTTTGTCATGATATCACCCCCTTGTCAACCCTCAACAGCGTAATAGGACCATGCATAGGACTGTTGACGACAATGCTAGATGTTTACCACTTGACTTCGTGTACCAGAACCACCTTTGTACTTTCCCCTTGCCATCCTCTATCCCCGCTTGCAGTGACTAAGAAACGACAGGTCGGATCGACAACTGAATAGACATGGCGTCAACATCGATCTCTCTTTTTGGCCACTCACGCATAGACGATACTGTCCCACCATGATGCCCAGCTATGATCTTGAACGGTGGTCGTCCGCTCTTTTTCCTCAAATCATCCTCTTGATCAAAGTATTCGACAGTGTTCCATAATCTGATATTGTCCGTCGATGCGGTAGCGACGTGTTTCCCATCCGGGAAGGGGACGATGCAGCTCACAGGGCCTGATTGAAGGGGTGTTCGAAGTGTTCGAAGCAGGTTGGGCGATTGAAGTGAAGAGGAAGACGACGATGAAAAACTCGTAGATGATGACTTCCTGACGTCCCATACGTCGATCGCGCCATTCCGTCTCCCCGCCAAGACTTGGTTCCCATGTGCCGACCAACAAGCCTTTGTGGTATATTCAGCACATTGTAACGATGCACGGGGCGAAGAAGTGGGCTCCCAACTCACCGACATGCACCATGGGGGCGCCTTGTCGCCCGGTATCAGTCTCCCGACACCACCACCTCTTCTTGATCCTTCGCCAGCTGTCGGCTCTCGTCTATCGATCAATGTCACCTGACCGTCCATACTGGAATACATGAGAATGTTGTCTGAAAAGTCTCTATAGTCCGCAGGCGATAGCAGAGGGATACCAGCCGCTGCGCCTGCGTTGTCGAGTCGACTGGGTCCAGAGGAAGATGATGATGATGGATGTTGAGCTTGAGGGAACAGAGGAGTGGTGCCAGAACCGGTGGATGAAGGAGGAAGGGGGTTTGAGGTGGTGGCTTTCAGTCCAGCGGCGCCTGGAAGAGCGAGTGATAAGCCAGGTTTGTTGTTGGAAGTAGTCGAAGGCGACAATGGAGGGGGTGCCATATCGTTGATACCCGGTGTACCTGTCAATGTGACGGCGTCTGAAGGAGGCACATCTTCGCCCTCGGCGTCATCGTCGAAGAGCGGATCATAAGGTGACGGGGCGTCGTCACCAGGCGATCCATCGCCATTCGCCACGCCGCTGGAAGAATTCTGTGGCGGTGCATCGACTGTACTTGAATCGTTGACGCCATGGGAGGCAATGACGATTGCATCGGCGTCTTCAGGTCCAGCACGAGGCGTCGAAGATGCAGGCGGAGAGGATGGGGGTAGTTCTTCTTTAGCATCGAAAAAGTCCTCGCCGACCCGAACAGATACGCTGAGGCCATTCTCATGAACCCCGTTCGCATGGCCACCATTTGACAGGACACCCGCCGCCGCGGCGTTCAGAGCCCTCAAAGATGTCGATGAGATTTGAGCGCCATGTGTAGGGTATGATCTGACCGTCTGACCGGTATTGAGATCCCATTCCTGGCCAACCCCCACCCGCAATCAGCAGGCTGCTGCGCGGAGGAGAAGAGGTCACTTGTTGCTCACCCTCAACGTCCCATCCCATCCTCCACTGATGAATGACTTTTCGCCAGGCAACAGAGTCATACATGAGACGACGCTTGAATGGCCTTTGAGAGAGGTGACAAAGTGTCCCGGGGAATGTCGAAGCGTGTAAAGATTGATTTGTCCGCTCTGTAAGGAGTCTCAGCAAGAAAAAAAGTTGTTCGCACGCAGACGTGATCGCTCGCCGAGCTCACCCTTGTCCCTGTCAATGCCCATAGACCATCACTCTCCACTTGCATGCTATACACCGGTTCCGCCTTGGTTTCTCCATCCGAGCCCATCACTTCATTCTCCCACCAACCTCTAGCGACGCCAGCTTTACTCACGCCTTCTCCGAACCCCACGGCTGTCCTCTGTTGAGCCGTCATGAGTTGTTTCCCATTGACGCTGCTCCAAAAGTCGTAAGCTCTGACGTATCCTTCTTGAGAACCGGTGAGGAGGAAAGAAGAACAGGGCGTCATGGCCATACTGTGAACAGGGGAAGGTAATGGAATAGCACAGATAGCTTCGATGGAGAGCGTGGACGGAGGTTCAGAGAATGGGAAGGAGGGTCGAAGGAGTTGCCGACGGGCCATATTTGGAGGAAGGACTGAGGAGGAGGAGGGTCTGGAGGGGGACGAGCCTGTAAGGTTGAAGTCAGCGAAGTGGTTACCGGAGGAGCATGCTCCTCGACACACCATCATCCCCATTGGCCATTTCCACATCGTCTCCATCTTCTTCCTCTTCATCACCTTCACCTTCTTCCGTATCATCTTCCTCTTCGTCGTCTTCATCTTCATCGCCGTCATCTTCATCATCTTCTTCCTCGTCTTCATCCTCCTCATCGCCTTCTCCATCGCCTTCACCTTCCCCGTCCCCAGATTCCTCATACTGTCCGTATACGTCCCTATCATGTGTCGTCAGTGTGTACAGTATAGACCCCTTCCAGAAGCTTGGCCCCACTCCATGTTGATATCCATATCTCCTACAATCTGACTCGTCCGCTCGTCCACGTCCTATAAGCCCCAACCCCCCGAATCAGCCCACAGTCGAAGCGTTGTCCTCGGAACTCACCTCATCCTCGAAATCATCCTCATCATCTTCGTGATACGCGCGCATTGGTCAATGGCGAACAATGGGTTTCTTTGTGCTCCACAGCGATGATATATATGTAGGGAACAGCATCTAGATGCACATAGTTCAGAGGGTTTTGAGGGTGATACAGGCGATGATCGGATGAGTGGAATGGATGAATAGGATGTCAGCTGGACAAAGATTTCAGAAAATTCCGGACTGGCACGTGATATTATTATTGGCCCGGTACGATGATCCATGAGGGCCTTTCTGGACATGGAGATGATAATACACAGGGAATGATGCAGCATTATGAATGTAGAGCCCTCCTCTCGTCAATGTCGCTCCTCGTTCTATCATCACCATCCTCCAGTCTTCTCCGAGGGTCCCTCCAATTCCCTCTGTTCTGATCCCCAGCTCTGGTGACGCTCCGTTGTTACCGGCTGGAAGCTTTTCCACCTCACGCTCAATCCCTGGCCTCGCTCATTGTACACCTCACATTCTCCAGCTCCTCCTTGTCGTGCCGGCGGGCAATCTCCCCATCCACCTAGACAACTGACAAAGTATCTCTTGCTGCCTGCACACGCCAGAGAAATGTCGGATCTCGCCCATAATTCGCCAATGGACACCTGTCCGACATTCCACTGTGCCAAGGTCTCTTTCACCATGTCCACGACTTGTTCCGGGAGCAACTTTGTCTTTGCCTCGACTGTTGGTGGATGGACAAACTTTCCAGCAAGTTTATGAGAATGACTGGATTCTTTGGATCCAGGCATAAATGGCAACTGGCTCGATCGGACTGATCGAGGTGAACGAGCTGGAAGAGCTTCCAGTCGGAAGATGGCGGTCTGAGTAGCGTAAATGGGTTGGTTCGGAAGATGAGGATCATCTGCCGGATAGTAGGACGGTTTATTGGAAATGCCCACTCCGCCAAGCTCGACATCGTAGCTAAAGTCATGTTAGCCTTGTCCCGAAAGCGGGCCATCGACTCACCCCCAATCAGCCGCTGCGGACGTCGCCCATTCCCTAAACTCTCCGCTTGTCATCTCCAACTTGTGATCCGAATGCCTGAAGACACGCTCTGTCCGTCCGGTCGGGTCCATGAAGCCGACTTTGGCGAAATCATGGTCGGCCGCGCGAGGAAATTTGGCATTGAAGTCAAAATTCTGTACACGTCAGCCAAAAACAAAAGAAGGTCACCAGACGCACGGGTGTGGTCACAAGGAGCAACCTCGGTCGGTAAGTTCCCATGGTCACGACCCCGAATCTGCTCAAGACGTTGGGATCCAAATGTTCGATCACTTCTAGACAGGTGATGGCTTCGTATCCCTCCAACCTCGCGTTGTACTTTTCAATGCCTCCAAGCCATAGTTCTGTATGCAAAGGTTCCCAACGAGGTTGAGCTGCTGGTGAAAAGGAGGAGGTGGGTGAGGGTGGTGTCGACATGATGGAAAGGGCCGGGGGCATGTAAGATGGTGATGGGTCAAGGGCAGCGAGGCGCTATACAGAGGGTCAGTTGGAATGAAGTCTCGGTCCATCACCTACGTCGATGAAGAGCTCGCTCCCTTCTGCAAGCTCGTCCAGACTATCGACAGGGCTCGGTAGATGTGAACCTTTCGCTTTGGCCAGTGAGCGAATGGGTTCCTCGTACACTGAAGAAGGGGGGACGACCAGTGTTTCAAGTAGAGCTCCGGGACCGCATCCGATATCTAGGACCTGCAGGGCGAGAGCGACTCCTCAGTGATACTCTAGACACCCGGTTCCTGACATACCGATCTGACACCTTCATTCCGAAGCACGTCCATTGCCCAACTCCTCCTTTGCATCCATAATCTATAGAGTCAGCGTCTCGAGCCTTTGGCCCCCCTCTAACTCACTCTGGAGAGAACACCACCCCAGTCACATCTTCCTCTTCTACCTTGGACACTTCCAAGTCTGCTGCAGCTGGCAGAGTCGATGGTGACAATTTCGGTGGCGTACCTGGAGTCCCTTGGCGTTCTGGAATATCGGACGGCATGGTGGGTGTGTGGGGTGGGTTGGGTGTGGAAGATGCGTTGACCTTTAGTGTCGAGGTCTTTTGGTGTGGATCCAGCCTGGGTCTCAGTGAGACGGTGAGGAGCCCTATGGCGATGGGAAGCTGTGGTCGATGTCACACAGAGAGAGGTTGGAATGAGAGATCGGCGTGGTGTAGCATTTTTTTCTTTTTGGGTCAAAAATGGAAAATGGGAGAAAAAAAGACCCGGCGCGAGATTAAGAACTGCGGGGCAACAACCTGCTTTGGTGGTGGACGAGTCGGTCAGTCGACGAGCGCGTTTTGGGGCGAGAGGCGGGGGCGTTGGAGCTGGTGGGGCTGGTTGGGCTGATCGGGCAGGTCAGAACTGCGAGAAGGCTGATGGGCCAGCCAGAGGAGGCAAGTACGAAGCATGAGCCAGCATTCCTCGTGGCCGGCGCACAAAGCAACGCAAGACGGATGGTGCATGGTGTCTGTGAAGACCGTCAGACTATTCCCAAGCTCCCAGAGCTACACAGATGACTTGCAACAGCCTCGGACCAGTCGATGAGAAGTTTTGACACCCATGCCGCTATGGACATGCTCTGAACGTGTTGGCGGGTGCCACACACGCCACTTGTCGGGTAACCCAAATAAAGATATCAGCGCCCAACGCTCAATCTCACTGACCTCTTCGTCATAGCATCTTTCCATCCATTTGACTAGCTGAAGCATCATGTCGGGCACAGGTCCTCGAGAAGCAGTCTTGTGAGTGGAATGACCCGCTATGACTGTGTTGACCCCACACAGCCCGACTCGTATGAACCTCACCCTCACCAAGGGGAGACTGAAAGGAGCTCAGACCGGTCACTCGCTATTGGCCAAGAAGCGAGATGCTTTAACGACGAGATTTAGACAGATCCTGAAGAAGGTAGATGAGGTGAGGATGTTTGGTCAGAATCACCATGACCCGATGCTGATTGGCATGCAGGCGAAACGACTCATGGGACGTGTCCTTCAACTCGCATCATTCTCTCTGGCCGAAGTGACCTACACCGCTGGTGATATCGGATATCAAGTGCAAGAGTCCGTCAAGCGAGCAAGCTATACCGTCGAGGCGAGGCAGGAGAACGTCAGTGGAGTCGTCTTGCCAACATTTGAGAGCGTCCGGTCAAAAGAGGGCAACGGTGGGCGGCGATTCAACCCATATGTCTCTATGCTTTGAAGCTTATCGCCTTGTTCAGATTTCAATCTCACCGGTCTCAGTCGAGGTGGTCAGCAGATTCAAAAGTGCAGAGATACATATGTCAAAGCGGTCGGAACGTTGGTCGAGTTGGCGTCGTTACAGGTGGGCAAAGGGAGGGAGTGTGTGCGTGTTTGCAGCAAGCTGAAACCTGGTGTGTAGACTGCTTTCACGATCCTCGACGAGGTCATTCGAGCTACCAATCGTCGGGTCAATGCCATTGAGCATGTCATTATCCCACGTCTGGACAATACCATCAAGTACATCAACTCAGAACTGGATGAAATGGATCGGTGAGTGGAGGAGTCGCCCAGAATGTCAAGTCGCTGATCACCAGCCCTCCCAAATCCTTTTCCCCCCTGTCACACTCTTTGGGACCCCTGCGATCGATGGATCATCTCTGGTCATCTCTTCCAATGTTTGCTCCTCACCATTCGACCCTCTCGACCGTATCCCACTTGATCCATCTCCAATCACACCGCCAACATGTCGTCACGTCGCTCTACCCCTGCTGCTGCTCCGCTTCGCTCCGCCCCGTCAGTGAGGAATTCTTCCGCCTCAAAAAGGTTCAAGGAAAGAAGAAGCGAGATGCCGAGAGGGTACTCAACGAGCGCAAAGAGAAGAACGACGCGCATGAGCAATCCGGAGGGAGTGTCCATCGCGATGAGGGTATCGGGGGTGGCGCAGGTGGGGGTGACGACATGCTAGGTCAGGGCAAGGACGAAGATGTGATATTCTGAGCGAGCATAAAGTATGCTTCACGACATGTAGCATTTACACCCGCGGGTCAATGCAATCTCGGCGAAAGAGTGGGTGGTGGGGCCGGTCGGGTTAATGTCAGTCCGGGCCTCCACTCGAGGTTCACAAATGAGAGTGGGACAGTCTTGTGAGAGTGTTCGATTAACACTCCAAGATGTCGGCGCCCAGGATCAGTCGACTGACTGTCGGACGCAACACACCACCTTATATTGGTATAGGACAATCTCGACCCCGCCTCGGCTGGCGATTTGAGAGTGGGGATACAGACACCAAGAATTGGATCCAGTCCGAATACGAGCTAGTCATCCAGCGCACATCGGGAGAGAACAACACTTACCGAGTCAAGTCGGAAGCCAGCGTCGATATAGCCTGGCCAGACAAGGAGGCGTCTCTGGAATCGAGAGAACAGGTCAGTATCCGCGTCAGAGCTCGAGGGAATGACGGGTGGACCGAATGGCACGAGGAAAGCGTCGAGACGGCCTTGTTGGCGAAAGAGGACTGGGCAGCCAAGGTGATCACGACGGACGTCGCTCAACTATCGCGCATGGCCAAGAGACCATTCTACACGAGGACAACGTTCAACTTAGATCAAAAAGCCCTGGACGAGATTCGGTGCAGAGGTGGAGCGCGTCTCTACGCCACCGCACTGGGAGTGTACAAGCTCGAATTGAACGGAGAACGACTAGGGGATCATGTCTTGGCCCCAGGCTGGCAGAGCTACCATCATCGATTGCATTATCAGACGTATAAAGTACCTGCGGATCGACTTTGTGTCGGCGAAAACGTCCTCGGTGCGATCGTCGGCGAAGGTTGGTATGCCGGGCGATTGACCTGGGCACCTGAACAACGCAACGTCTGGGGTTCCGAAATAGGCGTACGGATCCAGCTGGAGATGCCTCACGACACAGTGCTCAGTGACGAATCTTGGCAATGGTCTTACGGGCCCATCATCAGCAGCGAGCTCTACGATGGAGAAGTTTTCGACGCTGGTTTGATTGATGCTCATTGGTCGACTTCCGTGTCCGGGTCCCAACCATCGTCCTCCTCCTGGCGCCCAGTCAAGACCATCCCCATGGCTTCTTCGATCAGTCTCATCGCTCCTGAAGCTCCGCCCATCCGTATAACCGATATGCTCTCCCCCAAGGAGATCATCACTTCGCCCAAGGGCAAGACGATCATCGACTTTGGTCAAAACATATCCGGTTGGGTTCGCATCCCCGACCTGCCCGCTGATCCTCACGACGAGGCGGATCACTTCAAAGGGTCGATCAACATGCGGTTCGCGGAAGTCTTGGACCAGGGAGAGATCGGTATGAGACCGCTTCGGACTGCCAAAGCGACGGATCAAGTGTTTTTCAGTGACAAACCTGGAGGCATGTGGGAACCATCTTTCACGACCCATGGTTTCCGATACGTAGAAGTCACGGGGACGCCTGTCGATCACAAGACCTTCCAGGCGGTTGTGGTCCATTCAGACTTGGAGCGCCTAGGTGACTTTGGCTGCGATCACGCATTGGTCAACAAGTTGCATCAGAACGTTGTCTGGGGTCTGAGGGGCAACTTTGTGGGACTGCCCACAGACTGTCCTCAGAGAGATGAGAGGTAAGTAAGGCTCTTTTATATGACAGCATGACGCTGACGGCATCAAAGGCTTGGCTGGACCGGGGACATCAACATGTTCGCACCGACAGCTTCCTACTTGTATGACTGTCATGGTTTCCTCTCGAATTGGCTGCATGATCTTTCAGCTGAGCAGCTTCTTGACAATATGGGTGTTCCGCCAGTGGTATCACCTGATCCAGCCTCGGGATCGACATTCAAGGTGAGTAGTACAAGGTGTACGTCAAAGGTGGCTGACAGCGTATCCGCAGCGACCATTCCCTCAAAGCGTCTGGGTGAGAGGTCATGTAAAGGTTGAGCTCATTCGCTGATACTCCCTCCCCGTCCCCACCAGTCCGACGTCATCGCGATGGGTCCAGATTCACTTTACCAAGCGTATGGAGGCACCATGATCCTCGAAGAGCTGTTCAGCAGCATGTGTGTGTGGCTGGACAAGGGAATTCCCCGCGGGGCAAATGGGCTCTGGCACAATCCACCAGATGGATTCCAGTTTGCCGACTGGTAAGAGAGGCTTCAATTGCGTTGAAATTCTAATGTTCCTCCAGGCTTGACCCTCGGGCGCCACCTGATGATGCAGCCGCTGCGATGACAGATCAATTTCTCGTCGCAGATGCCTACCTCGTCGGCGTGACGAGACTGGTATCTCGCATCGCCTCACTCGTCGGCAAGACGGACAAAGCTGGACGGTATGCCGAAGATCACGATCGTCTGCGAAAAGAATTCAGAAACGAATACGTGACGGTCAATGGTCGACTGGCGTCGGACAGTCAAACTGCTATTGTCCTCGCTCTCCAATTTGACCTCCTTGACCAGCATCAGATCCCTCATGCCGTCGATCGACTGGTTCGACTGGTGACGAAAAATGACTTTAGGATCGGGACAGGGTTTGCAGGGACACCTGTGATACTCGACATGCTCCATCGTCACGGTGCCTTGGACATTGCCTACAAGATGCTCCTGACGACCAAGTGCCCATCCTGGTTGTACCCTGTCACCATGGGCGCTACGACGGTCTGGGAACGATGGGACAGTCTGCTCCCAGATGGCAGTATCAATGTGAGTCCACCCACCCTACAGGTTTGCTTTCGGGGCTGAACAAAGGTGTGCTCCCTCCAGCCCGGGGAGATGACCTCGTTCAATCATTATGCCCTCGGAGCAGTCGCCAGGTTCTTCCACAACGTTATAGCGGGTCTCTCGCCTCTGGATCCGGGTTGGAAGAAGATGAAAATCAGTCCTCAGCCGGGTTCAAAGGGAGAATTCGCGTCGGCTTGGACCTGGCACATGACGCCATATGGTAAAGCGACGGTCAAGTGGGAGATGAACGGCGGGAAGCTGGATCTTGAGGTCGAGATCCCGCCGAACACGACTGCAGAGGTTCATCTGGGAGAGCAAGTGGTCAAAAAGGTCGGTTCGGGGCACTACCACTTTACTGTCTAGGTTCAATGCATCTGTGTCGTGAGGGACGGGATGGGCTTTGCATGCTATGCGATCAGGTTGCAATGCCGCCGAGACGATTGGTCGAGAGTTGGGGTGTAGCTCAGTCCATGCGAGCGTAGGAGGAGAGAGAGAGAGAGAGAGAGAGGCGATGGGCGCATCAAGATGTCTAATGAGAGCTCCCTATGGATCCACAGCTGTGCCTATCGTGTAAGGTGTTGATCGAATTGGCTAAAGGAGGACATTTAAGAGGCACTCGATACCCCATCGTTCGCTCGAGCACACGTTGAAACGAGAGGTAGAGGACACCAGAGATACACTGTCAGTCGACTGCGAAGTCAACCCCTTGACCGGTCCCGGCACGGAGCGGGCCGGTGCGGGCACCTAATAATAAAGCCCGAAGTCATCTCGCCCGACCCTGTCAGCAAACCCCTCATTGATCATGTCGTTCGGATCCATAGCCGACACCGTCAACATCCGAGGCAATGTCACCGTGAGTTATAGCCTGTGGCCACCCCCTCTGACCGCTCCAGACCCCGAGATACGTGTTCGGGACCGGTGGCATCAACGTTGTAGAACCGATCCATCAAGCTCTCGATGCGGGATACAGAGCATTTGATACGGCTCAGCAGTACGGTAACGAAGAGGTCGTCGGAAGAGCCTTGAAAGAGTACAAGATCGATCGCAAAGACGTATTTGTCATCACAAAGGTGAACAAACCTGGAGAGACGGTGGAAGCGACCTTGGAGGGTATCCGAGAGAGTGTGCAGAAGCTGGATCTCGCCTACGTCGACCTGTTTCTCATCCACAATCCAAACTATGGACCTGAGGGCAGAAAGATCCAGTGGAAGGCTCTAGAGCAGGCCAAGAAGGAGGGACTTGCAAGGGCCATCGGTGTCAGTAACTTGTGGGTTTTGATGTGCTTCGGTAGGTCTATTACTGACTCGGGCCAGCGTTCTGCACCACCTCGAAGGAATGAAAGAGTACGCAACCGAGCTTCCGGCCGTCAATCAGACGGAGCTGACCATGTTCTATCAAGTGAGTTTTGACTTGAGGTTTCCCGACTGAGACCGTTTCAAAAGGATAAGGAAGTGGTCGAATGGTGTAATCAACATGGGGTCCAGATGCAGTCATTTGCGCCGGTAGCGAGGGCTCAGAAGAAGGACGACGAATCGCTGCTACAGGTCGCCAAAGAGGTTGAACGACCTTGGAACAGGGTGATGCTGAGATGGAACTGGCAGAAAGGGTGCGGAGTGGAAGTGATGTTAGGCAATCCCCGCTGACCTCCCATCGTCCAGGTACCTGGTGACTTGTAAATCGGAAAAAGCGGATCGTATCCGGGACAATACGTCCATCTTTGACTTTGAGCTGTCTTCAGCTCAGATGGAGAAACTCGATGCCCTAGATTGCGGGTTCAAAGTGACGCCAAGCACTGTCAAGGATGTCGACGAGCGGAGCAGGTACTACAAGGATATGCCTTGAGCACACATGTCCGGCGTCGCGGACGGTTGCGAAGATCCAGCCTAAGAAGCGTTACTCGAGCGTGTCGAGACACAGCGTCGAGACCACACGTAAGGACTCATGTAAGATGCATCGAGGTCATCCGGTTCAGGAGAAACCGCTGGCAACCGCTGGCAACCGCTGGCAAACCGCTGGCAAACCGCTACAGTGACTGCTCAAGCGGACCCCCCGCCTAGCCCGAAATGTTCGGATCCGAAAGTATCCAGTCGGGCATCACCGACCCATATACCACCTGACCCGAACGCACGTTTCAAACGTTTCCTTCCATTTTGGCTATTTATACCTGATATCATGTCGTCCGTCCTCTCGCTCCAAGCTCCTGCTGTCTCTGAGCGCCATATCCGTCGAGATGCATGGTGAATGAACCCTCGAAAAATTTCCAGCCAATGACGAGATGAGGCAAAGTCAGCGAGCCGAGGGGGGCATATAATAAAGAGGGGGAATATAATAAAGAGGGGGACACCGAATGACTGTCCCCATCCAGACCCATTCCGACGACAATGCTTTCCATCCTTGCCATTGCCGCCGTCGCTGGCTCTGTTCGAGCTGCTCCATGGACAAACGAGCATGGACTCATCGAGCGAGATCAGACGTCTGCCTCTTCCTGGTCGAATCAGTGGCAGCCAGATGGTGAGTGAGAGAGAGACTGTGGGATTTGGAATGGTTTTGACCTTATATTCCCCCCTCCCCCCCACCCCGGGCGCCCCGCCAGCCAACGGTGTCGTCCACTACGGCTTCAATGCGACGTTCAACCAGGGCTACTGGAACGCCAGCCAGATCCGTACGGCGTACAGAGGATGTAATGGCATGTCCGTCTCATGGTCGACCAACGGGAGAAATGTCGTCCCCACCGTCTTGTACGGAACATCCAACTCGAGCTTGGTGAGTGGGCTCTAGGCCTTTGATTTCTTTGGCTGAATCTATATCAGAACTGGACCGCTACGTCTTCAGTATCGATCACTTACGAGACCAGTCTCAAGTGGGAGAACCACGTGAGTGAAGTACTCGGGGTGTCGCTCCAGGCCTGACATATGACAGGTGGTACTTGAAAACCTCGAGCCCAACACAAAGTGTGAGCGAGATACCTTCCCCCCCCCGGATCCAACCTAACACACGGCCAGACTACTACAGCGTGTGTGGAAGCCCCGTCAACTCGTTCACCACGGCTCGCTGTGCTGGTGACATGACTCCTTATACCGCTGCCGTCGTGGTGGACATGGGAGCCATGGGCGAATACGGATTACGACACAATCTCCCATCTGACATCTCGAATCCTATCCCTGCGAACCAGACCAACACCATCCAACGACTGGTCGCTCAGATGGACGATTACGAGTTTGTGGTTCACCCTGGAGATATGGCGTATGCCGACTATTGGGTCAAGGAACAAGTCACCCACGGAAGTAACTTGACCTTGACGGATCAGGTGCTCGGATACAACGCCATCAACGATGCATTCTTCAATGAGGTCGCCGAAGTCGCCTCGAAGAAGGCTTACATGGTCGGTGTGGGCAACCACGAGGCGAACTGTATCAACGGAGGTTACAAACAATATCCCGAGGCCATCTGTACTGCTGGACTCACCAACTTTACCGAATACAAAGTCAGATGGAACATGCCGGGAGATGGCTCGGCGTCGAACAACTTTTGGTACTCCTTTGGTGAGTCGTCGAGACGAAGAACGGCGCGCTGAGAGTGTGTACTAGACGTCGGCATGGCGCACTATCTGATCTTTGACACTGAGACCGACCTTCCTCCTCCCTACTATGGCGCAGACGTCATCGGAGGTGTCGCCGGCATGTACGAGTCCAATGTTGGCGCGTATCCGACTGCCCAAGTCGACTTTATCAAACAAGACCTTGCCTCGGTCAATCGAACCCAGACGCCTTGGGTCATTGCCATGGGTCACCGACCTTGGTACGTTTCCGCTGCACCTGAGGACCGATTCATGTCTGGTCTGGCCGTCTTTGAGCCTCTCTTCGAGGCCGCCAATGTGAGTAATAGCGGCGCACTAGTGAGACCTGGATCTGACGCTTTCAGGTCGACGTTGTCATGCAAGGTCATGTGTAAGGCAGCAAACGTTTTCAAAATGCTCGCTGACATCCAAAAAGCCATCTCATCTCTCGATCTTACCCTGTTCACCAGAACGGAACTGTACAGCAATACAACTACACCGAGCCCCAAGCGCCTGGTGAGCCCATGCTGTTACATTTTATCGCTGACTCGCTAGTCTACCTGGTCAACGGTGCCGCCGGACACTATGACGGACTCGACAAGGAGTACACTCCCCTCTATGACTACATTGCGTGAGGCGCTAGCGTGTTTGACCATTCGCTGACAAGTCAGTTTCGCCAATGACACGTATGATGTCTTGCACATGGAACCCGCGCTGACATTTTCAGGATGTACTCGTACTCCAAGCTCACTTTCCACAATAGCACCCACTTGACACACCAATTCATGGCTTCAGGTGACAACTCTGTCATTGACGCCATCACTATCGAAAAGACGGTGAGTGGAGGGGTAAAGAACTCTTGCTCACAGCGTAGCACTAGAGGGAGGATGGAAAAAGGAGCTGCCGCAATAGAATCTATAATGCATCACGTGACTGTTCCATTCGATCGCGGATCCTATCGATCAGTTCAGGTCTCAACATGTATGAACATCTATACACGTTTACACGAACAAGCAGCATACCAGGCATCTGAAGAAGCAATCGTTCTAGCCCACCACCATGTCGTCTTCGCCAAGATCAGAACGCTCGAAGCGAGCGGAATATGCGAATCGAGCAGTGGGTGATAATTCTTTGATCTCCGCCGACATTGTTCAGGTCGAAGCTCAGATGAAGGGGGGCATCGAGGTGGGCCGTTACCCGCAACCCAAAATCTTGACGCATAACAGGGAGCTATTCGGTGGACGGTGATCGCTGGAGCGGCCTGTGTCCTTGGGCACTATACGTGGCCATTTTTCAGGTGAGAGGTTTCGGTGTAAGTCTTCTCGCTTACGGTGCAGGAGGCAGACCTTGGCGTTCAAAGGTTTCATCACCTCGTCGGGTAGGTATACACAGACTAGTGTGGAACACCGTACTGAAAGAACCTCTAGCGACCATCTTTGGACTCGTTGTCGGTGCTGGTGAGTCGGTCACATGGGTTTGTGTATTCATCTGCTGATGATGACCTGCTCGTTTGATCGTCTTTCATGTCTCCATCGATGCACACCGTCATAAATATCTCTCACACATCGGCTCTCACTCTTGCTCTTTGCTTCGTCTATCACACATCGTCTACGTCCCCTACTCTCCGCTACGACTGTCACACGAACGTGCTCTGACTCGTTACACCTCGCCGACGAATCACATCGCGACGTCAATGGGACCCCCCCAACCCCTGCCCGTGCCCCACAGACAACCACCTGCTCAACTATGAGGATCACATCAGAAGAGCAGAGACAAATATTCGTCGCCGTGCACACTTGAGCCTGATCCAAGAGGGCAAGATACCATCAGAGGCTGAGATTGCCAAATGGAGACAGGAGAACGTCCCGGAAAACAAGTAAGGGCGTGGCAGGGCGGCGAATGCCCAGCGAGATGATGCGCATGGAGATACGTGCGCAGCGTGTGCCCCCATGCAGGGCTGCTCATTTGTGGGTCCTATAACACGCCTATGGCCTGACATGTAAGGCACCGCGGCCCCGCCCCTTCGGCTACGCCACGTGCTCCGGATCCGAACCGAGTCACGGCTCCGGCATTGACTATATTTCCCCCCCAGACCTGCATTCCATCCCTCTACGCATCCTACACCCACATGACGCCCTCAACAAGCACACCAAAGATCGTGGCCACGGCTCAGCAGTCTCGATTTGACTCTGCTCTGACAGATCCGACCAGTATTTCCGAATTGGAGCTGTTCACTGTCAACATTGCCATTGACCAGCTCGAAATCTTGGTGGATACCGAGATCCGCTTCAAGGATGGCATCAAGTATGCATTGGTCGGACCGTGAGTTTGAATCGTGGAGATTTTGGGCTGAGCCATTTTCCAGGAATGGTAGCGGCAAGTCCAGTGAGTAGAACAGTGGAGGCCCGCCTAACTCAAGCTATCCTTCGAGCCATCGCGGACCGGCTATTCGCGGGCACACCCGAATCGCTACGAATCGTTCTGATCGACCAGAATGCTGGTCTTGGCGAGATTGAAAACACCCAAGCAGAGACTGTGCTACAGCACGTCGTCAATGGTCACCGCGAACGAGCACGAGCTTTGCGCGAACTTGATCGTAGGTCGTTCATTACGTCTGACGCTGACCATAGTGCTGTCCCGTGCCGTCTCCTCTGCCGCAGGGTTCGGCGAATACCAACAGGTCGTCCTATCCCGGGCGACAGCAGAGCTCGAGCTGAGGAGGAGGAATGCTACGCGGCGATCAGGAGCCAGAGGCAAGGAGGCGAGGGCGGAGGAGATCAAAGCGGAGGAGGCGCTGAAAGCGGCAGAGGAAGGGTGGGGATCTGCGATATTAAGGCTGACTTCTAGGTTGCATGGGCCTCCGACCGACGGCTGGGAGATGACTGCCAATGAGATGTTATTAGACGTCCAGATGACATTGGAATTGGTGAGAGAGAATGAAGCGTCGCATGCTCATACGCCAGCTCGGATCCGATACTCTGGAGCAAGAGGCTCGACGTATCCTTCGCGGTCTAGGCTTCTCGAGCTCGCGCATAGAAGGACCGGTCAAGGTTCTGTCCGGCGGGTGGAAATCTCGCATGGCACTCGCAGTGGGCCTCCTTGTGCCAAGTGATCTGCTGCTATTAGACGAGCCATCAAACTTTATGGTGAGTGTGGGGGGATTATTCTTGGCGCTCATCCTTGGAAGGATCTCGAGACACTCAAGTTCCTGGAATTACGGCTCTCTGAGCTCGATCAAACCCTCGTGATCACGTCCCATGATCAGGCGTTTCTCGACAACATTGCCGAACGGACCGTGGTGTTGCGCCGCAAAAAGCTGCTCTACTTTGAAGGCACGCCTTCATCGATGCAGGACGCTGAGATGAAGAAGCGTCTCAATCGGATCAAGACGCAAGCCGCGCTAGACAAGAAGAAGGAACATGTGCAGCAAGGCATCATCGATAGTCGACGGAGAGCCAAGGCGTCGGGAGATGACAAGAGGTGAGATAGTTTGTTGGACTTGGGCTGATGATAAGGATGAAGACTGTCGTGTCGAAGCAGAAAAAACTCGACGAGCGCTGGGGAGATGAACGATCCGCCAACGGGTTCCGATTCAAGCTCAATCGAGATTTCGCCGGTTACCACACGTCGAATCGAGCCGAGGTGGTGATTGAAGAACCAGACCCACCGGTCGTTCTCAAGTTGCCGTCACCGCCTGCCATGCGTACCAAAGGAAGCCTGGTGCATCTGGATAATCTCTGCGTCAAGTTCAAGGGGGCGTCGAAGCAGCTTTTCGCGGACGTCAACGTCACGGTTGAGCAGGGCGGGCGGTGTGCGTTTGTCGGCAAGGTGAGAGATGAGAGTCTGTTTCTCGGGCTGAAAAAGAGAATGGTCAAGGGAAGACCACACTGGCCAGGCTCATTGTCGGCGACATTGTTCCCTCGATCGGTTCCGTCATTCGACATCCCACCATGAAGATGGAATACTATACGCAGCATTCGGCCGACAAGCTGACCGAGTCTGGTGAGGACACACCCCTCGCCTGGTTCATGGCCAAGGTGGGGCAAGTCTCGGAAGGCGAGGCTCGCTCCTTTTTAGGCTCTTGGGGACTGCATGGACAGAATGCGAGTCGGACGTTGATATCGGCGCTTTCCGGTGGCCAAAAGGTCAGACTGGCCCTGGCAGCTTTGGTCTTCACCCCTCCAGATTTATTGTGGGTGCAGAGTTGACTTGGACTCTTTGTCTTACATGTAGGGTACTGGACGAAGTCACGACGCACTTGGATGCGGGCACCATTCGCGCATTGGCCATCGCGCTCAGGAGTTTCAGCGGCGCCATCATTCTCATCACCCACGATCGTTGGTTCAGCAAGGTCGTCGTCGAGGGGATGGAGATTGAGGAGGGAGATGAGGCGGCGCCGACGGGCCAGACGTTTTTGGTGGAAAAGGGGACTGTCAGATTAGTCGCTGGCATGAGTGAGTACGAGAAGCTGGCAGAGAAGCGTGCAAAGAGGTTATAGGAAGAGGAGGAGGGTTACATGCACAGCTATCATCCGGTCTGAGCTTGAGCTTTCGCTCTGGCCAAACGCTCCTCGGCCTCTTTGATCTTTGCCTCGAGAGCGGCGAGCTCAATCTCGAGTGCAGGAAGTTGGGACTTGCTTGGGGAACACTGTCAGACCTGTGCCGTGAAAATCCGTGCTCACCGCTTGTCCACCTGTTTCTGGAGCTCCTCGACCGCTCCTCCATTCGACGTGTCCCGGTTCACCCGCACGCTCGCATCACTGAGGACGTCCCAAGATTTTTCCGTACTTGTCCCAAAGCTCGTCGCGTCCTGGCTGCCACTTGTGTTCCGACTGCGAGTCTGAGGATCGTCGGCCGCTTGAGGGAGCTGAGGCGGCTGCTTCTTCTGCTGAGAGGGACCGATCACTGCGTCCAGGAGGGAATGGTGGGATGTATTGGCCTGAGGGAGGAGGGATCCAAGCTGGAGAGCCGAGGATGGATGGGCTGAATCAGACGGAGCGGATGACCTGGGTCTGTCAGCTGGCTGTCAGTCATCTCGTCACGACTCGCTCACCTCGCCTCTCGCTGCTGTTCTGTTGTCATGGTCGGTTGATGATGGCATGGGAGGGAATGGAACGTGCCAAGCTTTACGTCGCGTTCCCGAGTGGCGTCACGTGGCGTTCAGTACGAGCTGCATTTTGCATCCGACGGCAAGTCTCCCTTCCGACTCTGTACTTCTCACCACCACCACCATGGCCGGCGTCACACCCATCAACGTCCTTCCCGCCTGGTGGACGTGGATCTATCTGGGTCTACAGCTAGTGAGCCCATCACAGTGACACACTTGGGACACGCTGACATCCAGAGTGCCATGCTTCCGTTGGCGTACAATGCCCAGTTCAAGTCGGTCGAATTCTTCCTCGGATCCTTGCCGAACGGGTATGATCGCGCTACAGATGGTCTCGAGACCAGTCTAAGACATGAGATCACTGGGTCCTTGAACGCGTCTAGTGAGTCGACGTCAAATGGGTTGGGGGACCTGGCTGAGATGGACAGTGTACCTCATGGTCATGGTCTGCTTCATGGGCAACATTCTCATTGCGAAGTATGCCGCCAAGGGGAATCCCCGTCTTCAGCAGACGATTGTCAAGCTCCCTATTTACGTGGGGCTGGTATCAGATGTGAGTGTGTGTTGAAATTTCTGACACAGCGCTGATGAAGCGTCAGGTCTGGGTGTAAGGTCAAATCGTTTTCGATTGGGGGCTGACTGGTCAGACTGGCCGTGGTCTGCAAGTTCCCCACGCATCTGCTCCTTGCTCCAGGTCAATGGCCTCCGGCCACCAAAGGCGCTTTCATGGGCGTTCCCATAGTGACCGTTTGGAAATTACTCTGGCTCACTGGCGTGGGAAGGGACAAGATTTAGAAATTGATCATTCAATCTATCTTCATATTGATAAACAACGCCCATAACCCAAAGTCATAAAGCAATCTGAACGCGCCAGCGACCACGAATGCGAGCCAGAATCGGCCACTCTGCGCCAGGATGCCCGTGATGCTTGGCCCCGCCGTGGCTGCCAGAGTTCGTATCGTTGATGTGAGACCCAGGACCGCTGTGCGCTCCTCTGCCTTGACGGCGGCGGCAATGAATGCAGAACGTGGCGCTTGATCCATATTGTTGAGACCAGTCCGGATGAAGAAGAGTATGACGGTGAGAACGAGATGTGAGGGGAGTGGGAAGAGGAGAACCGCCGCTGAGGATGGGACATGGGTAAAGACCATCGTGTTGACGAGACCGATGTGATTGGCCAGTGGACCGGCAAAGATGGTCGACGCGGCGGCGAGAAAGTAAGACACGGAAGTGATATCGCCTAGTGTTGCCGTTGTGGTGTGAAACTTTTGCTCGAGGTAGTAGGTCGTGAGTGAGTAGCTGACCATGCCATCGGCGACCGAGTCGAGCGCCAAAAGCGGCCAGAGCTTGTACATGACGGTACGGGTTGACAGAGACAAGGACCAGGGGGAGGAGGCCTGGGGCTGAGGCTGAGGCTGAGGCTTGGTTCCAGGCTCCTCCTCCAGAAGCATCATCTCGTCTTCTGGCGCGACAGGTCGGGCAGCTTCCAGTCGATCACCCATCAGAAGCACCAGGACAGCGTTCAGAGCGCCCATCATGACGTAAAGACCAAAGATGGTGTGGTATGCATCGAGTCGAGACCACCCATGTGAGAGCAGTCCGTCGACCATTCGACCCGAGGTTTCGGTTCCTATGGCAGAGCCAAGACTCGCCGTCGTCACATACCACGCCAGGACATTGTTTCGAGCTTTACCTGTGGTTATCTGCGACAACATGGACTCTTCAATGGCTCTGAACGGACCAAAGTCCCCGCCCGAGGCGCTGATGACGCCTATCACGGCGGCCATGAGCAGGATCCAAAAATTCTCGACCAAAACGAATGCCAACCCTGAGATGACCATGAGGACCGATCCGAGCAAGATCGTTCGACGTCGTCCATAGCGATCAGCCGTCGTAGTCAGGGCGACTGTCAAGACAACATCTCCCAGCAGGGTCAAACTCATAAAGACACCGATGCGAAAGTCGGAAAATGATAATTGCGAGAAGAACAAGGCGAGGATGAGTGAGTTGGCGCCATACGCAAACATCCGGGCGCTCCGAGCGAGGAGTACCAACCAGACATCTCTGCCCGAATCCCAAACAGAGCCAAGACCTAGCTCGTGGTAGAGTCGGGAGAGCACGGTCGCCATGGGGGGTGAGAGGATGGATCACTACAGATGCGTCCTCAGTTTTCGGACCTGTAGTCGGTCATCGCCGAGACATGCCGAGACGTTGATCATGCATATACAACTCGTCTAACTCCGCTGCAGAATGATAATCGCAAGAAGGACAGCGATCAACGCTATCATGACTGGGTTCCCGAGGATCTCTGAGACGTGTTTCTCCAGATCAAGCCACGGTGCCGTCTCTGTCGGTTCGGTCAAGGCAGGTGTGGACACTTCTACCACGACGTCTGCCATGTCGTGCGATTTGATCCACTCATTGACCTTTTTGGCCAGTTGCTCGTGATGGGATCGCTGACCCTTGATCACTGCCGGTGTAATGGTGCCCTTGAGCCACGATGAAGAGCTCCAGTCGCACTCGGTGGTGACGTACATGCGTGAGCCCGGTTTATGATGGACTTCAGCATGGGTAAGGACCGTCCGCGTGCGAATGACAAAGCTAGGGCGGCGTTTAAGCGATTGGACCACCACTTCACAGCTCACCGTTTACCTGACGGGACACCTGGCGTGCGAGTCTCAGAGACAATCTCATAGGACGTCTTGGGATCGGCAACGGCAACGGTTTCGGTGCTGTAACAATCGGATTCGGAGGGTCCCATACCGCTCTGAGAACGTCAGCGCGAGTACTTGAGCCCCGATGGGTCACTTCTTTACCATATGCATGACATAGCTCATCGTCCTCTTCTTCGGCTCGTCCTTCCATGGATCAATGTTGACATCTAACGGTCAGCACGCCGATAAACCCCAAACTCTCACCGGTCAGTTTCTTGTCGTTCGTCATAAAGTCGTGAATAAACTCGTCATTGTGATACAAGAGCTTGTACAGCTCCTCCAAGGGAATCGGAAACTGCGTATCGATGGCAAGTTCGGCATAGCACTCGCCTGTGCCTTCTGATCGCACGACGCCGGCGGCGCCCGTCTCGTTGGATTCGCTAGATCCCATCATGGACGCAGCCTCCTTTCGTCTCGTCTGCATGGCCTCGACCCGATCGGGTGCGACCGCTTTCCAGTTCTCAAAGATCGTCTCGTACATTGCGTCCCTATCCTTGAGACTGCCATAGCCAAAGTGGATGCCATCGGGATCGCTCTCGTCTTTGATATTGACATATACAGCGTTTTGTATCCACTTGGCCGTCGTCCCGCGTTCGAGCGCAACGACATCGGCAAGGGGATGAACGTGCTCAGTGACATAGCCTAGGATGTTGGATCGGAAGCAGAGATGAGTGCGGGTGAGATAGAGTCGACCGTGAAGCAGGATATTGGACTGCCAGTCGCATGACTGGGTGGCGAGGACCTCTACATCTTGACCCACTTGTGAGCCAAATATGCGCTCAAAGTCGGACTGTCGTTTACGCCGAACCCCGGGATTAGAATCGTTTGACTCGAGTGAGACCTGCGAGTCGATGGATCCTACCGATACCTCGCGAGGTCTGTTCATGGTTTGCACAAACAGTTGGAATGAATCCGTGGACGTAGGTCCCAAAAACGTCATTTTGCATGTTTAAAATCACGTAATCAATCATCATCAATTGACTTGAACGCCGTCGGACCGGTATCGATCCGGCAACGACCAATCATACACTTGGAATGCGTACGACTCGTTCTCCACCCAGATCTTGTCCTTTTCACCTCCTGCACGTATACGCTCGTCGAGCGCAGACTCAATCAGACGTGATCCTCGCCAAAAGACGCTGGCTTTCCGGAACGCGTTCTTGATGGTCTCAATCTGCCCATGGGCGATGGATTTGAGATAGGCGACACCGTCATGATCCGACGCCTTGTCTTCGATCTGTTGCGAGAGGTCTGGACGTCAGTACGAGGCTCAGAATTGCGGAGGCTTACCTGTCATGATGACTGTTCCTGCGGTGAACAGTGGCTGACAGAGAAACGGATAGACCAAACAATAGATGGACGGATCGACGACATCACAGAGGGTGAGATACTCGCCGATGAGCTTGGCCCCGGACACGCTCAGCTTGTCGAGGGTCGTGGATGTCGTGCCACTCTCGGCAGGCGAAAGTGCACTGCTGCAGAGGACGGTATGAACCCATATATGGAGTTGAAAGAAGACGGATCCGAGGAGATTGGCATTGTGGGTACGTAGACTTTTTGGCGGTCAGCAAAAGGAGGGTGCTGAATTTTTCGCTCACTTGTCCGCACTCCATTGCATCTCTTGAGGGAGTTGACGATACCATCGCATGATAGCGGATCGTTCCTCCCTCACCTGGTCGATCAAGGTGTACGGACGGGTCTTGAACTGCTCCGAATTCAAGAGGTTGATGAGGGGTCCAAACGAGTGCATCATCTCCGCGGCATAGGCAAAAGGCGACGACGCTCCACTGGACTGAAGATCACTCTGCGATGGGAGCTGCTGGGTGATTGAATCTGGACGTAGTGATGTGGGTCTGCCCACCCCCAACGAAACGACATAGTCGAGGATGAGGACAGACCAGAAGCAGAGCCGGTTGAGGCGACTCGTCTCAGGATCGACATCCAGTGCATCGTGCTGACGAACCGTCAGTGTGTGTCCACGATGCCTGCCCCAGACTCACCGTCTGAAGGCCCAGATCCATGGCCATGCGCGTGGCGTTTCCAGCGAGCATCCACTGACCAGAGACAGAGTCTGAGAAGGAGTGAGCCGAGGTTGTTGTTTTTTTTGTCTCACCTGCACAACATGCTAAAAGAACGAAACCGATCACTGTCTCACGTAGAGGTATTTTGATCACGTTGCCCAGCATGGAATTGGCCCGGTCAAAGTAGACGTCACCGTAAGCTTCGGGGTTGAGACCTGTCGCAGCGAGTCGAGGGTCTTTGGAAAATCTTGAACCTTGTCAGCAGGATCACACGGGTTCTCTCTCTCACCTTGCGGAGAGGGCGGCCACGCAGTTGACAAGAAAGCTCGGAACGGGATCCCGATCTAGGGCATCGGACAGCTCGCGACAGTCTATGCAAGGGAATTGGGGCTGGAGAGTCGATTGAAAGGTCGCTACGAGGTGTCTCAATAGGCTCGTGTCAAACTGAGCGGAGAGGGTTGAGCTAGGCGTGGACATGTCTCCCGGTGAATCGTGTCTGCTCTGCTGTAGAAGCACCTTGATAGGTACAGCCAGTGTCCCTTTGGCGGCGTTAACGACAAACGTCTCCAGCTTTCGCCCTCACCTGGGACGAACGCGGTGCGGCCGTGAGAACGACGGTACTTTATCCGAATGGTTCCCGTCTTCCGCGTATCCTGCCTCGGCCCATCCACCAACACCTGGAATTGTAGATCTGTACGGTGGTCGGAGAGCAGGTTCTGCAGGAATGCATCCGTGTCGGTGACATTGAACGAAGGGGATTGGCCTGGGGTCGGCATGAACCAATTGCGCCATTGGCGATCGAGGTCAATCTCGGGCGATAGAGTGAGATCTTGACCCCAGTCCCACAATGGCTGCTGAACAGCTTCCGTCTGCTGAGTGTTGATGGGCAGGACGACATCTTGAGGCATAAATCTAGCCGTACGACGATCCTCCTTGGGCCATACACATTTCAGGCCGTGTTTGGCGCAGTAGTCGCAGGTTTCCGGAGGCAAGGCTCCACATTTGGCTTTTCGTAAGCGACACTGGGGCGAGCGCGAGCGATCAGTACAGATCATTCCCCCCCAGTGGAAAGAGCATACCTTGAGGCAAGATGTCTTTGACCGTGACAGCTTGCGCCGTACCTGCCGACTTGGCCCTGGCGAGTCCTCCATGGTGGGTCAAATGGGGTTGCCGCAGAATGTTCGGGATCTGACATGTGAATCACGGTTATACTAACCGCTTTGTTACGTAAGTCCCGCCACGCGGCCAATCCCACCAGTCTAGACCTTTTTGTTGTCTTGCCCATTGTTCAGTCACCGAGACGATGTCTGATTCCAGCTCCAAGACGAGATTGTGCGTGATGTCTTGCATGCCATGGAACGATGGTGTCAGCGTCTGTGCCGCGTGAGATGGGGTGAAACTAAAAGACAGTCGAGGGTTCCTCCTCTGCTCCTTTTCTTTCCCCTCCCCCCTGGTTGGACCCACGATGAGAGTGTCGAAACGTGCACTGGTCAGGCTGGTCCTGACATGGGTCCATCTTCAAGAGGTACTGGCTCATCCGATACGTCAAGATGAAGAAGAGGCGCAGTGGCACAAGAAATCATGGCAAAAGACCAAACGATCGGTCGGGGATCCGGGCATGTTGGATGTGTATATTGTGACGCTCGCCGATGGTGCGGATCTCACGGCGCACCTGACCTGGCTGTCGGGTGAGTTTGACACATGAAGGGGACACGGCTCATAAGCAGGTATACTTGTGGCGAATGGAGGTGCGGCGATCCCTGGATATCCAGTGGCTCCCCCGCCGGATAGCGGAGCGCCAGGGACAGCTCCAGGTGGTCCAGGCCGCGGCGCTGGTTCGCCAGGAGGAGGTGACGGCGGAGCGCCCGGAGGAGGAGGAGGAGGTGGAGGTGCAGGTGGACCCGGAGGGCCTGGAGGAGGAGGAGATGGCGGAGGAGCCGGACCAGGCGGTGGAGGTCCAGGTGGTGGTGCGGGAGGAGGAGGAGGAGGAGGAGGTCCTGGGGGCGGAGATGGGGGCGGTGGCGCAGGCGGACCCGGAGGGCCAGGTGGTGGTGCAGGTGGACCTGGTGGGCCAGGTGGTGGTGCAGGTGGACCTGGAGGACCTGGTGGACCCTCTGCGCCGCCGCCTCCTGATGATGCAGAGGTACCGCCGGCGCCCTTGCCTCCGGGATACGGCGGTGACGATGGCGATGGAAGTGGAGATGGCAGTGGGGCGGGAGGAGGAGCAGGGGGAGGGGGAGGGCCAGGTGGAGGGGGAGGGGCAGGGGGAGGAGGAGACGGTGCTGGTGGTGGTAGTGCCGGCGGAGGCGACGGAAACGGAGGAGGCGCTGGAAGCGGGGCTGGAGGAGGTGCTGGAGGAGGTGCTGGAGGGGGCGATGGTGCTGGCGGTGGTGCTGGAGGAGGAGGAGGAGGAGGAGGAGGAGGAGGAGGAGGAGGAGGAGGAGGAGGAGGAGGAGGAGGAGGCGGTGGTGGTGCAGACGGAGGCGCCGGTGGAGGCGGCGGCGGCGGCGGCGGCGACGGCGCTGCAGATTCGGATGACCCTTTCGCTTCGTCAGGGTGAGTCATTGCATCCATCCACCCCGCTCACCACTCCCCAAGGCCCTATAACGGTCCCCCGGGCCCAGCGACCCCTGACCCCTCTGGGACATCCGATGGCGCCTCTAGTGGCGTCTCAGCAGTGTTCCCCGGCGCAGGCATGTACGTTGCCACACTGGTTGGCTGCATCCTTCCTGCTGTGCAAGGGCGCGAAGGTGTCGCTGGTGTTTCTGCCGATGGTGAAGCCTGGGTCGCAGCCATGCCTCCTCCTCCACCACCGCCGCCGCCGAAAGGTTGGAATATCACCATGGCTCAGAGCCGAGCACCGTGGCACCTGTCCATGGCATCCTCCAACACAACGATCAAGGCGTTTCCGACCAATTATCATTATAATCAGACGGCAGGTCTGGGCGGTGAGTTGGGCCATGTTTGGAACTAGGCGTTGACATCATAGTGGATATCTATGTCGTAGACTCTGGGATTAATGTGAACCATGTCGATTTTGGAGGTCGGGCGAGGTGGGGCTATGTCGCACCGGGATACCAACAGGCAGATGGTCTGGGCCATGGCACCCATGGTGAGTCCCCCACGAGGAGCTGACCAACACTCACGCCAGTGGCCGGCCTCGCCGCGTCAAAAAGCTGGGGCATGGCCAAGCAGGCCAATCTTGTCGCCGTCAAGGTGATCTCTGATGGTGGATCTGGACTTGTATCGGACATGTGAGCCACCGTCGTGTTCTTCCTCTGTCGCTCACGTATCCAGTGTCGGTGGGATTCAATGGAGCATCTCCGAGGCCATCAAGAATCGGAAAAAATTCGGCACACGGTCCGTCATCAACCTCTCCATGGGCACGGCGCCTAATGCCGGTCTGGATCGTATGGTGCTTCATGCCTTGCGATGTGACATACCCGTGGTCGTCGCTGGCGGTAATACCGGTCTCAATGGCAAGGCGCAAAGTCCAGGTCGGGTCAAGGCGGCGTTGACTGTCGGAGCCACCACCAAAGACTACAAACTCTGGGCTCAGTCGGCGACATCACCTGGGCTGGATCTCGTCGCGCCAGGCGTCAATATCCCATCCACTTGGATAACGTCCTCCACAGCGACCGCTTTTCTGTCCGGTTCATCCATGTCGGCACCTCTCATCTCGGGTCTGGTCGCCTATCATCTTTCACTCTACCCACTGCTGCCCGTCAAGCGGGTCAATAAACGTCTGAAACTCAAGTCGAGCAAGATCATCTCGTCCCCGAGTCTGACCAACGTGGGATTGTTGTTCAACTGTTGGGACGTGAATTGTTATCCGCCGATCAATATCACCAAGCCTGCAAACGTGACAGCTCCTCCGGCAAACATTACCATGCCAGCGAATATCACCATGCCGGCGAATGTGACCATGACGGTCAATATGACGACCACAACAACGACGATGATGGAGATCACCACCACGACTGAGACTCCCGTGACGACCCCGCCGCCGGACCCGCCAGCGTGAGAGAGGGGGGTGGAAATAAAAAGGAGGGGTTTCTACCTCGCATGCATGAGCTTTCGAGTCGAGGAGATGAATGTCGTCTGACTCTGACTGGTCTACGGTTGCAGATGACCAAGCACGCGCCTTGCGCCAATCGGAGGTTATCAATGTACGTTCTGCGACCTCGGTGCACTCAGTCCGCTCGGTCAGGCTAGATCCGCGTGGCCATGCAGCCGCATCCTTCTGAATGTCCCACAAAAAATGCATATTATAAGAACCTCAAGATTATAATTTTAGGCCGCGACGCAGTTTATGCCGCGACGCACTAGTAACACTTCCTCTCGTAGATCGTCATCGTGTCGTTCTCCACGTTGAACGCGATGACTGCCGAGTTGAAGAACTTGTCGCCGCTAAATACGAGGTCAGCAAGTGTGTTCCCCCTGCCAGTGAAATGACTCACAGAATGTACACGTCCGAGGTGGTGTTTCCTCCGTTGGTCACGGTCGAGAGACAGTATTCGCCGTTCGCGGTCAAGGGGAAGATCAAGTCCCGCTGGTCAAAGGGGAACTCGACACCACCAATGGTCACCGAAAGAGGGGGCACCGTGGCGTTACATGGGACGACGTATCCACCTTCGGAAGCGTTGTAGACACCGGGAGGGCTGAATGCGTTGGCGTAGGCCTCCGCGACGGCATTCGGGGCGTACACGTTAAAGGTACCAGAGTCGAGGATGATGAGCTCGGTCGTGGTGTTGATGGCGTCGGATCCGGCAAACGTCCATTCGTCGACGGTCGTGGTCCACCAGAGGGGAAGGGTGACGTTTTGACCATTGACGGTCTCGTTGAAGTCGTGGTTGGGCACGGTGACGTACTTGCCGGTCAGCTCGATGCATTTCGGGAGACCACCGAGGACGAGATAGCCGAGGTCATAGACGACATCGGAGGTTTCCTGATCGGCAAAGGTGGGTCGGTTGAGCGCGAGGGAGAAGTAGGGGGCGACGAGACCGTCTTCGGCGGCTTGGTAGAACCAAGGGAGGTAGGGCTCATAGTTGGCTGCCGAATCGTTCATCGGGTTGGCGGTCGCGAAGACGCTGGTCAATCCAGGACCGGCGAATCCGATCAATCCGTCAGAGACGTTGTTGCCAAAGAATTCGGCATTGTAGACAATGTTGAGCTGGGCGTTGGGGACGGTGAGGTTGCCAATGCCGACAGCGCCAATGTAGGAAGAACCCGTGGCGAATTGAAGGTCAGAGTAGCCTTGGACACCGTACGAGATGTTGACTAGGGTATTAGTCGGTGGTCACGGATCTTTTCGCTCACAGTTGTTGGTGTAATTCAACGGCATGAATTCGCCAATGTCACTGATGTTGAACAGGTTGGATCCAAACTCGCAGACCGACTGAGGTTCCTTGGTGTAGTTGGCCAGGATCATTGGGTTGGCAGCGAGGAGGCAGGAAAAGTTGGAGGCAGGGAGCCACAGATCAGAACTGCCAGTGTCGAGGATGAGGTTGTAGTCCTCCCCAGCGATAGTCACGTTGACGGTGTATTGAGATCCGCCGTAGGGAGCATCGAGCGAGACTTGAGTGCCGTTGCCCTCACCTGGGGGATAGAAGCAGCTGCTCGCCCAGTACATGTAGTCCTTGAGGGACTGCGTTTTGGCGTTGGATCGGGGCACCTTGGAGGTGATGGGAAGGACGTGGTCAGAGAAGGGAACGGGGCCAACCGAGGTGGCAGCGGCCACCGCGAGGGGTGCAAGTGCGAGAAGAGCGTTCATTGTCGTGTGACGGGGTGGTGGTGGTGGTGGTGGTCAAGAGATGGTGATGCGTTGCTCTATTATATCGTCGACGCAATGTTCTCGATGTAGTACATTTTTTTCCACGGCGATTTTCGAGACCCATTTCGTTCCCGACGTCAGTATGACTCTCCAAGGAGTAGTAGGTCACCGTGATCTGGTGCGTCGAGTGTGTATTTTTGGAACATGATAAGAGGTGGGGTTGGTTTTAGGGGGACTGCGGTGAGGTACCGATGGTCCGGCCGCGGGCGAGGCCAGGGGGCGACAGACGAGGAGGGCCAAGTAGGAAAAAAGGTTATCTGATCGGCCGGAGGGGGGAGCACGAGGGCGAGGCGGCCTGT
This sequence comes from Kockovaella imperatae, assembly GCF_002102565.1. Taxonomy (NCBI): domain Eukaryota; kingdom Fungi; phylum Basidiomycota; class Tremellomycetes; order Tremellales; family Cuniculitremaceae; genus Kockovaella; species Kockovaella imperatae. The sequence continues at coordinate 1,437,129 of NW_019028944.1, forward strand.
ACCAGAGCGCCCCCCATCGTTATGCAGTTGCCCGAATCGTTCACAAGAGCTGAGCTTCTATAGCTCACCTGAGTCATGAGAGAAAAAAAAAATAGATACAGGTTCGAATGGTTCCGCGGGTTATTACCACAACGGTTTAATGAAGGGAGACGTAGAGCGGTGCATGTGGGGGGGTTTGCGTGGTTGCGTGGGTTGCTCAGGGGTCAGAGCTGGTGGGAGAGTCTAGTTCGGAACGGGCATGGAGGGGAGATGGCGAGGGGCGATCACCATGCTGGAATGGAGAGGAGGGGGACGCCACATGGCGCAGCCGGGCTCTGGTGAAGAAGCGAACGTGAGGGGGGAAGACGTAAGGGGGGTGGAGGAGTGGTCGTCTCCAGCGGAAAGGGGAGGGGGTGGGAAGGGGAGTGTAGGGGTGGAGGTGGGGTCTGGCCATTGAAGGGATAGTACAGGGCTCTTGCCATTGAAGGGATAGTACAGACTTGCTGGAAAAGGAGCACTAGATATGGCATGGAGACGAGAAAAGGCACGGGTCCTACCGGTCGTCTAGCGCTGCACCGATTGGACCACTGTTACAGGCCAAAGTTCCCAGCTCTACGAGGCCACATCGATGCGACGGTATGAGCCTCTGCCCGCTATGCTATCGAGATATAGGCTCGACACTGGGCAGTGAGGTTGAGATAGCGAGAGAACGGAAGCAAATCTGGGCTCCGAAAGATCGGGGCGAATTTATCTTGATGACCACGACAGGCGATTGAACCTACTACCTGTATATAACATGAAGTGGTGACGACACAAGAAGCATGAATCGAAGCTGCGGTCGAGGTCGGGCCTTGTCCTTGCGGCAATCACCCGTTCCAGAGCGCTATCAGGACGGTCACGCATGATCATGCCTTCGTATCGTGACTACTCGTGTGAGACACACCTTGGCACTGCGAGATGCACCTTGACAGTGCTCATGTTCCCGAGCGCCTATCAGGACCTTTATCCCTGGCTCTCATTCAGACAACTCGGCGAAGTACCTCGCTCCTCGGAGAAGGGGGATGTCAAATCTCCCCAGCCTCGCTTCCCCCCCCCCCCCCCCCGCCTTAAAGCGAACATGTCGAACCTGCCCTGCCGCATTGCCCCCAGATCGCAGGCCCTGAGCTTGCCACCGCCATCAAAAGCAGCCTTCTCGCACTAGTGACATTGCCGACGTGCCACTGCAGGCCACACAGTCAGTCAGTCAGTCAGTCAGTCCTCTTGCGCAGCCAATGGCTACTTCTACCGACACTCTCCGCCAATCAATTTCCAAGATAACCTCTAATTGCATCCGAATTTCGGTTTCTATTCCTGGCCTCTCGTCTCCCACCTCGGAGCAATTCCTCCACATCCCAATCTCGAATGCCCCGGAGGCCCCCCAATTCGGGATCTACGCCGCCATATGCTCTACCGTGGGTTACGTACCCGGAACACTACCGTTTGGAAAGATCTGATAATAAAAGGCCTCAAGCTGAAGCATCCCAAGTCCAACCACCTCCCACACACACACACCATGCTCACGCTGACCCAGACCACCCTTGCCCTCGGGCTCGCCTTGACCTCGACCTCGGCGCAGTCCAACCCAATCTACGACAAATGGTGCGGAAAATACTATCGATACGGTGCTCCTACCACTGGCTACGAGATCGGATGGAAGTTCCCCTACCCAGCTCTGTCCGATTCTCCTCTGCTTGACTTTCAATGCACCCCCCGTAGCTCGTACTATCTCGAAAATGACGCTCAATACGACCCTCCCATGGTCATCATCGACGCCAACATCACCAATGACATTGGTCAAGCCTGGAGCGGCACATCAGGCGCGAATCTGTCTGTCACCATCTCTCTCGATGGCCAAACCCTTGGCACTGGCAGCGTCTCGGCGGGTTCCATGGGTACACTCATCCCCATCTCGCTCGACTCGCTCACGGCGCAGATGACTCCGTACAACCTCACGTGCACGGCGACTCTCGACTCGACAACCTTCACGACGAGCCGAGCGCTCGCTTACATGCCCCCTCCATCCTATGGCAAGACCTGTGGCTCAAAGATCGACCGATTGACCGGTGCGACCATGGTCAGAAACGCCACCGCCGGGGAGCTGCAGTGGAAGAAGATCTTCCCCGTGGGATTCTTCGATGTGAGTGCCACGAGTGCACCCTCTTCTCTCCGTTCGCCTCGCTCACCCCCTTTGCCTAGGAAATCGGCCAAAACTCCACCGTCAACCCCGCCTTCACCCCTCTTGAACGACTCTACCAGGCTCACGCCAACGGCATGAACTTTGTGCATCTCCGTCCGCAGTACCCATCGGTCGAAGGGATCAACGAATACCTGGACGTACTCGAAAGCCTCGGCATGTACTTCACCGCCGAAGTGCTCGGAGGTGTCGGCAACATGACCTACGTCCTCGACATGCTGGAAATCTTCCGTCCTCGATCCAACCTCATCGGCTACTACACCGGAGACGAGCTCGACGGTAGTGATCCCGCGAACAATGCCACATCGGTCGCCTATGATTTCATCTATGAGAATGACGGTTACCACCCCGTCCAGCTCACGCTCAACTGTCAAGATTACAAGTTTATCCAGTACGGTATTCAAGGCGCGGATCAGATCGGCGTCGACCCTTACCCTGTCAACCTGAACGGTGCTTTCTCCCCGGTCTACTCGACGCCTGTGACCGACATCTTTGGTGACTCGGGTTGCGACAACTGCGAGGGATCCATGTACGACATTATCAATCGAGTGGACCAGACGATTGACCGGGCCAGGCTGCTCGGTATGTACAGGACAAAGCAGGTCGTCGGAACCCCTCAGGCCTTTGACGACTACATGGAGACCTTCTGGCTCGCCCCACCCACCGGTGCCGATGTTGCCGTCCAGATGGTCGTCCAACTCAACCACGGTGTCTCGATCATCTCTCCGTTCGACGCTCCGGGATCACCCGAAGCCGCCTTCACCGTGAGTCACATCCCCACTTTCCTCTGCTGATACGTTTTTTAGAACGCCTCCCTCATCGCCGCCCTCGTCACTGAGCACGCCTCCTTCTTCACCGACTTTGCATACACCCGAAACACCAATGTGACCACCACGTTGATGTACCCTCAAGTGGATGCGACGGATATCGCCTCATGGAACAATGGCACAGCCACGTTGTACGTCGCTGCCAACTTTAACAACTGGTGGGACCCACAGTTCGCCAAAACATTCACCGTCGCACAACAGGGTGAGATTCTCGCGGTGCCATTTGGAAATGTCACAGCCGTGAACGGGACAGCAGAGTTTATCATGCCGGGAAGGTCCATTGCCGCGGTGGTGATGAAGAACTAGGCGGAGGGGCAAGAGGACTCTCAATATTTGGTATAATGAGACATAGGCTTGATGGCCTTATAATATGCATGTGATCTCGGCAGCGGAAGGGGGTGGCATCATTGAAAGAGTCTAGAAGTCAATGTGGACTGAGCTCAGATGGATTCATTGCCTATAGTCACCTCAGTCCGCGCCAATCACCTCTGGATAGGTCTCCACCGACCCCTCTCTACATCTTCTCGGATCTGTCCAGCGGCGACCTCAACCGATGCCGCAAACAGTTTGGTCTCCTCGATCCACCGTGCCTCGGTCTGGGTCGTGCTTCGACCCAGTGCGTCGTTGCGGTAGGGATAGCGTCCAAAGTTTTGAAGGATGGGACGATGTACGTGGAAGATCATCGCCCACCAGTAGAGCCATTCAGCGAATGAGTTCCATGGTGGCCCACGCATGGCCTCGCGGGGGAAAGCACAGGGATCTGCGTCGAGATCTCCCCCGGCTCTCAGCCGCTCCGCATACGGATCCTGTAATCCATACTCCTTTTCACAGTCCCGCTTGACCCAGCTCCAGATGCCGATCTGATAGTCGTGATTCGCCAGGATCTCCGAATGCGTGAACGGGGCCATGAACCACATGGTAGCAAACATCCACCAATCGGGGTGGTAGTCACTCCATCGGTGCTTGTTCCATGGGATCAGATGCGGCGGCAGGTCCTTCCACTTGGCGACAACATGGGAAGCGATGGGATCGAAAAAGCCGAAATTGTACCTCGCATTCGTCCCGTCGGATAGCACCTCGCGCGGGGCTTGATCGAGGAGGATGATGAGACCGAGACATGCCTTTGGGAACAGTGACTCATCTGGACCGGGCAAGATGCTCATCCAGTCGGTCTTCAATGCGCCCTCTAACCCACACTCCGCCAGTCTCTCGAGTACAGGCCACGCCGGAGTCGCATCGTAGCTCCGACCACGAAGATTGGCTGGGTCTATCGGTGATTCACGAGATCCTCGAGGGAAGAAACCATCGACCGTGTCTAGCAGGAGCTTCTGGGGGATGAGCTGTTGTAGCTCGTGAACGAGCAGTGCCATGGTGTGTAGAGAGAGGTAGAGAGAAGTAGGGAGAAGTGGAGGAGACGTTGTATTGCCGAGATGTGGCACTAAATCATCGCCGAGACCCGAGTGAGCCGCCACTTTTGTCATCGGGTGAACCACCGAAATCGATCTTTGACCTCGAGCCGAAAGGATTTCTCTGTACTCACCCTCGACCCCTTCCTCTCCGCTGCCCTCGGAGATGGCGCCGACACACCCAAATCTTCCCAAAGCCTCCGCTCAATGGCCACGGCTGGTCCGCCTGCCCGGACAAATCCGACATAAATGAATTTCTCAAGCCACTGATCCGTTTGTTTCTAAGAATAACTCGAGATCCCCCTTGCCCCCCCCCTTCATTCCCTGTGGAGTAAACTCGCCCCAAATGCCCCGTACAGCAATCCTCAAATGAATATGGGACGACCCGTGTCGCCGCGTTCGCCGCTGTCAAGATCCGTTTATATTGACAGGATTCCATCGCCGAGGGGTCTTTTCTTCTTCACTTCACCACCCCACCACCATGTCGAAAGCCGCATACGAAGACGACATTGACACCGTCTCTCGCGACGAAAAGGACACCTATGTCGATACGACAGAGGAAAAGTTCAAGGGAGGAGAAGATCGAAGCACACCTGAGCAGTGGACACCGCCCGAGCACTGGTTGACCCGTTTTGTCGATGGGTACAGTGGCCAACATGGCGGTGAAACCCTCCCTCCCGGTTCGGATCCAGAACTCGTCGCTGAAGCCGTCTTCACCATGGACGTGCAAGAATCTCTCGAACGATTGAAGATCATCGCTCACGAGGCGCCCCATGATTACACTTTTGATCAGTCCCTCGCGGCGTATATCCGAGACCTGCTCCTCGGCAACGAGCACTGTAACATGAACATGGAGGATTGGTCGTACGAGGTCTGTCGATTGGCCGGTGTCATTCACAACTGGTCTGCCTATGCCGAGGTCCGAGCGGTCCTGGTGCCTTATGATGACCCAGACATCCCGTGCGAGTCGATCAGGGTCTACTTTTTGGGATTCTTCTGGATAGCCGTGGTGACGTTTGTCGGGACGTGTGAGTAGATGGGCGGGCAATCACCGACCGACGCCCCAACTGACGCGCCCTTAGTCTTCTCCCAGCGTCAACCGGGTATCAGCATTCCTCAACAATTTGTGCAGCTCTTGCTCGTGCCCATGGGTCGAGGTCTCGCCTACGTTCTGCCTGACTGGGGTATCACCATCCGCGGCACGCGATACAGCCTGAACAATGGACCCTGGTCTCCGAAAGAACAGCTGTTGTCCACCATCATGATGTCCCAGTCCTCGACCATCGGTAACACCACCGGTATTCTTGATCTCCGTATGCCCATCTTTTTCGGCCAAAAGTGGGCGACACTGGGTTACTCTATCCTTCTCGCGATCGCCAATCAATGCTTTGGTCTCGGCATGGCCGGGATTCTTCGACGATTGACCGTCTACCCCACCTGGGCAGTGTGGCCTTCCAACCTGCCGCTCCTTGCTTATAATCGAACCCTGACGGCCCGTGACAACAAGGGAGAGGTCGTCAACGGGTGGAAAATCACGAGATGGCAGGCGTTCCTCATTTCCACAGCCGTGTTCATCGTCTGGTACTGGATTCCCAATGACTTTTTCAAGGCCATCAGGTACTTCAACTGGATGACCTGGATCGCGCCTCAAAACCTCAAGCTTGCCCTGGTCACCGGCTCTTGGGGAGGCATGGGTATCAACCCGATCTCTTGTCTAGATCCCAACACGTCGGGCAGTGGCACGATGAATGCGCCATTCTTTGCGTGAGTGGTGGCTCCAATCTTCGCTGACATCTCCGCAGTATCCTCCAACAGTACACCCTTCAATTCGTCTCCGGCATTGTCCTCCTCATCCTCTACTTCAAGAACGTCAGCTGGGCAGCGTACATGCCGATCAATTCGAATTCATCGTTTGACAACAAGATGCAAGGCTACAACCTCAGTCGAATCCTCAACGACGACAACTCGCTCAATCTCGAGGCCTACCTGGACTACAGTCCACCTTACTACGCCATCGGCTACCTCTACAGTCAAGGGGCGCAGTTTGTCTACTTTACCTTCTCCATGGTCTACGTCTTTATCCGCTACTGGCCGATCATCAAAAAGGCGTTTGGCAGCTTGATCCAGAACAACCTCAAGGGCCGCTCCATCTACACCGGATTCGACGACGGACACTGTAAACTCATGCGCAAATACCCCGAGGTTCCAGAATGGTGGTACATGATCGTCTTGGCGATCGGCTTTGCCATCTCGATCGTCACCGTCTCGGCGTACCCGACTCAGACTCCCTGGTGGACCATTGTCGCCCTCGCCGTGATCGGGACGTTTGTCACCATCCCTTGGTGTGTCATCAAGTCGTTGTCCAACGTCGGTCTCCCCCTGGGTATCATCTGGAACGTCTTGCCCGGTGTCTGGTTCCCTGGCAAGTTTTTGCCAGATCTCATGCTCCTCATGCTTGGAGACGCCTTCACCGACATTGCAGGCAGTTTCGGTACCGATCTCAAGTATGCTCACTATGCGAGGATCCCACCGAGAGCCATCTTCCGGACCCACATCGCGTCTCAGGTCCTCAACTGTGTCATCTACTGCTGCACGATCGAGGCGTTGCTCGGATTGTACGATTCAGACAACACATTCTGCCACCCCGATAACAAGAACTTTATGGTCTGCAACGGTCCCCGAGGTGTCTATTCGTCTGTCGTCTCGTACGGAGTCCTCGGCACCAACAATCTGTTCAAGCTCTACCCCGCACTCAAGTGGTGCTTCCTCATCGGACCCATCCTCGCGCTCTTCTGGGCCTTTGGAGAGAAACTCACGCACCTCATCCGACACCGCATCGTCCGTAACATGGATGACGAGCAGCAGGCCAGATTCAACAGCCGATACTGGGCTCCTCTCAGCACGGTCGTCCAGTCCATCCATCCCGCCATCGCCCTCGAAGGTGCTACCAACTGGGGAGGCAACACCAATCTGACTCAGTACACGACCGCCCTGTTCCTCTCTTGGTTGTTCCAGTATTATCTGAAGCGAAACTATACCGCCTGGTGGGGTAAATACGCTTTCCTGCTGTTCGCCGGTCTCAACGTTGGCGTCGCCATATCTGGGTTCATCAGCACGCTCATCTTCAGCTTTGGTGCAGGACGAGGGGCTCAGTTCAACTATGGGGTGAACACCATCTCCACAGCTGGTGTGGATTTCGAGCTGTACAATAATGCGATATCCCTGTTGCCGCTGCCCGAAAAGGGCTACTTTGGTCTCGAAAAGGACCAGTATCCCGTGACGAATTTGTAGGGTGTCGCGATATGCATGGGTCGAGCGATAGGTCATGGGTCGAGCGATAGGTCAACCCGAGCAACAAGTCAAAGCGTTCTCACGTCTACACCCCATAGACCCCCTTGATGACATCTGCCTTGCCACGTCTACACACCATAGCACCCTTTGATGATGTCTGCCGCCTTTTCCGCCACCGCATAGACCGTGGTGATGATATTGCCTCGAGGGATGATGGGCATGATACTGGCATCGACCACCCGGACGTTGCTCGTGCCATACACCAAGAGCTTGTCGTCGACCACACCACCCAGCGACTCGGGCATCATGCTGCAGGTTCCACAAGGGTGATAATTGGTGCTAGCATTGTCTCGGACGAGCGCTTTCGCCTCGGAAAGACTCGGCTGAAGGGAGCGAGCGGGGAGGACGGCACCATGGGGCTTGTAGTAGGGTAGATAGGGTCCACTGTGGGCTAGTTTGAGGAGTATTTGAACGTGTCGTGCATGCAGTTCCAGGTCAAAGTCGTCGCTGTAGTACTTTGGATCGATCGCGGGCTTGATCGTCACGTCCCGAGAGGTGATATGAACGCTGCCTCGGGAGAGCGTGTGGGATAACATGGAGGCAAACGTGATCCAGTGTCGGTCATCGTTGTCCTCCGCCGGGCGCCGTCGTGTCTGAAGGGCAGTCGCACTGGCCTCGTCGGGTGACAGGATCATGGTTCGGAGGAAGGCGTTGCGCTTTTGCTCGAATGGGGTCGTCTTTCCAATCGTCATCATCAGGTGTTGATCCACCAAGCGTTCCAGATCCACCCGCTCAGTCTCTGACAAGAACGGGATCAAAGGCATGTACGCAAACGTACACGCCGCCCACGTCCATGGTCCCCGTCTCGACGTCTCGTACATCGCCTCTGCCTCTTGCTCACTCATGCCATCGCCCGGGTCCAGCGCCTCGAACGACAACAGGGGGCGCATGTGGTCCTGTAGATTTTCCCCAACGTTGGGGTTGTCATAGATCACCTCGATCCCGAGACCATGAAGCAGCTCTGCTCCGCCGATACCGGACACTTCGAGCAGCTGAGGCGTCGCAAACGTTCCTGCTGCGAGCACCACCTCGTTTCTCGTCCTGACCTCGTGCTCTATCCCGTCGCGTACGTACGATACGCCCGTCGCGCGACGACGACCTCCTGAGTCAAAGTTGATCCGACTCACCACACTGCGATCGAGCAGGGTCACATTGGGTCGATCTTGGACGGGTGCAAAGTATGCTACCCCTGCATGGCTTCGTTCTTGCTCCTGGGAAATGTGGTTCGTCGTGATCAAGCCCCCAATCGCGGTCCCATCAAACGAGGAGGAGGAGGACGACGTCAATCCATACGGTCGAAACGTGTCCAGCCACGCGGCCCGCAGCGGGAGTCGTTCACTCGGATACGATGCGTGAATGGGTCCATTGCCAATGGTTTCGTTCTCCGAATGAATCGTCTGGAATCTGAGCAGGTACTTACCTACCCCTTCCCAGTCCCAGCCATGGTTACCGAGATCCGCCCAGGCGTCAAAAAATGCCTTGGACGGGTAAAGCAGGGCAAACGAGTTGATCGCGCTGCTGCCGCCGAGTAGTCGCCCTCGAGGATGGTTGATGACTCTGCCTCCGAGTCCAGGCTGAGGCACCGTTTCGTATCCCCAATCGTACTCGGGTCGGCCTTGAAGTGAGCCAACGTGGCCGGGAATCCTGACGAGGGGATCATCGTTGCGGTTCTCCCCGGCTTCAAGCACGAGAATGTGGAGATGGGAGATCTCGCTGAGCCTGTTGGCGAGTACACACCCAGCGGTACCCCCGCCGACGATGATGAAGTCGTATTCGTCCATGGGCGTGGAGGGAGGGGGGGGGGTCGGGGTGCAACAGATGTTCGATGATCTTGGCAGGTGTCGGGCTATCGGGTGTCGGGCCATTTGTTCGGGCCATTTGGCTCGTGCCATATGGCTCGGGCCATTTCAGGCCACGTGGGCCACGTGTCGAATTCACCAATCAAACGCATTGAATGCTCCAGCTCTGACAAATCTCCTCGGCGGGTCGAGCGATCTCTGGACGCCTACCTAGCTATCTGACGGAGTCAACGATGGCACACACTTCCCCACGGCCGCCAGATCTACACCACGGGCCAGGTCTTTGACGATCTGTGTGGGGATACATGCTTGAGGACGTCTTTTGCTGACCGGTCAGACGACTGGAGCCTGCATCGGGACCGTTAGACCGCTCTGGAGCCTGTGTCACATGGAGGATTCAACATGCCATTATAGGCGATCTACACTACCGTGATCAAGTGAGTACCTGTCCCGTGCTGAACGTGTCGGAAGCAAATACGTGGCGTTGAATGTGTAATTATAGCTCTCGTGCATCTATTTTTCCCTTCACCACTTGACCATGTCCCAGTGGGCGAACAATCCGCCTCCCCCGACCAGCATGGAGTATGCCCCGAGCGTATTCGGTGGTGGCCGCGTCCCTCGAGTCGAGACACACAATCCCACAGGTGAGGCGTTGTGTCAGGAGGCGAGATGCTGATGACAAGGCGTCATTCGCTGCGGAGATCTGAGTTTGACCATTGAGGGTCAGCTCGTGCCAGTCGTGGATGTCATGTTGGGCTCCCAGTTGGGTATCTACTTTGAGCACCACATCGTGCTGTGGAAAGAGTGAGGACGGACGTGAGGGGGTATGTTTTGAGACTGACCTTTCAGCCCCGCTTTGACGATTCGAATGTCTTCCTGGAAAGGTGGTTTCCAACGCTTTCTCGCTGGCATACCAATCTTTCAAACCCAAGCCAATGGACCCGGCAACATTGCCTTCTCTCGCGACTCGGTGGGACAGATTGTGTGTCTCAAGGTGGATCCTGGCCAGACTGTGAAAGTAAGGGAGCACCAGGTGGGCGCAGACAACGAACGCGGTGGCTGACGATAGTTCATTCTCGCAACACAAAACGTCTCCTATGGCGTGTCAGTGTTTCCAGGCGCTTCAAACATCCTCTTTGCTCGCACCGGGCTGGTCATCGACACGTTCACCTGTAATGGTCCACATGAGGGTCTCGTCCTGCTGCATGGCTATGGCAATGTGGGTGTGACACAATGCCAGGGCGCCTGACATCTCAGGTATTCGAACGGGTGCTACAGCCTGGAGAAGCCTTGGATATCGAGCCAGGTGCATGGTTGTGGTCCGATGCTTCGGTGAGCATGCAGGTGAGGGGTGTGATCCAGATGCCTTGGACTGACCGTAGACCATCAACGTGATGCAATCCGCTGCACCAGCCCAGGGTCGACATGGCTTTGGCGGGTTCATGCAAAAGGCAAGTTGGGACACTGTTGTTAGTCAGCTGCTGACCCCGTGTAGCTGGAGACTGGTATGAACAATTTCGTCTCGGGACAGGGATCCTTGCATATGAATCGGCTGATAGGTCCAGGCCGAGTGGGAATCCAGAGTATGACCTGGGTTCCAGTCCCCGAGCCCGTGCAGCCTGTATGAATTGCCGAAATTAGCCGAGAGCCCAAATCTGTCACTTCTGTGCTATCTTTACTCACCGACTTTCACAACGCATCGAGGACCTCAACGGTCGTCTAATGGCCTTAAAAATGTCTGCATGCTCTCACACTGGAGGATCCAAACACCATGTCCGCCCCAAACTTTGGCCTCGCTGACCCTACCCATGTGGATCTCACCACCGCCAGTCAGCACGACGTTTTGTGCTACTTGTTCTACACGCCAAACGACTACAAGGGATACCTCGGCGCGCGAGTCTCGTCCATCTTTGTCATCCTCGTCGTCTCATCCTTCGTCACCTTCTTCCCCGTCGCTGCGGCCCGTGTGCCAAAATTGAAGATCCCCATCTACGTCTATCTGTTCGCGCGATACTTTGGATCTGGTGTCATCGTCGCGACAGGATTTGTCCAGTGAGTTGCAATAGAGAGTTCTTTCACTCACTCTCAGCCTACTCGATCCCGCTTACTATGAGATCGGAACGTTCACCTGTGTCGGATCCGCCCCAGGATGGATCCAATACTCTTGGCCTCCAGCGTTCGCCATGTTCGCCGGTGTCGTGACTTTTTTGCTCGACTTTGCTGCGGACCGCTATGTCGAGAAAAAGTATGGCATCACCTTCATGGGATCTCACAGTGTGACCACACAGGCGAACTGCGATGCTGGGGGAGTCGATCTCCACACCATATCTCGTCGTCCGTCTATGGAGGAGAAGCAGGTGGCCCCGCGGGAGGAGCCTGATCTGGAGGCCGTGGACCGCCTCGGAAAGGACCGCCTCGACGACCTCGGTTTCAAACAGCAAATCACCGCCTTTCTCGTGCTCGAATTCGGTGTCATCTTCCACAGCGTCATCATTGGCCTGACACTCGGTTCGGCTGGCAACGAGTTTGTCATTCTCTACGTGGTCATCATCTTCCACCAGTCGTTTGAGGGGGTGAGCGAGAGGGGACAATCGTGTTTTTGCTGACCCCATCAGATGGGCATCGGAGCCAGACTCTCTGGGATCCCGTTTCCTCGGAAATATCACTGGATGCCCTGGGCCTTGTGCGCGGCTTATGGCCTCACGACACCCATCTCTATCGCCATCGGCTTGGCCGTTAGAACGACGTTCAATCCGAATGGATACACCGCCAATATCGTCCAGGGTGTCTTGGACGCACTCTCCGGAGGGATCCTCATTTACACAGGTTTCGTCGAGCTCCTTGCGCGTGACTTTTTGTTCAACCCAGATCGAGTCAAGGATGATAGAAAGCTGGCATTCATGGTCGTCTGTGTGTGTGCCGGAGCAGGCCTCATGGCGTTCCTGGGGAAGTGGATCTGAGCATAGGGCGAGGAGACATATATACATTAGATGTGGACACAGGTATCTTGCGTCAGGAACAATCGGCAACCTCCGCTAAGCTGTGATGAATGAGTGGTGAATTCATAGAAACGTCGCTACGGAAAATTTTCTTCGAAGTCCGGATCTCGGGACTATCCCAATACTAGCCGAGCCGGTACGAGAATTATGGAATTCGAATCCGTGGATGTCTCTCCATCACCTAAGTATATTCGTTATCTATGAACCACCCAGCTTGACACCCCTGTACAGAAGATTTATGATCATGTGGGACTCTCGCGCCGGATAACTCTGGCCTTCACACAATGATTCGAGTACTTCACAAGGCAATTTTTCATTTCAATACGAGAACAGTCCGTTTGTTTCAAGCAAATTCGAGGGAGGGAGCGATGGAACGCGGCTAGCAGAATGATGTACCGGTCTGCGGAGGAGCAGCCGAGGTGACGTATCTACTGACAGGGAGGTCTCTGATCCCAGTTATTGCAAACTCCGTACCATTCTACATCATTGTCTTGTCTTGCCCATTGGCAGAACGACGGGTTTCCGCAAACCGCGCTAGCTCCATCTGCGCAGCATCCACTGCCACATCCAACACTCAGTCCGTCATCGTTTGGCGCATCACCGTGTACCAGCTGCAAGGTGACGGCATACTGAGAGCCACCCTCGTATTGCGTGTTGATGTGGAAGCCTCTAGTCCAGGTCATAGGTTGTTGAATCCAGTAGGTGTGGCAAGTTCCTTCTGTCCAATCACATTGAATGGCTGTGGAGGTTGTCACAGACCTGGAAAACGAGAATCCGACATCGATAGCGGCTTGTGCAACTTCGCCTTGAGCGGATCCTGAAAGTCCCACAGAGAAGGACCATCCATACGTGAGCGCCGTGGCCGTTTTCTGATTGCAAGAGTTTCCAGCTCCACAGTACAGGCAGCCAGAGGCCAGAGTCCAAGGCTTCTGCCAGTAGCCTCCGTCAACAAGCACATAGTCATCGGCTGACACTGAGCACTCTTGAGCGCGTTTCCTCGATCCCTGTGTCCCATTCTGACCACTAGTCTGTGTGGCTGCCTGCTGCTGGATAGCGGCTTGAACACTTTGAATGATAAAGGCCGTCAGATTCACAGACTGCGAGTATGTCTGGGTCAAGTTGACACCAGGTCCTTGGGTTGAGTTGTACACATCGTCTCGTTTTGACAACAACGTGGCGGATGATCCATTCAGGACCACACCTTGAATTTGAAGATTGGCTACCATTCCGTTGATATTGTATGAACCGGATTGAAGTTGGAGCTCATCGATGGACCCTGACGCCTGGGGTAGGGGAGGGAGAGATTCGGGGTCCGTGGTCGAATTTGTGGCATCCCTTTTGCCATAATTTCCTGCACTAGCGCTGAAGTAGTAGGATTCGGAGCCATCGACCCAAGATCCAGCTCCGTTACCATTCAATGCACATTGCTGAATCAAATCCTGTGTGGCGGACCAGCAGTTGGCAAATTGGTTGGTCGTGTCGTAGGCTTCGAAAGCGTATTCAATTCGTAGGTTACCATTCTGCCAGAACGTCGCATCTTCACGGCCACCGTCGCTGTTACTGTCATGAGATAGAACATTGTTACACATGTCTGCCCTTAAGTTCCATAGGGTATTGGCATCATAAGCTCCTATGTTACCGCAGCAATTTGCAGCATTGATGGACTTGAGACCGACAAGGGAGATAAGAAGAAAGAGCATGGCTGCCAGCTGGGGGAACTTATGTTTGAATGAGACGTCGAAGGCCAATGATGGGAAAAGAAGGCGAAAGCATTCTTCCACACTTATATTCCTCGAGTCGGAGCAATGGGGATGTGCTCGGGACATTCACACAGACCCCTTGAACAGAGTTTCAGCCGCATTGGACCTGTCCAGGCTGGGGACCAGGACCTAAGATCGTTTGCACAACGCCAATACATGAACTGCCACCTTTACATATAACCGTGTGCCCGGGAGTCCGCCACACTAACAATGTTCCGTCCATCCACCAGTCACGTAGTTGCTCTATTCCTGCTAACGTGTCTCTTTGGTCAAGAGCCCTGGTATAAGGCTACGCCATTGCAGACCCACGGCTGCAGACTGCATTTCTAAGGACACAAATGCTGCTGGAAGTCAAGGGGAAGCCTTTTGAATCGTTGCCACAACAGAAGCTTCGACATTCCTTAGCTCAAATTTTATTTCCGCCAGTGCCTTAAACGTTGAAAAATAAGCTTCTATTGCGCGTGTCTACAAGGCTTTTCACGCTAAATGAGCAATTTTTAGCCGTTTACCCGCTCATTTGTTCGCTTTCAATTCCGCTCGTGTCTGTGGCTTGCAGCCTTGGGGCGTCTGTAATCGCGCAGGATGGCAACGGAGATATCTCGGGAGATTTTTTGAGGGCCCTGGCGCATTCAGCCTCATAACCGTTGCCCATGCGATGCCCGTCTGGACATCGCCTCCTCCGTCTCACACCCCGCTGTAGAAGGGAGCCACGTCCCCCATCGTTATCATGCTCACTGAGCCCGCTTTTTTCCCTCCTTTCTCGAAACCTCTTTGGCATTCTCATCTCTTCTCCTCATTGATCATCTCCTATCATGTCACACCTGCAGCTCAGGCAGACAAAGTCCAACGATGGATCCCCAACCTCTGCTCAGATCCAGGCCATCGAACAGATCTACAAAAACGTCACCCTACCCTACGGTGCTCTGATCGCCGCCAACCTTAGTACCATCAACATCTGCTTCGAAGCAGGCGGCGGTGTCTTTTACAGCTCCTCCGTGCTAGAAATCGTTTCATACCCTGTCTACTGGTGTGGCGTCGACCAATCCTCCATGGCCAACTACATTGGACAGAATTATAGTCGAGCAGGTTACGACACCGCTGCGACGAGTGAATCGTCTTCGTCTACTGGCAGCGCCACGGCCATGTACACCTCGTTCAAGGGATCATGTGTCCTTGCGTTGCTCGTTTGGGGCCTGCTGGTGGCAGTTTGATGTCTGTGGCGGTGAGCGAACACATAGACGGGTTGAGGCGGTCCTGACAAAGGAAGAGCAGTTTTGTCGATGTCTGGAGCACGAACCGGAACAGAAAGCGTTGTGAGACAACGTTGCGTACGGGTAGGAGGACCTGTCTCCAATGACTCAAAGATCTCTTGAGTATGCATGTAGCATCACGACCGATGACCAATGTGCAGGACTGTCGTAGAGTTCCAAGAACATAGCCGATATAATAGACTCACAACTAAAACAATCAGGAACGGCGACAAACATTCCGAAAATAGCACTAGGCACAACTCCATGTGCTGTATGGGCATTAGGGGCGAGCGGGTTGAACGGAGAAGAAATGACTCACACGCGGGAAGAATCCGTGGGCGGAGTCGTCGATCCTCGATTGACCGAGTAGCTAAGTGTAATAAGCTTCATTGCTTTTCCTACGTTTTAAGGCTTGAGGGCGCATAGCTTGGAGCATATGGCTGATGCTGACAATGTTTGTCGACATTTCTCAAGGTCGAGAGTTCCCATGCATTAGGCTTGCCATGCATGCGTGAGTGTAGGGGGTTAGGGGGTTAGGGGGTTAGGGGGTTAGGGGGTTAGGGGGTTAGGGGGTTAGGGGGTTAGGGGGTTAGGGGGTTAGGGGGTTAGGGGGTTAGGGGGTTAGGGGGTTAGGGGGTTAGGGGGTTAGGGGTT